>NC_081301.1:98493744-99693744 GCF_030435805.1 Mustela lutreola
TCCATGTGTTTATCTCTCTCTCTCACACCCATTATGATCTTTTCTTTTCTCTCCATCTTTCAAGATTATGTGTCAGCTGAAAGTCCTGCCCTCAGGGCGGGGACACAGTGCTGGTCTTGCTGAAATCCCAAGTGGACAGAGAAAGGCAGTGGCCTCTTCTGGCTTTGGTTTGCAGGACTATAGGGCATGTGGAGATTACATGGGACTCCTTCCTCCCATTATAAACTCATCAAGATATGGACGAGATGCAATGCACTAGAACATGCGTTTCAGATTCTTGTGCCAAGAGTACAGAGGGATCTGAGTGCCACAGAGAAATCTGCAGCTGGTGCCATGAAGTCCAGGGCCCAGAGCTGGGCACAGGTCCAGGCAGGGTCACCTTGTCCAGGAAGGGGAGAAGCATCCCCAAACAGGGGGCTGTGGATGGTGGTCATCTCAGAGATGGAACTGAAAACCCACTGGGACAGGGATACCACCACAAGACTTGGGTCTATCTGAACATTGTGATGCCCAAGGAGAGGGCTGGGGGTGGGTGAGCCTGACAGTCTGAACTCTCAGAGAATATGTTTTCCTTTAAGCACACAGGGAAGAGGCACACATGTGAAAGTCTTCACAGATATCAAGATGTGACATTATACAGTCCACACTTTCCAATATGTATCATATTGTGATAAAACTAAAAATGGAATAGCTGAAGGGAGCAGTGTATGTAAAACTGAAGGACACTGAAAACACTACCATATCAGAGCATACAGAGCGCAGGTAAAGTTGTATTTGCAGGAAATGTATAGGAAGGAAAAAAAAAGAAGGTGGAAAATTAACAGGCACAGATTCAACTCAGAAAGTCAGAAAATAAACAATGGAGCAAACCTAGGATGTGTAGAAGCAAGAAAATATTGAGGATTTTAGCTGAAAGTGTCAGTGGACCAAACCCTTGCAAGCTGAAGTTTGAAAAGGGGAGAGCCATGAATAAATGATAGCAGAAACAAAACACAAAGACAACTGCAGATGGAGGTCTATAAAATATGTCAAGGTTTCTGATCCAAGATGATGATGTAGGACACTCTGAACCTCACCTCCTCCCACAGACACTCAAAATCTACAGCCACACATGGAGTAATTCACTCTAAAAGAAACCCAGAAACTTATTGAGCAACTCCTACATATTCGGTGAAAGAGAAAAAAAAACCCTAACAGCTGGAACAGATTTTGGCCCACTCAACAATTAGAAACTACTGTGAGAAAAGAAGCGGCTTGAAAAATCACAAAGGCTTGAGAGACAACACAGAGCAAGGTCAGGCCAAATGATACGGTTGATCTTCTACACAAGGGCCCTCTGTCAAGACCGTGAGAGGTGGCTCTTGTAAGCTCATGCCCAGAAATCAGCACAGACAGACACAGGCAGTGAAGAAACGGGACAGTGCATTTTGAATAACAGAACAAGATAAAGCTTCAGAGACAGACCTTCATGAAACAAAGATAAGTGACAAAATGCATGAACAGAGTGAGAATTTCAGGGAAGATAAAACATGTAGGAAAGAACCAGACAAATCACAGAGCTGAAGGATACGATATATAAACAGAAAAAAAAAAATCTAAAGCAGAGGGCAACAGGATTTATCTGATCAGAGGAGCCAAGAAAAAAAAAAAAGAAAAAGAGTGATGGTTACTTAAGGGAGTTGTAAGACACCAACAAAGCATGCCAATTTATACATTCTAGGGGTCCCAAAAGGAGGGGAGTGAGCGAAAGTCACAAAGCTTATTCAAAGAAATGATGGCAGAAAACTGCCCAGACCTGGAGGAAACACCAGATATCCAGATCCAGGAAGCCCGGGGAGTTCCAAACAAGATTCCAAAGAGACCTAGACTGAGACATGCAATTAAATTATTGAAAGTTACAGACAAGGATAGAGTTTTAAAAGCAGCATGAGAAAACAACCTGGTATGTACAGGAACCCCATAAGATTTACGGCAGATTTTTTTTTTTTTTTGCAAAAAAGGGGAGCGGTGTGATATATTCAAAACGCTGAAAGAAAAAAAAACCCTGCCAGCTGAGAATACTCTACCTGGCAAAGTTACCCTTCAGAATTGAAGGGGAGAGAAAGCGTTTCCCAGGTTAGCAAAAGATGGAGGACTTGACCTGCACTCTAGACCAGCCTTACAAGAAACGTTAAAGGGACTTCTTCAAGCTCCAATGAAAGGATGCTAACCAGTACATGAAACAGGACAGTGCTGGCAAAGGTAATTATATAAAATCACAATACTTCAATGTTGTTATGACGGTGGGTCAGTCACTTGTAGTGTGATGGTTATTAGACGGGAGTGGAAACCATCTATATCTGTATCTGCAAAATGCAAAAAAATTAGTTAATGGCTACACAAGGTAAAAAGATTTAAATTGCAACTTCAAGAACATAAAACATGGGAGGGAAGAGTCAAAATATAGAGCTTTAGTAACTCTCAACGTAAGTTGTCGTCAGTTTAAAATAAATGTTATAAGATGTTTTATAGATGATTCGTGGTAACCACAGCACAAAACCCTTTAATAGATGCACGAAAGATAGAGAGGAGGAGTCTACGCCTTGTGCTGCAGAAAATCATCAAATCACAAAGGAGGAGACAAAAAGAAGAAAGGAAAAAGGCAATTACCAAGTAGTCAGAAAACAATCAGCACGTTGGTAATAGCGATTCCCTACTTAGAACTCCTTTAAACGTAAAGAGCTGAAGTTTATCATCAAAACACCTAAAGTGGCCGAAAGGGTAAAAACACAAGACTCCACAAGAAGAGACTCACTTCAGTTTTAAGGACACAAGCAGACTGAAAGGGAAGGTGTGGGAAAAGATAGTCCATGTGTCTGGAAACCAAAAGAAGCATGGGTAGCTGTACTTATCAAACAAAATAGACTTTCAACCAATGAGGGTATAATACCAATAGATATCAATGTAGCCAACATAGAAGCATCTAAATATTTAAAGCAAATATTAACAGACCTAAAGAGAGAAATAGACATATGATGACACGAGGGGACTTCAGTATCCATGTTCGTGACCAGATAAATTGTCTGGACAGAAAATCAGCAAGGAACAGTGGACTGAAGTTATTCGGTAGACCAGATGGACTTAATAGGGCCATACAGAATGTCCCACCCGACAGCGGCAGAACATGCTTTCTTCTCAAGTGCACGATGACATTCTCCAGGGGAGACCACATTTAGGCAAACAAACACGTCTCAATAAATTTAAGAAGATTGAAGATGACCAGTGTTGGCGAGGATGTGAGAAATTAGCCCTGTGCCCTGTTGGTGGGAATACAAACTGGTGCAGCCTTTATGGAAAACAGTATGGAGGTTCCCCAAAAAGTTAAAAATAGAAATACCGCATGATCCCGCCATTTTATTTCTGGACACGTATCTGAAGGAGACAAAATCACTATCTTGAAGATACATCAACACCTCCATGTTTCTTGCAGTATTATTTACAATAACCAAGACATGAAACCAGTGTACATGTCCACCGATGGATGGACGGCTGGATGAAAACAATGTGCAGGTACGCAACAGAATATTATCCAACCATAAGAAGGAAGAAAATCTCATCACTTGCAACAATGTAGATGGATCCCAAGGGCACGAAGCTAAGTCAGACAAAGAGAGACAAATACTGTATGATGCTACTTATATGCGGGACCTAAAAAAATAAAACTCATCGAGACAGAGAATAGATTGGTGGTTGCCAGAGACAGGGGTGGGGGTGGCAGAAATGGGTGAAGGTGGTCAAAAGGTACAAACTTGTAGTTATAAATAAATAAGTTCTGGGAACGGAACGTGCAGCCCAGCGACTGTTGTTAACAACATTGTATTGTGTACGTGAACGCGGCTGAGAGAGTAGATTCTAAATGTTCTCATCAGAAGGGAAAAAAACGGAACGACATGAATGTTGGATGTTAGTCCTTAAACTCATTGCAGTGATCATTTCAAAATACAGTTGACTCTTGAGCACTGTGGGGCTGTGGGCCAGCCCCCCACAGTCACGAATCCCCATATAACTTCTGCCTCCCCAAACACTGAACTCCTCACAGCCTACTGTTTGCTGGAAGACTTACTGTAACAGAAACAGTGGATGAACACAACTTTATGTGTTATAGATATCATACACTGTAAACTTTTTTTTTAAATACTATTTTTTTTAGATTTTATTTATTTATTTATTGGACAGACAGAGATCACAAGGAGGCAGAGAGGCAGGCAGAGAGAGAGCGGAATGCAGGTTCTCCGTGGAGCAGAGAGCCCGACTCGGGGCTTGATCCCAGGACCCCCGGATCATGACCTGAGCTGAAGGCAGAGGCCCAACCCACGGAGGGCCGCCCCCGCCCCCCGCCCCGTGTAGAGCCATTTTAACAGCACAGTCTCCTCCCATCTGAAACTACCTTTGAAACGATAATGTGGAAGATGCATTTTCCTAACTGCTGAGCAAAGAAAGAAACTTCCATGCTATTCTGGGTGGCTTCTCATGTCTACTGCCTGCTTGTTCTAGGGCTTCTAGAAGCTTCCACACTGCTCTGAGTGCCTTCTCATGCCCACTGCCCACCTGTTCTAGGGCTTCTGCATTTGGGGTAATGTTCCTATGAAGGAATGAGAGTCATTCTCTCACTCGAGGGACATAGGAAGTGTCCATGCAAGGGACAAGGCATTGGATTCTAACCAAGAGATGAGTCAGGAATGGCCTGCAGTCGAAATTCCTGCTCAGGATTATTCCTCAGAATGGGGACTGACGCCCAATGGATCTTGTGCAGGGCTTCTTCCCAAAGAGGTGGCAGGTCCCTGTGTCTATACTAGAGGGTCGCTCGAAAGGTGTGGCCCCATAGGCACTTTGGGGCTAAGGAAGCCGTCAGATTTGTGAGATGCTCCCGTTATGGAAGGTTGGTTTTGAGGAGTTCTGTTAGTTAGGGGTGAAAGGAGCATATTGGAAACTGATATTTTTACACCCTCTCTGGCTTTCTCACATTCCCATGGGATCTGCAGCTTCATTAAAGACTTTTCGAGAACCCCACCTGTCTGATCTATAAAGCTGCCAGGAAGAGAAGCCCCGCTCTGCACATGAGCCCTGTCCAGATTTCCCTGGAGATTTGTCTGCTCTGGTCATGCACAGAAGGCTTCACGTAGGATTCATGTCAACCTGCTGCGTCCCTTTAAAACTCTGACAATTTCCCATATTGCAAGAGTTATGTAAACAACTTAATCCTTCCAACAATATTGAGGGCGGTGAAGAGATGGTGCCCCCCCCCATTCTGCAATCCTAATTCCTTCAGGAAACGAGAGTTTGTCTGCATAAATACATCATATATAAGATGTATCATTGTATATCACTCAGTACATAAACATCTTTTAATTTAAATTTTTTTTTTATTTGAGAGAGAGAGAGAGAAAGAATAAGAGAGAGAGAACATAAGAGAGGCAGAGGGAGAAGCAGCCTCCCTGCTGAGCAGAGAGCCCGATGTGGGACTCGATCCCGGGACTCCGGGATCATGACCTGAGCTGAAGGCAGTTGCTTAACCAACTGAGCCGCCCAGGCGCCCGATTTTTTAATTTTTAATTTTGGCAAAATACATATAACCTGAAAAGCACCACCTCAACCATTTTAAGCATAGAGCCGGTAGTAAGTACATTCCCAGTGTCGCACGCCATCCTTCTCCAGAACTCTTTAATCTTGCAAAATTGAAAATACGTACCCGATAACCCTAGTACCCCATTCATTCCTCCCCCAGCCCGGGGCACCTCTATTTCTACTTTCTGTGTCTGAGTTTGCACTCAGCACCTCCCAGAAATGGAATCTCTAGTATTTGTCTTTCTTTCAACTGGCTTGTTTCGTTTAGTGTAATTTCTTCAAGGTCCATGTGTCTGGTAGCATCCCCTTCCTTTTCAAGGCTGAATCATATTCCATCGTGGGCACATGCCACAGTCTGTTTTCTGGCTTAGCCAATGATGGACATGTGGGTGGCTTCTACCTTTGGCCTCTTTTTTGAGGATTTTTAAACGGAGTTTCTGGAAGAAATTCTACCCTCTGGGTTCCATTCACTCAGCACTGGAAATGGAAAACATGTATGTATTCATGCATTTTTTCTTCTATCTGCAAAGCCCTTTATCGAGTGCCAAGTGTTTGCCAGGCAACCCAGCGGTGACCTGTTACACACAAGGTGAAGCGGACATGAGTCTGCTCACATGGAGCCTGTGGTTGAACGACTCGGGCAGACGGTTAAGCTGAGACTTCTGGGATCTGGAGCCAGACAGACAGATAGTGTGTTGGGGCAAAAGGGGGCTTCCCTCTAGAGATCGTCCCCGGGAGTGGCAAGAGCTTGGTGGTGCAGGAAGGAGCCTGGCGGGGCAGGGATGCGGCACCGGAGGGACAGTAGCACGAGGAGAGAATGGGGAGGGACAGACGAGCCCGGTGACCGTGGCCGCACCTGGGTTAAAAACTGACACGGTCACTGAGAGCAGAGTCGCTGGGAGGGGAACAGGAAGGGATGCGGGACTTTTAGGTGGCTACTGCACTAGTCCAGGCATGAGCTGAAAGAGGCAAGAGGTGGGGAAGCAGCAGCAGAAATGGGGAAAAGCAGATGAATTTGAGATATTCTTTGGGGCTAAACCAGTGGGGCCTGCCAATGGCTTAGGTGAGAGAGAGAGGGAGAGAGAGAGGGAGAGAGAGAGAGAAGAAAGGAAGGCAGGATGCCTTGTCTTTCCTGTGTCTTTGGATCCTGAATGCTTTGTCCATGTCCCTGGTGGCGTGTTTGCGCAGACAGAGCCCTCCTCTCGCTCCTTCCCCATCACTGCAGAATGCAAGCCCATCTCAGCTCCTCTGATCCCCTAAGCCACTCTCTTGTGCAGGCAGCTGTCCCCAGGCTGGTGGCCTTGGCAGTGACACTGCCCCAGCAGGAAGCTGTTTGCAGAGCAGCTGCGGGATGTGGGGACATTGTTTCTGGTGTCCCCTCCCCGTTTGCTAAGACACATCGTGAAATTCATCCATCAGAATGACCTTCCCCATGAACCACGTTTTTAAAAACTTTTACGTCGTAAGATAAGAAAAGGGAGACACAAAGTGAAGCCTAGAGAAATGAAACAGCCTCGTCTTACTACACTTACCTTTCTTTGGGGCCCATGGTTCTTTATCTTGAAAAAAGTTTTTACTAAAGTTTCCAAGTATTCCTTTCAGCCCAACCAATTTATGTCTCCTTAGAGTGACTATCTATTGTTGGGGATAACAAGATAACATCAGTTTTTCAAAACACCACCACCAACGCTCTACTGACAAAATCTCAGAGTTAAATACTTGAGATTTGGCATGAACAGAACCACCAATGTCTACAGAAATATCACCGTCGCGCTAAGGCATTTCATTTCTTTCTTTCTTCCTTTCTTTCTTCCTTCCTTCCTTCCTTCCTTCCTTCCTTCCTTCCTTTCTTTCTTTCTTTCTTTCTTTCTTTCTTTCTTTCTTTCTTTCTTTCCAGGATGGAAATACAGCCGTTCTGCTCCTGGACGGGATGGAATGGTTTGGAGCAGACCTGCATTCCTGCCAAGAGCCTCTGAAATCCTGTGGAGACACTCGGAGTCACAAAGGCCCCCCGAGGAGCCCATGGTGTGGGAGATGAGGCAGAGAAGCAGTAGGGAAACCTCCTGGAAACCTCCTGGGTCTCAGCACCCAGCCCGGGATGTGCGGGGACTGTCGCGGCAGCTGGGATATGCGGAGGAGCCGGGTGGGAAGGTGCGACGGAGTGTTTCTGGGTCAGAAGCTGCAAGAGGAGGAGAGCCCAGGAAACAGCAGGACGCTGCTGGAAAGCAAACCAGATCCTTGCACACAGCAGGGTCATCGGAGTTAGAAAGCCCACTTGGCCCCGCGCTCCGGCATCCATACCTACCTGACCTCTCCCAGGTGCCTGCTTCGTAAACTGTTCACACGAGGAGCTGGACTCCAAGGTCATCTTGCTCCAAGTGCTCCATCTCCGGGGACCCTCCCCCCAAGCAGATACGATGAGCCTGTTCTCCTGAAAGCCCGTAATCCTGCTTCAGTTTAGAATTTGGGTGACTGTGGGGGGTGTTCACGTCCTCTGACTGCGCCACATCTGAGAACAGAGTCAGGCGCCGGCGGAACTTACGGAAAGAGTGTCGTGGGTGTTACGTGAGTCCGCGGGCACCCGCTGTGTGTGGTCACGGCTGTTCGCTGGCGTGGATGAACAGAACTAACAATAGAGCGGGCGTGCGCGGCTTCGGCAAAGGCACAGCGGACTCTCGGGGAGCCTAACAAGCGGGCGCACCGGGGCTGCTGCAGAAATGCGCCCGGACCGTGAGCTTCCTTCCTTCAGTCAGCCCCCACTGAGGACGCTGTGGCACTCAGACCTGCTCTGTCCCGTAGGTGTTGTACCCCACCATCCGCATGGAAGGTGGCGGCGGGTCCTGGAGAATGTCACCCAAGGGCCCTTGGGGTTTTGGTTGGGACTTTGTGTTCAGGGCCAACTTGTCCCGCGTCACCCGTGGGCGGGAAGTCCCAGCTGAGATCACGGCTCTTCTGGCACTCTTTACACCCCTCTAACCGATACCCCTCATGCAAGCACACGTTCTGGCTGCTCGAACTCGTGGGTGTGGGAGCCCCACGGTGTGGCCGACCGACGTCCCCGCGGATGGGAGCTCACGTGTGTGGGCCTCTCGGAGAATCCGTGCGCTCGCCTCCAAGGCTGGTCGAGTGCAAGGCAGTCTGGAGTGGTTCCCTTTTTCTTTCTTTGTATTGTACAAGTAAACACGGCTGCTGTTAGTAAAATCAGATAAGAAAGAGAAGCCTGGAGAAGACAGTTAAAATTACCTTTAATCCTAGTGCCTACTGTGATGGATATGCTTTTCGGAAATATGATCCCTTCTGGTTTTTAAATTGTAAGTGGAGCTCGAGTTTTTTGGTTTTGGTTTTCCAAGTCACGGCAGATGAGAAAACATCAGCTCGACCCGCACGGAGGCCGCGTGTTCAGTTCTCCTGCGGCTGCTTCACTTTGAAGGGGACGTCTGCTGCCTTTTACCATGGGTATTTGCCCTTCCGTGGTCTTCCAATCCGTGGTCTTCTGCAAATCTTAAACCGTTCTTACGGCAGCAGTATGAAAGAGGAGGTCAGTTGATGATGCATTCTTCTTTCCCCAAAGCCTCAGCCCCTCACAAGCTGTAAATTCTGCGTAAGTGCATCATGTGGGAAGCCCGGGACCGGAGCTCTGAAGGATGTCAAGTCACGAAAGGGCACGTAAGTCATTTACTTCACCTCCTGGGGCTCCTGACTCCTGGGCTTTTTCATGGCTGCTGAAATAAAGCAGAGAGGGTTAGGATTCCCTTTCCTGAGCTCGCGTTGACCTTTGCTGGCTGGCGTCCCTCCCTTGGCAGTGGGAGGGTGATTCTCCTCCTCCAGGCGGATCCCAGGACTTGGGCTCTGGATTTCCAGGGTTCCCTTCGGCCATGCTGTGTCCGCGGAACAGAGCCAGCACCTGCCAGAGGAGCGGGAAGAAGCCGCGTGAATGCGGGTGTCTCCAGAGATCACCACGAGTTCCTTCTCTCCTGTTCAAAGTTCTTCAAAAGCAGCCGACTAGCTTTCGCACCTCCAGTTTCGTCCTGTATGTCTAGCTGTTTGATAGCAGCTTCCATCCCCGCCGTTTGGCTAAAACCAGAAGGCTGGACTCCAGAAGTTCTCCAAAGGTTTTGTAAAAATGTTTGCCAAATCCACCCCCGACAACACACACACCGTGACACATCCCCTTCCTCGACGCCCTCGGTTAATCGCGGCTGTTCCCACATCTGAAACTCTAAACCATCCCTCTAGTTTGAGCCCTCGCCAGCCAGTGTCCATTTCTTAGTGGACCTGGGGAGGTCGTGTTAGGCAAGGCTGACGCTTCACTGGTTGCGTCCACTCTCTGGTTCCACGGAGAGACCTGTGCCCTCTGGAATCCACCCCGGTGAATGGTGTCACATCCCACCCATGACTCAACCCCGGGAGACCTGCTGCCCCTTCCCAGTCCCGCCCCCGACAACCCTCGGGCTCTCCCCCACTCGCTTCTCACCATCCTCACCTTCGCTCAGAGCCCGCCACGTCTTCTTAAAAGTCACTTGTCACAATGGCTGCACGTGACACACAAGGGAATAGCATAAAACTCAAACACGTAGCACACAACAACGTGACAGCCACGCGGCAAGCACGGAACCAGACTGCAGTCGGGGGAAGAACGCTCCAGCTTTGCAGAAGCCCCTGAGTTGTCCTGTTGGGGTAGCACGGCCCGAGTCCTCCCAGGGACGGCCACTGCACCGCTGTCCGGGGCTCCCTTCCTCCCTCTGCTCTCCAGTTCCACGGCCAGCATCGGCGTCTCAGAGCAGCGGGCTTGCTGCTCGCCGTCGGGGAGCAGTGCACGTCCCTCTACGCCTTCGCTCTTGTTTTATTTCCCTGTGTGGCTCACCAGGAGGCTGGGGTTCATCCGTGCCGTGGGTCCTACTCAGGGCTGTGTCATGTTCTGTGACATGAATATAGCGTGGTTTTTCCACGGTTCACGTGGTGGGCACTGGGGGCCCTGGTTTTGAGCGGGTCGGAGTGACGTCGGTGCGGACGCACTGGTGTGTGGGACCGGGGTTCCGGGGTACGTTCTGTGGGGTGGGGTGGATACCAGTCCCAATCAGCCGGCCCGCTGTTATCTGGAGTGGAGGTGACGGGAACTTGGAGAGATCTTTGCCGTAGCTGGTTGATTCCTCGCTCTCCCCAGGTGACTCCTTTCCTTCTGCCTCACACCAGGGGAGGGTCCTTGAAGCAGACCTGGTGACACCCCTCTTCTACTCACATCTCTTCCACGCGCCCCTTGGCCTCCGACGCCATCTAGATTCCGTAGCAACGGCGTGCGTGCAGGGCCTGTCGTGGGCAGACCCCCTGGCCCCTCTCCAGGCTTGGATTCTGCCCTCTGCCCACCTCCACCCTCTTGACTCACACGGACATGCTTCAGTTACTGAGACAGCAGGTGGTCCTCGAGGTCGGGCCCTTTACACGACGTTTCAGATCAATCAGACCTCGGGGAAGCTTTTCCCTCAGCCTATCCCAGTGTGCTGAAATCACTCTGGTTGGAAGCAACTGTTGCCATTTTATCTATTTACATTTGTCTTCTTATACAAAGAGCTTGTACAGATCAAATATGGTCAAGATGGAGCCTCACAAGTAGTTGAAATCAGTGTAGAGCAAGTGTCACTAGCCCAGGTGATCCAGAAGGGCCACTGGCCGTGAGACCCCTGTGATCCCTCCAGAATCAGGGACCACAAGGCAGGCGAGTGTCTTCGAGTGTCTTCACTACAGAGCGAGGGGTGGGGCCATGTGTCTCGTGTCCCTGTTCCCAGTGCCGGGACCTCCTTGGGACAGTAGGAGCAGGCGGCCGTGGGAGTGGACGCTCGAGGTGTCGGTCAGCTGCCTCGAGGACCTGCAGGCGTACCCGTGTCCTGCGGAATGAAAGAGGCACCTGTGAGTCGCTTGGCAGGACGGGTGTCGCCTGTGAGCCGTACTGGCTCCCTCGGCTGTCTGCAGGGATGATCCGTCAGCACAAGTGACGCAGAGTGCTGAGGGCAGAGGGACGTGGGACCTGCAGACCCCGGGAGACTGGGCCGGCCCCTGCCCAGTGGGAGATGGGAGCACGAGGTTGCTGATTCCCACGGCTTCCTGATAGGGGGACTCATGCTTGGATAATTTAGATGTGAGACTTTGTTTCTGGTTTTCAAAAGTTGGCACCTAATTCCGTAATCCTTGTATTTCCCAAACACCGTGTAGATCTCACGGGTGTGCGGAGCCGACCTCCACAGCGTGCTTCCGGAGCCCACCGGCACGAAAACAATGAAGAGCCTCCTTCACACCAATGACCACGACAGGGGCAGGGAGCCCCAGCATAGCTTGGGGCTAAAACAGAGACCAGGACCCGAACAGAGGATTCGAACGTACAGCCCTTCCCACAACCTCCGTCCTGGGAGCCGGGAGGGGCTGGAGATTGAGTTCATCACCAACGGCCAATGACTTCATCTCTCATGCCTGCATGTGCAATCCCCATAGAAACCCCCAAATGATGGGGTCCTGGGGCTCCTGGGTCAGTGAACTCGTAGAAGTGCTGGGAAGCACCCGGAGAAAGTGGAAACTTCCACGCTGCTTCCCCCACACCCGCCCCTACGCATCTCTTCACCTGGCTGGGGGGTTACCTATTTTCCTGAGTTCCGTGAGCTGCTCTAGAGAACTGCCAGACCCCAAATGGGGGCAGCTGTGGAAACCCGCGTCGTTGTAGCAAATCGGACAGGAGGGAGGGTATCCCGAGCTCCCAGGACGGTGACTGGCATCTCGCAAGACTGAGCCCTTACACTCGGGGGGTCCATGCTAAGTCTGGGCAGTTAGTGTTAGGATTGAACTGAATTGTAGGACACCCACTTGGCGCCTGCAGAGTTGGAGAAATGGTTGTTGGTGTGAAAAGGACCCACATATTTGGTGTCGGATGTGTGGTGACTGTACGCAGGCCATTGTGTATTGGAAAGCACCTACGCGTGATTTTTCTTGTGGCCCAGAGACGACCAGCAGGCAAAAATGATTTGCTCTGAAGCCAACGTGGGGTCATCAACGAGGCTCATTCGTGACCATTGCCTGAGAGGCCGCCGCACACACGGGACACGGATTCCGGGACACGGATTCCACACTCCCCCGCCGGACCTGCACCCCTGCCTTCAGACCACCGGCTCCTGCTGTTCATATCCCCGGGACCGATACAATGTATCCGGACCATTATCCTCCCTTCCAACGTGATGTGGGAAATCCGGGAGTGTCTACCTCGGGCCAAGAGGAAAATGCTTTATTTAGTCTGACTTCTCTTGGGAAAATGCACGGACACGGAGGATCTCAATACCCCTTTTTATTACGTAGCCCGAGGTGCTAAACTCTTGTTATCAACCAACATTTGCCCATTTTCCAAAGTCTTCACGGCCGTCCTACGCCCGAG
This sequence comes from Mustela lutreola, assembly GCF_030435805.1. Lineage (NCBI taxonomy): Eukaryota > Metazoa > Chordata > Mammalia > Carnivora > Mustelidae > Mustela > Mustela lutreola. The sequence continues at coordinate 98,506,760 of NC_081301.1, forward strand.
AAGAATGTTAAGTTTTCTCGGAACACGTAGCGTTTATTCAGAAAACCAGACGATTGTCATCTCCTCGGCTCATTTACATTTTGTTTTTTGGCGAAATTGCTGTACTGGGATTCTTCCATTCTCAGATTCCAGGAAAGTAAAGCGGGGAGGAGGAGCGGCCCCACTGAGCGGCTCCTCTAAAACATGGGGCACGACGGGCCGTGAGGGTGTGCGGGACACGGACCCGGTCTCAGAACGCGGAGGAAAGCGCCGGTTGGAGACCGTGCTCACCGAGGGGGCAGGGTCCCCCGGAGCCCATCACCGCGGGGGCCTTCGCTTCCCGCGCCCGTGCCAGGCACTCCTGGCAGGAGCTGGCCTCCCGCTGCCGGCCCCGCACTCCCAAGCTCTCTCCACGGCTGCGTCCTGGGGCGGAGCCTTAGGGCGGAAGGCATTCCTCGCCCATCACGCGTCTCCCCTGTTTGCAGTCTCGGTTGAGCCCACCTGTGAGCACCCTTCACCCCCAGGGCCCCAGAAAGTACTGGGGTGACCCTATGCACGTCCTCCTAGTTCTCCACACCCTCTGCTGGGCTCCGTACCCCCCAATTCTCCTCTGATCTTTGCTCTCCCTTTCAGTCCCTTGTCTGCCGTCCAGGCACAGCACGCTTACTGCAGACATCTGGAGAAGATGCTCTGTTTCCTCATGCGCCACGTCCCTTAAGATCAGGAAGTACAGGTGATTCTTGCTCCTTCTTCCTGCTCCTTCCAGACGTTCCCTGCTCCAGACTCCCGGAGCCTGAAGGATGCTTCTAGCTGCCTCTTTCCCCTCCGCATCGCTCCCCGCCACGGCTGCCTCCGTCACGGCAGACAGGCAACTTGGCCACCGCTGTGTGCGCTCCCCGTTCCGTCCAGTCCCCAGCCACAGTGCGGCCACCAGCCTCCTGGGTGACCAGACGGCCCCACGTCACGGCTTCTCTGGGAGAGGCTCAGTTGAGACCTGCTGTCCTGGAGCAACGAGTGCTGGCCCCTCTTCCATTCTCAGCAGCGCCCTGGTTTGGACAGTGGACTCCGCAGGTCACCTTCTGGATGGCCGGGACCTCACCTTCCCGTGACTTGTTCATCATCATCCACTTCCTCCTCCTCCCGCGTCAGCCGCCACGCCTCCGTCCTGTCCTGGACGCACGCTCACCAGCACCGGAAAGCTCGACTCTGAGCATCCCGCACTTGAGCGCCGATCCCTCTGTTTCTAGGTGCAAAGTGATTTAAACTCCACTGAGACCTTCCATTCAGTGACTCGGTGGCCGCCCCGCCCCCGTCCAGGGATCTGCTCAGCACCCACTCCTCGACATCCTCTCTCTCCACGCAGTTATCTGCCAGACCTGAAGCTGCTTTGACCCGGGTCTCTGTGCTCTTCTGTGTCCTGTATTCAAACAGATCTTGCCTGGGACACCCCTCACCAGACTGACCGTTTGGTTCTAAACCATGACTGCAGACCCCATATGGACACTAACCCCATGAATCCATCCTGTGTGGTTTCTGTCTCAGAATCGTGCTGAGCACTAACGTGAGGGCAGATCAGTAGGCTTCCCAGCTCCACAACAGAAAGAAGACAGACCAGAAGATAAACAGGTCCATAATCAGAGCCGCAGGGACCTACAGACCCATGTAACAGAGACCCAGCGCTCATCTTACTGGAGTCCTGGAAGGAGAGGAAAGCTTGCAAGAGAGAGGCCATCCCAAGAAATAATGACACGAACACCTCAAATTTGGCAAAAATCACAAATCTACAGATTCAAGAAGCTGAATCATCCTCAGAAGAAACACGGAGAAATTTTCACCGAGACACACCATCGTTAAGCTTCTGAAATCTAAACACAAAGAAAAAAACTTTTAAAGCAGATGGGGCGCCTGGGTGGCTCAGTGGGTTAAGCCTCTGCCTTCGGCTCAGGTCATGATCCCAAATCCTGGGATCGAGCCCCACATTGGGCTCTCTGCTCGGCGGGAAGCCTGCTTCCTCCTCTCTCTCTGCCTGCCTCTCTGCCTGCTTGTGATCTCTGTCTGTCAAATAAATAAATAAAATCTTAAAATAAAAAACAAACAAACAAACAAACAAAAAAACTTTTAAAGCAGAGATACAGGACAGGTCACCTATAGGGTGACCCCAGCTCATGTGACAGTGGGTTTCCCATCAGAGACCACGGGACCAAGAGGAAGTACCGTGGAGGCTGAGGGGAAAGCAGCATGACCGTCGAGTGTGGCATCTGAATCCAGACCAAGGACTGAGGGGAGAATAAAGACCTTTTCCTACAAGGGGGGACGAAACAGTTTGTCCCCAGAAGACCTACTCCTGAGGTTGCTGAAACAGCTCCTCCAGAGCAAGGGTGGCACTGGGGGAAGGGACCCTGCAGGGTCCGGAACCAGCAAGCTAAGTGGGCGAACAGCAGTGTGGGTGCACACACGAGACTCTGCTTCTCCGTCAGAGTTTTCCAAGTCCCATGTGACGAGGGACACATGGCGATGCCGTCAGATGCCCAAGACAAAGGTCACCAGAAAGGGACCGGTGGAAGGACCCTCATGGACATGGCCGGAGGAGGGCGTCAGGAGACCCAGCCCTGTGAGTCCCGGCCGCACGCTACGCGGCCACCTCATTTCTTCTCCTCCTTATTCGCAGCATCACTTCCCAACCGAGCTCCCATCATCGCCTCACAGGGCCCCCACGAAGCCGGTCTTCTCAAGGTCGTTAGCAGTTGTGGCCGGAGGAGGCAACACCTGACTCTTGCCTGAAGTGTCCGGTGTCACCAGAGGCACCTTCCCGTCCGCTGTCCCTGACGTCGGACTGTTGGGACTATCTGAGTCCCTCCCTCGCTGCCCGCGGCGCGCCGGCAGTGGCGCTGTGACAGCTCTGCATCTGAACGCACAGAAGCTCCCAACGTCTCGGACCGTGGCTGGCACTTCACCATCCGTAACTGAAGTAGCCGAAACTCTTGGAACTCAAGCCGGCTCACGTCTGCCGAGGGCTCGGCTTGGAGAGGGCCCTAGAATCTGCCGGGGCTGTGACAGATGACAGACATGCCCTTTCTGATCCCAAAGAGCCCAGACAACCGAGCTCTCCCTGAATGTGGGCTTAGCGCTCCTGAGAGGCAAGCTTTGTCTTGCTTCCACTCCTCGGCATCTGATGCTACATCAAGCACGGACAGTCCTAGACACGGGGCAATTTGAATTTAAAAAAGAAGTGTCTTCTTACGTTGACAGCACTTTGGACTGAACTTGGAGTGTTTTGAGTTCAGTTTCAATTTGTCAAGGTGCGCATCTGAGTGCAGGATTCCCTCTACGGGGAGGAAAGTTATCCAAAGCCCAGGAATCTTGTGTTTTTCTAAGCACTAGGTTTTTGAGAAGTTGGTGGGGGGAAGGGCATGGATGTCCAGAAGTGCCCATACAAAGTGTGTGTGTGTGTGTGTGTGTGTGTGTGTATCTGTGTCTGTGTGCGCATGTATGGATGGCGTACGTTTGCTATTAAGTGTGCAAGCGTGTGCACTGCGTGTCTGTGTCTGTGTGACATGCACACGGTGTGTGCTTGCACAGGGGTGTGTGCGTGCTGTGCGGGGGCGGGTTTGGAGCACTCTTTCTCACTAAGTCCACAGACAGGCAATAGGCAGTGGTGTGCCCTCCGCACCAGCAGGCCTCCTCATGCTCCCAGCGCAGACCACGCCTGCCTGCTCTGTCCTTCCCAGGACGCCCGCCATCCCAGGGGAGGCGACAAGCAGAAAGGAAGCTCGCTGCTGGGCACCATCGTCGGCCTGCGGGGAAGGATGGGGCCCGCCGGAGCCCATGGTGAGGAGAGCAGCCGGACACAGACACCCCTGCCAAGCCCAGCCACACGCCGTCCCTCCCCTACCACATTTCTCAGCCGCCAGACGCAGCTTTGATCACGTCCCCGCCGGCTCCAGAATGCCCCGTGCTCCCCACCCTCTGCAGAATGAGGACAAACTTCCCCAGGAGCTTGCGGAGTGAGGTCCCTGCAACCGCACGACATAGCCCGGGCAGCAGAAGGAGGAGCTCATCGTCTCCCACCTCCGCAGCTGCAAGTTCAAGACCAAGGCGTCCACAGGCTTGGTTCCTTCTGAGCCCACGAGGGAGGCTCTGCTCTGGCCTCTCTCCCAGCTTCTGGTGGTTTGATGGCAACTGGGGCGTGCTCCGACTTGTAGAAGCTGGTCCTGTTCTCCGCCTTCAACGTCGCGTGGGCTGCTGGGTGTCTGTCTGTCTCTGTGGCCGATAGGAAGGTTATTGTAAGGACAAGAGTCGCGTTGCAAGAGGACCCGCCTGAATGTCCTCGTCTTGACTACATTGGCAAAAACCCTATTTCCAAATGAGGTCACATCCTGAGACACTGGGGGCGAGGACCTCCACAGGTCTTTTTGGGGGGGACCCAGTTCAGCCCAGAACGCTCCCCGAATTGTTCGGTCCACGTTACTCACCACCTTCTCCGACCCTCATTTCCCGTCTTGGATTCCAAACTTCTCTTCTCTCTCCCACCAAGGCCGTCCCAGTCAGGACGCCGCCCGCGAGGCGTGGGGTTCCTCCCGTCCGTGTAGACCTAGCTAAGTCAGGTTCATGCGGTTTTCCTGGAGATCTGTGTGAGGTGACTGGAGTCCCTTTTCGGATACGCCAGAGATGAGCAGCTGCTCATAGACGCCCTTGCGGGTCTTCGATCCTCCAGGACCACACCTGGACAGGAGGGGCCTTGGCTCTGGGTGCGCGGTCAGTGAGTGCACTGAGGGCCTGGGACTGCCAGGAGACTGCGTTCCCTTCCGACTGTTATTCCTGCCCAAAACAGTCCTCCCCCAGCTCCCGACTCACACCCTGCATCACTCTCCAAGAGTGGGCGTCCGCACCGAGCACCGGAGGGTGGACAGTGCATGGACGCGTGGGCCACAGAGCCGCGCACACGCCTGGGAAGCCCTTGGGGTGCCCAGACAGAGCCAATCATTGAGAAAAGAGAGCTATGACCCCATGCCGGGGCTGGGGGCCAGATCTTCCCGTGTTGATATCTCTAAGGGCAGAGAGAATTCTAATTTCCATCCGCCTTTCCAAGTCACTGTGGAAGTGTGTCATCAGGGCAGAGGAGCAGAATGTCCCATCTTGCAGTTTGTTAGCTGGATTCCTGATTTGAAAACCCTGAGCCCAGCACACACCACGTCTGCTGTGCTTCTGCGTCCGGCAGCTCCCTCCCAGGCTCCGCTCACTGCGGTCCGAGGCCCGTGTTTTCTGGGACAAGTGCCCTGAGCTGGTCCTTCTGGAGCCTTCAGCATTCGGTCTAGACCCGCTGGAGTCTCGATACCGTCCTTCTGCTCTCCTGTGCCGTACGCAGTGACGGGTTCCCACGGGACTATGCAGTCGCCCCAACACCACGAGGTCGAGTGAACCAGCACAGGGGAGCAAGGATGATGGGTCCCCAAAGCACATTTTTGGGCCAAACCATCTGCCAAGGCACGAGGAAGGACGGTTTCAGGCGCAGCAGCTGGGCGCCGGGGCCACCGGGGTCTCTCCGGGACGAGGCTCCGATGTCCGCATTGCACGCACTCGTGCGTGGCTGGGAGTGGGTGTCCGTGGCCCCCACGCGTGGCTCTCGGCTGCTTGAGGTCTGGTCGCAGGAGATGCCTCGCGCGGCCCCGTGACAACGTCCACGCTTGGGTGAGCAGAAGAGAGGACGGCCCCACCGGCGGGGACGGCACCAGCCTGAGTCTATCCGGGAATCTGCGGAGGTAGACGAGCTGCCGGAGGGCACACTGGAGAAAGTCACTTGGTCGAATGGACACTGATTCTTCCTTTCTGCACGTGGGCGGAGACGGAGGCTCTGCCTTTCTCCACTCCCTGCTGCCCTGTCCCCTGGGGGGATGGCCAACCCTCCTGGGGACTCACACTGTCTGATGCGTCCTCTGCCTGCAGGCTGTCCGCCCACGCCCTCCTGCCCCCTCAGAGACCTAATGAGAGAGTCCCTGATTCTCCCTGTGAAGCATCTTTCAGACCTAAGTCCACTTCGTTTCCCAGAAAGTCACCTGGGCAGAAGCATCCTTTTCATGCTTGCTTTCTCTTCAAAGTGCCCTCCAGGTGCTTCCATGAAAACTCTCTGTTCTTCCTCCAGTCTCTGTATGATTCTGAACATCACTCCTGGCCTGGCTCAAACAGACCAGTACACGCCTTCCAAGGGTGATGGCCACGGAAAGCATCTTGGTTAGCATATTTGGTGCAAGACATGTCTTGATCTCATTCTCCATGGCTGGCTCTGTGCTGGCTCACGAACACCATTTGATCGGAGAGAACGCAGACTCCTAGGGGTGCTTGAGACAAGTGGTCCGTCCGTCCCCACAGCCAGTGGCTAAGCGAATGCTCTGATTTTTTTTTTTTTTAAATAATACCACCCCCTTTTCTATGGCGCCTTGAAATAAAAGCAGAAGTCAGGTAGGTGATGGAGAACTGTCAGTCACTGAGTCAAGAGGTTTTCCTTAGAGGCAAATGGACTTCCAGGTACCTGAGAAATTGTACACAAAAAGTTGAGGGCAGGTCCACATGTTAATCATTAAGTTCACTTTATGTGCCAAAGAGGATAATCTGCCCATTCAGTACCCACCTGGTTTTCTTCCTTAGCCACAGGACTTGATTTTATGGGGAATAACAATGAGTCCAGCTAGAAAACCCAAACTTCTCAGCTTCTGTTGCAAATAGGTGTTGCCGTGCCTGAATTCCGGTCACTTAGTAAAGCAGCCTATGTTGGGTGGGGCTTTTCTGTCTTCTTGAAAGACAGAAGGGCTGGCTCACTCTGCCTTTCCCTTTCACCTTAATCTTCTTCCAAAATGGAAAGCAGACATGATGGCTGTGCTCCAGCAGTCATCTTGGACCGGGAGGTAGCCTTGAAGTTGAAAGCAACGTACCAAGGATGGTGAAATGGAACTTTAGAAGGAGCCCGGCCCTGCCTTCTTTGGTCCTGTTTGTGCGAGATAAAAAACAATCCTTCTCTCCAAGCTGCTGTCATGTGAGTTCTATTTTATGCGGCCGATTCTAACGCCAGCAGACACATTCCACCACACTCAAGTACAGGAAATGTCACATTATTTTTCTGAGTCAATGAAAAATGAAATTCAAATCCCACAAAGCTGACTGGTAAGAATTTTGATCTCAGCCTGGTGTAAAGAACCCTCGTGCATATCTCTGGGCTTCCTGTTATGCCCAGAAAATGTGGTGAAGTCTGCTAATATTTGGTTTATCAGGATGGCTGCTAAGATGCCCATCCAGAGGGAGGGAGAAATTACCCCAGAGTTTCGGGGCCTGGTGTGGGCGCCGCGGTCTCGGGCCAGCGCCCATGGGTGCCCTGTCTGCCCCGTCAGCCCCTAGAGAACTCTCTGGGCTCCAGCAGTTACGTTCACCACCACCCCCCACCGGCCAGCCCTCTTCCTCCAAGCTCACCCCTTCCCTTTCCCTCCTGGGGGATCCCACATTGTCATCCCTGGGGCAACAGCTCTTAAACCCTAAACTGGTCTCTTCCCTGAGGGCAGGTGAGCCTGGGGAAGGAGATGCCCTAGGAAGGGGCGTCTTACCCTGTCCCGCTCGCTTGCAGGGGAGCGCGTCCTGGGAGAGGCCCACCACTTTCCCTGAATCCACAGGCAAGGAGCGTGGAGTGCATGGGCGAGGCTTGAACACCCTTGAAGAAGCCCGTTCTTGTATCCGCAGAATAGGGAATGGTTGTAAGGGTTAAGAGCTTGGAAGCTTCAAAGACAAAACAAAGACAGAACGGAAGGCAAAGTAGAAAACCAACGCGGATGAAAACGGAAGGACAGGTGTGGGTGAGTCCGCAGCCGGGGCCATCGCAGCGTGACCGGGGACGGCGACCGTCCGGATGCGCGCCGCCCGTGCCAGCCAGTTTGCCTCTCCCCATCCGTGACATTACCGGATACTCTACACAGGTAGAGAGAGAAGCAGACGTGGCAAACGCGCGGGTGTACGAACGCTTGCAATCTGAAGTCAGGAACGAAGCCGAGTTTGGGGGTGCTTGTATAGCACCCATCCTTACAGAAATCCCGCCCTGTCCCCTCGCGGGACCGCGAGAAAGATGCTTCATTCCCCAGTGTTTGAAACCGCTGCGGGCGGGGGTTCCAGCTGTCCCGTGTCTCATTATTCTAAGGCAATTGGCAATTGCTTTTCCGCAAACTCTGCCTCGGTTTTCCCATATGCAAAACGGCCCCTGCAGACGCCTGGCCGGCGTGGTGCCCGGCAGACCCCCTCCCGGTGTCGCGTGCTGACGGGCCGGTGTGCAGGCGCCGCTCGAGGGTGTGCTGCACGCTGTGGAGGAGCTGCTCTGGGCTCACTCCTGCCCCGGGGATTCCGGGCTGGTGCTTCCCGCTGCAGACGCACGGGGGTTGCAGGCTTTCCTGGGGGCGCAGGGGGCTCGTTTCCCTCGTGGAAGGGTGTGACTGAGCTCAGTGCTCTCGGTGATCCTGGGAGGGGCCCCTGGGGACCGAGCGAGTGCACAGTCTCGGGCTGCGGGACGAGGGCGAGGAAGGTAAAAGGTGGCACGGAGAGCTGGAGGTGGGACTGGAGGTCGCTGGCTCTTGGGCAGAGGCTACGGGTGCCCACCTCACGGCTCCCTACTGGAGCCTGAGGTGCTCCCGCGCAGGGTGCCCCTGGTTGGAATAACTGCGGTCGAGTGTTCCGGAGGGTTCTGAAGCAGGTAACCTGCTCAGCAAACCCCCCCCCCCCCCCGCCCCGAGCAGGCAGGTGCCGACGGAGCCTGAACAGCGGGCTCCCCGGGGAAGCTGACTGCAGCGCTGCCGGCGTCCGCGGTGCACACGTGCCCGTCCGGCCGAGCCCGCGCCGGCAGTGCCGGGTCACCCCCCGAGGGGTCGGGGCTCCTGCTGTGCTGCGTCAGCCGCTGCCCGGAGCCAGCCGAGGGGAAACGTGCTGAAATAGCTGGGTTGCCAGGAGGGTCAGCAGTGCCCCGGTTTGGATGTAATTTATTTAATTGTTCCTTAACATCATTTACTGTTTAATAACAGCTGAGCTTACCAGCCGGCTCATAAACGCTGACGATCTCACGAGACGGCCCTGGTCTTCCTTCCACCGTCTCCTCCCTGCTCCCGCTCCCCCGGGCCCCCGGGACGCCCTACACCACACCACACCACCTTTGCCCCTCAGAATGGCCTGTCTCTCCACAGCCCACTGAGGGGACAGGGACAGGGTCCTGCATGGCCCAGAGCCGCCCCACCTGAGACCTGCGCTCCCAAATCCTGTTTTATAGAAGCCTCTCCTGCTTGAGTCCGCAAGGAGGAGAGGTTTTTGCTCATCAGCTCGAGTTAACCTGCTGTGTGCTGGAGGCCCCTGGGGTCCCAGGGTGAAGGGAATCCCGGGCTGCGGCCTGGGGGCAGAGGCTGGAGACGCGTGGGTCAACAGACCCGAGAATTGCACAGAATCTGAGAACACGAGATATTTTATCACATCAGCGACAGCAAGGTACTCTGAGCACTTACTCCGTGCTGGACACAGGGCCATCACGTCACCGGGCCATCACAGCCCCTGGACAGCCACCAAAAAGGCCACCAGTTTCCCGGGGCTCCAGGCAATGCCCTCAACGTAGGAAATCTCAGGCACACAAAGGTCCATGAGGGAGGCGGGAATTCACGGACGGTGGCCCCATTCCAGAGCTCCTGACTCAGAGCGCGGGGGGAGGGCCTGGGCCTCGGCCCTGTCACCCCAGAGGGCTGTTGGCTCTCCCACTGGGGAACCGTGGAGCCTTGACCACGCTGCAAGCCCAGTGTATCCCGAGGCACGCTGTCTGCCTCTGGCTTCCGAGGGCCCAGGCCGTGGGGATGGTGCCCAGCCCTGACCGAGCCAGAGAAGGAAAAAGCCGGAAAAGCACCCGCGGCTGCCCCGGGCCCTCTCTGGGGCCCGCTCTCCGCACGGCGGTCTTGCTCAGCTGCGTGTCTGTGGGAGCACTGATGAACCGGTATGTCCTTGAACCCGTCCTCGGGTATGCGGAACCAGGTCTGACGCAGCCAGAGCGAGCTGCGGGAGCTGCTCGGAGCGGACCCGGCGCGCAGAGCAGAAAAGGGTCAACGGTCGATCACGCCCGTGTTTTGTTCCCGCAGCGAAGGGAACAGAACGTGCAGGGAGACGGCGGACCGGCAGGGGCAGCTCTGCCGTTCCCCACAAAAACAGACTGTTTCTGAAACGCTCCGGGATTGTGATTTCCAGGGACTGCTTTGCCGTGTGTCCGGTTGTGCAAGCCCTCGTGTTGTGGGTGGGGAGCGCGGCCTGCGGCCTGCGGTCCCTGGCCGGGGACGAGCCGCGAGGGGAGAAGGCTCAGCTCCGAGAGTGGTGTATCTGCCCTTCGCAGAAGCAGGCGGGCAACTGTGGCACCCAGCGGACAGGCCCAGGTTCCGTGGGCCGCAACCGCCTCTCGTCAGGTGCCGAGTGCCCGGGGGCGGGGGGGTGACAGGCCTCTCTCCACGCCCTCCCTCCCTTCCGCCAGTTTGGTTCCCCCACCGCTTCCGAGTGGCGTGCTTGGCAGGGGTCCCCACGCAGGGGGAGGGCCGGCTGGGGTCCCGTGGGCCCGGAGTCACCCCGGGCATGGGGCGTCCTCACTTCGGCTTCCCCTGCAGGTCCCGCCTTTGCCACCCGGGTGTCCATCAGGGGAGGGGCTCAGCCGGCCGCGCTAAGGCGGGGCCCTGGGAGGGGCTGGGTGGGAGCCCCGGGTCAGGAGAGCTGGGCCGAGGCTTCCCAGACCCTGCAGAGCCCGCTTGGGACTGACGGAGGGCCGGGGAGTGTCTGGAGCCTGCCCGGCGGGAGGCAGGGTGGGGACCGCCTTCCAGGGTCAAGCAGGAGACCCCGCGGGCTCCCCGGACGGCAGGCGGACACGGTGCTTCTGCGGCCTCTGTGCTTGCCCTGCGCTGTTCCCAACAGCGAACCCCAGCCCTCCGACACCGGCTTTCAGGTGCTGGCCACAGTCCCAGGGGCGAGCAGACTTCTAACTGGCAACCCTCAAGTCCGGGCTCCCAACACCCTGACCTGGGGCCATGCATGCGTCTTGCAGGGGACCTCAGGGACAGGCACGGCAGAGCCAGAGAAGGCCCAGTTGAATTCCGTTGTGGGGGGATGTCCACGGTGGTCCACGGAGACCACTAGGGGAGGGGTGGCCGGGAATGGCAGCTGGGTGGGGCCCCGGGAGGGAGGGGTGTGAGGTGGGGGGTCCCTGGGCACCCGGGGGGTTTTGTCCCAGGTCCCGGGTGGTGGCTTCAAACCTGTTTCCCAAGGCAAGACTTGGCTAAGTTCCCTGCTCGCGTGATGGGGCTTTCTGCCCTCACGGCATGTGTAACAATGAGCAGTTCAACGACGTGCTCGTGTGTGTTTCTGAGCGAGTGCGCACACCACACACCGCGCGCTCCCTTCCAACTGAGCTGGCGAAGCCTCGCTGCGGGGAGCCGCTGGGGTAACCGGTCTGGCCAGTGGCTTCAGGCCCCGCCAGGCAGCACCGCTGCTGCCGCCTTGGAATCGGGGCCCTGCTGGGCCTGTTGGGCCAGGCTAGAGCCGGTCCTGTGCCTCCCCGGGAGGAAACCAGGGCGGGCTTCTTGGAAGGGGAATCGGCTCAGGGTTCCCTGAGGAACCCTCAGGGGAATCGTGGGGCTCCCTGCCCGCAGGGTTCCCGAGTATGACCCTGTCATAGCTTCTGACCTAGTGAGTCTGAGCATGGACTGCCCTGCCTGGAGGCGGGTCCAAAGTCTAGGCAGTTCCCCGGGAGCAGGCTGGGGGCTGGCGCAGCCTCTCCTGGCTGGTGGCCCAGGGTCCCGGCCATCCCGGGCAAGGGCCTGCAGGGCACTCCTCCCTCCCGCGACAGAGCTCACGGGTCTGCAGCCACTTCTCGGCAGAGGGCTGTGGGGTCAAGGAAGCTCCCGCTCCTTCCTGTCGGCAGCAACGTTCTCAGAAGCCCACTTTCGCTTTCTAGGCCTGGCCGCAGCCCTGGTCTGGGAGCCGGGAAGACATTCCCGCCCCCTGCCCAGGGAGTAACAATGCCTGAGGAGGGCCAGGAGTCCCCGGAAACTCAGAGGGAGGGTCAGGTCAGGGAACGGTGTTATGTCCCCAAGGGAGGACGCTGAGAACACCCCACGTGGGGGGGGCCCCAGCCCAGCCCGCACGGCAAAGGCGCAGGGAGCTGTCCTGCCCTTGGGGCCGCAGCAGGGACTCCGGTCTGCCTCTCGCCACGTGTCCCCTTGGACGGAGATTTCCCTCTCCCTGCCTGTCCCCGCCGGTGGGGCTGACCTCTGTGTTCTTGCGAGGGACCGGGCCGCGCTGCTTGGGCTCCTGTGTGGAAGGCTGTGTCGTCACAGTACCGACAAGTTCATTTCTTTGGATCTTTTTTTCTTGTTTTTTGGCAGGTCTATCTCTCACCTGTGATTCTGACGGGGAGTCATTTTCTGCTCTTTCCTCCTTGTTGGGGCCGGATTTTTGTTTGGCCACGTTCGGGGTTTGAAAGCAAGAGAGGGGGCCGGCGGACAGGGAGGGCCTCCCATTTGCTGGGGTCTCCCGGGGCGGGGCCCACCTTCTCCCGGTGCCCGCTGCACGCCACACAGCCGCCGGGAGGGTTCTTATCTTTGGCAGAACAAAGTGATTTCGGACGTGATGTTTGCATCAGGGTCATGCAGGTGGCAAGACCTGTCCCCGAGCCACGTGGCGCCGTTCCAGCTGCGGAGAGCTCTGGACTGTTGGGGCTTGAAGCACTTTGCACAGAAGAACAAAAAACAGGCAGATTCCTGCGTGAGGATTCAGAGAATTGTCGGGGAATGCAGACCACATTCTGGTCAGCGCTTTGTCCCCATGAGTGTTCTCTCGTGTGCTTCAACCCCACCCCCCCGTGTTACACCTTCGGTCAATATTTGGAGGCCTGTTTAGGTAAACATCAGGAACACTCAGGGCTCTTTGCAGCAGGAAACCTGACCCCCCCAAAATGTGTCACGATGAACAGGATCTGGCCAGAATAACACACCAGCTTCCTGGAACAGGCGTGCTCAGAACCTCCAGGAGAAGCCCAAGAGACGTCAGCCGGACCTCTGCCTCCTTGGACGCACAGCCTGACCTTCGAAGATCAAACAAACACACCCGCGAGCCTCCGGCTGCTCGGAGCTCCCCAGGACAGGCACAGGTGGGTTCCCCTGTCATGTTGGCGCTGGAGCCCGGCGTCCTGGCGGGTGAACCGCCGGTTTCACCTGAGTCTAGCTTTGCCAAAAGAAACACACACAGCAGCTTGCAGATGCAACAGCAGATCTCGTTTCCTTACCTGGAATCAAAGACAAGCAGGGACGAGGGAACAACTTAATTAAAAAGACAGGACGCTCTCGTCTTCCTATTCCTGAGTACTAGGAACTACAGTAACAACAGGAGCTGGAAGAAAGGGCAGACTTTCGTGCACCCTGCTCCAGGGGACACAGCTGGGACAGTGCGGAGACCAAAGCAGTGGGCTCCCTTCCAGAGCCTCCCTTCCGGAGGGTCCCAGACGGCAGCGCGAAGCCTCTGACGTGAGGGCTGTGGTCTGGTGTTAGCTGAGACCCCGGGGGCTGCTGCCGGGATCATTGTTCACGGCGTGGGGCTCACGAGTCTCTGGGACCCCAGGACCACTCTGGGTTTTCTGTGTCTCCATCCAAAACAGGGGAGACCCCGATTCCTTTTGCTTGTAGCCTTCACGGAGCTTCAGGGTCAAGGGTCTTTGCAGCACGGCCCTGGATCTGCTCGCAAGATGCACGGAGGAGGCTCCAGGATTCCGTGGTACAAGAGACTCTTTAGTCAAACACGGCCATTAGGAAAAGAATCTACTCAAAATTCCAACAATGATGCAAAAGGAAAGAAAATACTGAGTTCGGGCGCTGAGGCAAGCTGAACGTCTGGGCATCACAGGTGATGTCGGCGCGACTCCAGCCCCCACGCCCGCACCCCTCGATGCCTGCCTTGGGCGACAGTGTCTCGCTCCTCCCTGGGGAGGACTGTGCTCAGCGCTTAAACACTCAGCTGCTCCCCCCCGGGGTTGCTCCTCTGCCCTGGGCACGGATGCCCCAGCAGAGTGGGCGGTGGTGGCCTTGCGGCCCAGGGTGGGGATGTGGTCCAGAGACGGAAACTTCAATGCTCCCGCGCACGATGAGCATCGTTGCCATGGAAACCCCCTGGAAGACGCCCTAGAGCCCGGCCGACCCAGGCAAATGAAGCTTTTCCTCTTACTGCTTACGGTGATCATGCTAAATTGCACTGGTTTTTTTCTGTCCGGCCAACAGGAGCTGTAACAACGCTCATTCATCACCCTGTCCCCTTGCGTCAGAAGGACAAGGACCCCTGTGTCTGTCAGGACAAGCCGTCTGCCCAGCAACCCCACAGCTGCCGTCCCGCTGCACCTGCCTGCTGGTGACAGGTGTGCTGCTTTGAGACCCAAACCCCAGAACCTGGATTTACAGGGGGGCCGGCTGCTTAATTTGGGGTTGGTCCTTTTTCCTCCGTGGAGCGGTGTCCCTCTGGAGAGACCAGGGCATTTGAAACCTTATCTGCACCCAGAAGACCACGGTCAGCATTTGCCTTTTGCTGTAGGCCTCAAGTGCCGGACAGAAGGATAAGCAAAGGATTTAGGCCACTTGCCCCAGCTTTGGGACCGAAATGTCAAACCAGCATGTCAGGCCCACATGTGAGCTTCTGGCATTTCAAGAATGTGGGAGCTAAGAATCCAAGCGCCGGCGTGCTGACCAGTAAGGCCTGTGGAGCCCAGTTGGCAGACGGTGGAGAACAAACACATAGCGGCAGATACAAGTTTTTGCTTTTTCTGCTCGACTTTGCATAACACGGGGCATTAGCTTAAATATATCACCCGTGAACATTGCCATGCAAATGTACCTCCCAAGAAAATTACTGCTGGCAGTTTCTATTCTGGGAGAAACCTGTGATAAAGAAAAACCTCCCTTGGGTCCTGCTTATTGTGGTATTTAAGTCAAGGGGGAATGTTTCCAGGGCAAAAAAGACAGCATTCTGCTAAAGTTTCTAGCTACTCAGAGCCCAGACTCCCCCACGAGGTGTTGGATGTGTAACCCATGCTCCCCACATCTGCTTCTTGGCAAAGTGTGATTCCCGCCGCTTAGAATACAATTGGCCCTTGAACAATGTGGGTTCAAACTCTTTGGACCCATTTCCACACAAATTCTCTTTCGATAAATACAGTCTAACACTGTAAGTGTATTTTCTCTTCCTTGTGATTTGCATAACGCTTTCCTTTTTCACGGTATTGCCAGGATACAGTATGTAATACATATAGCACATGAATTATGTGTTAATTGACTGTTATTGTGTAAGGCATTAGGTTGCTGGTAGGCTCTTAGTAGTGACGTTTGGGTGGAGTCAAAAGTTACAGGCAGGGGCGCCGGGGCTCAGTAGGTTAAAGCCCCTGCCTTCGGCTCAGGTCATGATCTCAGGGTCCTGGGATCGAGACCTGTGTTGGGCGCCCTGCTCGGCGGGGAGCCTGCTTTCCCCTCTCTCTCTGCCTGCCTCTGCCTACTTGTGATCAAATAAATAAATAAAATCTTAAAAAAAAAAAAAAAAAGTCACAGGCAGGCTGAAGCCATCTTGAGAAGCCCAAAGCCGGAGGTATCACAATCCCAAACTTGAAGATACATGACAAAGCTGTTATCATCTAAACTGTACGGTACTGGCACAGAAATAGTCATACAGATCCAAGGAGCAGAATAGAGAGCCCAGAAATACTCTCTTGCTTATCGGGTCAGTTAATCCATGACAAAGGAGACAAGAATATACAACGGGGAAAAGTCAGCGTTTTCAATAAAGGATGTCGAAAAACTGGGCAGATCTATGCCAAAGCATTAAACTGGACTGCCTTCTTACACCACACACAACAATAAACTCAAAATGCTTTCAGGACCTAAATGTGAGACTGAAACCCTAAAAGTCTTCAAAGAAAACACAGTCGGTAATCTCTCGGACAAGGGTTTTAGCATCGTGTTTATGGGTCTGGCTCCTGAGGCCAAGAAAACAAAAGCAGACATAAACTATCAGGACTAGACAGAAATACAAAAGCTTTCCGGATAGCCAAGAAAATTATCAGCAAGACAAAAAAGGAATTTACTGAATAGGAGAAGATTATACATTCCATGATGGATTAGTACCCAAAATATATAAAGAACGTATACCACTTACACAACCTAAAATTTTAAAAAAATTTTAAAAAAATTAAAAAAACTATGCAAAGGACCAAGTGGACATTTTTCCAAAGAAGATATCCGGGTGGATAAGAGAAGCATGAGAAGATGCACAACGTCACTCCTCCTCAGGGAAATGCAAATCAAAGCCACAGTGAGGTCTCACCTCACACCCGTCAGAGCGGCTCGTATCGAAAACACGAGAAACACGTGCTGGCGAGGACGTGGAGGAAAGGGACCCTCTTGCGCTGCTGGTGGGAATGCCGGCCAGGGCAGCTGCTGGGAAAGCAGCAGGGAGGTGCCTCAAAACGTTGAAGGTGCAAATACCTTATGGGATCTACCGATACCACTGCTGGGTGTTTGCCCAAAGAAAATGTAAACTTGAATTCAAAAAGACGCACACCCCTGTGTTAACGGCAGCATTGCCTACAGTAGCCGAGGTGCGGAAACACCCCAGTGTCCATCGGTGTATACATAGAGAAAGGGTTTATGCCAAGTGAGATAAGTCAGAGAAAGACAAACAACACACGATTTCACTCATCGGCAGCATCTAACCAACAAACCAGACTCCGAACTCGGGAGAACAAACTGGTGCCCGGGCTGGGGGTGGGCGGGGACCGGGTCCGGGGGATTAAGAGGTACAAACTCCCAGTTATAAAATGAACGCGCCACAGAGGCGAGACGTCAACAAACAAACCAACAAAAAGTCAATTGTGGGTTTTTGACTGTGGGGGAGGCCAGCGTCCTACGCTCCGAGTTGGTCAGGGGTTGGCAGCGTGTGGTTTCCTTTTAGGAAAATGTAAAGAAATGCCACAAACTCACACAAAACGAGGACAGCGGACAGCGTTGGAAAGGCATTAGGTAAAGCAGATGCCTGAGTGAGGCAAAAGCTCCCAACCTGAAAATCCTGGCGGGACCAGTCTTGGCGAGCCAGCTCCTCTCTGGGCGGGCGGCGGGGGTCAGGGAGGGCCAGGAGAGGGGCGGGCTGCTCCGCTGGGGACCCCGAGGGCGCACAGGGAGGCCACGGGCTGCCAGAGGAGCCCGCTTCTATCCTCCAGACTCAAAAATGTCAGACCGTGGCTCTTGCCTCAGAAGAGGTGCCTGATTTCCAGGGAACCGAGGAGAAACCTACAGGGAACTTGAACCAGGTGACAGGGACCCCTCTGTGCCCCTCTAAGTTTCAGAGTTGTGCAGGAACATGGGGTTGCCTCAGTGTCCTTGTACACTCTGTGGGGACGGCAGGAGGGGGCCTGTGGGCTGGGAGGGACAGGGCTGGCTCCACCTGCCCCCCACCCAGGCAGCAGGGGGCATGCCTGGTGGGACCAGGCCTGGTCACCAGCAGCCTGGTGGGGAGCCGAGGGATCTTGGGGGCCCGGCCACCAGACAGAAAGCTGCCCTTCCTGCAGGGCTCCCCCGCACAGAGGGGCGTGATCATGGAGATAAAAGCCTACAGCCCCAGCCCAGGTGGAGGCCCACAGAGCAGGTGACCAGCTTCTCTGTGGCCATCTCTGTGTGTCTATTCATGTGGCCAGGGCTCAACGCTGGGGCTTCTGCCCTGCACTCCCCCCCACCCCTCACCTGTGCTCCATCTGGAGTCCCCTTCCTGTTGATAGGGCTACGTCTTTCCCTGGCTTCTGTTCTCACCGTGCCTTTCAGCCCACCCGCAGAACATGCCAGAACTCCGCTGTACTTCACTCCTGTGCTCAAAACCCCGAGCTGCTTCCCCTCCACAAGCCTGCAACGCCGGCTCCCTGCTCCTGGACCTCAGAACCGTCTCCTCCTGCTCCTCCCGCTCCCCAGAAGCAGCTTACCCCGAGACAGCAAGTAGCAGAGCCGAACTTGACTCTTTCCTTGAAGGACCTCTTCTGGGAACGAGCCCTTCGTTGAAGACGATTTTTGAGAAATGTCAAAGATGCGCCAGCTGCTTGAAGAATAAAGCCCGTTTTGTTCAAAGACCCGTGCAGATGCTCACAAACCAGGATGTGAGGCGAGGTTTTCCTCGATGGTGGCCCATCTTGCCCCTTTGGGGTCGGCATCTGGACCTGTGGGACGGCCCCCGAGGCCCAGATGTGTTTCGCTTCTGGAACCCTCTCTCCCCCAACATGGCTGAGCTGGACGTTTGGAGCTGCACCTCCTGCTTACAGCCAGACCTGGGAATTAATATTGTGATTGACTGATTCTCTGCCTTTGAGGGGGCTCACGTCCATGGCTCGGCTCCCACCCCCAGTGACAGTGGTTCGAGTACCTTCCGCCAGGACTGAAATGAGGTTGTGCCCAGGGTGTGCTCAGCCTGGACCCCGGCCCTTCATACGTACTCAGTACCTCTGAATAATATCAAATCTGATCAGGGTCTCATTTTGCCCCGCGTTCCGGAAAGGTCAGTAACAGTACCGACGGTCAGCGGGTTTTGATGACCTCTCTGACCAACACTGAAATTCCCAAACTAGGGGCGCCCGGTGGCTCCGTCGGGGAAGTGTCTTCCCGTCGATGGCGGCTGCGTCCTTCCCCCGGCTTCTGTTCTAACTGCACGCAACCCAAAATCCCGAGCCTTTCAGCTCACCCGCGGAACACACCAGAACTCCCCCTACTTCAGTTCAGGTCATGATCTCAGGGTTCTGGGATCGAATTCCAAGTCAGACTGCCAGCTCCGTGAGGAGTCTGCTTCTCTCTCCACCCCTCCCCTGCTCGTGCTTGCTCCCTCTCTGGCAAATAAACAAATAAATAAAATATTTTAATAAATAAGTAAATTCTCTAACTAGAAAACACAAGCTCCTGTAAACACAAACTTCTAAATTCATCTCAGAAGCTCATTCTATGTTAAGATCCAATCATGCAGCAAATTCACGGTTCCCTCCCCAGGTACCTGGAGAGGTGGTTCTCAGATTTTAGAGTGAAGGGGGTGCACGCAGTGGGCGGGGGGATGCTCCATGTCCCCGGAAACCGGGTCTGGAACAAGGGTCTCATCTGACGCTCACTTAGATCCCGGCTTCGTTTCTTGCTCAGTCTCTGCGCCCTGCCCTTGGTTCCGGGGGGCCGCGTGGACCGAGCATTCATATTTTATAGTCACTGAAAATGCTGTGTGTGTGCCGTCCTGACTCCCTGTCCGCGGGCTGGCGGGGTCAGAGCCTCACACGCTGGGCTCACCCCCTGCCGCTGCCCCCACTGGTGGCAGAGGGTTCATAGGCTCTGGTGCTGGGAACTTCGGGGGAATCCAGAAGCTGCTTCCCCGCCTTGGCTCTGATGAGGTCACTCTGGAGCCAAGGGAGCAGGGGGGACTCAGGGTCCGGCTTCAGACTCAAGCCCTTCAGACCCTCCCCCTCTGTCTCTACCATCCGTGCCCGGACAAGCACACGTGGGCCGGATGGCATGATTCCTGCCGTGGGGGTCCAGCAGTCTGGCCAGGGCAGAGACCCCCACAGGCCGCAGTGCTTTCTGGCCAGGGACAATCCCTAGGGGCCAGTCACGCCTCCTTATAAATTTGTTCCTGCCTGGTACTAGCATCACTTTGTTCAGAAGTCTTTAATGACTTTAAGGGCGCATGGAGTTAAGTACTAATGTATTACAAACCCAGTAGGATATTCAAAACTGCAAGGGACCCCAGGCCTACAATCGTGACCCTGTTCCCTTCCTGGTGGGCTTGACGCGCCCTTTCTTGGTCATTTCCCACCCCTCCTGGTCACTTTCAACCTGGGCGTGTGCAGCTGGGTCTTGAGCATCTGTGTTTAGGACCTTGGCTTGGAGTCCTGGCCAGAGTACTCAACTTTCTGAAGCGGTTGGTTTCCAGAACACACTTCCTTCTTGCAACCTTGGGGCTCCCTTCACCCCAGGAGGGCACCCAGGCTTCGATGATACCCTACAGATCTGACCCCAAGGTTTCAAGGATACCTCTGTGTCCAGGGCAGGCCCCTGGGCTCCTTCCCCACCTTGTCCACAGACGCCAGGAGGGTCCAGGCTCCTCATGCAGAAGGAACTGTTTAAACAACGCTCAGAATCACTGGCAGGCGCATTTTTCTCTCCTACCGGCAGGAACCCAAGCACAGGCTGGACACAGGTTCTTTCCTAAGAAGATTCCTTCACTTGACGTAGCCTCTTCCAGGGGCAGCCAGAGGGGAAACGGATGTCGGAAAGCATCCTGTGGAGTGACAGCCCTTGGCTCCTTCCCTTGGGGCCCGTGCGTGATCGGGAGGGTCGGAAAGGGTAGGCTGGCGGTCACGGGGATGTGCAGGCCTTGTACGCGGCCTGCCAAGCTGCCCAGAGATGGGCCCCAGAAGAGAGGCCCGAGTGTCCCCAGTCCCTGCACCAGAGCTGGAGCCCCCGAGGGCATCAGGCTAGGTGTGAGCGGCACCCGGGGGCACCTGTGACCCTGGCTGGCCTCCCTCCTCCGTGAGGACAGTGGGCGTTGTGTGTCACCTCACAAAACATATTTTTAAACGACCGCTGTTCAAATTCCACACCTCCCCCCCCAAAGTTTCTCCTCCAGCTTCCCAGCTTCCTAGCGCGCCTGCGAAGGTTCCCGAGGGCCTTGGGAGGACGGCGGCATGTGTTGCCTCGGCCGCGGCCTCCTGCTCCCGCCCATCTCTCCTCCCGGGAACCTGAAAGGATGCGCTTCTTTTCGGACCCGGTCTCCTCTCCAGCCCTGCCTCATGCTACCCCTGAAGGGTGCATTGCCAAGGCTGGGTCTTGATGGAAACGAAAAAAAAAAAAAAAGAAAAAAGAAGAAGAAAAGGAAAGAGAAAGGAAGGAAGAAAGGGGGACAGCGTGCGTCTGGTCCTTCTGGGCACCATGTCCCGACACGGCAACTTGCAGAGGAAGAAAGGGACAGTCTCTCGCGGCACCGTCCCCTCAAGCGTGCGGGTCTGCGGCAGACACTGGGTGCCCCACCCAGACCCTTCCTTCCGGGGGCGGGGGCTCACGTTTCTGCTGCCAGGAGCGTTGGCAGGTGGTGTCTCACCGCCAGGTCCCTCCCCGGGGATTGTGTTTGTCTCAGGGAGGTGCCTTGCTCGAGGACTTGTGCCCTCCTCGGTTTTGGGCCCTGGGACATCCCACAAGCGGTGTGGGGTCCCAGCTCCTCATGAGACAGGCCGGCGCCTCTGTGGCAACATGTGCGTGTCCACTTCCCATCCTGCCCCATCCTCTGTTTCTCTCTCTCCTCGGCCCACCGTGCTCTCGGGGGCACTCCCCGCAGATCTCCCACGCGAAACCTCTGCTTCAGAATCTTCCTCCCGTGGAACGCACTCTGAATCACACTGGGAGTGGTCCTCGAAGCCGACTTACAATGCTGCTTTGGACACAGACCACCTGCAGGCCAGCTGGCCATGGGGACCCGCCACGGGTACCAGCCCTTGCCACGCTGTAGCAGAGTCACTGTTGAAAATGTGACCAGCAGCAGAGTGGACTGGAAGTTCCAGGGACGAGAATGAAGAGAACACGTGCCTGTCTGCGGATCTGCGTCTCCCCCTGCCCCGCCACTCACCGCCAACGAGGGTCAAGCCACGGTGTAAGGTGGCTGGGGAAGTAGCGAGCTGCTGGCAGGGAGGTCACCTTGAGCGGCGGGAGCCTGGGCATCTGGTAATGCCGGCATCAGGAAACGGAAGGATTTACGCAGGTGGACCCCGAGGGCGCTGGCTCAGGGAGGGGGCGACAGAAAGTGGGGGAGCGGGAGGTCACTGATGCAGAGAGGACCTCCGGTCTGGGATCCTACACCCTGGGACGTGGACCTCCGATCCGGGATCCTACCCCCTGGGACGTGGTGCTGACGGTTGGTAGGACGCCTCCTGGGAGCTTGGAGAAAGGGTCGGCCTTGAGAGAGCCGCCACACCCGCCACGGTGGGAAGTGGAGAAGGATCAGGAGGCTGGGAGACATCGCCATTTCCACGGGCAGCAGCCAGGCGGGGAGGGCCGCCCGCAGAGCGCGCCCCGTGGGAGAGGCGGGGAGGGCCAGCGGGACGTCCTCTGCCGGACAGGCTCCCTCAGGGAGCTCAGCGATGGCTCTTCTCTGCCGTCCGGGTGCCGGAGAAGAGATGCTGTTCTAGAACCGGGCCCCGCGATGCTGACGGGATGACGGGTTCCAGGGATAATGGAGACGGGGTGCTGGAGTCAAGGTGGGGCCGTTAGCACGGCGAAGGGCGAGGCGGGAATGCGGCCGGGGGCCGGCGTGCGGAGCGGCGGAGCTCAGGAGGCACCGTGTTCCCAAGGACAAGGCAGACGCGCGGCCAGCGACACAGGGCCTTGTGGAGCAAAAGAGTAAAAGAAAAATCAAAGGTGAATCAGTGCAGACTGAGGGCAGCGGGCCAAGAACAAGTCACTGTCCCGTGTATGGTTTCTGGATCTGAGCCAGACTGCGGCCTGATGTCCACTCACTGAGGGACGGGCCGAATCTCCGTGACAAGGGGCCCTCACACGGCACAGGGAGCGCGCAGGGTCCTCACCCGCCGGGTCAGGAGTGGCCAAGCTATGGCCCGTGAGCCAGTCCCCCGCCCCGAGGGCCTGTCCGGGTCCCCGAGACTAGAACACAGGACTCCCGATCCTTTATGTAAGGCTACGTAGCGGCAGGAGCCACAGAGAGAGTCTGCGGGTCCCCGCCCGTGCGGACCCTCCCCAGAGGGACCTGTGCCAGGTCACTCAGGTAACTCCACTCTGGCTAAAAGAGAAGACCTGGCCGTTTTCAGGACATGGGCACGGACCCGGCATGGACACCAAGAGCCCGAATCAGAAGCACCTTCGTGCCCTTCTCCCCAGAGTGGGAGTAATTGGAGAATAATTGGAAAATCTTCGCAGACCAAGGGACACGTTGCTGGGCGAAGGAGATACAGTGGCTGAGGACACACGAGCACGTCTTATCCCTCACCATGTCTCCCAGAAGCCGATGGCCTGATGGAACCGTTGGAAAGGCTCAGAAAGGCCCAGGAACGGTACCCGCTTGGAGACGATCGTCCCCAGGGTTGGGACACCCGTGGCTGGGATGTATGCAGTGCACAGGGCTGGTCCCTGATCGGGGGAGCACATATCTGGGACCCAAGGGGCGTGGGCTGGCATGTGCCTGCTTACCAGCACCTATGGCCCTCAGGGAGTAGTCTATGGTCTGGGTGTCTGCCCCCAGCACCCTTAGGTTCTGTGGATCTAGAGACCTCATTCCCAGAGCCGATGTGTCTGGCAGAGGTCAGAGCATCCTGGCAGGGCCATTGCCTGGATTGTCAGAAAGAGCTGGGCTGGTGCACACAGGGGACGGGGCGGGGGGACAATGTGTGTATCCAGGGGTCCACTTGGGTCCACTTGGCACCCCCCTGCCTCACTCTAATGACAAGTAGCCAGACACGGCACCCAGAGTCCCTCTTAGGAAGGGGGGTCTGGGTCACCAGGCAGTGTGTGGTCCCCAGACCAGCAGAGATGCCGGCCAAGAGCAAGGGGAATCTCAGACAGCTCACGGAGGAGAAGAGTCTCCACGACTGCGAGATGAGTCTCTTGCCCCAGGGCACAGTGTGGGCCATCCCTGTATGGTGCCCAGACGACGCTCCAGGACCAAGGAGCTCCTTCCTGGGGCTGGTGGTCCTGCTGCTGGAGGCTCCCAGCTGAGTCCCTTCCAGAAAGGTCACCTACTGGGCGGTCCCTGCTCCCCATGCATAGCCCACACCGGCGACCGGACCCATCCCTGACTTCCACAGGGAATGGCCCCCAAGGGGCCTCTGCCACACGGTACCCTTGGGGTTGGCTGAGGTCCTTGTGCAGATCACACCCCAGCTGCCTTCTCCCCTGGGCCAGTTCTGACCGAGCCCCTTGCTTTCGGACAGTGGCTATTCCCAAGAACGTTCTATGAATCACCTGCAGGGGAGCCTCCCTCGGAGTTCTTGCTCAGGGAGCCCCCGAAGCCGTAACGCGTGCCCGGGACAGCTCCCCAGACTGACGGGATAGAACTAGGTCGTGGGCCCTTTCCTCAGCCAACAAGACTGGTTTCTAAGCTTGGATTAAACCAATTTATTTGGGGGTGGAGGGGAGGCAGGGGTCCACCAATGGCCTCTCCCTTCGGGATGCCGGGACTCGGTGACCAGCCTGGAGACCTCCCTGGAAACGCTTCCGGAGCTGTGTCGCCAGAGACGGAGACACGGCAGCCGTCCTGGCCTGTCTAGGGGCACGGATGCGCGCCGGGCCAGCCCCGGGTCCTGGGGAGCCAGAGCAGCTGCTGGCCTGCTTCGTGTCTGAAAGGCGGCTGGCACCGGCCAGACCCTATTTCGTGAGCACCAGACATGGGAGGGGTACTTAACGTTTCTAAGCGCTACCCTCACCCTCTGTACAAATAAACTTCCAATGTTCAGTGTTTTCTTTGAAAGGAAAGAAATTAAATTTTTTAAAATCACAGACCATGGCAGGACTTGGAGTCCCTTCTTAATGGGAACTTGACTCTCCTGTTAGGATTTTAAGGGTACCAACAAAGTGGGACATGTCCTCTAGGTACCTGGGGACTCTAGTTCAGAGGATGCAACAGGAGTTTTAGAGAAAACAAAAAGGCAGAGGCTGGGTGGCTTGTTGTGCTCAGAAGCGCTGGCCGGCAAGGGAAACGGGCTTCTCCTGTCCATGGGGGTCTCTGAGAGCATGTCCCCACCTGCCCCAGGCAGCCCCCGGGGGACACTTCTGGCAACCTTAGGGCACCTCCCTGTGGGGACGGCTGTGTTCCCCTCTCATTTTATAAGTGCTGCTTATGGGCGACTCTGCACGCGCAGCCTTGTGTGGGCTGCCCGGGCCACTCACTGCTGGGTTTCAAGCCCCGGAGAGAACAGAGGAGCCCCAGCAGCCCAGAAACATGCTCCCCGTACATCCTGCCAGGCTGTGAGTTTGCAGCTCTTGGGGCGGGTGCCTCCTTCCTCGCCAGGCAGCAGAAGTAAACGAGTTTTCATTAAGTGAGACGCCGACTGGTGTTCCATCCGGGAGGAAAGGAGAAATGTGGCTGAGTCACACGCGGCCTTGGGAGCTCCTGCTGACACGGTGTCCGTGACCTCTGTGAGCCGGGATCGCGCTTCTCACGGGTACACGCTGCCCCGAGGGTTTGCCAGATCATCTATTTGAGCTGCGTCTTGTTTTTGTCTCTTGGCAGCGTACTCGGTCAGGATATTCATAGTGATCTAGGGAGCGCCTAAGAAAATCAACAACAGCTTTCTTGAAAAATGCTTCAAGATGCAGCAAAAAAAAAAAAAAAAAAAAAGTTTATTTAACCCATAGCTCCCAGTGATGAGAAATGCATTCTTCACTGGGGACATGAGTCTAAGCCAGTGCAATAAACACTGAGTTCTATTCTGCATAGTGTTCTGGAGGCTTCGAGTCTTCTGATGACCTTCTGATCATGTCTGCTCCTGCGTGCACTTCGGAGAGCTTTTGCGGATTTCGGTGACGCCGGTCAAGGCGACAGAGTACGGACCCGAGAGCTCTCCCGGCAGTGGAGTCCGACATGATGTGGGAAGGGAGACGGAGCCGGCTGTCCTGGAGGCTGAGTAGCCATCGAAGGAAAGCCTGGAAACAAAACCACGCTGGGGGACGAAAAAAATCCTGTTTGCCAATGAAGCTGCTCTGTGCACCCCTCGCCAGGCCACGGATGCAACCTCGGGAACACGAGGCTGTGCAACGGTCACAGACATCTCATGACCCGAGAGTGACCCGCCTGGTTGAATGCACTGCAGGTCCTTCTCGGATCTGGTCCCTGGATGTTACTTCAAGAAGGGTCTAAACAGCCTTGTTGCTCTGACCTCAAGGACCCTGGCTTGGGCGGGAGGCTTTAGGGTGTCCCGCGGCTCAGTCGTGCACCTGCTGGGGACTGCTGACTTAAGCCCATCTCGATGGGGAGGGAATTGAAGGAGCGATTTCCTTCTGCTTGTTAGGGAATGCTCAGGGCTGGCACGCAGGGCCGGTCACAAGTTGCAGGTGTCAGAGTGCAGAGACCGAGCCGAACTGAGAAACAACATCCAAACACGGGGAGAGCACAGAATGTCTCTGGGCTTCTTCTCCCAGGAAAGTACAATCTGCATGGAAATGACCAAGAAGCAAAGGTTATGGATTTTCAAGCAGACAGACAGGAAGACCTTCCGAGTTTCATTGAACAAGTGGGGGACACGGGCCCTGGAGGACCAGGTACTGAGCGTCCCGGGGCTCCGTGCTGGGATGTGTGAGCGGATCATCCCTCCGATGCCCCTCCCCTAAGGGCCCCTGCAGGAAAAGCCTTACCTGAGTTCTGTCCCCAGACCATGCTCCGTCACTAGCTCTAGCTCTCTAGCTCTCATTGGAAGATTATTTTTCCCACAGATTTTTCCCAAATGCTTTTTACAAGTTTAAAAGATGGTTCTGGAGTCAAAATCCAGCTGACGGTTTACAGAACCCCACTGTATCCTAAAATTTTCTTGAACAATTGACATACGGCTACTTGGCCCTGAGCCCTGGGGACACCTTGTGAATGAGATGTCGCCTTCCAGACAAAGATGCCTGTCCTCAGGCGGCTTCGGGGGGGACCCCTGCCCATGCCTGCATGTGTCGTCTGAATGTTGGCCTGTCCCCATCCATATGTGGAAACCCAACCCCAAATTAATGCGGTCATGGGGTGGGGCCCTGATTCACTAGAATTCGTGTTCTTACGGAAGAGACACCAGAGAGCTTTATCTCCACGTCACAGGGAGGTCATGCGCTCACACAGCGACACCCCCTAGCAGCCGGGAGAAGGAAACATGCCTTCCAGACTCAGGGACCAGGAGGAATCCATCGCTGCCACGTACGCCGCCCAGTCTCCCCCCTCCCCCCTAGCCCTGATATTTTGTCATGGGGCCCGAGCCAAGTAATGAGACCAAACCCCTCCCCGGGGTGCCTGGAGCCCTCAGGGTAATTGCACTCACTCTGATAATAGATTTATCCTTCAGTGATGGCTAGCTCTGTGCCTGGCACCGCTGGTAAAACCTACAGGTAAAAGCCCATCACCCCTCTCCTGGGTTTGCACGTCTAACCCCCTGCATTCAGATCAAGGTCATTCCAGTGGTAAGTTGTACCATGGGGGCGGCTGATGCTGTGGGAGTGGAGGGAACAGAAGGAGGAAAGCCCCAGCTGGAAAGCTCACTCCGGTGATGCCGCTTTTCTCGGTACCCACTTCATGCATTTGAGCCTAGAAGATTCTAGAACAGTCTTCCCTGAGTAAGTGATGCTGGGCCTCGCTCACTGCCTGCTTGCATCCCACTGGGGAGCAGAGTGGTAGCTGGAAACAGGGTGCTGCCACAGGGACCACAGTGTGCGTTGCCACGGAAACTGTATTTCTCCTTCCCCACCCACCCCGTGGTCCCAGGTGACCTATTCCGTGTTGCTGTGCAGGTGACCCTTCAGGACTCCCGCTTACGGGGCAGCGTTGCTGTACCTGTCCCATCTCTGCACGAGAAATGCAAACCCACAGCCCCTCAAGCGGGTGTTCTCCCGGGTAGACACCGGTGCTGCCAAGACTTTTTCGGGTGTGGCCTGATCCTTAGAGTCAATTGGCAGAAGGAGCCCTTCATCTTTGGGCACAGCCACTAATTTTCTCCTTCTTTTCTAAACAGTCGAGGGAGGGGCTGATAATCTGGAAGACACCGGGCAGGCCAGCCCGCTCCATGTAAGAAGCCGATCTGGTAGGCAGACCTACCACCCATGCGTGGTTCTAAAATTAGACCAGAAAGACTGGTGCTGCATTCTAGAATCTGTGACTAATTTGTTTATTATGTTGGACGAGCACAGTCGAGTTCCCAGACTCGTTCTGCGTCTAGATAAGGACGGAGAGCTAGACCAGCCTCAGACACCAGGTCTAGAACTTATGCTAGAACAGGGGCTCCAGAATGCATTGTGATCCATGGGAGCTTGTCCCCTGCGGCTTCAGGGACGGTTAATACAGCTCGTGTATATTTATTTTATTTGTTTACTTTACTATAATACATTCACTCTATCCCATGCCAGTAAGCGCTCTCCACCCCTCTGCCGTCTGCCATTTCTCCTTTCAATCTGTCCCCCCCTTTCAGTCACCAGCTTCTATGTGCCCGTTTTATGCTGACCTCAGAGATACAGGGTTGGAAGCTTGCACTGTCTTCCCTGCCAGGCTCATGACTTTAAATCAGGGAATCTCCACTGGCGTGTGACCTGCGATGAAGGCCGGGCTGGACGCCGGCACGAGGCGCCAAGGCATTGCAGGTGACAGCAGCCAGTGCGGGACGCACCAGTGTCCCATCGGCTCGCTGGAGAGGGCTGCTGAGGGCATTCCCAAAGACTGGAGAGGACGGGCCGGGCAGAGGGCCGGCACACGCAACAGCACATGCAAAGACGGGGACCGGCGCACGGCGTGTTTGGAAACACGGTGGCTCCTCATGCTGGAGCTCAGGGTCCGGCTGGATGGGGAGTGGGATGGGGGGTGCAGATGCAGGCAGAAGCCAATTCTCGAAGGGCCTGACTTCTTGCACCACCGCGTCTGGACTTGGCCACCGTGGGAGCCACGGAAGGCCGGCAGAGGAGAGCATGACCAGTGCCGCGTGTGGAGGCACGGTCAGAGACACGCAGTGCGTCCAGGGAGCCCACTAAGAGGCGAGGGTGTCCGTACCCAGTAGCCCTGGGCGGAGGTGGCTCACACGTAGAATGCACTGACCTTTCACCGGGTAGGCCCAGAGTGGGAGAGGGACCTGCGATGCTCTGGGCATCTACTGAGGTTCCTTTCTGAGACACTGTTGGCTCCCACAGGTGGGTTCAAGGCCTTGATGCGGCCCTCTTTCCGCCACGTGTTCTTCTCTTTAGGCTCCGGAGGCATCTGGTGTCCGGCGTTCACGACTCACGTCTGTGCGAGCTTCAAATAAAAGCATCCCTTGGGGCGATCGGACCCCCCCAAGAGGCCACCGATGGCGGACCCCTCGTCCATGGCCTGGGTCTTGCACCCGTCCTCCCCGGGGTGCACAGGCCGGGACTCTGTGGCCCCGCACAGAGCAGACAGGAGACCCGAGACACCATGTGGTCCAGACTCCCCAGAGAACTGAGAGCCCGCGAGACAGCCTGACATCGGAGAGCAGCCGGGGGGGCCGAGCACGTGGCAGAAAGAGGAGGATCTAAGCCGACCCTGCGAAGGCCAATCTGGGGCAGACGCGCGCACTTCGGCTTCTCCCGGGACTGTAGTCGTCAGCCCAAGTCTGGAGAAGGCCGCTGGGGGTCCGGAATGTCCTGCACTGTGTGCAAAGGAAACGAGCGAGTCTGAGATCCAGGAGCTCCCCTATTCTGCAAATCGCAGATGTGTGTGTGTGCTAAGGGCTCCCAGCGTCAATACGAGGGGGCCTGGCCGTCCCAGGGCTCCGGGGCACAGCCGGTGCGCTCAGGCACGCCGCTTGGGTGCAGCTGGGAAAAGCACATGCCCCTCAGTGAGTTGTTAATGTTTCCCTACTGGACTGAAACTCCCACACGGAACCGCATAGGAAACATCTCCACGCGTGTCTATGCTGACCGACCTGTGTGGGTATCTGTGCCGCTTACAACAACTAGAAAGCGTCCTGGTGGAGATACCCAGCATGTGCGTCTCGCACATGGGTGGGCGGACCTGTGAGCGCTGCCCGTGGTCCCTCGGCTCCTGTGGGCCCTGCAGACCCATGTTCAGCCGCCACCACCAGGCTGGCCCCCGTGGCAGCCTCTCCCCTGGGGGCTCTGGGCTGGCTGGCAGGTGCTTGCCGGAAGACTGTGAGTGATGGGCACGGATAATGGAGGGGGTGAATTTTTAAATGACGAACGTACAAGAAATTCATGCTCAACTGTTTTCGCTACGGGCTTCAATGCCTTGGAGGCCGATGACGCCGACCTGGGCCCTGTGCACTGGGAGCCGCAGCTGTCTCAACCCTGAAGGCATCTGGTGGCTTGCAGGTGCACAGAGATTCCGAACGGGGCACATGGGCCATGGGAACTCTCGGGGCTGAGCTGAGCCCCAGCTGGGCTGGGACGTGTCTTCTTAGTGGGCAGTGCAGACTTTCGCCTCTGCCACCCCGGATGGCTTTGGGCTCCTGCCATGGCTTGAGGAGGGGCCTCGGCACTGACACAGCTCTCAGCTGTGGGTTTTTCTATTTGTTAGATGAGTGACAACACTTCCTGGTGATGGTTTTCATTCTTCATTATTTCTTCTGTGTTTAATTTTTTCAAATTATGGAACTTGAGAAAATAGTGGTAAAATAAACATAACATAAAATTGACCATTCTAACCATTTTTAAGGGTACAGTTTGGCGACCTTCTGCACACTCCCGTGGGTGGGCCGCCATCTGTCCCCAGGATTTTACACCTAGCAAAACTGAAACTCTGTCGCCAGCAAGCGCCGACTCCGGCTCTGTCCTCCGTCAGCCTCTGGCCACCTCCGTCTGCTCTGTCTTCATGGGTCTGACCACTGCGGGGACCTCAGGCAAGGGGTATTGCACAGGGTCCGTCTGTTTGTGACTAGCTGATCTCACTCGGATGGGCCACAGCTGATGGTCCCTGGAGGGGCCTCTCCCTTTCGGCTGCCATGCATGTGGGTATGGGGACACCTCTCCATGTTCGCACTTAATATTGCGTTATTTAATGCCCGGAAACACGAAAACACGGACTTCAGCGAAGCCCTTTGTCCTTCGTCATCTACTGAATGAAAGCGACGCCTTCTGATCTTGGGTAATAACTTTTTACGGATGCTTCTGAGAACCAAGCAGGCACTTTTCCCTTTTCAATAAGTGAATAACAAGACATAGTGTGGTGAAGCCCTAATGGTAGCTGAGACCACCAAGAAGCCCATTTTACCCACTTCACTCTTGGGTGTAACCACATCAAAGACGGTTTAAACATGAGCCCCACTCGCTCTAATTGGACCGCAGGACTCCAGTCCCCGGCTCTGGCCCTCTGAGCCCCACACACCAGCCTCGCGTGTCAGTAGCCATGGGGCATGGTGTCCTGTGCTGGGGACAGACTCTAGGCCATGACGGCAGGGTGCCCTGGGGGAGAACCTCACCTCTCATACCGGATGGACCAGAGTCACGGATACAAAGTAAAATTTGTACCAGGGACAAAACCAAGCACTTTGCTTCTCATGAAGGCTTCCCCTCGACTCAAGAGTGTGAGCTGATGTGGGTTCCTGCATGGCCCAGACTCAGTCTCTCAGGAAGCCTCTGACCTGGCAAATCAGTAGGGCTCCGAAGACCAGGACTGGGGTCATGGAGATGTCATGGGGGAAACCACATGGTGGGCAAGAGACCGGTGAGGCCTAGGGTTTTGTGCAGCTCCATGCCCTGTCATGGGTCCCCTGAGATCCAAGGGACCATGAGGCACCTGCGGGAGGTCTGATCAGAGCTCTCCTGTCAGCCTTTCCAGCTTCCTGTGCATCAGCCTAAGTACCACCCTGGGTAGTGATGACAACGGGTCAGCCAGAAGCCTCCTCATTCTCCTAAAATGACCCCAACTGGGGCCACAAAACACACTTAAAAATTTCAATGACTAGAACTCCTACAATGTCTGCTGTCAGACCACGTGCCATTAAACTAGGAATTAATGACAGAAACACAACTGGAAAATCTGGAAATATATTGAGATCCAACAAGATACCTCTAAATAACACAGGAGTCCAAGAAGAACTCTCAAGAGTGATTAAAAATATTTTGGCTGAAAAATGGAAAATACAACTTATCAGAATGCGTGTTGGGAGGACATTTAGAGCACTGGAGGGCGCACAGGAGAAATAGACACCTCAAAACAATCGTTTAAACTCCCACCTTGGGAAATTAGGAAAAGATGAGCAAATTAAATCCAAAGCAAGCAGAAGAAAAGAACTAAGAAGAAAACAAGAGCAGAAACCAATGAAATTCAAAACAGGAGGTCAACAAAGCCAAAAGATGCTTCTTTGAAAAAATCAGTAAAACAGATAAGCCTCTAGCTAGGCTAATGAAGAACAAAAAAGAGGAGAGAGAGAGAGCATAAGTTACTGACATCAGGCATCAGATATCACAGACGTTAATAGGACAACAAACATACAGTATTAGCAACTGTATACCCAACTTCATCTCCTCAGTGGAATGGACACACTTTGAAGAGCACAATTTAACAAAACTTACATAAGAAGAAATGGATAATCTAACAAATCAGCAACTAATAACTGTCCTAGATAGAAAGCCCCAGACCCAGATGAGTTCGCCTGTGAGTTCTACTGAACAAGTAGGGAAGAAATCACACCACTTTGCTGCAAACTCTTCTAGAAAACAGAAGGGGATGTTCTACTTCCTAATTCCTTCTATGAGACCAGCATTACTTTTGTACGAAGACCGGATAAAGACGTTGCAAGAAAAGAAGACGCAGACCAACATCTCTCAGGAACAAAGAGGCAAAAATTTGCAGCAAGATTTAATAAATCAGATCCAACATCATACTCAGAGAATTATGCACGACAACTAAGTGGGGTCAATCCCAGCCATGCAAGGCTGGTTCAACAGCTGAAAATCAATCAGTGCAATCCACCCCACCAATGGGCTAAAAACAAACCCATCACTTAATCACATCAACAGCTGAAGAAAAAGCACTGGACAAAGTCCAGCTGACTTTGCTCTCAGGGAAATGGGAACAGTAGGGAACATCCTCTGCTCACCGATCATCTACAAAATACCTTTACCCGACATCACACTTCAAGGTTGAGAAACTCCAGCCCTTCCTGTGAGGATCGGGAACGAGGCATGGAGGTCCTCTCTCACCACATGTTTCCAATATGGCCCTGGAAGTCTTAGCTAGTCTAAGAAGATAGTAGAAGGAAACCCTAGCAAAACCCTTACAAAAATATGTTTATTACATCAGTTTCAGTGGGTCAGGAATGCAGGGTGAATGTCTGTACAGTGTCTCTCAAGGCTTCCCTAGTTGGCCTCTGTTCCTTTCCCGACCCCAGGGTCCGTTTCATGCCCTCATAGCTGTTGGGAGAATTCAGTTCCTTGCAGTTGTAGGGTTGTGGTCCCTGTTCTCTTGCTGGTTGTCAACTGGGTGTCCTCTTGGCACCATGCCCAGGTGTTTGCTGTGGATCCTTCTGTGGGTTCCCTCACCCTTAGACTCTCCCTTCCTCCACGGTGGGCCCAGTCTTTTTCAGCTTCACCTGTTTAGGTCAGGCCCACCTGGATAATCTCCCCTTTGATCAACTCAAAGCCAACAGATTAGTAATCCAATCGTGAGAGCAAGGCCCCATCATTTCACACATTCTGTCTCACTGACCGGGAGGGCACTGTTCGGTGAGTGTACGGGAGGAGCAGGGAGTCTTGGGGTCCATGTGCTTCTCATGATCGCACAAGGCACGAAATCCACCATGGCCAAAGGAAGATCTAGCAGTTTAAGATCCCAGCCCGGAATCAGCCAGCCAGGGCAGGTATTCCAGGGCTCCCAGCGAAAGCTCCGCATGGCCCCTGACTGCCCGCTCTGTATGATGTAGAGACTGATGACCTGAAACTCCTGGGGTCCTCGAGACCTCTTGCCGAGCTCCTCCTGCACATGAGCACTGGGCTTGGTGCTTAGCACAGGCTGAGTCTGAGCAATTGTGCCCCTCTCATGACTGCTCTTTCCACAGTTGCTGTGGGCCGCAGCGGCGTGTACAAGAAGGTTCTCTTGTGCATGCAAATCCCACCATCCTGCCGTGCCGGAAAGGAGCCGAAGACCTCCCGGAGCTTGGAATGGGAATTCCACAGTGAGGCACGTGCCTACAGGAGGGCCTGAGGGGTGAGCCACAGTGAGAGTTCAGGGACCCAAGAGCCCCTTGAATGTGGCCAAATCCTTGACCAAACTGAGCTTTAGCCACGGGATGAGGGACCCCCGGGGGCTGCTGGGGCCCCTACCTCCTGCTTTGTGCTTTTAACAAGGACAACCCGTGCCCCTTCGGAAGTCATCAGCATTGAATCTTGGCTACACATTTCCTGGGCCCTCGTCCTGTGTCTAACACCAGCCCTGCCTGGAGCCTGATAGGAGTTACTTAAGCTGCTTTCCTTCTGGGAAACAAGTTACATAAACCCGATTCCCTGTATGGCCCCATGCAAGTTGGGTTACTTAAAAGCTTTGCTTTGAGTCCATCAAAACAGGGCCTGCCTGGGAGGGCACTCATTAGCGAATGCTGGCCCAGCACCTTCTGATGTTAATTACTGTTATTGGGATGTGTTCATTAAGTGCAGTTGAGAATCATTTTGCAAGAGACAGTGTTTATTAAGATGCAAATTGTCCCCTGCTGCCCTCTTTGCTTCAAGCTTTGGAAATCAAAGAGGGTGGTGGGGTAGTGTTTATTTGAAGAAGACTTTTCCCACCAACCTAGCTGGTGGCTTGGCCCCAAAGTCTTGGGACACTACATGCCTTTTGGCAGTGGAGACCTTTTTGTGTGGATGTACGTTTGGAAGACGAAACACCGGTAAGGACAGCGTGTGCAGCGTTTATGGCCACAAGAGGGAACACGGGTCTCTGATGCCTTCGGAGAGTCCAGACCGCACTGGCCCACGCGACTGCCACCAGCCCCACGTGGTTATCAAGCACCTGACACGCGGCTGGTCCCGCTGACGTGTTCTCTGAGTTTCAAAGACCTGGTGTAGAAAAAACGATGAAAAATAACTCATTAATGGTTTTCTGGCAGGGGCGGGTGTTGGTACTGACTGCACGTTAAAATTATAATCTTTTGGCTACCCTGCCCCCAAACTGCTTTTATTATAAAAATCCCATGTGTTTCTCTTCATGGGATCGATGTGGCCTCTGGAAGATGGCCGAGCACGGACGGAGCTCGTGTGCTTCCCGTCCGTCGGGGAGGGCTGTGCCGGCTGCGGCGAGGGCCCTGCTTCCACCTTTGCCTTCGGGTTCAGAATAAACTCCTTTCTGGGCCCTCTGCCCCCGGCCCCGCGTGGCTGCCCGAAGCCCTTCCAGCTCTGGGCCACAGGGCTGTGGCTGGCACACTGTTGGCCTCACCCCCGCATCGCTGCCTGTCATCAGGGCCCGTGCCTACTCACACCAGCTCCCCTGCAGCCACCTTTGTGCTCTGGCTTCCGAAACGTGCCGGCCAGTGGCGTCCGGAGCCACCTGTCGTGTGATCCCAGTGTGACTGCTCCTATGACCCCTCATGCCTCCCCCAGGCCGCGACCCCTCACTCCTCCCCTGTGCGGTGGTCCCTGCCAGCCCCCTGCCTAGAGACAGACTCGGGGGTTCCCTCTCCGTGTCCTCACTGTCCTGGCCTGTCTTCAGGGCGACCCAGTGTCTTCTGCTTATTACACTGTGTGTTCCCAGGGCAAGGAAGGACACCCCATCTTCTTATCTGTGTCTGCCTGGCACGTAGTAAACATTTGTTAGATACGACGGGCGAACCGGAGGGTGCTGGCGTTGCCTGTCTGTGCACACGGCGGGGCCGCCACAGCTGCAGCGCTGCAGGCTCTGTTTCTATTTTATGTTTACTCATTGCTTTTTTAATAGTAATGAAAACCACCGGCAAGGCACAAACCCAGTGGCCCTCCCCTGCAGGTAAGAGGCCGTCCAAGATGCCGGCTCTGTCTTCCCTTTGCAGCCATCCGGCCTCTCCGAGCGTCACGCTGGCCACAGGGGTAGGGGGGGTTCTTGGTGTGACTGCGGAGAACTGAGCTGAGCGTGGCCACCAAGTGCCCATCAGCCACCTGCCGGGACGGCGGTCCTGCCAGCAGAAAGCTCAGAGTGCGGCTGGCTGGCTGCCTGTTTTCACAGGAGATAACAGATCTTTCCACCACGCAGGTCAGTGTTTGTGTAGTTTGGTTGCTGGTCTGTTTGGGGTTGTTGAGGCCGTGTTGCCTCATACCCTGGCCTCGCCCTCCGCCGGGCTGCCCCACGTGAGGAGGCATCGGCTCCTGCAAGCGGCTTTGCGCATGTTTGCCCTCCCTCCAGGGACCCCAGCTTGGGGCTCCTGGCACAGGTCAGCACCCGCGCAGAGAGGGTCCCCGTTCCAACGATGCCCTGCCTCGAGAACACTGCATGCAGGAAGGGGGGGCACCGGTGGCTCCGTCATTAAGCTTCTACCTTCGGCTCAGGTTGTGATCCCAGGGTCCTGGGATCCAATCCCGCTTCGGGGTCCCTGCTTGGCGGGGAGCCTGCCTCACCCACTCTCCCTGCTTATGTTGCCTCTCTCGTTGTGTCTCTCTCTGTCCAATAAATAAAATATTTTTTTTAGAAAAAGGCTGTGGAGAGCGAGGTGAGTCACAGGCTTGCCTATGGCCCCTTCTGTCCTTACGAGGACTCAGCCTGTGTTACCCGGGCAGAGGGCGTCTTCACTCAGCAGTGTCAGGGGCTCTTAGCTTCTCCGGAGCGCGCGCTTGGACGAGGACCCAGCTTTTCTTTGGTCAGAAGAGCACCGAAAAGTCTGGCCCAGCGAAATAAAAGCCCATACTGAGGCCGGATTCATACGAAGAAATCCCCTTTGTCCCTTCCTCACCGCCCCGCAAGGGAGGAGGCCCCTGGGAGGCTGCAGAGCGAGGCCGGGGGAAGCCCACACCCGCCCGGGAGCCGGTGGGGGGTCGGCTACCGGCGTGCACCGCGGATGGGGCCCACTGCGGCCCGCAGCTCCGCTCCGGAGACGCTGGCCCACTGGGCTCACGGCGGCATCCCTGTCGGGTTCCCCCACGTCCTGAGGCAGTTCCCCACCAGAGGCCCTGCCTCGGCACCCCCGGGAGGCTGCTCTCTGCTCAGTTAGACCAGATTCGGAGTGTGAAGATCTATGTTCTCTTCCTCTGATGGATACAGGTTGTTGTTCGGTGACGCATGTCAGGCCATTTCGTGGCCGTTTCCGTGTGGCCAGACCGGCCGGCCCTCCACGCAGCAGGCTGCGTTCCCCGGCAGCTCCCCCAGGAGACGGACGAGAACCCCATCTGGCCCCCCGCGGGAAGCCCGGTGAGGCCTGGCGCGAGAGCAGAGTTCACGCGGCAAGCCCTGTACCTTCTTCCACAGCTTCTTCTGAGTCTCCATGACTCAGGTCTTCAGGGATTTCTTGGCTTTTAAAAATTCAAATACTGATATTTTATTGACTGAATATTGACCATGTACAGAGATGCAGAACACAGAGGGGCTGGGCTGGGCTGGCCCTGGGTCCTAGACCCTACCGGCCCTTGGCCCTCAGGATGCTAAGTCACGTGGTCCTTTAAGCCTCTGTTTAACCACCTGCAGAAAGAACATATGACCCTGGGGTCCAGCCTCTCCAGCAGTGTGAAAGCCCAGGAATGAATGAAGGACTGGGTGTCAAAAGACAGCAAACCCATTTGCACTCCTGGCGGCGGGGGCGTCCCACAGATGCACCCCCTTCTCCCCGTCTCAGTAGCCCGCAGCTCCCGCCTGGTGTCTCGTGCTGGATCTCTGCAGTTTGAAATGTCGTGTCTTGGAAAAGCTCAGTTCAGTGCCTCATGCTTTGAGGGTTTCAGACTGATCGCAGTTTAGGTAGGAAGATAGATTTCAGACGTGGGTCTTTGTGACATCAGGGTGCCTGGTTGCCAAGTGAGCGGTTCCAACAGGGGATCTTCTGTTTCGTCCCGGAAGATTGAACCGCCGCTGAGTGTTCCTCCCATAAACTGACTGAACGGTTGCCGTCTACACTTCAAGCGCTCTAAGTGAAGGTGCTCACCTCCTGCTAAAGGCCGTCTTTGTTTTGTTTTCACTCCGGGACCAGCAAGGCGGGCCCATGAGCATGTGTGTGTGTGTGTGTACACTGAGGTTGCACGTTTGCGTGGGAGCTAAATGATATCATGTTTAAGGTGTAATTATTAATATCACTGTGACTAATTATGTTCACAACGCACAATATTTTCGCATGCCTTATCTTACCAGATCACCCTGAGAGCTCGATGGGGGGCAGTGTTTTTGTTTATTGATGAGAAGCGCAGTTCTCAGAGAAGTGAAGGGACTTACTCAAGGTCCCACAACTTTCAGGCTTCTGCCCCAGGTGCTCAGGCTGGACCCTCTTCCCTTTGTCATGTCTGTGCCTTTATGTGCCCTTCGTGAGAGTTCTGAGTAGTGACTCTAACAGGTGGACATCAAGAATGTCCTTGTCTAAATATTTGAAGCCACTAAGTTTTCAACAGCTGTTTGAATAAAGATGGTCAATGTTACTCCACATCATGAAGTCCCAGTCTTCGTTTCCGTGATTTCCGGAGGTCGGCACCATTTATTCATTTAAGAGCAACCTCTGCATTTGAAACAAAGTCCCCCTGAGAGCTAAGAAGCTTGCTTCGTATGATGTGAATCATTATAAAGATCAGGGTTTCCTGGACTCGCCCTCAACAACTGTACATTACCAATAATAGTCTTCACGTGTCTTAAAAAAAAATTGTCTTAAATGTCTTAAAATTGTCTTAAAAAATGTCTTTAAAAAAGTTGCTTTAAATTTAGTTGAATCACACCCCTTCACCATCCTGCCTGATTTTTATGGCGGTTGATTTTCATCTAAAAGGGTTTCACTTTGCTCTGCAATACGGAATGGCGTCTGTCAGAAAGAACTCTATTAACCCACAGATCACAGAGTGATGCTGGGTGCGTTTCTCATCACACTGCTGCAAAGCTGCAGGAGGGCATGTCCTGTGTCTCTGTGTTCAGTTATTATCCCCATAAGCATCTCTCCGTGTCCGCCAGGTCGGTGTTCCCAGCTGGGCTTTAATGAAGGATCCAAGTCTGGGTAGGAAGATTTTCCAGCCTAGGCTCCTTTATCAATAGACTGAACTACAACAATTCTACTGGATTTTATAATTTTATTTATTCGAGTCTTCTCTCTCTCTCTCAGTGAGAGTAGCTAAAGTTTTGTCTTTTACTAATTTTTTTTGGAAAATCAGCTCTTAGTTTCATTGATGATTTCTATGGTCTTTTTAGTCTTTATTTCATTTATTTCTGCTTTGATTTTGCTATTTCCTTCCTGTTACCAACTTTGTTCTTTGCCTAGTTCCTTCAGCTATAAAAAGGGAGCCCTCGTGCCCTGCTGGTGGGAACGTAAGTTGGTGCAACCATTTCACAAAACAGTATGGAGTCTCCACAAAAATTAAACATAGAAGCACCATATGGGTAATTCCACTCCTGTGAATATATCCAAAGGAAACGGAATCAGGATCGTGAAGAGATGTCTGCACCCCGATGTTCACTGCAGCGTCATTCACAAGAGAAGACGCAGTAGCAGCCCTTGAGTCTGTCAACAGACGAGTCGGTAAGGACGGGTGACGGATGTGTACAATGGAGTATTACTCAGCCACGACAGAGAGGGAAATCCTGCTCTCTGTTACAGCATTCGTGTCCCTCGAGGGCGTTATGTTCGGTGAAATACACCGGACGGAGAAAGATAAACATTGTGTCATATCCCTTAAACGGGGCATCTTGAGGTTGATAAAAGGGTCCTAACTTTCAGTTACAAAATGAGCAAGGTCTGAGGATACAATGTATCCCGTGGTGACTGCGGCTGGTAACATTATATAGTGTAATGGAAATTTGCAGAGTGTAACTTAGACGCTCTCATGAAAGAAAAATATCCATGCATATGGGTAGAGACAGCCGAGCTAATTAAAAGTAACGAGGTGGGAGGGCCCTTTCGTGAAGTATTGCACATCACCATGTGCGCTCGAAACATCTCACAATTTTATTTGTTATTACACCTACATAAAGCTGAAAATAAAATAAATGCTCAGGTTCATTTTGAGGAAGAAAGAAACAAAAATACAAGAAAAACAGAATTAAAGCTGAAGATGTCTAGTCCAAAGCGAGGGAGAGACAGAGACAGAGAATGACCTACAAGAGTCAACACTCAGTTCAGATGACCAGATGTGAGGCCATGGCTTGGAAGACAACACTTGAGCTGGGCCAGTAGGGAAAGCGGAGCGGAGATGATCGCGGCTGGAGAAAACCCTTGCGAGCACACTCATTCACACGTCTGTACTCAGGCACAACGAGACAGCTATATTGTGACCATGGAAATAGCATAGAAATAGTCTTCAGCGTCGTCTTACTGTAAACAGTGGCTGTGCACCTGCCGGTTCTGCCTGGGGTTGGCGGGGGGAGGTGAGGAGAACGGGCCCCGAGCCCACCTGCAGGGAACGTCACCTCCAGTCCATTTAAACCGACATGGGGCCAGCCCTGAAGGCTGGATGTTGCTGACGCTCAGGGCGCTAAAACTTGGGAGCCTCTTTTCTAGCACTGAAGCGGTTCAGTGTGGACAGCCACCTGCGCCTTCTGCAGCCTTGGCGAGAAAGGAGTTCTGTGTCCGTGCGCTTGCCCTGTGATCCAGAAATCCTCTGCTTCCAGAAAAAAGTGACTGTTCCTGAGGCACGGCTGTCTTTGTCTCCCGCGAGGGCTGAGTGGCACAGATGATGCACACATCCCTCGGGCACAGGCAGATGCTTCCCCAGAGCGGCCTGGCCCCGGCTGGGCTTTCAGATGCGCTGGCCACTCCTTTCCTTCACCAGGCAAGGGGGGACCCGTGAGGCTCCAGATGCTGTCCCTGTCTCTGCTCACCTCTCCAGGGCCCCCACCAGCGTGATTTTCTTGGAGTTGCTCGTGCGCACCTGAGTGAGGCAGAGTTGACCCTGAGATGCAGGAAGAGAGCATCACTGCGGAGCCCCGAGGAGGCCAAATCACCAGGTGCTCAACAGGACTTCAGGGTGGACGCCACGGAGAGAGGGTCCAGGCAGAGCCAGGAGATGTCCGGGAGAGCACAGACAGCCGCAGGGTTCCTGCCCGAGGGATCCAATTTACAGGCTGGAGGATGGAAGTCCACATTCTTCCTTTCCCTGCTGGTTTCGCAGGGTCTTGACAGGCAGAGGCCTCAGGCGGTGGGGCCTGTCCGCTCCCCGGGACCTCGGGCAGGTCACAAGGCCTCTCCATGCCTCACTCCCACACCTGTACGGGAGTAGGAACGGGGGAAGTGATGTCAGTCTCGGTGAAGCCGGAGCAAAGACACTATCCCAACCATCTGCGGGTTCTCTCCTCTGTTAGGGTGTTTGTTTTTTTTTCCTTCGTTTTTCCTTTTAGAGATGCTTGATGCCTGCAAAGAAACCCAAGCTTCGTCTCCTCAGTGACACCGTGTGGACTATAATGACAGGGATATACAGAGCGCAGCTGAATTTTCCAACTCCATGGGGCTTGTGAGAATTGGCTGGATCTGGCCAACCAGCCGGTCTCATGCTGGCCTCTGTGCTGACGAGAAGCTGGGTTTGCTTGGTAGCTCGGCCACACGGAGGTCCGCGATAGATCAGCAAATACAGAAACACATACATGTATGCGTGCACACACTGTTTTTCTTAACTTCACGTGAAGCTAAAGAGAGCTACAGTGGGGTTTCTGGAAAGATCTTTTACACACTGACAAGAGTTGTGCAGGGCCTGCTGGGCACATTCCCTGTGGGCTTGGTTTCCAGCACAGCCCCGGCCTCCAGCAGACCCCTGGCATGTTCAGTAGCCAGGGGTGTCCTACCCATTCCCCCTTGTGACATTTAGGGTTGCTGAGTTAAGTCC
Organism: Mustela lutreola; assembly: GCF_030435805.1. Taxonomy (NCBI): domain Eukaryota; kingdom Metazoa; phylum Chordata; class Mammalia; order Carnivora; family Mustelidae; genus Mustela; species Mustela lutreola. The sequence goes on from NC_081301.1 coordinate 98,548,411, forward strand.
CCTGCCTTATCCCACCCTTCTTGCCAGCATGGTACCTATCAGGGCCTCTACACAGAGTCTGGGGACCCAATAGGCACCGGTCCTTAGGAACGCCTCTGGAAGCAGGGCTCAGTGCTGAGCATGCATGAGCCTCGGCCTGCGGGTAAGGCCAGCCAGAGTACAAAGCATGGGCTGTTCTCCTGTGGGTCTGTCTCCTCGGGGCAGGTGGGGACTTCGTTCTCATGTCTCCTAACTGGCATTTCCCAAGACGGCCAGACTGATTCTGGAAGAGGGAGTTACTGGTCCAGAGTATAACTTAGAAATTGAAGGATGTTCTTCTGGAGGATGGCCGTGCACATCACAGGGGCCTGAGATTCCTTGCTCCCATGATGGCCGCTGCTGCCTCTTGGCTACCATCCTGCCCGCTTGGGCCCCGGGACACCCACCCCTCACGGGGGGAGATGACTGACACCTAATGAAGGAGCTATTTTTCTTGTGCTTGTTAAGGACCAGTAGGGCTGACTTTATTCCAGGAGATCCTCTACAGAAGGGGTCTTACAGTGGGTTCTGCTCCAAGTACAACAACAAGTACTGCAAGAACTTCTTGTGGCCCAGAAGTAGAGTGGGGGTCTGGGGACGGAGATCACTGAAGGAGACGTCAGGGCCAAGGAAGATCTGGCTCAAGGGACCTACAACAGGATTCCTGCCGAAGGCAGGCCAGGCGACCGGACATCCCCAGGGTGGTGGGGGGTGGGGAGCCCGGTCAGATAACAGGGTGACTGGACATTAGGCTCTGGCTAAAACAACGGAGCAGGATTCTTGCTAAATTTAGATGGCGCAGAGCCCCCAGGGAGTCGTGTAGAGCCCAGAGCAGCCTGAGCAGAGTCTGGCCAGACCTCCTGCCTGCCTGGTCCCCTCTGTGTGCCCACGCACCCTCCACGTGACACGGACCATCCCATTTTACATCCAAGAGGGAAGGTGCAGCCACAGGGGGCGAGCCATTCTCGAGGGCAGAGACTTCAGGCTGTGATGGGAAACAAAGGGCCCAGGCCTTGGAAGGGAGGGCGGGCTTCCCCGGGAGAGGGGCAGGGCGGGGCAGGAGGGGGCCCGAACCTGTTCTGCACCCTCCAGCCTGGGAGAAGGGTGTGGAGGTCTTTGAAAGAGCTGCAGAGTGGTTTCCCTTTGCAGGCTGTGTTCTCCCAGCCAGGGCCAAACTGGGGGTGGGGGCTGGGAGAATCCCCGGGAGGCTGGGTGTGTGCATCCCTGGGCAGCGGCCCGACCCTGGCTGTTGGAACCTCAGAGTCTGGAGCTGGACCCGGGTGTCCCGCGGGCAGAATGGGAGAGACAGAGCAGCGTGGGAATCTTGGGTGGGAGCCCACAAAAGTGTCCCGGGGGAGGAAGCCCGAGACCCGGGAACTGCTCCGTGGACTACTTGGCTCTGTGGGGGTCACAGGGACATAAGGTGAGGACCTGGGGGAGATCCTGATAAGAAAGAGAGCCAGATCAAATCCAAAGAAACCAAGAGGAGACGAGTGGGCGGCAGGGGCTGCGGGAGTGGCCCTGCAGGGGTGGGGAGTTGCTGTGTAGAGGGAGGGGAGTTTCAGTTTGGGAAGATGAAATAGTTCTGGAGATGGACGGAGGTGATGTCACACAGCCTTGTGAATATAGTTAATGACATTGATCTACACACTTAAGAAGAGTTAAAGCAGAGAATTTTTATACGATATATATCTTGTCATAATTAAAATAAGAGGAGAGACAATGTAGGGCATCTGCCAACCAGGAGCACCAAGACCCCACTAGACCAGCGCCGGTGAGATAAAGATAGGATAAGGCGTCTCTGCTCTCGGCTGTCTGTGCTGCCCACCCCCAGGAGACCTAAGCTACATGGGAAACATGCAAGAGGAAAAAGGTCAGACATCACCCCCTCTTCAGGGTGGGTTCTGAGTGTCAGTCCTGGAACCAGGATGCTGGAAAGCCCTCCCCGGAGGAGGAGGTGGTGACTGACAGTCCGGGTGACTGACCTCTGGGGGGTCCTCACGTCCTCAAAGCGGTCCCAGGTACCTTCTGGAATCTGAGCAAAGAGAAAATTTGACATGTGCAGTGTAATTCCATTGCATCATTTTGCTCTCCGAGCTATATGGGTTTGACCACAAAATTTCTTTTTTCTTTTCTTTTTTTCAATTTACAACAAAAGATACTCCAAACAAAGCCAAAGGCAAAGACTAACTGGGAAGAAACATTACTCTAGTGAAAACAAAGGGTTCCAATCAGCACCATGTCAGGAACTTTCACGAGCTGGTCAGGAAAGTCAAATAACTTACAGAAAAATGGGCAAAGCATATTAATCAGTAACTCACAGAGGAATAAATGCAAATGACTGACAAACATCTTTTTAAAAATGCCAGCCCTCGCAATGAGGCATGGAAAAGCAAATGAAAGTGAGGAAATCATCTTTTGTCCCTCTGACCGGCAAAAGTTATATGAGTGACTCCACTGTTGGTGAGGCCATACAGCAAAGAGAATTTCACATGTTTTCCTCTAGTTTATAGTTACACACACTCTCTTTTGCATAGTTGTCCCATTTCTGCTCACTATTGCATAGGAGCAAAAGTGTTTGCACACGGGCACAGGTATAATGACACGTCCTGTAGCATAAAACCACAAGTCTGTCCAAAGGGAAGTGTTTGGATGAACTGGTTTTATACCCTGTATGGACTATGAATTCAGATATTAAGCATATTGTGTTGATCCACTCCTATGGGACTGTGGGGATATTCATGCTGTGAAGTAAGGAAAGAAGTTGCTCACGCACGCATTCACACGCACGCACGCTCCCACATGCACACACGCACGCACGCACGCACGCACACACGCACACACGCACATATATATGACCCCTTGTTTGCCACCTCAACAGACGTTTGCCATCCATGTGCATCTTTGAACGTGTCTGTAGGTGTGGGGTTGGGCGCGCAGAAAAACGTGTAAGATATGCACCAGGCTGTTCATGCTGGTTCCACGACGGCGTTAGAAGAAGGGGGGAGGGAGACAAGTAATATAGAGCCTGCAACAAAGCAGAGAGACACAAGCACTGGGTAATCTGAACTTCTGGTTACAGTGGGTCCATTCATCAGAATTCTTTACAGATACGGAAATGAATATACATAGTGGTTAGAGCGAAATGCGAGAAATGGAGGGAAAAACCTGTTGATTCAATTAAAGAATAAAATGGTGGACTTCCAAGGCTTCAAACTTTTTTTTAAAAAAGATTTTATTTATTTATTTGACAGACAGAGACCACAAGTAGGCAGAGAGGCAGGCAGAGGGAGAGGAGGAAGCAGGCTCCCTGCTGAGCAGAGAGCCCGATGCGGGGCTCCATCCCAGGACCCCAGGATCATGACCTGAGCCGAAGGCAGAGGCTTTAACCCACTGAGCCACCCAACTGTCCCGGCTTCATATTTTTTAAATAAAATTTATTTTGGAAAAATTCTTAGGTTTAACAAGAAAATCATAAAACTTTCCCAGAGTTCCCATAGAATGCCCTTGAGAAAGTCCCTCGTCACGAACATCTCATAGCTTCATGGTACACTTGTCAAAACTAAGGGATTGACACGGACACATTATTATGAACTAAACAGGATCTTACTTGGAGTCACCAATTTTTCTATTAAAATCCTCTTTCAGTGCCAGGACCCAACCTAGGGAAGCACTCTGCATTTTGTTATGTAATGAGTGCTTTTTACAATGTAACTGGGCTGTGATGTCATAGCTGCTTCTCCATTGTCTTCAGGGCCTCAGTAGTCATTCAGTGTATGTTTTCAATGAAGTAAAAAGTGATTTTAATGATCCCATCACATTTTTCCAAGACACATAGGGTCAGTCTTCTTGTGCCTCAGCTTCCCTTTCTAAGGGGGACTGTCTTACAACCCCCCTTCCTGGTGCCTTGGATGCTCGTGTTGGTTCTAAATCCCTCTAGAAGGCCTTTGCCCATCTCCTGTCAAGGTTCTGGGCCAAGACTTCCCAGAGCTGCTGGCTGGGTCTCTCCTGGCCTGACCAGCCCCTCCTCGCTGCAGAGCTCAGTCCAGCCCCACATGCACAACAGCCCCGTGTGCGTATGTGGGCTTCTCCCGGCCCGGTGTCTCAGCGCAGTGCCTTGGGCCGCAGGTGAGCAACTGATTGATCAGGGAAGGAAAAAGAGGAAGAGAAAAGTCAAATCAAGCCCATTTTCCAAGTGGCAGAGTCTTGCCACTATTATCCCTTGGTCTGGGAGCAGGTCTGGGCGGGGGGTGGTCTCTGTGTCCCTCGAATGGCGGGTGTGTAGGGCTGAAACATATGTCGTTTCCAATCAAGACGGGTATGAAAATAACCCATATGCATAGTGGCGTCGCTCACAGTAGCCCCCACAGTGGCCATGACCTAAATGTCCACTGGTGGACGGATGAACCAAATACATTAGACACAAGCCATCATAGGAACTGGAAGGGGCTAGCATTTAGCCTTGACAGGGACCAACGTCCTAACTCACTGCAGTGTGGATGGACCTCGAGGACATTATTTTAAGTGAGATAAGTCAGTCATAAAGGGACAAATATGACATGTTTCCACTTACATGAGGGACCCAGAGGAGTCGAACTCATAGAGGAAGTAGCATGGCAGGAGCCAGGGGCCTGGGGTGGGGAGAATCAGGAGGGAGTGTTTCATGGGGACATGGTTTTGGGACGATGAACAATTTCTGGGGATGACAGTGGGGATGGCCGCGTCATGTGATCGTACTTAATGCCCCACACTGTACACTCAAAAACAGTTAAAAAGGTATATTTTATGGAAAGTCCATTGTATCACGATTAAAAGAAAACAACAAATGTCTGTGACAATCATTTTCGCACTCTGTTTTGCACGGGGACTGCGGTCTCTCCTGTCCTTCTTTGCGACTGAGAACAGAAAATCAATCAACGTCTGTTAGGTGGGGACTGCCAGGTGACCGGAGACACACTGGGACCCCTGGTGACTTGTGCATTTTCATTTGAGTTGGGACAATAAGAGGAAGCGACGGACATGACGGCCGACAATGGGGGCGGAAGCGCATGAAAAGGCTGAATTGGAGCACCCAGGACTGGGGCGACAATGCCGGCAGAGCCGTGACGCGGCCAGTGTGCTGGGCACCTGGAAGATGCCCGCTCCGCCGTGTGCCTGGATGAGTGGGGACACTTGCCATCGTCAGCCTGTTGGCACAGCAATTGTCCCCGAGGCTTCGGAGAAAGGCAGTGGAGTGATTCACCCAGAAACCCTGCTGCGTCCTGCCGGTAGGCGCACGGAAACCCGCGGGCACCGGAAACGCACGTCTGATTCGAATGCATTGACAGCTGGAAGCATTGTTAGAGGCACTAGACAACTCTTCCTTTCAAAACCCTAGCCTAGTTAAAGCAAAAGAGAGAGGGAGGGAAAACTAGAAAAGTAGATTAAGAAGCAGTAGGATGTTGCCTGGGCTGCGAACGGGATCAGACAGCGACGGACGGTTGAACGTCTCGGTCACGATGTCAGCATCTCCCGATGGCACTTAGGGGTGAGAATTCCATGTCACAATGAGAGTATTCCCGCACGGGAATAGAGGATGAACTTTAGAAGACTTCAGAAGGTTTTTAGGATGATTTATGATCAGATACAGCGGTAGTAACTGTGTATTGGGTGACGGGCTGAAGGCCTCTGCTCTCCACTGGCCGTGGGCAGCTCCCCACCGAGCCGCCAGCCTCCTGCGGAGTGAACCAGTGAAAGCAAGAGAGGGAGTGAAACCTAGTCATGGAGTAACACCCCTCCCTGTGGAAGCAAGTCCCTGGGTCCAGCTCTCACTCAGGGAGACCATGGACTCCAGCGGGACCTGGGGGCCCCTGTAGAAGCCGCCCGGCGCGAGGAAGAGGAGGGATGCCAGCTGACATCATTGGAAACAGAGGCTCACGGGAGGTTATAGCAGGTGGAACGCCTTGGGGCTTGGCTCCCCTTCTCTGACCAGGCGTGTGAATGTGGGGTCACTCTAGCAGGTGGAGGGAGGCAGTGGGGAGGGGCTGATCTGGCTTCCCATCAACACGGCCCTCCAGGCAGAGCCCTGACCTGACTGCACAGAGCCCTCTCTGCGGCGAGCAGGGACAAATGTGGGTCCTCGTCTCCGGCCGGAGTCCTGCGTCGGCTTTCTACGGGTGGCCGTGGGAAAGCTTCCGGGGGAAAGCTGTGAGGGTTGGGGAAGGGGGAAGCCGAGCAGGGCGGGCTCCATAAGCAACGGCTCAGCCAGGGAGCCCAGCTTGGCTGTACGGGACGTCTCATCAGGAGGCAGCGGCCTCGGGAGGCCCCTGTAAGCCAGGCACAGGCTGGGCACTTCTCATGTGTCACGTCTCTGAGCCCCACATGAGCTCCACGGGGTGGGGTGGGGGATAGCGTCGTACCTCTGCTTTCAATCTGGGAAAACTGAGATTGCAGGACGGAGCCCTGGGCCAGCGGGCCTGGGGCCAATGGCAGGCCGAACCCAGAGTCCGCGGCCGGGTCGGGCTGTATTCCTCTCTCCACTGGAAAACCTCCAAGGCCTCTCCGCCAGAGGTAGGGGGCGTCCGTTTCCGAAGCAGGTGGCTCTTAAGATAGTTGGCCGTGACCACAGGTCGACCGGCAGTTTCTCGGTTTCTCTGAGGACTGTGCGCTGCCCCAGCCAGTAGGCGTGGGCGCAGAGACCCTGACTCAGCCTCCTGTGCCCAGAGGAGTGGGGGGGCTCCTGGGAAGTGGAGCACCAGGTGTCAGGACCCCAGGGTCCTTCCTGGAGTCCTTCTGGGGAGACCGTCAACACTCCATTCTCACCCCTGCTTGGTTCCAGTGAGGCTCTGGGAGCTGTGGGTACTCCTCCATGTGCTGCAGGAGGCACGTCCCTCAACACAACACCCACAGTGGACAAATGTCCCGCACACAGAGAAAATGCACCCGTGACCTGATTAGAGGGTTACAAGAAAGGGTTGCATAAAGCACGGCCAAGCAGGGGGGAGGCATTTCCTCAATGTACCTGGGACATGGAGCAAGCAGTCCTTGAAGAAGGTGATCCATGGTCACCGTGAAATTTATTGCGTGGAGCAGTCTTTCCTCTCCACTAGACGAACACTGGGCAGGCCCCGGGATCTCTCTGTTCCCACTCGCCTAATGGATGGTGGCGGAGTGAGCCGAGGCATGCCCACGGTCTCTGGTCCCACACTGGGCTGTCCAGTCCCGGACGGGCAAGGACCTTCCCCTTCACCCCCACCTCCACGCACACACGTGGCCCTGGGGTCAGTCTTCTTGCAGAAGGAGCCCCAGAGTGTGTCCCTCCCTCCCTACTGCTTTTCCCTTTTCTCCCCCTGCTTTGCAGCTAAGGACCCTGCAGACTGATGGAGGAAGGGGAGAGAAGAAAGAAGTCTCTGTCTCGTGAGTGTGTGCGCTCTGCATCTGCTCACGGAGCCTCTGGGGAGGATATAGCTGGAACCCAGGAGAAACCTTCACAGGAGGGAACTGTCTGTGGTTCTCCAGGGACGTTCCAGGCCGGGTCCGAGAGCTGTGACCTGCAGGCTGGCGGCGGCCATCCCCCGGGCCCACGTTTGCCAGTGCTGCTTCACTCAGTGATTTGACCTTCAGCCTCCAGCGTGGCTCGCCTGAGCCCCCTCAGACCACTTACACCATCTCCAGACAGGCCCTGTCCCTCCGGGTCGGCTCAGCAACACCAGAAATGACTGGAGCCTTTGACCTGGCCTGGCAGGGGAGGGGAGGTTCCGGAAACTTCCTAGGGGAGTACAGCTCCCTGCTGTAATGGGAGGCTTCCAGGATGGCCCCCAGTGAGCCTGCCTGCTGGAATTCTCACCCCTGGGAGGTCCCATCCCTGAGAGCATTATGGACCCGGTCCCTCACTTGCGGCAAAAAGAGTATAGTCGAAGTGAGGAGATGCCCCGTCTTATTTCAGGTTACAGAACGCCCATGGGGTCAGTCCCTTCCACTCCGATCTTCAGCGATTCATCCTGCTGCTTCCGTGTCTGCAGGCCCTCGATGCACGGTACCCCGTGGTACGGACGGACCTCGGTTTATTCGACCATCACCTACTAAAGGACATCCGTGCTATGCCCAGTGTTCAGCTGCTAGAAGTAAAATTGCATGAACATCCATGGACACGTGTTTGCATGAACTTAAGCCTCCTTTCCTCTGGGGTATATGCCCAGAGGTGTGATTTCTGCATCGAACCGTTTTTGCATGATTGATTACTTGAGAAGCTTCCGGAATGGTTGTGCCATTTTCTACTTTCACCTGCAAGGCGTGAGCGAGCCAGTCCCCTGCACCCCCATGTGTGCCCTCACACCGTTTTATCTTACTTGTGTTTCATCTGGCCAGCTGCGAGCCGGATGAGGTCTTTCGTGTTTCTCACGTGCATTCCCCTAAAAGCTAATGACGTGGAACCCCTTTGCGTGGGCTTAGCGGCCACCTATGTGCTCTCTGGTGTGAAACACCTCTTCGCGCCTTAGCCCGTTTGCCATCTGGGTTATTTTGCTATTCAGTTCTGAGCGTTTTCTGTCTTTCTACCTTCCAGATATGAGCCCTTTGTCAGGTGTGTGGTTTGCAAAGATTTTCTTCCAGTCTGTAGCTTGTCTTCTCATTCTCTTACGAGGGTCATTTGCAGAGTGAAAGTGCTTTACTTTTGATGAGATCCAGCAGAATGATTTTCCTTTTGGGCATCCAGTCAAAGACGGCTCTGCCAGGTCTTAGATCCCAAAGTCCGTCCCCTTTTTCCTAAAAGCTCCATGGCCAGGCCCCTGTTCCTGCACTTGGTGGAAGGAAAGCTTCTACTTCCTCTTCTCAGCATTAGCATTAAAATAAAGTAAGCTCCTTTAGCAAGCAAGCAAAATCCTGTCATGCTGGGATTGAAGTTCCTCAAAAAAGGAGTTTCAAAAGATGGCCCGGAGCAGAAGAACTGGGGGGGGGGGGGGGGGGTTGGTGGAGGACAGCAGAATTATCCAACCCACCAAAACCCAACACACAAACGCATGTCCATGAGGGTGTGTTTCTGTAGCTGGAAATCACGATAGAAGTGAAACAGGTTAAGCAGATCCGGGGCCTGGGCGAGCTATTTATAAGAGTCAAGTATTGTTTGTGGAGCCAACGGCATAAATTAAATTGTGTCAGAGAAGAGATTATAATCGTAAAGAGAGCTTGATCTGTTTGTGTCCTCAAATGGCCCAGGGATTTTTTGCAGCTTCTGTTTCTCCTCCTACTCCCTAAAGGGAATTTTATTATTTACTTTATGCAGAAAGTTGTTCTGCTAAGTTTGTGTATGTTTTTACTTTCATTGAATCGAACATGAATTGGTTATATCACACAAAATTAAACAAGTGGTTTATTAATTATACTTTTTTAAATGGGTATTCTGAGCTAAAATGAAATCTTAGAAATGTGCTTTTATTTATTTATTTTTAAAATTTATTTATTTATTTTCAGCATAACAGTATTCATTGTTTTTGCACCACACCCAGTGCTCCATGCAATCCGTGCCCTCTCGAATACCCACCACCTGGTACCCCAACCTCCCACCCCCGCCCCTTCAAAACCCTCAGATTATTTTTCAGAGTCCAGAGTCTCTCATGGTCCGTCTCCCGCTCCGATTTCCCCCAACTCCCTTCTCCTCTCCATCTCCCCTTGTCCTCCATGCTATTTGTTGTGCTCCACAAATAAGTGAAACCATATGATCATTGACTCTCTCTGCTTGACTTATTTCACTCGGCATAATCTCTCCCAGTCCCGTCCATGTTGCTACAAAAATTGGGTATTCGTCCTTTCTGATGGAGGCATCATACCCCATAGTGTATATGGACCACATCTTCCTGATCCATTCGTCCGTTGAAGGGCATCTTGGCTCCTTCCACAGTTTGGCGACCGTGGCCATTGCTGCTATAAACATTGGGGTACAGATGGCCCTTCTTTTCACGACATCTGTATCTTTGGGGAAAATACCCAGTAGTGCAATTGCAGGGTCATAGGGAAGCTCTATTTTTGGGCAGAAGAAATGTGCTTTTATTAACCTGAAGTGATGTCACGCCAGTCCTCGCCATGGTCAGGAGCAAGGCTACCTGAATGTTTTGGGGCTGCCCTTGCAAACCACCACAGTCATTTTCTCCCAGTTCTGGAGGCCGGAAGTGCCAGGTCCAGGTTCATCCAGGCGGTTCCTTCTGAGGCCCTTCTGGCGTGTGGGCGTCCTCTCGCCGTGGCCTCGCCGGGCCTCGCGCAGCTCCACTGTGTGTGTCGCTAGTTTTTCTCCTTTTATGTCGTGTGGGGTTGAGACTCACCCTCGTGAACTCATCTGACCTTCATCACCTCCGTGAGGAACCTGCCCCTAGCGCAGCCGCACTCTGAGGTCTGGGAATGGGTAGAACATCCACATGAATTCTGGGGAGCACAGTTATCCCATAGCAGAGAGCAGACCCACTCGAAGCCGCAGCCCACACCCTGTGTTTCCATCTTACTCAGGGCGGGCACCCGGCCACGTCTGCCCCGCACCCCACTGAGTCCGTGTTCTGAGGAAGCTCTCAACTCCCTGCCCTTTCCAAACCCGGGTCTTTGCCTGGTGAGAGATGTCTTCTGTCCTGTGTGTGGTGTTTTTATTTGTTTGTTTGTGGTTTCAACATTCCTGCCCCGTTACCACCATGGGCTGGATCTTTCTAGAGATGCTTGGGTGACCTTTTGGCTTCTTTCCCTGACATGGTTTGTATCCACATCTCAGCACCCAGAGCCGGCCTGGCCTGCCCTCCTCTCCCTCCTCCCCTCCGGACAGATCTCGCTGGGCGCCTCGTCCTGCAAACAGGAGGAAGGATGGACCCTGCCAGCCCTCCGTCTACGCCCTGGGACTCGGTGTCTCTGGTGCAGCGGCATCATGGAGTGCTGAAAATGTGTTAAAGAAACATAACTGGGGCGGGGGGAGCAGACATGCACGAACCATTCATCCGACTTTGCACAGGCAAGCAGAAGAGGAAAGATCTGTTGGCCACCAAAAGCAAGCTGCTTCTGCCCATGGCCAGGGAGAGACTGCCATCCCTTGGTCCACCCGCTCCCAGGGAAGGCATACCCCTGCTCCAAACCCTCACGTTCCTCCAGTAAACTCGTGCTCAGAAGGACGCCTCCCCTTCCCCTTCCCGCCACCAGAGAGGGAGTCCTCCGTTCCTCTCCGCACCTGCCTGAGTCGGGCTTCTCCCCAGTTGCCATACTTCTGCTCTTCCCAAATAACCCTCGATTTGGCCCCCCGAGATGCTTACCTTTTTCTTTTAAAAGGTTGGCAGAGTCCAACATTTTGCGGCTCCCACGGCACTGACCCCCCTTCTGAGGGTGAGCTGCGGCGGCTTCTGCCAGGCTGGGCGCTGGTGGCCGGCGGTCCCCGCACGCGTCCTGATGCCTGGAAGTCTGGGATACCTGGAAGTCTGTCTCCCCTGCTTCTCTGGGAACAATGCGAGGGCCGCCCCGTGCCTTAATCTTTCATTTCAAGGTTCTTTAGTACACGTCAGTATTGCCACGCAGCCTGGGTGTCCCAGGGACGCACAGGAGGATGAAGCCTGGAAAATGTGTCCCCTGTCGTTCTTCCTGCACACCAAGGCCGTCAGTCAACGTGTTCCCTAGGGAAGAAGGCCCACCTTGAAGGGCACCCCGGAAACACAAGGCACCGTGGGTCTGGGTGTGTCGGAAGAGGAGCGTGAATGACGGGCACCCGCACACGCCCAAGGGTGTTCGCTCGTGGGGAAGGAACCCAGAGCCGGGGGCCCGTCCCCGCTGGCGACCTCGCAGACCGAGTCACAGCAAGGCAGGTCCCGGCCTTTCCGCCACGTCTCTCCACACTCATGATTCCGCGGCTTCCCAACGGAAGGGTTCATTTCCCCATATCCAGCCTCTTTCTTCCGGGGCCCGTGTTTTCATGAATCCCAAAGACGGTTCTCTCTCGCCTCTTCTCTATGAGATCCGACCTCCCTCTCTTGTTCCGCCAGCTAGATGGCGGCTGGAGGACGCAAACTCCCCTCCGTTTGACGAGCAGAGCAAGTTAGAAGGGTCTGGGCCCCAGCGCTAACTCCCCTGCCCTCCCTCGAGCCTCGGCACTCCAGCGAGCCCCTGGATTCTGTGCCTCGTCTGCGTGGGCAGACCCCAGGACAGGACAGGGGGCCACACCCAGTCCTCAAAGAGCCCCCTGTGCTGGGCGCAGCGGTGCTCCCTCATCCTGCAGATGGGGAAACTGAGTTCACAGGGAAGGTAAGTAACGGGGGACGTCACCCAAGAGGTGAGCGCGATCCGAGCCCATCCTGCGGTGCAGGTAACTTTTGCTGAAAGCACTCATGTGGGCCGAGGTCCATCTTCTCACCTTAGAAAGATTACTTTGCCAAGGATTGCGTGGAAAGTGCTGTGGGTTCCCACTCTCTTTCTCTCCTCTGTCTCAAAACCTGCACCGTCAACACGTGTTCTGTGGGTCAGGGTGTGGCTTCCAGGGCGGGGCACGGACTCAGACGCAGGCATGGGTCACAGACAGGCCATGCACTGGGGCCCACGGGAGGCGGTGAGCCAGCGTGGGGTAGAAACCTGCTCGCGGGCGCCTGGGTGGCTCAGTGGGTTAAGCCTCTGCCTTCAGCTCAGGTCATGATCTCAGGGTCCTGGGATTGAGCCCCACATCGGGCTCTCTGCTCAGCGGGGAGCCTGCTTCCCCCCACCACCTGCCTCTCTGCCTACTTGTGATCTCTGTCAAATAAATAAATAAAATCTTTAAAAAAAAAAAAAGTAAAAAGAAAGAAACCTGCTCCCCGGAGCAGAACAAACCCTTTGGGGGAGGACAAGGGTCTCCCGTCACGAGGCCAGCCCAGAGTGGTAACCAGGAGCCCCCCAAATTTGGGAGCATCAGGCCACGCCCCCAGAGGTCACTGCAAGGAAACCCCGGCAGACGGCCCTGGAGGGTGACACTGGCCTGCTGGGGACCACCCACACGCAGCAGCTCCAGCGGGACAGTGGAGAGACTGGCCAGGACGTCCCTCCGGGGGAACCCGGCGCCGGGTGCCTCAGCCCCGAGGCTCATCCCAGCCTGGCCGCCTCCTCTCAGCGCCGTGGTCTTCCCGGCCTTGGGATTCGCCATGGCTTCCCACCCCGACGGAACTCTGCCTCCACCCGCTGGAGCCCTGCGCCGCCCACGCTCTCTTCCCCGGCGCGGGCAGAGACGGTGCACCTGTTCGGGCACGTCACGGTGGTCACGCAGTGAGCTCACGCGGGAGCCGGCGGGGCCAGGAGCCCAGCCTGCAGCGTGGGTGAGCTCGGAGGATGAGCCGGTGGTGCCGCCGTGGGTCTCGAGATGAAGTCTGTCACGGGACGGGCCCCCGGTCCCTTCCTTGCTCTCACCGAGTCCTTAAATCTGTCTCCCCAGGGAGGGGCCGATCCCCCTGGCTGGGGGCGCCCCGTGTCAGAACCGCACAGGTGCCCCGCGCCTCCCTCGGTGAGGTGCGGGGCTCCCGGCTTCCTTCCCGCGTGGGGCACCTGTGCGGTTCTGACCGCAGAGGCTGGGGGGTACAGGCACAGGCCAAGGAACACCGGGGGTCACTGCAAGCTGGAAAAGGCAAGGACAAGCCTCCCTTAGAGGCATCCGGTGGGGGGTAGCCCCGTGGACAGCTTTCCTGCAGACTCCTGGCCTCCAGACCTCAGAGAGAGTAAGTTTCTGTCATTCGAACCGCCGGGTTGAGGTCTTGTCGGGAACACAGTGGCGGCAACCAACCAGGAAGTGAGCTCTGTTATCCTGCCGACCCAGAAAACACGGGGCTAAAATGGGCAAATCTGATAACAGGCATCTGGGAGCTAAGCTCGGGCTTAGACACATGAAACCCGGCAGGGTCTGACCTACAAGCCGGGCAGGAGATGGTGCACCACCCCAGCCGGACTACGGAACCTTCCCCTGGCTTCTGGAAACCCCAGGGCCCGGCCGTGGCTGCAGGATACAGCTGTGCCAGCAGAAAGCGTGGGGCAGTGCCACGTAGGCCGGGCCCCTGGGGGGGATGCCAGGGGCTGCTGGCATAGGCTTCTGCGGGGGAGGGCCAGGGAGGGTGGTGGGCTGGGGGCAGATTCGGGAAGGGGACCGAGGTGACGCTAACCGTCTTCCTTTAAGTCAGCAGTGCCCATGCTCAGAGCGTGTGCCCCGTGGAAAGCCTCTGCACGTGTCATCCTGTGTGTGGACCCCAGGCCGCCGACCAGGAGCAGAGCATGCCGCTCCCCAGGTGGAAGGTCCCTTGCACCGCAGAGAGAGGAACCAGGCAGACGACCTGGCCGTGAACAGCCAGGGAAGAGGCTCACCTAGAACCAGCTTCCGTGTGCGGCTCCCCTGGAGGGGCGGACGCCGGCTGCTGTGTCCTCTTGGGTACAGGACCCCAGGGACAGCACTCGGGGCTGTCTGCCATGGTGCCAGGGCCCCTCCGCCCAGACACAGGGGCCTGGGACACTCGGTGTCCCACTTACCAGTGTTCCCAGGCTGACCCCGGCTGGCTTGGCTCCCATCTCCCCTGGGAGTTGGGGGCGGCAGGGAGTAAGTCAAGGTTCCCATAGAGCACTCCTCGCTCCCGCCATCTTGCCCCCATGCCCTGCTCTCCCCTCCCCTCCCCCACCTTTTCTCTGAAATGCGGGATCCTAAGTTCATGAAAACTTTTGAACCAGATCCTGCTGTAAAGATTTTAAAAAAAAGAGTTAATCCCTATGTTTATAGAGATTATCTGTTCCGTTCTGTACTCGATCCTGGTAAAAACTGTCAGGGCTATTTATAAATTCTGGAGTAAAACGAGCCACTGGCTCGCTCAGGAGGCATTTGAAGACCATTTCAACAGCAGGTAACGATTCTGAGGCCCGAGTTAAAAGGGACGTCTGGGTCCCCGTGAAATGTCGAGCCTGCTTGTTGTCCCCCGGAATGCGCATTGTGGCTACCGGTGGCTTTGTCCCCAACCCTGTCACCAACAGCTGTGGGACCACAAGCAAATTTCAGTTCAAGTTCCCGCGCCTCAGAGTCTCCAGAGTTAAACTGTGAATGAAAATGGCAGCAAGGGTGGACGTGGCTGCGGGACGGGAAACTGAGGACCGGACGCACCACCAGCGGCTGTCCCTGACCAAGAGCACGGCAGGTCTCACATGTCAGAAACATCGCCGTCCCTTTCATCGGGAGGAAAAGGCTCGCACTGGGTCCTGCGGCGCGCGGTAGGGGCAGCGGCTGTGCTGAGGGGCGCCCGCGGCCCCGGCTGTGTCTCTGCTCTCGGCAGCCTCCTGCTCCTGCTCTGCGGACCCTCTTGTCAGGCACCTGCCTTGTCCCCAACACAGGGGCTCTGACTTCCGTGACCACCCCATAAAACCTTCCCAGATTTCCCTGATTTTTTAAAAAGATTTAATTTATTTTTTAATAAGAGACCGTGAAAAAGAGAGAGGGAGAGAGGCAGAGGGAGAAGCAGAGTCCCGGCGGAGCAGGGAGCCCGATGCGGGACTCCGTCCTACGACCCTGGGGTCATGACCTGAGCTGACGGCAGACGCTTCACCGACTGAGCCACCCAGGCGCCCTTCCCTGATCTTTTTTACGCTCACAGCCCGGATCTCCATTCACTTATGTTTGTTTTTGTTCTGTTCCCTGTCTGGGCCACCTCATGCCTTGTTACCACAATCGTCTCTTTAAGGGGTGCCTGGGTGGCTCGGTTGGTGACGTGTCAGACCCTTGATTTCAGATCGGGTCATGATCTCCGGGTCCTGGGATCCAGCCCTGGGTCAGGCTCCCCGTTCAGTGGGAAACCGGAGATTCTCTGCCTCTGCCCGTCCCAGCCGCGCGCTCTCTCTCTGAAAATAACAACAAGACTGTGTCTGTCACCCCCAGCGCTCTGCTCTCCGCACGTCCATCGTCCATCTCATGCTTTCAACCTGCCGCCGCTCCCAAACCAAGCTCAGTGGCTGTGCCTGAGGCAGGAGGACGCCTTGAGACACCATGGACTTGAATCTGCAGCTAGACCGTTCCAAGTCCCCTTCAGCGGCTCAGCGAAGGCGCGATGGTCCTGGGCTCGAGCTTCCAGCATTACCTCCTTCCCTGCTCACCGCACGCGGAGTGTGCCAAGGGCTCGCCCCAGCTACGGCCCAGAGCCTCCTTCCCCTCTCGTCTTTCCCAAAGTGGCCCTTTGATGCTCTTACTTGACTTACAGTAATTCCTGTACCTTGATGTCCAATCCCTCTCCTTTGAGAACAAATCATTTTCTCCTCTAAATCTTCCGGGATCCACTCTAGTCTCTTATTGTCTGTGTCTGTGATGCTCTGGCATCTGGGGCCTGGCTCTCCAGTGGGGGGGGGGGGGTGCCACTACCTCTTCTAGGCTTACTTAATTCCTGGAGATTGCAAGTAAGTCAGTGTGGAAGGTACCTTTCATGTGCAAACCAACCATCAGGAGCTCACACCTCCTCTACCAGGCTCTGACACATGCTGGGCCATATTTCTCTGCCATAGTCACCCCAGGGCCAGGTGCGACACCGTTTGGGACACCCCACCACCCCAAAGTCCACATAAATGATTCAAACTAGCTAATCCTACCTGGCCACCCCCTCCTCTTGAGAAGATAGCCAACTATCTTTTCAGTGGATACCATGTCCTGATCTCTTGGCCTCACCATACCTAAATGCTAAACAGGCCTACATTTTAAAACACATTCCAAGCTAGCTTTGGCAATAACAAGAAGAAGGGGATTTTCCTTTCTTGGGCATCGATGTCTCATGAAAGTCTGGATTCAAAAGAGTAAAGGAGCTGATAAGCACGTGGGCTGGAGGGGACAGAGCGCTGTGGGAAGGCAAGACCTTGTGGACCAAGATGGCGGCATCATGATTTCCTAACAAGACCTGAAGGGCTAGACAGATGATGGAGAGGGTCACATTGTATTTCCAGGTGGAGACAAGAAGTAGGAAGGTGAGAATAGATAATTTAAGTTATCGCGAAGGCAGAAAAGGAGAGACTCCCCAGAAAGGCTGAATAACAGTATTGAGAGAGAAAAGAAAATGCACAAGGACACACTTGGGTTGGAGATCCCCAAAATGGGGCTCCAGAAGCAATAGCTCAACACTTGGAATTTGCTTCCCAAAACCAGTCTCCTCCTGGATTGTTAGTTGTTAAATCTATGATTTCAGTGTCTCCCGGGCCAGACTGGTGGGAGAGATCTGTGCAAGGACTAGTGGTCCCTCCCCCACGCTGCCCAACATGGGCTTCACACCTGCTGGTGCCGCCGGATCCAGTTTCCTGCCTCTGATCATTTATATTCCTGCACCATATCCTATTGTTTCTCTTCCCCCTGAGAGCCCATGTATGCCCCCCCCCCCATCCCCACTGCTTTCTTTACACAGTCCTGGCCCCACAAGGACCAAAACAACTAAGAGTAAGAGCAGCCAAAATAACAGCGGCTTATCCCAGTGCCTCTCACCTTCAGTGTATGAAGGAATCACCCAAGAATTGTGCTAAATGCTGATTTTATTAATATGCAGATCAGCAGACTTGAGTGGGAATGAGATTCTGAATTTCTGACAAGGTCTGCTAGTTCAAGGAATGCACCCTGAAGAAAAAGGGTATCAATGACATACTTAGATCTCTTTCCCAGTAAGGGGCTTGTGCAGAGACTGTGCTCCATTGAGTCTGAGGGAAGCAGAGAACGTCCATGTTGTTGCTCCATGATGGGGCCTGCATTCTCAAAGTCACCCCAGAGTCAGAATGGCTGCTGCAGATCCCACCATCACATCCACATCCAACCAGTGGGAAGGAGGAAAGGGTGGAGAGGCAGAGGTCAGGATGCCACCCAGTGTCCTCTGAAGGAAGGCTGTAAACAGCTCTTCCACTCAGGCTTTCAAATCATTGCTCGGAACTGCCAAAGTGAGCCAGGGAGTATTGCCTTTGTTACAGAGGTTCTGTGCCCAGCTAAGAGCTATTTGTTTGTTTTTTAACTGTGTAGACTGGGTGAAAGGATCCTGGGGGAAAGCCAAGATTGCATGCATGCCTCTGAGGGTTTAGGAAGATGTCGGGCATTTATATAAGAGATATGTATTATTATTTGAATAAAAGGAACAGCCATGACCCCATGAATAATGGATAATGACTGTGTAGTCGGAACTATGCGTCAGATAATGTTCTAAGTGCTTTATGTGTTTCCATTCATTTAGTTCTCAAAATAACCTCATGAGCAGAGAGGCAGAAGGAGATGATGTAGCTGCCCTGGTCACACAGCTGGATAATGATGGGGTGTGGACTCTGAGCCGTTGTTTCCCGGCAGTACGCCCCTGACCTGCCAGAGTGCGGGTAAAATTTTAACAACCTGCCCTTTCAAAACAAAAAAGAAAAGGAAAACTCCCCTGGCTGGACACGCTTGCCAAATCCCATGGTGTAAATACTCCCAGCTACCAGTGTGACGACCAGCTCAGCCAGGAAGGGATCCTGGCACACCATCATCATTGGGGGAGGGGGGAACCCCATCTTGTGGGCTCGTGCAGTATCCCCCCCCAACGGGTGCACAGGTGTGGGTGTCCCCAGGAGCACAAATGTATCCTGTAGCAAAGTAACTAGGAAGGGCTAGGTTTGGGGTAGTCACTCCTTTTGCCTTGAATGTTTTATGTTATCATGAGTTTCCGTCACTGGATCTGGAAGAATTTAACAACCAGCTTGTAAAATTCTCAACAAAATGTACACAATCCTGTGAGAAGTGTCCTGGATCTTGAAGAATTTAACAACTAGCTTGTAAAATTCTCAAAAATTTAACAGCTGGCTCTCATGACCCAGTGGGAGCCGACTCTGGCCACCACTGCCCACAGCAGGATGCTTTACAAACAACTTAAAACTAAACGGCACACGTCTGTGTTCCTTCAAGTCAGTGACCTTTGTCATTTCAGCCAACGGGGACTCCAGAGCAAGGGCTCATCTCTCTTGCCCATTGCTGACTTCTCGGTCCCGACATCTCAGGAGTAACAAGTACAACTTAAAATACGTTTTAGAAATCTCATGTTCCAAAGGAGACGCACTCAGCAATCTTTGGCTTCCTGTTTCTTGTCATCCTGGCCTGTCTTGGACTCACATTAGCTGTGCATGTGATTTTAACGGGGAAATACAGCCCCTACCATAGGGCATTTTGACACTAACTATTAAGGCCCCCTTCAGTGTTTTAGATGGCTTATCTCAAGAAAGCCAGCATTGGGAATGACTTCCTTTAAACTATGGAGCTGTATCTGTGTCCCAAGAACTCAGCATGGTGTGGGTCCCTTGGCATGCCACAGTCCATCCTAGGGTCATCCTTGTGTGGGGTCAGGGGAGGAGACAATGCTGTCAGAGTTCACGGGAAGTTTGAACTGAGAGCCCTCAGACTCTCAGAGCGTCTTGGTTGTACCTACTTATCCTTCCAAGAAGATTCTCTTTCAGGGAGGTTTTCCGCCTTCTCTAAATAACTCCTTGAAAACTGAATCGAGCAGATGCAGATGAGATTTGGCAAATGCTGGTTTTTCTGCTTCAAAGACCCAGCTCCTTAGGCTTGCAAAGCCCTATTCCCCACCCTTTAAGATTTAAGATGAGACACAGCAGCCATGTCCTCTCAGGGGCCCTACGGTGGCTGTCCACTGGGACTGGCATCTTCCCAGGTGCCATGGCGCTTGTGGTCTTCTCTCATGGTCTTTATCTCCTCTTCTGTAGGCCTCGCTGGCTTGTACTTCTCACTCGACTCTAAACTTTGTGATGACACGGGCTTTTCTTTGTGGACTGTGGATTCTTCGTATCTCCTAAACTGCTTGGCATCAAATAGATGCTCAGTCCCTCATTCTTTAATTAACGTGACAGACAGATAGAACACTGCATGCCATGTCCTTACCGGGTTATTGGGGTTTAGAAGCAAGTCTTCCATAAAAACCACAGTTGCATGCTATTACATTACAGAATTATTTCTTCTGAATCTGCCATGGAAGACAGGTTTAGAGTTAGTGCATTGAAGGTTCAAGAAAGATTATAGTTCAAGCTAGGTTAAGGTTTTCTACATTGAAAGGTGTTCAGAAAATAGAAGTGCTTTTGGCGGTGTTGGAGTCCACATATTTTATTATCCTATAAAAATTGAAGTTGTGGGTAAAATATTTACAAGGATGCAGTTGATGAACCAAAGGAAAGAAGTCTACAGATTCCGTGATCAAGTCTTAAATTCAGGAGATTAACTTAGTTTGGTTTCCCTTAAAAGTAAACTTAAGAACAGATTTTAATGCATGTGGTTTAGATAAGTCACAATCCTGGAATTAAAATATATAAAGTGAAATAGATTCATAGTTACACTGAAGATAGAGTTGGGGACTCAGGGTCTTCTTCTCCAGAACACTTATTTGCTTCCAGCTTGAAGCCAGAAATAGCTGCTTAAGAGGGGATGGGGCACCTAAAATAACAGATGTCCAAGATAGGGTCCTTTTCTAGCATCTGAGGCCTGGGAATGTCTGTTACTTTCCTTTTACCTTTGCTTATATATCCTTAGAGAAATTTGCCAGGTGACATATCTCACCTAGACTCAGGCTTGCAAGAAGTCCTCAAATCTAGAGCAGAGGCCCAAAGTGAATAATGGTAGAGGAAATACTTGTGAGTCAACTGGACTAACCACCCTGAGAATTGTCTACAAACACACACTCCAAGAGCAAAACCAAAAGCGGAAAAGAAAGAAAATGTATGGGGTGGGTAAGCAGGACAGCAAAAGCAAACAGAACTGACCCCAGAGGAAACAAAGATAATCCAAAGAGAAGAAGAACTATTTTTGAATCTCCAGTCAGAGATTTAACCCATAAGTTAATAGATTAATTTTCTGAAGATATAATCAATAGATTCTTCAGAAAAACAAAGCAGAAAAACAGAATAAGTTCATGGAATTAAAAACATAGCACCTTGGGATGCCTGGGTGGTTTAGTTGGTTGAACGTCCAACTCCTAATCTCAGCTCAGGTCTTGATTTCAGGGTCGTGAGCTTGAGCCTGCATTGGGCTTTACACCAAGTGCAGAGCCTACTTAAACAAACAAACAAAAGACAAACAACCAAATATAGTACCTCAATAAAACAATCTAAGAAACTAACTAAAGGAAAGATTTGGTGAAATTTCCCGGAAGAAAGAGATGAGGAACAAGAGAGAGAAAGCAAGAGCAGCTTCAGAAAACTAAGAATAAAACAAAGACACTGAGAGCATCCAAAAGCAGAAGGCATATGAGCTGTAAGGGCAGAAGACCAATTCTGACAGAAGGGTTTCCACCAGCAGCACTGGCTTTCTGAACATGATGGAGGAATGGCTTGAGTATTCTTGGGGAAATGATTTAGAGCTTAAAATTCTATTCCCAGCCAAGCTATAATCAAATGTGAGTACAAAACAAAAAAGACACTTTCAGACAAGCGCGAATGCATTGTAAAGTTCTCTTCCCATCCATGTCTGTATCTTCCTGAAAATAAGATTTCTTGAGAATATATGGTAGCAGAAGCCACATGGACAAGGGATCCAGCAAAGGGGGAGGCAGGATGGCATTCAAGAAACAAGGATCGTAATCCAAGGGTGCGTGAAAAGCAATCCAAGGGTAGCAGCTTGCACACCAAGGCTGGAAAGAAGATGGAAGAGGAAAATGTGTCTTTTTCTTTTTCAGCAATTGCAAATTAGACATTTTTCCCAATATGATAATATTTATGCAAATAATCTGAACTCAGAAGAGAAAATAAATGAATTGAATGGATGTTCCAACGCCCAGCGCACACACCCTACCCGCCCCCCACCCCCGGAATGTACACCATCCTCTGTGGGTAGTGTCCTGGCACCTTGACAGAGCTTGCTTCTGGGCAATGATGTGGGGAAGGGAGTAAGTGGTGGGGTCAGGCTGGGGATGTTTCTGTAACATTTTTATTTCTTTTAAAAGAAAAGGCACAGAAAATCAATGAATATGATCTTGGCACTGATGGAGGTTTTGTTTTGTTTTGTTTTGTTTTTTTAAACATCTTAATGGAATTCTAGTCAGCATGCTATAATCTGCTTTAAAATATTTAAAGTATATACCTGGAAAAGTTTTGGTGTATGTGTACGAGCGTACCACAGAACCCGGCACCACAGTCAAGGTGATGAACACACCCATCGCCCCTCGAGCTTCCCTGTGCTGCCTGGGATCCTTCCTCCTGACCCCACGTCTCTCCCCACCCCCAGGCAAACATTAATATGCTTTCAGCCACCAAAACATGTTGCATATCCTAGAGTTTCACATCCACGGACTCACGCAGGAGGCTGGTCTGTTGATGAAATGTACTTAAGAATGACATCTCCTTTCCATCCCAAATCACTAACTTACCAGTCCCCGGTAACCACGACTCCACTCTGTTTCTAGGAGTTTAGCTTTTAAAGATTCCACATACCAGCGATACCATCCAATATTTGTTTTGTGCTGCCCGACCCATTTCATTTGGCGTAATGCCCAAATGTCACCCATGGTGTTGTCAGATGGCAGGATTTCCTTCTTTCTCATGGCTGAGTAATATTCCATCGTGTGTGTGCGTGCGTGTGTGCAGTCAAATGCTCTACCACTGAGCTATACCCCCAAGTGCATGTGTGTGTGAATGTGTGTACACACAGACCGCTTTTGTGTTCATTTATTATTTGTTTATTTTTACTGGGGAATAGTTGACACACTGAGTTACATTAGTTTCCGGTGTACAACACAGTGATTCGTCAGCTATGCTGACCACCTGTGCAGGGCACTTCTAGCTGTGAGTCCCCGAGGAAGCTCCGTACTGCTGGCATGGTAACCACACCCACTTCCATTTCTGTCGACAGTGCAGGCAAGGTTCCCTTTTCTCCGCATTCTTGCCAATGCTTGTTGGCTTTTATCTTTTGGGCGATAGCCACTCTAACAAGGGTGAGGTGACCTCTCAGTGTTGTTTTGATTTGCAGTTCCCTGATGATTAGTGTTGCTGAATACCTTTCAGTGTACCTGCTGGACATCTGTAGGTCTTCTTTGGGAAAATGTCTATTTGGTTTTTCTGCCCATTTTTTAAATTGGATCGTGTGGTTTTGAATATTGAGTTGTTTGACTTCTCTCTATATTTTGAATATTAATTCCCTCATCAGATACGTGATTTGTAAATATATTTTCCCACCCCCTAGGTTGCCTCCTCATGCTGCTGATTATTGATTCTTGGGCAAAAGCTTTTTAGTGTGATAGAATCCAACTTATTAATCTTTGCCTTTGCTTCTCATGCTTTTGGTGTCATATTAAAGAATTTCACCAAGAGTGACATCAAAGAGCTTCTACCCTGTGCTTTCTTCCAGGACTTTTACAGTTTCAGAACTCATGGTTAAGTTTTTAATCTGCTTCAAGTTCATTTTTGGGAATGATGTAAGTCAGGGACACGCTTTGATTTTCCTGCATGTGGCTGTTCAATACTCTCAGAAACACTCATTGAAGAGACGGTCCCTCCGCATCGAGGACGTTATTCTGGAATCCCCTCTGAAATATCAGGTGGTCTCACACATGAGGGTTTATTTCTGGGCTCTTGAATCTGTCCAGTCGGTCCATGTGTCTATTTTGTACACCACGGCCATGCTGTTTGACTGCTATGGTCTCGTCATGTATTTTGAAATCAGTAAATGTGACGTCTCCAGCTGTCCTTTCTCAGGGTTGTTCTGGCCATTCAGAATCTTTCGTGCTTCTATAAAAATGCTAGTTTTGTTTTTTTTCCCTTTGAAAAATGCCACTGGGATTTTGTAAAGTTGGCATTGGATCTATAGATTCTTTGGGCAAGATGGACGTGTCACAATATTAATCCTTCTGATACGTGAACCCAGGCTATGTTTCTATTTGCTTGTGTCTTCCATTTCTTTCATCAAAGTCCTGTGTGTTTCCGTGTGCAGGTCTTTCACCTCTTTAGTTAAATTTATTCCCAAGTACTTTACTACTTTTGATGCAATGGTACATGAGGCTGTTTTCTTTATCTCTTTGTCAGATAGTTAACAAACTATCCTACAGCACTACCGAGTTTGTTGACAACTTCTCGGAGTCCTGGGATGGAGTATCTAGGACTTTCTTTAAAAATATATATATATATTTGAGAGAGAGTGAGCATGTGGGTGTGGGTGGGGGGAGGGAGAGAGACAGAGGGAATCTCAAGCAGCCTCCCTGCTGAGCACAGTCCGATTGGGGCTTGATCCCACCACCCTGAGATCATGACCTGACCCGAAATCCAGGGTCGGATGCTTAACCCACTGAGCCATCCCAGGCCCCCCTCTAGGACTTTCTATACATGCAACCATATCATTTGCAAACAAAGACAGTTTTACTCTTTACTTTCTGATTTGGCTGCAGTTTATTTCTCTTCCTGCCTCTGGCACAGGGTAGGACTTCCAGAACTTCACTGAGTAGGAGTGATGAGAGTAGGCTCTCCTCTCTCATTTGTGATCTTGGGGGGAACCTCTCAGTGTTTTACCCCCAAATACGGTGCTGGCTGTGGGCCTGTCATATATGTGGAGGTACCCTACTTCTGTACCCAAACATTTGAACATCTTTATAATGAAAGGATGTTGTATTTTGTCAAATACTGTTCCCACATCTATTGAGATGATTATGATTTGTATCTTCATACTATTAGTGTCACATTTATTGATTTGTATACATTGAATCATTCCTGCCCCCAGGGGTAAATGCCACTTCATTATTGCATGTGATTCTTTACATATACTGTTGAATTCAGTTTGCTAGTATTTATTGAGAATTTCTGCACCTGTGTTCATCAGGGATATTGGCTCTCCATTTTCTCCCCCCCCCCCTTTTTTTGTAATGTCCCCATTGGGCTTTGGTACTAGGGCAACGCTGGCCTTGCAAAATGAACCTGGGAATATTCTCTCCCCTTCAAAGTCTTCCCCTTAGAGCAGTTTGAGAAGGGTTGGTGTTAATGTTTCTTCAAATGTTTGGCAGAATTTATAGTCTGGATTTCTTTGTTTGATATTCGGTTTATACAACAACAATGGGTGTTCAAGTGTATCCCCCGTCTTCTTTGTTGGGTACTTAATGAGGATCCTCCCTTTCTTAATATAGAGGTTTTTACAAATAAAATTGCTAATGATGAGACCCTTTCAATGCTCAGGATAAACCCTTTTGGTCGTGAAGTATGATTGTTTGGCCTTACTGCTACTTGTGGTTATTTTTATATCTAGTTTATAATTTCTGCATTTATTTTAAGATGTAGAGTTTGCCTATAGATTTTATGTTCCTATCCTCAGGTACTTTTGGCATTCAAGTTATGATGGCTTCATAATAATGAACTTGTGATTTTCCTCTCTCGCTATCATCACACGCATGTGTGCATTTATATAATTTATTATACTGAGAGATAACTAATGTAATACGATAAGTATAAGAGGTATCTGTTCCTTGAAAATTTACAAGAATTGGAGACCAGCTTTAAAATAATCTGGTCTGGGTTCTATTTAAAAAAAAAATAGACCTTTCACATGATTTTCTATTCCTCTTTTTAATTTTTCTATTTTAGTCATTTTCTCTGGCTTTCTATAACTCTTATAACTAGTTTTGCCAATTTAAATACCTTTAGGAAATAATCCATTTCATTTGAATTTTAAAATTTGTCTGCAAAGTGTTGGGTATTCTTCCCAAAACATTGTAAGCATTGCAGAACATTGGTAAGGAGACTCTTCTCTGATGTGGTAGAGGACTGTGTTCTCCATTTTTGTTTTCTTTAACATATACATGCATGAAAATTAGTATCCAAATAATTAAAAATAAAACAAAGCCAATAATGTGATTATTATTTTTATCCTACTGTTTGGTGCCTGCAGCATGATTTTAGTTCACTGCTTGAATATGTTTAAACATATGCTAACCACCGTGTTCCGGGAAGGGCTTTCTTCTGCACTAGAAACACCCACAGACCAGGCCGTTCGCGGTGAGCTGGGACCTACAGTCCTTGTGTCCCAGAGCCCGCCACGTGCCACCCCCGTCTCAGGGTTAGCACACTTTAGCGACCTGCGGGTCTGCTCCCTGCCTCTGGATGGTACTTCCTAAGCATCTTGTCATACAAAACAGCCACACGTTTAGGGGCTAAAGCACCAGCTAGTCCTCTGGCACTTCCGGTGGCCAGAAGCCGTAAATCTCAGTGTCGACAGAGCTGTGCATCCTCCAGAGGCTCCAGGGGGAGCTTTGGATCATTAACCCTTGTAGTTTGGGGCGTGGCCACATCACTCCGATTTCTGCCTCCTTCCTGGTATCACCTACTCATCCATCACCTCCAAGCACACCTGTCGTTGGAATGAGTGTACCTGGAGAGTTGAACATGCTCTTCTCATCTTGAGATCCTTAAGTTCACCTGCAAAGACCCTCCCTCCAGTTAAGCTCCCATGCACAAGTTCCAGGAGCTAGGGTATGGACTTTTCTCTTTGGAGGCCACCATTCCACCCCACAGCCTCCGCCCTGTCCCCCCTCCGAAATAACATCTGTCCCAGGTGCAACAGACATTCACCTCATCCCAACACCACAAAAGGTCTCAACCCATTAAAATATGGACTCTAAGTCCAAAATCTTAAGTAAATACCATCAGCTCAAAAGTCCCACGTCTCATCATCTGGTTGGGTCAATCAGGAATGGGGAGACTCAGTATAAGCCATGCTGGGCAAAATTCCAGTCCGTCTCTGCACCTGCCACACCAGGAAACACGTCATCTGCTTCCACAGTACGAAGGTGGGGCAGCCCGGGACAGCGGTCATAGACAGTCCCATCCCTTCAGGGAGAAACTGGAAACAGGAAGAAGTCACCGGTCCCGGGGCCGTTGACATCCAGCAGGGAAAACTCCTCCAGGCTTCCAGGCGCGGGGATAACCCATCCTCTGCTCCTTGACGATCTGTCGGTTCTCTGCGCTCCCAGCTGCAGGCTCTGTTCTCAGAGCCGTCCGACTTCTCCTGAAGAGACGCACACGTGTGCACCGAGGTGGCCCACCAGCAGGCTCCCAGAAGTCCAGCCGCCTTCCTTTTGCCCCCTCTATCCCCTTCAGCCCAAGCTGGCGGGGTTTCCGCTGATACGACGGTGTCGATCTCCTGGTAGGTCCCCATGGGCGTCACGGGGGCTCCACCTCCTTGGACAAGAACATTTTCTATAGAGATTTCCTGAATAATGGGGTCTCCATTCCTGGCCCTGCTGGATGAACCAGTGGACCCACGAGACGCATCATCTCTTCAGCGAAAGGCTGTCCAGCTGCTCCCGGGGACGTCTCTCCGCAGCCGGCTTTGTTCGCAGCAAACCTCCTCAGGAGTGGCTTCTGCAAATCCCTCCAACCTTGTCGTTGGATGGCTGCCAGCCCACTGGTTCTTGGCCCAGTGCATCCCGTCGCCCGTGCGTTTCGCTGTAAGCCACGAAGAAAACCCAGATGCACTCTGTCCACTGCCCGAGTCCAAAATCAAGTCCGCGTTTTCAGATAGCTCTTCTGGAAGCTCACTGCTTCCGGATACGAACCATCTCCCTTAGCTTCCCGCGGCGGCTGTAACGAGTCACCGTACACCGGGTGGCTTCAAACAACAAGGCTCTACTCCCTCACATTCTGGAGGCCAGATTATTAAAGGAAGGAGTCGGCAAGCCTGTGCTGCTCCCAGAGATTCTGGGGGGTGCGCTTCCCTGCCTCTTCCAGTGTCTGTAGGTCCCGGCTTCCATGGCTCGTGGCTACACAATTCCTACCCCTGGTTTTGCGTTGCCTCCAGCTCTGTTTCCGTGGCTTCCCCACCTCCGTTTCTTACAAGGATGTTTGTCATTGGATTCCGGGCCCGTCCAAGGACCGGGGATGCTCCCTTCATCTCAGCACCCAGCACCCTCCATTTAATGCTCTTCAAAGACCCTTTCACAAAGGAGGGATTTCGCATTCTGGGTTCCAGGCACTAGAATGTAGATTGGAAATGGGGTCACCTGTCAACGGCTCCACCCAGACGTTCTCCCGGGCGGCTCATTCCGCGAGCGGACGGACGCGCTCTGCAAGTCACCATGTGGTGAGTGTCCCGACGGCCAGCTGCGTTCTTTCCACAGAGCAGCCGGGAATGTCCTGCATGAAGGGCTTGTCCAAGTCCATGGAGGAGCAGGGACGGCCGAGTGGCCTGAAAGCCACCGCGGGTTCCTTTTCAGAAGTGACCTCGTTGAGACCCTCAGGGGACCCAGTGTTGGAAAATGCCGACATCTTACAAATGGGATCAAAAACATCCTCAACGACTTGATCCTCCCCGACAAAATCCCTAACGTACTTGAATACTCATTTGCTTCCACTTCCACTTTAGGATAGAAGAACCTTTAAAAAAGACAAAGTTCATCATTACTTTAAGGAAAAAAAGAGAAGAGAACAACAGAGAATAGGTAATCCCTGCGTACCGAAGTAATTCCAGATCACAGAAATATTGAAAACTCACATGTAGTTTCTGACGTTAGGCATAATCGTAATAGCAAAAGCTCTAGATGATAGTCCTGAGGAAGAAAAGTAGACACCACCTTTGACTTTTGAACGCAGGTGCCACCATTCTAAGTTAAAGACAACACAGAACGCAATGCTGTATTAAAATGATAATTCTCCATAAACAGGCTTTATCCCGGTACCGGCAGATTGTCTCGCGCCACTGGCAGTTTCGGAATTCAGTAGTTTTAATAAACAATGGATAGAATTAAGCGATAGCCAGTGTTCAAGTTGTGAAGGGTAGCGAGACAGCCCGCAGAGCAACCCCGCTGGTCAGTTCGGGGACCTACGGTGGCCGTCACATTTGTGGGGTCCCCCGGCTCCACTCCGACCCCACCGCGTCTCAGACACATCTCTCCTCACTTCCCTTTCCCTCAGAGCTAACCACTGTCCTGACGTTTTTATTTCTGCTTCTCATTTCCTTTTCTTTAAAATGTCACTACGTACGTGTATATCCCTAAAAAATCATACTGTCTAGTTTTGAATATTTTTGAATTTTACATAAATATGATCCTACAGCAGGCATTTGTGACTCAGTATTGTATTTGTGGGTCTCATCTGTGTTGTGACTCTAACGGGGCTTCATTTTCACTGCTCGATAGAACCCCACAAGCAGGTGGGTAGACCAGCTAGCCCGGTCCGTTTCCTAAGTGTCTTTGCAGGTACTTTTATACCCATGAAAACAGAAGTCGTGCTCTGTTATCTTATTTCTCATGCCCCCCGTTGTGGACAACCATGCTCTCTTTCACTTATGTATTTTGAAGCTTTACCACTTGAGCACATAAGTTCAACAAACTTTTCACAATCATATAAGGCAGCCAGTCCTGATTCTGTGGGTACTCTAATTCATCTGACCAAGTCCCTTTCCACAGGTGCCTATGTTGTTTATAGTGTCTGCCACTGTTAAACAAGCTCAAGCAAAAAATTTTGTACAAGTAACTGAGGGCAAAAATCCCAGAAGTGGGAATTCTATGAGGTTTTTACAGATGCAGCGAAATTCACTGTCTAACATGATTTGGCCAGACGGATTTATTTTCCTACCAGTCATGAAAGCGGGGACCCTTTCATTTCTTCTCAATCTTGCCATCTTGATGAGATATGAAATTTTGGATTTTTGCCAATCCAACAGGTGTAATTTTAATTTGCATTCGTTCATTACGGTATTATAATGATTTTGAAGGATCTAAGTTTTTAATTTAATGCAAATCTTCAAATCTCCAAATCTTTCCCTTTATGTGCTTGTGATATTTGAGGCAAGTTGAAAAAGCTTTTGCCTCCCCACAGTGACAAAGACAACTTCTTTTATTATCATTATTTTTTAGAGATAACTTCGTATATGCTCATCTAGCAGTGTATCATTTTGCCTTGTGTAAGCATTTATAATAGTTTTATAATTTTGCCTAGCTTTTAAATTAACTATTGAGGTTTCTCTCAATGTCTTCAAATCTTTGAACAAGTGTTCTTGCTGAAAAATTAATAGTCTGAGCAAGTTCAGGTTTTCTGGATGTATTTCTTCAGCTGCAGCAAACAAATAAACACACCAAAAAAACCAACCAAACCCATAATGAAATAAACATCTGTAAATAGCTTTTCTTGCTGAATCAAATGAGCCACTTTGAAATTTAGCTTGGCGGTGGTGATATCTATAATCTACAGCTGTCTATCTGTCCATCTATCTATCTATGAGACGGACGGAGGGGGGGGATTTCTTTCTTTCTTTTTTTTTTTTGAAATTCTGCCGATAGGTATTTCATTCTGAATGTTGTAGCTTTTCTGCAGGTGTGATGTGTGCTTGATCTGGTGACGTCGATGTGTCATGTCCTGTTTCGCACTGTCGAAGCGTCATGGACTAACAAGCCATCCGCACGTCCCTGTGCCTGGAAAGGATGACATTTGGGGTCCACGTCTCTCCCCGTCCCTAGGCTGGCGTGGTGAAGCGCACTGACATCACATTAACAAAACATGGCCTCGTGACCGACAGGCAGCACCGGGACAGCCGAGCAGTTACGAGGGCGGCACTGGGAGTGGGGAAGAGCACAGCTGCCCGCGGCGGGGTTGATCTATGGACACAGGCGTGCCAGTGTCACAGAATTTCCACATTTTATGAAAACCACTTGGAAATGTAAAGGCCACTCTTGCCCAGTGGGGATGCAAAAGCAGGTCGTGGGCTGTCGGCTCCCAAGTCCGCCGTAGAGAGACAGCTTCTCCTTGCAGAGATCTCTGTATCATTTCACTTATTCTACTGAACTGAAACTCACGGATTCGTCGGCAAAAATCTGGCGAGTGTCTTGTGTCGGGACACCGCTCAGTGAGTGTGCAGACAGGAGCGCTGCCTTCACGGGGCTGTCAGTCCACGGCTCAGAGACATGCATGGGAGAGCTTCAACATCGTCAACACAGATGATCTATGGCGGACTTCCACTAAGATGGCGGCCACGATCGATGAGTCAACTGCCAATTACCGAACGATGTTGAGAAGCGGGATGGAGACAGCTGAGATTTGCTCGGAAGGAAACATGACAAAGGATGGGAGTGTGTCGTTCCGGGGAAGTTCTGATGGCCTCGAACACCGTCTTGGCCCGCTGGTGGTTTACGGTCTCGACAAGCCGCCTGCCTGCGGACAGACGCTAACAGAGGGTCGTGCAAGCTCCCGAGCGAGTGACGGGTGGCACGGTCAACAGCGAGAGCTGTTGTACATATAACTCACTTTTAAATAACTCACTTTCGAGTCAGGTTTGAGCAACTGTATTGAATGCCTTTGTTGTTGTTTTGTGTCTAGATTTGTTCTTGTGGCAGGAAAACATTGACAAAATATGTCATTTGTAGGGCGCCTGAGTGGCTCAGGGTGTCAAGCCTCTGCCTTTGGCTCGGGTCATGATCTTGGGGTCCTGGGGTTGAGCCCCACATCAGGCTCCCCGCTCAGTGGGGAGCCTGCCTCTCCCTCTGCCTCTGCCTCTCCCCTGCTCATGCACATTCTCTCTCTAATAAATTAATAAAAGCATAGAAAATAAAGTCATTTGCAAAGGTAGGCTGCATACAGTTTGAGCTAACTCGGGATGTCCAAGGGGGCTCTGGGGTTTTCTGAGGGTGAATAGTAACGTCCCTGGGGACAACGTGGTCAAGCTTTTCCATGACACAGTTTGAGGCCTCATCTGAGTGAATCTGTGTATTTGCTATTAATCAGGGTTGAACTGTAAAAAGGCAATGATTTCTTGGTGTAATTTCTCTGAGTAAAGAATTGATAAAATAACGCGTCTTGAAGGCTTTGGGGGAATGCCCTCCGCTTCCCCTTTCAGAACGGCTAACACGCGGACGAAGGCTAGCAAGCCCCTATGTGAGGCTTACATTAGAAATTCAAATCTCGAGGCATCGGACAAGGCCTACGAAGGCTGCCAATATTTCAAAAGAGGCTCCCTTGAGGGCTGAGCTCCAAACGCAGGAATTCTCCCAATGTTTTCTCATAATTCCTGTTTCGGGCTGAAGTTGATTGGATCCTCTCCTGCCTGTTAGAAAGGCCATAAGCCAATAGGAACGCAGCCGACACAAATGACTTGCAGGTGTCCGGAGCTGTGCAGAGCCGTCCCGGAGCATTTGGAAATGCTCTTGTGTCCCACGCACTGGGCTGCTGGAGGGCTGTCCTGCCCCCTCCCCCGGGGCCCAGGCCGGGGCTGTGCTGGGTCAGATGCGCCGTGCACAGTGCCTTTGGCTCCCTGTGGCTGAGATAAGAGACCGCATAGCAGGGCTGGGTGATCTGACCCTCGTCACTTTGTTTGCAGTATCTCAAACCGTTCCTGCGTGTGCTGTGTTTACTAGCTCCAAGTTTATTCTGCTCAGACATTCTCCCCTTTAATCTTGTCTGTCCCTCTGTGTTTTATGAGCAATGAAATCCAGGAGTGGTTTTGGTTTGTTTCTCCTTACACTTGTCAAAATGCACATCTGCTGTCTGAGTCGTGTTTGGTGTCAGGGAAGGTCCTTGAGCCCCTCGGCTAGAGCCGGAGTTCACATTGGGATGAAGAGAGACCAGGTCTTAAGAAAGTGTCTTTGGTTCTGCTGCTTTTTATCCGGCAGCTCTCGGCTCGATGGCCCGGCCGGCCCTGCCTTGCTTTCCCAGCTGGGTCCCTGCCCCTCACATCTGTTCGCCCATGTAGGTCACCCCAACCCCTGCAGAGTTGGATGGCAGCAAGACCCAGCAGGATGTGGCTACCGGGCATGTCCGCCTGGAGCCTGGTCACCCGGATGGGGATGGGACAGTCACCAGAACACAAAGCCTTCCACCGTGTGTCCTGGGAAGAGAGAGGTAGCTGATTTTCGAGTGAATTAATCGCACAGATTTTTCTTTCTTTCTTTCTGCTATCATCAGAGGATTGTCTCTTGTCTCAGGAAAGAAAGGGGGGCCTCAGCTGATCGTTCAGGTTTGACCCATAGTCTGAAACTAGAGGGCCTGGCACTGTAGCGGTGGTGTGGTCAGACAGCAGTCAGCTGGCCCGTGGACCCCAAATACACACGCACATTCCCACTGAGGAACAAGATGGGTGTTGACATCCTCTGGAAACGTTCTATGAGTGTTGGGTCAACATTCGTCCTGGGCTCGCTGAGAGCCTGTGCACGAACCCCCACGGCAAGCGCACCTCCGTTCCACATGTGCATGGAGATAGCTCAGGTAGCATGCTGGATAGACTTCAGACCCTTGGGGGTCTTCCACTTCCCACTTTGCAGAGTCCTGCTGTGGGAGCACAGGATGAAAGCTCAGAAGTTGTTCTTGTTCACCCGTCGTGGTTAATGGGCCAGGAAACGGGACCTAGCCAGGGTCCGGTGTGTATCCCGAGACGCAGTTTGCAGTGATGCTGGGGGGGAGAACCAGGCCTCCCAGGTTCTGTCCAGGGTCCCTTCCAGTCCAGGAACAAACGTAGGGTCTAGGGGTACACTCTACGTGCACACGTGCACACACACACACACACACACACACACACCCCCCTGAGTACATTCAAAATGTCTCAGAAGGAAGAAAGAGGAAGTCTTGCTGAGTCCTAGCATCACCAGTGGGTGTCTTTGAACATCATAAAAGCCCCTTCCCCAGCCTCACTGCTGCTGCCTCCCCCAGCTCGTCTACGAGTCGTGTCTGTGTGAGATCTTTGTAGATAAAACTGATGGCCTGTCTGAAAAGTGATGGTGCAAGCCACATTGGAATGAAGTCCCACGTGTCCTCCGTTCTCTGGCTTGACGGGCAAGAGCAACTCTCCCAGCAGACAGTGTGCATCTCGGCCCGCTCCTCGCTGTGTGAAAGACGGCGCCAGCCCCCGTGTGGACGCTGGGTCGGACAGAAATGCAAACGAAGACGCGAAGCTGGAAATGGCGGCCCGGGTGATTCCCCGGCAGCCGTGTTTGGAATCCAGAGCCAGCCGCCCAGGAACTGTGATGAGCTTGAGCTGGTAGGTGTCTCCCTCTGTTCTCCAGATGGAGGGATAATCCGTGCATGGTGTTCAATCTACTGGAATTCACCAGGGTGAGAAGCTATGACCCAGCCACCACTCAGCCTGGAGACATGAAACCCTGCTCCTCAACCTCCATCACTGTCACCATCACCTCCATCACTGTCACCTCCCCCAGAGGGATGGGGCCGGCCTTTACCACCAACAGCCACCGAGAGGTGGTCAGGCTGGCCTCATGCTGCTGAAAGTGGCCCAGAACCAAGACTTTGTGCTGTCCTACGTGGAAGGTCTGGGCCTCATGGAGGCATTTGCCTGCTGTTGTTAGACATGACATCCTGATTCTCGTCTGGGCCAACGTGGGGGCCGGCAGCCTCCGGGAGGCAGGCTTCCCTCCTAGCATCTCAGGCTGGAAACCTCCAGTTCCGGGGAGGGGGCCTGGGGAAGTAGACCATGGACCAGCGGGGCGTGAGCAGAAGAGCTCAGAGCACCCGTTCCAGAGGCAGAGCAGAGCGTGTCTGAGGTAAAAGGAGCGGAGTCGCAGGCGAGCCCGGACGTCGGCCTCGTCTTCGCGGCGAGAGACGGGTGCACCGCCTGGTATGTCTCTGCGGCGTCTGCTCCCGGGGGAGCCAAGGTCCTGCTCGGGGGAATGACGGTCATAGTGTTGCAGCAGCTGGGTCTCTGTCCCCACATGTGCTCGTCCCCGCAGTGGCCCAGCAGCATGGGCAGGTGGCTCGGCCCAGGCGGGGGAGGTCACTCCCATTTGCCTTCCCTTCAAGCAGTGGGGGAGGTGCGGCTCCGGTGGGGACCTGCCCCTGCCTCACACACAGGCACACTCCTCTGTCTCTGTGTCTCCCTGTCGCCCTCTCTCCAGCTCTGTCCCACCTCCGGTGGCTCTCCGAGTTCAGGCTTCTTCTCTAACTACCCGCCTGGTAGAAAACCATGACAAGAACGGCACTCTGTTCCCTCTTCTTTATCCACCAGCTGCCCGCCAGCACCCTGACCTGTCCCTCGGAGCCCTGAGCCCCCTGTGATCCCACTGGCTATTGGGGGGCCAGCTGGCTGGTTGTGGGGTTCTGCTCCCATGCCATGCCTCTGGCCCACGATTCCCCAGGGAGCAGAGCGGCCGTATGACATGCTGGGGCAGTGGGATCTGCACACTGTCCCTCTGCCATACTGTGGCGGCCGTTAATATGGATACTATAATATCGTCATTCGTCGTAAGAACGCTCTGTCTGGTCTTTGCCCCCACTTCCATCACAGAGCTTGTAAATCCTGGGTTTTCCTGGCACAGAGCTCCAAAAATGCTGGGTTTTCCTGAGTGAGCTAAGCAAGGACGTTCCCTCTCTGATGTTGAAGAGGCGATTTTAGCCACAGCTAAGGGAGGCACCTGGCAAATCAGCCCCGTGTTTGATTAGGGGGTTGGAACTTTCAGCCACATCCCTGACCTCCAGGAGAGGGGAGGAGGGGGGCTGGAGAATGGCTCAGTCTCCAAAGGTTTGATCCATCATACGGACACAGTGGGGCCTCCATCAACTGCCCAAAGGACAGGCTTTGGAGAGCATCTGGTCTATGAAGATCTGGAGATGCCAGGAGTTTGGTGCGCCCAGGGAGGATGTGGAAGCCGGTGCCCTTCCCTGTAGCCGCCCTGTGTGTCTCTTCATCTGACCTGTGTCCTTTTATAATAAACCAGCGATCTCGTCGGTAAAACATTCCCCTGAGTTCTGGGAGCCCCACTAGCAAATTACTCAGATTCAAGAGGGGGTTGTTGGAGTCTCCGGTCTGGAGTCCGAGGGCTCCGTGACAGCCTGAACTTGGGGGGTCAGTGTCTGAAAGGCACGGGGGCAGTCCTGTGGGACTGCCCTATAACCCCGGGAATCTGAGAGCACCCTTGGGGTGGGGGGGCGTCCCAGTGGAGCAGTTCGGTGGCACAGGAGACCCCCACACCCCCGCTACCTGTATCGTCACCGGGTACAGAACACTTCTGGATCCCCAGAAGGATACAGGTGGCTACCCCGTTTGCCTGAGGGGCAGATGAAGGGGGGAACGCCCAGAGGGACTAGGACCTGTTGGTCACCGAGTGCAATGCTTTCCTTCTTTTCTTTTTTTTGTCTGCAGTCCGAGTGAGAACCACTTCGCGTGAATGACAAATACAAGTGAAACAGAGGTTTCAGGAACAAGCTTACTCACACTGCAGAGGAGCAAGAACAAAATGCAACAGTTACTGTCAAGAAGATTGAGGTCGGAACCCCAGGGAAGCATTTGGAATCCGCGTCAGGGCTGACTGTGGGTTGGTTTCCTTTCCTCGACCCGGTGGCGGCGCACGTTTCCAAACCGCTGGCGCCATCGCGCACCAGATGCTGGTGTCGGGCTCGGCTCACCGAACGTCCACAGAACCTATTTGAGGAAGATGTTAATCGTCCCGTTTTGCCGATGGAGAAACGAAAGCCCGGCCAGCCCACGTGACGTGGAGAAACCCCGTCTCTCGCTCCTCCCTGCAGCGTCTGTGGCAGCGGCGGACGCCTGCCCTGCTGGGGCCGGGTCGACGCTGGGTCCCCGGGGCCAGAGTCGCTCTTCTGAAGCTGGACCTGGGGATGCCGGCCATCCCTCGGCCACAATCCTTCCCCGAGGCTGCTGCCGGGGGCGTGGGATGGAAACACGGCTCACGGAGGGGGAGCAAACGCAGCTTCTCCCCCGACTTGGAGCAAACGCAGCTTCTCCCCCGACTTGGAGCAAACGCGGCTTCTCCCCGCTGCTCCGCTCTGCTCTCCTTTCCCACCTGGCGCGGAGCACAGCCCCATCCCGTCCTCGCCGACGGAGCACTCCCCGGGTCAGGACGGGGCTGACGGCTGCTCTGCATCTCTCTGTGAAAACTGCTTCTCTGGGGGTCCGGCAGGAGCGGGCACGGGTCCCACCGGAAGTGTGTGCAATAAACCGCACAGAGGCTCTCTTCCTGGGGTTTGGCTTTTCAATCTGAGACCAGTTTAAGGAGGGAAGCTGAGACTATACCTTCTCCACTTCCTCCATTCCCGCCAGATCCCTCTGTTTGGCACATGTGCTGGGTCAGAAAGGAGTGTGGGGGAGCGAGTAAGGTCATCCTGGTCCTTACCCCGGTGAGGAACTCATTCAGTGGTTTGCAAACCTCAGCTTGCCTGGGGACCCCTTGGGGGTCTTGCTGCCACACGGACGGCGAGCTCCCCCAGCAGGTGTGCGGCGGGTCAGAATTCTAATAGCCTCGCAGGTGCCGACACGGCTGCCGGTCCCCGGACCCCACTCTGAGAACCGTAGATCCAGTCGCAGGGTCCCCGCATGCAACAGCTCCAGACTGAAATGGAGCC
Organism: Mustela lutreola; assembly: GCF_030435805.1. Taxonomy (NCBI): domain Eukaryota; kingdom Metazoa; phylum Chordata; class Mammalia; order Carnivora; family Mustelidae; genus Mustela; species Mustela lutreola. The sequence goes on from NC_081301.1 coordinate 98,585,653, forward strand.
TCCCTGGGACTCTCTGGGCTCCGGGCGTGAGCAGGGCCCTCGTGGTTAAGGTCGGCTCGCACTGAAATGGGTTTGAAGCCGCTATCCAAGACCTCTGTCCTTTTCCAAAGGCTTGCCCTCCCCCGAAGCTAGATGCCATTGATTGGCAGGTTCCCGGGGTGCACCCCAAACGGGCCGATGCAAGTCCATCTGTCAGAGCACATGTCCTGAAAACCAGAGGCCTCTCTCCAGGGCTCATTATTTACCAGTCGCTAAGCCGGCAGCCGCGGGCGTCTTCCCTCGCCGGCCGCTCCTTCTCTGCCCACAGTGCGAGTCTGACAGGTGCTGCGGAGCGTCCGCCGACGTCCTCCTGCCGGCGCCACCCATCACCTGGGGACCCTCACAGAGACTTCTGTGCGGCGCGGCTCTCCCGGTCTTATTAAACCCCGGCAACATTTGCATTACATTTCCCTCTGCTCTCATGGCAACTGTTAGTTACAGGGAGGACCATGGCCTGGGCAAAGTCTGTGTTCTCTCCGGCGGCTGAACACGGAACAGGAGCATCTTCCAGACAAGCCAAACACACAGGTGCCTTCCGAGCACGTCAGGATGCCTGCAGGTCCCCGGGGCCTGGCACAAGGCGCCCAGGGTTCCTGATTTGGGAAGCACCGGGCACCTCGATGCCGAGTAACGGGTGTGCTTGGCAACTACCATGTTTGGGGAGCACCTTGGCTGCCTTTCTCACCTTTGTTTTGATCCGTTTCCTGGAGTTAGGTCCCACGAAAGCCATTATTGTTTACACAGTATTATTTGACCAGGCAGAAAAGAATACTGAAGGGTTCTATCTATTTTTAAGGTTTATTTATTTATTTATTTGGGGGAGAGACAGAGAGAGAGCATGCGTGCACGTGCGGGGAGGAGCGACCGACAGAGAAAGATTCTCAAGCCGGCTTGGTGCAGAATGTGGAGCCCGACATGGGGCTCGATCAAACCCCCTGAGGTCACAACCTGAGCCCAAACCAAAAGTCAGTTGCTTAACTGATGGGGCTAGCCATGCACCCCAGAAGAAGTATCGCCCGAGAGGAAAGAACAGTGTCGTCTTCTGCGCTGAGTTCCAGCGAGACGGAGTCTGATAGAAACAGCGCACACCCTGTTTGTAAGCCGGCCTCTGTGCTCCGGGCCCGCGTGCGCACACGGGACAGCGCAGAGCGACAGAAAACCCCAACCCTTATTCCAGCTCTAACTCTGAGATCTCAGGGGGCCGAGGCCTGACCAGCACTTTCCCTGACGGAGCGGCCCCGCAGCACAGGCTTTGCTCAGTCATCTCACGGTTGGAGACATCCTCGAAGCACCCCCTGGCCCGGGGTCTCGTCGGAGAGTGAACCCAGCGCCGATCCCCGAGGGCGGAGCTGACGTGGTCCTGCGTTCCTGGGTCCTGACCGGCGGAGAGAGGCTGCGGGAGGGCGGTTGCTGCAGACAGATGTCTGTCCGACAAGGTAACGGGACAGGACAGACCATGAGGCAAGTGACTAAGGACCAAGGTCATGTCCTGGAGCATTTCATGGCCACAGTGGCTCTGGGTCTAGCAGGGACTGGAGCAAGCCATGTCCCCAGGGCCAAGGAGCTGGCCCCTCTCCCCGCAGAAGCCACACTGGCTCCAGGGGTCTGGTCCGAGGGAGAAGGGCCGCCTGCGGGTACTGTGGCTCGGGCCCAGGATGTACTAAGTGGGCCCATCACTCATCTCCCAGACCCCGAAACAAACAAAGGCCACAGGATGGTGGCAGAGGCCACCATAGGGCAGGTTCTTCCGTGTCCCTATCAGAGCTTGGTGCTGACGCCCAGCTCTGCTGGCTGCTAGGGGCGTGCCGTTCACTCCGGCGAGTGCGGCCCCGCAGCGGGGCCCCTCAGGGCCTCTGTTGCCTGTGGAGTGCCGGCGGAGCTGCTGGGGGGCACATGCAGAAGAGGGAGCGGAACAGACACCATGCGGTGCTGAGGCTTCTTGGCCCCGCCCACAGGGACACCCTGTCCTAGTCTGTCTTCGTCGATGGCACGTCCAGAAACAGTGTGCGCTGGGGTTCACCCGGCCCGGCTGGGCCCACTGCTCCCTTTATGCCCTTGTGCTGGACGGTGGGCGGCGCATTTCTCATTTCTCAGGTAAAGAAAGTGGGGTTCAGAGCGCTACTCAAAAAGTGGCAAGGTCATTTGGGAGCCCCAGGCCCTCTCACGTCCAGGGAGGTGCCCACAGGCTTTCCTTCCTTTCTATGCTTTTTTGGTCTGCAAATCCAGTAATACTTTAATCTCAAAACTTTAATGTAATTTAATTTAATTTAAAAAAATCCCCTTCCCCTACACGTCTCAAGCAAAATGACCGGGGCCGAAGCTTTCCCCTGTGGGTTCAGTGCTGTGGCATCTCCTGGCTGCTGGCTCAGGAGGTGGGGAGCGGAGGATGATCGCACGGGGCCTGGAAGGAATGGAAGCTTCCGCCATTCACAGCCCGGGGAGCGGGGCCTGGGCAGGGGCGCAGCTCCCCCTGATCCCCAAAGAGTGCGAATCCAGACCCCAAAGGAGGGACCTGTGGCCCCTGGGCCGGAGCTGAGGGCAGAAAGCAAAGGAGCCGGTGGAGAGGCAGACGGCCCTCCGGCCCTCCGGCCCCAGGAAGCTCCAGCAGGAAGACGGCAGCTGCCCCTCAGCAGAGCCCCAAGGGCAGACGTCTGAGCCAGTGAGGAGTGGCGGCGGCGCTGGGTGTCCCCACAATCCTGCAATGTCTCTGTGCGCTGTCCTGGCTGACGGCTGGGCGCGGGGCTCCCGGGTTGTCCCGTCTCTCCTGCGGGTGGCACAGACCAGGCGGGTATCCCCAAGCTGTCTTCCCTGAAACAGCCTCTCCGGGGCCCTGGCCACGCAAAGCCCCCCCCTCCCCCACCAACGCATGCATGCACACACACAGGCACACACAGGCACACACACACACACACACACACACACGCACACCCGTGAAGCGTGTCATCTGTAAGTTTCTGCCGCCACCTACAGGCTCAGCGGCGGCAGGAATCCATCAAAGAATGAAACCGCCTGAGATCCTAAAATAGGATCCCTGGGCCCAGGGACAAACGCTTCTTTTTCAGTTCCAGGGCCCAGAGGTTTCCGCTGGGAAAGCAGGTGTGTGCTCCGTAGGCAAGTGGGCTACCACCGCGGGTTAGTAGAACCTACTTCCCTGTCTCCTGAGCTCTGACGTCACTGGGCGTGCACGTGTGTGCAGGTGTCCGTCACCGACTCGGACGTGGACCTCTAAGTCGACTGCCCAGTTACGCTGGGCTCTGAACCCTATGGGACATCAGTGCCCGTAAAATTCTCAGCAAGGTTCTCGGTGCCCGTCTTGCTCTCCATGGCTGGTCTTTCTCCTTCCACCGAGGGCCATCGTGAAGTCAAGGTCCCGTTTCAGCTTGGCGGACGATCTCACCAGCAACCCAAAGCCACAGACCGTCTGGACGGCGGCATCCTCTACTCTTCAGCTCCGAGAAGGGGTCAGAGCCACAGCCTGGGGATGGTGATCTTTGGTCTTCTCGTCTCTGGCATGCCGCTTGGAAGACTTCCGAACAAGACGGCTGTAGGCATATCTGCGCTCCTCTAAGCGTCCTGAAGAAGCCTGCAGGGAACGGGGAACAACGTTTACAGGTAACTACGTGGGGCCAGCGCGTGAGGCTGTAAGGGGTGGAGGTTCGCGCCCAAGTCTGGGGTTGGAGAACCGTGTTCTTCCAGACTTTCTCCAGGGACCCTTTGACTCCAGTCACCTTTCAGAGATGATAGTTAATTGCACTGTTCACACAACCAACTCAAACACGGGGGGAAGCAGACAGGTTCAAAAACATCATTTTCTTTATTTCCGATCAGTTCTTCTGTTTGCTCATTCGTTGGTCCAGTTAAAGGCCGACTTCTCGTCCTTTCGCTTGTAATCCGTCGCTGGGTTGCTTCGTCCGTCTCCATCCGAGTTCACTGAACCTCAGGGTGAGCACGAGGGACGAGCGGTGACGGTTCCGTTTCCCCGCGGAGCAGGAGAATCGTGGAGAGCGACCAAGCATCAGGGATTGTAATGCTTTTAAATCAGAAGGCCTCTGCCTTCCTTCCGGTCCTACGATTTTAAAATTTCATAATTCTCCGAACGTGATACCGAATTCTTTCAAAAAGAAGGTAAATTGAAACTCTGCCGCTTGGATAATCTCACCCCAATGGCGAGACATCGTCCCCTTCATGTCACTTTAACAGACCTGATTATAGGAAGCAGGCTGGTACCATTTCACACCCGAGGGAACCTCCGTGGGGAGCCCTGGGGATTTCTCAACAACACCGTCCTGAAGGTGTATCTCCATTTTGAAGGCTCCATATCTGTCCCCAAGGGTGAGATTTGTTGCCCTCCAGTTTCTAGACAGAACTTGCCCTCCACCATCCGTACATTGAAGCTTTAACCCCTGTGTGACTGCATTTGGACACAAAGCATTTAAGGAGGTAATTGGAGTGTAATGAGGTCCTAAGAGTGGGGTCCTAATCTGATAGGACTGGTGACCTAAGGAGCTGCACCAGAGATCTCTGTCTCTACACTCACACGAGGTCACACGCGGACACAGTGGGGCGGCAGTCATCTACGACCCAACGGCAGGGGTTTTGCCAGAAACCCACCCTGCCCTCACCTTGATCTCAGACTTTCCAGCCTCCAGAACTCAGAGAAAATAACTTTCTGCTGTTTAAGACCCTCTCCCTCTCTCCCCACTGAGTGGTAAGGGTGGGCCGACACAGGTGCACCCCAAACTCTTCTCTCCCAGGTGTCTGAGTTTGGCTCTGAGAAAGATCACTTCCTCTGAGAGCCCATTCCTAAGCAAAGCCCTTACACATGTCCTCTGTATTCTTGGAACATTTGTCAACCAGCTGTCCCCAGAAGTGTCTGTTCTGTCCCTCTCCAGGCCCCATGGGGGCGTGAGATCATCCTGCCATGCACATCAGAATTTACTTGTCAAGTCCTGTCAGACAGACAAATGCTTGGTGTTGCCTGGGTAGAGTTGTGGCTGGGCCCCGGCCTCTGAGTGCTCCAAGTGTCCCAGGGAACCTACTGGACTCTCAGCGGACAAAGTGTGTGGTCCCCGGCAGCTGTGCAAGGAGCACGTGACTCTCACGTGGGAACTAAAAGGACAGGCTCACGCCTCACCTGCAGATATCCTGATTCTGGAAATCTCTGGCTGAGCTTCCCTCTGGAGGTTTTACTTCCATATTGTGCTTTTCTCTGCAGAATGTCCACTTGGCTCTTTTTAAAGGATTTATCTTTATTAATGTTCCGTGCTAGAGGCGACAGGATTTCCACATTTTGCCTTTCTTTTTTTTTTTTTTTTAAAGATTTTATTTATTTATTTGACACAGAGAGAACACAAGTAGGCAGAGAGGCAGGCAGAGAGAGAGAGGAGGAAGCAGGCTCCCTGCTGAGCAGAGAGCCCGATGCGGGACTCGATCCCAGGACCCTGAGATCATGACCTGAGCTGAAGGCAGCGGCTTAACCACTGAGCCACCCAGGCGCCCCACATTTTGCCTTTCTTCTTTAAACACAGTCTCCGTGAGTTCTGTCTACACATGGACAATGGATGATTAGAAGTTTCTGGCTAGTAGGGTTTTTTTTTTTTTTTTTGTTTTGTTTTGTTTTTTTTTGGCTAGTAGGTTCTGTGTGGAGGCTTTCACATGGACCCTCTCCACCAACAACTTGGTTTCCTCCTGTGTGAGTCTCCTTGTTACCTGTTCTGTCTTACCGTTCCGTTGTGGTGGCTGAAATCTGAACATTCTAAGTCATGATATGGGGCAACTCTGGAGATCAGGTTCTCCCTTCTCCCCGGGGTTTGCTGTTGTGCTGTTACTTGGTTGTAGTCCGTTTAGCTACCTTTTTGAACTAATTGTGTTTCCTCTATTTGGTCACTGATGTCTCTGCTCGATTAATTTAGTGAGCGACAAACATTTGCACAGAGATTTCCTTCACCTCCTGGGAGCAGTAAGTCTCCCAATCTTTGCCGAGGGGCTCATGTGCAAGTTGGGGAATGCTAACAAAACTCGGCCAGGCTGCTGGCAGCTCTGCCTACTAGGTTAGACTCCCAAGGTCATCCAGAGGTAAGAGCACCCAGATTTTTAAATTTTTAATATTTAAAACAATTTAATAATATTTTTAAAGATTTTATTTATTTGTTTGAGAGAGAGGGGAGCAGGGGGGCAGCAGGCAGAGGGTGAGGGAGAAGCAGGCTCCCTATTGAGCAGGGAACCCAACGTGGGGCTCGATCCCAGGACCGTGAGATCGGGACCTGAACTGAAGGCAGTTGCTTAACCAACTGAGACACCCAGGTGCTCCTATTTCCAGATTTTAAAAAAAGATGGATTTATTTATTTTAGTGGAGGAGGGGCAGTGGGAGAGGGAGAGTGCTAGGCAGACTCCATGCTAGGTGCAGAGCCCCATGAGGATCTCTATCTCATGATCCTGAGACCAGGACCCAAGCCAAAAACAAGAGTTGGAGGCCTAACTGACTGTACCATGCAGGCAACCCTGGAGCTTCCAGATTTTTAAGGACTCTCCAGAGCCTGCACATAACCACGTGCACACGCATGACATTCTAGAGCCCCAGAAATACCTCAGAGCTTTTTAAAGCATCTTATGGGTGTGTCATTCCCCAGTTTTCATCTTATTTCTTCTATTGCTTGTACAGCTTTTCCTTACTGCGTTAGCCCACTGCAATGCTCAACAGTTGCCTCTGATTGTTTTAGACAAACACCCCTGGAGGAAGGGCTACTAGTAGCAACAGGCTTCACATCAAGTAAGACAAAGACAGTGAGTGGAGCTTGTGCGTGGAGTCTCCCAGGGCACCCCGGCCGGGCCTCCACCCCACCTCCTCCTGGCTGCTGATCTTCACCACAACCACATGCAGGTGGTGTTCAAAGGCACTGCGGGGCAGGGAAGAGAAGAGATGGGGGAATGCAAGTTAAAATGCTAAAGCTTGTTGTTCTTACAGAATGTTACCGTTTTTCTTGAAGCGGCTCCCTAGATAGTTGTGAGCCTGTAATTAATGTCCAGGGTACTGAAAAAGCTGATTCTGACCATTTTTGCTGGTAGTCTCACTGTTTTTATGAAAGAGAGGGTTTTCAGAGTTCCTTACTTATTCCTGGACATCACTAGGTAAAGCTAATTTTAGTATTGCCTCTTATTTATCCTAATACATCCAAAGTATTTTTATTTGAATGTAAAATCAAGACAAAAATTTTTAATGATATATTTTACATTTTTATGTGATGTCTTCAAAATCCAGCATATATTTTATACTGACAAAGCATTTCAACTTGGGCGAGCCGCATTCCAAATGTGCCGTAGCTCCATGTCGCTATGGCACCATATTGAACAAAACAGATTTATGTCAGAGCCCTATGTGTGTGTTCAATATGTTCCATTATGCAAGATCAATACAAAATAGGTGATGTGGAGAATGGCCAGCTGATTAGGTTACAGGTGGTCACAGATAAGTGCTCAATGGCAGAAATCCCCAGAAGGAAGCCTGTATGTAGGTTGTGATGCATGTTTTGTCGTGTACTTTTCTTTTCCTGGAAATGGAAAAAGAAAGCAGAACATAAACAAATATCAACAACAAAAGCAAAATTACTCCCAGTAAAATATTAGGACAAATTCATGCAGTAAATTAGATTATTTTCAGAGATATTTAGTCCTTCCTCTTCCCTTCAAGGTGATGTGTAGGAAGAATTTGCCTGTCAGATCCACGGATGCTGGCTTGATCATGCTGTTAGCATTTATGACACAGAAGAAGCTTGAAGATGGCTTGCACAGTTGGGCTCTGGTACCTACGATAACCTGCTGGCCCAGGAATTGGGTGTCAGACGCACAGTGCAGAGTAATTCACTCCTGTTAAGCCCAACCTATGTTGGTTTACCCCAGGATATGCACACATGCATAAGATATCAAGGCATATTGTTGAATGCTGTTAAAATCTTGTGGTTGGTTGTTACGCAGCGATGGCTGGCTGATGTAACTGCTCACTGAAGATGCGCAGAATAAAACGTCTGCTCCGAAATGCGTCACAAGTCAATGAGCTCACTGGCAAGTCAGCTTTTGCTGTGGGCAACCAGCGATTCCCCTTTGCGGTGACTTAAAACAGTCAGCATTTCATTGTTTCCCACGGGGTCTGCAGGTAAGCTACGGTATCCTGCTGCAGGCTGCGGGTCAGCACGGATCTGACTGTCGCACCTCGCCGGGCTGGAGGAAGAGCCACACACTGGGACACGTTGTTCCCATGCGAGAGGAGGGGCACATGGATTGAGCCCAGACAGGCAAGTGCCTTCAGGTGTTTGCTCAGGCAAATCACATCCCCTCACACTGCAAAAAGCCAAAGCAAGTCCTTCAGCCCGTGGCTTGTCAGGTGAGGCTGTGCATCTTCCAGGGAAGGTCGGGGGGCGGCAAGGGGAATCCATATTTCCTGAGAGACAGGACAATGCAGTCCCCACCTGAAGTCACCCAGCTCTTTATCTGGCAACTTTGCACGAACGGTTTGCTCACTATACATGATAGTTTATTACAAGCATGACTGAAGAATAACGATGCCTGCGTCGAGCTGACTCTGTTTCCCAGGAATTTCACTCAGGTCCATTTCTTCCCAGACACTGTCTATAGGGTGACAAGTGAAGCGAGAGCAGGGGACAAACATGGTGAGTCATCACGCTTCCCACACCCTCCGGCCATCGGGGCGAGCGCGTGTGCTGTCTGATTCATGACAGGAACACGTGTCCTCTCCGAACCCAGGCGCTGCCGTCCTCTCCGTGGCTCCCTCTGCAGGGTTCCTGGAAGGGGGCGCTCAGCTGGGCAGGCTCTTCCTGGCCAGAGTAGCCTGCCATGCGAGATCCGTGGGCAGGCGGGACAGCGGGCAGAGCAGCCGGGCCGGCGGCCGCTGAGTGTGAGCCCCGGGGGTACTTGCGCAAACTGACTCCGCGCGTCCCCTCGCCCGTCTCCTGTGCGTGCCGCGGCCGCCGGCTCCGCTGCACCACCCGCCTCCTGGCCACTGGGAACGATTTCCCCTGCCATCATGAAAGGAGCCCTTGGCTCAGAGTGCAATGATACCGGAGGCTCTTGCGAACAGAATCCACCCTAAAACCGTGTCCCAAAGCCGATGGCACGGTGTGTTTTCCTGCCGCAGGAGTGTCTTCTCAATAACAGAAAAAAATAATAATTTCAGAAAGCGCTCCAAGCCCCAAGTGTCCTTAATACAGTCACATGTGTCTGCCGCTTCCCTGCGTCCTAGTTCCGGAGGCGTTTTGACGGGGAGGCTGGTGTGAGCCTCGTCTCCGTGCACATGCGCCGACGACTTGTGGGTGCAGCGGGAGAGAAGAAAGGTCTTGGGCTCGATCGGAGCGTCGCCTGCTGGTTTTCTGCTACTACGTCAAGGAGCGAAGAGGAGGTCCTTCCTCTTCATAGACGTTCAAGGGCAGAGCACATGCCGTTGGCCACAGGCAGGGGGTGGGCCCAGCTCTGCGGACCTGTTTCCTGCACAACTGAAGCTTTCTTCCTCGAGCAGCACCCCTGCCCCTCCCCCTGCCCCTGCCCCAGCCCCAGCCCTGGCTTCCACCCTCCTCTCTGCTTCTCCGCGCCGGACGACTCTAGGGCCCCCGTGGCAGGGGAACCACGCGGCGTGTGTCCTTCTCTGCCTGCCCCGTCCTCCTGAGCCGGGTGTCCTCCGGGCCATCCGCGCTGTTCCCCCCGGGAAGATCCCTTTCCTTCCGGCCACAGGGTACTGCACTGTAGTGTCTCTCTGTCTGTCTCTGTCTCTTTTTCAATCCACAGCCAAGCTGTGGAAATGGCCCGAACGTGCATCCGCAGGTGAACAGATAAAAATTATAGTCATCAGGGTCGGAGTTTGCCTCCGAAGCCGGACGGTGTTACTGCTTGTCGCAGAGATGGGAAGCGAGCATCCCCAACTCCAAGTAAGCGCGGTGCTGAGGGGTGAGCCTCCTCGCCCAACCTTGCCCCGTGAAGGTGGCCGCCAGCAGCCTGACTCCCCCCGTGCACGCAGCTGCTCCTTCTGGAGCTGAGTCAGGACACATCGGCAGTCCCGTGGGCATCTCTATATATAGGAGGCGAGCACCGGCCCAGCCGAGCAGCTGTTCGGCAACACAACACGGGTCCCCGGAAAAACAAACAGAAACGCGGCGCTCCTCAGGCCGGTCTCTGTCCGTCACCAGAGCAGCTCTGCTCCCAGCCACCGCGACAAAGGCTTCTGTGACCCAGACTGGCGCCAGCGGTGCAGCCCTCCGCCCCGTTCTTCTCCAGGTAGCCGCGGAGCTGGCTCAGGGCCTGACAGCCAACCTTCGCTGTGACCCGCAGGAGGCCCCTGGCTGCTTTTTCTCATTTCAGCTTCTGTGACTTTGAGGACTTTATTTATTTATTTACTTGAGGACCAGGAGCGGGAGTAGGGCAGGGGCGGCAGACTCCGTGCTGAGCACAGAGCCCAGCTTGGGGCTCGAACGCACGACCCTGACATCGGGACCTGAGCCCACACCAAGAGTCAGACCCCCCAGGGCCCCACAGCTTCTGGGACTTTCTGTACAAGCCCTGTACTGCCCTGGGATGTTTCCAACTCCAACCTCCAGCCCAAATCCAGTCTTGTGGAGATTTTTGTCATCAAGGAGCTGACTGGCCTTGGCCGTTCTGTTTGACCACAGGCTCCTGAGTCCAAAACTCCAGAATCAACTTCCCAGCATAGCCAAGGCACACGTGTTCGGAAACATGTTAGCTCACCACACAAGGCCAGAAATATGGGCGCTGTGTGTAGTCCAGGAGGGGACCAGTTGTCGGGTAAAATCAGAGCTGGTTTCTTTATCTCCTGTGGCTGCAGGGCGGGCTCTTGCAGACTTATCTGGGATCTGAAAACATTCCTACTATTATCTTTCAAAGCAAGTTTCAGGCAAAATTATCCCCTTCTAGAGGCTTTATTGTAAAAATTAAAGCAAAGGGCTCCGGGGTGAAATGAGCTTGGGTGAGTTCCTGTGCACCGTCGTTGACTTCTGGAGATGTGCAAAGTTCCCAATGAAGTGAACTATTTTAACTTCGTGCGAAGCGGCATTTCTCAAACCTGCCTGCCCATGGCTCCCTCTTCCTGTGTGCCATCTGTGGACGTCCCTGACCCGGGGGAACCTACTTCGAGAACCGCTCCTCCGGACCCCTTCACCAGAAGGACACTTTTGGAGCTCTGTCTCCTCCCCGTCCTCGGGCAGAGGCCACAGCACGATGGTTGCAGGTGGGCAGATCCCAACCAGAAGGTTCTTCATTTCTTCATTGTGCCCCCGAGACTGGGTGCCCCTGAGATCGGATGCCGCCGTGAGACGTCTGTCCTCTGGGGCTTTGGCCAGTTTGATCCAGAGATGTGCAGGTCTTAAAAACGAACGCATTTGTTGGCGAACAAACAAGTCAATCAGCCTCGTATCTACCACGTCCTAACGTGTGCCTCGTATCTACCACGTCCTAACGTGTGCCTCGTATCTACCACGTCCTAATGTGTGCCAGGCTGTCTGTGTCCCGCCCCCGAAGGCCAGGAACCGGTCAGGCAGGGAGCTCCAAACAACCGGGCCTGCTGGGAGACCCGGGTCCCTGCTGATGTCAGCCGCTCCCCCTCGCTGCCTCGTCAGGCCGGAGCTGGCGTGCCCGGGACGCCCGCTCTTCCGTGTTGTTGAAGGCACTTGTGGCAGCTTTTCTTCATGCCTGTTTAAGACGGCCGTCCCGTCCTGCCTCGACTCTAAGGCACACAAGCAGTAAACACCTTCTCTCTGACCCTCTCTCAAGGGTTTCCTTTGCACTGGCGCAGACAGAGGCTCACGGAGTTTCCGGTGTAAGCGTCTGTCGTCAGGAGCACAGCTACGCCTCTGTGGGTGCGGAGACAAGTGTGCATCATGCGTGTATGTGACACGGAGAGAGAGAGGCAAGGAGAGACGGAGACAGAAAGCTCTGGGTGCCCGTGCGTCGCACACTCCCCCGCTGCAGCTGATGTCCAGACAGAGCGGGGCTGACAGTCCAAGGGGAAAATTTAACAAACCCCTAGTCTGCATCGCCCAAGATAATCCCCAGCATCTCAGCCAAAGAAGGGACGCCTCCCGCCGTCCGGGGAAAGCGCTCGACGAGAAAATGGAAGGTAGCGACGCGAGAGCTCAGGACGGGAAAGTGCCTTGCATCTCCGTGGATAAAGACGTCACTGTAGGAAGGACAAACCCAGCGAATCTGAAGCATCGTCCTTGGTGCCGTAAACGTTTACAGTCTCTCTGGGGGATGAGCGAGGGGACGCGCTGGAAACCTCGGAGCACGCGTTTGCTTCCTGCGGAGAGAATCCCGAGCCGGGCGGGCGCGAGCCTAGCAGACACACCACGCGTTCGGGAGGCCGGGGGTGCCCTCTGCAGCAAGCGGGGCGCTGGGAGCTGGGTTCTCAATGCTCTCTCCCATCACCCAACGAGCACCGAGAAAATAAGACAGTGCAGGAGGTGGTTCCTGTTATCAGACTCGACTAGAAGCGGGGCAGGAGGCCTTTACAGTGGACACGTCACATTGGCTTCCTGTCTGCGGCCAGCCAGCCCTGGACATGAGCCCCTGCTTCCGTACCTGGCTGCAAAGCTTCCAGCCTACATTCCCTGCTACGCTGCAAAGATCCGACAGCTGGTCCCCTACCCGAATACGGAAACTCCTTGAAGTCACGACCCGTGTATGTCACATTCTTGAACTTCCCAGTTTCCCGGGATGGAATATGCATGCTTCTTTTTGCACCAGGACAGCTCAGATCAGTGGTTCAAGATGTGGTCTGAGGTTTTCTAGTCATCCGGAGTATTCTAGAAACAAGTTCCTCACCGCTTGGAGGATTGAAGGAAGGTGAAGTCTACCCTTTCTCACTCCACGAGTGGCCGTTTGTTGGCCTTGGGATCCTGCCTGCCCTCTGGCCCACCCGGAGCTCTCCTGGGGCCCTCCATTCTGTCCATCCCTCATGTCCCAGCAGTGACTGAGAGGTGGTGAGGGGCCAGAGCTTGAGTGAGAGGCCCTGGGGTACAGGCGACTTTGGTGCCGGGCAGGATTCGCACGCTGGTGATGCACTTTAATGAACCAAGGACAGAAGGCAGGGCTAGCCATGCCTCCTGGCGGAAGGAAAGATTGTTACACCAAACTGACCCGACATTGAAGGCTGCACTGGATTTACATCACCAAGAACACACCAGGAAGAGTCAGGCCTTGCACCGAAGCCCATCATCTCTGCTCACCCAGTCCGCTGGGCTGGCGCTCCTGGGAACCTCGGGGCCTCCGACGGAGAAGCTGAAGACGCCGTCTGGAAACCACCGCACACCCTGCCTTGGCCTCTGCGTGGGCTCCGCCCAAGTTCCCACTTACTCATTCAAGTCCCTCTTGTGGCCACCCTACAGCCTGGTTTCCGGAAAGAACGCTGACCCACCCACTCCCAACAGGTCAGTGAGGTGCATTTCCGATCTCTGCCGCCTGGCGACAGTCAGGAGTCACCCGGTCTGACCCTCTGGCGTTTGGAGGTCGCACCGACGACTCCAGCCGCCAAATGATTAGCCCCTTGTGGTCTGTCTTCTCTGCTAGCTTCGACCGTTTTCTTTTCACGTTGGATGTGCTTCGGTTTCAACCCAATACGCGAGGCTAATTTTGGCTTATTCTGTTATTCAGTTCTTACAATCTGGAAACGGTGCGGTGGGTCATGACTGTAAGTGATATCTTCATTGATGTTCTTCCTCCGTACGTGTCCCAGGCAGGAAACACCCAGTTTTCTCTTCTGATTTACCCCATTTTCTTTCTTTCAAAGACAGAAAGCGTAGGATAAGGTCTGTCTTTTCCTTCACAAGCTTTCGAAAATTCCAGTGGCTGCATCTGCTCTTTCTGCTGTTTCAAAGTGGTTATTTTTGATGTACGTGGGTTCCTAGCGCTTTCCTTCGTAACTACTTATTGTTTCGTGCGGACCCGTCCTTCCGTTCTGTCTGTGGAGACGTGAACGTTTGGTATTAGAGCCGTTCCAGCAGCTTCGTCCATCGGAGGAGAACACTGACTGGCCGGCTTCTCTCGGCAGGTCTTCGTCTCTACTGTGGGCTCGGGATTCTCGTTCACCAACGCACCTTGAATGGCAAGCTTTAGCTTTTTCTCTCTCATGACCTCTTTTGGGGTTTTGCTGTCCTTCTGGCTCCCCAAACCCCAAGCAGCTTCCCAGGGCCACCATCGCACGGGCCCAGTCTGGGATTCCTTCTCTGCGGTGACATCACTGCTTCATCTAGCGTCGAGGTCTTGAGGCCGTCCGCCGGGCCAGGCCCTGGAAGACGGCTTCTGGCTTCACAGCCGCGTCCGTGCGGTTGGCCTGGTCCATATCCTCACGTGCACACAGGGTGCTTCCGGGGCCGTGACCTCGAGGGCATGGAAGAGAACACCTGTTTCCACTTCTGCAGCCCAGAGGCCCATGGCTACAGCTCCTGGGCTCACCCCGAACCTCCCGCCGTGTTTCCGACCCACTTTTGATGCGACAAGTTTTGTCTGATTTTGTTTTCCATGCTCCCCCCTCATGTCTACAGAGGGCAGGGGCTTAAAGCTTGACTCTATGCTGCCCTCCAGGCTGGGCGAAGGTCCCTCTGCTCTGCTTGAACGAGAAGCCCCGCTAAGCAGAGGAGGGACTCGGGGGTTCTTTGAGTTGTTAATACCAAGCGTTTGGGTTTGATAAATGACATCATCTGTCCAGCACCTCAGGTACAGAGCAGGGACAGAGGCTCACATACGGAGCTGGAGAGAGCGACACCATGCACCCAGGTCAGCGTCACTTGTCCCCACCAACTGAGAAACAGTTCCAATCCCTGTCCTGCGGCACAGGTCAAGACGGAAGCGGGACGTGAGGGTCTTTGCTGCAGGCGACAAGGTGCTTTGACCCTGGTGTGGACAACGATTCTCATGGTCCACAGAATTAGAAAGCTGAGATCTATAAAAAAAAAAAACAATTTGTGTAAAAAGGGGCTGCTTTACTCATTGACTCTGGAAGGTTCCTGCTGGTTGATATGAAAGCTCTTTTCCAGTTGCAGAAAGATGTAGGGATTCAAAACCAGAATGCATTCAGTTTCGATTTGTCCCAAATACTCTAAAAACATCCTCTTTAACATGACTTCAGGTGTGCGTTTTGGGGGCAAACTGCACATAAAGAGGACAGTATTTCCCAGGAAATCAGAGTCGATGTCACTCACTGGTCATCAGCGGCTATTTCCATCGGGTTAGAAATCTGCTCCTCTTTGTCCCCGCTTGCCTGACCCCCAGCAGTTGGGCTGTCCCGCACCAACCTAATTCCAGATGTCTGCCTCCCAGACGGTTGTCCCCGGGACCCCAGCAGAGCCCCGACCCCCCGGGGCCTTCTCCTGCAGCCGTGGCCGCTCCGGGTCCTAGGGAGCCTGCGTCAGCCCATTCCTCGGGATGGCTCCCCTGGAATCATCAAGGCCTTCACACCTGCCCTTCCAAGCTGGACAGGACCTGTGCCGAGTTCTTCCTGCAGCTCTAAGGGTCTGTCGAGCAGAAGTGCCCTGAATGCAAATCGGTTTGATCTTTGCTCACACACGTGCTAATGCGGGCTCCTTGCAAACGCGGAGCACGGAACACAGCAGCCGCTGATCTCTGAGCCGGGGAAGGAAGCAGAGGAGGAGTGGCCACTTTTGGGAGGAGCAGGAAGGCCGGCACTGCCGTCTCGCAGCCCACTTGGGGCCCTGCAGGAACCGCGAAAGGACGGGGGCGGGGGCAGCCCTGGTGATGAAGCCCGCAGGACAGGCCTGGCCGGTGCTCGGGGGTCCTGGGACGGGTGACGTTTGGGCGGATTGCATTCACGGGGACGCTTCGAGCGTGGCGGCAGAAAGAGAGGCATGAGGTCCGGGCAGCAAGCAGGCTGCAGGAGGAGGCAGACCGGAGAACAGCAGAGACTCGCAGGGCTCTCCCTCCCTGGGCACTGTTCCTCACAGTCCGCACACCCCAGCAGCCTGGGGAGTGGCTGCTTTGGTCTTCCCCTGCCCCAACGCTTCCTTCTCACCCTCGCCACCTGCACCACCTGGCAGCTTCTAGACCCCTCCAGAAGCCTGAAGCCAACGCCACCTTGGTTCCCAGGTTCGCCCGACCCCCCCTGCCGCCCCCGGTCAGCCCATCAGCCGGTGTTCTCAGCCCACAACCACACGCTCCCGCGTGGACTGTCCCGGCCACTGTCCCCACGAGTCTCCCCGCTGTCCCTGTTGCTTTCTTCCGTTCCGCGTGGAGCGCTACGCCACAAAGGCAGGGATACCCAGGGCAGATGGCAGGTGCAGACGGGGCGAGCAGAGCAGGTGCACAGAAGCCAGGCAGATACAAACAGGTAGAAAAGGAAACATTGAGCAGAGACGTCTCTGGCTTCCCCGAGCTGCCTTCCGCGGCCACGCTGGAAAGGCTCGGAGGAGGGTGTGGGGAGCACTGCTCGGGATCCTTGCGGCTCGGGGCCGGAACGGGCCTTGTTGGCACAAACCTTCTAACTCAGTCTTTGCTCATGTCGGCCCCACCGTTCTAAAGGAAAGGCAAGTCCAGTCGCCTTTGCCCTCCTGCTCTCGTGGATGGCTGCCTCCCTGGGAATGGATTCTATAAAGGATACGAGCTTTGAAATTGCAAAGAATAGGCCCAAATCTCAGCTCCTGTCTTATTACCATGTTGGCTCCTTAACTCTGGGCCTCTGTGTCTTATCTGTAACTTGTTATGGTAACGCTGACCCTACAGGGCTACTGGGGCAGAGGGAGAACCAAGTTCCTGGTTATCATCCCAACAACGGCCAAAGTTCTATCCCCGCCCTTTGGACCCTCATATTTAACAGGTGAAGGTGTTTCCTTTCCCAGCCATACCACATTAAGAAAAAAAATATGAGTTTCTTGGGAATTCAGTTCTGGAGCTCAGAGCTGTTCTGACTGCACACCCTGGAGCTTATGGGTTTTCTCGAGAAATACTGAGACAGGGAACGTCTGGGACACAGAGCCCCACCCTCTTCTCCAACAGAGAAGCTCTGCTTTGTTCTAGATTAAACGCTGGGGTTCTGCGTAAGTGGGGTGTGGATGGGGGGGAGAAGGAAGCCAGGGCTCAGGCCTGGTGGGGACGTCCAGGGACCATGTGGGCCGCGCACCAGGCAATCGGCCTCCGACGGAGAAGAGGGAGCATTTCTCCGACTTCCTTGTCCGTGGCTGGGGCCTGCTAACCAGGCCTCCCCTCCTGAGCCCCGCTGGCCTGCTCCACCCGAAGCCCAAGACACGGCCCTCCACGTGCAGCCGTGGGAGCCTCGTGCGGGACCGTCGCGCCGCTCCGTGTAGCGTGTCAGGAAGGTGACCGCGTCAGGCACCGACACACACACACGGAGTGACGGCCGTGTGTGCCGTCGGGGCCGGACGCTGAGTGGATTTCAGCAGAAGTCGCTCCCCCTCGCTGCTCCCAGCAGTGCGGTCAGCGAGCTCCCTTGTGGTTCCGTGTAATGCCGCTGTGGTTCTTAGGAAGGAATAAGGAGTTACGGTTTCTACACCCCGGCAGGGTGTCCGACACGGGCAGGCATCGGTCAGCCTGTGTGCGGGGCCCGAGGCGGCCGTGTCCGCGTGTGTCCCTCTTCTCACGGGCGCTGCGATTCCCGCGGTTCGCCCTGTGGGTGAACTGATTCGCGTCCCCGCCAGGCGGCGAGGAGCGCGCCCACCTGAGCTGCCCAAGGGGACACGGGTCGTCCTGCCTGTGACATACGCGGAAATCAGTCATTTAAAGCTTTTCCACAAGGACAGGAACGTTTCAGACCGAGGTCGTCTCACTCGTAAATTGTAATAAAAATTCAAGGAGCACCTGGTGCCAAATTCCTGCCACCGAGCCCAGCACCGATGAGAGAAGAGCTTCCCGAGAACAGCCGTGGGCGCGCGCTCTCGGGGTGAGGCTTCCCGCCCTCTCTCTGGGCTCCTGCGTCTTATCTCTGACTGAGGTGGACGTTTCGCCCGAGATGGAGATCCGATCTACATACAGACGTGCGCACACATTGGCCCAAGTGCTGGTCATTGGAAAGAGCGTATCTGAAGATTCCATCGCGATAAGAAAAAAAAAAAAAATCTGCATTTCTCCAGATGTCTGGTTCTCACAGAGGAGAAGGCGGCTGTGCCGAAGATTTTCCAGGTGGATCAGGTGGAAAGGTATTCCAGGGAAAGGGCATGGCCCGTGGCCCGCCGCTGGAGCCTGAGGGACAGCAGCGAAAAGGGCGTAGGGAGGGACGGGCCGCTCGGCAACGCGGGGCAAAGGCTCGGCCGGTCGTGACCCCCAGGCCTTGGTAAGGAATGCGTTCCTTGAGTGGACAAGAAAACAAGGTCCGGCAATGTGCTGCCCATAGAAGACTCCCTCTAGCTCCAAGGGCACATGTCTTGGGAGGGAAAAGATATTTTAAGCAAACGGTAACCAGCCAAGCAAGCGAACAGACCAACAAAACACGCGGGCGTGGGGAGCTATCTCTACGCCGGACAAACAGAGCTTGAACTAAGAACGGTACAAAGAGACAGGGAAGGTCGTCGCATACCGGTGAACAGGTCAATCCACCAAGACCGAACGGTTGTAAACAGCCAGGCGCCTCACCTGGGAGCACAGGGCACATAAAGCAAAGACGGACAGAACCCAAAGACAGACGGACTCTGTTTCCAATGACACAAAGCATCGGAGGAGTCTCTGGCGACAGACAGACGTGGGAAGTTTGGTGTTGGAGCAGATGTGGTGTTCAGAAGGGCTCTGAGGGCCCAGAGGAAAACCCGAGAGGGCTTCAGCAGGGGGACGGCTGCAGCCCTCCAGGATCAGCTAACCTTGCCGCGCTGGGAGCAGGCTGGGCGGCCCGTGGGGAGCAGGGGTGCGGGGGCTGGGGGGGGGGAGCAGGTGGTCCTGGAAGAGAAAGGAGAGGGAATCCGGGTCAAACCGCGCGGCCGTGCAGAGTTAGCGTGCGAGCGGGCCGTGCGGTGTGCGGGAGCACGAGGCAGTGAAACTCTGCCCGAGTGGCAGGTTGAGCCCCGCTGCTGCCCGCCCTGCGCCGGGTGCCGCGTTTTCCTCCCTCGGCTCTACGCCTCCCTTCTTGCTTTTGCTTCCTGGGAGCTCGGGGCTGTGAAGTCGGCGTCCGCGTGCAGTGTCCCCCGCAGCCACTAGAGGGGAGCAGAGTCTGCACGTCCCCGCTCCGGCCGCGACCCCCGTGTCCAGTACCGTCCTGTGTTTCCATTAAATACCTGCGTTCTCAGCTCTGCGCTCTCGGAAGCTGCAGCTGTCTAACAGGAGACGGGATCCAGCGGCCTCCCCCACCACACCCGCAGCTCCTTTCCAACCGTTTCTTTGAAGTCGGTGTACAAACCCTTGCCGCACTCGGTTGGGACGAGACTGCAGATTCTGTTTAGTCTCTGCATTTGTTTCACCTGCTGTCCTGTCATTCTCGTTTCCGGCATCGCTCTCGAGTTCTCAAATTCCCCTGAAACCCATAACAGCTGCACGTGGTGTGCGTGGGTCCACCTCTCCGCAGGTACAGGAAAGAGCATTGTAATAATCCCATAAGCAGCCGAGCTGCGGGTGTTTGCCCGCATCTGTCCTCCCGTGGCTGCAGTCACAGAGTTTGAATTCTGTGGTTCAGTGGAACGGACATTTTTCTAAGCCTTCCTTTACAGCCCCTAGTCACCTGCCTCTGCGCTTACCTCCTTACACAGGGGCTGTCACACCTGTCTGAGCAGGAGCGCCACATTGTCCCCTTGCCAAACTGAGACGGGGTTCTTTTCATATATATATATATATATATATATATATATATATGTGAATTTTATATATATAAGAATTTTATATATTATATATATAGATATATCTATCTATATACATATAGATATACATATAGATAGATATATCTATATATATAATATATAAAATTCTCATGATTTTACTTCCAAAAGCGACATGGTCAATCAGTGTGGCCAGATCTTGGGGTGGAAGCTGATGTACATAATCCAAATAATTTTTCTTGATTATGAATTCACTCGATATGATCAACGGGAATGGTAAAAAACAAACAAACAAACACCAAAAAACAAAACCATCTGAATGGCGACGCATGGTCAGCAGATGGCACCCTAGTGTTAAACCACAGGCCGACAAAAACCCTGCGATCGTAATCTTTCTTTCTTGCCCTGATTTCTGTCTGAGTCCTGACTGGTTTTGAGGCAAAAATCCCACGAGAAAAGGTTACTCGGATGAACCAAACAAGTTCTTGGAGCTAAAATGCAGCATTCAGAGGCTTGGCGGGAACCCGTGGGAGTCTGGGAGGTTGGTAAAGTGCGCGTTCCGACCCCGGGCTGTGCTGTGTTTAGGTTTGTCAGTTTACGGGGAATTTCAGTGTTTTTAGTGAAGACCCAAGAACGGTCCTGGAAGGCAGCCTTCACTTCTCTGTGTTTCTCTCTGTCGCGAAGCACGTCCCTGTCCTACCGAGACGGCACGGCTCGCCCGTATCCCAGGCAGAAAATCAGGCGTGTGCCTCACGGTCAGCGTCGCAATGACCACGTCTGTTCCTAACAAAATGATGGGACCTAGTGAAGTGGGTCAAGAAATCCGCAGTCCAGCGGCAAGCCAGTGAGGGGGTAGCGTCCGCCGGGCTGTTCTGGAAATTTTTAAGGAATTCTGACATTGCTCCGAATGGGTGACAGCGACACGGAGGGAAGTCACAGTCCAAAAAAGGCCGGCACCTCTGGCACCGCCGGCACCGCTGGGAGGCCTCGTCCTGCCTTCGCTGCACCTCACGGCGATGGGCTCTGAGCTAGAATCCGATGCCCGTCCCCTGGGGCTCGGGGCAAGGACCACTGTCCCTTTGCTGCCTTGAGAGGCTGGAGCGGCCAGTGCCGGAGATCCTGCCGGATGGCGGATCTCTGCCAGGGTGGGCGATGCCCCTTCCGTCCTGCAAAACCATCAGGGAGTGACAGAGAGCCTGTCGGAAGTTTAACTGCGCCCCATGGAGCCTACAAATGGGACTTGCAGCGGGGAGAGGGGATGGGAGGTGTGTGCCTCTGGCCAGGCCGAAGAGCCATGGCAGCCTCCTTGCGGGCATCCTAACCATGCAGAGCCAGCATTGTGCCCGGCTAGCACCAGGCAGCCGAGGCTCCAGCCCAGCATGGAAGCATGGTGGGCCAGGCCTGAGCAGTCGTAGGAAACAGCGCTTCCTCCCCGCAGGCGCTCTTCCCAGGCCCTGCCGGAGGAGAAGTGGCAGGGCCCTCTGAATGCCAGTCAGGACCTCCACCCCGGAGACCCGGACCAGGACGGCACATAAGACTAGAGCAGAATAGTGGGGTGGGGTCGTGCCTGGGAAATGAACAGGACCAAGCCTGAGATCATGCACTAAGATGGTTCTAAGACTCAGAGAGGACAGAAAACCCACAGACCACGGGAGATCTGCTGTGACCCATTCACCTGGGACAGAAGTGCAGCTTGACCGGTGTACTTAGCAGCGGTCATTGAAACAAACGAAGGTGTTTTCTTTTGAAGCAAATAAATTTTCTCCTTAGAGTCCAAAGAAGGGGGCACCTCAAGAAACCAGTTAAATCTGTGTATTAGGAAACCCGGTGCATGAGTTTCTGTGCTTGAGTGTTGACATGTGCAAGTTGAGGTTCTGTGCTCCGAGTTTGCCTGTTGGGTCAGTGAAGAGCAGAGCATCAAAGTTACGGTATGTGACGTAACGCAGCATAGCGTGTAACACAATGCAGCACGGTCAATGCGTGGGCTGGGTGTTGGGTTTCTCCCAAATCCTTATGTTGAGACATGGTGTCCAACGTGATGGTGTTGGTAGGAGGGGCCTACCAACCTCCGGGGGGGCAGGCGAATGGACGAGCAGCCGTATAAAAGGGGACCCGCAGAGCTGCCTTGCTCTTCCCTCCCTGCGGGCGGTGGCAGAAATGTCCATCTCCCCAGAAGCAGATCCACTTCCGTGGCCAAGTGGGCTCATGTGGGCATCGCGATGCCTCGGCTTCAAGCTGGGGATACTGGAGGGAAGTGGAGACCCTCCCACCGGCGCGGGGTGCTCGGATTTTGGTCTTCTCCAATCCGCCCATCACCCTTCCTTACTCAGTTAGTTCTATTTTTTATGATGATAAAAATATACAATATTAACTCGGCCATCTCCGCCCCTCTTACGTTCATTACGAAGGTCAGGAGCGTTCGGTATATTTTACAGGTTGGGGCAGCGGCTTCAGAACTTTCCATCTTGCAAAACGTAAACTCTTACCCATGAAACACGGGCTCTCCCTCCCCCCAGCCCCAGCCCCTGGCGGCCACTGTTTCATTCTCTGTCTCTGGGAGCCCAACTTGGAGCCTTAGATACTGTTTGTAGGTGGAACCATGCGGCATGCGTCTTTCCGTAGCGTTCGCACTGCGAAGTCCTCAAGGCGCCACCTGTGTTGTAGCCCGCGCTGGGATTTCCTGCTTTTTCCAGTTTCCATGATGGTCTGCATCCTCGCTGTATCACATTTTGTCTATCCCGGTAATCAATACAGAGATGTTTGCGCTGCCGCCATCTCTTGGTTACTGAGACCCATGCTGAGACGAACGTGGACGCACAAATAATTCTTTGAGATCCTGCTTCGAATTCTTTGGATTTGTACCCAGAGGTGGCATTGCCGAATGAAAGGGTGTTTAGGAGCCTCCATCCTCTCTTCCATAACGATGGCACCATTTCCCACGTCCAGCGACAGTCCAGGAGGGTCCCAATTTCTCCACGTCCTCGCCAACTCTTGTGGCTTCCTGCTCCTTCGATAGCGGCCACCCGGATGGGGTGAGGTGACACCACTCGCTGGTAAGTGCCCTCGAAACGCTGCACGGCAGATTTTGTCTTGGGTTTATTCCATGACAGCAGCAGGAGTGGGGTGTGCGGATCCCATGCTAGCCGCACGGGACGGTGCTGTGATCCAGGGACGACTCGTGAAGGAAAAGTAGAATTTCCAATTATTGATCGAAACCACATCGCCCTGGAATTGAAAATGTTCACAGGTTAGTGAACAGATGATACGGACGCTGGGACCAGCCAACTGTGGCTTCCTGTTACGCCCTTTATGTCTCCCTGGAGCCGCAATCCTCCGACGGCGGGCTGGCAATGCTCCTGAAGTACGACTTCCTATGAGGTAAGTCGATCCAGAAAGAGTGGGTTCTTCCCTCCGTGTGACACTTACTGACATGCTTGGCAGTAAAACCCTCCACGAGTCTTTTGGGCGTATTCACGAAGCCAAGCATCGGTAGTAAAATTCAAGCAGATCAGAGGGAACGTCTGTTTTCCCGAGTAAACTCTACACTGGAACTGGTCAACGGCCCACAGCTGACCTCCCCGAGGGGTCTCCATGGCAAGCTTAGGAAGAGTTACCCGCTCTTCTGATGTCTTCAAGGAACAGGTGTAACTCGGAATTCATGAGCAAAGGCATTTTATTTCCCCAGGAAAGGTTGGCTTTTTTTCTAAATACCCGCTAAGGCTCCTCCTATGAATGGCTTTATGGGGCCTGCGCGCTCACATCTGCTGATCTGTGCGAACCGTCTTCAGCTCCGAGCTGCTGCCAGAAGCAAGGCGCCTTTCCCGGAGGAGGAAGGGGCACCCGTGAGAGGAAGAGTTGGGTCTCTGGAGAAGAGGGAACCGCATGCGCGAAACTGGTCCTGTTCTAGAGTATCCG
The DNA here is from genome assembly GCF_030435805.1 of Mustela lutreola. Classification (NCBI taxonomy): domain Eukaryota; kingdom Metazoa; phylum Chordata; class Mammalia; order Carnivora; family Mustelidae; genus Mustela; species Mustela lutreola. The sequence continues at coordinate 98,609,383 of NC_081301.1, forward strand.
GGCGTGTGTATTCCCTCGGAATTAAGTTTGTAGACCAGATTTTTTCCCTAGAATGGTATAGCTTTTAACTTTTAGGGTAAACTTATGTTTTTACCAAATTAATATGTGGAAATGATGTAAAAAGTTAAGAAAGTGCATTGATTTTTGTAATAAAAACACATAATCTCTTGCCCTGGTCCTGACGGTGTCTCCCCACAAAAAGCTGCTTTTAACTATTTGACTGTTTACCTTAAAAAAAAAAAAAGATTTTATTTATTTGAGAGAGAGAGAGAGAGAGAGAGAAAGCATGGGGGGGGGGGAGGGAGGAGCAGCCCCCTCCGGAGCAGGGAGCCTGATGAAGGGCTCGATCCCAGGCCCCTGGACCGTGAGCTGCCTCCCTCCCACGCCCTCAGGACCCGCATTCCGCGCCCCTCCTAACCCCACAGCCCCGTCCTCACAGCCTGGGGGGCTTGCTGTCAAGGTAACTGGACGCTCGGCGTAGCCTTGGCTGCCGGGCCCTGCGCACCGCTCTCGGGCCCGCGACGCCGCTCGCAGCACCTCCTCGGCCGGCACGTGTCCACTGCGTTCCTTCGCGGGGCTGTGGTGGGAGCTGACAGAGACGGGCCGATGGACCGAACCTCTCGGCTGTCGTGACGTCCCCGGTCCCACCCTCCTGAACCGGGCTGACCAAGAACGGGGTGGGAACGACGCTCTGGGTCTTCCGAGTCCTGCAGCTCTATCCTGGGTCCCTCCAACCCTGCTCTGGGGGACGCGGCTGGTCAGGAGTGAGGAAGCCCTGGTCGGCGCATGGGGCGGGCGGGAGGTGATGCCCGGCTACTCGCAGGCTGTTCCACGCGCAGCCGGGTCCGATGTGCCCGAGAACGGCTTCTCGTGTGTCTACCCGCTGAGGCTGCGGGACTCCAGCCTCTGCCAATGTCTGACGGTGACCCCAGGCGGGTCCTGCCGAGCTCTGTCAGCCTGCAGGACCTTGGGCGACAGCAGTCGGTCACGTTCAGCCACGCAGTTTTGGGGTCTATCCCGTGGTAGGAGCTACTGGAAACACTGAGGTTCTCTCGGTCGTGACCCTCTGTCACTCTCAAACCATCCGGCCGGGGGGGAAAGTCCCTCCAAGCAGAGTCAAGGACCCTGGGCACTCGGGCTGTTTTTCCCTTGGAGACATGCCTTCGGGAGCCTCGGCTCCTCCTCTAGCTTCACTGTCTCGGGCCCACGCACGGGGGAATTCTGGGCATCTCTTGCCTTGGGCCTGAGGTTTCTCCTTTCCCTCTCCGGTGTCGGATCCGGGCTGCGTGTCTCTATCTCCCTTTCTTCTGGAACACACGTCTTCTTCTGTCTTCCTTCCAAGGGTTAGTTATGGTTCACCTGAAGCTGTCTTTTGCCCCTGCCATCTCTCCCTTCTTGTGAGTTCTGTACTGTTCCTCTGTTTGTCTTTGTTCCCGAAGGGTTTCTCTGTGCTCTGTTACGGGGGCTCTGTGAAGTCTGGGGACTCTTACGTTTTGGTTTTTATGTAAGAGGCACTAAGAGATCGACTGTTATTCCGCGGGTGTTTATTGGTTTGTCAACTGTCCAGGGCACGGGGTAGTGGGGCAGGCAGGACCTCCTCATCTGCAGGATTTGTGCTTGAGCCGTGACGTCTCCTGTCTGGGTGCAGGTGTGTCGGGGCTGGGGATGAAGGGGATGACTCGTCCGTCTGCACGCGTCTCCGAGACGGAGGACAGAAGCAGCTGAGGATGATACGATGCTGACAGCTAAAATTTGAAGAAGCAAATGAATGATAGTAAGAAACATTCTGCCCCCAAAGCTGTGAAGACGAGCACGTCAGTGTCGACAGGACACAGGAGCTTCCATCCTCAGTGTTTGCCTCGCTCATACCCTCAGACGTTCCAGGACGGGGCTCCTCTAGCTCAGCGTCTTTTGAGGATAAATAGCCCCTTTCAACCAGTCATCCTGTGTCTCATTACACTTCTCAGCTTCTCGTTGGGACGCAGCGGAGACCCTGGTTTCGGAGCTCCGGGGTCTGGCTTGCTCCCACCCGCACTGTCTTCAGGCTGGGTCAGCCTTCACCCTCCTCTGCTCACTGTCTGTCTCCCGAGTCTTCTAGTTTTGCCACCGAATCCTCCCCCTTTCCTTGCATCTTCACAGTTTTACGTTCTGTATTCACTGCAATCTGTTTAGAGCGTTTCTTGGGAGCAGAGATACGCTGTGCTTCTCACACCTTATGTTTATCCTAAAGGTTCAGGTGGATTCAAAGCCCTGCACGCTTCTAAAACCACCAAGAACAAAGTCCAAAGGCAAAGGAAAAACTGGGCTGCACTTTAACTCATTTAACAAAGCTGATTGCCTTAACATAGAAAAAGCTCCTGCAAATAAGTGACAAAGGAAATAACTGAATTTTAAATAAAAGAAAAGATACTCAGCATAATTCGCAGTAAGAAGAGGATGCAATTAACCGACCTGGGTTGGAAAGACAGAGAAGTCACGTCACACACAGGGTTGATGGAAGCGAGGAAAGAGCTTGTCAAGCTGTCCTTGTGAGCGGAAGCTGCAGTGGCATCCACGAAGGACATTAGGGAAAGACCGTCAGGTTCACAATATACACCGCCTCTGACTCAACATCTCCATTTTGAGGAATTCATACCTCTCTACTTGAATATGTGCGAAATAATTGAAATTTGAAGAGGCAGCAGTCTTTGCCACAGCCAAACTGGAGTCACCAGCCAGGAACTGGTGTAGTCAGCAATACCATGTCCACGCAGTAGAGTATGGAGCCAGCCTAGCAACGGTGTGGGTGGAACTGGACGGCGTTGTGGGAGCGAGATCGCCAGTCGGAGGAAGACAGTCATCCTAGGATCTCACTCACGTGGGGAAGCTAAGAAACAAAACGGATGAACATATGGGGGGGAGGGAAACAAACCCTAAGGGTCTCTTAATGATGGAGAGCATGCGGCGGGGGGCGGTGGGTGGGGGATGGGCTGGATGGGGGATGGGCACCTGTTGTGAGGGGCACCGGGCGTTGTGAGGGGCACCGGGCGTTGTGAGGGGCACTGGGCGTTGCATGGAAGTGATGAATCGCCGAGTTCTACCCCTGAAACCAATACTGTACTGTATGTTGACTAACTAGAATTTAAACAAAAATTCGAAGGAAAAGAAAAGAAAATTAAGTCTGCAAAAAATGAGGATTCCGTTTATTTAATGATCCGTGAGCATTCAGAACATATTTCCGAGAGAGAAGAGCCAGGTACTGGACCGTGTATATCGTGTTACTGTTCGTGCAAACGGCAGAAAGAGACTCCCAGGAAATGAGAAAGGGCTGCCCGGCTGGTCCTGGTGCCCAGAGCTACGGGTTTCCAGGACTCGTTCAGCTCCCACACCCGACACAACGTTGTGAGGACACGGCAAGGAGAAGGCTCGCTCTGTCAGGACGATGTCTTCCTCAGTCCTTCGGAGCGCTGGCGGCAGAACGGGGTCCGGGCTGACCCCGTGACACATTCCGTACTTGGAAGGACAGAGAGCTATGGATGCTGATCACCTTAGTGACACCACAGACCTCAGGGGATACTGGGGACTGTCTTTATCTTGTTCTGGTGCAGATAAGAAATATTAAGATACCCCTCAAATATAACGGCAGGGTTTTAAAAACACAACTGTTAGTTCTTCAATGAGAAAAGTTAAAAAGGAATAACACCTGGGAAGTAACTCCTTTGATGGTTCAGTAAAGGGGGATGCGGTACACACACGAGCAGTACAGTAGACGCTGACCCGACGGTGCACAGGGCATCCTGGACGTGGGAGAGTCTCTAGCCTCCTGGGCCAGGTCGTGGCATCGTTAAACTCCCAGCAGAGGGGAGGTGATTCGAGCTGCCGGCTTGGCCCTAGGCTACCTGACAGCAAGCTCCAGGATGGGGTGTGGACCCACAGAGACACGTTTAACTGCACCCCGTCAGACAGATGACAGACGTCCCGGGGACCCTCTGTGCCCGGCACTGGGCTATGCACCTTGAAGACACTGCTGACCAAAGTACACACAGCCCCGCTTTTAGCCTGACCCTGGGATTGTAGACAAAGGCAAAACAGCAACATGATTAAAATGTTTCTAGTCTAGCGACCTAGAACAGTTTAATCACGTTATTCTTAGATCATCAATCTTTACCCTCAATTTGTTCTATCTCTTTGTGAGAAAGGCAACGATTGAGCGAGGAAGGGATATTTAATCCAGATTTCTTGACCTAACGTTATATGCTCACATACTGGATTGCAGTTTCAGTCTAGAAGATGCGGACTTTACAAGAGACGTCGGGCTTTGGGAGCAGCCTGGTGCAGCCCCGTCTGCGCAGCGTGCGCGAGCCGAGAGCCCATCTGACGTGCCAGCCGGCCACGTGCCCTCTGAAAGGCTCACCTGGACATTCCAGATGGCTGAGAAGTCACACAGGTGTTGGTGAATTGGAAAGGTTCGATCACCACTGATTGCCTTAAGACGTTCACAGGGAAACGCTTTCAAAGGGGAAGGGAAGCATCTAATGTCTGATCATAAGGGACAAATCTTTAAAAATAGATTCTTATAGAACTATCCAGAGTGGGTCCAGAGAACAAAAAGTTGATCATTTCCACGAAATGGTTTCCTTCGCTATTAGCTTCCCCGTTCTCTGATGGATCTATACTCGGGGACTCAGCGTGGCCATGGGGCTGGCCTCGGGGGTCCGTCCGGGGTCCCTGGCTCCACAGGCAGGGGGTGCGTGATGGTGGCTTAGCGGACTTCTCGCGTCTCTTGTACATAACTTAAAAAACCTTGTGCCTAAAGTGCAGTCTTGCAAAGATGGTCATTTAATCCCTAGAAGAAATGAGACAGTATTTACGCCAATCATTTTGTGATTTTTCCAACCACAGCATTTGCCTGGCAGTGAATTCCTCGGCCCAGTGGACCCTAACGTGACTGTTTCCAGGATACAAGCTCATGGACGCCGTTGCTGACACGGTCTCCTGGTTCTTCGTGGGAGGCTCGACACCCAAAATCAAGTGAGCGGAGCCCGCGTGCACATGGTCAGACGCAAACCCCGTGAGCCCCGGGTCGACTGTGTTCGCGACTCTCCTTCCGTGCCGGCCGGCTGGAGGGCTGGCAGGGGTGGGGGCCACCGAACTACGGCACTGATGCAAACTCACGGTTAGGTCCGTCACCTCCTCCCCCATCCCCTGTCCGTGCTGACCAGAGACTCAAAGCTAATGCTGTTTTTATTAAAGGTGAGGCTTCGTTAGAACTGTCACATCTGGTGGTCAGTGTGGGGCTTTCCCCTTGAGCACTACGGCTCGCCTCCGTCGGGAAGCCTCGGGCTGGCTGTGGCTGTCTTTGGAGATGTCAGTTTCTCCAAACTCCAAGCCCCCACATAGGACTGAGTCTGAATGGCCCATTTCGAATACCCAACGTCAAGTCCACTTGTAGCTCCAAAGAGAGTTCCAAGACCAGTGACCGAGGACCGCGTGTAACTCTCTTTCTGCTACAAACGCTCCATGCATCGTTATGTGAGTGTGTCTGATACTCCGTCGTTGAACCCTCAGCCAATATTTTCTCTGTGCTTCCTCTCAGCTCCCAGAAAATGCTCTGCACCTAACACTGAGCTTTGTTTTGTTTTGTTTTGAACAAACTGTTCCTTCTGGTGTATCCCGCCTTTTCTGATATGTCAACCTTTTCGTAAGATGAATATGATTGCTAAGAAAACAATATGCTCTAGAAGGTACTTAGCAAAATATTTGATTTTAGCCAAACTCACTGATGAGAAGTGTGCTTGAAATCCCCCTTCTACACGATGATCATCTAGGCTGCCGAGACGGCGTGACTGGTCATTAGTTAATGGAAGATACTTACCATAGAGTAGGAAATGGTCTTGCTCTGGAGAAGGGAAATCGAATTACATTACAGAGAAGGCTCCCAGAGTGCCGTTGATGGTCACAGCCAAATCCTTTCCTGTGCTAAAGAGGGACTGTCTGGACCGGCATGCACCTGGGAGGTGCCCAAGCTCAGAGACAAATGACAACAGTGTCATTTCCATGACATACAGAAACTGCTAAAAAAAACCAAAAAACAAAAAACAAAAAATCCACAACAAAAAAATAACAAAACCCCAACAGACACCACAAATCAATAGAAGAATACGTAAAGCATGTGAGCAGATATTTAAAACAAAGACCTGAAAGTGGCCACTTGACACAGAACGGGGGCTTGACCGTACTCCGCTTTCCTGAAATAGAGATTGAATCGGTTAAGAGAAAACATCGTTTGTTTACGCTTTTGGCCAAGACTGAAAAGTCGGCTCACTGAAGGGCTGATGTGGGCTCGTGAAACACGCCGTCCGCGGCGGATGGAAAACGGTGCCCGCACCACACCGGACAGCCGGACAGCACCTGTACCCTTTGAAATGAGCGTAGTTGGCCCCCACCTGTCCATTATAACCGTGTGGCGCACTCAGCGTAAGTGTGCAAGAGTGGGTATCCTGTTCACGGGACTAGGGTGCTGGGAAGGAGCCACCTAGGGCCCAGTGGGATTGTTGGGTGAGTGACGGTGAGTCCCCCAGAGCGCAGAATCCTCGGTCTCACGGCACAGCACGTCCCGGGCCCACACACCGCTGCTCCCTCCCCAACCGCCTCGTCACGGAGTCTGGTCCACGGACGCTCACCCGGGCGGCCTTCCCAGGTCCACTTGGGTGACCTTGAACTATATCACCTGACCCCGAAACAACAATCCTTCCCCGCTGGGCTGACAGAGTTTAGGTTCAGTGCCGTGTGTCGGTTCTGGACAGAAGCACCTTACGAAGGTAAGACGTCACCTGGACAGAGAGCTTTGCTCCACGGCAGCCAGCTCCTCTCACTCACGCGAGACCCGTCCACGCCATTTTAATCGCACCCAAAGCTCACCCTCTTCTCTCGGACGCAGGGGCTTCACACGACCGGATCCTTCCAGCCGTTCCCATCACCTGGAGAAAGATTTCTGCTGAGGACGAGGCCACTGCTGCTCAGGATACCACCATCAACCCATTCCCCTCTCTCCCAGGCAGGGACAATCAGGGTCCCCCCTCCAAGAGGCTACCTCTCAGCCACTGGCAAGCAGGACAGCTGGACGGAAGGGGATGAACCATGTTTGGAGCTTTTCCCTGTGTCCGTGCCTTTTCCTCTGTCCTGACCTCGCCGTGTTGAGGGCCTGGTCCTCCTCTCTAGATTGCCTGCCCTGACACGCCTCCCCCAGAGGACACCCAGAACCGGGCCCCGTGGATTCGCCCTCAGGGCCTCCCTGCACCGCCCCACGCAGGCACAGCCTCCGCCAGCACCAGCAGCTTGAGGGTCTCGCTGGACAACCCCCCCCCACTGCCAGCAGGGAGGCCCGCCTCGCACGGGTGTCGTCCTGACGGTGTTCCGGGAACTCGAGGTCGCTGCGTCGATATGCACATAAGTGGGACATGAACCTCCGGGGAGACGCTCCTACATAAACGCCCGAGTACTGTCTCCATCGGAAGAAAGGCTGGTCTCGCAGGTCTCCTGGGATGCTCCTCGGCGGAAACCGAGCTCTCACAAAGAGGGGGAGCAAATGCCTGCCCTGGGGTGGGGGCCGGGGGGTCGGTGACCAGACACGCAGAGAGGGGCTGGAAATCCGCCGTCCTCAGTGCTTGGTTCCGTCTGAGGATGGGGAGCTGCGGGGCTCCGCGGGCAGGACCTGCAGGAAGGAGCGCTTCTGTGGATATTTTTCTCTATTTTTTTCCCCTATAGAAGCAGCTGCGCTTTGTTTCTTTTTCGGCACTTTTAGGCTTTTTCTCAAAGTTGCTGGCAGACGACGCAGCCGTGCAGCAGGTCGTGTAGACACAGGGGCCGGGGGCTCAGCGCATCCACGGGTCCCGGAGACCCCCTCCGAGCTCCTCCCTTTCTCTTGCGCCCATACGGGTGCCTTGTCTTCTGCCCGTGAGAGCAGGGAAGGAATGAGGCAGACGCAGGCGTTTGTGGCAAAGGGTTGGTGTGTGACGGTGAACGGAATTCACCAGCCAAGACGTCCCATGAAACTCACCAACATCTAAATACTAAAATTAGGTTTATCAATAAAACAGTGCATTCTGACAACCTGGGACAACCAGGGCATTCAGTTTCTCCTAAACGGTCCATACAGGACAAGAAAGAGCTATAGTTTCCTGTTCGGCTCAGAGCACACCTCCTTCTAGAAATGCCACTGCCCACTTCTCCTGCTTCTTCATATGTGAAGGCACCTGCCTCGCTCCTTTTATGAAAACACCTTCATGTCCAGCTGGGGGAGGGCTGCAGCGGAGAGGGCCCCACTCTTGCTGGATCAAAGCTGATGTATGTCATGCACGTTGTCCTACGAGTTCGGTTCATCCTCTACTGTTTTTCGAATGGCCCCTTGCAGAAACGATACACCAGCATTCCAAAGAAACTCATTTAATTGCTGATTATTTCACTTTGATATTCTAACAGCATGAGCAAGAGTCCTGTGGTTGTGCTGCTGGTGAATAAAGCGGAAGGAGTATGGACGGAAAGTATTTTATGATAAACTCTGCAGAATAATTTGTAAGCCAAACAGAAGGGGGGGCACTGTAATTAGGAAATACTTGTTTACACAAGAAACAGGAAGTAGCTGTGAAGTGTTAGCACAGACGCTCGCTTCCCTTGCCTGCTTTTTGCTCAGGACCCTCCCCGACTCAAGCGCCGGAGCCGAAGGGACAAGCCCCACAAGGAAGTTGTCTCCACAGAATCAGATAAACATATGCAATTGATAGCGTTTCAGTTATAATAAAACCTGTTGTCCGGGAATAATGCAGAAGGATTTAAGATTCACATGTTTTTCATACACCCGAGAAGATGGAGCATAAAACCCCAGTTGTGTGTCTAATGCGGACTCCAGCCCACCATGGAGGTGAGGGGGGTGTCGCCCCACCGTCCCCGTCCAGCCGGCCGGCAGGGGCCCGTCCTGAGCCAGGGCTCTGTGCCCAGCCCCGACACTCACCCCTGCCTGAGAGCAGAGAGTGGGAACAACACTGGAAGGTTCTGCGAGGTGTTTCTCAGACCTCTTCATCTGAGTGAGAGAGAGCAAGCCCCCCTTTCAAGAATGGAAGGTGGCAAAAAATATTAAGCAGTGAATTGAGAAATAGGAATAATTCTAAGACTGAAAACGGGTTCATACGTGGTACACATGGCCAGAAAGAAAGGAGCAGGCAGCACGACGTAGGAGACAGACGCGTGGAAGCGGAGACCAGGCGTGTCCTTAACTTGGGCTCCCAACACCTTCTGTCCGCGAAACTCATGGCACAAGCTCTCCAGGGTGCTGGGCTCGCAGAGCCACCTGTGCCTTGGGCCAGGCATGCAGACGGGCGAGGCTGTGCTTCCTCTGGCCTCCTTGTCCTCCCCCACCTGCCGGGAGAGGGGACAGCCCTTCGCGGTGGCATCGAGCATCAGGTCTCAGAGCTTCGCTGAGCCACGGGAGTGCAGTGGTTTTCCTCCCACTGGGCTTACCTTTCCTTTCCTTCTAGGTCACTTTTCTGCAAAAGCCTGCGTGCTCCTGTGTGGGGGCCCTCACCCCTGCTGCTGAGTGGCGGTCCGCTCATCCTCCCGACTCTTCGAGCCCAGCGCCCCGTCCCGCTCGCGCGGAGACTCTCACCAGCAAACGAGCCCGCCCCGCTCTAAGACGCGAGAGGACACTTCGGTCACCTGCCGTGAGAACGAGGCCGGCAGACGCGGTCCCGTCAGGAAGACACTGGGAGAGTTTGAAGATGCCGTGAGCACCGTGTTTTAGCATTCAGTGTCTTGGAGGACACAAAGCCTTGGTCAGCATATTATTCGTGGTGGGTACTGCTATCTTACGACAGCTGCACAGTCTTCGGAAGGTGCCCGAGCAGTGCGTCTTGACCAAAGCTCCCCTTGGCCGTGTATCCTGACGCTCTTCTCGCTGGGTGTGTTGGGGTCCACCTTCCCATCGGATGAGCTTCTGGGCTGTGTTACTCATTTTACTCATCTAGCCGAAATCCCCCTCTTAAGTTTCCCCTTGAAGACGAGGAAGGAAAGGCAAGATGAAGTCAGGTAATACAAGTCCACTTATCGTCCTTTTAGTAACTGTGTCTTGCAGTCAAGGTGACATCCGCGTGTTTTTAGCAGGAGGGTCCTGGTCAGAAAGACCCTGCAGGTCACCCGGGACCCGATCCTGCCCATCCCTACTAGCACGGCTCTGCTGGGCAAGTTCTGAGCCCTCCACAGCCACAGTCCTGCCCACCCCACTGCTGTGCATTCACTGGGACGTCAGGCATGGGAGTCCTGAGCTATATTTTGCCAACTGCCTTCCCTCTGCACATTCTGGGACTCGTTTATGTTGAAATTCAGTAACACTAGCCCTCTAGCTTTGTTCTTTTTCAAAGTTGCTTCGGTTATTCCCTGCTTTTCCACTTTCCTGTGGATTTTAGAATCAGGAGGCCGATTTCTATGGAAAGCTCCCTGGGATTTTGATAGGGATTGTGTTGGATGTAGGGTTATGATTGGAGAACATGCACATACAGAGAATGCTGGCTCTTCTCACCTGTGAGCATGTATGTCTCCCCATTCGTTCATTTAATGTCCGTCACCAATGACCTGTCATCTGTCACGTGTCACAGCCCTTTTCCTTTTGTCAAATGTATCCCTAGGTATCTCAGTATTTTATTTTTTTATGCCACCGGAGGTGGTGGTCTCTCTCTCTCTCTCTCTTTTACACTTCATTTTCCAATTGTTATTTGTCAGTTTATAGAAGTGAAATTTTTTCTGTGTATTGATCTGGTATCCTACAACCTCGCTAAAGTAAGTTATTAATTCTAGAAGCTTGATTGTTGATTCCATCAGATTGTGTGTGGGTGTCAACGATCACACTATCCTTATTCATAATAACTAAAAGTTGAAACGTCCAGATGTCTTTCGGTGGGTGAATAGCGCACCTGAGGCACACATACGCTGTGGAATATTAATCAGCGATCGGAAGGAAGGAATTATTAATAGACACGAAAACCTGGGTGAATCACCAGTCACCAGTGGGGAGAAAGCCAGTTCCCAAAGGTTATAAATTGTGTGATTCTGCTTCTAGAACATTCTGAAATGAGAAAAATACACAAGTGATCAGGGGTTACCAAAGGTGGAGGAGGGCCAGGGGCTTGAGGCAAGTGGGTGCGTCTGTAAAATGGCACCACGGAGCATCTCGGTGGTCGTCGTGGAGATAGTCTGTATCTGATGGTGTCACTGCCGATAGTCTGGTTTGGCATTATGGTTCTATAGCTCTGGAGGACGTTACCATAACTTACTGGACAAACGAGAGTTTATTCTGAGCCTCTACTCTGTTCCGTGGGTCTCCATGTCTGTCTATGCCAGAACTACACGAGCCTCACGACTGCAGTTGGGCATATGTTTTGGATTCAAGAACCATGAGGTTTCCAACTCTGTTCTTCTTTTTCAAGATTCTTAGGATATTCAGGATCCCTTAAGAATCTTTATAAGTTACAGGATTTTTTTTTTCTTTATTTTTATTTCAACTTCGCTGAATCTGTTTGTTAGTCCTAAAAGACTTTTTTCGAAACTTTAGAGTTTTCCATATCTGAGACTCTCTCATCAACAAACAGAGATAATTTTGCTGTGTCCTTTCCAGCTTGAATGCTTTTTATTTCCTTTTCTTGACTAATTGCTGTGACGAGGACTTCCAATACTATGTTGAACAGAATTAGTGAAAAGAAACACCCTTGACTTATTCCTGACCCTAGAGCAAAAGCTCTCAAACATTCACCATTGAGTAAGAAGATAGCTGTGTGGCTTTTTTTTTTTTTTTTTAAATTTTATGTGTGGTTTCTATTCCTAGCTCTTGAGTGTTTTTATGATGAAGAGATGAGATTTTTCCAAGGCTTTTCCCTACATCAGTTGAGATGACCTTATGGCTTTTGTCCTCTTCTGTTGCTGTGGTATATTAGATTCGTTGGTTTTTATATTTTGGACCATCTTTGCATGACAAGAATAGACCCCATTGGTCCTAGTCTGTCATCCCTTTTACCTGTTGTTGAATTCGGTTGGCTAATATTTTGTTGAGGATTTGTGCATCATAATCACCAGGGAGATTGGTCTGTAATTTTCTTTTCTTTTAGTATCTTTTTCTGGCTTTGGTGCAGGGTAATGCTGGCCTGTGTTTATTTTGGTTGGAGTTGGTTGAAATTTTGAATTTGTCTGTGCATTTCATTCCTTAAATTTCAGAAACTGTTGGCCATTATTTCTTCAAACAGGCTTTCTTCGCTGTGTTTTCGGTTCCTGAATTTCTACTTGGCTCTTTTTCATAGTCTTTGTCTCTGTCGCCACCTTCATTTCTTCTTGAATCATTTGCCTGATTTCGTTTAGTTGTCTGTGTTCTGTCTTAACTCACGGGCCATCTCCAACACAGACATTCTGAGTTCCTTGTCAGGTCATTTATAGATCTCCATTTCTTTAAAACTGGTCCCCGGAGATTTATTTTGTCCCTTTATTTGGACCATGACTTTTTGCGTCTCTGTGCGTCTTGGGATTCTTTGTGGGGTTTGGGCATAAAAAACAAACAAACAAACAAAACACAAAACAAAACGGCTGCCTCTCTCTGTCTTACGGAGTGGCTTCATACACGGGAGACCCCACCAATGGCTAGAGATTCTCTGTGACCTTTTTGGAGGCATTTCCCCATCTCGGTCACCGCATGTAATGCCACTTAAACAGGTCGTCTCTGTTCTCAGGATCCCGCGATCTCTTGCCCCACCTGGTGACCGTGTGTGGTACCGCAGCATCTCTGACGAGCTGTGGGACACCTCTGTCCTCCGCGGTCCCCCACCTGGCGTCCTGATTCTCCCTCTGCTCCCTTTGGCTCCGCAAGCCAAGTGAGATGGAAACCAGTTCCTGTGCCAGGGCCCAAATATCCTACACACGGATGCACGTGATATTCTATTTTCCTCCTGAGAGAAAACCAGGAGTTAGGGGTTTTCTCCCAATTGTGCGGCATGATTCCAGGCAGGAGGGAGACCAGGGCAGGCGCGTGCGTGGACTTTGTCACCTGCTTCTCTGTTGTTGCTCTCCTGGGGTGCCCAGCCGCCTCTCTGGTGCTGGAGGCTCTCACAAGGACACGTACGTTGTCCAAGTTGCTCTGTCTACTGATGCGAACCCACCGTTTTATTCTGTTAATGTCTGTATTACGTTATATTTCTTACGATTGCTCCTAATGGGACTTGTTTCTGCTATCCTGTCCTGTTACGTGAATTCTTGTAAGTTTATTTTTTTCTTTTATAAATCGCACTCTGTTTATTTTATTTTCTGCATTTAGGGGAGGTTTATATTCCAATTTTGTTCTTCAGATAGATCTCTCTAACTTACTCAGATGCATTGTTGTTTTTTCCAGGAACTTCAAAAGCTTATAAATATCTCAAGTCTCACCCGGAACGGATTCCTTCATTATGCTCATGCTCTCTCTTTTCTCTCCTACTACTCACCAGACTATGATTTTCCTTTTCGCAACATTTTAGTTCTGGGTCTCTTTTATTTTAAAGTGACCTGGCCATTTTAGAATAGTTGCCTACCAACTTGTTTGACTCTAAATACCTATCAATTAAAAAAAATCACAGTCATTAATTAATAAATTATATGCTAATGCTTTTTATAAACACACTAAACTAAACACTATAAACCACTCTCAAAACAGTAGAAATGAAAATCAGATTATAACTATGAGTTAGATGCTTTTCTTTCTAAGTCCAGTGATTTCTTTCCTGCTACCCTAGGATGCAGAGACCACTTTGCAAGGCTCAGTAAACTTCCCCTGACTTTGAAGGTATCATTTTCTTAAATATGTGATTCTTATCTCATTTCTTTGAGAATGTATTCATCTTTTTCCTGAAATATCTCCCTTCAAGGGTGTTTTCAACGACAGGTTCAAATACAGTTTCCCACACCTCTCATTCTGCACGACTGAAAATGTTTTATTCTATGTCTACATTTAGCTGGTAGCTTAACTAGATAATAGATTATATAATAAACTACATGTCATGTTGCTGCTGAGAATTCTGATGTCAACCTGAATTTTCTATTTTTTCCTTTCTCCTGATCTCAGGAAGCTTTCTGAATTCTTTCTATAGTTGTACTTTTAAAATTTCTGGTCCTATGTGTTATTTTTTGTAATCATTGTGAAGTTTTATAAGAAGAGAAAAATAAGCCACTGAAAGGACAAAATAATAATTTTCCGATAGAAAAGTGAGTAAGAATATTACTAGACAATTTTCAGGAGAGTAACAACAACTGTCTAAAACAATTGAAAGTATATTTTGACTCATCTGTAATTAGCAAAATGCAAATTAAAGTAGTTAACTTTCTCTATCATAATGGCAAGAATCTTTAAAGTAAAAAGTTCTGCCATGGTCGAGGACGGAATAAACCTTTGCTTGTGTGCTTATTTTTTGTGAGGATACATTAATGGGATTGTATTGGAAGATTACTTGGAGTGTAAAGTGAATATAATCCATATGGCCCTTGAATTAGCAATTATACCTTTATATCCATCTCACAAAAATAAAATTACACTAACAATGTATGTACATAGTACCCCAAAAACTCAGATGGATTACAGATCTAAAACCCTAAAACTTAGAAAAAGTACAGGAATAAATCTATGTGACTTTTGTTTAGGCCAAGCTTTCAGATGTGACACCAAAACACACATAATAAAAGAAAAAAATAAATCAAACTTCATCAAAAACATATTTTGAAGAAATGGAATGCTGTGAAGGCTACACCTTGAAAATACGGTAAGTGAAAGAATCCAGACAGAAAAAAGGCACATACTGTATAACCCCATTTATATAAAATGTCTGGAATAGAAAAACCTCTAGAGATGGAAAGTGGACGGATGTTTGCACGGGTCTAGAGGCCTTGGGGGAAATAAGGAGTGATGGCTGATTGATTACCAGGCTTGTTTCTGGTTTGGTTAAAATGTTCTATGATTAATAGTCATGGTGGTGTACGACTCTGAATATGCTAAAAATCATTGAGTTGAACACTTCAAATGGCAAAATTATATGTTACGTAAACTAAATATCAATAAAAGATACAAGAATGTCTTTTATCCTGTTAATATGTGTGGTTTTTTTTCCCAGATATTAGGAAACTCTGACACTAAGGGCACTTGTATTTATAACCGTTACGCCCTTCTGGGGATATGACTCTTCTATCATTATAATGTCCTTCCTTGGGTCTTGCAACAATTTTGGGCTTCAAGTCAATTTGGTCTGATGCAAACCTGGCCGTCCCTGTTCTTTGGTTACGGCTGGAAAGAATATCTTTGTTTCTTCTTTCCCTTTCGGCTCACCTGTGTCTGTGGATCCGAAGTGAGGCTGCTGTGTCCACGGGTACTTGGATCCTTTTCTTTTTCAATCCATTCACCTAAGTTGATGAATGGATTAAAAGGGACCTAGGTCTGTTTCCACTAGAGAATTTAATCCATTTACATTTACAGTAATTCATGATAGGCAAGGACTCACTGTTGCCCTCGTGTGGTTCTCTATGTCTCGCCACTACTTTTGTCCCTGTTTTCCTCTGTCCCTAGATTCTTTTGTGTTTCACTAGCTTTTTACGGTGTCATGCTTGGATTTCCTTTTCATATCCTGTGTGTATCTTCTACAGATATTTTCTTGGTAGTTATGTTGGGGATTGCATCAAACATCTCAAAATCCTAACACTTAATTTTAACCTGATGACAATTTCAGTCATGCACAGAAATTCAATTCCTTTATATATCTGCATCTCTCCGCTTTATGTCGTTAGTATCACGAATTACATGGGTTTGTAATGTGTATCTACTAACACAGATTTACAGTTATTTTTTTGTGCCTTTGTCCTCCAAATTCTATACCAGAACCAAGAGTGATCTGTATACCAACACACCAATCCTACTGGATTCTATATTTGTCTATGTACTACCTTTACCTGAAAACTTTACATTTTTAAAGCTGCCTAACATCCTTTCATTTTAACTGGGAAAGCACCTTTAGCATTTCTCGTAGATGGGTTTCATTGAGAACTACTTTAATGCTTATTTATCTGGAAACTTCTTAATTTCTCCTTCGGTTTTGAAGGATAATTTTGCCAGATATTGCATTCATTTTTGGCAGTTTTTCTTTTCTTCAGCACTTTGAATATATTATCCCACTCTTTCTGATCTGCAAAATTTCTGCTGCAAAATCCACTTATAATTTTCTAGGAGCTCAATTATATGTGATGAATCACTTCTCTCTTGCTTGAAAAGATTTTCTCTGCATTAGTGACTTTTGACAGTTTGATTATAATGCATCTCAGTGTGGATGTCTGGGTTTATCCTGGTTGGATTTCATTGTGATTCTGGAATGTCTATTTCATTCCTCAAACTTGGAAAGTTTTGGGCCATTATTTCTTAACATAGGCTTCTTCCCTTTCTCTCTCTCTTGTCCTGTGACTCCCATAACACACGTACTGGTCTTATTAATGATGCACCACTAAGCTCTCTTCCTGTCTGTCTTTCTTTCTTTCTTTCTTTCTTTCTTTCTTTCTTTCTTTCTTTCTTTCTTTTTCTTCTTTTCAATTTGGCTTCTCTGACTCAATAATTTCAACTGACCTGTCTTTAGGATTGCTGACTCTCCCTTATGCTTCTGACGAATCCAGCATCTCTCTAGCATATTTTTCAATTCTCATATTCTTCAGCTCCAGATTATCTGCTTAGTTCTATTTTATGGCTTTTATCTCCTTGTTGGTATTCTCATTTTGTTCATGTATCACTTTCCCAAATTCCTTTAGTTGTCTGTACCCTCTTTCACCTCATTAAGACTATTTAAATTGTTATTTTGAATTCTTTGTCAGGTAATTCATAAATCTCATGCCCTTGGCGTTGGGTCTAAGGAAGTCTTTGACCAGCTCTACGTCCTGCAGGTTTCTTCTATATTTTCTCTAAAATTTCTACAGCTTTTAATTTTACATTTCAATTCATGATCCTGTTTAAGGTTTTTTTTGTTTGTATAAAATGTGAGAATAAGGCTGAGTTTATTTTATTATTATTATTATTTTTATTATTTTGTTGTTAAGATGTCTAATTATCACAGCACCATTTGTTGAAAGGTTATATTCCCTTCAAATTGCTTTTATGCTTTTTCCAAAAATTGCTTGGACATATTTGTGTGGGAATATTTATAGGTTCTGTTCTATTGAACTACGTGTCTATCATTATTCATCCATACCACAAAATCTTGATCATTAAAGCTACATTACACATCTTGAAATTGCATAGACCAATATATTCCACTTCATTCTTCTTTTTCAGAATTCTTTCATTGATTCTAGTTCCTTTAACTATTAAAATTCCTTTAGCTATTCTAGTATTCTGTAAAAATTTTAGAATAATGTCTATGTCTACAAAAAAAAAAACCCCAAAAAACAAAAAAATAAAACCTTGCAGAGATTTTAGTCAGCATTGCATGAAACCTGTATATCCCTTTGGAAGAGAACTGGTATCCTTACTATGTTGCATCTTCCAAAATTGAAGAATGTTCTGTGTCCCCATTTATCTTACTGATTTCTTTAATCAGCATTATGTCATTTTTTTATTTAGGATTTTTTGTTTTAGATATTTTTTAGATTTATACCGGAGCACTTTTTTTTGTTGTTGTTTATTGATGATAAATAGTATTGTGTTTCTAACTTCAATGTCTGTGTATCCACTGCTAGTACATAGATTTCTATGATTTTTGTGTTTACCTTGAATCCTGAGATCTTTATGGCCTTGTAGTCCACGGGATTTATTCCCTAGGATTTTCTTATAGATGACCGTGTCATTGGAAATAAGCACAGTTCTGTTCTCCCCTTCTAGATGTGTGTGCTTTTTTGTTTTCTGGTGCCTTTGGCAGAAATAGAGTGATTGTTGGCTCAAATTGTTCTCTCTTGTCAGGTTGTCCTCTTCACGTTCCTCTGGCTGGAGAGAGCAAGACTCTGTGCAAGACAGAGAGGCAGAAGGAAAGCCCACGGGACTCAGCTCTGTATCTTCTTGGATCCCTTCATTCCGACTCGTCTGCCTTCTGCGGACGCACTTTCAGAGTATGCGTATGTTTACTTTACATACAATCACAAGACTTTTCATTTGTATTTAATGGGAAGAATAGGGGAAAATACACATAGTCTATAATCCCAGCAGCACCATTTTTTAAAACATTATGAAAATATTACTCTTAATCATATATCTCACAGGCCCAGTTAAGTTAGGATAAATTTTTTTTAAAGTTAAAACAACCACAACTGAAACAAATTACTTGATTTCCTAATTGTTTAGGAAACAACACCTCAGAATTGTGTACCATAGATTAGGGCCCGGAGAGGTGGCCCCGCCTCACATTTACTTACTGGAAGGACAGACCCTTTCTCAGAGAAGGAAACCATTTTGGGGGAAAACCACATACTCAGCTCGGTTCTGAACCTTAGGCAGCTAGAGGAGGTGAGACACTGTTTACAACCCGGAATTTATTTCCAAGAGGATTTGTTTCCCCGCAAGCTCCTGGGACCCTGCCTGAGAATTTCAGAGAGGCTGCAGGGGAACCTGGAAAGAACCCGGTTCTGGCCACGTAGACACGCATCCAAAGCCTCTGGGTTCGGCTTCTTCCCTCGTGGAGGGTGGCTCCAAGGTGGAAAAGAGGCTTTCTTCTCAGCATGGTCACAGGACATCAAATCATTTGGAGGAAGAGAGGTTTTGCCCTTTAGCATTGCCCATTCCCCCTCCTGCACGGGTTTGGAAGGACGGTCTGGAGCTGTGGCCCTCGTGACCCTCAGGGCAGAACCATGTGGTGACACGGAAGACCGGAGGAAGGGCCTGGTGGTCCGGCGTCTGACGGTGGCATGCTCTCTGTTCTGGGGCAGCTTATACTGGTTTCCCCAAAGCTCTGACATGTCCTTAGCGTCAATACAGCCATGGATTGTCTTGGCCTGGATTTTTAACTGGCTTTTTGCACCTTTCACCGGCCTGTGTTGTGGTTTATGTCCCCTACGTCCCATGTCATGTTAGGCCACTCCAGCTGACGGTTTGGGGCTCCATTTTTTTAGATAATGCTTCCTTGACGATACTAGTCCTATTTCTAAAAGTGTCTTCCGCTCTCTAGAGCGAATGGCTCTGCATGTTTTAATGTGCACCGTTTCTTCACGTGCCTCAACCCCTTCCACTTTTCTTTTCTAAAGAGCGGCTGTCCTTTCAGACAGGACCTCTGTCACCTGCGGCGCCGGCCCCTGTCTGTCCAGCACCGCTGCATACCTCGGGCCACGCGTCCGTCCCAGCCCACCTTCTCCTGTCGGCGGGAGTCCACTTACAGACGCTGTTTGGAGGAAAAAGAGGAGCTTTGCGGCTCTCCGGGCCGCCCCTGCTGCTCCGCGGGCGAGGTCGGTCGCAGGGAGTAGTCCTTGTACGTCCCTCAAGCCTCTTGTGCTCCTGGTTCTCTTCCTAGGGAGCGTCATGGTGGCACCTGCAGTTTCCGGGGCCCCACGGAGACGTCGTCCCCTCCTCTCTGCTCTGCACGGTGCAGGGGCCTGCTTGGGAGCGGCTGGAGAGCAGCCTCGGGCAAACAGCAGGTCCCGTCCTGCGGGAGTCGGGATTGGGAGTGTGGAGCTCCCATTTCTGTCCACGCGCCCGGCCTCCCGACGAAGAGGAGGAGCCGCCCTGCCCCGCTCTGGGCTGGGGCTGTGCTCCTTTAACGTCCACGTCGACCCCAGCCCGCTGTTTGTACCGCGCAGTTCATGGCCACCCACTTCGGTCTGCGCGTCCACCCGGCGGCACGTGAAAGCACATCCGAGAGGCGCCTGCTGAAAGCCTCTCTGTGAGACCCCCGGTCACCTCCAGGCTGAGAAACACTCGCATCCCAGGGCATGGAAATGCTTGCCGGATTGTGGCGGTCTTCCCTGCCCGGCTTATTTGTCAGTGTCATAAACCTTAATGAGTTTTATGCCCTCACGATTGTTTTGGAGGAAGGCTGGACATCCGGCATCCCCAGCTGCCAGCCGGGACCCCCTTTAGAGCAGGACTGACCTTCTGTTCAGGTCCTAACCGGCCACTCTCTGCCGAGTCTCTCAGCGTCAAACATCACACGTTTGTGTGGTGATTCTGTGGATGGCACTTGGTGAAACCAAACGGGAGTGAAGGCTCCCGGAAGGCGACCCGGAAACACAATGGGGAAGGAGTCAGAGCTGTCCTGGGGTGAATGTTGGAAGAAAAACGGCAGGGAAGAGATTAGCCAAGAGCCACTTTCTCTGTGCCCGCCTGTTGGGCCTGTTTCCCTAATTCTTAATATTTCCTAAGCTACGTATAAACTGGCATGCCATGTTTTTGGCAATTCAATGTCAGGAGGTATTCAGGATTATGATCCACTGGCAACACATTCTTTGGGAGGATTTGTGCAAACATGACCTACAAGCACAGACAAGGACACCACCGTCCTCTGAGACCAGAGCCAAGGCCTTGGGAGTTGTGAAGTGGGCAAGCCCTCCTGGTCCCCGGCTGGGGCTCTCCCATCTGCTCTCATCCATAAGCTGCCTTGGGGCCTAGAAATCATATTCCTGTGCTCAGGGAGAGCAGAAGGAGCACGGCCCAGACCAAGACTTGGATTTTCTGACTTTAGGCAATACACACTTATGTGTATTGTGCAATGAGTGGTCCAATCTCCGTTCAAGGTCTCCAAGCACTGAGAGAGGGAGAAAACCCTGGCTCTCCCCGACCTTCCTCAGCCGGGTCTCAGCATCTGGTGCATTTCCCATTTCCATGAATAGTGACGGGGTCTGGGGGGCAAACACGTGTGAGACTGACCACATGGGGCTCTGCCTTCTTCCATTCTGACTTAAAATGTGTGCACACTGCATCTCCTCCTGTCGTGAACCTGTCTTCTGGCACATCACAGATAATTCTAGAACTCTCTCCATGTTCAGAATATTCACCAGTACTACCTTCCTTTTTATCGGTTGTGCATTTTCATGGTGGGCTTCCATTGTGGAGGGTTTGGGTCCTTGGAGAGAACACTTGGGACTAGTTAGTTGAACCTTTGGGATTGATCTTGGATTTTATCTCAAATGGAATTTTCATGTCTCATGTCTCATGTTTTCATGTCTCAAGTCTGAGGAAAACTTTGACCCAAGGAAAATTATAATTATTGCTACTCATGTTTTAACTAATACTGACCTTGTTAAATTTTGGGTAAAGAACTTTTTAATGTTCACAATAACATTTACCTTCAACTAACAGTTCATTTTATAATCCGCTAAAAAAAAAAAAAAAACAAAACTATGAAAACTTTCACTCTACTGTGACATAAACAAAAGTAAAACCACAAAGCTAACACGTCTGGTTGTCTGAAGACCTCCAATCACCTAAGTCAACTTACACATCTAACAAAAACCTTTTGTTAATCAGCTCTTATGATGCTAAGAAATCACACCTATGATATAGTGAGCTGCTCTGAACACCGTATAGACACACAGCACAAAGGAGCACCATGACTAACAAACAAGTTGTCTCTGCACCGTACAACGTGTCACCCACGGCAGCATGGAGGCTCTTGCTTCTGTATCCTCGCTCCCAAATTCCATTCACCCCAGCCTGGCAAAGAGGGGTCCCCAGAGCCACTGAGGGAACATAGTAGGTGATCAGCTGGGTACTGTGGATCAACACCTGAAGACTTGTGAGAAAAATATCCAGGATTATTTGCCCTAACTGGCTTTCATGGGATTAGTTCTTACTTGTGACGGGATGTTTCAGACTTCTGTGTTTTCTTACAGCAGCATGCACTGTCTTCTTCTAGTTTCCCCCCCTTCTTCTGAAAGCACTTACATGCATCTTATCATAACGTCTTTTTAACTTTGTTTCCTGATGAAGACGATGCTATCTGCACTGTGGCAGAGGCCGGCTGGTCTCCAAAACCACTTCCTGTGCTCTCACTGCACAATAGCCCGTGCTAATTCCTTCTCTTGCAGCTACGTGTGGCCATGTGAGCAACTGCCCGCCCTGGACGGGAGCAGAACTGATGTGTTCACGTCCAGCAGCCCTCTCTTTGGCTGAGAGGGAATGTCGCTCTGTGCAGCCGTACTGACGGAGGCGAAGGGCATCAGCCTGGCTCCTTGCATGACCAGGAGGAGAGAGCCACCTTGTCTCTCTGAAACCCGCTTTCCACTGGTATGTGAGAAAGGAATACACCTGTTGCAGTGTATTTTAACCCACAGAAAGCTGGGGGGCTCCCGGTGACCGCAGCCGGGTCTGCTCTAAGTAACACACTCTGAACAGAGCTCAACTAGACCCTTGGTGCTTGATCTGCATGGATGTGTGTGGCCATTGGCCAAAAACTTAATGTAGCCTACACGTGGCTTGAGCTGGTCCATATGCAGTATTTCTGTAAATCGGAAGTCCTGTCCACCTGCTC
Source organism: Mustela lutreola (assembly GCF_030435805.1). NCBI lineage: Eukaryota > Metazoa > Chordata > Mammalia > Carnivora > Mustelidae > Mustela > Mustela lutreola. The sequence continues at coordinate 98,631,834 of NC_081301.1, forward strand.
TTGAGGTTGTCCATGACTGTTGATCTTTTAAAATCTCATTACCATCTCGTGACTTTCATGGCATGATTTTTCTACTTGTATCGCTTAAATGGTTTGAACGTGGGAGAGTAATAAGTCGGAAGCTTCTTTGCTCATTCCAGCAAGACGCTGGATATCTTTTGAGCCACTCTTTTTTTTTTTTTTTAAAGATTTTATGTATTTATCTCACAGACAGAGATCACAAGTAGGCAGAGAGGCAGGCAGAGAGAGAGGAGGAAGCAGGCTCTCCGCTAAGCAGAGAGCCTCATGCAGGGCTTGATCCCAGGACTCTGGGATCATGACCTGAACCAAAGGCAGAGGCTTTAACCCACTGAGCCACCCAGGCACCCCTCTTTCGAGCCACTCTTAATCCTGGCAACAAAAAGATGTCTAGTCTCCACTTGCCATTTTCTGTCTATTGAAACGACAATAGTCCTTTCTAGAAAGCTACGGTGTTCTTTTAGCAGAAGCAAACAGCAGGTGTCTTCTCTTGATCACAGATAGTGGCTAATATCCTTTCTCTGTCATTACAGAGGCAAAGTTAGAAAAGACATATGTTTTCAAGGACAGGAGTTCACCTTCATGTTTCTGTTTGAACACCTCATTTTCGAAGTTTTATTTGTCTTGTAGGCCCACAAAATATTTTGAATGTATTTGTCTCATTGTCTGAACCTCTTTTGCGGATGACACCCCCCTAGCAAATTTATTATAACATACTATGTGCTGCCGTAAGAAGCCATGCACTTCCACTGTAAAACCGTCTCAAGCTTCTGAAACGTCATTAGAGGCCCAATCTTTGGTTCCTGTGATTATACTCCCTTTACTCTAAAAACTTTAGTTTATTTCTCCACCTCTGGTTCTATAATCCTTTCTTGATAACTATAACTAGAGTCTCTATCATGTTTCTCTAAAAATGCTCAGCAAAAGACTCCAAATTCTTATCACCAAACGGGGAAAAATCATCACTACATATTCGTGAGGATTTCTCTGAGAACATGCACAGTACTAAAAATATGAGGCGTATTTCTAGAGGTTTGAAAATCTCATTAGAAACTGAACAAGTTGCCTTTTTTCAAATCACTTTTAAAATATGAAGTCTTGGTTTTGGATTATTGAATGGAGGGCGTAGGAAGTGACTACCCCTCCACCAAGATTGTGGAGTTAAAATGCTCTTTTCTGATTTAGACTTTGTCATACCAGAATGATGGGTTCTTGGAGGGAGCACAATGCGTCACAAACGCCGGGAAGAACCTGTTCTCATGAGAATGATGCTCTCATTTGGGGGACGTTACCAGGGACACTTGTGAAAAGTTGACAAAAAGAGTCTTTCCTTCTCAAAGACATCAACCTTTTAATTCTTTTTTTCCTTTTCTCACTTAGCATGCCAGTAACCATCGACAGAAAAATCGCAGGAATGTGGACCAAACATACTCATTTCAGTGTCAGGTCTCTAGGTACCTGGGCAAAGTCTGTAGTCAAAAAATGGGACCAGCATGCTCACTCGAAGAAGTCAGTCAAAGGTAAGGGGAGCTCTGATACCTGATAAAGTCGGACCCACATGGGATATTGCAATGGGAGCTTAAACAACAGAAAAGGGCACTTCCAAGGTTCCAGCTAGTTCCAATAGGACGAGTACTATTTACGTGGAATACAGCCCCTTCTATTTAAGCCCCCTTTTGAGTGTAGAAAGAAAGAGAAGTTATTAGAACAAAGAACCAGAGTCTGGTTTCTCAGCTAGAGGGGGGATGGATCATGCTTTCTTCACAGATGAAATCTGGCCCCCAAACAGGATTTATTCATGGGGAGAGGGGAACTTCAAGCAGGAATCATGGTGAAACATCATCTGGAAGAAAATCCGGTTAAACCGTCTACTCTCTGTGCTGACAAGTCCTTTCCATACGCCGTTGAGAGGTGAGGAAAGCTTCTGTCTTGTACTTAAGTCTCGCGTTTACCAGGAGTTGTACGGTACTGAGGAATATGTTCATGCCACATTCTTACGTTCTGGAAATCAGAAGGAGGCGGATTTCAAGTATTTCACGGCAACGTTGGCATGGTTCCGTGAGTGGGGTGGAGAAATACTGCCCAGGGCAAACCGGGGACACTGGGAATCTGAGGAATCTGTGTCTGGAAACCCACACACACCCCGGCCATCCCTGCTGTTCTTAATGGAAGATACGGGAGTGGCGTGAGGCTCTGGCCGCACACGCGGGAAGACGCTGCTGGGTTGCTCGCGTTGCCGTGCCGCCGGAGGAGGGGGACTCACCCAGGACAGTTCACTAAAAAACAAAACAAAAAAGCATCCGTAACATCAAAATATTAAAAATCTTAGGGGCTTAATCATTTTCCACCAGACTTTACGGTGTATTTTTCCTTTCTTCCTGCATAAGAATTTCAGTTAGTAGCAGAGTCAGCCTGGGGTTTATATCCACAGCATTTGTTCCCACTACGAGTCCCAAATGCAAATGCCTGTAAGGACCACTGTTGCCTGTGACAGGAACGGACCTCAAGCAGCTCGAGAATGGCATCCCTGGAGTGAGTCACGGCACGGATTAGAATGCACGGTTAAAGCTGTGACCAGGGGATCCTTCCTGGGCACGTTTTTTCTGTCCTCCTTCTGAGTATAACCAAACTCCACTGTCCCTCACATATCCTGCTACAGTGTCATGGGCCTCTGGTCCTCCTGCCTGGAGAGCCCCCCACATCGCTGTGCCGGCTGACATGCTCTGACAACGTAACTGAGCACGCTCCCCTCAGCTTCGTGCCTTCCAAGACATTGCACGTTGTGACCACCGGTAATTCTCCTGATTCTGACCCAGATCATTTTCCCTTTGGGACAATCAGTAAATTATGCAAGTATATTCAACATGGATACACTCAAAATTCAAAGACAGGGATTTCCCACGCTCGATCCCCCCGTCCTGCTGGCACATGACGGCCTTCACACGTGCCCGGGTGCACCGCACCACACCCACACACCGGCTCCTTCAGGGGCTCCTGGAGAGGTGACGCCCCTTTCTTGATTCTCTTATTTCTCTTTCTTATCTGGCTGTGATCTGTGTATTTTCCATTTCTTTCATCTTTCAAAGTGATGTTCAGCCTTTGATGAAGTATTTTTCTCCCCGAACATCTTTACTTTGATTCATGTTCATGTCTTTACTTTCTCCGTAGCCTGTAATGTCTATTAAGAAGACATTTCTAGCATAAAAAGTAATTCCTGCTGGCAGTAGACTTGAAAGGATTTTAGAACTCCTCACTGAGTTTGATGAAATCTGAATAAAAATTAAGGGTTCATTTTCCTCCACTTAGAAATCTTGCTCTTCTGTAAATAGAAGGCAATCAGCAGCCATCAGTCGGCGTGGCAGATAACCTCCATGTTTATTAAAGGTTTCAGAGACATTAGAGCCAATCCTGAAAGATGTTCTAGAGGAACTCAGTTAAGGATATATGTACTTTTTGGTCTGGCTATTTTCAATTTTTCAATAATTTCTTTTCCTATTTAGCACTTTCACGACGTCTTCAACAGCTCCCTGTTTCTATAGGAAACTAGGTGACTTTTACTTCATCTTAGAAGGGTGGTCCCTATCAGCTTTCTGCTAGAGAAGTCATGAAATGCAGAGCAGTGGGGTATGAAGCAGGGCTGTGAGTCACAGAGCATGTCCTCACCAGTAACTTTGTTCTTGAAAGTGACTATGTCTAAATCTAAAATGAGCCCAAACAAATAAAGGTGGTTTGGATAGGATCTACTAATAAATACTACACACACACACACACACACACACACATCTCTTTGGGCCACAGTACCTTAATTTCTAGACCTTTTGTATTTCACTTTGTTGGTGTTGTCTTTCCTGGTGGACTGGCAAAGCCTAGGGCTTCGCTTTGGGTCTGATTTTATGTAAGGAAACTCAGCAGAGCAGCACGTAGACAGCTTCTGGCCACAGACTGAACTCTGAGGCATACGGGGGGGCCGAAGGACTATTCACACTTGCAGCTGGGGAGGCCGTCCTGAGTTGCGGAAGCGGCGATTCTGATAAGCTGCCTGCTGAACTGTTCTCCCAGGAAAGTCCCTTGACAACGCGTGTCTCTTACCGCCTCTGTGTGGCTGTTGGGGATTCTTTTTCTCTTACGGGTGGCTCCAGGTTTTGTGGGGCCTGCATTTACCAGCATCCACAGTCTTATTCAGCCTGGGGAATCAATAGGCCTTACTTTTGCGTGACTTTCTTCTTTCAAGGGTATCACACAGGATCTGATGTGGCTGTGTCCCATTGCGATCTGTGTGGCTCGTATTTGGGACACTCATGTCACCGTCACTCACACACGTTGACTCCAGAGGATAGGAAGCAACATTTTTCCTCTCATTTAAAATGGATGTTTAATACTCCTTTTTGAATTGTGATTTGAGATATTTTGCATCTTCAGTCTGGCTATCTTTCCATTTAAGCATAACACTTTGGGTTCTCTGATCCAAACGTTGTTATTATTCTCGAGTCACAATTAAATCTTTATTCTCTAATCATGAGAAAGATTGCTTCTCAAGGTCAAGCATGGAATCATGCCGTGTATGTTTTCCGTGGCTTCATTTGTTTGAAGGAATCAGTTGACAAGCAGAACACGGTGAAATAGTGAGGAGGGGGGACGGGGGAGATGAGGCATCTGTTTCTACATCAAATGTTAACATCTAGACTTCCCCAGAAAAAGGACAATGAGATCTTGAAGCGTACGGTCTTGGGAGACACCTCAGAATTCCCAACTTGACGCCACCCATAAGCACCTTTACCTGCACTTAATTCCTATTAGCTAGGGTGTATCCATATTATTTATGTAGACAACATTCATTAGTTTATAGTTTAGTTATCATCAAACTGCAATAAATATGGTAAGACTTTATATATGCAGCTCCCTTTAATGTGGCTATACACCCAGTGCCCATAGGACGTCATCATCTGTCAATGTCATTTCATTTCCATAACAGAAGAGGCTTCAAGGTCGTGATTTCTGTGCTAGTTCACTGGGCACTTTTAAAAAAGTTCCTGGAACTTGATACTGCCTGGTAGTAAATGTGCATAAACAAAGATGATGTTTGATACTCCCTGAACAATACTGATGTTTCCAGAACTCTTCTTTGTTTGTCCTTTACCAGAGGACAACACGGAAGTCTGTCACAGTCTCCTGTTATTTGGAGACTATCTATCTATCTATCTCTATATGAGTGAGGTTCCAACAGAGAAAACCATGATTATGTAGCCTCATATAATCACCTGCTGATGGTTCAATAAAATTGAGAGACCTCGGCACACATCAGTTACCATGATGACATTGCCTAGAACGAGAAAATGACAATAGAGCTTGCATTTGGTCACACACATAACTTTTCTTACATGTAAGAACCCATTTAATTTTCCAATAACCTTAGGAGATAGATTCTTAGGAGATAGATTCTCAGGAGATAGATTTTTATCATTTTACACGTCAGGAAAAAGTGTTGTAGGGCCACGGACATGCAGCCAGGCAGGGGAGGAGAAGAGAATGTAAAACCGACGGGAGTCCTGTCTCTCTGAATGTGCAAGAGGTTTTCCCTAAGTTGGCCAAGAAATGCATGTTCATGACCAAAGGCATTTCAAACGAGTGACACACTCAATATAATAATAATTAAGAAGAAAAGAAAAATCATTGTTTTAAGGAGCATTTCGAAGTGTTTTTATTTCTCCTATGTACTTCCAGTGACATAGTTTTACACATGCAAATAAGACAGTAGAGTGAAGTATTCAAAATCTTAAAACATCACCAACCTAGAATTTGATGCCCTCCAAAACTGCCCTTCAGAAATGAGGGAGAAATGAAGACTTCCTCAGAAAAACAAGAATTTAGGGGTTTCCATTGGCATATCCTTTCTTTCAAAGAAACATCAAAAGATGTTTTCAGAGAGAAGGAAACTGATTTAGTTCGGAAACTTGGCTCTGCCTAAAGGAAGGCATCAGAGCATGAATAAATGAAGGCCGAAGTCTATCTTTCTTCTCTCGTACTGATTATCTGATCTGAAGCGAAGCTGCTCGGTTACAGTACCAATGGTAGCGCTCTCTAGGTGACCATAGCATTGGGTGAGTGAAATGAGAGGCACCGGCCACTAGGGACGAAAGAGCAAGTGGGTCACGTTCTGTCACAAGACACCGCCCACGCGTGAAGCAGTGTTATGCTATTTGAAGGTGGATTTAAATTGTTTAAAAATGCATATGTCATATGCTCTGAGGCAAAACCACGAACACTTATGTGTACAGAAGAAGTATAATTGATAGACTAAGGGCGGGGATGGAGGTCTATCAAATCTGGGTTAGAATCAGAACAGGCAGGAAAAGGGAGAGCCGAAGAGAACAGGAAACATTGACACATTAGTCCGAGTATGTCGAGCGTCCAGTGTCCGTGGGCGACATGGGTGGGACACCACGAAGACACGATTCAAGGGCGACGCAGAGCATGGCGCGCAAGCATCCGCAAGGAAGAAAAACCTGACATCAATAACCTAAGATGTCACCTTAAGAAACAAACAAACAAACAAAAAAGAACAACTTAAGCCTAAAGCAAGGAGAAATTTTTTTTTAATAGATTTTATTTATTTACTTGACAGAGATCACAAGTAGGCAGAGAGGCAGAGAGAGAGGGGGAGAAGCAGGCTCCCCGCTGAGCAGAGAGCCCGATGTGGGACTCGATCCCAGCACCCTGAGATCATGACCTGAGCCGAAGGCAGAGGCTCAACCCACTGAGCCACCCAGGTGGCCCAAGAAAATAAATTGTTAAGGTTAGATTGGATGTCAATGAAATTAAAAATAGGAAAACAATAGATTGAGAGGAAAAGCAAGAAGTTCCTTCTTGCATTGGATGTTGAGGTCGGGGAGGGAATTCATACACTTGTGTTTGCTAAATCTTGTCCACATGAATACCCCTTTCCGGGTGTTTTATGGAAAAACCCAAAAGCACGTGAGGCAGGCCTGTGGGATTGCTGTGTGTAGCCCCGGGTTAGTCCGTAGAGTCGGACAGGCTCCCTTTCAAATCCTCTGCCATCTCTTTCTTCATTGGGGCAATTATTTAATTTCTGCAAGATGCAGTTTCCCTACTGCCAGAAACAGGTAACATGAGCAATATTGGCTTGTCCTAGGAATCACGTGCAGACACACGGAGCCTTCAACTGCCGAGGAATAGACAGCAGTTGCTATCCTGAATCCAAAAAGAACAAAGCATAGTTCTAAAACATCTACCAAGAGAGAAGTTTTGAGTTTTGTGTTTGCTTGTGCTCCTGTCTCGGCAGATCCCTGCAGATCCCGGCAGATCCCTGCAGATCCGCAGATAGCGTAGAGAAAAGAACTCCCCGCCTTTCGGGGCCGTCACTAGCACGGCGGGGCTCCCATTCGATGCCAACTCAGGGTGCTGTCCCAGATGACACGCATTTTAAGTTTAAAAGGAAGTGACATGCAAATCTCCTGATATTTTAGGACTCCTCTGGGGGCGGGTTTATGCGAAGTAACATGGGAGAAACCCTGGTGAAGAACGGAGGATTACGGAGTCACACTGCAAAGTGCGGCGTTTCTCAGGGCCACGGGCGTCGGCTGGGACTGAAGCAGAGTGATGGGCCGAAGGGAGACGGTTCCTGCCTTGGAAACGCCAAGGCTGTGACTACGCCATCACTCCAAGAAGGAATCTCTTTCGTACCTACACAAGTATCCATCCAATAAATACTTTTTAGCTGTTGCCTCTGTGCCAGACACGGTTCCCTAGGGGGCACTGCCATGGCCTCGTCACGCGACCAAAGCCCGCAGGGGTCCAGTGTGCAAGCTGCTTACAAGGACCACGAACAAGTGAATGGTCTCAGAAGTGCCCAGTGTCTCTAAGAAAAAACCATTTCCTGGGGTCAAGGTCAGTAAAGCGGCGTCTTAACGGAGCAGGCAGAGCGGGGGTTGCTCTAGCACCTGGGGAGCAGAGATGACTGACACGGGGAAGTGGGCAGAGCCGGGGCCGGCGGGAGGGACCCTCGAGGAGCAGAGGCCGGTTTTGGAGGAGGAGGAGAAAGCCGCCAGGCGAGGGAGAGGCAGACAGCGCGATCCATTCCAGGGGACCACGGAAGGCTGGCGCTGGCGAGTGGGGAAGGTCAGGATAACGTGGTGCAGGTCCACCCGGTTTGCTCCCCATGGAGAAGGGGCAGGGGCTGGTGTGAGCTTCAGGTGCAGGGGACAAGCCAATGGCCCTTCACACAACAGCCCCAAGGGGTGCGGCTCAAAGACCCACCTGCCCCCAGCACCAGGGCCCTCCTCACGCCAGCCCCCGTGAGCTCCGTGGGGCAGGGTTCCAGGAGACAGGGAAGCCGACTGACGGTCCGGGCGTGGGCAGCAGAGCAGGGCAAGACCACCTCGTTCGTGCATGTCCTGTGTCCACCGTCCTCCCGTCACTTCCGTGACACTTCGGTCGGAATCTCCACAGCCTCGGCTCACACCACTCGGGACATGGTTCCTGACACGCTAGACTGTCACCAGAGCCAGGACTAGTGAGCAGGAAAGAGCCACCGGTAGATCCACAGCCTGAAACAGGAAGGTGCCGAAACAAGGAGCCCCACGGACGGTCCTCCTGCCTCCAAGGTGGCTACGGGGCCTCGGAGTAGCATCGCTGAGAGAAACTCCCGAAGTCTGCCTGTGACATGTGAACTTCCACGTGGCATCTGTGGCCCCAGGGAGGGGAGTGCTCTCCTTCTGGTCATGGCCTCTGTCTCTGAGGCTCGTATCCAGGTGAGTCTGTCACGGGAGAACAGTCCAGGCCCAGCTTGCAGGGGCTGAGACCAAGGATCGGGCCGGACTGTGGCGTCTCCCCCAGGGTGGCACCTGCAGCTCCTCTGGCTTCCCCCAAAGCCTCCCTGTCTGTCCCATGATCTGTCGTCTCCAAATGGCAACAAGCCCCTTAATCTATGTGGAGGTTCTCCCTATCTCAAAAGTAAAATTAACTTCTCAGTGAATTTAAATTTTCTCAAATGTGTAATTATTTTCCTATAACTGTTTAGCTAGCTGCTGTTTTACAGGACCCTTTATAAACGTGTCCCTGGTCCCTGCTCCTTCCCCCAAAGCCCTGTTGAGCACTGAGTGGTGAGCACGGTCTTCACTCTCCGCACCATCGCTCTTGGTCTCCGCTGACCTGGCGTGAGAACCACGTGATTCCATCCTGCTCCAGCTCCAGCCTCTGCATTCAAAGCGCCAAGACTGTTCAGCCTTCCGGACCCGCCACACCCACATGTCCGGGTCCTCACTTGGGCAACTGCCCCTTTCCCTCGTGTTTCAATGCACTAATTATCGATCTGGGACTCGGGTTCTAAAGCGCTTGTCTCGGGACCTCTCCAAACACTACTTTTTCCTTTTTCCTGAAAGTTCATAGTAACACGAATTTAATGAATGATTCATGCCTGAGTAGTTACAGAGACTCGCGTCTGTGCGGTTTGGCAAGGCTCATCTGACCATATTTCAGGAAATACGAAAATGTATGAATCACAACCGCACTCCACGAGGGGCAGCCGGCACCAAGGACCGCGTCGAGAGGCACCAAGGATTAGTGGGTTTTCTCTTAGGCCAGTTAACAGAACTCTTCACCGCACGTATTACTTCCTGCCGTCTCACACGCACCTTGAATTCCTCCAGCTTCCCAAGCGTTCACCCGCTCATCCACTCTAAAGGTCTCTACTTCCATTCCTCCGACGACCAGCCCAGCAGCACCTCTTGCTCCCATCTGACATTTGTCCGCCTCACAGTAAAATGTGTTTGGCAACAAGAACCTAACTCTGTGCGTACACTAGGATTTAGCATGTGCAATCGAGTCATAAAAAAACAAAATATCAGTATTATCTACAGCAGGCCCAAACTCGGAACAGCTCAAGTGTCCGTGTACCGGCAACAACAAAAAGCTACATCACAGACGGTGGAATGTTCACACCATGAAATTCTACTTAGCAGCAAAAACCCGTGAACCACAACACAGAGGAACACGAATGCTGGGTGAGCAAAGACAGAGCAGAAGGATACAGAGCTCACGTTAGCACTGCGAGGTGCAGAGAAGGGAACACTGCTACACTGCTGTACACGGCCAGGGAGCTATGAATGGCGAGAAGACCGTTAATTTTAGCATGTGGACGTAGGTACCATGAAAGCAAGAGCAGTCCCTTTTTGGGGGAGCAAGCAGCTGTTATAGGGCGGTCTGGGGGGCTGGCAGCGCTCCGTCTCTCAGCCTGAGGCTGCAGCAGGCGCACACACCCAGCAGCCACACTGGAGGTGCTCATGCGCGTCTTGCACACTTTCCCGCTCCCGCGTCCTGACTATGCACTCACCTGCTCCCACCCCTAGGTGTTCTGCCCATTTCCCCCATCACGGCTCAGAGGACAGGCTGTAGGTGATGCCTAAACTCAACTCTGCTTCTAGCACCTTCCGATTCTCATTTGCAGATAATTGAGGACTTACTCCGTGAGAAAGCGATCACAATTTCTCAGACAATATTTTAACTTACGGCGGGTCTCTGCTCTTGATGTTTGTCGTGATGCTTCTTGTGGAGGCATGGCCCCTCTGTCCGCTTGCTTCACCAGCTGGCAGGATACTGAGCAACGGTGGCGAGAACTGGTCTGCTCTGCCGTGCCCAAGAGGGGTTCTCAGACCATTGGCAAGTAAATAGTGACACTTCCCAGCATTCTGGATTCAGGGAACAGATTGCTTCCTTGGCTTCTGAATGTATGAACAAGTGCCAGTCTGCTGAATTAAAAGAAAATATTCAGGTGCCTCCTTGGTGTGTGATGTGGGGGGTGCATACACTCAACTCACCTTACCAAGAAAAACCTCCACGGAAGTCACTGCCCAGAGGTACAGACACTGATGGTGTGTCAGTCCAGAACAGTGGAAGAGTGGGGGCTTCAGGGGGATGTTCACCTGAGCTCAAAGACCATGTGACCTTGGGCAAGCGACATGACCTTCCTGACCTCCTATTTTCCTCTTTGTGTAATGGATGAAAATGCCCTCCTTGTGTAGCAGCCGTGAGCCCAGACACCTTGCAACGACCCAATCACCACCACCCTCTTCGTATTCCTTCCCTGAGTACTTATTGAGCACAAGGCCAGTGCTTGGTGCAGGAGATACAGAAACCAGAAATAACCCCTCCTTCAAGTAGGTACATTCTTGTGTTTGGGAACAGAAAGGAATAAGCCATTCATATGTATAATATCTATTTTTTAAAGATTTTATTTATTTATTTGAGAGAGAGAGTGAGCACAGGTTGGAGGACGGGGGAGAGAGAGAATCTCAAGCAGACTCCGTGGGGGAGCCCGTGGGAGCCCGACATAGGGCTCGATCCCAGGACCTGGAAATCATGATGTGAGTCAGACCAGATAACTTAACTGGCTCAGCCACCCTGCCCTCAAATGCCTAGTATTTTAGAAACTAGTGGGAAAGCCATGAGGACAGAGGAAGCAGGAAAAGGAGCAGAACGCGCTGAGTCTGCTGCATGGGGGCCTCCACGGATAAACGCCGTTTGGACCTCTTGTCAGAGAACAGCCTGGTGTTCAGCTGCTGGGGTGCAGTTAACTACAGCCTTTGAGCTGAGGACGCACTTCCCTGGTGGCCCCTGTAGCTGGCTCAGAGTGGCTTTTGTTCTTGGGTCTGGGTATTTCTGTGTAATGTGGGATTCTTTGCATTCAACTGACTATTCAGCAGGTCAAGATTTTTTGAGAGGTGCTGCAGCCAACGGCTCTGACTGCGACACTACCCTCTGCTTCTCGCACAGCGTCAGCCCGGCGCGATAGCCGCTGACCCTCCCGCTCTATCCTTCCCCTGCCACAGGTGTGTTCCCTTGCAGAACCCCCATCTTGGGCTCCCAGAGGGTGCACCCAGCAAAGGGCTGCCAAGGGAAGGACGATATCTCATTGGGGCTGAGCAGGGACCGTCCCCTGCCCTTCTGGATAGTCGCTGTCATTGGTGGAGAATCTGTGTCCCGCCCACACTTCTACCCATTTTCCTGTATCGCTGTGGGAACAGAGACTGGTCCATGCTGGCACTAAAAATACACAAAAAATACTCAGTTTTAAAGACACAGCTGTGCCAGCCACATTACCTTATTCAAGTAGTTTTTGCAGCCCAGAGGCTGATTTGCAGATCCCAGGAACCCCTTTTGCTGCACCATAATGGGCTGAAAGACAAGAGGAAAATGATCACTGCTCTCCTGACATCTGCTGCGTGGAGTGGAACGTGGCTGTGCTGTCACTAAGTCATTTCTTTTTATTTATCAAGTCCTCTTGGTTACGAATGCAGTCGGGCTCGCCTGGCAGCCGCACGGAACTCTGTGAGCGGCGCCTGCCAGCAATTTGTCCGCTGGCTGGTTGGAGGCCCTGCATTACACCAGCCGCGGGCAGGACCCGCTGGGGCGGACGCCGAGCCTCCGTGGCGAGCACCGCCAATTCGCCGGCACAAAATTGCGCAGTCCGCTGGAGAGAGAATCCACTCCTAGCCGTGTGTCCCACTGTGGAATGGCTTTCAAGTTATTCAAATATGATTGAAATAAAATCCACTTTGTTCTGTTGTGTTTTTCCCCTTCTTTTCATCACAGTCTCAAAACATCAGCAATTCTCCCTGGATTTGTGGCAGGCGCCACGCCTGTCATGCCACGGGGCCCCTTACCTGCTGGAGCCGCTGGCCTCCCGTTGCACTCGTCTTTGCCGTCTTGCGCACCCCTCCTGCTGCCCTCCTGCACGGTGCAGAGCGTGTGACGTGACGCCCATGGTAGAGTCTACAGATCATCCCTCTCCTCCAGGACGTACAGAGCAAAAGTCTGTATTGGAAGCTGTGCTGGGGGTTACACATACGACATGAACTGACCCCAGAAAGCAAAGCATTCTCTTCCTGGAAGGGCAGATATTTACTTAAATAATGACGACAATACAATTTTTTTACTGTACAAGTACAAGAATAAGGAATCATGTGGTCACGGGAGACCATGACTTTTGCCTGGAGGAACCCAAGACGGCTCCCAGACGATCCAGGCCGCCCGTCGCCTCTACCAACCCTCTCCTTGTGTCCTCCCCAGACATGTATTCAACAGCCCCCAGGCTCCCAACGCAGAGCTGCCGTCTATATAGATAAAAGTTCTGGAGCCAACCCACGTGGGTAACACCTGAGCTGGAACTTGAGCCTTGTGGAATGTTCCATACGGCCAAGCAGGGGAAAGTAGCTCAAGGAGCAGGAATCGTACGTGTGATGATACAGGGGAGCAAAGCACTTATAAGTCAATCCGGTTTTCATTAAGACTGGAGTAAAAGTCAGGAATGGATACTGGGAATGTAGTTAAGGGACAGATGCCGAAGTTCTTTTACTCTACACATTGTATGCCAAGCAAAGGAGTCCCGTCCTAGATACACTGTTTTGGAAAACACTTGTCACATATCCAAAACTCCCCGGGCCTGTTATAAAGGTCACTGATGCTTAGTGTTTTCAGGACCACTGGTGACAACCGAGGACATTGTGTTATTCATTAGAATAAGCAGCTACTCTCTGAACACACTTTGGAAAGGGATCAGAAGTGTTTACTCTCTTAACCCTACATCACACAGAAGAATTTCCTTCATTGGCTTGTGAAGGTATAAAACTTGATTAAGTAGTCAACCCCTTATGTCTTTATTTTATTTCTAAATGTTCCTTCAATGTTTTTAGGGCTAATAGGTCAGTATTGGTTAAAGACGCGGCACATAAATTGACAACCAAGCCCCTGAAAGAGAGTGACGAAGCCCCAGGCACCAGGAAGTACCAAAGCAACAAAACAGAGCCAGTAAGACCATCTGTGGTGCGGCCAATGGCCAGATTCCATGGCTCTGGTTTATGCCTGGAACTGTGTGTCTGCACTGAAGTCATCTTGTAGCTGCTGCTTAAGGGGACTTTGTGACGTCATCCGTAAGCCACACGGGAGGGAAGCGACAGGAAACGCAGTGACAGTACCGATCCCTGACAGACATGCCGTCGTGGGAACACGCTAGCTCTCAGTGCGAGGGCTTCCCTGGACACGTGTCGTGCCGTACATACTCACTTGACCGGAAGGCTGCCAAACACAGGAACAACGTGTATTAGTCAGAGTTCAGCGCAGAAACCAGAGTCTGCTCCAACTCGTTTCAGAAGGGAAACATTTACTGCCGAGAAACAAATGCCTCGAATACGCACTGGGAGAGCTGGAGAGACGGACGTTAGAGGAGAGGAAGTTCTCAACTGTCTCTGCAGGGGACGAAATGGGAGGTTTTCCCAACAGCCACGTCCTGACCTCACTCCTGGAGAGCACAGTTCCTACCTGGAGGGCAGGTGCTGACGACTTCCCAGCGCCGCTAGGTCGGGGCGACTGTCTGCCGTCCAGTTGCGTATTAGCGCCACAGGCGGAACATTCGGGATTCCAAGAACCGTACCGCTGCAGGAACCGCTACACTTTCCACAGCCAGGAGGCGGCTGCTCCAATCCCACTGCTTCGTGGCAATCCGGGCCACGTCGTTCTAACCCTCTGGCGTCCCGGCTGGATCCGGCACTGTCGGTCCCTCCAAAACACGTGTCCTGTGCCTTGACATCTGCAAAAATAAATGATACTGGGGCTCATTTATTCTTAACACAGAAAACACACGTGTGCGTGCGCGCGCGCGCGCGCACACACACACACACACACACACACCCCAGATGCTTCCATGACCAAACTTACAGCAGAAACACAAAATCTGCAGAAATGTGGTTTCACTTTCTTCTCCCAGTGGAAGAAATGCATCTTATTGGCTGAGTCGAAATCCCACACAGCACCTCGCTGCGGGGAAGCCTGGAACACGGCCCTGCCGGCGCCCTATCCTCTGCGGTTCTCGAAGGAATCACATAAAGACAGAGAAAGAGAGGTCCAACTCCACTGCGCTTCACCCAACACAGCATGTGTAAGAGAAGAAACAACTTGAAGTTTAGATATTTCACTTAAAAAAAAAAAACCCTGTTATTTAAAATTCACTTATGTGTATAATCAATGTAACACATACAGTTTTGCCATAGGTTTACCTTAGTACGTCAGGGAGTGGAACTGTCCGGCCTGACCGCCTCTCCCAACTCCAGCGTGAGCTTGGAGACATCACTGTCATTCTCACAACAAGAAAAACATTCAAAAAACATTTGTTGTTGGAAAACAACAAATCTTGTTAGATCCACCAGTGGCTAGAAGGCAAAGTGCTATGCAAACATGAACAGACAGACAGACAGACAGACAACAACAGCTAAATCAGGGACAAGGGGATACAGGGAGTCCTACCAAATGGGGAGCAGATGCTGCCACTGGAGGCCGAGGCTGGCAGGAAGACCTACACGGCAAATGGAGTCGGAGGAGGCTGGCTGTGAGCTGGCTTGGAACTGAAGAATCCGTGGAGGCCCCCAACTTTCAAAAACACGAAGCAGTCCCTGGGGCGAAGTCTGCAGAGGAACCCCTTTGTCCTCCTGGAAGGGGAAGCAGAAAAGTATCCATGGTGAGACAGGGCCAGAAAATTCTGCTTTCCCTGGAAGGAGCTTGTCCTCAGGGGGACACACTTGGCTAAAACCTTGTCTGACCCGGAGAAGGGGCGACTGGCTAGCTCAAGGCCCCTCCGGCCTTTCTAGCTCGCATGAGAAGGAAAACAAAGGGCTAAGAAACTCCCCAAAAGTCACAGCCTTGGGACTCAGGCTCACTCAAGGAACGTTTATTCATCAGGTTTTAGACTCTTTCCCCCTCTAGTACCTCCCCACCACCGCAGCAGAAGTCCCCATCACAATAGCTGTTTCCAACTGACGGAGCTGCAAGATTCCGACTCTGCTTAACTGGAGTGGAATTTCTAAATGCCGGGAAGGCCAAAGCAACAAAGCCAGAGCACACAGAAGCCTCTCGCACCTGCGTCTACAGCAAACATTAGGCACCGCCTAAGTCTTACGGAGATAAGAACCTCATGCTGAAGGCCTGTGTGCCTCCCCCCCGATTACGGGATTACAACTTTCAACAGAAAGTGATAAGGTACTTTGTATCTGGAAAGATACAAAGGAAGCAGCAAAAACAAACTCAAATATGACAGAGATTCTGGAATAAGCTCAGGAATAGAAAACAACTAGGTTCGTAGGCTGAGAAGTCCAAGGAAGAAACAGGCACCAGGCAACAGAAGACCGGTAATGCAAGGAGCGAGCTGGGCACGTCAGGAAGAAACCAAAAGGAAATATGAGGAACCAAACCTTCAGTGGGAGAAAGGGGGAATGCCTCTGATGGACTCATTGCTAGAGTCGGAACGGCCAAGGAGAATCCCTTAGCTTGAAGCTAAGTCAGACAGAAACTTCCTGAGCTGACGTACAATAAGACAGAAAGTAAGGGATGCGACCATGCCTGCATACCCGAGCGCCACGGGGTCATTACGGAACGTGTAAGGCACACACCGCGGGACACTGGGCGTAGAAGAAAGACTTTCGAAACGATGATAGCTGGGAACTTTCCAGAATCAACGACAGATCCCAAAACACAGATCTGGGATGTTCAGAAAACACCAAGTCGGATGCATCCCCCCAAATCCACACGTAAGGATATTCAGTTTGTAGAAAACCCCCCCACACAGGACAAACCTTGAAAAAGGTGGAGTGGGGGACAAAAAGAGCCTTCCCTGTAGAGGAGCAAGGACAGGAAGGACGTCAGACTTCCCTTCCGCAGCCCCGTGAGCCTGAAGAGTGGAAGGACGTCTTCGGAGCTTGGAGGGGAAGAAGCTTCCAGCTGAAACTCCACGTCTGGGAAAACTGTCTTTCGAAGGTGAAAGAGAGCGGGGTGTGCATCCAGAGGAAGGGATGTGACTCAGCGCTAAAAAGAAGTGAGTTATCGGCCTAGGAGAGGACATGGAGGACCGCTGAGGACAGAGGTGTCCCACAGCTCGTCAGAGCACCAGAGATGCTGCGGTACCACACACAGTCACCAGGTGGAGCAAGAGATCGCGGGATCCTGAGAACAGAGACGACCTGTTTAAGTGGCATTAGATGCGGTGACCCAGATGGGGAAATGCCTCCAAAAAGGTCACAGAGAATCTCTAGCCATTGGTGGGGTCTCCCGTGTATGAAGTCACTCCGTAAGACAGAGAGAGGCAGCTGTTTTTTTAAAATGCCCAGATCTCAACAGAAGATCACAAAGCATGCAAAGAAACAAACAAAAAGACACGGACCAAGTTAAAAAAAAGCAAAAACAAAATAAATCTCCAGAAACTGGTTTTTAAAAACTGGAGATACATTCACTACCTGATAAGGAACTCTTAAAGATGATCGATGAGCTAAAAAGAGAGAGATAGAGAGAATACAGGCAGATAATTAAATGGAATCATGAAAACAATGTACAAACAACAAGAGGATATCAAAAGGACAGAAATTATTAAAAGGAAATCAAGAATTAAAGAATATAATAACCGAACTGAAAAACTCACCAGAGAGATACATCGGCAGACTGGATCAGAAGAAGAAACAATCAGGAAGCTTGAAGACAGGTCGCCTGAAATAATCAAATCTGAGAAACAAAGAAATAAAAAGGTGCAGAAGGCCTGCTAGCCTTCTGGAACACCGTTGAAAAGATCAGCAGTACTTTATGGAAACCCCAGAGGGAGAGGAGAAAAGAAAAGGGGGGGTGGAGAAACTATTTGAAGAAATAGTGGCCGTAATCTTCTGAAATTTATGGAGTGAAATGGATGTACACACCTAAGAAGGACAAGGTCCTCCAACTAGGAGAACTCAGAGTCCCACGCCAAGACACGTCATAATCAAACTGTCAAAAGTTACCAAGAGAGACTCTTCACAGCGAGTGAAAAGCAGTTCAAGAGGCACCTGGCTGGCTCCGTTGGTTCAGCGTCAACTCCTGATTTCAGCTCAGGTCATGAGCCCGGTGTCAAGAGACCGAGCCCCATGTCGGGCTCCGCACTCAGTGGGGCTTCTGCTTGAAATTCTTCCTCTCCCTCTGACTTTCCCTGCCAAATAAATACATCTTTAAAAAAAGAAAAGTTGGGATGCCTGGGTGGCTCAGTTGGTTAGCAGCTGCCTTCGGCTCAGGTCATGATCCCAGCATCCTGGGATCGAGTCCCGCATCGGGCTCCTTGCTCCGTGGGGAGCCTGCTTCTCCCTCTGCCTCTGCCTTCCACTCTGTCTGCCTGTGCTCGCTCTCACTCTCTCTCTCTCTGACAAATAAATAAATAAAATCTTAAAAAAAAAAGAAAAGTAGTTCATGAGATACAATAAGATCATCAGTAAATTTCTCAGCAGAAACTTCATTAACCAGAAGGGATGAGAATGATGTATTTCAGTGTCGATAAAAAAAAATTCCCAAACCAAAATACTATATTTTGTAAAACACATTCCCAAATAAAAGCTGAGGAGGTCATCATGACTGAACTTGTCTTACAAGAAGTGTTGGAGGGAGACATTCACGTTAAAAGGAGACAATGCTTGTAAGCAACATGAAAGCATATAAAATATAACGTTCTCTGAGAAAAATCAACATAAAGACAAACGCACATTTCTTTGTTATTCTAATGTTGGTGCACAAAGGTTCCAGTCCTTTTCGGCTGCAAAAAATACCATAGACCGAGTGGCTTAAAAACAATGAACCTTTATTTCTCGGTGTTATGGAGGCTGGAGGTTCGAGATGAGGGCTTCAGCGTGGTTCACATCTGGTGAGGGCCCTCCTCCAGGGGCACAGTGCGTTTCTCATCGTGTTCTCCCGTGCTGGAGAGCAGAGACAGGAGCCCGTCCCTCTTGGACTCAGAGAGGGCACTGGTCCCATTGGTGTGAGCTCCAGGCTCGTAACCTCATCTAGTCCATATTACTTCTCAAGGCTCCCGCCCCCTAATACCATCAAATGGGGGTTAGAGCATAGCATGGGGACTTGGGGGGAACATACACATTCAGTCCAAAACATTCTGCCCCTGGTTCCCCCAAATGTATGTCCTTTTCGTATGCAAAGTCAATTCATTCAAACAACTCCAAAAGTCCTAACTCATTTCAGCATCTACTCTAAAGTCCAAAGTCTCATCTAGAGATCGTGTAAATCAAGTGTGGGTGAGAGTCAGTACGACTCACCCTGAGGCACTATTCCCCTCCAGCTAGGAACTAGTGAAATCAAACATTTTGTTTGATGTTTTTAAATAGTAGAATAGATATAGAATAGGTAGTTCCATTCCAAAAGGGAGAAATATGAAAGAAGAAAGGATCATAAATAAGTCTAAAACCTAGCATAGCAAACTTTATGAGAATTTTTCTTAATATTTTATTTATTTGAGAAAGAGAAAGAGAGAGCGAGAAAGAGAGCATTGGCAGGGGGAGGGGCAGAGGGAGAAGCAAACTCTCCACTGAGCAGGCTCGATCCCAGGACCCAGAGATCATGACCTGAGCTGAAGGCAGAGGCTTAACCCACTGAGCCACCCGGATGCCCCAAACCCTATGAGATCTTAAGGCTCAATACCGATCCTGTTTGGCTCCATACTGTGCCCTACAGGCCCACTGGACTGGTAGTCAAACCTTTCAGACATCTTGGGGTGGAAGTCCTACTTCTGGACTCACTGAAATGACGACACCATGCCCACAGCTCAGGGGACCACTGCCCATGCTATGGTTCTTTGCCATGTCTCTCTGTTGGGGGGGTGCACCCCCAGGGCTCTGCTATCGCGCCCCACCCTCATGGCTCCACTGGGCATTGATTCTGCCCTTCGCAAGTGAGGTGGAGGCGGGGCCGTTGTGGGAGTGGCGGCCCTTACAAGCTTTGAATACCTGTTCTCTGTTTCCTTCCATTGCAGCTGGTAGTGTTTCCACGGCCCATCTCCCATCTCTACTCCCGGCTCTCGGGCTCCGGTCACCTTCATACTAAATCTCTAATCTCGTTGTCCAACACTTGGCCACACCCTTGGTGTTCTCTCCCAAGCCGACTTCCTCCTTGGGGTGTAACACTGATAAGCCCATGAAGCAATTAGGTGAAAGATGTGTCTCTTAAGTTGTATAGGAGAAGTAAAGAGGAGGAAGCGTTATTTTCCTATTTTTAATGGCGTCCTGTTGAGAGAAGAATGTGAAACAGCATTGGAAGGAACGTCGAGGTCATCTCCTTGTCCTCCTACGCCGATGAAAGAATCTTTCTTCACAAGATCTGGTACTTATGCAACTTTTCTGGCACTGCTTAATAGGAGACTCATTCTTTTTTGAAACTGGTCTAATATTTAATTTTTAAAAATTTTGATATTTAGTATTTATCTGATTCTACCCATCGGTTCCAGTTGGATCAACTCTTGATATAAGGCTTAATTAGCTGTTACAATGACATTTCAAAAGCTTGAAGGCAGGCCGTACACTTCTACCCCCATCAGCAGTTTCCTGACGGGTCCCTCGCTGGACATGATCTTCCCACACTTGTCTTACTACTTCAGTCTTCTTCTTGTCATGCCCAGTGTGCCAATATGGCTTCGTTCTCTTACCTTCCCCTTCCTTTTTTTTTCAGTAGGTAAAGGAGGCTTTACGTGTTATCGATGCTCACTACTCCACGCCCCAGGATGCAGGGGGTCAGAATCAGACGTGCTGGGTTGACAGCAACACAAAGTCTACCACCCAGGTAAGAACATTTTCAAACAACAGAATTCCCATTAGCTTGTTCTGGAGTGTTCTTGCTCAGGATGAGGGTTCCAAAACTTGGGATATGAAGAGAAGAGCTCCTCGTGTCATCAGTTCTGGAGTGCGGTTCCTGTGAGGGCGCCCAGCCAGCCCAAAGGTACACGGTTGGGGGAACAGGGATGAGGGGTTTTTTTGCAGTTTTTTTGCAGTTGAGCCAAAAACAGAGCCTACAAATCAAACATCTTTGCAAACATGAATATGATGGATTTATTTTATTTTTATAATTTATAGATACACTAACAGTGTGCTAGTTCCAGTTGCCAAATCTATCCATTAATAATACCAACAATTTCTCAATAGATTTGTTTTCCCCCCAAGGAACTTGATGTACAGTGTGATATCACATTAATCCCCCAGAGCATCTGTGACTACAAATTATCACAGAGGTTGGAATGTTTAATTCATACTCAAAAGTCAGTGATAGATAAAAAATATAATAAATCATCAACATGATAGATACATGAGAAAAAATTTTAAAATCTTCTTATTTTTTTAGTAGGGTAATTGGTTATAAAGTCTTTAAAAATAATTTTTTTTCTTAAAAAATCACAATTGCTAAAGCAAATTTAGGAAGAAAAATACTTCTTGGAAATCAATCTCCAACATTAAAATCGCAGGAATAAATATTCTTGGTAGTTAGATATTTCAGTTTCTTGATTGTTAATTCTTCTAATATAATTTTTGGAGTAACTTTTCTTTAAATATATGGTCTTATTATTTTTAATTAAAAAATTCCCAGTCTCGGAGCTCCTGGGTGGCTCAGTCATTAAGCATCTGACTCTTGGTCTCAGCTCAGGTCTTGATCTCAGGGTCATGAGTTAAAAAATTTCCAGTCTTCTTCCAAGTTGTATTTTATGATTAATAAATTCAAACCTCCTCTGAACATCATATTTTTCATTGTGAAAATACTTCTATACACCTGAAGTACTTGAAACTGCAGAACTTGATGGAAGCTATTTTCTTTTCTTTTTTTCTTTTTTTTTTTTAATGGAAGCTATTTTCAATTTTAATTTTTTTGTATATAGAAATTGTAAGTATTTTGGCCAAAATGTTTTCACGGGTCCAGCCTTTTTCCCTCAGAATATATGCCATCATTATGTTTTAACTAGACGAAGCTTGTCAAATAATCAGTCTCTGTAATTTGGGGACCGTTTTGCTAAATGTAAAGGCTGCAAAATTGTCATCTCTTTCCATTCAGCATTTTCCTAGATATTCCCATGTTTCTAAGACTTCTCGTTTATTCAGAATAAACTGCAAAGCGAAATTCCGTGACTCATAAAATTTCAGTATCATTGTTGATCACATGGGTTCCTTGTAACAGTGGTTACTTCACATGTCCCAGCATCGAAAATGGGATCTAAGAAGGAAGAGGCATGAAGTATACTTTGTTGAGCTATTTTAAAAATTTAAATAAATCCCTTGCAATAAAAAAAAATAATAATTTATTTGAGAGAGAGAGAGTGCGCATGGGGCAGAGGGTGGGGAGAGAGAGTCTCCGGGGGCTCCGCATGGAGCACAGAGCCCGCACGGGGCTCCGTCCCAGGACCCTGAGATCATGATCTGAGCCGAGAACAAGAGTTAGACCCGCAACTGACTGGGCGCCCCAGTCCTCTGTAGTCCCTTTACTCCGCTGTGTGTGTATGAAATATTTGTAAATTTTGTGAACTACTTTTATTCCCAAATTATGACTTCTATGTGCCCTGCAATCAGATTCTAGTATACTTCTGCTCACGGGTTTTTTTAACTTGAGAAACATTATTTTTACCACAAAACTGGTCACCACCAAGTCTTTCCTTATTATTATCACAAATACAAATGGTCTTACCTCATGGCCCACTCTTCAACCCAAATCCGGGAACACTCATGTAATAGCAAACGCTTCACTTTCCACACAGTCAACTTCCAAACCCCTGCCTTGATTAGATGAAAAGATGACATCAGTATTCGCAGTAAACAGCTTTCTGCTGGACGCAGTCAGCGCACGGGGAGAAATCTGGCATCGCTTAATTATCAGCCGTCGTCTTCCGCGGACTGAAGCCAAACAGGCATCGCTCTAGCCTCACCTCCTACACATGCCAGGAAAACTTGAAATTCGGAGTGAAATAGTTATTCAGCCTCCACCATGTCTTCCTTCACAGCATGCCACGTACACTCCTTTTTCTGAAGATGTGTGCAGTGGTCTCTTTCAAGCACAGTCTTCCTGCCATAACGGCTAACCTTCTGATTTCCGAGTCGCCCCTGCTCCTTTCCATGGGGCCTCTGTGGTCCCCAGGCATGGTCAATGCCAAGAGTCTGTGCAAAGCGACACTCATCATCCATCTTCTTGAGAAGTAGAATCACTGTGTATTATTTTCAATTAAACATGTTTAGCTCATTGCTATATGATTACTGCAAAACACAATACTTAATGCAAAACTAAAGTGTCTACACTACACTACAACTCTGATCAAATCTACAGCTATTTGACTTACAGCATATGGTCAGTAAGGAAAAAGCTATAAAAGAGCATCCAGACTATGTACGTTCTTCCCATGTCCAGTCACTGGCCCCACCGACAGGGAGCCTGGTGGCCGTGTGACACCTCGCTGGTCTACGAAATGCATGGCAGGAGCATAAGGTGGAGTTTGGCTTCCACCATCAGAAAAGCTTAGCTGCCCCCTAACTGCCTGTGTCCAGGCTCACCGGTCTACAGGGGACAGTGCGTGCTGCCCCTCCGACGGGGGCACCGATCCATTCCATCCAGCAAATGCAGGAGCAATTTATCCCAGCTCGTTGCTCGGATTTAGAAACATCTTAAAGTAAGAATTCCGTTCAACGGTGCTGTGACAGTCAAGACCATGGAAGGGACTAGAAATGCAAAGCGAAGTTTTGCCAAATTCATCCGTGTGAACAGAATTCAACGATTAATAATTATATTTCATTAAGGATAAATAGTCTGAGATATAATTTAAATGGAAGGGGCCATGAAACAACCAAGGGAAAGGGACCTTCGTGGGGACACGGGCATCCAACCACCCAGATTTTGTGCATATTTTCAAAGAAGCAACTTTTCCCTCTGTTGCTTTTCTGTCAGAGCTTTTCATTTCTACGCCCAGCGTCGTCTTTTTGTTTTCCTGGGATTTATTTTATTTTTTTCATGACTATTTACTTAATTTAGACATTTTGCTCATTATTTTCAGCTTTACTATCTCTTAATAAAAATTTATAGGACTATACATTTCATTTAAAGCCCTTTTCTTTTGTTTTACTGTTTCTGTAAGTATTAATTCGCCCAGCTAGTTGGAGAACCCCAGTTGGTTCTCAGGAGCGCCTGGAGGATCTATCGCTTTAGTGATCAGCCCGCAGTTCGGGAAGCCAGGCAGTGGTCTGACTGACGCGGAGCAGTCTGACGCACGCCCCGTGAATGCACACATTAAATGGCAGGATTAGTTACAAACATCCCACACTGAGAAACAAAGGGACCCACTGCGCCTTCCAGTACACACACACGCACACACACACACACACACACACACACACACGCAACCAGCAGAACTGCGTTACTCGTGTCAGGTCGAAATTATTTTAAAAAGCACCCAAATGCAGATAGGTTCTAGAAAATATCAGAGGTTAGGAAAACATGTATAAAGCTCTTGGTTGCCATGGTAACATAAGACCTTGTATCAGCAATGGGGAAAATCAGAAATTGAGCATGTGTGCAACATGACTTTTCTATAGTTTTTCAAAGGATAGAAGGAAAATTTTTTAATTAGGTTCTCGGTTGTTTTTTTTTTTTTTTTTTTGCACCGCCCCCCAAGGGCTTTACCAAATTTAGCCGATGGCTTTTGCAGAGGGTTTTAAGAAAGAGTCAGCAAGACTAAGGGCAGGGCCTGACTTCGGGTTAGCTCATTAACCCTAGCCCATGGGGGAGCTGGGGGGGCACTGAGCTCCCTCCAGAGCAACGAAAGCACCGCGATGCTGGGATGCTGGCGGCTCTCGTTCTGGGAGGCCTGTTCTCCGGCATTGCTCAGGGCTTGCTGCCCCCCCTCCTCCTCCCCCTCCCTCCCAGCCTGCAGCCCTGCTGTGCTACCCATCACGGTTCCACACCTTCTTCCCGTCTGGGTCTGGATCCTCTTCAGCATCTTCTGAGGAACGGCCCTCCTGCTGCAGAGACACCACGTCCCCCAAAGGCATGAAGAAGAAAGGTTGACCTTCAAGTTCTAGCGGAGGCACTTGCTTCCCTCAACCACTGGAGAGCCCTTCGAAAACCAGCCTCCAGGAGGACCCCTTCCGGAAGGTTCTCAGGGGGCTGAGCATCCCCTCTGTGGGCAAGACCTCCACCCCATCCAGGGGTAGGCTTGCTGCTTGGAATGGTCCCGTGTCTCACGTCGTGGTTCGTGTCCACGTCCGCCCTGCCCCACAGTCTCCAGGAGAAGGAAGGCCAGCAGGCCCGGGGAGGGTAAACATGTCTTCAGCTTTAGGTGGGACCTCAAAAGTTATTCTTAAACATATGACTGAAAATGATTTGCTCAAACTTGGGGAGCGCCAAAAGGTTGATTATTTCTCCTTTCGACATCCTGCTAGAGCAGGATGTGTGACCCCCACCAAACACCTCTGGGGAGTGTCTGCGTGTTGAGTGCACAGAATTCCTCCAAATCGTGACTAAGTCATTTAACCACATTTTGACATCAGGGCTCTTGAGGAATTAGACCACTTTCTGGATGGCCTTCTGGGGGGAATCTAATGTCACTTGCCCACAAATCCCACTAGAGGAATGCTCTCTGCGGGCTAGAGTATGGCCTTAGAGTTTCCGGCAAGGACCAGCTTGCGCGAGGCAGCACCCTGCAGGGAACCACGCTGGGTTTCCGCAAGGTCTGCGCGGACACAGACGTTCTGCTCTGCCCGGCCGGCCCAGCGCGGGACCAAGAGGGGGGAACTTCTCGGACTTTGAGTCTGTGTTGCGTAGATTTCTGGGCACAGAAAGCAACTTTTCTGGGCTGTAACTTTATTTTGAAGATCAGTCAGAGGTAAGAAGATCCTGAACTGCGCGAAGATGGAAAACGACGAAGAAACGCGCGGAGAGAGGGCACCTTCCCCACGGGCCGCCCGTGCAGTGCTCAGCCCCAGCGCCCCGCCACGCCTTCCTCCTGAGGGAGCGCCCGAAACCACGGCCCTCCGGCCCAGAACCCAAGGCTCCAGGGCCATGTTCACTGCTCAAGACCGCGGAGACTGCGTCCGGGAAGGTCCTTACCGTTTTTCCGTCGGCGGACGCTTCCTCTGCTTCTGGTTGGGTGTGTTTTCCATCAAGGCGTGTTCTCTGGGGAGGCGGTCGGGGATGCTGGCCAGTTTTCCCCATCAAGCTTCCGGGCATTGGGTTTTTTCCCATGGAGAGGCTTCTCAGGTGAGGCGGGTTCCCAGGAAGAGACAGTGGGAACGTGTCTGACCAACCGTCAGGCGTGAAAGGGCCCAGCTGGATGCCGGCCCGTCGGGCTGGAGGCTGACGCGGGGATGGGAGCTGTGCGGCCTGGCGGACAGGTCCCCCCACAGGTGCTGCGGGGTCGGTGTCCTGCAGCGGGTCCAGTGTCACAAGGGCTTGACTCCACGTTTCGACACACCGCAGTGTGCAGCTTTCAGCAAACGTGTCCGGTTGAGTGAGCCCTTGTCTGGGACACCCCCTCCCCACCCCATCCCGATAGCTTGGGCTGACTGGGCTGTGACTCCGTGTCCCCACAGGGCCTGTGCCTCCTGCCCCCGCCTCCCCCCTTAGCGGTGCCCCTGGCTGGCTCTCCATCCACACGCCCCACCCCTGCCCAGCTGCCTCAGTTCCCAGCAAGACCAGCTCTGAAGCCTTTCTCTTCCCTGGGGCGTTGGCACCCATCTGTCCTTCTGCAAGGGCACCACATGCCAGCTTCTAGCCAGCCAGCGCCCTCGCACACTGTGGGCGCTCCTGTCCTCACTGGGGCTAGCCCCGGGACCCCACCTACGCCATCAGCTTCTCCTGAGCAGCTCCTTTTGCAAGTGGTAATTAATTTATCTTTTGCTTGAAAATCGGCTTCCCACATGCCCCGGGAAGGGCTGCGGGTGCAGGGAACACAGAGGCCCTTCCCTGATGTGTCCTCAGTTCCTTGCTGTGCCTGAGGGTTAGTGGGCGCCCTGCACTTCTCACAAATAGGTCATGAGCAAAGCAGCTGGAAGCGAATTCACATTCCTGCTGATCTAGTCTTTGTGTCCAGTCACAGCGCTGTCTGGGGACTCTTGTTTCCAACAGGACACCTAGAGGACGTCAGGGTTTCTCAGAGCCAAGGGCCCTGGGGATCTGGAGCTGCCGGCCCAGAATCCCACGTGAAAACGCAGCCCCCAGAGATGGCCGCAGGCTCTGACCATCGATGGAATTTGGAAGAACATGCATCTGGAATTTTAAAAGGTAACCTGCTGGCCAGTAGAAAAAAAACTGTAGTAGCGTTCCGACAGGTGGCTGACAGCCTGTATTAGGACTGGGCTGCGTGACTCAGCGCTCATGGGACGTTACACCCAGAGCAAAACTGCTGCCATGATGAAGACTAAAGACGAACCTTGAGCGGAGGCCATGCTTGGGATCACATCTGAAGAGCACGTCTGTCTCCGTGAAGCCCTTACTCCCACACGCGGTGGTTACTGGAAGCAAACGCGTGTCCACGGAGGAGAATTTTTTTCTCTGAAACAAACAGGCAAGGTGGCTAGTTACGGATAAAAATGGGTGAAACAGTTTTCTTCTTCCCTGCTCCCTTAAGAAGTGAGATGAAAGTCATTTAAACTTCCATATGAGTATCTGAAAATCTCACCCTCTGTAAATCCTAGAAATCTCTACTGTCTTATATGGAGACTGTGGGTCTTGCTTCATAAGCACAGGTCTGAGGGTATCAACCGGATAATTACAGGGTCCAGCCCTGAAAGGAATCCGATATGGAGAGAGCAGACACCAGTGGTCAGTCCAGCTGGGACCTGGGCAACCAGCGATCATTCGGCTCGGGGTCCTTTGCTCCGTGCCGCCCGGACACAGTCTGTCTGCTCGTTGTGCAGCAGCTCCAAGGACGTCGTGGGATGGGTTTTTGGTGTGTCCTGAAATACAGAATTACCAGCCGAAATAGAGAATTACCTGGCTGGTGTGGTTCTGGAGAGGGCCTAGGAGTGCTATTCCGAGGGAGAACTTGAAGGTGCGACGTCGGAGACAGACACACACGTTGAAATCATTCCACCCAACAGTCATGTTGGGGCTGCCGGGAAGGGCATGGCCGGGTCATTAAAATCCCTCAGCCCCTGACCGTGAATTCATCCAAAGTGAGAGCATCCTTGGTGGGCCTGGCTTAATCAGTAGGAAGGAGTGTGAAGGTCAGTCTCTCCGTCCTCTGATGGAGAGACCCGGCACGGCAGCTGGGGGTGCAGTCCCGTCCCTCTCTAGATAAAGTTGGCTGGGGTCCGAGGGGTCCTTCCCCTCCTCCTGAGACTCACAGGCCGGTGCTCCTAAGTCCCTTCTGTGATAAGTTCCCTGTGTCTCACCAAGTACCATGCACAAGTATGTGCATATCCCAGGGGGTGACCCTGCCTGACGCACAGCTTGAAGCACGCACGTGTGCAAGTTGTGTTCTCTGCTGACCGATGCTTCTCTCGTCCCCTGCCACTCCAATGCTCCTCCCATCCCGAAGTCCGCATGCACGGGCAGACTCCGGTGGGAACGTGGATTCATGGTGAGTTCTGTGAAATGGGTTCTCAAGGCTCCTGGCTTCCAGAGGCCTCAGGGCATCCTGCGAACGTCACATGGTTGGGGGACCTCATCTGGAGTCCGCAAGAAGCACAGCCTCTGCCCCTAATTCCTCCTAACCGCGTGGCTTTGGCGCATCCTTCTTTTCCGCGATGGACATGATCCAGCCGACACGGCCGTGTTGTGATGAGCACGAGTGGAACCGGGTGAGCAAGACACCAACAAAGTGTGCAACATGGCCGTCTCCCGACGCCGCACACGTGGGGGCCGCGCTGCTGCTGGTGATGCTGTCAGGTCATGGGCGGGTCTGGGACCCCCCCTCCCTCTCGTTAGCAACTGTCCGTCCTCAGGGTCCCCGAAGGTCTGGGCCCAGGGTGCTGTTGCCAGTGTAATCCAGCTACAGATCAGGGGACAGCGGGCCCCGGTGAGTCACTCCTCACGGTGCCCAGAAGGAGGGGCTGCCCTGCCCGGGGGTCCACACGGGAGGCCCTGGAGCAAGTCACTGGGAGTGGAGGGGACACGAGGCTAGAGTCTCCCAGCCCCCGGGGGGCCCCGCTGGGCTCACAGGGCAGAGTGGAGCCAGGCAGAGCAGTGGAGGGATGGGCCGGACCGTGGCTGCTCCTCGCGGCATCTGGGCGAACCACGGGCCAGGTCTTGTGTAGGCGATGAAAGCAATCCCTCTCCCCGCTTCTCACCAAACAAGACTCCCCGCTGAAGGCTTAGTTCTGAAAGGCAGGCAGGCGCGTTCGCTTGGGAACTTACCCCCTCTTTGCAGGAGCCGGGGGCCTGACCCTTCGTGCTCTCCGCCCGCTCCTCTCGAGTCAGGCTCTGGTGGGATGAGACGGGGCTCCAGGTGGACCCCAGGACTCCTGGGCTGTTGACTCCACTGGGGAAAGGGGGTCCATGTATCAGGGAGAGAAGGGGCAGATCTTGCTGGACTCCAGGCCTGTGTGTGTCCCTCATCTTCTCTCTCTCTGCCCCAGCCCTCCAGAACCATCCAAAAACAGTTGTTTCCCCAAGGCCCCTCTACCTGAGACGTGAGACACTATCAACACACTGCACCTACCTTTGGCTACTGGCAGGTACATATTCCGGGTGAACCACGAAGTCTTTGTCCACGGACCCACGGCCGAGCGGAGCAATGAGCGACAGGAGGTTCTCTGAACTGTTGATTTTGGAGTTGCTGTTGAGAAGCCCTGCGCTCTTCAGAGTCTCAGCCGGTTACCCACGTGACCGTCTGCTCTTCTCCTCTCTGGAAGAGTTTATGACCTTAGCATTACTGCCAACATTCCCAAATCTTTACAGTAGGGGCTTTGTGTCATTTCTAAGCTCTCTATTCCGCATTTGATAGCAGAAAACTTGGAAATTCATATGCTTGTGTTATGGAAATTTTTCTATGACTTTTGTCTTTCTGTTTTTTTCTTTCATGTTATTTTAACTTTATAAGACATTGACTACGTGGACTCTTTAAAAGGATCCAGTAAATTACCTTTCTCATAATTTCCATCTCTGTGTCTTGCAGCCTTAATTTCTGGTAAATTTACTTCTGGTAAATTTCTTGAACTGTAGCTGTGACCATTCAATTCGATTTTTTTAAAGACTTCCAGGTTGTTAAAAACTAATTTTTATTCTTTGAATGTTTCCTTTTAGAATCACATGTTCTTGCTTCATGAGTTCAATCTGTTCTTATCACTTGGAGATTTATTCTAGTTTTTAAAAAAATCATTTTGCTCTGTTTTGTTTCTCCAAGTGTCTCCACTCTGTGTATGGTCTGGTGGTCAACTGAGGTCCTCCAGACCCCAGTGTCCCCATGGCTGAGCTCCTTTGGCCCTAGGTTACATTTGGCTGGCTTGTTTTCTTTCTTTCTTTCTTTCTTTTCTTTTCTTTTCTCTTCTTTTCTTTCTTTGTCTTTTTTGAAGACTTACTTATTTGTTTTTTAGAGAGAGAGTGGGGGGAGGGGCAGAGGGAGACAGAATCTCAAGCAGACTCCTAACTGGGTCCAGAGCCCCATGCAGGGCTTGATCTCACAACCTTGAGACCTGAGCCAAAAACAAGAGCCAGATGCTTATCCAGGTGCCCCTAGTTGGCTTTCTACAGACTCTCTTCTGCAAGCAAAGGCTCAAGATTCCTCTCAGCTAAGGTAGACACCACGGCCCTCCCCTCTGGCTTCTGTCTCCCAGTACTCTCCAGGGTGGCATGCTCTTATGGTCTTCAGGTGCATTTCTTTCTCTGAGCAGATGGAGAAGACACGGAGTCGGTCCAGGGGTCCAGACTGCCATGTTTACACAGAGGACTCCTGGATTCAATCTTCTGTCCCCAAAAGGTCCTCTTCTTAATCCTATGCAATTTAGACTCCTTCTATTTTAATCCTGAGAAATAACAAACCCAACAGAGATTAATGTTGGAATTGTAGAGGTAAATTTTAAAAATACCATGAGTAAGAACATGTCATGAACTTTGACTTTACCTGTCATGGAAACTCAGCAGCGGTGCATAGGATAGCCACCCTTGGGCAAGAGTAGAAAGATCGGTGACCAGGAGGAGACACCACCAAGCTCACCCTTCTCCCAGATGGAGGTATGCGTGGACACCTGCTACACTTCCTATGCTGTGATTAGATCGGCCAAAATATGTACAAAGAAAATGAATCCTGTAGCATAGTGTCCTGCAGGAGGAGTGTCATGTAGTTATTTCTTTAACTGAAGATGTAACCGACTCCGAATACTGCAGGTTTTTGGTTTTTTGTTTGTTTGTGTCCTAGTTTTCATTGGTCCTCTTGTTTCTGGCTTCTCGTCAGATTACACGTGGGAGGGACCCACCGTCAGACAAAGACATTCCCACGGTATATTGCTGCTGGAACAATATAGGCTTCCTTAACAAATGGACGGCATGCCTGTTTTCTGCTCTACCAGTTCTAAAAGAAGGGAAGATCTGGATCATTCAGTAGTGGGCTAACTCAGCAGTTAATGCGATGATCTAGCATATCGTAGCTTCCTATGAGCATCAAAAATGAGGCAGCCAAAAATTTTTAAGGAAATGTACTCTGTTTTATCCCTTATGCTTAATGTACATTTTAATAAATTGCATAACTGATTTGAGTGCTATTTATTATTCTAGTGGGAAAGCAGAATGCAATGCCCTCATCTTCTGGGTAAGAATACTTTCTTCTTTCTGAGCAGATACAATCGGGCAGTTGAGTTCAGGACCTGATGCAGGGCTCTGTGAACCTGCCAGGCCTTCTAAGACCAGAGTCTTCACTCTTTAGTGTGAGGTGTAAACTGTGTTTCTCAGTTGCAGGGATGGGGGGGGACGTCCCTGACAACCTCCAGCTGAAGACGCCCACAGTGATCGGAAGGTAATGACGTCTGTTTGAATTGAGGAAGTGGGAGGCATGTTGCAAATTAAATTACCTTTAATCCAGACCACTCTAAATTAAAGGTAAAGAAACCAGGTCAAGAAGCAGCATAGAGACTCAGGTCAAAGTTGGCTTGCCAAAAAGACAGCCCTCCACTGCCACTCTACGCAAGTATCTCGTGGACCATCTGGGCTTTGCTTCAACCTCTCATCTCTGCCTCTTAACATGTCTTGGCTCCTGCTTCTTCCTCTTCAGACTCTGAACTCCTGACTGCCCGGCACCAGGTGTGCACATTTTGATGTGAGCAATGATTTGCCTGCACATAGCAGGAGCTCAGAACGTCTGTCTGGAGCTGAAGGCCGCCCTCTACGGCTTTCACACTGGGCTCCGTCCGCCCCATCACAGTCGGCGTCGGGATCCTCTGTGTCCGAGGTTAGGAAGCAGGTGGGCAGCTTCAGGCACTGCCGGGCACGGTGCTCCGGGCCAGAGAGAAAAATCAGCGCACCATCTGGACTCGACAAAACGTCACCGTCAGCGGGGGGCTGGCCGCTTGCCCGTTCAGTTCTGCCTCGGGTCCCTGCTATTTTTATGAGTCTGTCATGAAAACACTCAGAGTCATCTCAGAAGAGGAAGTAATCATATGCATGAAAGAGGCATGCCTTGTGAAGACACACTGGTCCAGAGGTGGCTTCCACAGATGGTTCCAGAATGTCCCATGCAAGAGTCCCAACGCAGACGCTACAATCTGACATTGCTCTGTGCAATCCATAGCCACATTGAAAGCTGCAGGATGCATTAGAAATGAGATTCAGCCTCAGCAGAAGAAAAATAGAATGACCCTGAAAATCCCTGCTTAATCTCTTTCTCAGCTTCCATCCACAAATGACAGTTTCATTATCCTGGGAAACAGCCCCTGGAATTCGTCACTGACCAGCTCTCCCCATGCACTGCAAATATACGCTTACATAGAAAGACCCAAGGGAATGTAAACTTAGAAACAAGCGTAGGAATCGATAGATTCTATGAGGTTAGTTTATACTAAGAACAGCTGCTGATGTGACCTCACTTGCTTTATGTTTTCCTCAGAATTTATACATTTCTTTTATAATTTCAAATAACATTTTGCTTCTAAAATGAGAGAAACCCATAGAGGAAGAATCCAAGGCCCAGAAAGGGAAGCGTGTGGCCAAGTTCGCTCAATGAGATGACGTGTGTGTGTGTGTCAGTGAAATGCCAGCAGACACAGAATCACTTTTTAAAGATTTTATGTATTTATTTTGAGAAAGAGAGAGAGCATGAGCAGGGGAGAGGAACAGAGGATAGGGAAAGAGAGAATCTTAAACAGGCTCCACAGGGAGGCTTGGGCCCAGTGGGGCCTTTAGGAAGGTCCATCCCCCTGGCAGGCAGAGTCAGTACGGTCCTGGTCTGGGCGCTCATCCATGGCCACCAGCCGGCAGCCTTGGCTGCTTGGGCTTCCTCACAGCATGGCGGCTATGGTCCAAACACACATGCTTCTGGAAACAGAAAGTTGAAGTTGTCCATCCCTTTGGGCCTCAGCCTGGAAACTGCCAGGGTGTCATTTCCACTGTATGCTGTTGGCCAGAGCCATCACAGAGCCCACCCAGATGACAGGGGTGGGGATTAGACGCTGCCTCTAAACAGGGCAAGCAACAAAGGATTTGGTGATCTTCGAGAAGGGACTGCCACGTTACGGACATAGATCTGGATTCAGGTAAGCCCACCATGTAATCCTTTGACATGTGAATCTATCACACATGTGATGTCATGCAAACCCCTTAGGCTCTCACATGAATTCAACGAAGCTGGTGGCATTTGTTATTGCTGAGTGACAAAGGACGAGACACGCCCAGAGTGATTCAGTCATGTGTACCCACCCGCAGTCACTGGAGTTCACGTCCACTGTCTTCTCACGCCGGCCACAATTGGGTCTCCCGGGCATTTTGTCTGTTTAAGACATTTCTTAGGTTTGGGGGAACAAACGGTAAGAGCCTTGCCCTCCTAATAAGCTTAGCAACACCCAGGAAGGGAGTTTAGAAAAACAGCTCAGGTCCCAGGAAGGCGTGAGCCACATGGGCCTGCCTGTGGCTGCTGGATGGGCTCCATTTGGAAACATGGATGCTCTAGATCTTTTCTTTTTCTTTACGGCGTCTTGTGGAAGAAATAATAACAATTCTAATGAAATGCAATTAATTTTATTTATACGTGGGCTTATGGTGTTGTAAAGAAGAAATCTTGCCTCAGTTTTTCCCCATTGAGAATGGTATTCACTGTGGGTTTTTCATAGAAGGGCTTGATGATATTGAGGTGTGTACCCTCTGTCCCTACACGGTGGAGAGTTTTGATCAAGAAAAGATGCTGTACTTTGTCAAATGCTTTTTCAGCATTTATTGAGAGTATCATATGGTTCTTGTTATTTCTTTTATTAATGTATTGTGTCACATTGATTGAAGTGCGGATGTTGAACCAAACTTGCAGCCCAGGAATAAATCCCACTTGGTCGTGGTGAATAATCCTTTCAATGTACTGTTGGATCCTATTGGCTAGTATTTTGGTGAGAATTTTCCCATCTGTGTTCATCAAGGATATTGGTCTGTAATTCTCTTTTTTGATGGGGTCTTTGCCTGGGTTGGGGATCAAGGAAATGCTGGCTTCATATAATGAGTTTGGAAGTTTTCCCTCCATTTCTATTTTTGAAACCGCTTCAGAAGAATAGGTATTAACTATCCTTTAAATGTTTGGTAGAATTCTGCTGGGAGACCATCTGGCCCTGGACCCTGATCTGTTTGGAGATTTCTGATGACTGCTTCAATTTCCTTGCTGATTATGGGTCTGTTCTTACATTTCAGTTTTGGTAGTTTATATGTTTCCAGGAATGCATCCATTTCTTCCAGGTTGCCTAATTTGTTGGCATGTAATTGCCATAATATCTCTTATAACTGTTTGCATTTCTTCGACCCAAGGTCAGAAAGAATTATACCTCTGTTTCTCGCTAATAGTTTTATACATTTAGCTCTTACATTTAGGTTTTAGTCTATTTGGAATTTACACATGGTGTGACGTAAGGTCTAATTTTATGCTTTTGCATTTGTAGGTCTAGTTGTTTAGTGACTTTTGCTGAAAAGACTATGATATCCCATTGAGGCGCTTGGCACCTTTGCAAAAGTCAATTGGTCATAGATATATAAGTTTATTTCTAGATTCTTTTTTTTTTTTTAAGATTCTATTCATTTGAAAAGGAGGGAGAACATGAGAGAGAGAGAGAGAGAGAGCACAAGCAGTGGGGACGGGTAGAAGGAGAAGCAGACCCCCCGCTGAGCAGGGGTCCTGATGCATGACTCGGCCCCAGCACGTGGGATCGTGACCTGAGCCAATGGTCACAGCCACCTAACTGCCTGAGTCACCCAGGTGCCCCTATTTCTGGATTCTAAGCTCTAATTCCCTGTTCTATATGTCTATCCTTAGGCTAGTATCACAGTCTCTTGATTTTTTATAGTTTTGCAGTAACTTAAAATTAGGAAATGAGAGTTCTCCAAATTTGTTCTTTTTCAAGATTGTTTTAGTCTCAGTCCTTTGCATTTCCAAGAAATAATATTTACCAACCAGAGTACATTGCTTATGCACAGTTCCTTTTGTCTTCAGACATAGACTTTCCAGTGAAAGCACTACTTTCCAAAAGTTTCTTCCCCCAGCCCCTCCTTTGGAACAAATTGTGTGTATATCTGTAACACAGCCTGCTTCATCAGTCATGGTCGGATTTCCATTCTGATACCCCGTCACATCCAGCTGGGCTTTAAAATTGACTTTCGATCACCCTCTCTTTCCCGAACCAATGGCAATGAGTAATATGCTTTCCTTTTACCAAATATCATATGACTGGAATCCTACAACATAGAGCCTTCTGTGGCTGGCGTGATGAATACCTTGATCTTTTAATCACATGCCTTACCACGCTGTGTTTTAGCCCTTCTCCTGTCCTGTACTCTCCCTCCAGTTATTAGCAATTGAAAATGAAGCTGCTATCAACCTGCAAGTAGGGGTTTGTACTCACATAAACCTCAGCTTGCTTGAGTAGACACCTAGGAGTTTAATTGTTTGGTTATACAGTAAGTTTATGAAAAATTTCCAAACTTTCAAAGTGACTATATCATTCTGCATTTCCCTACATTTTAGATCACTCTGCATTCTTGCCAGTGTTCAGTATCACGTGTTTCTCTTTTGGATTTTGAGCTTTCTGTAAAGGTGTAGTGAATAGCCCATTGAGGTATTAGTTGGTTTTCCT
Source organism: Mustela lutreola (assembly GCF_030435805.1). NCBI lineage: Eukaryota > Metazoa > Chordata > Mammalia > Carnivora > Mustelidae > Mustela > Mustela lutreola. The sequence continues at coordinate 98,667,914 of NC_081301.1, forward strand.
AATAATGAGTGATGCTGGCCCTTTTCCCAAGCTTATTTGCCATCCATATATCTTTTCTGGTTAGGTGTGTGTTCAGATCTTTTAAAATTGGATGTCTGTTTTCTTACTGTGGAGTTTAAAGAGCCTTTATGTACTGCAGATAGGAATCTTTAATCAGACATGTGATTCTCAAAAGTTTTCTTCCAGCCTCTGGCCTAGTTTTGAACCGTTTAATGGCGTCTTTACAGGTAAATATTACTGACTTTAACAAATGAAATTCATCTTATTTATTCTGTTATGGATTATTTTTTGGTGTCATAGCTGAAAACTACTTGCCTAACATAAAGGCACAAAGATTTCTACTCTGTTTTCTTCTTAAAAAGTTTCAAAGCTTTCTCTTTTATGTTTAGATCTATGATAAAATTCTTAGTTCATTTTTGTGTGAAATGAAGATGTATATGCATGTTTTTTTGCAGGTGTATGTTCAATTATCCCAACATCATTTGTTGAAAAAAAGTATCATTTCTCCGTAATGACAGTGACTTTTCTCTTGGAGACTTTCTGGGCTGCACTGATAAAACTGAATTTATCAGCAGCAGAATTTTCTGACCTGTTTTCATTAACGATTTTATCTTCACTGCTTTCTCTCCCATCTCATGTTTTTAAAATTTCCTCTGCATGTGCTGCTAATTTTGAAAACATTTTCCTTGTTGTTATCATGAGTCTATTCCTACCTTAGATATTTCCTGTCCTTTCTCTGAGATCCAGAGTGGAGGATAAATTCATGTGTGCAACACCAGCTTGTTTCTTTTCAGGGAAAGCTTTTGTTTATCGTGGCACATCCCAGACGTCACCCCTGTTGTACTCCGTAACCTCAGTTGCTCATTGTCCTTTCTCCCCTGAACAAAAACCATGACATGGAAACATCAAGAGGATATACACGTGTTCTCATTGAAATATTCCTTCAACCGAAGTCGAACGTCGGGGACACGGTGTCTTCCCAGAGAGCGGGCAAGCATGTCTACATATTTACGATGTCAACCTTCAAAGCTTGCTTGGGTTCCCCTGGGGATAGGGGTGGCCCATGGTGGCACTCGTCGACCCCTTTTATTTTTCTGGCTGAATTTTGTGGAAATTATACACAGACTATGGGCATTTGATTCTTAGTTTTCCTTCCTTGAGTGCAATTTGAAGGTTTTAAAAATAGATCTTGTTGAGTAACTTGCAATAGACTTCTCTGTCAGAGTTGATGTGCTAACATCTTAACCCATAAGCCCTTACATTTTGGGGGAGAAGTAAGAAAAGCTGTGACTCAATACATTTAGGATGGGGTCAGTGTTTCATCTCTTGGTCTCTGTGATGCTGGGGAATTCATGCTGTAACCCATCTACTAAACAAGGCTCTGAATATAACCATGGATCCTCTAAGACAATGGCTTAAGCTTGCAAGAGTGAGAAAGTCCAAATTTATCCAAAATATAAGCCATCTAAAGCTCTTGTTATTGAACTTTTTATGACAAGAGTTAAAAGACAAATTAGTATATTTGATTTTCATGGTCTGCTGCCCATCCTCTGGCTTAATTCCTTCCTTCTACAATACTGCAGGTCGAGAAAGAAAAGGTTTTATAAAGTCCGCAGTGTGGACAAACCATGAAATCATTACGAAAGACTGTATTCTTCAGAAATGCACAGCTTGACTTAAAAAAGAAAATGAAGCAGAAGATACATGAATTCTAAATTGTCCTATTTTTTCTTTTTCTTTCTTGCTTCTCAGAAAGACAAGGCTGCCCACGTCTGACTCAGCTCCTTCCTAATGGCCTTCGCTTCTGTTAGTGTTCGCATCCGCGTGAGGGGAGCATGGGAAACCCTGGGTCTCCTTGATTGAGATCTAAGTCACATGCCATTCTTTCCCCCACTGAATGACTCCTTCTCTGTGTCCCCAGGGTGCTCACTCTACCCCCAGACCACTACCCGTTTCCAGACCATTTCACCACCCTCAGAACATACCCGAACTCCCCTACCTCTGGCGACCGCTGGTCTGCTTTCTGTCTCTGTGGATTTTCCTATTCTGGACCTGTCGTATACATGGAATCATAAAAAGGTGTTTTTTGGTCTTGATTCTTTCACTTGTTGTTTTGTTTTGAGTTCACATATTATGGCCAAGGTTCAGCATGTGGCGATACTTCATTTGTTTTTCTGTTGAGTTCTATTTCTTGATATGGACATCTGCCATATATCTTGTTGATTCATTCATCAACTCCTGGACATTTTGATGGTTTCTATTTTATAGCAGCTACAATAATGTTGCTATGAATATTCATGTACAAATTTTTGTGTGAATATGTTTTCAATTTTTTTTGGCACATAACTAGAAGTGAATTGCTGGATCATCTGGTAATGGTATATTTGCATTTTTGAGGAGCTTTCCTCAGTGACTGTGCCATTGTACATTTCCACCCCCAACGTATGAAAATCTCGTTTTGTCAACATCCTCACCAACACTTTCAAGTTTCTTTTCTTTCTTTATTCATTTTTCCTTTCTTTCTTTCTTTGGTTTCTTTTTTACTGTTCTACCTATCTTTGTGGATGCATGGTGATGTCATTGAAGTTTTGATTTGCATTTCCCTGAGGACTAATGATTTGGATTTTCATGGATTCTTTCTCATTTGTCTATCTCCTTCAGAGAAATATTTATTTAAATGCTTCGCCCATGGTTTCAGTTGGGCCATTTGCTTTTATTGTTAAATTGTAAGAGCTCTTTATATATTCTGGACACAAAACCCTTGCCAGAAATATGACTTGCAAGTATCTCTCCCATTCTTTGGGTTGTCTTTTCACACACATTTTTAAGAATTGCCATATCTTCTAAGAACCATGATTTAAATGTAACTCTTTTCTTCCTCCTAACATATGGTTCTGGTTATTTTTGGCTTTCCATCAGCTAATCAAGTTCTGGGTAAGAATTTTTTGTTTTTCCTGCATTACATGAAAGGATATTTTCCATAAGAAATAATGACAAAAACCACCTCCTTAAATGACCCCTGCTTCTCTGCCACAGTCAGTGCCCATGTCTCCACATCCTGGAGGCTCTTCCTTTGTCCTTGGGCTACGCCCAACCCGAGAGATGCCCCCTACGGGACACATTCAGCTTTCTTACCTACGCCGCCATCTGCAGTCTTCTTTCCCCTTCCGTGCCTTCCCCCGGGATGTCCCAGCTCTCGGGTCCCTCGGGTCCCAGTCCCATAACCACGAATTCCTGCACCAGCACCACCACCATCGCCACTTCCCACCCCCGTTCCAGAAACCCCTGAAGGCCAAGAGGAAACTACCCAGCATACTAGCAGCAAACTCACGATATGATCAACTTATGTAGGTATTTTCAGCGGGTAGCGTTAATAGAAGCAGATGAGTGGAGACTCAAAGTGCTGTATTTTCTGCAGAGAAGTTCCGTGTGCTCCATAGCATTTTAAGCAATTGTAATGTTGACATAATCATCAATCACAAGATGTTGCAAAAATCCCTGAACCTTTGTTCGGATTTCTCCAATAGGTAGCATCTTAACATCTTGCACAAGTGGGTGTAATATCAGACTAGGACATTGACACTGGTACTGGGCCAGATATCATGCTGATTTTACCATTGTTGTGTGTGTGTGTGTGCATGCGCATATGGGTGTGTGTGTCTGTGTGTGTGGTTCTGTACGTGTACCTTTATGTAACCACCACCGTATTCAAGATAAAGAACTGCTCCATAATCTCAAAAAGTTCCTGCGTGCTACCGCTAACCCCTGGTCCCACTCACCTGCTCTCTGCCTTTATAAACTGGTGACTGTAGCAATAGTGTTTTTTCTCCGCACTGCTATGCTTGTGCGTTCAACCACTAGAGGACATTTGCCTTTTCTCCAGTTTTTGGCTATTAAGTATAAAATCACTATGAGCATTTGTATACAGTTTCTTGTGTGGACATAAGTTTTCATCTCTCTGAGATAAATGCCCAGAAGTGTGATCGCTGTATCATATGGTGAGTCTATGTTTGGTTTCTAAAAGACGCTGTCTAAGTTTCTCCCAGATTGGTACATTAGGAAGGATCCAGTTTCTCTGCATCCTTGCCAGCATTTCCTGGTGCCACTGTGGGTTTTTTTTTTGTTTTGTTTTGTTTTTTCTCGTAGGTACGTAGGTATATACTAATATCTTGTTGGGGTTTCAATGTGCACTTCTTAGTGATTCGTGTGTTCAAATATCTTTCATGTGTTTATTGGGTGTCCATCTTTGGCAAAATATCTGTTCATGTCTTTTGCCAATTTCATACATTTTTTTCCATTGTATTTTGAGAATTTTTAAAATATATTCTACATGTGAGTCCTTTGTTAGATGTGTTGCTTGCAATTACTTCTCTAATCTGTAGATTTTCTTTTCATCCTCTTAACAAGAGCTTTTGCCCACCAATATGTTTAATTTGATGAAGTTCAATGAATTAATTCTTTTTTTTAATGGATTATACCCTTGGTGTCATATCTAAGAGCTCTTTGCCTATCCACAGGCCCTGAAGACTTTTTTCTCTGTATTCTTCTAAAAAGTTCAATGTTTTCATGCTTTCCATTGAAAAGGTGACCTATCTGACCTGGGCTGCATACATTGTAAAGTTTAGATGGAGATTCACTTTCTTTAAAACAACAGATACTCCATAGGATTTACTAAAAAGATGACTTTTCTCTCAATGTGTGACTTTTTCACCTTTGTCAAAATCCACTGGGCCTCTTTCTCAGCTCTCTAACCGCCTCCTTGGACTCTGTGGTGCCTCCTTCATTTAATGGGAAAGCAGTCTTCATGATAAAACACCATGTCAGCTGGAGGTCTTAGTTTGACATTCTTTACCAGGTTGAAGAATTTTCTCTTTCCCTACTTTTGCTGAGCTACTTTATCATGGGTGGTTGTTTGAATTTTATCAAGTGCTTTTTCACATCAATTGACACATTTACATGTTTTTTAAAAATATGAATTACATGTGTTGATACTGGAGTATGGAAATGGCCTGTATCCTTGGAATAAATGACCTTGGTCATAGGATATAATTAATTTTGTATATTGCTTAATTGGAATTACTTTATGTTTTGAAGAATCTCTGCATCTGTGTTCATGAGGAAGAGTTGCCTATAGTTTTCTTGTTTTTGTTACCAGGTAGTACTGACTTCACAGAATGAAGGAGGAAGTACTTGCTCGTCATCTAGTTTCTGGAAGAGAGTCCCCACTTGGGTACAGAAGACGTGTCTCATGGTCAACAGGTGGAGGGTGGAAATCCTGGGCTGCGTCGTCCTCCCCAACACCGCTCTGGTGGGAATGGGGGGTGGTGCCTCGCTGCAGCCAGAATGACACAGGAGTTCAGGCTCCCCGGCAGGTCCCCACGGACGCCAGTGCAGAGGAGAGTGTGTGAGCACCTGCTGCTGCTGGGTGAGGCGGGATGTCGGGACTCCCTGGAGTGAGGGGAGTTCTCATTCCCAGGAGGTCGTGGGAGAAGTCCCCGTTCTCCACAGCCTCGACAGTCCCACCACCGTGGTGCGTCAGGGGGACTGGCTCTTTACTTCCAGGTCAGGATGAAACTGTAGACCCCGCTTGGGCCTCTGTAAGTGTGCTGGGATGGGGAAGAGGGAGCCCTGCTCTAGGCCGCTTACTCTCAGGCTTCCTCTTGATCTCTCCTGCAACTACCCAAGGGGGAGAGGAAGAAAAACGTCCCTGTTGGGCAAGTTGGAATTCCTGGCTTCCCACTCGGATTTGCTCATGGGGCGGGAGAGGTCACATTTTTTGCTGTTGCGTTTGACTAGAACAGAAAGGTTAGTGACACCAGGGTTTCTGTCTTGCTGGGTTGCCCGTATCTCAGTCCTTTGGGTAGAGAGGAGTATTGTCCTTGTCTGCGCCCACGGGCGTTTCTGAGTTCTGCGCTTCCCTAACATCCAGACTGGGAAACTCGAAGGAGAAAAACAGTCAAAAGAACCCATCATCCTGTTCCTCTGTAAGTCCCAAGGTCCCCTCCAGGGCGCCGGTTTCCGTTCATGTTACACACGGTAGCCGGAGCACGCACTGTTCATGGCAGTAGGGACAAAGAGAAATGCGCTTCTCCATCTCACCTGTCACTGGGAGCCTTCCTCCATGACAAGTTTAAATAGATTAATTTTTTAGAACAGTTACACATTAATAGAAAAATTAAGATGGTAGTACATAGAGCTCCAATCTGTGCCACTTACTTTCTTCTGTTAGCGCACTCCCGACCCTCCATTTGTTATCATCTGTTACAGAGTCACCCATGTTACCCTGAGAGAACCAATGCTGGTACTTCAGTCACTGAAGCTCACACTCCTTTCAGACTTCTTGGTTTTCACCCGATGTCCTTCTTCTGTTCCATGCCACGAACAAGTGTCATATTGACCTAGGCTCCTCTTGGCTGTCATGGATCCTCCAACATTTTACATCTTCGATGACCTTGACAGCTTTGAGGAAGACTAGTCAGGTGCTTTGTAGACCATGCCTCTGTCAGAATTCCTCTGACATTGTTTTGAGGTTATACTGGCATATATATATATATATTTTTTTTTTCATGAAATTAAAGCATCATTGATGTCTTGTATTAAGGTTTATGCCATTACATGGGTTAGTGTTTCTGAAGCTGACTGTGGCCACTGGCTGACTCATGCTGTCAGGCTTCTCCACTGTAAAGTAAACCTTCCCCTACCTGACTCTTTGGAACAAAATCACTCCATACAGCCCCTACTTAAGGAGCTGGCAATTATACCTCCTTCCATCGAGTGGACAGGATAAACCTACATTCTTTGAAATTCTTCTTCATATGGGATGGGTCTATTCCCTGCATTTACTTATATCCATATGAAGTCATAAATATTTTTTTTAATCTATTTTTATAATCCAAAGCTTCACACAATTGTCTTGTGTGTTCAAACCATGCCAGCCTTGGCCCTAGGTGGTCCCTCCAGCTGACCCCTGTGCCATGGGGATCCCTGGTTCATTTTAGTGGAGAATGGTGTAGATGCATGTATTTAGCACAGTATAATATCTTTGTGTCTCCATCAGGAGACAGAGTGAGTAAATACATACGTGCATATTAATGTGTGGACCTACACACAATCTATTGATATTTCCATAAATAAACCTCTGTATTCAGATTAACTGACGGGAGTTCTCTTGCTTTCCAATCCCATCACTACAGCATGGATCATTCTAGCTTCTTCCCTGCGCTTATCTGTAAACTCCACCTCCAGCGGAGAGAAACCGAGCTCCCACTATGTTTCAGGCACTCACTTAACAGTCCAAACCCAGGATAAACACATAACAGTGTTGGCGTGGCGTTGTCAGCCCAGACCCTTGTGGGATCCATGTTATCCGCAGAGCGCGGTGCTTACGGGCGGTTCTTGGGTTTAGTCTCACAGGGTGCTCATTCCCAAAGCTTTCGCCCGAGTCCCTTCAGTGAGTTTGTTTCATATGTTGGTCCCGCACAGTCTGCATTCCACCCTGAGATCCTTATCTTCCTAAATGCAGTTTAAATTTCCATAGGTTCAGGTTCACTCTTTGTTCTGTAAAGTTCTGTGGGTCTTGACAAATGTTAAATGCCATGTGCTTGACATTAGGGTATCATACAGAGCAGTTTTGACCTCTAAAAACTATGGGTTTCACCGAGTCAACCCTTCCTCCACTCTTATGAACCCATGACAACCACAGATCTTTTTTCCTGTCTCTAGTTTTGCCTTTTCCAAAATATATAATTGGAATCCTGCCCTACGTAGACTTTTCAGATTGTCGTCTTTCACTCGATGTATTAGCATTTTAAAGAGAAATAGCTAATTTTTGATCACTGAGAAAGTAAGCCCATAAAACAATACTCCTGTGTAGGTTTTGTTTTGTTTTGTTTTGTTTTGTTTTGTTTTGTTTTGAGAGGGAGAGAGCACGCATGCGCATGGGTGAGGGGTGAAGGGGCAGAGGGCGAGCGAGAGAGACAATCTGAAGCAGGTTCCAAGCCCAGTACAAAGCCCGACATAGGGCTCAATCTCATGACCTCAAGATCATGACCTGAGCCGAAATCAAGAGTCACACGCTTAACTGACTGAGCCACCCAGGGACCCCATGCTGTGCCTCTATTCTAAGGATAGGCATTTCCTAACATGAAAAAGTAGTATATTTTAGAATGCATTTGTAAATATGCTCTTTAAAATCTGAATTTGATTTCAGTTTCCAGGGGCAGGTGTCGAACATGAACAGTATCTACTAACTTCACACACAAGGACATGAACTGCACGTAAATATTTAAGCAGAAATAACCCTTGAGCCTTTATTGGGTTGTCTGTTTCCTGAACTCTCCTTCTCAGGTAAGCTGTGGGTTACCTGCACCAACAGTGCTGCATCTTTGCTCCTTGACTCTTGCCGAACGACCTCAGTGAGCCCAAGGTAAATTACAGAGGATACGCAGTGGTTGATCAGGGTTCAGGGCTGAGGGACCATTGAACAGGAGCACACGTCACCCTTTGTCCCAGCCCTGGCACCAAGTGCTGGGAGCCCCCTGTGTTCTAGCCCCTCCCCGCCCGGCCATCTGAACTGTGGCATGGTCTCTTGAAACGAGTCTCACTCCAGTGTCCATTTCCGCCTTTCCTCACCCACAGTCTCCTCCAAACGTACCCACCAGAGCAATCTTACTGCAAAGTAAGGTGGTCTTCCTGCGTCAAGTCCCTGATGGCCTCCCCAGACTCCTCACTGTTGTTGGAAAGCTTCATTTGGAAAGGACCCTGGGTGCTTCCCCAGCCCCGTCTCCCCACACTCAGACCCTCTTTTCACCACCACAGCACTCCCCAGATCTGCGGCTGCTTCAGCTTTATCCCGAGGGTGTTTCTGACCCAGCCCTTCACCAATGCCATGCTCCTGGTCCCATGGCCCCTCCGGGGATCCCCAGGACTTCTTCCCGAGAGTCGGGACTCCATCATCCATGAGCCCCTCAGACACGCTTTCCCCAATCCCCAAGCATGGAGGTCACGATTTTGTTATGTTCTCATTAAAGCACGACAGTACCTGTGTTGTTTCTCTAAGTCTGTCCTGTCTGACCACCCGCACCCCAACACACATACGAGGACGCATGCTCCATGAGAAACATGACCTTTCGTGTTGCCTGCGGCCGCACCCCAAGACCTAGAAATTGACAAGCCCTCAACAAATATTTGTTGAATGGATACACAAATGAATGACGATCCCGTGCCACTAACATTAGAACGGTTTCTTGGCAACAGCCACGGGCTTGTGCCTTCAGCCTTGCATTTCACCATGGCCTCTGGGAGAGCATGGTGCCTCTTTCTGAGAATTCCTGGGACACGTATTCCGTCCCGGATTAATCAACGCCCAGTAAAACCGACAGGGAGAACACCCACTTCACTGCCTACACAGCCCAAGCGTATCTTGATAAAACTAAACAAAATCCTCATTCGTGACATGCATCTTACTTTCTCCATGGGGTTGAAGAACCAAGTCATCTGCTGGGGAAACACATCCCTCTGAAATACATTCTTTATTACTTATTATCAAGACCCAGGAAATATTTAACTGCCAGATAGATAAAGATATCACAGGAAAAATGTCTCATAAGTGTATTAAAAATGATGATTTGAGCACTGACACAACAGTAGCACTATATATGATGTGCGCTCAGTCCAAAAATTTTATCCGAGGATCCTCTGGAGTTGAGATTCTATTGTTTCAGGAACATCATGGTCTCGAGTTTTTATTTTGTTGCAGGTATCTATGAAAGCAAGGAAAATGGTTGAAATCACCCCGTGAAGGACCACGAAGACTGTAAAGGAAGCCATGTGCAAAGAGGTTGTCGGGGGGAAAGCTTGCCTACCTCAACCAGTTGTCACGTTTTGGCGGGAAGCACAGACAAGAAGACAAAGAGCCTCTGCTTGCATCCTCTTAGAAGGTGGTGCTGGGAAGGTCATGGTTCTGGTTTGCTATGAAGTTGAAATATGTTTTCGCTTTTAAATGTAAAATTCCACGCTCATTCAATTTAAAGGATGAGCTTCCATTTTTTGAGCACCTCCCAAGTGCTTTCTTCTCTCTCTGCCGGTCACCTAGCCCTCGTGGCCATACTCGGAGGCAGGTCTTTTTATACCCATTTTACCAAAGAGGCTTAAAATGACCAAGCAGCCTCTCCTGGAGTCATCCAGCTAGAACTTTCCAGACGACCCACAGCCCACCAAAGCCCAATGTGCATTCAAACTACGGACTCTTGAACCGCAAACGAGTCAGGTCCAGACTCAAGCTACCCAACACCTGGATTCTCCCGTATGGAACTGGGGACATGTTGGGACTGGATAAGGATTAAACTGCTTAAAAACCTTTATGCATTTTAATTCTTTTTCCTTAAAATTGAAATTCTTCACTCTATTTAAATGTACATGTCTGACAATATGTGTTTCAAAGTCTGGGAAATTCAGACTAGTCTATCAGTGCCTGTTACATAATGATGGTGAAATATCATGTTTTGTATTAAAGATAAAAGACAAAAAACAAAACACCATTAATTCATTTGCAAATCAAGTGATAAAACAACTTCTCTTCCTCTGGTTACTCTTGCTTAAAGAAAAGCACACGGAGCTTACAGGAGCAGAGCGAGATTGGTAGAGACCCAGAAGGGGCCTCTCAGCGGGCTTCCAAGACGGATGATGTGGGTTCCCACGGTTTTCCCTTCTTTTCCCCCATGGTCTAACTAGAGCTGTCCTGTGCTTATGAGCGTTTGTGAACGTTACATACGGAATCCAAGCTGGGAAGAAGGACAGGGCTTATTGGTTGTCACGGGGCCATTGGGGTAAGGCATTCCTGTGCCAGATGAAAATGTCCTGAACTTAAGGGTCAGTAGTAAAAGGAGAACACGGGGTGCCAAGGGGAGAGGAAGACAGTGGGTTGTGAATGGGGCCCCTGCCCGGCACGCATGCAGGTGGCAGCAGGCACACGTTGGAATCAGAGAATCCAGGCCAAAGTCCTGGCCCAGTTACTGGGTAGCTGTGTCATCTCAGGAAGTTTTCTGAGCTCCTCCCTTCCTCGGTGAGATTAAAAATACTCATGTCCACGTCAAGATGAAGAATAACAAAAGTCAACTCACGACCAATACATCCATGTTATTATTCAGTAAGAACCTCTAAGGAACCATTTCTAAATCTGACCTAAATTCTCTGATGCTCCGGCCCAAGTTCACCTTCCCTCCTGGTTGGCTCTGTAATATTTCTCCTCATCGCCCTCTATTTGCACACCTTCCAGAAGCTTCTGCTATCTCGTCTGAACAATCCCAGTCACTTGAACCTGCCCTCTAGGGCCGTATTTTGATTAACCGCTGGTAATTAAAATTACATTTGATGAACTGGAAAAAAGCCGCTGGTTGGCTTCTCTTTAGCACCTTGCACACGTAATTTAGTAAAACTCAGAAAGCAGAAAGAGTGTAATTTCCTATAATTACAGGGAGGCTGGAAAATGCAGTGTTTTGGGGGGAGATAAAAGAGATGTCCTCTTTATTCTTCATTATCTTTGTGTGGGTGTATCTGAACCTAATTGTAAAAAGTAAAAAGTAAAAGCTCAGGTTGTCAGGAGACTTTGAGATGGTTGTAAAGAAAGTATTTTAGGGTATACTTGTGGCAGAAACTTCTGTATTTTCTTACTAGTGGAGAGATTATCATTTATATAAAAGTATGCACATTTTTTTTTTTTTTAGAAAAAGGAAAATGTTTTTAATAAACTTGTTATTTTGGAACAGTTTTACATTTACAGAAAAATTGCAAAAATGGTTCAGAGGACTCGCATATACTCTACGCCCAGTGTCTCCAATTATTGGTATCTTACCGTAGTTGCACTTTGTTTTGAAACTTATGTCATTGTAGAAACAAGTATGTGTGTCTACGAAAATTCTGAAAAGTCGAAGGTCATGTGTTTAAAGATATAAGAGCTCAAATATCTGAAAGAATTAGTAAAGTTTACAAAGTATATATTTTTTACCATCTTAACCATTTCAAGCATACAACACAGTATTTTTAACTGCGTGCACATTGGTGTGCAACAATCTCCAGAACTTTTTCATCTTTCAGAGTAGAACTCGATGTCCATTGAAAAACAACTCTGCTTCTTCCCCTCTCCCGTCTGGCCCCTTACAACCAATTTTTGACTTGGATTCTAAGCATTTGAATACTTTCGATATCTCATGTATGGACCATCATAGTCTGTCTGTGATTTACTTGGTTTACTTAGCACTTACTTAGTCTGACCCAAGATATCATTGCATGTTTTCTTCTAATAGTTTTATAGTTTCGGATCTTACCTTTAGGTCTTTAATTCCTTTTAAGTTAATGTTTGAATACAATATAAGGTAAGGGCCCAACTTCATTCTTTCGCTTGTGAATATCCAGTTTTCCCGTGATGCTTGTTTTTGAATTAACCCGAAGTCTTAGATATATGTGTGAAAGAGACGAAGGATTTGGGGAAGACCAAGCAGAATGTGCGAGACAGAGGACGCCTGTCAAGACGCTGAGAACTAGAGGAAACTTGGGGATTTCTGAGTTCATAAGGCACAGTGAGGATGACCCTGGGATGCACAGAGAAATCAGGGATTCTGAGGAAGTAGGAATTTCATCAAAGTTGTAGAAATTATTAGAAGAAGAGGCAGAGGGGCATTCTTCTAAGGAACACCTGTTTTTCTTGTGTTTTATATATGCTATTATAATTCCTATAATTCCAACTTGTCCACAAGACTGCAAATTTTGGGAAAACAAAATATCGATCTAAATTATTTACAACTGTTTCCTTGTGGCTTAACACAATGCCTGGCACATAGTGTCTGCTCAGTCCATATTTGCTGAATAACAGATTAAAGGACTTCCACGTGATTATAGACTAGGTTATCTGGATATATCTTTTTAAAAAACACCTAGAAAGACTGTATGAAGTATAACAAAAAATTGTCCAACATAGAAAAAAACAGAGAAAGTTCCTTCCTAGATTCCAGCGAGAGAAGAGTAACCATTGTGAAATGTGCTGTGAGTCTTCTCTGTAGCAAAGGAAAGACAACCAGACATTTATTCCATCTAAGGGATAGACACTTATTCCAGACCCTATAGCCTTCCTGTGTCACCTCCAGGAGGAAAAAAATGCTGACAAATATGTGTGAAGGTCAAGACCAGAAACACAGGCCCACTGAAAGAGTGAGACTTAATCATAAGATTAATACATCCCTCCAACACACACCCCTCACCGCCTCACCAGCAGTGAGTTCCAGCTGACAGAGCTGCAGGAAGAAACTCCCCCAGTGCGCGTACCTGGGGATCACTGAAGCCAGCAGGAGAAACAATGACCAGGAGACAGAAGGAAGTAACCAGCGAGCGACTGAGACGCCCTTTGATGAGTTGAAAGGATAAATAAATTATACATTCATATACTGGAAAACCACTCAGCAACGAAAAGAGAAGATGTCTCAAGCTACATAAAGACACAGATGGGGCGCCTGGGTGGCTCAGTTGGTTAAGCGACGGCCTTCGGCTCACGTCATGATCCTGGAGTCCCCGGATCGAGTCCTGTGTCAGGCTCCCTGCTCAGCGGGGAGTCTGCTTCTCCCTCTGGGCCTCTCCCTTCTCGTGCTCTCTCTCTCTCTTTCACTCTGTCTCTCTCTTTCAAATAAATAAATAAAATTAAAAAAAAAAAGACACAGATGAATCTTAAAGGCACAGTGCTGAGGGAAACAAGCTTGTCTGTAAAGGATGTACACTAGGTAAGTCCAATTATATGACCTTTGGAAGAAGGTGAACTGCACTGGAAGTAAAGCAGTCATTACCTGCCCGAGGTCCCGGGATGAAGGTTTGGGGTGGGAAGATGGAACCGGTAAGTCACAGGAGATTTTGTGTGTGTGTGTGCGTGCGTGTGTGCGTGCGCGTGTGTGTGCATGTGTGTGTGCATGTGCGTGTGTGCGTGCATGTGTGTGTGTGGTGAAACGACTTTGTGTGACACTATAATGACAGGTACATGACATTCTGCGTGCAGGTACACTAGTAAGGACTACTTGCTGTCCCCTCCATGGTAAATGTATAATCTACCTGCCTGCTCTGGGTTAGCTGCCCCTCCTTCCCCAGGGTCAGTACCATGAAAGGGGCTCAGTGTCGATCTCCACTGTTGGCGGGAGGCCCTCAATCATAGGGCTGGCCAGATAAGCAGTGGTGGCCCTTAGGTGAGGGTTTGTGGTTGTTTCCATGACTAGCTTCTGTCCTTGCTCCCAGAGGACGCACTGAACAGGCACCAGACTGGCTGAAGGAAGCGGCCAGCTGATGAGCCCAGGAGGACCACTTTCTCCACCTGGCTCCTCCTCCTATCTAGAGCGTCTCCTGAAATGGACATCTGCGCATCTGAGTCCCTTCCCAGAGCCTGTCCACACATTTCTTCCCCAGACTTCCTTGTTATATAAGCATTCTAATCTTGTTATTTTGAAGTCCCCAAAGATCTGGGTAAAGCCATTAGCTACTGCCACGAGTCAGTAGTGATCTGTAGCTTAAGCTCTCTTGATCCCCGTCAGGATCGGCATCTTCTAGTTTTTTGAGGTCTTTCTCTTTCTTGATTATCTTGTAATGAGGCTTTCGAAGGAAGTGTGATGGCAAGAACACTGGGCGAAGAGCTCAAAGTTGGAAAACCTAGTCAGGAGTGTGACCCAGACAGGTCATGTAACCTCTCTTTGCCTAGGGAGGTCTTCATAATTTTATTTATTTATTTGGAAGAGGCAGAGAAAGAGGGGAGAGAAAGCATGAGCAGGGGCAGAGGGAGAAGAAGACTCCTCACTGAGCAGGGAGCCCAGTGCTGGACTCAGTCCCAGGATTTCAAGATCATGACCTGAGCCAAAGGCATTAACCAACTGAGCCACCCAGGCACCCCTGCCTCAGGATTTTTATCTGTAAAATCAGTCGACTGAAATTGAAGTTTGACATACAGGGATTGGTTTTGTGGTTGTAAAGACGTGTCACCTAAGAATTTAAGATAATTTGAAGAATAAATGTGTATATTACATCTGAGGCTCAGCCACTTGGGTATTTGAATAATTCTGCATTTCACATTGTTAGTAAATACATTACAATTTGTGGCATAATAGATGCACATTTCATGCAATTATTCATGTTAGAAATTCCAACGTAGCAGCGATTTGTGTAATATTTGTGACAGTAATTACCATTAATATTCACTGGCTGCTCCTTCCAGATAGGCACCACGCTGGTTCCTTTACACACATCACTTCATTATTGCTCACAGCGCCATTAGGGAAACGCCTTTGTCTTTGATTAGTCCTCTCTCAGAGAAGAGCTTCGGCTGTGAATGGTTTGCTTGAAAGGTTTTCTGCTTGTAAGCGCTGTGAGCAGGTGGGGAGGTGACACAGAGAACAGATGGGCCACCCCTCTTAGGACCCTCAAAAGAATGAAGCACACATTGGAATTGCGCCTGAGTCCAGGGACAGCGGGCACTCACCTGCTGACCTCGGCCATCGCTGGCCATTCCGGGCATGTCCAGCCTGCACACAAAGAGGACAGGTGTGCGCCCATGGCCGGAGCGCACCTCTAGTCAGGGCAATTCGGGAAGGTGGGCGTGGGGGACTCAGAGAGGGGACACTCGGGACACCAAGAAATTACAGACAGGGCACCGACAGCATCTGGTGCCACGGCTCTTCCTGTCTTTTTGTAAATTAAGAAAATGCCCCATTCTGCAATAGTTACAAGCACGTAAGGACACGCTAAGAATAGCATTTTGGAAGGTTAAACGGCATTCGAGAACGGTGAGTTTTCACCTTCAAGGTTGAATTCACTCTGAAATATCGGCTGTAGCGTTGACAGGTGAAAGCTTATTTTGATTTTGTTTTCAATCTTGAAAATACCCTGCGTGCCCAAGGGGGCAGCGTTCACTCATCCCCGCGCCTCCTTCACTCACTGGCCACAGAGCAGAGCACGCACACCTGCGATGCTCACTGACCCTCAAGTGGTCCTGCTTCCAGCCCGGTGATTCACATCCCTGGAATCCCTCCTCGCGGCTGCAAAACCCAGATAGAGGCGCTGGTTACATAATTCTTACACTTCTGCATATGAAGATGTGAAACAAATATTACAGAAAAGCCTTTCTATGAAGGGAGAGGCATAAAAACGGATGCGACATTTACTCACTTCTTAATTGGCTCTTCGGCAGGCGTTCTTGCAAGTTCTTGCTAAGTGTGCATGAGACCTTCCCGAAACGCTGCTGCTCGAGCCTGCACCTCTGGGGGCTCTGTCAGCTGCTCTTCCTCCCGGACCCCTAAAGGGAAGACACATAGAGAGAGAGCGCCGGGATGTCCTGGAGACCAAACTTCCAGATTTGAAGGCAATTTTTGAAAACTTAAATTGATAAGGACGACCTCCCTCAGTGGGGATTTCCTACCACCTTGGAGAAGCAATTCCTACTGTCTGATGTCAACCTTGGTCTGATTCACCAGCCCTCAGGGGTGGGGGGAGAGGGGAAAAGTAACAATTTATAACCAGGGCTCGGGAGGAATTTTCTGGAAACAACTGGGTGATGGTGTGGCGCTTGGAAATGACAGATGAGCATATATTTAACAAGCTGCCAAGACAATGTAATGAAAAAAACTATTTTCAAAAAGCTGTGATGGCAAATTTGGATAAAACTATTTTAAAAAAGAATCTTTAACCATGCCTCACACTGTCTAAAAAATTAACTCCGAGTGGACCATAGAGCTAAATTCAAATAAAACTATAAATAAAACAAATGAGATGCTTGTGATCTTGGGTTGGGTGGAAATAGCCCAGACACACATCAAAAGCAGGACTTAGAAAAGAAAAAGGCAAATAAGATGTCATCAAAATTTAAACCTTTGCATAAAAAACATGGTTAAGAGTATAAATAATAAGTCACAACCTAAGCAAAAGTACTTCCAAAATATACACTGAAAAAGGGCTTATATCTAGAAGGTGGAGACAACTAACTCAAACTTAATGCAAAAACAATCCAATTTTTAAAGATGCAAAAGATTTGGACAGGCATTTCAAGAAAGAAGATCTGTGAATGTCAAATAAATATATAAAAAGATATGCAAATTTAAAAACAATAAAATGCCATTATACACTTTTTAGAATGGCAGAAAGCAAACACAAAGCAAAAAAAAACAATGGACCCTACAAAATACAAATGTTGACAGAGAGGAGACGGAGAGATGGCATCTCGGGAGTGCAAAACGGTGCAGCCGCTTTGGAAAACAGTTCGGCTACTTCTTATAAACTTAAATACACACTTAGCAGATGACCTAGCAATTTCATTCTTAGGTACCTGCCCAAGAGAAATGAAAACTTCTGTTTCCTCCAAAGCCTGTATGCAAATTTGTGTTTAATAGTTAGATCCATCCTGCCCAAAGCCGGAAGCACGAGAAACATCTTTTAGGAAGCGAAGGAACAGCTGTCTATCTACACAGGAAGTGTTATGACTCAGCATTAAAAAGGACAAACTGCCAAGACCCACAACTTCACAGATGAATTTCAAGTTCACTACACCACAGCTACACAGTATAGGATTGCCTTTAATCGACCTTGTTTAAAAGACAAAATTCCAGGACTGGAAGACATACCAGTTGTTGACAGTCACAATACACGGGGAGAGAGCTTGCATAAAAGGGGCATAAGATACGTCTGCTTGTTTGAATTTACGTAACCACAACATCTTTGCTTTCAACAAATTAAGTCCTATTATATTAAGCAACCACATAGAGCTGTGTCTCCCTGCCTCGTGAAAGTAAGAATAAATTTTATTTTGAAGATACCTACATCTCTAATGAATCGTACAGATGGCATCACTTGAATCAGGAAGAAAGCCCTGAACGTGTGTTAGTTTTCTGCTAAATGTCTGTATGTTCCTGTGTCTATATATGAGACGTGGGACTGACAGCAAAGGAGGAAGTAAGTGAGAAATTCCACCTTCTTCACTCCATCTGCCAGACGGGTGTTTTAAAAAAAATAGTAATGTATTTATCTTTATTCTTCATTTCTAACTATTTTTGTCACTGTGAACCCAAGAATCTCTCTTAAATTATTTCTGAAGTAAAAAGTAAAGCTGCTAGGATTCATCCTTTTATGGAGGTGTTAAAATATTACATCAGGGATATAAAATTAATTGTCCTGTTTTAGTAGCCTATGATGCCATTTTTTACAGTTCATCAGAGTTAGAACGTGTAGCTAAGCAGTCTTTACTAAAAACATTTCCATATAAAGGATCCTTAACTCACCTCCCTGTATACACCCAGGAAATAATTCTTACACTTTTCTTTAAAAAAAAAGAAGAAAGAAAGAAAGACAGACAAACTCATAGAAAGAAATTTCCAGATTGAAAATAGTGCATCCTGGATGATTCAAGGAAGCACTTGGGTCAAAGTGGCCAATCAAAGGATTGATTGTTATTCCTTCTTGCTGGTGACCTAGATCATGAACCAGATAGAACAGAGGTCCCACTGATTCCTAGGTGACTTCAACGTCGGAGAGAGACAGCAGCACAACAAATAGCAACATTCACTTAACTTGAAAAAATAGAAAAGCAACCAGAGACACAGTAACGAACACGGAAGTGGAGCAGGATATAAGCTCTATCAAGAATAATCTGATTATTCAAGAAACATGTATTCTATGTGTTTCTTAACACTTTCAAAGGTAGTGTGCTAGGTGTGGAAGGACTCCCTTCTCAAAGCACCTATAAAACGTGTGATGACACAAGAGGCAAGTGGGTTCTCATAACTGATGGCAAAGACAGGGGAAGGACCAGTGGTGGTTTCTAGTAAGACGACCAAGCAAAGTGTCGGAAAGAGTAAGATCGGGCACTGGCACAGACTGTAAACACAGGGAGAACAGGAGATACATGGAGAGGAGGGGGTCGTTTTCCAGGTCTTAGATCTCTTATCCAAACAAGAATGTGGACACCCTGACAAAGAATGAAAGCAAAGAAGCGAAAGTGGATTATGTCTACTTAGAGACGGGAACATTGTTTTAAGCTTCCCGAACTGGGTTCTAGTCCCAAGCCCTCTTCTTGGCGGCTGTCTCCATCCCTGTGTCCCATCACCGGTGCCCCCTTAGGCCAAACCCCAGAAGAGCCGCGGGAGTCCACAAGGATGAAAGTGGGCAGGGTGTTGGGATCAAAGGACGGCTCCTGGGGAATCGTCGCGGCTGACCGACAGAAACATCCCCATGAAAGAGATTCTAGTTTGTGTTGTTTCTCTCCCTTTTAAACATTTTAGTTTCAGGTAAATGCAGATAAATGTTTTTGCTATAAAACAACAATGCAAAGCTCTAAAACACTATAAAACACAAGACAGTAATAAAACACTTCTACAAAGGGGCCCTACGGACTGTTTACCCAGTTTCCATGAATGAAGACATTTTGAAAAACTCTGGCACAATATCACAACCGAGATCCCAGCAGTGATACAGACGTTCAGAACATTTGCACCACCACAAGAACCCCTCGAGGCCCATTTATGACAAATTACCCCCTAGTCCATCCTTGATAGGATGGTTACCATCCCACTACCAACTACTAATCTGTACCCTGCTTCTAAATTTTGTCATTTCAAAAATTTTATATCAGTAAAACCACGCATTATGTAACTTAAAAAAAAAAGATTTTATTTATTTATTTGACAGAGAGACAGATCACAAGTAGGCAGAGGCAGAGGGGGGAGCAGGCTCCTTGCTGAGCAGAGAATTTGATGTGAGGCTCGATCCCAGGACCCTGAGATCATGACCTGAGTCCAAGGCAGAGGCTTAACCCACTGAGCCACCCAGGTGCCCCATTATGTAACTTTCCGAAATGCCTTTTTTTTTTCTCAGCATATTTCCTTGGAGATTCATCCAAATTGTTGCACATATCAATAATTCATTCATTTTTAATGCTGGGTAGTGTTTCATGGTAAGGATCTAAGACAGTTTGTTTAACCATTCATCCATTGAAGGACACTTGGGCTGTTTCCAGTTTCTTAGCATTGTGCATAAAGCTACTATAAATATTTGTGTACAGATTTTTATGGGAATATAAGTCTTCATTTTTCTAAGAGAAATGCCCAAGAGTGCAATTGTAGCGTTATATGGTAATTGCATATTTAGTTTTATAAGAAAATGTCAAGCAATTTTCTAGAATGGCTGTCCTGTTTTACTTTCCCACCAGCAACATAGGAACGGTCAAGTTTCTTTGCATCCTTGCCAGAAATGGGCATTTTCACAGTTTTTTAATTTTAGCCATTCTTACAGATATATGAGAATACCTCCTTGTGATTTAAATTAGCCTTCGCCTGATGGCTAATGATGTGAAACATCTTTTTATATGCTATTTGCCATCTGTGTATCCTCTTTGGCGGATAGACTCCCACTTCATTCTTCATTTTCAAGACCGTTTTAGCTATTCTAGCTTCTCTGCATAAATGTTATAATAAGTTTGTCTATGTCTACAAAAATCCTTGCTGGGATTTTGATAGAATTGGATTAGCACTAAATCGATTTCAGAATTTACATTTTATTCTGCTGAGTCTTCCAATCCATTAACATAGTATGTCTCTCCATTTATTTAGATGCCTTTTGGTTCCTTTCAGTAGAATTTTGCCCCATTTAGCATACAGATCTGGTTGTTTTGTTAGGGGCATGCTTGATTCACTAGCTTTGAAGTAATTGTAAAGGGTGTGTTTTCAACTCAGTACTCACATGTCCATTGTTACTCTACAGAAATACAGTTTATTTTTATGTGTTATTTGCTCTGTTATCTGGTGAACTTGCAAAATCCACATATCAGTTTTAGGGGATTTTTAAATTTTTTATAGATTCCTTGAGATTTTCTACACCCACGAGTGTATCACCTACAAAGAGGGGAAGATATGTTTCTTCTTTTTCCCCTAATTTGTATTCCTTTTATTTCCTTTCTTGCTTTATTATGCTTTCTAGCATTTCTAATACTATCTTTAATAAGAGTAGTGAGAGTGAAAATGTGTCCTTGTTTTGAACTTAGGGGGTAAGCCTCAATCTTTCGTCAATAATTATGATGCTGCTATGGGGCTGTTTGTAAATGGTCTTTATCAATTTGAGATGATCCTGCCTTTGTTCCTTAGTTACTTTGTGTTCTTACCTCAATGAATATTGGATTTTGTTGAATAGTGTGTGTGTGTGTGACTTGATACAATCATGTGTTGCTCTTTAATCTGTTGTTCAGGTGGATTACATTTTTGGATGCTGAATAGCCTTGCAGACTGGAACAAACACCACTTGGTTATGACGTACTGCTTTATATACAAAGCAAATGCTAGATCCAACAATGGTTGCAAAGATTTCTGTGTCTAAATTCATTGCTACTTTGTTGGTCCCCTTTTTGTTAGGGGGCAACACGGACCTGTGTCTGTCTTTTGGGTGTACAATTCATATGAAACTTCTTTACTTTGGGGGGAAATCACCAAAATTTTTGATGAAACTACCCAGGCTCTTCTCCAGGGATTTTCATTATGAATTTAATTGCATTCTTAGTTGTTAGCCTTTTCCAATGATCCCTTTCAGAGCTGGTGAGTTGTTGTACTTTGTGAGGCGTCCCATGTCCCCCCAGTTGTTGGATTTATGCTGCATCATGGTTGAGGGGTCGCCCTCTTCCCTTTGGTGTTTCCCTGTACTGGTTTCCCCTGAAATCAGTAATTCGTACCTCTCTCTCTCTTTTTTTGTCAGTGTTGGTGCAGATTCATCTATTTCCTGGATATTTTTAAAGAACCAGCCTTTACTTCATGGATTTACTTTCTTGTTTCCTGTTTTCAATTTCATTGCTTCCTGCTTTTATCTTTAAGGTTTCCTTCCTTCTGCATGCCTTGGAATTACTTAGTTCGTTCTTTTATAGTGTCTGGCAGGAGGAACTCAGGTCAATGGTGGTTTTTTTCCAAGAAAAACACACAGTGCCCTGCCTGTTTCTCACCCTCTGCTTGACGGCCCTCGTGTAGTTCAAATACTGGATCTCGTTTTCCTTCAGAGCCATTCTTAAAATTTCCTTTGAGACCTCCTATTTGACTCTCGATTTATTTACACATGTGTTGCTGACTTTCCAAGTTTTTGAGTTTTATGGGGTTTTATATTATTAACTTTTTTGCTTCAGCTGTCAGTATGACTAAAGAAATTCATGGGGTGCCTGGGTGGCTCACTGGGTTAAAGCCTCTGCCTTCAGCTTGGGTCATGGTCCTGGGGTCCTGGGATTCTCAGCTCAGCGGGGAGCCTGCTTCCCCCCCACTCTCTGCCTGCCTCTTCCTACTTGTGACCTCTGTCAAATGAATAAATAAAATCTTTTATTTTTTTTTTTTAAAGAGAAATTCATGAGGACTTTCTTTTGTATTAATCTCTGTTTTTACCCATACTGAGGTCCTTCTTTCAATTTTGAAGTTATAGGATTTTTTCTGTTATGGCATCATTCTGGTTAGAGAAACTTTTCTAGCCATCCTTCATAGGCAGATTGGCCAGCATGATCTCTCTGAGTTTTCCCTCACCCGAGAATGTCTTTATTTCCCTTCCATTCCTGAACAATACTCTCCCCAGGTACAGAATGCATGATTAACAGACCTTTTCCTTCAAGACTTGAAAACTATGCCATTTGCTCCCAGCATCTATGATTGCAAATGAGAGATCTGCCCACATTTGTAGACTTTGATGTCTCCAATATGGGTAAAAGCTCATTTTTCTCTGACTGTTATCATGAGCTTTTCTTTGCTTTTAGCTCACAAGATTTTATTTTATTTTATTTTTTATTAATTTATTTATTTTCAGCATAACAGTATTCATTATTTTTGCACCACACCCAGTGCTCCATGCAATCCGTGCCCTCTCGAATACCCACCACCTGGTCCCCCCAACCTCCCATCCCCCACCGCTTCAAACCCCTCAGATTGTTTTTCAGAGTCCAAGATTTTATTTTTAAAGGTTTTATTTATTTACTTGAGAGAGAGAGAGAGAAAGAGGGAGAGAATGCAGCCAGGGGTGAGAATGAGCAGGAGTGGGAAGGGCAGAGGCAGAGGGAGAAGCCGGCTCTGCATGGAGCAGAGAGCCCGATAGAGAGCTCAATCCCAGGACCCTGGGGCGTGACCGGAGCGGAAGGCAGCGGCTTAGCCAACTGGGCCACCCGGGCACCCTAGCTTACAGAATTGTAATTGTGATGTCTCTTTGTGTGGGTCCTGGGGCCAGCCCATATGGGTTTACTCAGTTTCTTGGGTTTACAGGTTTATGGTTCTCCAAACTGGGGGAAATTTTAGCCATTATTTCCTAGGATAATTTTTCAGTTCCGCTCTCTTGTCTTCTGGGCCTCTAGTGAAGCAAATGTTAACTCTGACTATAGTCCCACACGTACATGGCCCTTTTTCCACTTCTTTTCAGTCTACTCCCTGTTTGTTCAGAGCGGGTAGATCTTACGGGTCCGCCCTCACACTCTCCCTCTGTCATCTCTACTCCACTCCTGAGACCATCCCATTGGGTTTTGTTTCAGTGCTTGTATTTTTCCGTTCTGTCATTGTTTCCTTCTGCTTCATAGTTTCCATTTCTTGGCTAAGATTTCCCATAACTGTTCATTACACATTTTGGACATTAAATTAAGACACTTTATATTGCATTAGCCAGTGTGTTAAGTGTCAGTCTGGTTAGGGTGCCGTCCTGGGACGGGTGGTGTGTTTTCAGCGTCCTGCTGGAAGCTTGTGGAAAGCACCTAGTGGAAGAGGGACACCGAGTTCCACGGCCTTGATTTAGACAGCGGGTGGAGGTTCCGCTTCCCTCCTTGGGCCCACTGACCTCGAAGACGAGCGGGAGAGGAAGTCAAGGACCCCGCTGACCCGGCACCTCCTATCCTGGTTCTTTGCTTCAGGGTTGGAGGGGAAGCTCAGCGATGGGGAGAACCGGCGTGCAAGCGGACCCTGTCGCAGGCGCTCTGTCTTGTCCCTGCCCCGCGTGCAGGGAGGTTCTGCTCCCACCAGCAGTCGGGGAGAATGAGTACATCCCAGCCCCAACTTGGACCACCTCATCAGTCTCCGGAGTAGCAGAGAGGAGTGGAGGCTCCGTCCTCCAGTGGTTCCTAATGTCACCAGGGAGGAGGGGTGAGTCCGAGTGAGGAGTAATCCTGCCTCCCGTTGCCTTGATAAATCCCCCTGCCAGCTGGTGGGGAGGGGGTTCATCTTAGGACAAACACCTGCTGTGGAAAAGCGAGCACCACCCGTCTCTGCTGCCCCGAGGACAGAGGAGCAGCTCCCTGCTCCATCTTCGGACGCCACCCGACACCTAGCCAAGGAGCCAGCCCACCACCTGCTTCCATGGAACCCCGCCTGGGTCAATGTTCTGAAAGATCCATTCTCGGAAAGCATGGAGCGATGGGGTTTTCCAGCTGCCATCGGGTGGGCACTGCAGACAAGTGTTCTGTTGCTAGACTATGCTCTTCTCGGTCCTTGAGCTAAAAATGGGGTGAACAGAGTGTTTGGGAGCTTTATTGTCTATGGCTTTTGGTGGTTCCAGGTCAGGAGTTTCTCCAGAACCGTATCTGGACCCATGGAAGGAAATGCAGAAGCTGCGGGAACTCGCCACTGTCCTCTTCTTTATGGCCAAAAATTCCTCAGCTTCTACCTTCTCCTCCGCACCTCTCAGAGTCTGCTCATGCTTGCTGTTGTGCTAAATCTAGGATCCTGTCACTGGAGGAGGGGGTGCTGCGAGGAACTGCACATCTCCATCTGGGGAGAAGGGAAGTACCGTTTCTCAGCCGCTGTGCCACGGAGAGAGGACATCTCGTTGTTCCCGGGAATGAAAAGGAATCCATCATAACTAAAAGTTCAGTCCCGTGAAAAAGAAAAACGATGCTTAGCTAACCGCTGGGCTGATCTCTCGTCAGAATGTGAGAGAACACAGGGACATCACGGCTAGGGCACGGGGGCTGCTACCTTCTCCAATGTGGATCGCGCTTCCTGGATGGACACATCACTAAAACATACTTTCAGCCATTGTGACATGGCAGGAATGACACCACTGTAGTCTGAGCACAGCCTCAATTCACAGAACAGTGCCGGCCTCAGCTGTCTACAATATACACTGGATATTTAAGTCAACGAGGCTGATTCTGTTATTCAAAGTCAAATTTAAAGCTCGACCCATTCTTAGCCTCTTACTTCCTCCTTGCTCTCTGGCTTCTTGATCAAGTGTTTAGGACATTTGGAATACTTCTAACACCCTCTCTCAGTTTCCTTTACTCTAATTCCCCAGAGGTTTAAACCTAATCAGGGGGCAAGTGCTCCCACCGCATCCACCTGCTTGGTGCAGGTCAAGGCAGAAGCAAAGGTAATCAGGTTCTCCATTTGTTAAACTGTGAGCATCTGCCCTGTGCCTGGCATTGTTCTAGGAACTATGGGATTCGCCGAAGGACAAAATACGAAAGTCTTCCTGCTCTTACAGAACTTGTATTTAATTAGAGTAAAGAAGAAAAACGAACAAAGAAATCCTCAGCTAGCTCTAAGTGTGCAATGTGTTAAAACAGGCTAGTGTCTGGCGCATCTGCGGGTGCATTCGGTGAAGCATCAACTCTTGGTTTCAGTCCAGACTGTGATCTCAGGGTCCTGAGATCGAGCCCTACAACAGGCTCCATGCTTAGCACAGTTTCCTTCTTAAGACTCTCTTGTACCTCTCCTTCTGTCCCTCCCCGTGCTTGTGCTTTCTCTCTCCCTAGCTCAAAAACATAAATACTTAAAAAATAATAAAATAAAATGAAGTAGTATGTTAGAGATCTTGTGTTTGATTTGGTGGTCAAGTAAGACCTCTCTAAGGAACTGTTATTCATGATAAGACGTGAATGGCTAAGAGGGTCGTTCTACCTGGGAGGCCGTTCAGCACAAGAGGAGAGCTCATATGAAGACCCCAAGACAGGGATGAGCTTGGCTTGTTTAGGGGAGATAAGAAGTTGGTGTCTCTTACGTATCATGGTAAAAGGGGTGTGTGTGTGTAAAAAAGACTGAAGAGAAGTCAGGTACCAATTCACAGAGAGGAAGGCTATGAAGGAACCAGAATACGGGATTTGGATTTTACTTAGAGGGTAACTGACAGCCATGGAAGAATCCTGCCCCGAGGACTTACACCACCTCCTTTTTCTAACAGCTCTTCAGTCTCCACTATGGATAAGCTAGGTGGGCAGATGCTCCTGCGAAGATCAAAGGAGAGAGGACAGCTGGCACTGGCACGGCGTTGACAGAGTTGGGGACACACAGAGTGGGTGAGTTTGCTGGGGAGCTGGATGTGTAAACTGAAGGAAGGGGGTGTCGGGTCCAACACGCATCACCGGTAGAGTCTGACTGAGTTCTTCTTGTGCCTTTGTGCCTACCTAGGACACCACAAATTTTCTTTTCTCATGTTGCTCCTAGAGGGAGTGGGTTTCCACTGAGCTCCATGGGAGGAGCCCCACTTTCTATCTCTAGGGAGGAAGAAGATGGATCTGAACAGTGAGTTGAGGTGTGCCCATGGTTCAGGACCCCCCCGTGGCTTCCCTGTCTCTTAGCGTCCACTGTTTTCTCCTTTTCTACTGGGGCAAGGGCTGCATTCTCCATCTGTGCTTAGAATCGAGTGCGTTTGCCTGAGCCTGGTTGTCTGAAGATAGAAAGCCAGGCTCTCCGTTGAACAGTATGCCTGTTGCGAGCCATGATGTTTTGATCTCAAGGCATCTCTCTTTTGTGTTCCATATTTCAGTTGGCTCCAAACTCAGCAAGGAAAGGCGTATTAGTACGGTTCTCTTAATTCAATACAGTAGTTCTTTGTCCAAGACCGTTGATAAATTGGGGAGAACTGGCATCTGTGCAGAGACAATACACACTGATGTATTAGAGATTTTTAAGAGGAAGATTGCTTTTGTTGGCTAATGGTCTGCGGGGGATTCTTTTTCCATTCAGCAATTCTCTCAGGAAAAACAAAGGACACATGATTAGCAAGAGTGCTGACAGAGAACGCGTCTTGTTTTTGAACCAGTGCATTTTTTTTTCACTTTCTTGCCTAATGCAAATATAACATAAATATCTTTATTCTTCTGGAATGGATAAACACTACGAAAATGAAGAAAAATTTGGAAGATGACTCTTGGATTTCATCCCTTTAACACAGTGATTATTTCCCACATGCTCCTTTTTTTTTTTTTTTTTTAATCTATATCCATGTTTTTCTAGATGCTTCCAGAAACAAAACACGGAGAATGCAGAAGCAAGACAAGCAGTCCAAGGATAGCGACCCATAGAGAATCTTAATAATTTAGAGAGCACCATGAAATAGAATTTCCAACACTATAAGAATAATATCATACTCTAAAGGGAGGCTGACCAATTTTGAGTTGAAAAGCATAACCAGGACAGCGCTAGAGTAAATATTGTGACACCTCATTGGGATTATGAAAAGCATTCGATTTCTTGAATATTAATTGCTCTGTGGTTGGTGTGTCAGGAAAAGTTCCGTTTCTGTAAACCTTCCCAGGTTCATTCGAGTTTCGAAGACCTCTTCGGTCTCTTAAAACATGTGGCTTGGGGGCAGTCGGCAGCCCTGTCCACATGGGGGAGAGAGGGCGTTGGTCATCTGTCTGTGACAACACCTCTTTCATGCGCAGACATGTGGTCCCACAAGAGCTTGGGACACTCTATTCGCACAGTCATGCCCATTATAAAAACACAACATGGCAGGTCCGGGGAGAAGGAAGTCATAGACGGCTGCTGAGTGTTTTATGCATAATGATGACTTTTGCGCATTTGCAACTTTGTTAGAGACAAGAGAGGCTGACTCTGGCAGAAAGGAGACAACACAGTTCTATGCACCAGAATTTCCAGGGTCCCCTCCATGGCCTGGCTCTCGGTGGGAGGCAAACAAGAAAAAGACCTTGTGTGCGGATGGAGAGCAGGGTAGAGCTGGTGCAGCATGCCTGGGGGACAGTCACAGCAGGTAGGTGACACGGTGAGGCTGCGGCTTCCTTCCTGTGGGCTTCTGGTCGGTGCTGGGGTTGAGTGCGGACCCTCTGGGCCAGGACCAGGACCAGCACCAGCCATGCAAGGGTCCTTTCCCCTGTGCTAAAATCCCGCAGTGGTGGGGCCAGAACCCTTCCCTGTGGGACTGATTTTCTACGTGTATCCCCTGGACGAAGGTCTGCTGAACTTGTCACTGTACGATGATGTTGTGTTCTCAAAGACCACGGTTGGGTAATGCTTGAAAGCTTTTTGCATGAATCCGCCTTCCTTTTCTCAGATGAACGGAGGCCGTTCAGCGGGAAACCTTGGTGGGAACCCAGAAGTAAACACGTCTTTGGGAGAGTCACACTGTGTGTTTCTCCTCCGCTTTGATCCCACTGGTCGTGCCGAGCCTGCTGCCTGTCCCCTGCTGCAGATGCCCATCATCCCTGGCTTCCCAAATGTCCTCGCTCCTGTCCCGCCGGTGGAAACTAGGGACACGGGTCCATCATGTGTTTTTGTCAGTTCTGAAATCTCAGCAGTATGAAAACCAAAATTCTGGGCAGAAAAAGCATGGTGAACTTACATGAGACAGTTTATTGTTCATTAATTGCTCTTAGTGAGAATGTCTGTACATTTTGTGCCAAAATACCGTTGTGTTTTGTTTCTGGTGCCGGCCCAGCCTTCACAGTGGGTGAGACTCAGCGAATGTTACATGCTCCCACGTACCTTTAGATGATCTAAAAATCTCCTGATCCAAAAACAGCGAGACTCAAGGGTTTCGATGCGTTACCTTTGTTACCTAGGGGCAAAGTGGAACAGATTGTACAGGTACTTATGTGAGGGTCCAGCAGACATTATTATCTTTCCTTAATATCATAAAAGTCTGTTCATGTAACCGCCATGGAGAGTCACAACCCAAGCTCTTCCATCACCGTGAGCATCGTTCGTGTGGCTCTTTTATAACCACATCAACACACACATCAAGTAATTTTATCCCAAAATTGTGATAGAAAGGAAACCTAACATAAGAAGTCTTTCTAAAGTGGTTTTTTCACACACTCCCCTCCCCTGGAGACCCATCCTGCTTGTTGTGTGGATCAACAGCCTGTTCCTTCTAATTGTTGAGTGACATCCCTCAACAGGAACGTGTGACCGTCTGATTGACCGTCCATCTGGTGAAGAATGTTTGGGGGCTTCTCAGTTGGGCTGTTACAAATAAAAGTGCTATGACCATTCGCATATAGACTTTTTTTGTGAGCGTACGTTTCCAGGTCTCTGGGATTAAACACCCAAGAATGCAACCGCTGGCTTGTGATAAATGCATGTTTCATTTTGTATGACTCTTTTTTTTTTTTAATTTTAAAGATTTTTATTTATTTATTTGACAGAGATCACAAGTAGGCAGAGAGGCAGGCAGAGAGAGAGGGGGAAGCAGGCTCCCAGCTGAGCAGAGAGCCCAATGCGGGGCTCGATCCCAGGACCCTGAGATCAGGGCCTGAAAATGCACGTTTCATTTTATAAGAAATTGCCAACCTGCTTCCAGAGTGGCTCTTCCGTGTGTGAATGGTCCAGTTTCTCGTCCTTCTGGCCACCATTTGGTGGTGTTCGAATTATTTATTTTACCCATTCTGGTAGCTGTGCAGTGACCTCGTGCTGTGGTTTTAATTTGCAATTCCTTGTGGCTTGTGACCATGAACATCTCGCCACATGCTCATTTGCCATCTGTGGATCCTGTTTAGTAAAATGTCGGCGTCCTTTGTATGTGCTCAAACTGGATTGATCAGAGTGTTTTCCATTGGGTTTTGAGAGTCGTTTCGATCTTCTGGTTCCTGGTCCTCTGTCAGATGTGAGGTTTGCAACATGACGTTCGGTTTCTCTCAATCTGTAGCTTGTCTTGCCAGACCTCTCACAAGGGCTTTTGCTGACCACAAGACCTTTACACTTGGTGAGCTTCAATGTATTAACTTTTCTGCCAATGGATTTTCTAAGTGTGTGTGTCAAGTCTAAGAACTTATTGCCTAACTCAATATCCCAAAGATTTTCTACACTTAAAAAATAAAAATTTATACTTTCATGTTTGATATTTAAGGACATGCTTCATTTCAGTTCCTCTTTACATATTGTCTATAGATTGGGTTGTGATTCTTTCTTTTGCAAACGAATATCCAATGGACCCAGCTCCGTGGATTGAAAAGACCATATTTCTAACATTGAAAAGATTTTTTCCCATTGTCAGAAAACAGTGAGCATGTTTGTTTGAACCTATGTCCAGATTCTATGTTCTGCTCCATTGGCATGTGTCTGTCTTTCCATCGACACCACACTGTCTTAATTACCGTGGTCATACAGTAAGCCTTAATCCTCCTGGTGTTATCCCCACATCGCTCTTTATTTTGAAGATTGTTTTCGTCATTTTAGGGCCTTTCCCTTTCCCTATAAATTATAGAATGAGCTTGTCCATGTCTGTCAGAAATTCCTTGCTGGAATTTTGATAGAATTGCATTAAACTCATAGATCAATTTTGGAAAAACTGGTACCTTGACTGTATGGATTTTTCTAACCCATCAACATCGTATTTCTCTCCATTTTGTCATTTCCAGGGGACAGATGCTTCCAGGCCTTGCTATGTGCATGCCTAAGTATTGCACCTTTGAATTACACATAATACAATGTTATTAAAATAAGTTTCACATTATTAGTATATTAGTATAATGGCATATTAGTATATAAAAATGAGATTTATTTTTTAGCTCTAGATGTGTGTGTTTTTTTAATAGATTCCTCAAGATTTTATATATACACACACACACACATATATTTGTGTGTGTGTGTGTGTATACACATACTTACATATACAGTCAAGCATTCATATTCCAAGGAAGAAGTAAAACTGACCTTATTTTCAATTGGCATGATTGTTTATATATATATATATATATATATATATATATATAATATATATATTTAGAATATATTTATATTCATATTATTATATTTATATTTATTTATATTTATATATATTTATATTATTATATATATATATAAACAATCATGCCAATTGAAAATAAAGTCAGTTTTACTTCTTCCTTGGAATATGAATGCTTGACTGCAATGACTAGATCTTCCAGTAGTATTGACTAATATTGATGTGCGTGGCCTTCTACCTTGTTCTTGCTACCATGGGGAAAGCATGTAGTTTTTCACCATTAAGTATGATGCTAGTTACAAGGGTTTTGTAGGTAGTCATTATCGGGTTGAGTCAGTTTCTCTGTTGGTAACCTGCTGAGAATCTATGTCACGAATGAGTGTTGGATTTTGTCAAATGTTTTTGGTCAGTGGATGTAATGATAGGATTTTTCTTCTTTAGTCTGTTAATGTGGTGGGCTACATTGATTGGTTTTCAAAGGTGGGCCCAGTCTTGTGCAGCTAGAACAAATCTCACTTGGTTGTGGTATATAATGGCTCGCTCTTTCTCTGTCTTCATCTGGTTTGGGTGCTGGTCATTCCAACCTCATAACGTCAGTTGGGAAGAGCAGCTTCTTCCATTTTGCGGAATAGATTATGCAGATCTGGTGTTAATTCTTCTTGAGATATTTAGTCTAATTCTCCAATGAAGCCCCCGGGGGCTAGAGATTTTTGGGGGGAGCAGCGCTTTATGCTATAATTTCAATGCCTTATATGGTTATAAGACTATTTAGGTTCTGTATTTCAACTTGGTTGGATTTTGGAATTTGTGGTATTTCGAGGCATTGGTTTATTTCTTTTAAACTGCAGCATATAAGTGTCGATCTGGCCATATCTTCCTCTTCTTACCCTTTCAAATGCAGAATCTGTGCTGATATTCCCTATTTCATTCCTGATAATGATGACGCATTTCTGCTCTTTGGGTGTTTGTCAGTCTTGCTAGAGGTTTACCAGTTTATTGATTTTTTAAAAAATAGCTTCTTGTTTCATTGTTTTTTTTCCCCTATATTGTATTTTTAATTTCATTAATTTCTGCTTTTGTCTTTAGTATATCTTTATGTTTGCTAACTTGGCTTTCTTTTGTTTTCAGTTTATTGAGGTAGGAACCAAGATTATCAATTTGTTTTTTTTTTTCCCTAATAGAACCACATACTGCTATAAATTCCCCCTCAGCATTGCTTTACGCACATGAAGTGTACTTTTTAGTATTGTATTCTTATTTTCAAGCTGTTCTTTGTGTTTTCATTTCCTTTGAAACTTGGCTCTTAGCCCATGCATTCTTAAAACTGTTCTGCTTAGTTTCCACTTATTTATGCAAATGTTTAGGTAGTGAATGCTTGCGCGTATTCTAATTAAAAGAGGCAAACAATGCAAAACAACCCAGGTGCTGTACTTTCTCCCAGGTCACACTGCTCCCAGGGAATGCTACTCCTCCCAGTGCCTTCTGCAAATATGGTTGTAATATGATGTACACGGAATGTGTTTAAACACAGATGGGTTACACTATACATTTCTTTCTAAGGTCTGCTTTTTTTTTTTTTTAATACATGACATTGTGTCTTAGAAACCATACCAAATCACATCCTGACTCCCACTCTCTTTTAATGACAGCATCAGTGTTTCATAGTATGTATTTAATGGGACTTGAGTGCATTCTACGGATGGGTAGACCTTTAGATCATTGGAAAATTTTTACATTGCAAGTTGGGCTTTGGCGAGCATACTAGAATAGTGGAGGTTCATCATAAATGTGCCTTCAGCTCATTTTATTGTAGCTCTCTGCCCTCAGCCAGAGGAGAGCAGGGCAACAATGGAGAAACAGAAGAACCTGGGGGAATCCTGGTTACCAGTCCTACTTGCTAAAGGCACGCACTTATTCGAACACAGAGACGGTGTTAACAAGCTCCTCCTGAATCTGGGAGTCTGCGGTGTGTCGCACAGCTGGGCCGTCTCACCCCAATGCATGCAGGTTGAAGGAGGAGCCTGGACACCTGCAGGGGCTTGCAACGCACAAGGCCAATATAAATGGAATCTTTGGAGAAAAGCTTGGGATGATAACCCCAAGAGACAAGTAGCATCTTAAAAAATGTTGCCATTGTATATCCTCACCCACAATATATGAGAATGCTCTTTATCAAGCCTCTCACCAATTTTGGAAAATAGTGCAATTTCTTGCCATTCTAATAGGCCAAAATTAACTAATTTCTGTTTTAAAATTTATTCTCTTATAAGTTATCTTGGCATGTGTTTAGTTGGTATTTATATTCTTCAATAAATGATCTGCTCACAGAGTTTGTATTTCTGTTGAGATTTTGTCATATTTGTGAAGACTAAAGAGATTTTTAAAAATATACGTAAGGATAATTTAAGGTAGGGACCCAGTTGTGTTTTTCTAAGGCAGCTGTACATTTAGTTCCTCCAGCATCATTTATTAAATCATTCATCTGCCTCCCGCACTAATTTCAGTATCAATTAAATGATAAACTAAATACGTCTCCGCACACTCCGTTCTGGAACCGTGATGTACTCGTCTGCAGCCAATAACTACTGCTTCAAGTATAATTGCTTCTTAGTATATTTTTCTGTTGGAAAAGCAAATTTATTTGCCTCATTATTTTCTTTGATAAGAGTTTTTAAAATATGTGTGCATTTCTTTTTCCACCTAACTTCTAACCAGTTTTTAAGGGCCATGAAAATGGTCTGTTGGGGTTTTTATTGGAATGACCTCACCTTAATGTATCAGTTTGAGAAAAGCACTGAATTTCCAAAACAAGTGTATGATGTGTTTCTACATTGATTTAAATCCTATGATGGGTCTTTCAGTGTAGTTTTGTCATTTCTCCAGATGATCTTCAAACAAGTTAATTCCTAGGTACTTTAGGCTCATTGTTGTTATTTTAAGTATGAACCATTTGTCCCATGGCCCATTTTTCTAATTTGTTACTCTTGAGTTACTGAAAAGCTATAGAATTGTGGAATTGGTTCTTTCTCAGTTATTTCTCATAGAACATTGTGTTCTCTGTAAGTAATGGCAGTTATGTACCGTATCATGTCATATCATATCCCTATTCAATATCGACCCTCATACTTGCGTTGTATGTTGATTATTGGCTGAGTTAGGGTCATCCTTTAACTAAAAGCGTCCTTTTTATTATGTCATATCATGGCATATCTATTAATTATATTATATTCCTTTTTATTAGGGATGCTTCTCATCCTTTCCTGCTCACACTTGATTTGCCGTAGGCACCTGGTATCATCACTTTTGAGCTTTAGGAAATTTCCATTGCTGTTCTCATTCCTTCCAGTGATTTTCATAATCACTCATTCTTTTGTTTCCAGCCTTGAAGTTCAGGTGACAAGCCTCCTTCCCCAGACTTAGACATGTGCAGTTTACATAGATCATTACCTGCTGAATCCTGAGATGCATTAAAACCTCAAAGACAGGGCCCAGTATCTTCCTTCCAAAAGTGTCTTCCCATCACTCTGTCTACCTGTGATGGCTGTTGTGGAGAGCCATCCAGCAGATGCAAGGAGTCACGTAGATGGATGTGCCCGTGGATTGAGGAAATGAGGATGATTGGTTGAGGAGAATGTGGGCACGCTCGTGATCGGCGCGTGAACAGCACTAGGAGCCAAGAGATATATGCATGATCACTGCTAGAGAACAAAAGAATCCTGCACGGTTACATAAGAGCGCACGAGGGCACTGCATGCACGGCATTCTGATTGGGCAGGAAGGGGGGCGTACACACGTGAATATATACTGCTGTAAATGCTTGGTTCGGGGGGGTCGCCATTAAAGAAGTAATAAAGAAGCTTGCCACTCACCTCGTCTGCGGGTCGTTCTTGCGGGCCGAGAGCGACAGGCTGTATCACCCTCTAACTATGACCCTGTGTCTTCCCATCACACTGTCTACCTGTGACGGCTGTATCACCCTCTAACTATGGCCCTTGCCTCTGTCTGGGAACGGTCCTTGACGTTTCATTCGTTCAAGAAGAGAAAAAGGCATACTATGAACAGGTACACATACACATACATTCGTGCATGTATGTGTGTACATGAGTGCACGGGTGTGTGTGTGTGTGCTGATGTGTGGAGAGAGAAAGGACACGTATCAAATTTATGATGCTAACTTTTCTCACTAGGGAGAGAAATCAGATGGCAGACAAAACCAAAAACATTTTATTTTTTTCTACAGGTTTTGTCTATTTATTTGTCAGAGAGAGAGAGAGAACACCAGCAGGGGAGAGGCGGAGGGAGAAGCAGGTGCCCCACTAAGTAGGGAGTCGGATGCTGGACTCGATCCCAGGACACGGGGTCATGACCTGAGCTGAAGGCAGACGCCGACTGAGCCCCCCAGGGGGCCCTCAAAAAGCATTTTAAAGTGTATTTATTATAACACATTCTCTTAATAAAACAACAAACTAAAACAAATCAATAAAATAAAAAGAACAATCTCAGGCAAATAATTCTGGGTGGTAAGCAAAAGGATGATTTTTACAATAGGCTCCGTACTTTCATCTATATTAAGATGTTTCTAAGGAAACGTTCCAAATCGAAGAGCACTGGGAAGTGGGAATAAAAAATGTGAATATTAATAAGAAATGGGCCTGCGGAGTATAAGGCAGGACTGTGAGCCAGGGAGCTGACATCATTAAAATGTAAATGTGCAGCCTGGCTCACTCCTACAAGGTTCTCTGTAACGTTGCTGCCCCTTCTGGATTTCTTGGTCCTACATTTCGTTAAAGGATGCTTCCCTGACAACCTCAGGCTTCTAGAAAACATGCAAATTCTGGTGAAAGGATTCCCTCCAGCTGTTCCCAGAGCGCCCCTGTCACTCCCAGATGCTCCCAGAGCGTCCCTGTCACTCGTCACCTACACACATGCAGGCATCGGGGTCACCTAAGAGGTGGCGTCTCATTCCGTGAGTCCCTGTGATGCTCAGGGCCCATTACAAAATTCCCTGATCACATTTAGTGCCAAGAGGAATGTACGTAGAAACAAGTGTATGGCACACTGTGGCTCTCCCCTCCACTCTGCGGTTTTAAAATATTTACGGACTGGAGGGGCTGCTCAGTCTTTAAGCGTCTGCCTTCAGCTCAGGTCATGGTCCTGGAGTCCTGGGACGGAGCCCCGAGTTAGGCTTCCTGCTCAGCAGCAGTCTGCTTAACACTCTCTCGCTCACCTGCTTGTGCTCTCTCTCTCTCCCTTTCGCTGTCAAATAAATAAATAAATCTTTTTTTTTTCTTTTTAAAGAGAGAGCTGGAAATTTATATCCACAGGAAAACATATACACAGATGCTTTTAGCATCTTTATTCGTAACTGCTAAAACTTGAAAGCAGCCAGGATGTCCTTCAGTAGCTGAAGAGGTAAATAAACTTTGTCCCATCCAGACAATGAAATATTATTCAGCACTAAAAAGGAATGAGCCATTGAAAGCACGAAGAAAACCTAAATGCATATTACTAAGGAAACAAACCCAATCTAAAAAGCCTACATACTGTATGAGTCCAAGTATATGACATTCTGGAAATGGCATAACTATGGGGTCAGTGAGAAGAGACACTGGTTGCCAAGGATCAGAAGGAGGGACAAATAGTCAGGACCCAGCGAATTCTTAAGGTCATAAAACTCCTCTATATAATACTCTAATAATGGGGACATGGCCTTATAAATTTGTCCAAACTCATAGAATATGCAACATCAAGAGGGAAGCTGATGCAAACTATTGATTTTGTGTCCATGTAGGTTCAACAATGGTAACAAATGGACCGCTCTGTCAGCCCACTGACAGCTGACCTCTGGACACATCAGCAAGTCCAGCCACTTTCAGCAGAACCGCACCCTCCCAACTCACCAGCCCCACGCCCGACCACAGTGAGCCCGGCGGACAACAGCGGAATTCCCCGTTGCCCCAGAGCTCCATGGGTAGTAATAAAAATGCGTTGCTTTTAACCCTGTGAGTTACAGGATGGTTTGTTGTAGAGCAAAATGTGATCGATAAGTCATCTGAGATGTTGGGAAGAATCAATACTGTGAACTCCGTATTTCAATACTTGTTCTTGACCTGACCGCCCCGCCAGTGGGGGACAAGCACAGTGTCTGCCGAGACTTCATTCTCTAACCTTGAGATGGTTAGATTTCTGTAGCTTAGCCTCCACGTAGTTTCACCAGGATGGGATTCTTCTAACCTGAGGAACCCATGATGAATTACAAGTCTGGGCACCAAGTTCAGAGCATAAGTGAGTCTATATCTTTACAGACAAGTAACCCAAGTGTCTGCCCAGGTGTCTCCTTTGTCACCCTGGCCCCACTCTGCTTTCTTTATCTTTACAGCATTGGGAGGATAATTTTTCCTCTGCTAACTGGTGCCTAATGATTAGTGGCACACGGGTGAGTGGACAATAAGTGGTTTAGCAGGTGGAGGGGCCATGTCTATTCATGTCAGTGTGGGGGCTCGGGGAAGAGGTGTCTTTGACCGACCTTTGACACCAGTACTACTGCTAATACCCCAGCTTAATAAAAACTGGGAGGTTTGGGGCCTCAGTGGGAAAGTATGGAGGGTTCTGATAAATCCTGTTTACACCATTTTATTGGAATATGATGGTGTCAAAGGTCGATCCCTTCCCTGTCTGGAAAGTCCCTCAGAGGGGGTTTTTTTGGCATCTGAATTCTCTAGAGGCCCTGCTCTAGTGAGATAAGGGAATTTCAGAGAAGACTTCTTTCTGTGTCTGCTGTAAAGATTGTTGGTCCCCTCAAGAACGTGTTTTGGATTTCACTGTGTGTCCCACCCTCACAGACACCCCAGCAAAAGATGCTCTGAAAAGGCCCAACCCTCAGGACCTCAGAATGAGACCTTATTTGGAAATAGAGTTGGTGCAGGTGTAGTTAGTGAAGATGAGGTCATGTTGAGTAGTGTGGACCCCACATCCAATGCAAGTAGAGTCTTTGTGAAGAAATGGTCATGTGAGGACACAGATCCACGGGGGAGGGCCACGTGGTAATGAGGTAGTGATTGAAGTTATGGAACAGGCAGGGACACCAAAGGTTGCCCACAAACTACTGTACCTGGAAGATACAAGGAAGGAGTCTCTTTCAGAGGGTGTAGACACTGACAATACCTTAGACTTCGAGCCTCCAGAAGAGAATAAGATTTCTATTTTAAGCCACTGAATCTCGTGGTACTTTGTTATGGAAGCTCTCGGAAGCTAAGTCATGGCACGTATCACTGCCTGAGCCTATGTCCCGCGTGTGTCTGCCAGCTGTCTCCACGACTGGAATGTAAGTTCTGATTGAGGGTATGAGCACCACATACAAGGGTCTGGCTTCACTGCCATAATGGCCAGCGCCTGGTGGCTCAGCTGGTTAAACACTCAGCTCTTGGTTTCGGCTCAGGTCATGATCTCAGGGTCATGGGATCGAGTCCCACGTCAGGCTTCACGCTCAGCAGGGAGCCTGCTTGAGATTCCCTCTCTCCCTCTGCCAACCTCCTACCTACGCATGCTCGTACATGCTCTCTCTCTCTCTCTCAAGTAAATAAACCTTTAAAAACAAAATGGCCAGCATAATGGAGCATTTACTATGTGATAGGCTCTAGCTCTAAGGGCATTATGAGTATTAAATTATTAATCAACAGAACAACCCCATGATAAAAGTACCATCTTTATTCCCATTTTTGGGATGCAGAAACTTAGACAGAGAACTTAAGGGACTTTCTCAGAATCACATAGCCAGTGAAAAGGCAAAGCTTTTTTGGAACCAGTAAATAAAGATTCCAAAGCTTTTGTACCTGAAGGGCTTGATTCTGTGACACACTGTCCCTGCCCCCCAGCCCTCTCAGTCCCCACTGTGGCTGGCCTGTTCCCATCATCTGAATCTGCCTCACTTGAGTGTTTCTTCATTATTCAGCAGCTCTCCTCATCTCCATCTCGTTAGAGGCTAGAGAGGGACGCATCTCCTAGGAGACGGGAGGAGGTTCTGCACGGTTTCACCAGCGCTTTCTACGCTGCAGACCCTTCTCTCAATCACAGGGTTGAATTTTGGGGCACCAGTACGTCCCTGAAACTGGACATTTATCTTCAGAATATGCCAGGCCTCCTTATACCTACCCTTAAAACCTCCAAAATAAGAACTTTATTAGAATAATACCTGAGTATTATCATCCCCCCAGATTAATGTATGTATTAAATTAGACATGATTCCCATCTGTAGAGTATAATTTTGTAGTTATTGACCTAGTGGCTCTCAGTTCTAGGATTTCATCACCCCTCCCCCTTCCAAAAAAAGGAAGAAAGAATGTTATAATCAATTAATTCTTATCTTGAGATAATTTTAGACTTACAGGTCAGTTATAAAAATAGTAGAGATTGGCCACAGCCCAGAGTGATGATCAGCAAGTTCTCTCCTCCAAAAGCAAATGTAAGGTGAAAGATCCTCACGAACTGCCATTTTGGTGTTCTGGAAATTGACAAATTGACAAAGTGTTCTGGAAATTGACAAAGTGTTTTTTAGTAAGAATGGGGGTAATCCATGGCATTTTGGCCTGTAGGTGCTCTGATCTCTCAAATCCAGATCATGGGGTTCTGCTAGGACAGGACTGTCCATAAGGGTCCAAAGCTTCTCTGCCATGTGAGATAAAGATCTGGCATAGGGTTGGGAATAACATTTCAGAGATGGATGAGTGGAGGAGGGTCAACTGGTTTCCTTCTGAGCCTGAGGTTGAAGTCAGAGTTGGGAAACACGTTTCTGGTTCAGGTTGCATATTTATGCCTTGGAGACCAGGGGCCCCAAGGTAGTCACACACTCCTGGATAACTCTGGGGCTACACACTTGCACATGGGAGATCCCATGGGGTCTCCTGGAAAGTAAAAGCCTAGTCACCTTGAAAATGGCCTGAACTTTGCATGTGCTCCCTGTCCACACTCCCAGGAGACACAGATTATGTTGACACAGGGAAGATACTAAACAGACAGACAGTATCAGAAATGACCTTCAAGAAAATCCAGAGCTGGTACAAGACGTTGTCTAAAATGTCTGCCTTTCAACAAAAAGTTACAAGACACAAAAAGAAATTGAGATGTTTAACCAAGATGGCGGTGGTGGTGGACAGTCAGCGGAACTGGTCTCTGAATGACAACCCATTGTTGGAGCCAGAAAGCAAAGATTTTAAAGTAGTTATTATAAATATATTCGTGGAGTAAAGGAAATCAACTTTACAGAATTAAAGGAAAGTATAACAACAATGAATCAACAAAACAGAGATCTCATGAAGCTAAGGGAATTATTAAAAAGAACCAAATAGTTCTGGAGTCAAAGAATAAGATACCCTGAAATGAAAAATTCACCGGAGGCGCTCAGGATAGAAGATCTGAGATAAAGGAAGAAATAACGAGAAGTTAGAGTCAGATTAGTTGAAAGTATTCCATATGAAGATCAGAGAGGAAAAAAAGAGATTGGAAAATAATGAACATTATGTCAATGACCTTGAGGAGAATGTCGACTATACCAACTGAAGTATACTGAGAGTCCCAGAGGCAGAGAGAAACGGTAAAAATAAAATAAATGAAATGAAATGAAGTGAAATAGCATTTGAAGACACAATGACTGACCACCTCTCAGTTTTGATGAAAGCGTTAATCTGCATTCCTGCGACTCTGAGCAAGCCTCAGTGGGAAGGTATATATACCTTTCCATTGTCCCGTTTTTATGAATATAAAAAGCAAATTACAGATACGGAAAGCAGAGCGACGGTGACTTGAATTGGGTGTGGGAGCAGAGATGGACTGAAATGGGTGTGGGGGACATTTTAGACACTGCCGGGTGTGAAACCGGATTGCGATGTTGATTGTACAACCCAGAATAAGGGGCATCATTGAGGCGAACACGCGTGGTTGATCTTGGGGTATGTGTATTGTTTACATACATACTCTTTATTTTTGTGTCTTATGGTGTTAGATGTCTTAACAAGAAAACCGAAACCTTTTTGCTACAGAGGCATTCCCCCCTCCCCGAGCTAGCCAATTCTCCGAGGCACCGAAGGGCCCAGCACTTTGCACCCCTGTAGGCAATGGTCTTCCGTCTCAGTCATCCCAGGGCCAGGCGCCAGGCAGCTAGGGGACACCCGTATGGCTCGGATCCCACCAGAGTTATTCAGACTAACTCGTCCTAAACTGTTCACCCTGCCCCACCTTGCGTTTCCCAGGGGAATTCCGTAAAACCACAGTCTGGGCTCTCCATTCAGTCCTGCCTGCTCAGCTTCCTGAGGGATGGAGGCTGGGTGCCTCCCCATAGCGCTGTGTGCCTTGCCTCCTGTCTCTGGGACCTGGGCGCATCATCAGCTGGGTTTTCCTGATTCTGTCCTGTGTCCCCCTCATGGCAGCATCTGTGTTCCCACCACATGAAAGAGCACAGCAGGGGTGCACACTGTTTAAATTTCAAAACAACATTAACATAAAACCCACATATTACAAGCAAAACTAAGACACATTATAGCTCTCCAGACCCGCTTAGAGAAATTTCCTCATCAGAACCTCCTACTCCGTATGATCTAATACTGTGGAAAGAATTCTGGACACGGACTCCTAACACGTGAACTAAAACACGTGTCCTAGCATTTACTATTTACATAAGGTCGGCTAACTCACTTCCCCTCTCTGAATCAGTTTCCCTGTCTTCCAATGAAAATTAAATTATGCATCGAGCATCCAAAACAGCGCCTGACCCAGGGCTCACTACGAATACTCGTTGCTTTTACTGTTATGCCGGAGCTGATCTTTGGAAGGCACCTAGTGCAGACATGAAAGGGCAGAGGTCAGAGCAGGCCCCTGTGCTCTGCTCACGCACCCGGAGCAGGCACCGCCGTGCCCCTCCTCTCGAGCCTCTCCCTCTCCCCGTCCTCGTCTTGCACTCTGCTCCGTGCGCTGAGTACACGGCCTTACACCTGCCATCGTGAGAGGTCAGGGCCTGTGTGATTTTCTAGGCTGACCGGAAATGCCCAGAGAGGAAGGCATTTCACGGATGAGATGCTCAAGGACCCGGAGACCGAAAGCAGCATCTGCTCACGGAACCTGTAGAAAAGCCAGGTAGAAGTCACCCATCCTTTCTGAGTAATAATTGAGCGACACTTCAGTCCAGGCACCTGCCATTACATGATTTGCTTTTCAAAACTACTCAGTGGGGCGCCTGGTGGCTCAGGAGTTGGGCGTTTGCCTTTGGCTCAGGTCATGATCCCAGAGTCCTGGGATCGAGCCCCACATTGGGGGGGGGGGTCCCTGCTCAGCGGGGAGCCTGCTTCTCGCTCTCCCACTCCCCCTGCTGTGTTCCTGTTCTTGGGGTGTCGTTCTCTGACAAATAAATGAATAAAATCTTAAAAAAACAACTACCCTGTGAGAGAATTATTTTCCCCATGCCCCAACTCAGGGAAATGGTATTTGTCTATTCACGATGACCTAGTTGGGAGGTGTCGAAGCCAAGAGTTGACCCCGAATCCTCTGATGTGGGGATGCCTCCCCACCATCGCTCGCCTTCATTAGTCCATGAGTGTGGAGTTCCCTTTCTGCGTGACGTCCACAGCTGCCCCTCCCGAGGCCACTGCACAAAGTCCCTGAGGTCATCCAGGCTAGTTTCCCCGTCCCACACGAGATCGGTCATCAGAACGCAGGCCAAAGTCCAGCCAACACAGGCAGCAGTGGCCGTGGGCATGAACTTGGAGGTTCCAGCGTGAGGTCCTCTCTGGGGCAGAGATGGGGAGCCCGGAGGCTCCCTTTGCCTCTCTCCTGCACTGCGAGTCATCTCCTCTTGGGTCCGAGCCTGAAGGGAATGGAAGCTCGTAGAAGCCTCGGCTGACACGGCTCACCTCTGCTCCTGGGTTCTATTCCTGCTTCTTCTGCTGTAGTCAGCGTCTGGTCCCCTCCAGCGGGGGCTGTGTCTCTGGACCCTTCGGTTAGGTCTCTCCCCACTCATGAAGCACAAGCTTAAAAGACCTCCCGAGGCATCAGCCATTGCTTTAAAATGCTCTGTTCTCATCTGTTTTCCACAAAGACGCCATAAAACCTAGTTCCAGCCTGCTCTTTGGTCTTTCTCTGCATGGACCACTCACCATCCCACACACACGCGCATGCGCGCACACATACACACGCACTCCCCTCCAGCCCCTTCCCCTCTGCCAGTCCCTCTGCCTCTCACTGCATCCCCGCCCGCCCTTTGAGAACGGGTCTCTCTGGGGGCTCTTGCCCCACGAAGGTCAGCCTCCACCTCCATCCTCCCCAGTGGCCTCGTCTTCCTTAGAATTCCTGAGCTTCTCGACGATTCCGATGCAGGGAAATCTGCTCTTTGAGAGCAGCTGGTGTGTTGCGGTGCGGCTTATTGGGTTGT
This sequence comes from Mustela lutreola, assembly GCF_030435805.1. Lineage (NCBI taxonomy): Eukaryota > Metazoa > Chordata > Mammalia > Carnivora > Mustelidae > Mustela > Mustela lutreola. The sequence continues at coordinate 98,711,247 of NC_081301.1, forward strand.
TATTTGGGTGTTGAGTCAAACGCCCGCATGTGCACCAGCGTCTTTCTGGCGGCGAGACAAAGGTCTCGGAAGAAGGACCGTGTTTTCCGTCCTGCCCGTCGCCCACGGTGGGCCACGCATGCGAGAGGTCAGCCGGTCTGGAGAGGGAGAGACCGCGTCGAGTGCTCTGCCCCCCCGCCCCCCGCTGATCTGTGTGCTTTAGGACTGGAGTTTCATATTCTAGAGGAGAAGCTTTTCCGCCCACAAAACTGGAATTCGCGCCCACCTCGACAGAGGGAAGGACATGTGCCGCCCCCTCCGCGGAGCGTCACTCCCGGGGGCGTTGGTGTGAGGTACTCGGGTCACTCTCCCCCGCCTCCCCAGCCCCGTCTGCCCGGGCTGGGCTTTGGGCTGCCCTGGCTGAGTGTGACCGGCTCGCCCCGCGGGACCTGACCTCGATCTCTGTCCTAGAAGGGCCGATGCAGGTGGAAAACAGGAAGAATCTTAGTTTTTTTTTTGTTGTTGGCTCCGAAGTGAGTTCTCCCGCTCAACTGTATCGGCGATGAAGCAGCAGGTGTTTCAATGCTTGACACTTGCATGTTTGCTCACTTGTCACAACCTGGGGGAGCAGTGAGTGAGGCACCCCGACACACGTCCTAGATCTGTCCAAGCGTCTTGGGCGCCGCAGGACAAGTAGACGTTGTCTCGAAAGCTCTTGCAGCGGGAATGGCCTTCACAGCGGGGAACTCTGCCAGCGTCCTCCTCAGCATCCGCTCTCACCTGAGGACCGGTCTTTGGACCCGGAACGGGGGAGAGCAATTTTCCGTTCTAACCTATCCCAGACCCAGCCTTTCCATTTTACATCCGAGCTAATCACAAAGCGGCTTCGTTAATGGCACAGACGCCGCATCTCAGGTGCACACAGTTCCGTGCCCTCGGAGGTCAGGCTCAGGAGGAACCGGCCTTTGTCAGGCTCAGGGCCCAGCAGAAACACTGCTGGCTGCAGACCATTGGCGGAAGACCAGAGAAATGTCCCTTCAAACAGGTCCCTTTCCAGCCTCCCGACGCACAGGCCGTGGGGTTTGCGAAGTCCCCTGGCCTGCAGGCAGAGCGTATGAACTCCGAAGTCTGCCCGGAGCCGACCCGGCTCTCTCCCTTCTGCACGCGAGGCCACGCCCTGCTTCTGATGGATGCCTTGGGTGTGGACAGGCCTGCTCTTCACTTCTGAGTCCGCACCACCACGTTCACTGAAACGGTGTCTGTTTGAGGACACCCCGGATCTAGCAATTGTGCATCCCCGGAGTTGAGTCCAAGATCTGCTACTTACTACCTTGGAGAACTTGGACCAACTGCAACCTCCCTGTGCCTCAACAGTTCCATCTGGAGAATGGGAATAACAAAAGAATGCGTTCACGTATGGTTTGGAGAACGAGAAGCCGTCATGCGGTGCCCGCCTCACACATTAGGCAACAGTTGCATCGCCGCCTGCTTTTGCTGCTTTTCTCCCCTTCTTCTTCTTCCTCTTATGAAATCCTTGACGGATCTCTAGATGCACGCTCCCCAAATATTCCCTGACCTTCCTCATTCGCCAGCTGGTCAACATAAAATTCCTCCCTAACTCTTAATTCCTGGAGTCCTACCGACGACAAATTCACCGGCGCCCAGCCTTGTGACCGTCACGCCCCTGGAAGCGCCGCTGCTCTGAGTGGCATTCTTACCCTTGATCCCCGTCGCCGTTAACACTCAGCCTCGTCACAACGATTTTCCTTTACCCTCAGCTTCACTGTGTTACTCGCTGGAGGACGGAGGAATCCACAACTACCAAGAAGAGGAGCCGGAGGAGGGCGAGAGCAGCACGGTCCTGCGTCTCAGGATGGGCTGAAATATCACTGCTTTCAGGCTGTGTAGGCTCAGACTGGTTTTGGTAAAATCATCTTAAGGAAGGTTGTAGCAGAACTCGTGCAAATCTGCAGGGCCCTTGAGCCTTTCTGAGAAATAGGTAAAAGCCAACATCGAAGTGGTGACACGAGACGTCCTGTTTCCTATTTTGCTGGGACTATTTCTATGATCTGCCTAGAAACACGAAGCCGTCCGCGTGCTTCTTTGGAAGATCTCTTTCTGCCGCCCAGTGAATAAGGGTTTTTGTGAAGGGATGCTGGGTTTTGCCAAATGGCTTTCACATCTTTATGGAAACTTCACGCGGCTTCTCTTGAACTCTGCAGGGAGTTGGGGCTGAGGGGACTTCGAGGGACGATGACACAGATGTCCGTAGCCTCAGCCCTCCCAGATCCGGGCCTGCCCGGGCTGTCTTCTTCTCCCTCACGCTTTCCCTTAGAGACCATACAGTCACAGCTGCTGACGCGACGTGGCCAGCCCCACTGCCGGCCCCTCTCTCTCCTCAGGGGACCTTCCCCAGCCTTCCTGTCCCCTTTCCTGCATCGCGGACGTTAACGGCATTAGCCAGCTTCTGTTAACGTAAACCGTATCATTCTTTCTGTCTTCGGGTTAACTTGGACGTCATGCCTGGTTAGAAAACATCAGTTTCATGTAGATTTGCAAGTTTATTCCTACAGTTATCAAAAAATCTCACTGTTCAATCATTTTTGCGACACCATAAATCACCTTTATTATTTCTGAAGGTTTTTTTCTTTCATTTTTAAATGGCTTGCCAAAGGTTTCCTCTTTGTAATTGACTATTTCAAAAAAAATAAGCTTCATATTTTACATAGAATTATCCCCGGTTTCCCTGCGATTTCATTACTGTGGCCTTCATCTGCAGTAAGCATTTGTTCTTTTTTCTGTTTATTCCCCTATTTCCTGTCACTGGCCCCGTCCGGTGCAACAGGGCCACGGGACTCCAGGTGTCCCCTCTCCAGCAGGCCCTCACCTCACCGGCCCTGGTGCAGGGACACCTGCCAGTGTCCCCTCTCTGGAGCCCTATGGCCCTGTCGCACCAGACGAGGCCAGCGGGAGAAAAATCAGAGTCCGGAAACCATTTCTGGCCAGAAAAAGGCAAATAATGACGTTTCGATAGGAAATGGATACACCGGATAGCTGCGTATATGTCCCCGAAGGAAGAAGTCATGGAATGACAAACAGATCTGTAAACACCGCCCAGGACTCATCACAGAGACGAATTACACACGACAAGAGTCAGCAGGTGCCCGGAATACAGCGAAAAGTGCCACGTCTCTCCAGCTGGGAAGAAGCGGTATCTCAAGCAAAAGTATCAGAAAAGGTTCCAGAACTCAGGAAAGACGAGTCCCGTCGGCTTGGAAAAGTCTATACCCTCTGCCTGGATTTTAGTGGCGATTTTGATTTTCCAACCAGCATCTCTGTTGGCATATGCAACCTCAAGTTTCTTTTAATTCCTTAGGACAGTGTAAAACTCAAAGGGCAAACAAGTTCAATCAGTGTTTACTGCCTCTGAAGGCAACGTTTGATGTCCCCCCTCTTGTAGATCAGTGGGGGCGCGGGTGAGGCGAGAGCCGGGCCGGGCTCACCTCTCGCCAGCTGGAGTGTTCCTCTTACCACCCGATTTAGAGCGGCAGCAGGTGCCTTTGTGGAGAATTGCATGTGCATTTCAGGGAGATATTTATAGTGTTCGTGAGTTAGGGCAGAAGCTCCGTGCTACATCGTGATAGTGTAGGGGGCCAAGGCTTTCTCGGGCTTCGGTATTTTGGGCACGTTTCAATTTAGAACACCGAGAAATGGTTTTTATTCACTTGCGATTAAATGTGTCCCTAATTGACAAATATCTGTCAGTGACTATGACGGTTTAATCACATATGGCTTTCACACCCTCGTCAAAGAATGATTTGTATTTCCCCACTACAGGTTAAAAACAGGGGGCACCTGGGGGGAGTCAGGTCATGGTCCCGGGATCCTGGGATCCAGCCCTGCGTCGGGCTCCCTGCTCAGCCGGGAGCCTGCTTCTCCCTCTCCCTCTGCCGCTCCCCCTGCTTGTGCTCTCTTGCTCTCTCTCAAATAAATAAATAGATAAATCTTAAAAAAAGAAAGAAAGAAAGAAAGAAAGAAAGAAACCCTATATCACAAAATGAAGGCATAAAGCCAGCTCAGGAAAATTGTTAGAGTTTCTGATCAATGCAGCTGTGTTATCAATTATTACTAAAATAAATGCTTTCAGCCCGCGGTTCCCAGACCGGGTGGAGGTCAGCTTTCACCCAGGCCTCTGTCCCCACTTCAGACTGTCTGCCCCGGAGCCTCTGAGTGGCGGGAACCGGGAATTTTTACTGCGATTGAAGTCTGGTTAATCAGTGATGGTCAAGGTCAGCCTTGCTGTGTAGGGGCGGGCGCTTAAAGAGAGCCACGGTCAGGACACACAGCAAACCCGTTAACTAGAATTTCAGGGAAGGGGCCCCAGGAATCAGCATTCCCAAAGTCCTACCAGCAATTCCAGGTCTCCCAGAGGCTGAGACCCACCGTGCAGGGTAGAGCTCTGGGTTCCAGGGCACGTTGAACGTTCACTGCCCACCCAACGGCAAGGACAGGACAGCTCATCCACCTCCAGAGGCACGATGAATGCATTTCTGGAACTAAAATATTTAAATTTTCTTAAAAATCCCTACGACTTTCACTTTTCAGTTTATTTACCAGGATTCCCATCCACGGGTGTTTTGCCATCTCTTGTGAAGTTTACAAGGCCATCTGTTACAAACCAGCACTCATTTTCTCTTAGATGTGTCCTTACAACCACACTGTCGAAGCCAGGCTTCTCCTGGAGCAGTCGAACAAAGGAGGCTTATTTTTAAGTCAATTTGTATGCATCAGCTGAAAAATTAAATTACTAAAATAATTAACAATTATCCGAGCATCGGCAAAAGCTTAAGTGGAGTTTTAAAGGAGACTCAGAGGGTCCGAACTCTCCGGGCGCAATTAGACACCTCATTGATGTTCGAGATGAATTTTCAACAGCGAAAACAGAACTGGCCGTCATGCAAATATAAAATGCATATCAAAGACTTTATTCCACCTGCTAATGAGGGAGCTGATAAGATTGCAAAGCCGGTTCAAAGACCAGCTTCCCTTTGAAGAGCAGGCTTTTCATAGGCCACTTGGCAAAGGTACTGGGTCTGAATGTTGAGGTAGATATAAAATTGACTACTCCCTACTGGTCAGTACACTGTACTCCTGGGGGTTATGATCTCTACCAGACAGACCCCGTGCCTCTCCAGGGGTCAGAGGTGCGCAAACAGTGGCTTCCTGACGTCTGAGACCAGCAGCTAGCAGTGACCAAAGCCTGCTCTCCAGGTCACCCCTGCCTTCCCTGGTAAACCTGCCTCAGATGGGATGGAGACCCCCCACCCCATGGTTTTATCTGATGTTCAAGTTTTCAGTCATTTTTCTTAGACGGGCTGTGTCTATCCACCACAGTGTAATTTGATTGTCACTGGAAGCACTTCACGAAGGTAAGACAAAGACGCAGGTTTCTGGACGCCAGTCCTGTAAAGCCCGTGACACAGCGTCCCAGACCGAGGGACACACTCTTCCGGCCCTGATGGCCTTCTGCTTCTCCTCACCGACCCCAAGGCACCCACTGCCCACCCTCCGTCTGACTCGGTGAGGGGAGCCAGCCTGGTCCGCAGAGTCCTGACCGGTCCAGACCCAGCTGGGAGGGGCCGCGGCCTCCCTGGAGTGAGCCGCCCGGCTCCTCCGTCTGCCGCTGCCCGCGGTGCCGGGGAAAGCTTGCCTCTGGGTGGAACCGAACTCACGGCGGCTGACGGCGGCTTCTGTGCGCCACGCTCCTGGGCCCCGCGGCTCAGAGCGCGCAGAGAGAGAGGGACCGTGCAAGGGCCCAAGAGGATTGGTTCCAGAATCTTCCACCACTCCCCCCCTGCCCCCCGCAGCTGACCCTGTCCTGTGCTGGGACAAGGCCTTCTCAGTGGGCGTGAGCGTCCCAGGCGCTTATGCTTCTTAGTAAAACTGACTAAAATGCTGCTTCATTAATTATGTGGGTTATACTTGCATGTTCCTTATGAATTAAAGATAAATTATTTTAAAAATATTAGAGCACAGTAGTTTGCTTGTTTGTTTGTTTTTTCTTTTCAGTTCATCCAACCCACTCAGTGCTGACTCTTCGCATGGCCCCTCCTGGTTTAGGACACTTTGGGGTCAGATTCTTTACTGCCGCAGCATCGACACGCAGCTATAACGGGGCTTCAGTATACCCTGGAAGGAGAGACGTGTCCTCTTAGAGTGAGCTGCGCTGGGAGAGAGGGTTCCGGCGGCAGCCCCAGCTCCCCTGCTCCCGCCGCACGCCCCGACTGAGCACCCGCCGCCTCGCTAACCCTTGCTCTCGTCACCCCTCCGACTCCTCCGGTCCTGCCTGCGACTCTCCGTCCTGCTCCTGCCCATCCTGCCCCCTTCCCAGTGCCCCGCTGCCTCCCCCACCTTCCTAGGCTGGCCCTGGCCTTGCCTGCAGGCACACAGACCGTATTCACGCCGATGTCCGGCGGCTTACATCCCTGGGGAGAGTCACAGAACCATCTCGCTAATGCATCAGCTCGCAGATTTACAGATTCCTCCGTCAGCCATAGGATACTAGACAATCTGTCCCCATTTTAGGTCTGATTTTGACTGATAGTAACCCGTAATCCCAGAACTGAAACACGGTAACCCTATTAGAAAATCCATTCACCTACGATAAAGACAGTCATGACGGCCAGTGATAAAGAATTAACCTCAGACTTCCAGGAAGGCTAGGAGCACCGATATCCACCTACAAATCCCCTTAGATGAAGTCTGGAGAAGACTACTTCCTCTCTTTTAACTGGGAAATGCCTCCGAACTCACACTGCCAACTTCAGAGCACACCAGCCCTGCTACAGTGACATTCTGGAACAAACCGGAAGAAACCGCTCACACTGATTAAATCCTTGCGATGCCAAGCGGGATTTGGCACGGCAGGAGGAAGCCTAGGAGTCTCGTCCACCACCCCGGCCGTGGGCGCACGGATGCCTCACGGGAGCAGAGAGCAGGCACCGACTAAGGGATCGTCCCCCTCCGTTCCGACCGCCAAGGAGGGGCTCAAGGGCGAGGCCAGGCAAGGAGCTTGTCCAAGTCTGCTCTGTCCCCCGAGAGAGGGAGAGAGAGAGAGGTTGGAGCCAAGCCAACGAGCCAGCTGCTGACCAGAGGCAGCCCCGGGGAAGCCAGCACTCCGTGACCCAGCAAGCAGAACTCCCGTGAACCGTCCGCAATTGCTCAGAACCACATTTTACCAACACAGCCCGCTCCACTGCAAGTGGGGGACAAAAGACAACCCACATCTAAATGCAAATGAGTCTATAAAAAATGCTCAGACCCACTGCTGGCCCTCCACCCAGAGCAGCAAGAAGGGACACTGGCCAGAGAGCGTCAGCGGTCCTGTGAACGTCGGAAAACAGCCCTGTTCCACGCATTAAACCCAAGAGCAGGCTTGCCTTTCTAGAGAGCAAGTCCACTTCCAGAGCTTTCCCTCCCACGTGTGCCCTCGGGAGTCATGGGAGCCCGTGTGGGTCTTGTCTGCACCTGGCAACGAGGAGACGCTCTCCGAGGGGACATCACACCTCGTCTGCGGACGAGAAGCCCCAGAGTGTGGCCTGAGACGCTCTCCGAGCGGACATCACACCTCGTCTGCGGACAGCGGTCTGGCCAGGCTGCGAGAGGTCTAGATCGTTTTGTGCTCGACTATTTCTGAAACACAGAGTTAGTAAGATGCGGAATGGGGCATCTATTCCTGGATAAACACACCCGTGCGTGTGCACATGTGTCAACAGGGACAGGAGGCGTGCCGACCGAACCCCGGGCCGTGAAAACCCCAGCCAGAGAGAGTGGGGCAGGAGGGGCAATTTCTGCTTTTCAGCCTCTTTCTTCTGGGTTTTGTGGGCTGGTTAGCTTGTTCTATAGAATTTGAGTGCATTCACCAATATATATATAAATATATAAACACATCAAAGAATGTATTAATATGCAATGGTGAATTTATTAATAAAACTATAAGAATTATTATTAATAATTAATATAACATATTAATACAATATGATAACGAATGCATTAAAATATTTATGTATACACACACTGCATATCATAAAAAGTAAGAAGAAATTGAGCAGAAATAAATTAAACAATAGAAAAAATAAGGTTGATAAATACACGTCAGACCTTCTTTTCTCAAAAACTTCATAATACAATTAAACAAATAGCACCACTGATCAGAAAGAAATGCAGACAACAAGCATAAAGCTGTAACTTGAGAATAACAGCAAACAGCTACCCCATAGCTGCTGTGTGTCGGGGACTGTTGGTGGGTTCTACAAATCCTGATTGTGAGGAGCCTTGCGGATACGTGTCATCGCCCGCATGTTGCGGAGGAGGAGCGAGGCCCAGGGCCCCGGTGGTTTCTGTGATGCCACGGAGCTGAAGGAACAGAGTGTGGGCCTGACTGAGTGTTGTGAGTCTGTGATCTGAAGTTCCGTCCCGCACCATTTGCCTCACGAACCGAGAGAGGGATAGAACCCCGGACGCTGACAAGATCGTGAAAGGTGAGCAGAAGAGCCAGCCAGCGCCACGCACATGGGAGGAGACAGCATTTCGGTGTCCCTCCACGGTCACCTGCAACCACGCGGGCTCCCCACCCACGTGGCCGTGGATCTGCAGAGCATAGAGTAAGACGCGGAAATACCGGAGAGAAGGAGTGGGGTGGTCGTTATTTGCAAATGACAGGATGGGAGTCATTCCAAGGGACGGGACGCTCCAAGACGGATCGTTGGGAGTGACGCTCTATACCGTGACCACATTGACACGGAAAACGCAGTTTCTTGTGTATCACCACACGGTTCGAGAAGGAAACGAGATTCAGCTAAGGTAACAAGAGAACTCAAGAAAGCATGTAGAAAGAAATCCGACTCGGCATTTTCAATCCCGTGAACATTCAGGTAAGGGAAGATCTGTAAAATACGTGAAAATGAATAACCGCTAGTTCCCTTCTAACGGGGGGTTTATTATCCTGTGGTCCTCTCGCTCCCTAAGTTAGTCTGAGACGCCAGTATCGCTGCATTCCAAGTCCCACCGGGATTTGTCTGCCCCTCAGAGAGGCTTGATTCTGAAACTGACCCAAATGAACAAGCCCGGAGCAGAGGCAGGGCGAGGCGGGGAAGAAATGAAAAATCCTGTGAGCAAAGAGAATTTCCTGACAGTGAGTCAACCGGGAGACGAAGCTGGTGTGCTAGTGCGGGAACCTCCAGACGGACTACTGCGACGGAACGGAAGCCCGAAGAGAAGCCCCAGAACGGGACAGACCCATACAGACGGCCGTTTCCCGGACGGGCGGATCCGGGTCGGTGAGTGACAGACGCTCACACGTCCCAGCGGAAGCCCTGCGCCCCTTATCAGTGCGCTTCCCTGGCTCCCACCGGGCTGACAGCTCGTCCGCCCGTGTGCACCCCCCCAAACCCGGGCTTTCGTCAGCCCCAACGCTAAACGGATCCCTGTTTCCACGAGTGCATCCTCTTGGTCTAGGAAGCCCGGCGTCTGCGAACACGCTTTCGTTCTCCCCTCAGTGGCACCTGGTACCGACTGGCACGGCCCTTTCACTCACTTTTTATTGCCGCTGCTGCGGTTATCTGGTGCCTGGGGCTGTCTGAACCCGCCGTGATGGGTACTGTTCGTAGGAAACCGGTCCTAGCTGCAAGTCCTCCCTTCGGAATCTTTGAAAGCAAGACTGGACACTTGGCCCAGGATCCTACAGTACCGCAGGGTCGATTCGGAAATCCCTCCCACTGCTTCCTCCAACACCCCGCTCGGCGCTGCAGGGAAGGATAGGATTAGTTCCGCCTCTAGACTCTCTCTGGGACACGAGGGGAGAAACCCCGTCAGAGCATTTTCCCAGGGTGTGACCCAAGCTGCTTCACTGCCCTTCTTGGGCCGTCTGGACCATCAGGCTCGTCACCTGCCGGCCCCTGCGGAGCAAACCTCCCAGCTGCCGGCGGCCTCAGGCCCACCACCGGCGTGTGTTCAGAGAGCCTCTCCTGTCCTCAGCACGAGTGTTTATTGACCGACTGCCAGTGACTCAATGGTTACCCTATTTGGTGTTCACGAGGTTGTTAAAATAGAAAACTTTCACAATGACACAGTGTCGATGAAAATCACTGTTTGGTAAAATGGATAATTGTCTACGAAGTTACCTGATTTCATTATCTTCACTCCTTCCTAAAACGTGAGGTTCTGTAACATAGATAAAAGTAAGGCATAGTGATGATAGACATGATTCTGTCTTGGCCTAATTCTGTTCAGACTCCCGGCATAGCTGGGACACCCCACACTCCTTAGATGAGGAGTTCTGGTTCCAGTTTTCAACGGGATTTCAAACGGGCCTTCAGGTGATTGATTTTAACCTCCAGGAAAGAAATAATATATCCAAGATAATTACCTTCTTTTTCAAGTTAATTACTTTTTTACAAACACATACATGTACCCACTGGCAAATACTTCCTATGGGAGTAGCGTATGACTATTGGCTTTAGTTTTTATTCAAATGACCCACTCAGCGTCGCATTTAAGCCAATACTAAAGAGTTCTTCTGACTGCACCACCTGTCCATACAGCCTTCAATAAAATCCATTTGCCTGAAATATCTTTGAATATGGATTATTAAACTAGAGATTATTCGTGGGGCATACCTATTCCCCTGGCGTCCCACTCATAGGAATGAGGCGTTGCAGCGTACTCTCCTGTAATACATTTTAGAACAGGAATGCATAATTTCCCCGTTATTTTACATTCCTCCAGATGCCGCATGGATGAAGGGAGCCCATTTTATCTGCAGTTCAGGGAGAGACCCGCGGCAAATGCCTGCCTGGCGATACCCAAGGGCCGTGCATCTCACGGGGTGAGACACGACACACAGAGCAAGAGACAAGAAGACAAACAAACGCAATCTAACGGCACCAAGTCGGGAAGATAAAATATCAGACCAGGGCCCACAGGAAGCCTATCGTGCTCTTAGCGGGGTCCGTAAGTCATAAACCTTCTTTTCCAGTGTTTTTACATCTTTACATCTTTACAGATGATAGATTTGGCTATGGGGGAATTTTTGAATATGATATAGTCAAATTATTTTCTTTTATGTTATAAAGTCTAGGTCTCATTCCTACTTAGAATGGACCCAATCTTAAATTAAAAAAAAAAAAAAGTCAACACAAACTTTGCAAATATTTCTTTAGGATTCAGAGGAGCAATAGTTCACGTAGCCAAGAGGGCCTTGGAAAACCTTAGCACGTGGCAGTAGGTGGTTCCAGAATTCACAGTTTTGCAGCCACAGCAGAGTGCATTTGTTATGTAGAATCCAAAGATACCATCGTCTGCCTTAACGCAGATCCGTCCCGAGTCTGACACTCCAGCCCTTAGATACAATTTAAAACAAACAGTTTTATATTCTAAATTGTATTTAAATTTTATATTTAAATTATATCTAAAACGATCAGTCTTAACCCATAGTTATGAATCCTATTTGTACCGGAAGTGACCTAAAGTGTCGTCTAAACCACGTGACTATTACACAAGAAATACACAAACCTCTGTTTGATGTCCTCAAGCACTAATTTATAGAAGCATTGTCTTACGATGAGTGTGGGTAAGTCATGGCTATGTTTGTAGATTCTGGACAAAATGGATTGACGATTGTCTACTCACGGTGACCCTTATCAGCAGAAAAGGGACTCGGGCTGGAGGCAGCGATATCTTCCTCGAGCTCTGAAGAGCTCGGAAGGGTTGGCTGCGGGCTCAGGGAATTCAACGGTCCTGGCGTGAGTTCACGTGCTGTGGGCTTCTACTTCACCTGTAGGCTGGCCACACTTGAACTCAGTTGGTCCTTATGCTCAAGTCGTTTGTGATAGGCAGACGTTTAGCTCGTCTGTCTCTGTGTCTGTGATGCTGCTCTGCCGTGCTCCGACCGCGGTGTTACTCACTTTGTGAAGTACTGACCTTTGGCTTCACCACCACCCTTCGTGCTGTGGATGTCTGCAACTGGTTTTCTTTTTTACGTGGGTGGAATCGAAAGGATTCGTTTTAATTATGTAAAATGCTTATTTGCTATTTGGTAGAAGAAAGATGTTTGCATGTAAGCTGTTGCATCTATACCACAGCTCAAAAGAAGGAAAATGAAGCCTTCCGGAGCCTTTATTTTTTATTGAGATCACGGGCATCTATTGTACTTGCTGGATCTCGCCAAGGACGTGGATTTCTAAGGGAGTTTTAAAATATGCTTCGTGGAAGGTGTTGGTAAAGGTGAAAGAGGAAAATTCTTATTTATTAAGGTGGCTTAAATAAAGCAGATTAAGATTTCCAAACAGCTTAATGGCTTTTCAGGAAGAAATGCCACTCCTAATTTGTTTTGTTAAAAATCTTTGAGGCGCCTGGGTGGCTCAGTCCATTAAGCATCTGCCTTCAGCTCAAGTCATGACCGCAGGGTCATGAGTCTGAGCCCCACATAGCAGAGGTCCTTGCTCAGTGGGAAGCCTGCTTCTCCCACTCTCACTTCGCTGCTTTTGTTCCCTCTCTCACTGTCAAATAAATAAAATCTTTAAAAAAAAAAAGAATCTTTGTTCTGCTGCAGAGCATTTGCTTCTTTGTCAACCATTGTCTTTTTGTTTTTGTTTTGTTTTGTTTTTTAGGACATAAATTCTATGCCAACATGGACCTCGAAGTCACAACCCTGAGATCGAGCGTTTATGCCGACAGACCAGTCCCCTCTAAAGTCGCCGTAAGACGTCAGAGGAGTCAATCATAATTTCACAGCTACATGTCAGGCAGCATTTTACATGGTCTGTTGTGTTGTTAAAGAGAAGACAACGTTGGTTTCACTTTTTCAAGAACCAAATGAGCCGTCAGCTGCGGATCCCACTGGCCTTAAATATAATACGTGATTAAACACAGACACGATACAGTACGTAAGACGCAAGAACCACCTTTAATAATTGAGATACGTAATCTGTATTCTCTGTGGTGATCGGCTGTTTGGATTTGATATCAAAATACCATATTTTGTGCATCAGTGCATCTTTCTATGAACAAGATTGTATACAGTGAAGTGTATCTTCAAAGAAGGTTGTACCGGTAAAGCTTATAATCAAAGGTAGTCTCGGCTGTCAAAAAGAAAAAGAAAGCCTGCACTGCTCCTCAGTTAGGTATAATGAGTGAACACAATCTTTGTGCTTTTCCCCAAGGTAGTTACGTAGTTATGTCAGCACTGTGTGTCAAGAAATCCGTTTTTTTCCCTTTCCATCCATGATTTGAAATGATACTTCTCTTATACACTAAATTTCTGTACAGATCTTTCTGTATTTCTGGACTTTCAATTAGACTAATCCACCTGTCCATTCATATGTCAAGACTGCTAGTTCATTTTAATACTATTGTTATATTTATATTTAATATTTTTGTTTATTTTTGGTAGGTTAAAACTCACGAACATTTACAAATAGTACAGGGTTCCCTGTACCATTTGCTCAGCTTCCCCCGGTGGTGATATGTTCTTAACTGCAGCATACTGTTAAAATACGTTGTTATTAGTGAAACACAGGGAGTCCAATAGGGAATTTATTCACGTTTTACTAGTTTTTACAGGAGCTATTTGTTGGGGAGAAGAGCGTATGAAAGTTTATAGCTTCTATAGAATCGTGATCACTGAAATTGGGTTACTGTTCCATCAATTAATTTTATTTTATTTCATTTTATAATTTAGTGTTCACACCTACACCCAATCCTAATACCGGGCAACAACTGATCTGTTCTCCTCACTATAATCTGTCCCCTCAATAATATTATGTAAACAGATCATACCCTATGCAAAGCTTTCTTTTGTAATTAAACTTATATTTTCAGGCCACCGTAGATTCACAGGGAATGGTGAGAAATGAAAAAAAAGAGAGATCTCATGTATTTTTTACCCAATTTCCCCCAGTGGTAGCATCTTGCAAAACCAAAGTTCATTCTCACAAACAGGATATTAATATTGATTCAATCCACTGGTCTTAGAGAGATTCCCTCAATTTTATCTGTATTTATCTGTGTGCGTATGTGTGTGTTACTGTGTGTGTTGGTCTATGCCATTTTGCCACATGTGTAGATTTGTGTATCCATTAATGGTGTCATAATATATAGCACAGTTTCACCAATGTGAGGATTTCTGGTGTCCCCATATTTGCCCCATTCTATCTCTAAGCCTTGTGAATCACTTATCGATTTTTGATAAAATGTTATCATCCCAAAAATATTATATAAATGGAATCATACAGGACATAACTTCTGGGGATTGTATTTTCTTTTACTCACTGTAACTCTGGAGATTCATCTGAATTGTGGCATGTATGACAGTTTGTTTCTGATTATTCCTGAGTAGAACTCCAAGGGTTGGATGTATTACAGTTTGACCATTCACCCTTGGAAGGACATCTGGGTCATTTATAGTTTTTAGCTATTATGAATAAAGCTTCTATAAACATTTGTGTACTGGTTTTACTGAGAACATAAGTTTTCATCACTTTGGAATATATCCCAAAGAATACAATTTTATAAGAAACTTCCAAAGAGTTTTCAGAGTGGCTATAATATTTTATCTTCCCATCAGCAATTTATGAGTAATATATTTTTTAGGGTGAGGGTTTGGGTTAGAGATAGAGTTAGTGAGATTTATGGTGTTTTAACTTGCTCAATTCCAATCTCCTTCCTTCTAGTTTAACTAAAGCCTTAAAAGATAGCAGTCTTGAAGTCACAGTAGCCATGAGGACAAAGTCTAATAACCCATTAAAGGAGGCAGATTGGGTTGGGAGTTCCCCAAAAGCCCATCTCCAGGAAATTCTCATTACTTGACCCATATGGCATTTCCTTAGAAATCCCCATTCAGAGGCATGTCTTTATGTGCCTGGCTCAGAGTCCGTTCAGGGAAAATTGCCTTTTGGCCCCAGGAGGGTTTGTCAGGACAATCAGTGGCAACGGTTTGAGGTCATGGCTGTCAGTAGTAGTGGGAGCAGTAGGACAAACAAGCCTGGGACACATACACACACACACACACACACACACACACACACACACACACACACCTTATAAAGAATACCTGGAAATAGATTGTCTTGAAAAGCTTCAACATATTCCTGGGCATCTAGAAAAGCCACGTGTATGTGCAGCACCTTGTGCATGCCCAGGAGACACAGGAGAAAGTCCTGAGGTGATACACACAGACCCTCAACAAAGTCCAAAAAAACTAATTTTGTAAGGGGTTTAAGAATATTTCTGTTCATTTATTAACTTACCACTAAACTAACTGTTTAGAGACTTCAGCGGCCACACAGAACAAGTACAGACTTTACAGAATTTTTTTCAGAAAAGTTAGTAAACAAACAATAATGTTGACAAATAGCAGTGACAAGAATCCCTAGGTAGGTGAGGGATCTGATTTCCAGAGTTACCAAATTCTATTATTTACTATGTCAAATTTTAACACAAAATGATGAAACATGCAAAGTATGGCCTATTTTCAGGAGAAAAGCAGTTGTAAAAACTATCCTTCACAAATGCCCAGATGTTAAACTTACTAAAAACTTTAAATTTGCTATTATAAACATTTTATCTCTTTTTAAAAGACTTTATTTATTTATTTAACACAGAGAGAGAAATCCCAAGTAGGCAGAGACAGGGGAGGAAGCAGGTTCCCCAGTGAGCAGAGAGCCTGATGCGGGGCTCCATCCCAGGACCCTGAGATCATGACCTGAGCTGAAAGCAGAGGCTTAACCCACTGAGCCACCCAGGCACCCTTATTACAAACATTTTCAAAGAACTACAGGGAACAACATTCCAAGAACTAAGGAAATAGATATATTTTTTAAAAATAAGGAAAAAATCTCAAACCAGTACCCCTCCATCTTAAGAGAAGAAAAAATAAAAATGAAATCAAGCATACACAGAGTGGAAAGGAAGAAATGACGTCTCTATTTGTAGATGACGGGACTGTCCACATAGACAATTCCAAGGATTCCACAAAAAAGTCTTGAGCTCTAAGCCAGAACGTCAGCACACAGATATCAGTCATCGCTTTGTAGACGAGCACGGAAAAGATGGAGACAAAAGTAAAACACTATGCTGTTCACAATTACTGAAGAATAAAACAGGAAAAAACTCAAGTCTAGAGCTAACGCAACGCGTCCAGAGTCTGTGGACTGAAAACTCACAAAACGTCAATTAAGTAAATCCGAGAAGACCTGTGTCAACAGATGCTGTGCTCAGCTTAAATGTGTCTCTTCACATTTAATTCAGTCGTATTAATCCACGTGGTAGTGAGACTAGAATTTCATTCCTTTTTCAGCTGGATCTCACGCCATCGCAGAGACAGACGACATAGTGGCTCTCTACGCCTCTGCCGATAGAGGGTGTCCACCTTTTGGCCTTTGTGAGTATGCTGCGGGGAACAGTAGCCTCCGGCTCAGGTCGTGATCCTGGGGTCCCGGGGTCAGGCCCTGCATCAGGCTCCCTGCTCGGGGGGAGTCTGCTTCTGCCTCTGAGCTCTCCCCTCTCATGTTCTCTTTCTCTCTCAAATAAATAAATAAAGTCTTTTAAAAAAGAAAAAAGAATCTGTCTGATAGCTGTTTTCAGATCTTTTGAGTGTCCATCTATGACTCAGTGGAATTGCTGGGTCATAAGGTAATTCTATGTTTAACTTTTTGAGGAAATTGCTCAGGTTTGCTGCAATGGTTATGCCCTCTTACATTCCAACCAACAATGTAGAGGGTTCTAATTTCTTCAAAACTTTGCCAACAATTGTTATTTTTTCCATTTTAATTTTACTTTACTCTGTTTAAATTATAGCCACCCTAGTAGGTGTGAAGCGGTGACTCTGTGGTTTTGATTGCATTTCCCGGATGACTATCCTTCATGAGTTTGTTGGCTATTTGTACACTTTCTTTGGGGAAACGTCTATTCAAGTTCTTTGTGCAGCTTTGAGCTGAATTGTTCGTCTTTTGTTGTTGAGTTGCATGTGATTGGGGGCAGGCCAGTTATCAGACCCTTATCGGACACGTGATTTGCAGCTATCTTGCCTCATCCCGTGGTATGTCTTCTCAATCTCTTGATAGCACTCTGACGTACACAAGCTTTTAATTTTTTTTTAACACTGAAGAATGTTTATTGCTTTGACTGAGTCAGCAGAAACAAAGTGGGAGACTGTATAAAATATGAAAATATTCTTAGTAACACAAAGCCACACGTACTACCATATAATAGCTCTGCCAGGACTTCCAGAACCATGCTGCGTAACAGTGGTGAGATCAGTCTTAGCCCCTCAACTGGAGCTACGCTGCCAGGGGTCAGAAGAGCCCATGAAACCAAGAAGCCAAAACTGAAACTCGCAGCCCAGCCCTTACTTCCTTAGTGTGAGTGGAGAAGCTGGGGCTATCCCGGGGGAGGGCTCAGTTCTGTCCCTACTCGATTTCTTCCCACGGAATGGACCACTGTTGGCGCCAAGAAGCTTGGCACAGAAGGAGGCCATCTCCCTGCCCACAAAAGGCTTCTGCAACTTGAAGGACCTCGGAACCAGGGCCGGGAAGACAGGAAAGCAGCAGGTGTGCAAGAGTCAGAGTGGAGAAAGGTGTCTTCACGTCTCCCCTGTGGCCCCATAAGGAAGTCTTGGCCGGCATCCCCGAGGAAGCACTATGGAAGGCCTCCACATGAAGCCACTTGGGCTGGGACGTAGACAGGTCTAAGAGCTTGTGTGACTGGAGGGGGGCTCTGGGTCCTTAACTGGAACTCCCTTCTGAGGCCACAGTGCTCTTGCTGTGCCCCGAGCCTGCAGAGCGGGGAGCAGCTTCTGAGATGGACTCTCTAACTCAACGTCCCTGCTTTCTGAGGACCCAAGTGGATTTTCTCATAGACCTGAGTGGACTAGACCGTGAGGGCCTGTGTCAAGTCCGGAAAAGGAGTTTGAGACAACAGGGAGTGGGGGGCAAGACTTTGGTCAAAAGCACCCGAGGCAGAGCAGGAGCCCTTCCTGGAGGGCAGAATCCCCGCAGGAGACACAGGTCCCATAGTTCCTAAGTCAGGAAGCGATGCCTCCTATGTGTCGGGTATGTTTGGGATGACCTTGTTATCACTGTGTCTTACTTAATAACCAAAATTTTAATAATGTTCCAAATTCATTTTTTAAATCTTTATTTAGGTTTCTGGTCTGGCAGGGTTGTATGCAAGAAAGACAAAAATTTTTTTTTTAAGATTTTATTTATTTATTAGAGAGAGAGAGAGCTCACAAGCAGGGGCAGGCAGAGGCAGAGGGAGAAGCCAACGCCCTGCTGAGCTGTGAGCCCGAGGGGGACTCGATCCCAGGACCCTGGGATCATGACTTGAACCGAAGGCAGACGCTTCACCGACTGAGCCCGCCAGGTGCCCCAGGACAAAAGTGTTGTTACAGAAAATCATGTTTATATACGTTAACTAGAAAAAAGGGTCGTATTTAATAATTGCTTAGCTCAACATTTTGAGTGCTGAAAAGATCTTAAAGTGGGTTTCCTTAAACTGTCAGGTTTTCTTGTTTCATGGCCATTGGGTCTCCCTTCTACATGAGTCCTTAGAAGAGCCTGGAAGGGGCTGGAAGGCCACTGAAGCCCACGCCCACCCCCACCCCGAGAACGGTGGATGAAGGGTCTGCAGCGGGTGGGGGACAGTGTTTGCACATGGCGCAAACAGGAAGTTATTTTGTGGGAGCTGCCGTGCCGAGTCCCCAGCCTGGTCTGTGGAGATGTGCAGTCTGGGTTGGGGTTATTTCGACTTTTTTTTTTTTTTTTCTTTTGTGACCCACTAAAGACCGTGTCATTTTTTATGAAAACACACAATGCCCCCAGCTGCTTGCGGGTGACACGGAGCGCGACGGTGCTGTTCTCAGATACTGTGTGCTCAGGAAACGGGAACAGGAAACAAATGTGCTCTTGTAGGGCCCAGGAGGCCCCTTACCGCACCGGGTCCCAGGCAGGACTGTGTCCGGGGGGGATGGCAGAAGGTGACGGGGAGCTGCCGGGGAACAAAGCCTGTGTGTGTCCCAGCCCCTGCTGCACCAGGGGACCGCAGCTCCCTGGGCAAGGTGCCGGGGGGCATCGGGGACCCCTGAGACCCTGCCCAGCCAGGCTCGGTCGTTCCTCCTGGGGAAGCACCATTTTTCCTGCTTCCTGAGCTGGCCCCACTGAGCTGTTGCAGACTTCTGCTCAGACTCCTATCAGAATTGCATCTGGGGTCTTCTTTTACTGACCGTTCTGGGGCCCTGGGTGCCATACTCCCTGCTTATTAAAGACCAGTAATGGGCTGGTAACTGTCTCTCAAAGGGCATGTACTTCCAGAAGCCCGTGGGTCTGGAGGGCCAGTGGTGACCTCTGCACTGTGGTGGTTTTTGTCCTGGGCCCTCCCGAGCCACGTGGGAAGCTGCCAAGACTGCAGTTCCAGCAGTAAAGCGGGGCCAGGGAGAGGTCAGCCTGGGTGGCCCTGGGGGGGTCCGGGGCACGCTGTGCACTGGAGCCCCCATTCGGTTTGAAATTCGGTCCAGTGTTGCTGTGTTTGGTAGGCATCCTCTGCCCTTTATTATCAGGGCTTGCTTTTTACTGGTTTCCTATTTGACCTGTTTCCCCATGTTGGGGTTTTTGTTTGTTTTGTCTCAAAGTGTTTATTCGAGAAAAGCAATAGTTTATCAAAGTATAACTGATATATAATATACATAATGAATATATATATAATTGATCTATATATATAATTGATACATTTAAATGTATTAAGCACTCAGTTAATGTATTTAATCTGATTCACAAATTAAGACCTGCCTTTGAGGGGCTCTCTGACAAATGTCTCATTCAGAAGTGTTAGTCAGAATTACGTTTTCTGGTGGGTGAGTTTGTAGGTTCCTCCTCAGGCTAAGTCATGCACCTCTAAGAACCCAAGGCTGTTTTCACGTACTCGTCACTTCTCTGCAAATGTGTTGTCCCCCTTGTTGAGATGCTGTATAAGCCCAAGCTCTAAGGGCTCCTCTGAGACGAGTCATCACTGCCTTCTCCACGTAAGTGTGTGACACACATGTTCATAAACCCCTTGTTCTTCTCTTGTTAATCCGCCTTTGTCGGTGTCCATCGCGGGGCTCCCGCTGGAAAGAGTTAGAAGGGTGAGGATAAAAGGATTTCCCCCCAAATTCTAGAATGTATGATTTTCCTTCCATGTGGGCCCCAAAACCATGCTCACCAGTTACTGGTATTCAAAGGAGGAAGGGGAGCTGCTCAAACACAGGAGGGGAGAAAACGGTTGGGCAGACCTGGAGGAGAATCCTCTGAACTTCCCGTTGGCCCTGCCCCTGACGAGTGACAGCCCCCCACGCCGTGAAACTGTGATTGTACATGACTTTCCCTTACGAGGGGGTTCCCATGTAAGATGCGACCTCTCTCCAGATGGAAATTTCTTTGGGGCTTAATAATGAAATTTGGTTCGGAATAATTTACACAGATACAGACATCTACACACGTGTGCACGTGACACGCATCTGCTCACATGCACAGGCATGCACACACACACAACTACACACGCACACCACACATAGGTACACACAAGCAAGCATTAGGCACATATGCACACCACACACACACACACACACACACACACCCCTCTTTTGTCCTGGGGATACCGTGTGGGTCTTGGGTAGACTCCGCTCCCTCACTCCCACTAATCCCCTTTCTGCCGAGTCTCTGGATGGAAGGGCCCTGTCAGATTACCTCCAGAGGGCAGAGGCACTAATTTGCTATCAATATCGTGAAAACCAGCAACATAATGCATCAGGAAACACTGACGGCAAAGCAGAATGGCTGAGGCAGTGAGACAGAAGAGCCCTCGATGACAATAGCCTGCACGTTGTTAGAAATCGGGGGCTGCCAGCCTACTCCGCTCTCTGCAGGGAGCTCCCTCCCCTCCCCCCACCCCGGGGTCCACACCTGCATCCTCACACCGCCCCAGGACTCAGCCAGCTGTGCTCTGGCCTTTCTATAAAGGGTTAAAACTCCTCCCCCGTAATTATCACTGAAAGGGGTTTTCTGGTTATTTATTTGACTGAAGGGGCCCGTTAATCAAGGGGAAGTTGAGCGGCGCTGACCCCGGAGTCCAGATCAGTCCCTCAACCTCAGTCCCTCACCTGTCTGAGGGGAGCAGAGTCTGCGGCTTCTCAGGGAACAAACAGAGCTGCCCTGACTGAGGACATTTCTGGGTCGCTCTGGAATCAGGGCCACCCGGGGGTTGGGGGCATCGGTATCTTTATGGCCTTTCCACCGGACATCCGTCTCCCTTTGTGAGAACGTGTCCGTTGTCCTTGTGGCAGCGAGGCCCCCTGGGCGCACGGTGCACATCAGAGGCCAAATAACAGGAGGGCTTCTCTGGCCCCAGAGCTGAAGCCCGAGACCCGCTCTCCGCACAGCGATGAGCAAAAAGCACTAAACCAAAGATGAACCAGAGGCGGGCCGCCTGAAATCATGTGCTCTGAGGCCAGTCCACAGGGGTGCCCTGCGGACCCCGGCAGACCCCAAGCTCAGATGACACCGTCAGATGACAGGCCCCCGAGCAGCCCAGGCGTGGGCCGGCTCCCGGGGCTCTGGCCGGTGTGTAGGGAGGACGAGAAGCTGGAGGAGAAGCCGAGCAGGGGCTGGGGACCAGGGCTCATTTTCCAGTACGGCAGCATGTGGGCTACAGGCCAGCGCGAAACACCTGCCCGCTGCGTGAGGCAGGGGCAGAGGGCCGTCCAGGAAGGTTGTCGTGCTCCTGGCCACTGGGCAGCCAGAGGCCAGGACAGGGAAGGACTCACAATCCCAGAATATGGCCTAGGCACGTTTGGATTGATTTCTACCAAGCTGCCTTGCTTGTGCGTTCCCCAAGACCAACAGAATTTCCCCCGCCTCTGGTTCACTTGATCGTGGAGGAGATCATCATTAATATGAACACTAATAACTAGTAATTAATAATAATAATAACTAATAACACTAATACTAATAACTAATACTAATACTAATTAATACTAATACTGTGGACACAGGGCATGTCCTGGGTACGCCCGTGCTGTGGTCCGCAAGGCGGAAATGACCACAGAGCCTGAGTTGGGGGCTAGGGATAGCTCCAGAGGTCATGGACATCAAGCTTCCCGAGTGCCCACCCCCTCCAGCCCTGGATGGCCCTGGCTAATTCACACCCCTCCTCAATGGCACGACTCCCCCTGGCTTGAAATTCAGAAATGCTGGACTCCATCAGGATGAGGCTGGGGATACAGACCCGAGGGTCCAATCCCCTACTGAGTTCAGCTTAACCTCACTCGAGGCTCCAGGCACAGCCCAATCCCCTGGGGTCGTGAGCCAAACACATACTGTGTACATCAGGACTTCTCAGACCTCACTGGGTGTATCGGAACTAGAGCACGCTTGCCAGGCCGCTGGCAACACCGGGATCTCTGGGTCAGCGGATCCACGGGAGACCCCAAGGTTCTGCTTCTCTAAAACGTTCCAGGCAGTGCCCTGGCTGCTGGCCTTGGGACCCCACTTTGAGAACCACTGCCGTGTATTACAAAGAGGGGCAAGAGCCGAAGCCCATGGCTGGCTGGGGACTATCCTGGGGACCATCCCCACTGGGCCACCCCTCCTTCCTCACAGGCAAAGGGCTGACAGCATCGTCTTACCCCCAGCACCAGTGGCTGATGGGATCGTTCCTAGTTTCCTAATCCCAGACACCGTGGCCCAAATGTCGGCAAAGACACTCTCTCCGTCACGGCTCAGCACGATTGCTGTTCCTATGCAGACATTTTGCTGCATTGTGGCTGAAAATCTGGGTTTCTGGCAAGGAGACTCTTGAGCTAAGAGAACAGCCATCGTAGGAAGGAGGCAAAGGCTGACTCCTTGGGCTCTTCTGGGCCATCAGGGTCGCAAACATAGAATTAGTCGCATGGGTTCTACTCACGCCTCTGAGTGTCTGCATAGTCATGTCTTCACCATCTCCGCGATCTGTGCTCTGCTGTTGAAAAGTTTCATTACCTGTGATTGTAAACGTGATGACTGTGGCGTTCTGTAAATGGATCTAGGAAGCTGAAGGCATTCAAAAGCATTTCTTCAAACTGCCAGACATGTGCATGAGTCTTTGGAATGTACCTACTCTAAAATGAAGCCTTGGGTCAGGCCTCCCTAGCCGGCTTCATGCAGAGCTCGGATTTGGTGGTTGGGGGGAACATGGTCAGGGGCCAGGACGTGACTGAAAGGGTGCAGATGGCCGCTAAGGTCCAGGTGACCCTAACGCCTCTTCACAGTAAGAGACTTGGCAGCGGGCCACCAGGCTTGCGGGGGACATGTGCCTTGTGGGTCAGCCCCATGAAGAGGAAGACTTCTTGTGATCACAATCCTACATGTCTGAGAAGGGAAGAGAGATTTAACGTGAACAGGAAATGGTCATTTGGCATAAGCCCAAACAGAGCCTTAGTTTGAAAATACCCAAACAGAGCAATCACAGGAGTTCCAGGGTAAACGCCTGTGGGCCCAGCCCAGGCTCTGCTGCTGGCCTTCACTAGACTCTAGCTTTCCAGAGTACCTGTCCATCACCCTTCCGTCTGTCCAGCCATCTGTGAGCCACATTTTTGACGCATTCCCCAAAATAAGTGGCAGGCATCACTCCCGTCACCCCTAAATACTTTGGCCCTATTCGTTGTCCACTCTGTTTCCTTGTGGTAAGAGTTACATAGAACAAAAAGCACAACTCTTGAAGAGACCATTTCATGTTTCGACAAACGCATACACCGACATAACCCCAATCCCACCCACGTTCAGAACTTTCATCCTTCCAGAAGGTTCCGCCGTGCCATGCAGGGACGTCCAACCCCACCAGTAGGACCCTCCCCTCTGTCTTCTCCACGGATGAGCTTTGCTCCTCCCTCCGCTCCTCTTCCTCTTCCTCCTGCGGTCGCACACGTAGAATTTAAAGCCCCTGCTTATCCCATTGGATACTCGGTTATTTTTCCATATTTATGTACGATTTCTCTGGATAACAGAGCAAACACCTCCGGAAAAATGTTGCCGCCGTACTCGATGTGCTAGAGGACCAAGCAGGTTGTAACCGAGGCAGCTTCTGGCAGAAGGAAGCGGGGCTTCCAGCTCCCCTCGCGCAGCCTGGCTGTTTCGGAAAACAAACAGGCAAACTCATCCAGTGAATGCTCCCCGAGGGAAAATCTAAACAACCCTGTCTTTTCATTTAGTGGGGACCCAGCAGTGTTTTCTCTCCCTCGCCGTGCAGGACTGCAGAAACGTCTTCCCACGAGCTCGGCTTGAGCTCTTCTTCCCTGTTTTATTTGCAGGAGGCACTTGGCCAGCGACAACCGGGCTCTCGGCAGGCTGCATGATTCCATCAGCCAGAGTGACGCGTTCCAGAATCCGGTGGCTTCTGAAGCCTGGCCTCCGGAGAACAGAGAGTCCTCGGAGCAGATCGTCTGCAGCGGGCGCCTGGCAAGACCACGCGGACCCAGCGGGGAGGCGGGCACGCGGACCTCACCTCCTTTCTGCTTGTCCTGCTCAGTGAGTGGATTGAAACTGGAACGTTGATGCCCAAACCCTAAGCCATTGGCCTACACACACGTTAACCCACCCATGTTTTGCCATAAGGAACAAAAATTAATTCTGTATGCCCTGCATATCCACGCGTTCATCCAGACCCTTATTGTCTTTGACATTCCAAATTATCTTTTCCTTTCCTTTCTGCTGTGTTGGGATCCAGAAGCCGAGAGGAGACCCTGACCCCTTCTTCCACCACCGCAGCCAGCCTGGGCCTGGCTCTGTTTGCTCCGGCTCTTCAACGTCTCTAGAAGGGCGCTTACCATCTCTGCTCACAGAAATAAATAGACCATCGAGCGTCCATGGGTCCCAGATGTCACCGGTGCTCGGGGACACTGTGAGGTGTGAGAGCGAACAGGCTCCTTTCCTTCCCGGTGATGGATTTCTAGGGAGGAAGACAAAAAAGAACCAGCAGAAACAAAGAACACGTTGGCGTTTCAGATCATGGTACGTGTTCTGAGGAGCACATTCAGAACGAAGAGTCGCGCAACTGTGATGCAGAGGAAGCGGCGAGGTACAGAAGGGTCTGGGCGGGGCTTTTCTGAGCTGTGACTATCGGCACTAAGGCTTGAGCGCTCTGGAGAGACGCTCGCGCGGTGGCCTGGCCGGGACTCCCAGGCAGAGGTGTGGGGACAGGCGAGAGCCCTTCACGTCCACGGAGCATCGTCCCCCCTCGCCCCACCGACGGGTCCAGGCCGATGTGTTACCACTCGCATCTGTCGCGTCCTGCCCGCTGAGCTATGTGGAATGCAAACCCTGCTCCCCCAGTTTCCCTGTTCTCCCGCCACTGCCCTCGAAATACCCCCGGCTCCCGCTTGCTGCTGATCTCAGGGAAACGTAACACGGCCACGGGCAACCCGGCGGTGCAGGACCAGCTCTCACATTCCTCTCCAGGGAGACACGGCCCCGCACGCTCTCACCGCCAGCCTCCTCCAGCGTTCCCACCCACGGAGCCTGCACAGGGACGTTCCCCCGCTGTCAGAGCGGACCGCTCCGCCCCAGGGCTCCTAGCTAATTCTGCCGCATCTTTCTGATTCCATCTTCATCGTCAGAACCTCAGGAAAGACCTCCCTGACCTGCTCTTGAGAATCAAACACCCAACCTGCCTGTTTTCGGGAACCCTGGCCTCCTGGTAACGGTGCTTCTCACTCTGGCCATTCTCCCTCTAATTTAGCATTATTTGATTAACGTCTGCCTATAGATTCTAAGTTTGTAAAAGGAACTCCCCTGGAACGATACTTCAAATACTGATTTTTTTTAAACCGTTACATGGATTTGTATGATCATGAGTAACTCCCATGAATGTCAAGGTTGTCAGCACAGAGAAAACCTTTCCGACCGTGAGAACGAATGAGATTGTTTCAGGAATTATAGGCAGAGTCAGGCCCGGGCGCTAGAGCCGTGGTTCTGGAGGTGCAGAGGCCAAAGAGAGAAGAGGGTCATCCAAGGAAACAGAAGTGGAGTAGCAGGAAGGGGGGTGGGGAGGCACCGGGAGGCCCCCCAGGAGGAGCGGGAACGCTCCTTGTCCATCTCTGCCGCCGTAACAGAGCCCCACAGACGCGGGGGTGGACACGCAGCAGGAATTTACTTCTTGGTTCTGGAAACCAGCAAGTCCGGGATCAAGGTGATGACATGGTTAGTGTCTGGCCGACTTCTCCCTGTGTCATCACGCAGTGGAGGGACAAGACCTCTCTGGGGTCCCTTTTACAAGGGCACTAATCCCATCCGTGGCAGCTGCCCCATCAGGACATAAGACCTGCCAAAGGCCCCCCCCCCCCCACCTCTCACAACCTCACGTCGGGGCTAAGTCTCAGTGCACGAGTTTGGGGGTGCGGGGCACATGGCAGAGAGTGTGCTGAAGCTGGACTCCATCCAGGCCAACTCTACACAATGCTGTGTTTCATGATACTATTTTAGGAAATGCAGCGTCAGAGGAAAATAAATGAAAATCGAAGACTCACACACACACACAACGTTTGGGGAAAGTTGGAAGACTTTCTGAGCCCCTAAACAAACGTGTGTGTGTGTGTGTGTGTGTGTGTGTGTGTGTGTGTGAGGACGGGGAGGTGCTCAGCCCGTGATCCTCGAGTCCCTGAAATGTATCCTTTACCCCCTGTTAATGGCTGTAATTTTGTTTTGCCTTGTTTTAAGATTATTTCAGATTTTGATATTACCTTGTACTAACAAAATTCATGTTTTGCAAGTATAATAAGTACATTAAGTAATCTTAAAAGAGCTTTAAAATAGAACTGAATTAAAATTGGGTAAGTTATTACTCAATAAAGTGGATTTTTTTTTAACGCCCCAAACATACAGATACAAATAAGAAGACCCTTGGTAAATATTTCAAAAATAACTTCTATTTCCTGCAGAAAAAAATTTTTGTATTTAACACAAAGTAAAAAATCTTTTTTTTTTTTTTTTTTCAAAAATACGCAGTTTTCATGACATAGCAGTTCAGCATGTAGAAAGCATGATAGATGCCGTGTAGAACTGATCTATCTTTGGTAATGCTCCTCAGATAGCTCTGGAAATCCCGAGGCTATTTCCTGGGTTCTCTTAGAGCCCTTCCGACCACCTGCCAGCGACCGACCAAGGAAGGCCCAAGCCGGCGCTGGTTCCCTGGTTCCCTGCTGTTTGCACCAAACCAGGAGTTCCTTCCGTGTCTCCCCATTCCTGGGGTTGTCTGCGGCTCCTCCTCGGCCGCCCGCCCCAGGTTTCTGCTCTCAGTACTCAGAAGGGGTGGCTGGAAAGACCTTTTGTTTGCGGTCGCTCTCTCCCCGGACTGATTGCACTGGCCACCATGTAAGCGCGGGGGCGGATACGGTCTAAGCAGAAGATACTCTGCGGGCCGCAGAGGACAAGCTCCGACCCCCACATTCCATCCACGTCAAATGAGGAGACAGTCCTCTTAGAAATCGATTTCTCAGGTAGTCCGGAAAGGCTTTCCAAAACAGTTTTCTCTACAAGTCAGAGGCAAACAACCACTTGTCCTGATTCTCATGGGTTACCACGTCGTGAAATGGTGACGCTGGTTTCAGTGGAGGGAAGTCCCCAGACTCACCCATGAAATAGATACGAAGTCAGAAACCAGGTGTTTATACAAATGTGACCCAAGTCGGCAGCTGGTGACAGCCAGGGGTGGGGGCACTAAACCCTACTGTCCCCCCCCCCCCCCCGCTGTCCCTCCTTCCTGTTGAGCCATATACGTAAACAAACCCGTACTAGGATCCTGCTGTGAAGCTGCGCATCTCTCCACAGTAAGGCTGACTTCAGTTACTACGAATTTACCTTCATATTATTAGAGTAACAGACAAATGGAGACCAGCCTTGAAGATTCCCTGCACAGACAAAACTAATGTGGTCCTACAAACAGAGCCTAACTTCGCTTATCTGGCAAGGCTACCGTGACCTCGCTTGTGCCTCTGGAAATGCAAGCAGAAGCTGGGCTGCTTCCCAAGGCTGGTGTGAGGCAACCACTGACCAGCTCCCAATCCCGCGTAAGAACACTAGCACCACGACCAAACCTGGGAAGATGACACAGTCACCGACGTCTCCCAGAGGAGCTGCTTTATGACCCCGCACCGCTGAGCCTCTCTCCATGCTGAGTCGAGCGCTCCCAGTTTGCAAACTGGTTTCCGAGTGTGCGCGCGATAAACTTTTGCAGAACTGCTACTGGTCTTACTTCTGTTATTTCTGAACTTTTTTTTTTTTTTTAAAGATTTTATTTATTTATTTGACAGAGAGAGACCAAGCAGGCAGAGAGGCAGGCAGAGAGAGAGAGGGAAGCAGGCTCTCTGCTGAGCAGAGAGCCCGATGCGGGACTCGATCCCAGGACTCTGAGATCATGACCTGAGCCGAAGGCAGCGGCTCAACCCACTGAGCCACCCAGGCGCCCCTATTTCTGAACTTTTGATGGCATTTTGACTGGTTGTTTTTTGGAAGTGTCTGTGTGAAGATACTAGGTCTGTATTTTTGTGGGGGATAAAGCTCTGGAAGAGAGTGTGTAGGACAATAAAAATGGCAGAGAGAGGCAGAGGGATGCTGTGTGTAGGTGAACATTTCTACTAGAGCCGCAGAGCTATAATTATGCAAAAATCCAAGGCTTAGGTGGAAAACTTTCTGATCATTCCTACAGAAACTCTAGGGCTAGAATTATCCATAATACTTAAAGGTTTAAGTGAAAACAATTTAGGGGGGAAAAAAAAGCTACTTTTCTTTTGGTGTAAGAAGCCTGATGCCTTTGTAACTCTCCCACGCCCGGTCGCTAAGTGTTAGGGAGAAGGTGAGGTCCGAGACGGTCATGGTCCAGCTTCCGGGGAAGAAGAAACGGGAATTCAGGTTCAGCAAAAGGTCAAAAGGGAAATCTCCATGTGAGGTCCCAGCCACCAGGTCGTGGCGTTCCTGGCTCGGGCGCCGTGTATCACAGCCACAGGAAGCACACGCCGCGTCACGCCGTTCCCCAGTAGACGTAACCTACCATTTCCCTAATGGGGAACAATTGTTGCAGAGGGGCTCTGACGCCTTTATTTGCACTGGGGGGTGTAGCTGCGTTCACCCCGTAATTATAGTGACACAACAAACCCCAGCAAGCCTAGCGCAGCACAGCCACCTTCCCCATCACGACACGCGGTCCCGAGACACAGGAGTCCCCGGAGGCACGCGGCCTCTCCCTCAGGGGCTGGTGTCCCCCCCGTCACTTCCAAGGGCTGCAGGGGTGACCTTCGGAGAACCCAGAGCCAAGACCCGCCCCAGACCGCCTTCATTAGGATTTCCAGGCCAGGGCCAGAGAGTCTGCATGTGGACACCCTTACTTTTCGCCGATCTGGGAAATGTTGCGCAATCCCCAAGCCCCACCACCATACGCCCACCCCGCCAGCGCCCAGGTCTGTCCACCCCTGATGGTCTGAGCTAGTTGTGCCTGATGACGCAGAGGGCCCGGGTCTACAGAGAACCAGCCGAGGACCTGTCCAAGCACACCTTCCGAAATCCGTCCCCCAGTCCTCAGTGACACTGCAATCTCTGACCAGGGTGGGTCTGCACGGGCTTGGAAATGACCTCCAGACTCACTGCTGCGCCCTTGACCCCTTGACCTCTCTGTGACTCTGTTGGGCACAGTGTGATCCAGGAGCTGCGCACTCAGTCCATGCGAATTTGCAGAGGACCTGCCGAGGACTTAGCCTGAAAGACTGACTCCTTCCTCTGCCCCAGCCTCATGTGGTTTTTGTCAAATAGAACCACCGTGCGCGCAGCAGACCCTCCAGCTCCGACTGCACACGTTTGCTGACCTCCTGACGTGGTCTCGCTGGGGAGGAGGCTTCACCATCGGATGACGGGCACGTGGAGCCCACAAGAGACACCCCTCGACAGGGAGTGTGGCTCAGGGTCAAAGAGGAAACAATCCATAGGAGCCTCGACGACGGAAACATCCAGCTGATCCCCGAAGGGGGCGGGCACGGGCTCCGCACAGAGCACGGCGGGACATGCGTGGTGGGGTGCGGAACCTTCTCTCCCAAGAGTAATTCATAAGAGCGTGGATCATTTTTCCTGGAAAATTGAATCCAGCCCCAGGTGCTGCCATTCCATTTGGAAATGAAACTTGTGTGTCCTTTGCACATACAGAATTTGAATGTGGGATAACATGCATTTGTGTTCACGGTCTCGAGCAATGAGTCCGTATGTGGACATAAGGACACAATTCTTCATCCCGAGAACTGGAGCACGCAGGTCCGTATGACCGAGGAAACCGTAATACGTTTGGTCTATTAAAACAAAGCAAAACAAAACAAAAAAGGAAAGGGGACAGGCAGGGGTAATGAAGAAGACGACTCACGGTAATAATGACGAGGAAGGATTTGAGAGGAGGCGTCGCCTTAGAGCATCACCAACATGAAAACAGACCAGAGCAGGCAAGAGGAGACACGGTGAGTGGCATCACGAGGAAACACGAGAAGTGACGGTCAGAGACCACGCGAGCCGCTCAGGGTCCCTCCGCTGCTAGTGCGAGACACTGAGTGTGACCCATGGCAATTACATGCAGACCCTTCTGGAAGGGAGCTCTCAAGTGAGTGGGACCCCGCCTGAGAGCGGCAGACTTGCAGGGATGGTGTGTCAAGACTCTGTTTGGTCCAGGCCCTAGAGGGCATGGGGGAAGAGGGAGAGTCACCGCGGCAGGCAGGCCACTGAAATCCAACAAGACCCCGCACAGCCTTGGAGGGAAATCTGGAAATCTCAAGACTCCGGGAACTGGCAGAACTGGAAGTCGGGAGGTAGGTTCCAAGTGAGAGCAGGAAAGAGGGCTCTGGTCTCTCTGGTCTTCACCACTATTGACAAGCAAAAGCCGGTCTGCAAGGGACGGCCCTGCCCCCCTCCCCCATCAGCCCCACACTCAGGGGGACACTGTTCCCTTGGCAAGAGGCGCTGTTCTCGGTGGGGAAGATGCTTCCAGGTGAAACGATTTTCTCAGTTTAAAGTAAAAAAGTGACCGGGGCGTCTGAGTGGCTCAGCTGATGGAGCGCGCAACTCTTGAATTCGGGGTTGTGAGTTTGAGCCCCATGTTGAGTGTAGAGCATACTAAAAAATAAATAAACTTAAAAACAAAAAAACAAAAACAACAACACATCAACTCTCTTGCAGGATATAAGCAAAATTTAAACCCCAAAAAGTTAAAGAAAAATCACTTACCAGAACTGTGCAACAGAGTCTGACTCTATAATCACACACAGACACACAGACATGACACACATACGTCCACGCCCCACACCTGTGCAGATGCGCAGACACCCTCCAACCGCCTTGAGCGTGAACTCACACACGTGTGCGTGCATCTGTATTTTTGGATGAGGCTCTTAACAATCCTCCCGGAAGTGAATTAACCAGAAGGCCAAGGCTCCGTGCTAGAATAACATGGTTATAAGTGATTATCACATTTTACCATTTTCTTAGCTTTTCAAAGGTGTGAATTCCTCCTGGAATCAAATATGGATTATGAGGGAAAAGCAGATGTTTCTTTAAGACATTTCTATTAATACCATCATGCTTTATTTTAAGAAGCTACTAAGGGAGCGTTAGGTCTCCGTGGAGGGGAAGGCGGGGGAAGACCCCGTCCAGGAGCGTCGCGCCGCAGGGAGAAGCGGGGAGGAGGCAGCCCACAGCGCGGCCTCTCCGTGCTCCCTGCAGACTCAGCAGGCCTGCACGCCAGGCTTCCTGTCCCTGTGCCTCCCAGAGCCTCCAGCTGCGTGTGCCAGCCACTGTGCCCTCCCTGCCCAAAACCGTCCTAGGGAAAAGATCCAAGGCCTCCCAAGGACCCCCAGAGGGGAGGGATTGCATGGAGCCGGGAAGCAGCCTGGACCTTTGGGTGGAGAAGTCTGGGGTCCTGGGTGCCCTGGAGAGTGGCCTGGAGGGACAGGCTCAGGGAGGCGTGAGCTGTTGGACCCCCGATGCCGGGCCCTGGCAGACTGCAGAGGTGGAGGGAGGCGGAGTGGCGACCTCCAAGCGCAGCATCTGGAGGGTGGATGGTTGCCACCCAGGTCTGGTGGCGGTCCGGGAAACCATCTCTCCAGCACGGATTTATAAGATTTCTAGATTGTCGTGCTGTCATTCTCTGTGGCCAACACCAGGCTCCTCATAGTGATGGTGGCCGGCACACGTCAGCCGCAGCACCATTGCTCCTGTTAATTCTTTCTTTTTAGCCTGGCAACCCCCACACTCTTGCAAGTGGAAGGATTCAGTATCATTCCCATCACTCAAGGCTGACAGGACTCTGACAAAGGTGACGTCCCGAGGAGTCCTGGCTCACCCCGGCTTTGCACTCACAAAACAGCCAGCAGGCACACCTCCTTTACGAAGGAACGGGTCCTGGGAAAGGCGTCCCTCCTCCACTCACCTCTCCCGTCCTTGAATACCGAGGTCATCTTAACATGAGTGGAATGGTTGACTTTGTATGTTGAGATGCGCTCCTAAGACCAGAAGGATGTCCGGGCTCTGGTTCACAGTCTGCCTGCAAATGTCTGATTTGCATCCAAGCGTTCGAGTTTTCAGCTATAACTTAGTGCTCGTACTCCCAACCTCATAAGACTGCTGTCAAATGTTCCCGAGGTGGTGCAGGAATGCAGACTGCAACATATGAAGTGCTCTTCCCACGTCAGCAGCAGTAGCACCAGACTGGACTGAAATCCAAGGCTCGGAAAGGTCCGTCTACAAAGGGCGCAGTGAGAGTTGGCCATGGGAGCCATGGGAGGAGTGGAGGGCAGGGGGCTCTCCTGACGCCATGCTCACTTAGCCGCTACACTGCTTTGTCGGCATGATGTCCGTGGAGTGACGGGCAAGGTCCGATGAACATTAGTGGGACTGAGTCCCCGAAGGTATGTCCTTGGCAGCTCTGCTGTGTTCAGGAGTTCATCGTCAAGATAAACCAAACCAAGCCATTCCAATAGCAGCAAACCCAACAGCAAACTCTCTTTGCAGAACTGAGGCATAGCCTCAGGGACAAATGTGTGTGTGTGAGTGTGTGTGTGTCTATACACACATACATGTGCCACAAAAATGTGTATAATTAGGGAAACGTACCCTGCTAAAATAAAAATTTTAAGGCAGAATTAGAAAAAAAATTCTGTTCATTCAGAAACTTGGAGAAGGATGTTCAATGATATTTGAAAGTATTATTGTACAAAAATATTAATGGAGGCTGAATGGGCTGAGCCTGTGTTTTAGAATAAAGACTTATAGATGCAGAAAGATAAAAGAAACATTAATATATATTGAAAAGTGTAATATTTTGTGTTTTGCTGGGGTTAATGTTTTCTGTCTTGCCAAATACCAGGTAGCAAAAGAAACACTCAAGCTGAGTGTGGTCAGAGGAGACGTCTGTCCCCGTGTCACCAGCATCCTTAAGAAGACATCTCACGTCCATGGTGCTTTGCGATATCAGGACTCTCAGATCTATTCTAACTTGGTGTCAGTAGCTCTGTCTGTTATTCCTAAAGGTCCATATATTAAGTTTTAAAAAAAAGTCCCCAAAGTATTATTTTTTCTATAACCCTTGCTGTTTCTTATGAACTACTGCATAGGTTTGTGCAATCAGGGGCACAGGAAATCTGACTCTCAGCGCGCCCAGCAACACGATGTCAATGCTGACTTCCTGCCGTTGGCAGCTTGGTTTGTATATTCCACTTCTGGAGAATTGTCTTGACCTTCACGCTATCAGCTTTCTGTCCTATGGGGTCTGCTGAGTATTTTGTGGTTGGACAATCTTTCATGCACACCCAAATCAGAAAGAGAGAGGGCACGCCTCTTCCAAATGGTGCGGTGGGAAGGGTTGGTTGTAGAGGTCTTCGAGCAGGATCCTACTTATGTAGTGTTTGCAAGTATTTTTTTTCAGCCTCAGTTTGGTACTGTTTCAGGTTTCCGAGGTTCTCTGCGGGAGTCCACATGTCAGACATGGAATCTTCAGCAGACTGTAGAATGCGGTCTGAGGGGCTGCCGCCCTCCGCACAGAGTCCCTGGGCCAGCAGGTGCCGAGCCAGCGCTCCCGTGTTTGGGGTCCACAGCCCGTTCCGCTGTGACTCCAGCCACACGTGCTCCCCTAACAGCCACTACCCGCAGCACAATCACTTGAAAACCCACTGGGCGGATGGAAAAATGGGTTTCGTGGCATAATGCCCAAGGATTTCACGACGTAGGAAAAGAGTGGAATCTCGTAAAAATAGCAGCACGGGTTTTGCACGTTAGGTGGTTGAAAGCATACGTAAGTCCTTCAACATAGACGACCCCGCACCTGGAGGAAACCCCCAGCTTGCTCCTGGCAGTGCGGCCCCCAGACCCTGGGTGTCTGGGGGGGAGAACCACGTGGAGGTGGGAGGGACCCAGAGCGAAGAACAGGAAAGTTCTCCTGACAGACCTGAGGGGCTGGCGCAGAGCAGGCTGGGGCCGGGCAGGGAGGCCGCGGGGAGGGGTGAGGTCAGCCTGTGGAGCTGGAGACCCGCCAGGTGGCCAGGGGCACGCTAGACCTAGAGTCTGGATCAAAGAAACAAAGCCCGGACCTGGCTGGCTGGTCACGCTCCCGCGGGGCAGAAGCCACTTCCTGCTGAGTCCTGCAGTGTTTGCCGTGGGGTCCGGTCCACCGGTCCCTGGCTCCCCGAAGCATCAAGCACAGCCCCTTCCTGGCCTCCAGGCTCCATTTGAGACCCCTGGCAGCAGCAGCACCTGCATCCCCGAGTGGAGCCCGGAGGGCACCCAGGGGAGCGGGAAGCCCTCCCTTTGTTATTTGCAGGCTCTGGGGACCGCAGAGAAGACGCAGGACAGTGGGGCCAGGCAAGCGACCAGCCCCCCGGAGCCTGCCCCTGCTGCTGGAGGACAGCTGCGTGTGCGGGTGTGCTGTCCCGGGTCTGGAGGCCCCCCCTTCAGCGGGGCCTAGCTGAAGGGGCTGGGGGCGAGCAGGTGGGGGGCTGGGGACAATCCATCCGCCGGGGAGAGGCGGTGGCCAGTGAGGGCACCCTCCAGCCGCTGCAGGGTCCTGGGGCTCAGGGCCGGAGGGCCCCTCAGCAGGCCAGGCTGTGCGCTGTGCTGTCTGTGCTGAAGCCCCCCCCCCCACACACACCTTCCCCAAGGCTCCCCCATCACCCCCCTGCGCTTTCCACAATTGCTCTTTAAAATGCCATTCACTCAGGGTCTCCACACTTTTTTGTTTAAATGTAAATAGCATCTCTGTTCCAACCCCAGCAGGTTCTGGCTCTAATTTGAAAGAAATGTGCTTCATTCAGATGGAGAGCCCGGTAGGATTTCTTTCAAGAATCTGCATTAAGTAATGGAAAGTCCTTTCTCTGGACCTGCCAGCTTCACTAGGAGACTTCAAGGGCCTAAAGTGTACATATAAAGACAAAAGCACTTAGTCTGCAGGAAATGGAACTTTTTAAAAAGCCACATCCACATTATTCTGAAGGGAAGGGGGGCCTTAAAAGGTCTTCGCGGGCGTCTCGCAGGACCTCCGCCGGTCCCTGCTACTAACTCCGTCCCTTTGAAACAGAAGCAGCACAGGCTTCTCCCCCAGCGCAGGCCTCATGAACAGGAACCCCTGCTGAAACCTTCCGTCTTGTTCACAGTTAGGAGTCGGTGGACACAGAACTCTGCACAGTGCCGTGTGGCAGAGGCTTCCTGCTCAGCCTGTGGAACTTTGCACTTCTTATTTTTTTAAAGTTTTATTTATTCATTTCAGAGAGGGAGAGAGCACTCCTGGGCCAGAGTGAGTGGGAGAGGGAAGCAGCTGGAAGCCCCTTGCAGGGTTCGATCCCAGGACCCCGAGATCATGACCTGAGCCGAAGGCAGAGGCTTAACCCACTGAGCCACCCAGGCGCCCCTCGCGTTTGCTCTTAATCATGATATCTTCGCCCTTTTCTTAGGAATGAGAGATGAGGTCACGTTCCTCCTCTCAGAGCTAGCCTCGAGGGCGGGCCTGGCGGCGTGTGGGCACAACCCTTCCACCCGTCCCTGGCTTCAATTCCTAGTAAAACGGCCCAACTAAGAAATGTCAGCAGAAGCGAAAACAATCAACCAGTAGTCGCCTCCCATTGGCACAGAGAGGGGAAAAGCCTGTTGTCCCTGAAGGGGATGACGTCGTGACCAAGGTCTGGGCTGGCCGGCTGCGCCCTCAGCTGCCGTGAACCCCTGCCGCAGCCTGGGTGGTGCCTCGGACAACAGCGCTCACAGTTCTGGAGGCTGGAGATGGTGATAAAGGTGCCCCCGCAGACTCTGCTCCCGGGAGGTGGAACAGTTCGGAGACGCTCCCTCTTCCCCCCGAATCTGGAAAGAAGGTCTGTGTGCATAGTTTCCGGCAAGAGTCCGGGCAGTGGACATTCATGCTGTGAGTGGTTATGTCTCCGTCTGTCATGAATGAAGTTTCCAGCAGACTCTCCAAAACCTAAACATTCACTTCACGGGGCAGGAAAGGCCCTCATCGCTGGGCCCAGGGTATCCTGTCCTCGCCGTTGGCCGTCCCAGCCTCATTTCTTCAGTCCGTGCACCGGCATCTGGAACTTGAGACTTGGGGCGGGCAAGGCATGAAGGGAGCCACAGAAAGCAGGGGCCAGCCTGACCCCTGGGCCTCACCCGCCCAGAGCTGCTCAGCCTGGCTCCGGCGAGCAAGGTCCCAGAGGCGGGCAGGAGAAGCAGGTTAAAACTGGAGAGTGGACCTCGGGAACTTTGCATGGAAGAAACCATAACGCAAGCAAGAGAAACACACCGTCCATCACACTCCAGCCTGGAAGACAATTTCATGAGGATGGAGATTCCGGAGAACAGCAGGGCTTGCAGGCCACGGGACAAAGAACAGAATTACCTGTGAAAGATGGTGAGGAGCTATAAGGAAACACAACCCCAACAGTGTCCAAAATTGCAAGGAGCAAACCCAGCAGTCCTGGAAATGGGGTCATGTAGAAAAGGAAGGGGACAGAAAGCCAAGCAGTTTGGAAGATAATGAATGATCCCCAAACACCAGAACCCACCCCAGGCCAGGCAGAGGAGTCCACGGATCAGAGAGCACAGCCAATGGCGAAGAAAGTGTTCCAAAATGAAAGCAAGGAAACTTCCTCCAAGCACCCGAGTTTGGGGAACCAGATTTTTCTTTAACTTGAAGATTAATCCTGCACCGTAACATGGCCAGCTCCCTGTAGCTCACGGTTTACCAGAACGAAATTTTCAACCCCAGAACAAATCCCCAGCGTGGCGGTAAGAGGCGGGCGACCATCTCAGTTCATGGTGTTGACCTTGGCCCAGGGCTGGGTGACAGTAGAGACAAACCTACAAGCTTTGGAGAATAGGATGTTTCTTCAATACCCAGGATCCCATGCCCACATGGGTCTTCTGCAATTAAGGAATTAAAAAAAAAGAAAGGAAAAGAAGAACTAATAAGTCCCTAAAGAACAGAGCAAAACAAACACGCAAACAACAGAAGAAGAAGAAATCGTCGCAAAACCCGGCTCGTTCCAGGCGGCAGCGTTTGCGGAGGCCACAGTGGGCGCCAGACCCTGCTGGGATTCTGCCGACCCTCACGCGTAAACATGGTTTCCAGCTTCTCCCTTATGGTGAATGACACCGGACACTGTATCTAACACGCATTCAGTAGCTCCCTTGATGACGAAATCAGTCAATGAAGACATCGGCCAAAACAGCCACGTAGGCAGCACAGGAGCCAGGGTCGAGAGCCTGGCTGGTGAGCCCAGTGCCCTCCTGGTTTCAGAAAGCCCCCGGGAGGCGTGAGCTCCCGACGGGGCGCCGTCCAGGCCCTGAAGGAACTCAGCAGGAGGCGTGCAAATGCACATGTTTCCTGGCCCCGAACGCCGCACTGGAATAAGGGTCGGACCTCATTCTCCCGGAAGACAGGAACAGATTTACGTTTGTACCTGAAACGGGAGAAATCGCACGTTGCCGTACCTGCTCAGCCTGTTCTCACGTCTCCTTGGGGACTGTCTCCCAGGTCTCAAGCACGGGGACCCGGTTAGCATCTCTGCTGCGAAGGGAACTGTTCTCCCGACCTGCGGAGTACAGGGATGACTCTGTGCTTCCAGAACCCGAGGAATTCTGCAGTAGGTTGGGCCTTTTGTCTAGGACTCCATGTCAGCACAGAGCTGTGCTTCTAAGTGACAGGCGTATGGTGGCCAAAGCTAGTTCGATAAAAATTACCCCAAACCATGAAAACACGGTCAGTCTACAAAATCCTGTATCCTGAAGTTCTGGACCATATTTAATAGCTCCTTGTCTATGTTACAAAGACCTCGTTTTGATAACAGTTTAACAATTTTGACAACCTGTGCTGGGCATTCACAATACTGAAGCGATGCGAGTTTTAGATGAGAAATTACACCTTAAATTATCATCTTATTACTGCATTCTGGAGGCTGCGCTCTTCTTTGTTGGAAGAGTCAGCTATATGATGACATAGAACTTTCTGTTGTGGCAAAGATCCAAAGAATTTTCTAAGAAACTTCTGTGAGTTGGTAATTATATTTCTCATTATGTGCTGATATATCCTTAAATAGGTAAAAGTGAATCAAATTACATAAAATGAAATATTTTCCCAGTAACTGATTTTTCTATTTTATTTTATTCTAAATTCAGTTTCTATGTAGGTAATATCTCTTAATATTTTAATTTGATCTTCCTCTCTACTCCCTAATTTGTCTTCCTAACACACACACACACACACACACACACACACACACACACACACTCGTACACACAACGCACACACATACACAGGCAATTTTGCCTTCACTCAAGCTCTCCGGAGAATATTTTTTTACAGCATCTCTGATATGCAAACAATGGACGCTCACGTATCTGTCTGAGAAGACTGAACGGTTCTGTTCCTGCTGTCGAGTGTCACAACACAGTGATATGTTATGACACGGTGTCACAACACAATGACATAATTCACTGAATCAACTCATGAAGCCCACCTGCTTTGCAGTTAAGAAAACTGGGCTGTGGAGTCAGGACGTTGCCGGGACTAGAAGGACGAGTCCATTCCAGAGGCTGGTCCAAACGCAGGCGTGGGGACCCCTCTTTGTTGGGAATGCAGATAACGCAAACTCAAACCAGCCGAGTCGATAACTAGGGTGTCTTAGGTGTGGATTACGCATATGAGAATGTTTTGTACACGAGGAGTTTCCAATCTCAAAACCGGTTGTGCCGTGCACGGGTCCGATGTTTCAGGACGGTTTACAAAGTGGAAATGAGGGAATCCCGTCTCTCCAGTGACTGGTTACCACAGTGGGGGCGTCCAGACCGCAGGGAATCAGCTAAGCTGTGTTATCTCATACCATTTTTAAGATGATGGCTTAAGTTCCTTTTTTGATTTCAGAGGCATTTCCAAAAGATAACCTGTTTCCCATACGCTCATGAAATAGCTAAATTTTGTTTTGCTCTTGGCATTGAAGTGGTTTTGTCCACTCAGGGAACTCTCAGGTCCTGTCCTTATTTTGTATTTAATGCTAACAACCATCCACTCACACTCATTCTTCCGACATGCCAAGTGTGACTCAAGGCTTGCTGGTTCCTCTTCTCCCCGAACACAGCACGTCCTCCCTGGGAGGTGCTCCGTGGAGACCGAGGCTTCACTGCCGTCTTCCAGAACGTGGTTCTGTGCCAGCCTTCCTTCCAGGGCTCACTTCTCGGAGGCAGCCTCGAGTGGGCCCCGACCTGCAGGGTTCTCCCCACATAACCACATCTGGCTCCGCCTGGACACCCAGCCTCTCCACACAGACATCTTCCTGCTGTGCCGTGGCTTCTCACAGCGCTAACCCCCTCTCCTAATTGATGTGTATTTTTCCTCATGTCTCCGCTCCCTACTGTCTTCCGTGGGGACCACATAGACACCCCGGGGAGTTCCTCCGTGGGGAATGCCACCTTCCCCCTCCGCCTCCCCACCACCATACTGGTCGCGGGGCTTATAAAGAACTTGTTTCATCCTCTCTCTGAGCAGGCTGGGACCAAGCAGCATCGGGAATTCACTGTCCTGCCGGACGCAGGGTCATTTCCTATTGTTCTTCGTGCACTTACCACCGTCCAGAATGTTACCCGTTTACGTGTTGACACAACTGGATCTTCTCGCCAGCGCACGGGAGCAACGGGGCAGGAGCACACGTCCCTGTGACGGTACCTGTTTCCTCAGTGCCTGGCTGACTGCCGTTACACAATTCATATTTGATTACTGGAAGGATTAACCAGAGAACTAACAATATCTAAATGTTAAATTAAGTGTATATTAGTTGAAGCTAGTTTTCCCCAGGTTGTTTTATGGGACGGGCTGAGGCAGGGATTGAATTTCAGGAAATGTCACAGCTCCATATGGGAACACATTTGCCTATTTCTTTGTACCTGCTTAATCACCTGTAGTGACTATGCATTTTTTAAAGACCCCTCCATATTCCATATAACCTGTGTTCTAGTAGAACTGTTATTCTTCTTCTTCTTCTTCTTTTTTCTTTTTTAAGATTTTATTCGTTTATTTGACAGAGAGCGAGAGACAGAACACAAGCGGGGGAGCGGGAGAGGGAGAACC
Organism: Mustela lutreola; assembly: GCF_030435805.1. Classification (NCBI taxonomy): domain Eukaryota; kingdom Metazoa; phylum Chordata; class Mammalia; order Carnivora; family Mustelidae; genus Mustela; species Mustela lutreola. The sequence goes on from NC_081301.1 coordinate 98,751,906, forward strand.
CGTCTTCACGCCAACCAGGGAGCCCGAGGCGAGGCTCCATCCCGGGACCCTGGGATCATGACCTGAGACGAAGGCAGATGTTTCACCAACAGAGCCACCCAGGCGCCCCTAGTAGAATCGTTCGACCCAAGGCTGACCGCTGCTCCTACCGGGGAGGGCCTTTCCTACCGCGGAGGGCTCCGCCTCAGATGTGGATGCTCGTGAACAGACCAGATGTCACCAACATAAATATGCAGGCATTCTTCTCCGTATTTCCATGTATGTGTGCAATATGAGACCACCGGGACGTAATGCTATTTGATAGAATGAACAAAACATTAATAATCTGCCAAAAATCAGCTGAGCACACATGATAATGATCTTGGTGTTAAGGGACCAGCCTTGCAGTTCTACTTCTTTGACCCCACTATGGAATTACAGTACATGGTTTGCGATCAGAGTAATGCGTGGGGATCCGTACGAAGGAACACCGACTTTCTCACGGCCAGCTTCTCAGACTATGGAGTCCGAGTCTAAAAGCAATTTGGTAACAGTTCTGCACAATTTTGTCATCTCCTTGCAAGGTCTCCTAAGAGTATAGAGAGTTCGAAAGGAAAACAGGTGTCCAAACATCCGGAAAAGTACTGATGTGAGATCCCCAGGCAGACCTGGAGTCCGTGAAGAAGAAATGCAGAATAAGGGGGCGAGGCGGCCGAGCTCACGTTCCTGTAGCTGAGCGCTTGTATTACGGTCGATGCCTCCACTGCACTTCCAGGGGTGTGAGCCACGGGTGTGGCTGGGTTGGTCGTTAATCCTCACCAGAAGATCCACTGTCCAGCGGCGTTGCGCTCACAGACTGAATGTGTATCCAGTGTTTGCGGCCCTCGCTAGGAAACACAGATGAATAATACGAAACTACAGACATCCGGTGAGGACAAGGTCGGGCGTGTCGGTGCGTTCAGGAGCAACTTCTTCAGTGAATGTGGTCAAAGGAAGGTGTTGCCATAACAACGGGGATGGAGTTTGTAGTGACTCGGCAGCGCTGGGGAAGGCAAGAGAGTTGTTGTTTCCACTGGGTCGACAGGGAGCAGAAGCAATTTACCAGGCACTTAGAATAAGTGACTTCAGAGCAAAGGAGCACAGTAAAAATCACCTCTTTCTTTCCGTAATTGGTTCAGGGTCATGGGCGTGTGGGGAAGAAGCGAGGGGAGGCGGGAGGTGGCGTTAGGGTTAAGACAGCACGGCCTGTAAAGCACCTTGCACAACCAGCCAAAGATTTAAAAATGCGATCCTTGGTAAGATTCACCTTTGAAACATGCTGCTGCATTGTTTAGACATGAAAGTTTTAAGGATTAAGATTTATCCCAGAGACTTTGACTATAAATCCACCAGGTTTTAGGTTTTCTCAATGGAATCAGTGTTGCACAGCTATCGGGGCCATGGAGAACCCAGCGTGAGAAGGGGATATGCTGGAGAAGGCATTTAAGAGCCTCTCATCAGAACATCGGCAAGAGATGACCAATGTTGGAGCTTAAGCCTGGAGTTATTTCTAGATTTATGATGCTAGAATACAGAGGATCCGATATTGCTGGGCTGGGGAAGGGGTGTCAGAGGCGGGGTCCGAGTGATGCTGGCGTTTCCAAGCTGGAAGAGAGAGGGTCAGACCACTAAAAGATATCGGGAACAATAGGGGATAAAAAGTGAAGAAACAGACGGTGATACAGTTCTGGCCAAAGTAAGCTTGAAGACCTGATAGACCGTCCAGGCACAGACGCGTAGGTCGAAGTTATCCCTGGAGATGCCGTCTTGACGTTCACTAGTCTGTAGATAGAACCTTGGGCCGTGGGAATGGTGACATTTCCCAGCCAGATTGTAGATCAAGGTTATGAGAACAGTGGCATTGGATTTGGGGCAAAGATTTTGTTGTAATCACTTAATCTAATGGCTACTTCTCAGTTGTCATCTTACCAAACATCTGAGGTCCATGTGACGTGACGAGTCATGTTCTCTTTGGCATCTTTTCCTCCCTGGGCTAGTGTACCTCCAGATTTCCTCCCGTCCGCGGATTACCACCCCCCTTAATAGATCCACTCTCTGTGCCCCGTGTAGACACGGGGGACCTGTCCTTGGCCTTAGTCTTTTCTCTATTATAAGTATTAATTCTCTATTAATACTTACTACCTGGGTGGTCTAATTTGGACTTTGGGACATCACTGAGATGGTGACAAAAATAATTCCTGACCCCACTCCCCCTCACAAGAGCAGGAACAGCTAGGAGTGAGGCTGAAGCCCCCCTTGGACCACAGAGGCCTTCACTGACTGCATGAGGAGGGCAAGAGCCCTGGCTACGCACTGCCCACAGGCCGGCGCTGCTCCAGGCCAAGAGGTCTCCCCTGCGCCTCTCATTCCTCCAGTGGTACAAAGAAAATGACCAGAGCCCCCAATCTCAACAGCCCTTCACTGACGTCGGTCATTCCTCCAGCTCACACGGAACCACAAAAACCCTGAATACCCAAAGGAGTCTTGAGAAAGGACAAAGCTGGAGGCATCACACGTCCTGATTTCAAAATCCGTTACAGAGCTCTAGTATTAAACCAGTGTGGTAGTGACATAAAACAGTCCCAGGGACCCACAAAGCAGAGCAGAGAGCCCAGAAGTAAGCCCACACCACAGAAGGCCGACTCACCTTCCACACGGTGCCAAGGACAACAATAGGGAAGGATCGTTTCTTCAATAAACGACCCTGGAAAACTGAATATCCATCTACAAAATAATGAAATTGGGCCTTTTTAAAATGCTGTATGCAAAAGTCTCCTCAAAATGGATTAAAAATGTAAGATAAAGAAACTGTGAAACTCCTAGAAAAGAGCAGAGGAGAAAAGCTTCTTGACACTGTCCTTGCAAAGGATCTCCTGCATGTGCTTTAGCCAACAGGCCTTCATGAGCTCCGGCCGCTGGCTGCGCTCCACGTTCATTTCTATTTCCTTTGCTGCCTGTTTTGCCAGTTCTGATCCGGTGCCCCTTGCTTTCCCTAGAAAACATCAAACAGCATCTGATCTCAGGGTGAGGATGGGGAGAAATCGGACGTTCGTGCATTGCTGGTGGGTTGTGATATGGCGCAGGTGCTGTGAGAACAGCTCCGTGCACCTCCAAACGTCAAGAGTGGAATTGCTGTGTGACCCAGGGATCTCACTCCTAGGTATGTATCAAAAAGAATTAAGAACAGTGACTCAAGCAAGTACCAGTACACTCGTGTCCACAGCAAAACTCTCTACAGCAGGCGAAGGGTGAAGACGACCCAGATTTTCATCCGTGGGTGAACGGATGAGCTCATTGTGGGGCGGAGATAAAATGGAGCACCACGTAGCCATCAAAGGGATTGAACACCAATGGCTGCTGCTGTGTGGGTGAACTTCCCAAACATGCGGAGTTACGGGAGCCAGACAGAAGAGGTCACGTATCATATGTTTCTCTTTATATGAAATACCCAGCCTGGATAAATCCTTAGACACAGAACACAGACAGGTGCCGTGGGGAGACGTGCCTTAATGGGTAGTGGGTTCATTCTGGAACTAGTGGTAGTGGCGGCACAACATTGCAAACTTTCTGGAGAGTGGTTGATTTTATGTTGTATGAATTTCACCTCAATAAGTTATCTTCAAATGTTACCCCAGGGCATTTGCATGTGCTGTTTCTTCTGAGCTGCCTGTACCCTGCCCATGGAACGGTCCCCGCCAAAATGTTGTGGGCTTTGAGGACTATTCTGTCTCTAAAAACAACATCGTCTTCACTCTCTCCTCCCTACTTTAGTTTATGTTTCCCGCTCACAAGTGGATATCGTATTATAAATGCATGTATGCGTGCACGCAGCTGGGGGCTGTGTGGTCTATCACGGTGTCCATCCTCATTCTGCTACTACTGACCATGTGCCTCTGTGACCTCAATTTAAGGTCATCTGAACTTCTTTAATCCTCAGTAAATGAAAATGAGAGAACTGACGTTTTCTGTTTGGTCATCAGAATTAAGCGAGTTAATCCCTGGAGGGCAACCGATACGGGGTCTGGGCAAGCGGTGGGTCCTCCATGCGCTACGGTCATTAACCTCAGCGCGTCCGAGCAGACTGAGGATCTAGAGGACGTGAAAGACAGAAGGTTCTCGGGGGGAGGGTGTGGCATGCTGTTTGCTGAACCTGAGAATCATTCTATGGATCACAACGCAGGAAAAGGCAAGGAGGCTCCGAGTCTGTTTCCAGCGGGTGACTGAGGGGCCCGGGGGCTCAGGGACCCACTGCCCCTGGCGGAGTGGGAAGGCTTGGAGATTTCCAGAAACGTAAGTCAACGAAGGGGTATTGGTTTTTCGGGTGCTGGGTCTGGTTGAGACTTAAACAGGGTTGAAGGTGGAAGGTCAGGAGAGGAGCATTAGAAAGGTCCAAAGGGGACCAGAGGCGGAGCTCCGGACGGGGCACAAGGCGGAGGAAGGGACACCATCCACCAGCATCGGCCGCAAGCTCACGTCCGTTGTAAGGCAGCCGCACTGAGCCTGCTGGGGTGACCCGCAGCCTCCGCACACCGGGGCTGAGTCGTCCCAGCACACCCCCAAGCTGCCCGGCCCCGGCCCTCTCCAGCTGTGTGTGCGGAGAGGTAAGCGAATCCGTGGTGGTGAGTCAGCATTGGGACACAGGTGCCCGGGGCATTCCATGGGGGACGGAGAGCACACGGCTGCTGGGATCCAGTAGCTCATCCGAGCATGTTTTAGGACAATTTTTTTTTAATAGGAATTAAGGAATGGCATATTTTTCAGATTCAGTGTATTTCAAGCTTTTATAAATACTGTACACCATGTATTATTGCCACACGCACACCTCCCGATACAACGGCAATCGAGATTTCGCTGCTCATGCTTTATTTATCCCTGTTTTGTTCATTTCTTGTTGTTGAGGATTAAAGCAAAATCAGCTCTTCCTGACATTTGACTCCTGCCCTACTTCAGTAAGTATTTCAAAAGACAAAAACAATTAAGGAAAAAAAAAACAACCACCACCAACAAAAAACCCATTATCTCAGGGTGCCCGGGTGGCTCAGTCGGTTAAGCGTCTGCCGTCTGCTCTGGCTGTGACCCCTGGGATGGAGCCCCGAGGCGGGTCCCTGCTCCGCGAGGCGTCTGCTCCTCCCTGGCCCGCTGCCCTCCCCCACGTGTGCGCATGGTCTCTATCAAATACATAAACAAAGTCTTTTTAAAAACCATGATCTCATGCCTTTACAACAAGTAAGAGGACGAGTAATAATTTCTCAGGAACTATAATAGCTCGATACACAAACACGTCAAATGAAGTCATATCAAAAATGTCTTTGTACCTATATTTCTGTCCTTCAAAGCTGGACCGGAACCACAACAGTCAAACCAGAAAATGTCCCACACGCTGCCTTTGGCTTCACTTCTCAATCCCTCTTCAACGGAGCTTCTTTCCCTGCTCTCATTTTACGAGGTGGGTTTGCCGAAGTGGGTCAGCTGTTCTTTAGAATACCGTGAATTCTGGTTGTGCCGTCTCTCCTCAAGGTGTCGTTTAAAGTTCACTGTCCCCCGTGCAGCCGTAACTGGAAGCCCTGGGGGGTTTTGAGATCCAGGTTCAGCACTTTTGTCAAGGATGACTTCCAGGTGACACAGGGTGTGTCGGCTCATCCCATCGGGGAGACGTCCACTCGTCTCCTCTTTCACCGTGTGCCGGGACCCGCGAGGGGATGAGGAGGTGCCCCGTGGTCTCTTCGTCAAGCCTCACCTGAGTGTCTTGTCGGATGACCTACAGGGAAGATGCACGGAGAGGATGCCAGGTTTTTTCCCAAAAGGTAGCATATGTATATGCACACAAAATTCCGTTTGCAATGTTTATAGCAGCTTTTTCCATAATCGTCTGAATTGGAAGCAGCCAAAAACCCCGCAGTGCGGGCAAACGCATAAATACGCGGGTCCATCCAGGCAATAGAGTAACATTCACTGCTGAAAAAGGAATGAGCTCGCAATCCGTGAAAAGACGTGAGGAAACCTTAAGCGCGCATCACTAAATGAGAGAAGCCGGTCTGAGAACGTCGTGTAACGTGGGTTCCAGCCATGTGACAATCTGGGAAAGGCACAACCCCAAGCATAGTCGGAAGTCAGGGGTGTCAGAGGTGATAGGGAGGCATGCGTAGGCCGAGCCCAGAGGATTTCTAGGACATCGTACTCTAAGGGTGGATACCGTCGTCATACGTTTGTCCAAACCCATAGAAGCAGCAACACCAACGTGACCGTACGGTGGACCGGGGACTCGGATAACAGCCTCAGTGTTTGTTCATCGGTCGAGTCATGGACTGGGCTCAACTACAGTCAGTCTTTAAAATGTGACCATGAGCGGCCGGGGAGAGAGGAGCAGGGGACCAGCAAGGCTGCCCTCTCTGCCGAGGTCAGAGACCACGGGCGGCCCTACTGCAGACACCCGACCTCCAGGTCACGTGCCCCTTGTCCAGGTGCTCAGCAGGTGTCCCGTGTGGAAGGAAGCGACAGTGCGGAAGCCCGGCTCTGAGGAAAGACAGGTGGGCATCTCTGGGATCTACCCCATGGAGGCAAATAAAGCTGTGAGGAAGTAACAGAAGAGCCGAAGATCTGAGTCTCCCTGAAGCTGGGAGCACGCGTCCTGGGAGGGGCAGGAGGCAGGACCTGTGAAGACCGTGATGGCAGAAGGGCTCCGTGCCAGCAGCTCACAGGCTCTGAGTTCGAGTCTTGGGAATGGCTGGCATGAAGGGGAAGGAGAGGTGATTTGGGTTACCCGCTCTGGGGCTGAGCCTGCGTTTAGAAATAGGAGCAAACACACCTCCCCACTGAGCGATAAAGGAGCTCGTACAGGAAGGCAGGGCTGCGGGGTGTCAGCCCGCACAGTGGATTTGGCTTGCAGTGGGAAGGCTGTCAGACAAGCCTGCGTTCGCAAGGAACACTTCGGCTCACAAGCCCCCTGTACCACCGAGCATCCTCCGTCCTCTGTCTGATAGCCCTGGGCACTGCCGCTTGAGACCCTCGGTGACATGACGGATTCAGTGACGCTCAGTGCCGTAATTGTGGCGTCAGTGGTGTTGAATAGGGTCCTGAGTGAAGAAATTTGCTAAAAACATGCCCGATGTTGGTGTGAGATCCAAATACACCTAAGGAATGTGCAGAGCTGTTCAATGTTTTGTTTTTGCCCTTTTCACAAATTACCGGTAAGGATGGTCCGTCTAACTCTAACTCTCCATTCAGGGATCCCTGCCTTACAGAATCCAGAGTCTCTCCCCCTCAAATCCACACCTACGTGTCCCTGGAAGTGGGCAGACCAAGACAAAGGAAAGCTGGTACCGGGAGCATCTGACTTTTCCTCTTTATTAAAAACATCACCGGCGAGCTTGTCTGCTGAGAGCTGGCAGCCCTCGTAACACGTGTGTGGCGGTTCATGCCATTGCACGTCTGTGTCTCAGAGTCCCATGACACGGAATGGACCTGTCCTTTACCTGCAGGACAGCGCACCTGTGGCCCCACCTGCCCCCGAGAACAGCTGCCTCAGGCCAGCTCCCCCGAGACCGCCCACCGTGTGCGGACGACACCAAAGCCATGGTTCCAGAGGCTCTGAGACTCCATATGAAGGCAAAGCCATTGCCCCCAAGGATTGCTTCATTGTCACCTTTACAGCAGCCTTTGTCCTCGGAGCAGGTGAGTGCTATCTGGGACAGTTTCCTCCTCTACGCCGAGGGGGTCATAAATGCTCCCTGCCCCTTCAGCCGTTGACAGGAGGCTTCCAGATCCTGTGTGCAAAGTCCCCGGCACCTGGGTTCTCCGGAAGCGGCAGCTACGGTGTCCATGGATTTTATCAGAACTTGGGCGCCCGTGTGAAGCTCGCCTCCAGGTCCCACGCACCAGCTCGCTCCCGCGTTGTTCCTCGGGAAGGTGTTTTCCTGTGAATTCTTGAGACATGCCTTGTCTGCCCAGCCTCTGAACACATTGACTGAACACATGACAGAGCTTGGAAGCCCATTTCTGATTGAAACCACCTTGGAAATCTACAGGATTTGACTTTAAGCCCTTTGTCCCCTGATGCCCATGGATACAGCCAGGGGGCAGAGGCGGTCAGATCTGGACTGGGATGGACCCCCCGCCCCCAGGAAATACCTCAGAACTCCCTGGTTTTGAAGCAGTCTTTATTTCACACGTCCTTTTAAAACAGATTCTCTCTCTCACAAAAGCAGATTTCAGGATGGGGAGCCCTAAAAATATCCCAGAGCCGACAGAGCGATGTTCATCATTGACTCGAAGGGGAGATCACGCTTTTCCAGACGATTTCCTCCTGCTCTGAACGCCGGGCTTCTCAGGGTGAGACCTGCCTGGGCTTCATTTCCAATTCTGGATCGCGCCAGCTCGGCGACCCGGGGAAACTACTTAGGGTCTGTGACCATCAGGGTCCTGGTCTATTACATGGGGATAACTGGCGCTTCTCTTGGTATTACGTCTTGTGCTCTTAGCGTGTCTTCCTTCCCACCGTGAAAATTAAAGGGCTCGTCCTGTCGCGGAGCCTGGCTGTTGGCTTTGAGTCTTACTCCTCTTCCTCCTTTCAGTGTCTGACCCACGTCCTCGGAATCGTCCGCACTCTCTGAGGCTGCCTTCCCCCCTGGCAAGCTATCTTCTACAGGCTCATACTTGCTCTCGAATTACTCTGGCAACAAGTTTTTTTAATAAAGCATGAAGAGGCGCTCCTGGGTGGCTCAGTCCGCTGAGCCTCTGACTCTTGATTTCGGTTCAGGTCATGATCTCAGGGTGGTGAGATCGAGCCCTGCATGGGGCTCACGGATTAGCACGGAGTCTGCTTGGGATTCTGTCCCTCTCGCTCTGCCCCTCCCCTGCACACTCTAAAAATACATAAATAAAGTGTTTGTTTTGTTTTTTTAAAGATTTTATTTACTTATGAGAGAGAGAGCACAAGCAGGGGGGTCAGACTCCTCGCTGAGCAGGGAACCCAAAGTGGGGTTCGATCCCTGGACCCCAAGATCATGACCTGAACTGAAGGCAGATGCTTAATTGACTGAGCCACCCAGGCATCCCAATAAAGTCTTAAGAAAAAAAAAAAGTGCAAAGTAAATCTCCTGCTGACTGTTTTGAAAAGTCACATTGAATTTTGGGGGAGAACACATGCCAAAGTCTACGCACAGTCCAGCATGATCAGGAAAAGGTCACCTTCCTCCTGCCTCTGACACAATTGTCTCTGGGTCCACCTGAGTGTGTGACCTGGTCCCTTTCTCCCCCGTGGGTCCTGCTGTGCCCGCACCCGAGGAACGAATCCGGTCCGGGAGACCACAGCAACCCCGGGACCCATGGTGGGGAGGTGTCCCCTCTGCCCCCACTGCTCCCACGTCCCCCAGAGGGTCAGCGTGAGCCCTGGCTGCCCCGGGAGAGCCTGCGGCTGTGCTCAGCCCTTCGGCACGACGGTTCTAGACCCGACCTCCAGCTCTGGTTCCGCTGGTCCCGAACCTTTCAAGTCTTCTGAGGCTGAGTTCAGCACATCATTTTAGTGCCTCTGCCTGGATGGGAAGGACAGACGGAGGGAGCTGAGGTGGCACGATGAGAGGTGGAGAAGAGCACAGCCGCTCCGAGGAAACGGCCTCCTAGCCCGGGGCCGACAAGCGAACAAGACAGAGGACTGTCTGAAAGTCTTCAACTCAGGGCAGCGCCTCTCCACCTGGCTTTCCACACTGTGCTCCGGGGAGTTCTTCGCAAAGAGCAGAGGAAGGTGCCCACAGAGCTCACCGCGAGCCCCAGCCTGGGTGCAGGTCGCAGGCGAGTGTCATGGGCCTTTCACTGTTCTGCAGGAGTGAGAGCAGAACGCCCGGACAACCACAGACGAATTATCCTGAGCCCCAGAGAGAAGGTCAGGCAGGTGGCATGTACGGGGGAAACACACACACGGCCTCAGAGAACCTCTGTGGGCTCCATCTGGGGGGACCCGGCCGCCTCCTGCCTACCCGCTCGGCCTGCGGGGAAACGTCGCAGCGGGAGGCGGCCGGTGAGGGGAGAGACCGACCCTGTGCGACGGCGCTGCAGGAGCAGCAGGAGCCGAGATCCTAGGCCAGAGGCGTGTGCCACCCAGAAACGGCGTGAGGTCAGGGGAGACCGTCGTCAGCTCCAGAACTCGGAATGGGCCGCACGCGCCTGAACGCCAGATAGTCAAGAGAGACACGAGGGTCTTGTGTCTCTGCACAGGGACACCCATCACGGCTATGCGCGGCCGCCTGAGCCCGGAAGCCCCCGCCTGGACCTCGGCCCTGAACGCGGAATCGTATTGCTTTACCGGGAGAGCGAAGCGGGTCCGTGCGGCAGGAGGCGTCGGTCAAGGGTTCACCACCTCGGGACAAAGAGAGGCTCTGGACGGACCGGACCACGTTCAGTGCCACGGTACTCATGCAGCAACCGTGTGACTCGGACGCATGGAGGAGGAGGGGGAGACGGAGACTGGGGATGGGGGCACGGAGGGAAGAAAGAGGCAAAAAAAAAAAAAAAAAAAAGATGAAGTCTCTCATTAGGGAAAAATCTGAACCCAAGGAAATAAGAAACTCCCTAATGTTTTGTTCCATACAGAAGCAATTACAAGTAATGACTTTATTTTTAAGGGACTTCAAAGCATGGGGTATTAAAATAAAAGTAGCTACAATGACAGATCGTGGAGATGAAAAAGTTACCCCCAAACCAATACCGTCCCGCACATAGAAGAAAATTGGGACAGCAGAGGGAACGGAGAACCGCGGGGCACTGGCGCTGCTGTGGGAAAACGGGACTTAAAAGGCTCCTCTGACTGCGGAATAAGGAACAAGTTGATGAATGCGATTAAAGGAAAGATCATGTATTATGGGGAACAAATGGATCATCTAAAACTAAGCTAATTAGTGTCTTTGTAGCCAAGAATCCTCAAGGGAAACAAAATTTTGTTGGGAGATAGAATGAAGTGATTTTTTACACAAATAAAGGAAAAGTTGGGCGCCTGGGTGGCTCAGTGGGCTAAGCCTCTGCCTTCGGCTCAGGTCATGATCTCAGGGTCCTGGGATCGAGTCCTGCATCGGGCTCTCTGCTCACAGGGGCCTGCTTCCTCCTCTCTCTCTGCCTGCCTCTCTGCCTACTTGTGATTTCTGTCTCTGTGTCAAATAAATAAATAAAATCTTTTAAAATAAATAAATAAACAAAAATTTAAAAAAATCAAGTAAAAGTTGCTTGTACAGACCACAAGGCACAAAGGGTCCCAGGAAAAACGAAATAAAGTAGCCAACACAGACACGGATCTTATTCATGGGAGCGAATTTTTACGGAAGACAAGAGAGATTTCTCCGAACCACCAACAGACAAAGCACGTTCCTTAAGAGGAGGAAAACCAAAATGGCCTCGGAGGTCCCCAGAGCAAGGTGTGATGTCGTGAAAGAGAGTTCTGGGGGAGAGGGCGGAGTCCGGGAAGGCCCTCTTCAGGCTTCATCACTGGAGGGCAGGGGAGCGGACAGACCTCCTCAAGCATGAAGAACATCAGGGCACCCACGAGCGCTCCCTGAACCAGAGCCGGCCCCGGTGGGACGCGGCCAGGCCAGAGTTCGAGCCAGAAGACGGGAGGGGATGGAGCCCGACTCCGTGTCGAGGGTTTGCAGGACGAGCTTGAGCGGATATCAAGGGTGTGTGGGGGATTCTTTTATTTCTTTTCAAGATTTTTAAAAATTTATCTGCGAGAGACAATGTGAGCAAGAGAGAGAGCAGGAGCACAGAGAGAGAAACGGAGGAGAGGAGGCAGGGCGGAGGGGGAGGGGCGGGGAGGGGCGAGGAGGGGGGGCAGAAGCAGACCCCCCCCAGCTGGGAGTCCGAGGCAGGACTCGATCCCAGGACCCTGGGATCATGACCGAGTGGAAGGCAGAGGCTTCACCGACGGAGCCCCCAGGGGTCGCATGTGTGGGGCTCTTGATGATCGATTCGGCAAGAGTCTTTGCTCGCAAGGGGGCCTCGCAGGGTGCTCAGGGGAGCCTGTCTCACGTGTGCTCAAGGAACTAGTTTTTTGTGAAGTAGAAAGGTAAGAATCACACGTGCTGAAAACAGGATAAAGTATAACGTTTGAAGTTATGCCTCCGAAAATAAAAGCAGCAAAGAAAATGGCAACAGATTTAACTAGCAGAAAGATGATGGACCATACTTCACGCCAAAAATGCTTAAATACCAATACCCACATCCGAAGCAGAACTTAAAGTAAATTACTCTTGCAAAAGAAATGTCCCTAATGAATCCATACGGGCCACAAAGTCGCCAACATCTCCTGTTGCAACATGACTCTTTCCCTCTGTGACCTTGTGACGTTAACGCCCATGTGACCTCAGCGGGTCCAGCACACTCGCTGGTGCGGAATTCCCAGCACGAAAATGCGTGTGGGCCCGTTGGAGAAGTGGGGGGAATCGTGTTCCTTCCTCACCTGTGTGAAATTCCAACATCCGTTCCAGTGAGATCACGGCCAAAGCGCTGAGAGCTACGTTTTCGGGGTCTCATTTGGAGATCTTTCTGCCACGTGGACGGCGGCTGATGTGGGCACGTGGCGTGTGATTCTCAGTATCAGACACGTGCTCCTTCTCCAGAATACATATTGATCAAGAAAGTAATGAAGCAAAATCATAGTTTCGCAAGGCTCTCTTGCCAGGATGCTGCTAGGCAGAACAATGGCTTTGGCAGATCTAAAAAGAGATTCCGCGTTTTGTGCGGGAGCTTCGTTTTCAGGGGGTGGAGACTCTCCGCCAGGAAGGCCGTGCACTTCCTTCCTCTTCTCTGCTTTTGCTTCCTCCTCTTCACCCTTCGCTCCCCCGTGTGTCTGTCAGCACGCTGGGACAATGGGGCTATCATAATTCAGCACATTTTAGAGGGAATTCTAAACTGTTTGTACCGTGAAAAATGTCAAACATGCCCAAAGCTAACGTTGTGGGATAATCACCCCCCCCTGCACGCACCGTCCACCTTCAGTGATCGTCCAGCCGTGGGCAGGTTTGGTTCACTCGTGTCCCCTTCCATTCTGGGATTTCTGGAATATTTCAGAGCGAATTTCGGGCACCGTGCCACTCCACTTGTCTGTGTCTTATTGGGCACTGCCAGCACCTACGCTCTCTTTACGTCTTTATCATGCCGTGAACACGCCTAAAATTAACATATTTCTTCACATCATCCAATATACAGTCCATACTCAGATTGTCTGATTATCTCAGTGATACCCTTCCACGGCAAAGTTGTTTGAATCGGAGTCCAGACAGTATCTGTAAAATGTACTTGGTTCTTCTCTCGTCTTAGATTTTCCTACTGGCTGTTGGGGGGAGGTGGGCAAGATCCGAGCCACTTGCCCTGCGGAATCCGCACATTCTGACCTTGGTAAGTGGCGTCTTCATGGTGTCATTAGGCTTCCCTTTCTCAGCGTGTGTCCTATCAACGGGGTAGCGAGACCCAGAGGGATGATGAAATTCAAATTAATTTTTTTCAACAGCACTTCACGGATGGTGGCTTGACCATCCTGTCGCATGAGTGGTGAGGAGTTTGGTTTCATGTGGTCTCGCTCCCAGGGACTCTGAGACACGAGAACATTCACCACGTGTCACTGCAGTCTTGCCAATATAGAACTCCACTCCCACTGGTCCTTGAATGACTTGAGACCACAGGAGGTCACAAAACGACTTTCTGATTTCCACCACTTCCTCTGCATTCATTGGTTGGAATTTCATACATGGAGAGAGGCTCTATTACGTAGCTGTTGTCTACTCTGAAAAAGAGATAAAGGTTTCATTCTTTCCAGTTACTTTCACATTTTTAGAACAGTGAGGTGGTATCTTAGCAATTACCAATGGGAAATAGTAAGATCTTTTTCTTTTTTGCAAATATCATTTTGTCATGGTTGATTTTTAAAATATGTTCTTTTTAAAATTTTACAATATATCTAGACTTACATATAAGTTGTGAAGATAGCGTCTTGATGTTCTCCAGGAAAACAGAGCCAGTGGGATCTATATCTAAATGATCTATTTAGAACTGTATGATTCTATCTAACTATATATCCACCTATCACCTGATAGGTAGACGGATGTCTACCATCAAGACATCCGTGTCAAGTAACGGCTCATGTGATTGAGGGGGCTGGTGAGTCCGCAATCTGTAGGTCAGACCAGCAGGCTGAAAAGTCAGGAACTGTAGTTGATACTGCAGACTTGTCGTAGAATTTCCTTAAAGGAACATCTGGTATGCTTTATTTTTTAAAATTCATCTGATTTCTGAAAAAAAATAAGATCAGATAGATTGGGGACAAAATTATGCCATTCCCACATCAGAATCGGGAATCTTCTGGCCTAATTTAGAGCAGAGAGAGTGTGGTCCGTGACGGGATACAGTTCTTTTCTGAAGTCCTTTCAACAGACTGCATGAAACCCACCGGCCTGTGGAATGATTTCTTTTACTTAAGCTCAACCCATCATAGGTGTTACCCACATTTACGGAACACCTTCACAGCAACACCTAGGTTCATGTTTGAATAACCTAGCCTCTGCCAAGCTGACAAAAAAATAGCCATCACAGATCGCAAAGAGAATTTCCATGCCCCACAGCTAGTGTCCTTTTCCGGTCTTCCCTCAGGATGATAGAGCTCTCACTGCTAATGAGACCAGACTGACGCATCCTTAGGAACTGAATTCCTTACTACCTTCAGGTTTCCTTCCTTTCTAATTCAGTGCTTTTTTTCTGGCCCAGGACCCCACATGGGGTGCCACACCACCCATAGTTACTGACGCCCCTCCTCCCTCTGACAATTGCTCAGACTTGCCCAGTTTTTGGTGACCCTGACAGTTTTGAGTACTGGTCACGTGTTTTGTAACAGGTCTCTCCAGTAGAGGATTTTTTTAAAATGTTCTTTTCATAATTAGATCAAGGTTATGGATTTCTGGAAGGAAGACCCCAGGGGTAAAGCACCATTTTAATCCCACTGTATTAAGGTACACGCAGTCAGCATGACTTACACGGTTGACATAGACCTGATCACCCGGCTGAGGCATGTTCCTCTGGTTCCTCCATGGAAAAATTTTTCTTCCCGCACTCTCTTTAGAAGTGAGTCATTACACAGAGCTTGTACTTCAGGATCGGCAAGCTGTCTACATAGATCATTTGGATTTATTCTGCACCAAAAGGTTTTCTTTTTCCCCCCATTTATTTATCCAATCCTTCCCATATAATTAATCATTTATATAGTTAACTAATTAATTGTAGCATGAACCTACGGATATTGATGTTAAGTTTTAGGATACACTCCGACATTGTTCTGTTGCTCAGATTGTCCCAGCTTTGGCCATTCAGAGCTCTCTCAGTGGACAGTTGTGGCTGTCACGCTCCGTCATAGTGGGTTTGGGGAGTGTTTCCTTCCATCGTGGCACCCCGGGACGCCCGGCACCCACTTCATATTCCCAATCCTGGAACCAGCCATTTCACCCAGGGGTCCTGGCATCTCTTGTTGGGGAATAGTTTCAGAAACTGACTCAGTGCTGGTGTCCTCACTGCTTTTTGGGGTGTTGTTGCTTCTGCCTCCTCCTGGCTGACAGAGGAAAGAAATGTATGTGTGTGTGTGTGTGTGTGTGTGTACTAACATATGAACACACGTGTATGTGCATTTTCGTATGTGTTGTCTGCATCGACAGTGAACTGAGCACGAGTTCATACTGTTGTCTCCACACCTTGTCTATGATCACACGGCTCGTTTGTTGGCTTTGCTTTTCTTCAACTTCCCACTCCATAGGGGACAGATCTGACTCCCACCATCTGCCATCCATGCACTTAGCTGTTCATTTGCAGCGGGCATGTATAGAAGTATCAGAATTCTTAGCCCACACTTAGTTGGGGAAGGACTTAGTTGACAAAGGTGCAGTATCCAGGCTCTTCTCACTCCCATGTGACTTGGGCTAGCACGTGTCCTTGCTCCCTTCAGGACGGGGATCCATACCTGAGCAATACAGTTAGACCCTTTCTCACCATCCGCATCCCATCCTGAGATCCGGATCTTCCAAACTTCTCAGTGATTTGGAAATGTGAGACATTAATATTTACTCTTGATGACGTCATGTTGTACGTGTTTCAACAAATGCATAGTGTCTCATATCACCATGATAGAACTGGTTATTCTTAAAGTGGAATAATTTTGTTGCCTTAAAAAAATTCCCTGTGATTCATCTTAACGGTCCCATCGCCCTGGAACCCTGGAAACTCCTGGTCCATGTAGTTTCTCTATACTTTCCCTTTTGCATAATGTCATGTAATTGGAATCATACACTGTATGGCCTTTACAGACCGTCTTCTTTCACTCGGCCGTATACATTTAAAATTGCACCATGTTTTTATGTGCCCCAAAGCACATCAATTTGGGGCAATTATGAATAAAGCCACTTTACACATTTGTATGCAGGTTTTTGTGTGCATGTGAGTTTCCACATTGGTGGGATAAATACAAACACAGTTCTTGGGATGTATGATAGATGGTGTTTACTTTTGTAAGAACCTAAAGTAAGCTGTGTGGCCATGTGGCGGTACCACTTCGCAACAACAACGAAGGAGAATCCTGTTGCCCCACATCCTTCTCGGATGTCGGTCTCGTCAAATCTTTGGAGGTTAGTCATTCTACACAGTGTTTCATTTTCGTTTGAATTTGCAATTTCCTGATGACAAACAATGTGTAACAAACTTGCTTACCATCTCTGGGTCTGCTTTGCTGAGATGTCTGTTCAGGATTTTTGCTCATTTTAATTGGGTTGTTTGTCATCCTATTGTCGGTATCCGTGCGTTGTGTGTGTATTTTAAATGAAAGTCCTTGATCAGTGTGTGATGTGCGAATATTTCCTCCTAGTGTGTGATGTTTTCATTTCCTTAACAGTGTTTGTCACCGAGTTTTTAGTTTTTGTCATGTCCAATTCATGGTGCTACATCTACAAATACATTACCAAACCCACGTTAATGTAGATATTTTTTCCTATTTTGCCTTTTGAATTGAGGTCCGTGATCCATATTAAGTTACTTGTGAAAGGTATAAGGTCTGTGTCTGGATCATTCTTCTGAGCATCAGAATATCTAAATTTTCTGAAAAGACAAGTCATCTCCTGTCATGTCGGATCTGTTGGCTCTGTTTGTGTGGGTCTGTCCGTGTGGGTCTGTCCACCGTCTCTGTGTTTGCGTGGGTCTGTCCACCGTGTCTGTGTTTGCGTGGGTCTGTCCGCCGTGTCTGTGTTTGCGTGGGTCTGTCCGCCATCTCTGTGTTGTTTTCTCATCTCTTCGTTTATCCCTTCAGTAATCCTACACAGCCTCGAGTACTGCAGCTTTCGTACATCTTAAACTCAGCTAGGAGGGGTCTCTGAATGTGCTCTTCTGTTCTGTATTGCGTTGGCTATAATAGGTCCTTCATTATTTCATATAGATTTTTTTAAATCTGTGTATGGATTTACACAAAATAGCTTGTTTTGAATGTGATTTTGTGGAATAGGTATAACAAGTAAAGAAGAAATGACCTCTTCACAAAATCAGATCTTCTGCTGCATGGCCATGCACCCTTTTATTTATACCTTCTCTGATCTCCTCCGTTAGCCTTTTAGAGTTCCACAGAGATCTTGTACCTGAGATATATACCTCAGGACTTCTTGGTGCATTTTAAATAGCCTAGTTCTTGAGTTTTAAATTCCCATTGTTCACTATAGAAATACAGGAAAGCAACTAACTTTTGTACTTTGAATTTGTCTGCTAGAATTGTGCTGAACTCACACTAAAGAGATTATGAATCCGTTTGGACAAAGAACTACCGTGTTGTAACTGTGTTCTAGTCCCTGCAAGCTCTGTTCCCGTACGCGTCTCTGTTTTTCCTGCCTTGTCTGATTCTAGTTGAGCATTTTATGTCTGTCGGGTCTCTCATTGTATCATGCTTGCTTCTTTAAAAAAATTCTACGTTTTTCTTCCATAGAGCTTACAATCTGTGCTATCAGATATGTAAGTCCACCTTCAACTGCAAAATAAGGCCCCCTGTGTGGTCCGAGTAACTCACCGTGGGGTCTTCAAATTCTTCCCCGTAACGTCGCCGTCGCTGATTTTCCTTACCTGTGTTAACCCGTGTGACAACCACCTGCTACACTTCCGCTACTCTTGCTTTCCAGAAGCTGTTGCATTTTATATACATCCAGAGTAATCAACATGTCAAAGTTATTTTAATTCCCTCTGTGCTGTCCTTCCTTGTTTCTGCCTGTTGAGCTGCGATCTGCATCATTTCCCTTCTCTCTCAACCACTTCTAACAGCAGTGCCGCGGAGCAGGCTCGCAGGCAGACAGAACACAGCGCAAGCAGATAGGATACGGACGCAGCCGCAGCAGCAATCGCTTTTGGTGGAAATGATCGAAACACACTGATCGAAAGACAGGTCGTCAGAGAGGCCAAAAATTTCCTCCTTTTGTTTGTGTCCTTGTTCGCCTGAGAAAGTAAGTCTCCTTTCCTTTTCAAGGAACTCTTTTCTGGATATAGACCTTCTAGATTGGGGAAGAAAAATGTGAAAACTTCATGTATTTCGATCCACTCGGCTCCTGCTTGCTCCGCCTGTTCCTGACCCTGCTGGCATTCTTACCCGGCTCCCTATCCGTGACGGCTTTTTCCTTCTTCTTTCCCCCAAGATTTTCTGTTTCTCTGGTTTTGTTTTTGTTGTTGTTGTTGGTGGTGGTGGTGGTGGTAGTGTTTTGTGTTCTGCAGGTGAGTAAGTTCGGCTTAGCTGTGTTATTTTATTTATCCTGCTTTGTGTTCTCTGAGCTTCTGGATCTGTTTTTCTTTTTCTTCTTTTTTTTAATTTAATTTTATTTTTTCAGTGTTCCACGATTCCTGTTTATGCACCACATCCAGGGCTCCGTGCCACCCATGTCTCCTTCATGTTCCCCTTCCTGACAGCTTCCAGAAAGCCGCACTGGGAACATTCTGCTTCACTGCTGTTCCGACCCTGTGCTCTGCCGCGGGTGCGTTACGACGTTCCTATTCTCCCACCGTCCCTGGGAGCCCTGTGCTGTGTTGGTGTCCGTCCCCTCTCGTTGTGTTTTCTCTCTGGATTTCAGTTTGGGAATTTTCTGTTGACCTTCACGTGTCCTCATGCTGTCCTCAGCGGTGCTGAGTGTCCCATGAGCCCGCGGAAGAATTAATTCTTCATTTCTGTAACTGTGGTTCTCGCTCCTAGGATTTCCTTCTGGTTCTCACAGTTTCCACCTCTCTGCTTACATTAGCGACCAGTGCAAGCGTGTTATCTGCCATTTCCCTCAGCATCATTACCAAATTAAAGCTAATTATTTTAAATTCCTTAATCCCAACATCTGTGTCATATCCTAGTTTGATTCTAATGACTGGTTTGCTTCTTCACACTGTGTGTTTCTTCTCTTTCTGTGCGGCTTATAATTTTTTGCTGAAAGCAGGACGTTCTTCCAGGCTATATGAACAGAGGTACACAGACCTTGGCTGGGAGGGTCTGTGTCCATCTGGCTGGTATGTGCTGCGTTCACTGTCTTCTGTAGCTGTTGGTGTCGGAGGCTGCATTTTCCTCTAGGATTCTTCTTCTACATTCTACATTTTACGTTCTACATTTTTAAATTTTTCTTTTCTTTCTTTCTTTTCCTTCTTCTTTTTTTTTTTTTTTTTTTTTTTTTTTGGCCCCCTCTTGACTTTGGGTTCTGAGTTCTCCTGCTAGATAGGAGTCTGAACCTTGCAGCTGTGATGCGGGAGCCCGGGCTGTGTGGTGGGGGTGTAGGGAATGGAGGGCAGGCTACGGCCTTCTAAGTCTCCATCTTTCAGGGGGCCTATGTCTTGTGGCCTTCACAGAGTGCCCTGCCCTTCCCCGGGGGTGGCAGCTTGTCCCTTCCCTCGGTTCCCGGCTTCCTGGCCATGACCTGGCCCATCGATAGCCTTGATCTCTGCCCCCGTTGAGGAAGTCCTCCCCGTGTTCAGTGAGACCGGTCGAAGAGAAGACACTGGAGAGGGAGGGATCCCTCTGGTGAACTCTATGCTCTGTTGAAGTTCTTTCCCTTGGAAAGTCCACGTACTTGTGGACAAGGTTCTGAGGTCATTTCACAGTGGCTGTTCTCCTCTGCCAAGGCCACGACAGGTCTTTCTTAGAGCCCTACGGGGTTTAGGAATGAGATCCCATGCATGAGGAGACCCACTGAGAGTGGATCCCTGGGCTTTCCTCTCTCAAATTCATTCATACTCTACCTCCAGCGATATGTCAACATGACCACGGAAGTGCTCCCAGTGGATTGTGGTCCTGGGACCTTCTGCTCTAGATCAGAGGTGTCAGCCATGTATGTTTCTGGGGGTGTCTGTCTCTTTAATTTCGGGATTTGTTTGGCAACCCTAGTTCTCTGAGAGTTCCTAAAGTGGCCATGACCTGTAGTGTCCAGCTTTCCCCCTGGTAGCTGCGGGAATCACGATGTCCATGCTCCTTAAATTTTGGAGCTGAAAGCAGAGGTCACCCTAGATTTTACACACGACCAACTTTTCCATCCACTCCCATCATTGCTCTTTCCTTGGAGTGAGGGGCTTCCATACGGGGCAGCAGGAATTCGATCACACTAACACCTGCACCCGCCAGCCATCTGTCTTCCTTGTTCTCTAGCAGATTATGATGACCCACGTTCATGCTGAACGTCTCCTGCCCAAGCCCTGAAGCACGGTCCCAAACATTTGTGCATTTCCTGCCCATTCCTCCCAGAAATCTGGATCCTTGCAGGGGGAGCTCGGCACATTGTGCTACTGGCTTGACTTGTCTTCTCAAGTATTTCAGTGAACAAGCCTGCAAAATTTACATCTTAAGAAGTCAAGCGAACACAGAATATTTTAAATTCAAATTGAAGATGATCAAATATTTATGAGTAAGCACGAACTTTAATTATTTGCTTCCCTGGAGCTGCATTTCCTATCGGGGAAGCTGAGCAAACCCCAGCACTTTCCAGTCATCCCTAGTGTTCAGGGCTGAAGGGTGACCAGAGCATCTTTCTTTGTATCATGTGCCCTCATGAGCTAGAACATATTTGACATTGGCCAACCCATTGCAAATACATCCTTCTGGATTCTCGGGGTGTCTGGTTTTGACTTGCAGAAGCCCTTCACTGGGTGCTGGTGCTTTCTCGCCCTCAAGTCTCTCTGATGTCCCGTTCACCCCAGACTTGCCATCCATGATTTCTGGCTCAGTCCTGGACTCAGTCTTTCCTCCCAGGATCCGTGGCTGGGCTCAGTACAAATAGATATTTGGTGACCCCACTTTGGGTGTAAAGCATGCTTGTTTTTTTGTTTCTGGTTTTTTTTTTTTTTTTTAAGATTTTATTTACTTATTTGACAGAGATCACAAGTAGGCAGAGAGGCAGGCAGAGAGGGGGAAGCAGGCTCCCTGCTGAGCAGAGAGCCTGATTCGGAGCTCGATCCCAGGACCCTGAGATCATGACCTGAGCCAAAGGCAGAGGCTTTAACCCACTGAGCCACCCAGGCGCCCGAAAGGCATGCTTGTTACTGGATTCTCACTGCTTCTTAAACTTCTCAGAGGGTTGCTCCAGAAAATACATACCAAAGTTCTTAAAAAGAGAAAAATAATCTCTAGTCCTCCGCAGGCACTAGCTTAAAGTTGAAATCACTGGATTTTTACTTCACTCCTTTGATTTTCCTCTTGGATCTTTTACCTTCCACGTGGAAAATACTATTATGTGGTTTGTCAGCCCATTAGTGTGATTGCTTATTTGATTTATACAATCACAGCAATTCAGTAAAAAAAAAAAAAAAAGGCAAATTCATTTTTTTTCAAAATTCAAATAACTTGAAGACACATTACTCAGTTTTATTGGAACATAATGAAGTTCATAAAAAAGGAGGGAGGAAGAAACTCTTACAGAAAACACCACTTTGGCACTTGAAACACAGCCCAAAGGGTTTCTTTTTCTATCAATAAATGTGGGTCTACCTTGTCCTTTGAAAAAGGTAAAAGCCTACCAATGAGTTTATTGAAAAAAATAAGGGCAGATTCCGTCCACCACGAGTCACGTTTATTCCAGTACATGTTCTATAGCATTCTTCATGGGGTTTTTTGTTTGTTTGTTTTAATTTTATTTAATTTTATTTAATTTTATTTATTTTTTTTAAAGATTTTATTTATTTATTTATTTGACAGACAGAGATCACAAGCAGGCAGAGAGGCAGGCAGAGAGAGAGGAGGAAGCAGGCTCCCTGCTGAGCAGAGAGCCCGATGCCGGACTCGATCCCAGGACCCTGAGATCATGACCTGAGCCGAAGGCAGAGGCTTTAACCCACTGAGCCCCCCAGGCGCCCCCATAATTTTATTTTTTTTTTAATGGACCTTATTTTTTGAAAGCAGTTTTAGGTTCACAGTGGAAATGAACCGAAAACACAGAGATTGCCAATATCCACACAGCCTATCCCTACGGAGTCCCCCTCCACGTGGTGGTTCTGTGACAAGCGACGCAACTGCACAGACACATCCTTCTCGTCCGAAGGCCATAGCTCACCCTAGGGCGCACTCCTGGTGGTGCACACCAGATCTGGACCGAAGTCGGACGACATATAGGCGCTATTCCAGTGTCACATGGAAGACTGCCGCTGTCCTAAACTTTCATGGTCCCCTGTTCGTCCCTCCCTCTCCTCCAACCCCCGGCTGCCTCTGATCATTTTCTCGTCTCTGTAGCCTTGCTTCACCTCGAACTACGGCATAATATTCCCTTGCAAAATATGCCAACTTATTCACAAATATGCAAACTAAAAACAACGGAATGGTGTTTGCGGTGTGAAAGGTGGGGTACCTGAGTAAGCCAGTCTGATGGTGTTTGCTTTTAGTTTGGGGCTCACACTGGGGTGTAGGGCGCACATGAAGTGTGTGCCAGCCGGCATCACAGAGGAGAGCCTGGTTGGATTGACGATTGACGTGCGACGGAACATGACTGACAAATGTCCCCGCTGAGATGAGTGCGTCTGACACTGCCTAAGCCCCTTACCCTCTCTAGCAACGCCTTCTTGTTGCTAGATTTTTGTTGCCTGAAACACTAATGTGTTTTAATCTCTTAGGATGTTATAGAAACTCTATTATGCTACGATTTGATGACTTTAGACCGATTTCGTGTCTTCTGGAGTGGCAGAAACAAGTTGCCGCAGATTCAATAGGTTTGGGTGAATAGCTCACAGCACCCGGTTTATTCTAACGAGTCCACGCGTTATCACTGATTGTCTTCAAGTTCTTCCTGCTGGGCGCCTGGCGGGCCCACCTGTGGAGCACTCGAAGTGACTCTTGGTCTCAGGGTTGTGAGTTTGAGCCCCACACTGGGTGCAGAGATTGCTTACGGAAACAAATACATAAAGTGGGACTAAAGTTGCCTACCTAAGGATCAACTATTTAAAAAAAAAATTTTTTTTTTTTTTTTTTTTTTTGGTTCTGGCTGTCACTCTGAAACTTCAGACTTCTGTCCAGAAAACAATTTGCTCACAACTCCACAAAGGCAGGCTTTGGCACAGTGACTTAGGAGAATGCACGGACGGCTACTTCTGCGGGCAGAGGGACAGAGTAGACTGTGAGCTCATGAGACCTACACACCAGCCGGGCTCGTCCTGGGTCTCGGCGGACTATCTGGAGCCTCTGATGCGGTGATGGTTTCGTGGTGTGAGCCAGTTCAAAGAAAGCATCTCACCTTCTTGTCCTTATTTTGAGAGGCTGAGGAGCCAGTGGCGGTGACTCCGTCATCTTGTAAGTGAGGACTCAGGTGCTCTGGGTCATCGGAAGGGGACAGCCATCGCAGTGTGTCTCAGCCGGCACCTGGCCGACCGTAGCCCCACACCTGGTGCTTCTCAGAACCATCAGTCCACCGCTGTCTTTGCATGAAGCCGAGACGCACGATGTGCCCATTCCTGTCAACCTGACATGAAATACCCGCATCCTATCATGTGGTGACCAGATAACCCGCCTGAACAATGGGCTGGACTTTGCCCTGGGCTTCTGGGTGTCAGCTCTGAGCCCCCGGAATGTCCCGTTTGATAAGTCTATCTCTGTTTACCTGAGGCTTGGAGCCATGCCAGATGTTAATAGAATGCCTTGTGACGAAAAAGCCATGCAGGTGGTCAGGTGTGTCTCGGTGGCCGGGTCCCCTGGGGTCAGAACCTTGCATCCCGAAGTGCAGGCGAGCCTCTCTGGCCGGTAGCACTGTGCGCACCTTGTCCTGTGCCGCCGCGGGGACAGTGAGACATGCCCAGTGCTCCACAGGGGACCACTGGGAGCCGCCCATGCAGGTGTCTCCAGACCCTGCCCCACATGTCTCTTCCACCGCTGACGCCAGGCTGGATGCTTTGGTCATAAAACAAAACCAAACCGTAAAAGCAAAACAACAGCAACAAACACCCTGCCTGGCAAGTGTGATAGCTTTCATGGAGTTCTGTGAGTCCTCCCAGTAAACTGGTGAACCTGACGGTGGTCTTGGGGACCCCTGAACTCCACAGGTGGTATCTGGAGTGAGGATGGTCCTGGGACTCTCTAATTCTGCACCCATGCGATGGCCGAAAATACCAACATAATGCCATCATCGTCTCTGGCTGAACTGTACGAATTTGCAAATACCTAACAGTGAAACCAATAAAATGTCAAGTTCCCGTGATTACTCTGACTTGAGCTATCAGGGAGCTAGAAATGGACACTACGTTACAATTACACCGCACATATTTCAAAGGGCGCATGTTCAGACACAGCAGGCCCGTGTCTGGAGGACATAATTAAGTAGACAAATGCCGGCACTTATTTTTAATGAATAAATCTGGCTTCGAGAGAAGACAGACACGCGGGGCTGCTCTCACAGGAGGCATGGGGTAATGAACATGCAGAGGGGAGCTAGAGATTCCAGTCAAGTCCGACGCAAGGAGAAGTGATCACAGGACGGACTGTGTGCAGTAAGTGGGGAGGGGGGTCCTGTTCATGAAGTGGGGCGGTCAGCCGGGGCGGTTACAGCCCGATGACGCGGAACCCCAAACCCATGCTCTACGGGCTTTCCCAGACATGGGGTCCTCTCATCGTGCCCCGTGGAAGTGTGTGCGTGCATGCTGTGTGGACAACATAGGGGACACTCGTCGGAGACGACAGCTGCCCAGATGCAGGCCCCGGGGTCCCTGGCTTCACACGCTGTCCTCTCTCATCCGCCACTGCTTCCCCGACTGTCAGAGGGCATCTCAAAGAGAGTCCTTATGGACATCGGACATCGCACTTGGCTGCCCGGCTTTTTTTAGCAGCCACCCAGCTGCCCTAAAACTATTTTTAGCACAATACGGAGTTCGAAATGGGGCTAAGTAACTAATTTCGTATCATTCCAAACGGTGGGTGGGAAAACCTTAAATACACAATCTTTTCTAACTACACAATGAAAAGATATTTGGGGCATGAAGTCACTTTCGTTTTTAACTTATTTAACTCCTAGCAAGTGTCTAACACGCTTGTTTTAAATGGATTAGTAACCAGCCCGGTCTGGCACAGTACGTTGGTAAAGATTCAAAGCTGTTCTTTATACACTTTTAAATAATATGTAGCTATAAGCAATACGTTTCCAAAACAGGACCTTTTCATCCAACCATCTGTAATTATCAGTGACCAAGACAATGTTTAAGTCATCTATACGTGTCGTGGCACCTGCATGGCTCAGTCAGTTAAGCACCTGCCTCTGGTTTAGGTTATGATCCCGGGGTCCTGGGATCAAGCCCCACGTCAGGCTCCTTGTTCAGCAGGGAGCCTGCTTCTCCCTCTGTCTGCTGCTCCCCCTGCTTATTCTCTCTCTCTCTCTCTGACAAATAAATCTTTAAATTTTTAAAGAAATAATCTATACTTCTTAATAAATGCCATAATTCCCTCCACCATAATAAAATTGATGTCATTTCCTTACAGCCAAGGGGGAGCTCATCTAACATTTTTAGAGATACCCGAAACACGTTGTATATCTTCTCAGTACTTGAATTTTGATGTATAATTTTTCAAAAATGAAATTTAAATGTTACTCAAGAGCATCTGGAAGTGAACAAGATCTTTGTTTTTAAAAAGCATCCTTCTTTGGGAGTACTTCCTTTGCTGTGCAGAATGAGACATGCACCTGCCCCGTGACCCACAGCTCGTGGGACCCTCTGAGGTCCACGTGTCCACGGAGCCCTCTTCATGTTCTCAGGAGCACGGGTGACACGGGCCACTCGCTGACCTTTTGCAACAATTTTGGCACCAGGATGCTGCAGGACCCGGGCAGACGTGTGCTAACACGCCTGGGTGCCGCTGCTGAAAGCCCTCGGGCCACTCCCACCCCCTTTCCCGTGGGGTGCAGCCATTACAGGGAGCAATGGACTGTTTTTATAAATTCTGAGAGTCGCAGGCATCAGAAATTTCCTCATAGCTGTTGTTAGCTATTTTGAAAATAACGTCACCTCTTCAAACTCTTTATTCCTTGAAAAGTCAACTAATACAAAAGCATAGCTTTGTCCCCACGTGGGACATGTTTATTCACTGATAACTGCTTGGTAGAAAATTACTTCTTTTGAATTTCCACTGTTGTATTAATAATCACTCATACTGCTAACAAAACAAGTTTTAGCTAATATTTTGTGGCTTGCCATATTTTATTTTATTTTTTTTTTTAAGATTTTATTTATTTGTCAGAGAGAGCGAGCAAGAGAGAGCACAGGCAGACAGAGTGGAAGGCAGAGTCAGACGGAGAAGCAGGCTCCCTGCGGAGTAAGGAGCCCAATATGGGACTCGATCCCAGGATGCTGGGATCATGACCTGAGCCGAAGGCAGCTGCTTAACCAACTGAGCCACCCAGGCGTCCCGCTTGCCATATTTTAAATTAACTTATGGCTAAACTAGGGAGCAATGAACTCCTTTTCCTTCTGCTCCAAAATGCTTTCCACGTTTCTGTTTCGTAACTACGTTTTTCAAATCATCCCTTTACATCTTGAAAAGTGTGATATATTTTTGACAACTCTACTGGTGCATTTTGGGAAAAATATTTGCCTAACTTAGGGCTTCACTTTACTTTTGCAGAGTAAGTATTAGGAAAAAATCAATATTAAATATCTAAGTGAATATTCTTTGGCATCGTGTGTCTGTATTTAACATTTTTACGTAAAGGCTATATGTAACTATAGAATCGCCACAATTGTAGGCTGACTGCTTTACTGGTGACTCAAACCAGGGGAAAACTCTTTTTGTTTTTTTGAAGATTTTATTTATTTATCAGAGAGGGAGAGAGCACAAGCAGGCACAGCAGCAGGCAGAGAGAGAAGCAGGCTCCCCACAGAGCAATGAGCCTGATGTGGGACATGATCCCAGGACCCTGAGATCATGACCTGTGCCAAAAGTAGCCCTTAACTGACTGAGCCACCCAGACGAAACCAGGAGAAAATTCTTTTCTAAAACCTTTTCTAAAACCAGGAACAACCCTTAGTAAAGTAGCAAACAAAGCAGTGTGCACTCTTCCCTTGATTTGTGCCAGATCCTGTTTCTGGAAAGGTCACTGGATACCACGAGTGTGCAAAAGCCTTGTGCCTACACACAAATCGAGGCTTTCCGCCCCATCCAAGTTTTCCCGCTTCATCATTTGCATCGGGATATTCAAGAGTAATCTGGGACCCATGGTTCTCTGGCCTCCAGGAATGTATACTGTAGACACTGAAGTCTCCAGGTGTTGTGGGGTATCTAGAAACCCACTCCTTGCTCTCCAACTGTCAATAGATTTCCAAATTTCGTGTAAGAGGCAGTACTGCCTCAGATGGGAACCACCGATATCATGCGGTCCTCTCGGCAGCACCAGAGGTAATTAGTGCCCCACTTCACAGAAGGGGAAACTGAGGCTCAGAATGGAAATTATATCCTGCCCCGGTACACAAAAGCAGATGGAGGAGCTGGCGTAAAGGTCACGTCTGTCTATTTCAGCACCAAGACTTGGCCATGAGACCGTGCTGGTGTCCATCACTTTTGGCTGAACGAGCAGACAAATATGTGAATGGAAAGTGGTAAATAAATGAATGGTCTGACAGAATAAGGAGATCTTACAGAATTTGCCACCCAGTCCCCTTGCAGGGAAGGATGCTGAGACCCACACCAGCCAGCTACTTCGCTCGGTGAGCTGGGGAAGTTAGAGCCATACTACAAGGTGATTTCACATTTTGTGAGTCCTGCGTGTTCTCTCGGACGGACTCGAAGCCAACTTCAGGAGCTTTGATTGCTTCCTCTGGTCCTTATATTGTGTGCACCAATGATGAGTTACCCGTATTGCAGAATCTGATTTGGGGGTGGGGGGAGTTGACTGTGAATTTTGGAAAGCGGAGCGGGTCGGACTGTATCTCACTAACTTAATATTCACAATATTCACAGTCCCTCAGTGCCGGTTCCTACGCAAGCTCCTCGCTCTCAAAACGGCAAAGTCAAAATACAAATGAAATGAGTCTGATGGACAGACGGGGCAGATCAACCTAAAACACCAATTAACCCTGCGACGTGCTCATGCTGGCAACGAGGTCTCACGCGAGATACGGTGGATGACGGATCACGGCGCTCGAAGCAAGACAGTTGTCAGAGAGAGAATTTAATAGCAATTTCTCATCAACAATGTGTGAAAAGTTAAGCCAATGCTTTTGCTGCTTGTTGTAAAAAAAAAAAAAAAAGCTTTGTCAAAAGCTTTTGTCACCTTGTGGAGAAGTGTCGAG
Organism: Mustela lutreola; assembly: GCF_030435805.1. NCBI lineage: Eukaryota > Metazoa > Chordata > Mammalia > Carnivora > Mustelidae > Mustela > Mustela lutreola. The sequence goes on from NC_081301.1 coordinate 98,780,673, forward strand.
CACGTCATACCGTGTGCATAGCTTATGGAATCCTTATGAAGCACACAGTATCTCTCCAGGTCTCTGTGTGAGCAAGGGGAGATCAGGCGTGAGGCCATCGGCGGGATCTCGGGCACCCAGGTAGGCATCATAATACCATCAAGGCATAGCTTGCTGCAAGGACTGAGTCGTAAACTCACACTGGTGTTTCCCTGTGGACTACGCACCCTGTCCCCCCGTCCTGTGTGCTCAGGGCCAACTGGAAAAGTCAGAAGGTGGGTGACGTATTCTGGAGCTCAGACGTCCCCACGTCGACCAAAGCATCCCTGCGGACGAAGCGATGCCTTGTTCTTCACAGTGCCAGCTCCACTGAAGCAATCATGCACGTTAATAGACGCTGAACGAGAAGCTTCGGGTCTGTTTTGCCGAGGGTTGAAGGCAGGCGAGGCAACATTTTACTGCAGAGCAGCTTGGAAGGGCTGCAAAAGTGACACGTTCCGAACGATGTTTTCCCACACTTGCACCTGCGAAGGTGGCCCGGGGTGGAGCAGGGGAGAAGGGGATGGAGGGAAGAATCCAGATCCAAGCGGAGCCCCCCTTCCCCTGCCCACGCTAGGGCTCGGCTTTGCCTCTCCTGTTAATATAAGGTCGTCTTACGGAGCACGTCCGAGCGCGTCCGAGTGCGGCTGGCGGGGGCACGGAGAGCATCAGAGAAGGTCTCAAGAGTGTGGAAACTGCCGGCACACGGGGGCATGCGTGTCCTCTGGACCAGGGGCTCTACATGCTGGAAGAAAGAGCCAGCTGGGCTCCTCGGGTTGGCCATGAGGGCAGCTGGAAGGCAGGCGGATCTCAACAGAGAGAGATGGTGGGTGCCTCAGGATGGGGGCAGTGGACAGAGCCGTGGTGGGTGGATCTGGAGGGCTGAGGTCACCAGAGGGGGAGAACCCCAGTCCACGCCGCCAAGCTGAGGATGGCCCAAATTCCGGGCCCACAGAGTCATGAGATATCATATAATTGTGGTTGGCATAAGACATCCTACTCTGTGATGTTTTGCTCTGTGGCAAACAGGCCACTTTGAAGACATTAAAACCATTCTTCAGAGATGATGTGAGTGAGTTTGAAACCTCTGCAGACACGGGAACCCTGGGGCCGAGTCACCGCAGGACCAGTGAAGGACGGCTCTGCCCACACGCCTTACTTCTCCCCACCCCCAAGGAGAGAGAAGGAGCCCAGCCTCCCCCAGAACTTGGAGTGTCTGGTGAGCTGCAGGGGTTCAATGTTTGGGCACCACGTTACTGACAGTTGATTATCGATCAGAGGCCCTCGTGTAACCCGAGAAAGAACCAATCCGTGAGCTTGCTCAAGTTTTCATCAAAAGAGGTTCTGGAAAATAGATGTAAAAAACAAGATGTTTTATAATTGTACCCCATACGTTATGTTGTTCCAACACATCAAAGGCTCAGGAACAAACTCTTTCCATGTCTTTGTCCTTTTGTCTTCTAGTCAAATAGATCTCCATTCAGGGATGCGAGAGTCCCAGAGTCCCTGAGGGGGATGGCCACGCTGAGTTCAGCTCAAAGAGCTGGGAAGGTCATGGTCATGACCTCTGCAGTGCTCTGTCATCCAGAAACAGGGACAATTATGCACACTGAGACAGAGAGAAAAGCTGAACGAAATCACTTGGCTCGGCGCCTGAGGTGTGCACTGCACAAATGGCTTTCTGAGCTGTTATTACTCAAAAGGTTAAAACCGGATTCGTCTCCGTCTCGGTGACTCTGTGCTCCGGAGCTTGCGGCCACAGGCCTTTCCGGGCGACACCTTGTTCACTCGTTCACGCACTCACTTCCTGAGCAGACCCCACGTGTCCCGGGTATGGGGGTCACTGTGGCGTGGGGGCACCCCATCAGCAAGATACTGGGCTGCCTGTGCGAGAAGAGGTAACGAGCACTGCGGAGAAGACAGGCCGGCGCAGGTTATCGGGTGAGGCGGCGCCGTCATTTGGGATGATCATGCTTCCATGAACAACGACAGGCGGGCCCGTGGAGAAAGGAAAGATCCGACGGGGCGTCAGGACGTGACCTCCGGAGGGGAGGCTTTCGATCGCCCCCCACCTTCAACCCAAGGGATCTGGGAGCAGCCCACGGGAGCATCCCAGGCCCAGCTTCGCGGAGCAGGACCCCGGGCAGGAAGCAGGTGGGGGCGTCGGGATGAAGGCACTGCTGTTGGGGGGGCAGCAGGAGCACGCGGGACGAGGGGAGCCCATGTCTGAGGGGCAGGGCCACATTATCATGGCAGGTTTGGAGTTTCGAGCTCGACAGGAAGGTCTTGTTTCTCTCCACCACGTAACCAGAAGCTCTGGGAAATTCGTCGTGTTTGTGTCCAGAAACCAGCACAGGGCCTCCTACATAAGGCAAGCTCAATACAAATTTTTTGAACGAAACACTTAAGTCTGTGTGCAGGGAGAGAGAGAGAGATTATGTACAGCAGTCATCGAGTCACTGAGGCTCGGTAGAAATAGAAGCGTTGCGGCGTGTTTGAGGAGCACATGGTATGTGCTCGGCTCGCCAGCAAGCGACTCCACGGATGGGAATTCCCACCGCAGCGCCTGAGCACCGCGCTGCCTGTGTACAGGGACAGGCTCCTGGGACTCACAGCGCAGAGGCTCCCAGACCAAGCTAGAGTTGTCCGGCCGATGGGAGTCCTACGGTGAGGTTCCAGGGGAGCGAGAAGGGTGGACCACTACGGAGGGGGCGGGGTGGGGCGTGGCGGGGGTGGGGGGCACACTTGCTGCCTCCTGGGTTTGCAAGAACCGTATGTTCCCTCCCCACTCCCCGTCTGTCTCCAGCATCAGCCTTCCCGGCCACATGGTGTGGTAACAGGGACCAGAGTTCGGGATTGAGCCAAGGACCCAGCAGATGGAAGGTTCTTGGAGCGACGCACTCACTCGCCGCACTGGCGAGAGGCGGGGACGAGAACGCCACGGGCCAGGGAGCCGCTCCGGATCTTACTGGTGTTCTTTGCAAAGGACACCTGGGGACGCAATGGGTGTCGGCCATGAGAGTGGCTGGTGGACACCCCAAGTCCGTGCGGTGTCACGCAGACCTCGTGTATGCGGTGCCCGATGAGCGCGCTCCGCTCTGTGGTCAGCCGCTCCTCGCCAGCTCGCTCCCACACGTGAACGTTCCGCCTCACACATCCTGACGCGCTGACCTAGGTGTGGGCGGTGTGAAGTCCATCACTGGGCCCCGGCCTTGCGTTGTAGGCGTGGGGATTTACCAACCGCACAGCAAACGGGCCTTCCGGAGTCCGTGTGAAAATTCAGCATTTCCAGGCATTCAGCATTCCAAGCCCTTCGTAAGAGGTCTCATATGTAAATACATTGTATTGAAAACAAACACAATTCATCTGCAAGTATTTTCAAGGGATAACCTAGTAACTGGCTTGGAACCAGAGGCCCAGACCCACAGCTGTCTATAGGATTGTGATAATGTCGTTCTCGGAAGCTGGACCCTAAAGGAAGACGCCGGGGGCCTCCCAGGAAAGAACTCATGGGAGACGGCTAGGCACGGTCCCACGCGCCCCGAGCCCCACCCGCGCGCTCGAGTCTGGGCTCTGCTACTTCTCAGCTTCATTCTTCATCAGCCCAGATGGCTAACGGGAGGGTCCAGCGAGTGGGAGAAGCAGCTGTGGACTGGAGACATGCCAGTGACCAGGGTCCAGCGTGGACTTGCTTGTGTGGCCCCCGCACGGGGCGCACCGAGTGCCACACGGCCTGGCGAGAGCGCAGCGTTGAATCGAGGGACGGTTGGGAGCAGTGGCTCACAGCGGGCACCCAAGCCACCAGGGCCGCCTGCCGTAGTGCACTTGCGGAAGGAGAAACCAACTCGGCCATTCGGTGGTTCCAGATGCAACACACGTCCCGGGAGGAAAGCCTGTCTGCGCCCCTCCAGCCCTGTTTTTCACTTTCACATATTAAAATCGGCTTGCACACCTGGTAATATGGCCTTCGGCAACTGTCCATGTGGGGGTCTCGCTGGACAGGGGATGGCCAGCCCCAGCCCCGCGAGTGACCTGCCGCAGGGCAGCAGCGGGGAGCCAGGAGCCTCTGTGGGTGTGTCTCCCAAAACCTGCAACGATCCCGATGGTGTTTCTGAAGCAAGGAGGAAAGCAATGGGTCTTCACGGAGCAGCCGGAGACCTGGCTGTGGGCCGTGAACGAGTGCGCAGCAGCTGCGAAGCCGACGGAACGACGGAGGGCATGGGGGGTGTCCGTGTTGATGCGCGGGACACACGGGGCATTATAGATGTGGACTGTGTGTGCGCTGTGTAGGAGACCGTCATCTAGCTGGTCACACAACCTTGTGTCAGAGACACGGTCAGCTCTCCCTGCGATGGACTGTGGAAGCCTGAGCACATTCTCTAGCCCAGGGCACGAAGGCCACCCACGCCGGTGACTACAGTCAACGTACGTGAGGACAAACGTGCATCGCAGCTCGTCCCAGACCCCGGCCGTGCTGTCTGGGCCGCGGCACAAACGTGGAGTCGCCTCCTGACTCTTCCCGGCGTCTGAGCTGGTGACGTCTGTGTGCGCCACGGTGCGGCTCCGGACCCCTCCCCCGCTGTGTGCACCCTCCGGACCCCTCCCCGCTGTGTGCACCCTCCGGACCCCTCCCCGCTGTGTGCACCCATCTCAAGCCTTCTCCAGTTTTAGTTTTCTCTACAAACACATGAGGTAAGCATTTTACCTTTTTTGACAACCTAAGAACCCTGATAATCCCAGGTTTAACTAAAAAAACAATAATGGGGGGTCCTGCCTCTATCAGGCGGTGTCCCCCGAGTCACGCGAGTTCCGGCCGGCGAGCGGCGGGTGGCCGTCTCCATCACCGCCGCTTCCCCCCGGAGCAGAGGCGTAGAAGCAGGAAGGTCACAAAGCAGAGCTAATCTACTCCAAAATGAAGTAACAATTGGTCCAAGACAAAATATACAGGGAAACCATCCAAGTTCACAGAAAAAAAGGGGGCAGTGGGCCAGCAAAGAACCAAGCAAAGCCTCTCCACCTTGTGGGATCCCGGAGGGCCCCGAACCCCTGCCCCGTGGCTTTTCAGCCTTCCGCTCCAAGTGGGCCTGAGCGTGTGCTGTGCAGAAGCAGGAGAACTGGGTGGAGATAGAAACCGGTGGCCTCTGTGTCCCCTAAGACAGCCAGAGCCGAGGTGGAGGAACTCTCAGGAGGCAGAGGAACCCGACCAGGAGAGAGCACCGAGGGTCATCCTGAACCCCAACAGACGGAAGGAAACTGGAACGCCGACCCAGCCCAGGCTGCTCACACCGCCCTCCTGATGCAGGAAACCCACTGGGAGCCCAGAAACCCCTCAGAGAGGCCCTAGAGCACCATGAGATGCAGGACCAGCTGCATCTGGTATCAAAGAAAAGCCGTCCGCACTGCGTCAAGGTTGATAAACGACTCAGACAACTCTCTGCTTTAAGCACAAGCAATACAGAAAAAAACAAGTTGCTATTTATACAAATATAGTAGAACTTAAATAAAAGAATAGTACAATGATTATTTAGAAGAAAAAAAATAGAGAAAAAGAAGAAGGAAGAAATCCAACATGAAATTGCCCACGTCAAGATCTGTTTCAGAAGAAAATAAGCTGCTCAAATCAGAATTCTGTTTCAACACATCCTTGGTGGAAACTCCCGAACGGAGCGGCAGGGTTGGAATCGGTCGGCCGGAAAGCCCGGTTACGTGGGAACAGGAAAGCTTGAAGTCCTCGCCCACGGATGCAGAAGGGAAAAGACAAGCAGACAGATGCAGTTGGGGGGGACAGGGGGACATCAGACATATCCAAAACTAAGACCACAGGGGCCCATGTGGAGTGGCCACATCAGAGGAAAGAGGTCGTGCACACCAAGATGTAACAAAACAGCGTCCTCAACCCGAGGAATAATAACTCGCACACCTAGAAGGCAAGAGGGGGTCCTCAAAAAGCAGTGTAGATTGATCTACAAAGGCATGGGGACGAGTTAAGTTCCCAGGTACCTTGTAAAACACAATCATTCTTCAGGCATCTCCAGGAGGTAGATCGATTAACCAACAAGGGCAGGGCCAAGGCCACAGCCTGGCCTGGGACCCCTGCCCCTGCCAAAAACCCCGAACGGCATGGTGCATGGTCCGGGTGCAGGGGAGAAATGGGGTGCAGGACAGCAGGTGCAGGCGAGCCACGACTTCAGTGCAAGCTCTGAGGCAGAACAGCTCCAACAGGAACTCCTTCCGGAGCTCATCATCCCTGCCTGTTCACAGAACATGCTTCCGTGTGGACATGCAGAGGCGGAGGGCAGTGCCGGGAGCAGGGGTGGTAGCGGGAGGAAGACACGGGACCAGAACAGGAGAAGTTTCCCCTGGCCGCCCGGGGCCAGGAGGCACATCTTGTGAACCTCAGGGAAGTAAAACCAGCTCTAAACCCAGCGAGAATCGGGGCAGGAAGAAGATAATGGAAGGCTGACTCCCTCCCTGTCGCGGCAGGGGTGCGCCAGCCAAGAAGAGGAGCCTCTGAGTTCCTCTCGGAGCTGTGAGGGGAACCACCAGAAGGACTAAAAATAAGAATCAAACCAAGAAAAGTCTGGAGGAGGAGGAAGGAGAGGAAGTGGGAAGGCGGTGACTTTCTCTTAGTCATCACAGCCAGCAGATGCTGGGCGGGAGCGCTGAATTCAGAGACGGAGGGCTAAGTGTGATATAGGGAATTATAAAAAGAACCACTACAAAACCCAAAAACAGTATCTATGACTTCCACATTACTAACAGATAGACCCCCATGTACACATGTGCCTACATAAAACAGCTCCAAAATAGTCAGGGGAGGGCAAGTAGCAAAAGAAAGACAAAGAGGAAGGCTCGGGCCGCAGGAAATATTAGAGACCACAGGCATGACACCTCAAACTGTAAAACAGAAAGATCACATCTATAAAAAGAAGATGAATTATAAAGTCAAATGGGAAAGATGAACTCTGTGCGTGCCCGACTGGGACCAAGGGAAGTTGGCAGAGAGCGTGCAAGGTGACGGACGACCCGGGAGCCGACCTTGAACGCCGGCGGCGGAGCCTTCACTGAGATCTGCAGGCGGCACGAGGCGACACGGTCAACTACTTTGAGGAAAGAAGTGACTGTCCTAGAGAACCGCAAAACACCCAGCTCGACTCAAGGCAAGAGATCCGTTGTCACAGAGGAGCGAGAGGAAAGAGAGCGACTCTTCACGAAGGGGTGGGCCCCGGGGGCCACGCTGCGGCCGCTCACCCTGTGGATGCGACACGGGCAAGGCAGGGAGGCTCCAGGTTTATTCCGCAAGGTTGGGGTGACTCTGGTCCCCGATGTAGTGCGGGAGATAAGTAGGAACGTGCCTCTGAAAATCCCGAGCACACTAGCAGCCCTGAGAAGAGAACACAGCCAGTACCACAATGACATGCACTGTGAGCCCAAATCAAGTAAAAACCTGGAGACAGAACCGTAGGACAACTGATGTACATGCTCCGAGCCCCTTAGCCTTCAACCTTGGGAGCAGGTTCTGAAGGGAACGGCACTTGGCAGAGCAGGCCCAGGAGTATCGGGGCTGAATTCGTTTCTCCCATCAGGGTCTTCTGCATGAGGAAGGAGACTTCTTGGGACAGAAAGGAAAGATTCAGGATGCCAGAAAGATGCCAGACTAACAATAAGGGACAAGAGGTGCTAACAAGTCACAGCTGTGCAGCTTTCCCCTGGTGTATCACTGTGCGTGAGCGCATCCATGCAGGCAAAGTGAACCCAGTTACCACAGCAGGTGAAAAATCCAACAGCCAGATGCTTGCTGTTTCTCGCTGATAGTTAACTTCGTCCTAAGTAAAGGATGCACAAGCACATCATAGAAAACGAAGAAGTAGGCTACGGATTCTGTCTGGTAAGTTTGGACTTGGGTCGGGGCCTATTCAACGAGACAAGAGGGGCAAGGGATCATAGCAAACGTTGCACGTAGTACAACGACACACTCTTCAGGGTCAAGAGCCAAGAGGAGATTGATGTGAACATCGCAGTTTGAGGGTTGGGGAAGCTGGATCGTCAGCCCATGAGCTGGATCAGCGTGAGCAAGTTTGAAGACAGAGCTTCTGAATTAAATATGGGCGTGTTTCCAGTACCATGAAACACAGAAGAAATCGAACCCTCTAGAACACAAAGATCCCAGTCAAGTCAAACGAAGGAAATGTCCAATGCCGACTACAGTCTCTGATCATCGTCAATCAATCCCACAAAGAGTGAATGAAAAAATGTTTCGAAATGTTTTAAATATATAAATAACAGTTAAGTTGAAGAAGAGATCCACATCTGGAAAACAATCATAAAGAAAGTGAAGCATATTAAGTCTTACAAGATATGTGGCAATAGAATTATTCAATAGAATAAATTGTTTTTTTTAACAAAAAAAATTATTTTTTGTTTACAAAGAAAGAAACAGAAATAAGTAATGAGAACACAAGTTACAAAGTAACATAGTTAAAAAGAGTCGAGGAAGCCGTCCTCAGCTTTGGTTTATTTCTTACATGGGCAGCGGGAGCCGGGAAGGATAAGGAACCACCACCCCAGCCCGGGCTCAGGGTGACAAGGAACCAAAAGGGATCAGAGCATCACAAACGGCCCCAGCCATCACCCAAGGGTGGCAGGGCACACAGCCGGACCCTCAGCCATGAGAACCTGCTTCCAGCCAGCCTCCTGGTAGACCAAGAAACAGATGACGGACAGACTTGTTGGAGCCACTCAGCAGGATCCCAGGCTCCTCTGTTCCCGGAGGCTCACAGGACGACCCACCGACACTGTGACTCGAAGTCTACACACAGGCACACCTGCCACGTGGTGGCGGAAATGGCTCCTCTCCCTAGGGCTTGTGGAAGCAGAAGCAGAAATGGGGGGTGAGGACCCCTGGGGTGGTCATCTTCTGGGTTTTTCTATGGAATTCTACATATTACACATCGACGAACACATGGGCTGTTTAAATATCTGAGTAAGGTGCCTTAATACTAAGACTAATAATACAAATAGTCAGAAATGACCCTGGACCCTTTCAAAATCACCCGATCGACCAATGATCAACCGTGTTTGCTGCACACAAAGGGTTGGTGCTTCGCGGGGGGGGGGGGGGGGGGAGGGCTCCAAGGACTGAATGCAGCCGACTGTTGGGCACGTCACTTGATTGCATTCAGTTTCCCCAAATTTGAACTAAGGCCCCATCTATATTGTTGCCCAGGCAAAAGCAACACTTTTTTTCCAGGACTCTACGTAACCAGAAACCCACGTGAAGATTTCACACGTAAGACCGTGATTTATCTCACAAAAGCAGAGCTTTGAGTCTCGAAAAAACATTTCTAATACGGATTCAAGGTTGCACATTGAGTCATCTAATATAATGGATGAATTATACGCCTGACATTCCCTTCACTTCTCTTAAAAACAACCGGTAGGTGTATTTTGGAGCATTGAACAGAACGCTCTGCCTTTCCCTTATCTTAGCATCAGTCCTGCGAGCAGAGCACCCCCGCCTCGCTCTGTCCGTGGTCTTCACTCAGTAGTAACGGCAGCATCCGTGTGTTTACCTTCCGTGTGCAAACACCCGTTACATCAAGATTTTGTTCAGGACATTTCTCTCTCTCCCTAGGATCATAAAAGGGAGTTGTTTTCCTGTGCCTGTCCTACCAATGTTTTGGAAAGATTAAAATGTCAAAGGCTGAGGGAACAAAAGTCACTTGGAGCAAACAGTCCTGTATAATACCCTCCGCGTCATGAGACGTCCACGTGTTTATTTAGAATTAAGTGAAAATGGGACAGGTTGTAATGTTGCCTCTTTAAAGCTTCGACGTTGTTTTCAGGGCCCAACAGTACGCGTGATTTGAAATTATTTACTGTCCAAAACCCTGAATGCATCGTTCTTCAAAGCTTTCTGATACTGAAAAGCAATTTCATTACAACTTATTATAATATCTCTTCGGACGCCTATGTCTGTGCTTGCATAAATAAATATTTATGCACATGTATTTGGCATGTTTGAATAAGTTGCTTCCTAAGATAATCAACTGGGTAATAAAAGTAACAAAGTAAAAAGCAGAATAACAAAGAGCAAAGTAGATACACAGTTTCAAGGCTGAGGATCATAGACTGGGATCCCTGGGACTTTTCTGGGCTGCCTGGTTCTTTGCCCCCAGCTAAGCCACTGAGTGCAGGTCCTGTCCCTGCTGGTGACCAGGGACCACGTGCCGCACTTGGAGGACTGCAGAACGCAGCCCCTCCGAACGGACTGAGTGAGTCACAAAGCGCGTTCTTGGAAGCGAAAATGGCCACAGTTGTACTTAACAGACTTTCAAAAATGTGTATTTGTTTACACGTCAGTGCCCGTATTGTCCATTAACTAAGGCTTCTGGCAGATGATACACAATTGAGTTAATTACGGAACACAGAATTAAACTACGACATGGCATAAATAACACGGCAAGACTGTAATCTGCCCGGGAATCTTTTAAAAGGACAAACCTGATGGCAGGTTTTCATTGCACAGAGATATTTCAGTGCCTCCCTTTGCCTTTAGAAATCACTTTACAACCGGAAACGCTTCTTCGGACCCCACCCCATGAACTTTGACCCCAGGCGTGGACCATCCCAGCAACTCACTGGGCTTCACCGGCAATCTGGGCTCAGCGCGTGGCGTATCTCCCCTCCATGAACCTTCCTGGGAGCCGCGGACAGTACTGTCGTCCCGTTTTACAGAGACGGAGGCAGAGAGATGAAATCAGGCTTACATCAGGACCCCGCGCTAGCAACCGGGGTCCACGGGACTCCAGCCAGTCCAGGGAAAGCCTGTGCCCTTGAAACCCTTTCCTCCATTTTACGAAATGATGGGAACAGCGAAACAAATGAATAAAGCGGAAAATACACAAAACCTAATGCAGCTTAAACAATTCTTTAAATTCTATAACTCACTAAGAAATATTTCTTGGTATCGTAAAAACAAAGACAATCTCACTTAAAATGGAGTCAGGAAGGCCCGAAGGGGGCGCGCGCACGCGAGCACCCCCAGCAGGAGGAGGGAGGTGAGGGTGTTTCTGCAAGGGAGGACCTTTTTCATAAAGGAACTTGATGTCCTGCATTTAAGCAAAGGAACGGTGATCCTTCCCCACCCCAGCAGCAACGCGCTCACCACCACAGCCTCGAACATCGGTTCTTCTCCCGTGAACTGGGGTTCGAAACAGCCCTCCCCAGTTTGCTCCCAACACGGGGTAAGAGCGGACCTTCCCTTCGCCTCTCCAGCCTTGCCTGTGGCTCGCAGGCCTTGCGTGTCCCACTCTGGAGGTGTGCAGAGTGCCCACTGCCTCTTCTAGACCCACAGCTTATCTTCACCATTTGTGGTTTCCACGTCACTCTTCAGAGAAACAGTACAGCCCAGCATCCTCAGTCTGTGCCGGCTTCCAGCTGCTTCATCACAGCCGTGCGGCCTCCCCCTGCTGCCCAGGCTCGCCATTTCCAAGGGCAGGAAGGGGCAGTCTCCCGCAGCCCATCTTTTCTGTGACTGTCTTAGGTGATGCGGAGCCCCTCCACCTTTCCACCCAACAACTTCCTATCCCTGTCCTGCTGCACGGTCCAGAGTCTGGGACCTACTTCGTTTCTTTGTTATTTATGACCTTGTTTAAAAAGAATAAATAAGAATAAATGCGTGTCCCTTCTTCCGCGAGTCCCACATCAACTCACTCTTTGCTTAAATAAAATGTTTGCTCTGTTTAATGTGAACAGTGTGAAAGATTCAGAAACTCAGCAGCACATGAAGATGTGCCTCTACGGTCCCCCAGGATCATCGTCTCCGTTAAGAGTGACTGATACTGGGTGACATGGGCACACTTTCACTCCTTTCCACACACTCAGCGCCGCACTGAACCACTGTGATACCCATATACGCTGCGTGCGCATGTGTGTGTGCGTGTGCATGTGCGTGTGTGCGTGTGCATGTGCGCGCTGTGTGTGTGTGAATTCTCTATTTGGTTCCCTGAATTATTCATTGATGCTTATCTGGATTTTTACACGTCCGTTTCTTCATGTACTTCGCGGTGTGGAGTCTGCGGAGCGAGGACCCCTCGTTTCCTCCCCATCACTGATTTAGCTCATCTTCTATATTTTCCCTTCGTGCGAACTTTAAAATGAGCTTGTCAGGTTCCATAAAAATATTCTTGGAATTTTGATGAGAATCACACTAAACTCCTCAGTGTGGGGAGAAGCGCCAGATGGCGCGGACCCCCTCGGAAACACCACCGTGCTCTCCATCTATTTATGTGGTTTTGAGACGCTCAGATGAGGTGGCACCATGGTCTCACGTGACAGATTAGTGACCCTCACCTGGCAAATTTGGTCGACGGGCTTCCGCAGGACGCAGCTCTTCCCTCTGGAGGGCCCAGCTCTCTCTCTTTCCATGGGGCATGATGGGTCTTCTGGGGAGTCCCTGGACTATGTCCACCATTTCTCTGAAGGTATTTTACTGCTTGGGTTATTTTTGACTGTATTGTTTGCTGAAAACTACAACCGCTTCACCCAGATCTTCAAAATCATTGGCCTAAGTCCTCCACGGGCTCACCTTGCTCTCTGTGAGACCCTGTGCTCCCTCCCGGCCAACTTCTGCGACCATGAGCTGCCCCCGATTCCCCTGGACATGGCTTGGCTCCTGAGCTGAAAGCGATTAGTTGACAGTACAGGAGTTGGCAGTGGGGACATCTTGGATGACCAAATGGGGCACTCCTCTGACAACTCCACGTGCTGTCCATTCTGCCCCTCTGGGAGAAAGCCGTGGGAGAAGGTGAGCCCCACCTGGGAGATAACAAGCCAAGCCCCACCCAGGCACAGGTGAGCCTCACAGGAGCAGGGGAGCCCCCCAAAATACTCCAGGAGCACCCCTTCGATCCTTCTTGGGACTAGCTCGCAGACCCTAAACAGCCTATGTGTGTCCCTTTCCATCTCGCTGTCTCCCTGACAGCTCAGAGGCAGAGCAAACCATCCGTCACTCCCGGGCTGTCCCCTACCTCACACACGGCAGTGATGAGCACTGGGCTCAGCTGTGATCGGCAAACAAATGTTGGCACGTACAGAGGAGCACGGTTGAGCCCAGGGCCGAGGGTCTCCAGCATAAATCCACAGACCAATGATACGAATAACGGCGGTGGTTTCGATCTACCCTAACACACTGATGCTGGTTACACTGCACTCACATCACCTCTTAATCCCACAACAACCACGCAGTGCAATGCTATTTTAGCTCCAACTTATGGCTGAAGAAACACGAGCACAGAGAGGTTAAAGAATTTTGCTGGGGCCACACAGCTAATGAAGATCAAGCCAGCAGTCTAACCATTGGGCAAAACTAATTCCTGACTCTGGATTCAAAACCAAGAGCCCAGAAGTTAAAAAGTAAAATCTAAAGTCTATGAATGAAGGCTCTCATTCACGAACTCCTCATTCCTCTGTATCAGGAACACACAGAAAGTGTACATTATGTCATGAATATCACCGGGCATTTTAGCATTTTGGAAGTTCTGAGGCTTTTGGGGGGAGGCGCTTCTTGATGTCAGTTCCTGGTAGAACGGAGTGTACAGGAGCTTCCAAGGATTTCATTCTGCAAGATAGCATGTGAATTCTGTAACTAGGTCTCTGCAAATAAACAAATACATAAAACAGAAAAAAATCTGTAGTGGCTCTGAAGTTCTGAACATGGGATTTTATTTGTTTTCCAGGTTGAACCCAGGGAGAGATTTCAGATTCTGTCCCGTGGAGAAGCGAGCTGTAGGGACAGATCAGGTGTGCCGGTGCGGACCGTGGCTTGGTCTCAGCTGGGCCGGAGGACACGTCCCATGAAGACTCGTGAGGGGCCGCGCCTGACCTCGGGGTCCCTCCTCCCCACCCCCAGCACGTGCCCACCCAGGGATGGGGTCTCCAAACTGAGCCAGGGAGGGAATTAAGAACGTGAGCTGTGGCACCTGGCCACCTGGGTTCGGTGCGGGGCAACCTTCTAGACGTACGGCCGGCCCTGTCTGCACCTCTGGAAAGTGGGGGAGGGGGATGCTGATGTCCTCCTCACGGGACGGCCACGAGAATTCAGGCCATTGGGAGGCAGGTGGCCAGTAGGACCCCGTGGCCAACATGCGGCAGGTACTTCATTTCTGGGGGCCGTGATCGACCTCTAATCATCACTCATCAGGTGGAAATAGGGAAGCTAGAGGGACCGAGCATCCCAAAGACCTGGGCGGGGTCTTCCATCCCAGGCCGGCACCGGGTTCCCTATCTGGTAGGGACAAATGGAGGCTGGGCACCCAGCGCAGAGGCTCTTAAATGAAAGGGGGCATTACCGCCCGCTATCACGGACAGCAAGGAAGGGTCCCGCATTCTGACAGGCGTAAAGGTCCAGAGCCTCAGGCTCCACCGAAGCCTCTGTCTCCAGGCTGACTTCACCTTCAGGAAGGACCGCAGCCCCCTGCTCCCCCACCTCAGGCGTGAACCCCGCTTCCTCTCTCCCCAGGGCAGCTGGAAAGGTGCCGGGAAGGTCACAGCGGGCCGCACGCCTCCCACACACACCTCTGGGCTGGATCTTATTTAGCAGGAGAAGGAGAAATGGAGTCGAGGGAGCGAAACAGTAGATCCCCTTCAAACACCTCTCATACAACACGCAGTTCCGTGCGGCACATCAGCGGGCATCTGAGTCTACAAAAACCCTCGGAAAGAACTCCAATAATTATGACCATAAATTTTGAAAACTCTCTGCCGGCTCTGAAAAGACTTGCCTGTCAGTTCCTCAGAAAGTCATTTTCTCGTGAGTTACAGCACCATCGTTGGGAAACGGAAAAGAAATAATAAGGGGTATGTGAAATGACAGTGGATGGAAACATCTGTGAGGATAGCTCAGGAGAGGTACGGCTTGGAATTTAGAAGCTGCCGGACGGCTCCTCTCACAGTTGGGTTTCTTGTTTGCTTTGGTTTTGGCTTTTTTTTTTTTTTTTTTTTTTTTTTTTTTTTTTTTTTTTTTAAGATGCCGTGTCCAGCTGAGGTTTCATCCCTCCAAGATTAGCTTAGCTGAAGTGCTCGCTGCATGTCGAATTGACTTTCGCTCCTACGGAGAAACGCTGATGAGCCCTTCTCGAGAAGGCCATGAAACAGCAGAGCAGAAGAGCCACGCTGGCAAACGAGGCTTGTCCGCAAGTCCCTGGAGCCTGTGGCAGGGAATGGCGGGCGCCCCAGGCAGGAAGCAGCCCTCGGGAGACACTAATAAACAGTGACAACTGTGATGGCGGCCTTTTTTTTTTTTTTTTTTTTTTCCCCAGAATCTATCTGGAGACTCAAAGGGGAGCCCAGGACTCAGAAAGTGTCTGTAATACATTTTAAGAAGCAATGCCGCAGGGTGTGAGCTGCTATGGCTTCTTAGTCTTCAGTTGTTACAAACTGGACTTGACGATGGTGCATTTCTCGTTTCCACTCAGGCAAGAGAACAGCAAGGTCGGAGTAACTCACTGGGATTCCGGCGAACAACTCCACGGTGTGGGCAGCCAAGGGCTGCCGAAGGAGTTGGCTTGGAAGGCTTTTAAGATCTTAAACCCTTTCAAGGAAGTTCACGTCCAGTGATCATGAGACATGTTTTGTGATTTTTAGAACATACTATACTCTGAATTTTATCTAAAAAGGGGCTAATACAGGCAACTGGGCAGCTCAGTAGGTTGGACATCTGTTTTCGGTTCAGGCTGTGATCCCAGGGTTCTGGGATCGAGTCCCACATGGGGCTCCCTGCTTGTCGGGAGGTCTGCTTCTCTGTCTCCCTCTGCCTGCTGCTCTGCCCACTTGTGCTCTCTACACCTCTGTCCAATAAATAAATAAAACCTTTACTTTAAAAAGTTGCTTATTAATACCAATTATACTGTCCAACGTTAGACAGGAATCATTTGTGAACATCTGTTCTGACACAGGGCTCGAGGTCACAACACAATGACAGAGTGACGCTAGATGACAAGCAAGCTGGTGGTTCATTTGCTGCTTGTGATACTGTCTTGTTTGAAAGCCGTCACCCGCTAGGAGCGTCGTAGCTCTGTCGCGAGAAGGGTCTGTGCTGCCAGGGAGAAGCAGGGGCCAGTCCCTGGCGTCGAGCACCTTGGAATGTTTCTTCTTAGTTCCTTTCACTGCACGCTAACGTCTTGTGATCGGCCTTCATTGGCTGGTCCATTATGATAAGGACAAAAACGCGAAGGCTGTATTTATTAACAGGACAGAGTATGTTGTCTTTATCTGCCTTTAGTTCAAATGCAAAAACACATTTTTGAAAAATCTTCACCTTTGGGGAATCCCTTCCATGTCTCCTGTCATCACGGCCAGATTCTGACTTCCCAGCCCCGCGGGAAATCTCGCTGCCGGAGGGAAGGTCGGAAGCCCTGTATCTTCCTGGACTCCCGTGGCTCTCAGAGAGGTGACAATGGCTCCTCAGGATGCGGATGCGAGTGTGGCTTCAATGAGGCCGTCCTTTTATACCGAGCCAATGACATGGAGGGAATACCACCACACACGCGTGGTGCAGACCCGCCAGTCGGTGGAGTGGGTACCGTGTCCACAACAGGTGGGCTCGTGAGAATCAGATCATAAGATGACTTTGTTGGTTGAAGGTCAGTGGGAGGGGGTCCTCGGAAGCTGGACGCACAACACAGCAGCAGGCGTCCCGACACTTATCAAAGTGCTAACAGGCGTGGCCAGTGACCAATGGAGAGGAAGAGTCCTCGAAGACACCTGGCCAGAAGGCAAATCCGTCACCATCACTGGTCCTGAAACTCCTCGCTCAGGTCCTTGGGTGTCTCCTAAATGGATACAGGCTTTGTGCCTTTCAATTCTTCACATGAAAAAAATACTGGAGGAAAAAAAAAGGTTGTTTTGAGAATTTAAGAATTTGTAAGATTTTAGTGCTGAGAAATAATTTGACTGACTTTTTAAAAAATCTGAATTATTAACTCATGTCTTGAAACAGTCTGTCGTTTTGGCCTCAGGAACAATGACAGCTGGTAATCATCCTGAATAACGTGACGCCCAAGCATTGTGATATAAGACTTCATTCTCAAATAAAAGAAAAAAGTAATTGTATGGTGACAAAACCTGCCATAAATTCAGCAAGACATTAACTAGGTTGTACTAGTATTTCTGGAAGAAAATGGGACACAAATACATGAAAATGTTAGATATAGAATCTTCAGACAAGGCTTACTTTGATTTCATGGGGGCTAATGGACATTTTGATCATTTTTCTGAACACCCCCAGGGTCTGTGGTTCACACGCAGGGAGTCTTGTTTTGGGGGAGGAGGAGGGTCATTGTTCTCAGCAAACATCATCAACTCTGATGGTTTCATGCATACACCTTGCAGTTTGGCTTTTAGCATATTTAAGAATAAAGGGGAAGTATTTGGCATTCAGCTTTTGCATGTTTTCCTCGATGGGAGCTGACAAGGGAAGGAGAGAATGAGAGGAAAAGAAACAGAAATCTCTTCTTGCCCATGAGCTCCGCGTGGACATGTGAGAGTCAGAAGATCCGCTTCTCACCGAGCACAGAGCTCCATCACGTTTTCCTTCTCCCATGGGAATGAGAAGTGGTCACGTGGCTGCACTTTAGAGAAAGCCGTGTGAGTGGAACTCCTGTGTGCTCCTTGCGGGTCTGGCGTCCGAACGCTTGCCATGCTGAATTCTCTGCGTCTCTTCCCTTCCAACTGGCTGGAACAGAGACAGTGTGGGGTGTGACCTTGAGAACCACTCCTTGAAAACCAGCAGTGCCGTCAGTGGAATGAGCCTGGGTCCCTGAAGGACCACCTAGAGGGGGTCTACCTACCAGTCAAGAGCGCCAACTCGGGGATTGACTGATATAATAAAACATTCATTACATGTTCCGAATTGTGTTATGACTGTGACCTTGACTGACGCACTATGGGATAAATGCCGATAAATGTTGAATTACCCTTAGCCAGAGGCAAAACTAGTGTTGTGATGATTCTGTGAGGTAGACCAGGAAATGGAGAGCAGAACCTAATTCCTGCTGCATATTTCAGGCAAAACTTGCACATTCCTTAGGTACCACTATATATCTCCCACATGAGCTGGAGCACACTTGAGAAGCTCTTGACTGAGTTTGATGCTCACACCTTCTTCACTGAAAGCAGATCTCCTATGTCCTGCCATTTATTAACGGCTCCCCAGTGCCAGTCTCCCCTGCCCACCCCCCGGTCGTGTTCCCACTGGAGCAGCATTCCCTGGGAAGCTGGATCAAACACTGTCTCAGCCGCTGTATTTGGTGGAATGTGCTCTGAGGTTCCTAATTCTGTACGAATACAGATGTGAATTTTATGATGTCTGTTTAGGGTTGTCAACAGCTTAGGGAAGGTATCAGAACGTCAGTGAAAAACACATTTCCCCAAATGAATTTGTTTTATTTTTAGTAATAACAGGTCATCACAGATTGACTCATCTGCACTACTCCAGAGAAGTCAATTGTCATTTTATTTGTTGGGGTTTTTTTAATCTTAAAAATGTTCAGATATCTCTAAAGTCTAGGAATAAATATTTGCAAAAGACACATCTGACAAAGGCACATCCACATATACAAAAAACTCTTAAAACTCAGCAGGAAGGAAACAGGCCACCCAAATAAGCGGAGGAAAATGTGCTCCACATCTTATGTCGTCAAGGAGTGCAAATTCAAACAGCAGTGAGACATCACTACAGGTCCATCAGAACGGCCAACACCTAGAACAGTGACAGCACCAAATGTTGGTAAGGAAATGCAGCAGGAAGGAGTGTCACGCCTTGCTTGTAGTTACAGCCACTCCAGAGCACAGCTGGGTGGTTTACAAAATTAAATGTAGGCTTCCCAGAGGATGGCCATCCCTCTCCTTGCAATTCACCCAAAGAAGTTGAAGACCTAAGTCCACGCAAACCTCACTTAGATGCTCCAACAGTTTTATTTATAATGGCCAATATCTGGAAACAAACATTATGTCCTTCTATAGATAAATAAGTAGTGTTTCAGTGGATAAATTAGGTGCAGTACCTTTAGACAATGGAGTATTATTTAGTCCTAAACTATTATTAACGCATTACCAAGCTTTAAGAAGACACAGAGAAAACTTAATGCATATCACACAGTGAAAGAAGCTGGTCCTACCGGGTGATTCCAACACTATCACATTCTGCAAGTGGCAAAACCAATGGAGAGAATGAAAGTAAGTAACCGTGAAGGTGGGAGAGGAAATGGGCCGCAGGGAGGTTTTTAAAGCAGTGAAAATATGGCACCTGCTACCATGACAGATACGGGTCATACACATGTCCAAACCCCCAGAATGTGCTACACCAAGAGTGAATCCGGATGCAAAGGAAGACTTAGGGAGATGATTACTTATCAATGGAGGTACATACTTGGTTTAAAAAAATAAATAAAAAAGAACCTATGTATCATCCTGTTTAATGTGTTAATGGGGACACAAGTGATGTGTGAAATGGTGGGTACATGGAAAATTTATCCTTTCCTCTTGACTTTGCTAAAATGATTCAGGGAGGCTCTGTGGATCTACTGGCAAGAAAGAAATGGCATCCCAATTAGGTGGGATAGGGCTATACCTCAACACTGGCAACTGCCAGGTGCTGTTGCTACAGCCAAGCCAGAAGGGGCCAGGTGGGGACCTGTACCAGCACCCAGAGAGAGAGAAAGCCTTGTAGGAGGCTGGCCTAGCAGGAGGGGTTCCATTCCTCAAGGTGCTAATGAACTCAGTGTCCCTGCAGGAAGGAAGGCAGCACCCCAACTTACTTTTTCCCCTGCCCTCATCCCTGGTCGATCTCCATTGGCCCAAATCAGCTGGAGTTCTGAGAGACTCCAGGAAAGATAGAGACACTGAGGGGAGGGTCCAGCAGAACAAACAAAAGACGGGGAACTCGCTCCCTCATTTGGTCACTGCTCCAGAAGTGAGACACCATCTTTGTAGCCCAGATACTTCCCGCTTCGTGACTTGGAGGCATTTCCCCAACCCAATCAAATAGTGATTTTCTCCTATAAAAATGGGGATGAATAGAAGATTCAATGAAACAAGATGGGATTGGGAGGGAGACAAACCATAAGTGACTCTTAATGTCAGAAAACAGACTGAGGGTTGCTGGGGGAGGGGGGTTGGGAGAAGGGGGTGGGATTATGGACATTGGGGAGGGTATGTGCTTTGGTGAGTGCTGTGAAGTGTGTAAACCTGGCGATTCACAGACCTGTACCTCTGGGGATAAAAATATATGTTTCTAAAAAATAAAAAATTTTTAAAAAAATGGGGATGAAAAATACACTTACCTCAAGAGTTCACTCTGAGTACATGCACAGTGCCTGGCACACACTTTGCTTTCACTGAATGTTGGTTATTCTTTTTATTACCATGCCAATCTTTACAACCGTATTTGTGCTCGTGATTGCAATTACAAAGGTGACCAAAACACCTTTAGAGAACAATCCGAATGTCCGGCAGTGTGGGTTTCCAGATTCCCGCCTTCATACATAAGCGTTGGGAAAAGGCATGTTTTGAGTTGCCGAATGTTAAAATATAATAGAAAGCAGCAACTGCGAATCCATACTCTTGTATTCCCTTGGATTTGGGTAAGATTTCTGTCTCCCGATCTCATCCTCTTTGACAATTTTTTCAAAGCTGCAAGAATTCGAGTTTCTTATAAATTACACTTTTCATTTCCTGCCCTTACGTGAAGATAGGAAGTGGTGTGGGACCTCACAAAAAATAAGACAGAACATCTGACATCTGTCTAGTTATTGAGCTATTGTTTTACCAAATCTCTATTCGATGTAGGTTTGACCTCCGTGCAACTTCCAGCCGGCTCCGGAATTCATAGGAATTCAATGCAAGGAGGGTAAGAAATCCCAGAGATAAAGACCACCCCAGAAGCCGCCTCCTCGGCAGCCCTTAAGGCTTTACTGTGAGCCTGGAGGTCTCAGGATATTGGAATAAGATTCTAGTTTCTCTGGGAACTGTGAATGTAGCTATTGTATTGAATCGAATGACAGACATCATTGTTCTAGATGTGTTGGCACCTTTTGAAGTCAAGTATGTGATGGCTGCTTGTTCTGTCGTCAAATGAAGCAGATGATAATGACAATAGGATGAGTCTGGCAAGTTACCTTGGGGAATTGAGAACACAGCCAACGGTGCCCCTGTTTCTCATGAATCTATCTCGTCCCTGCAACCAGAAGACTCAGAGCGGACGATGGGTAGAACAGGCCTGTCCTTCCTGGGAGGTCCCCAAGATGAATGTCTGCCCTGTATATTTTTATCCTAAAATGTAAGTTGTACATTTCACTGTGATCTAGACAGTGACGTTGGTGACAGCCGGCCGCATCAACACACCAGCAGAAGAAATAATGCTCAGTCAGCAGAGGGTTCTGCACCATAAGATTCTGTGTGGTGAGACGCTGACATCGTAAAGGCCGTCGGCTTACAAACACCAGGGAAGTACACGGTTATGATCTACAAGAGAAGCCGTTAAAAACAAAATTAACCTCGACAGAGGACTCTGCCATTTTGATCATACATTATGTATCTGGCCTTTGGCCTCCTCGGGAGTGGGGTCCTAGTGAGTGTGTGCAAGAAAGCCATGCATGGGGAAAAGCAGGCACCCCAAAGGCACGAGCTCCAGGGGTCAGCAAGGCCAGCAGGCGAGGCAACGAGAATGGGAGTGACCAGGTCAAACTGATGACGGAGGCAGAGCTCAGAGAAGAATCCAGAAGAAATGCCGTTTGGGAAATGGATTGGTGTGGGCAGTCTCAGAACCGAACCCCCACCCCACCCCCAATGTCTAAAATGCAGAAGTCCTGGGGCGCCTGGGGGGCTCAGTGGGTTAAGCCGCTGCCTTCGGCTCGGGTTGTGATCTCAGGGTCCTGGGATCGAGCCCCGCATCGGGCTCTCTGCTCAGTGGGGAGCCTGCTTCCTCCTCTCTCTCTGCCTGCCTCTCTGCCTACTTGTGATCCCTCTCTCTCTGTTAATAGATAAATAAAATCTTAAAAAAATAAATAAATAAAATGTGAAGTCCTTGGGAGGAGCTCAGGTAAAGCAGTTGAGTTTGATGGGGAGAAACGTACTCTCGATGCCCCGAATACCAAGGTAAACTCAACTTTACCAACACTACCTACCAAGTGTTTTTTAACAAGAGCTAGGAAGGGTGAGTGTTCATTCTTATGAACACTTCAGTATTAGATACAGGCTGTATACTATGTTTAAGACGTTCACACGAATTATCTGATTTCACCCTCAAACACGTAGATTGAACATGCAGTAAGTCTCTACCATTATTATTTTTACTCCCAATTTTTCTTTTACTGACACCTGCATAAGCAAGGGGTGAAGAGTGAGGGGGTGGTTTTGAAAAGAATTTCAGACTCGAAAACACGAATGGGCCCGAGGCACTCGCTCTGGATTCTGGCACTGGGCTCAGCCAATTTCTGTTGCAGCCATGAGGGAAATCTTCTGTAAATGTCAGCTCAGCCAGGAAAATTTATTTTTGCCCTGCACTGTGATTATGCTGAATCTCCTGTTGATTTCAAGAGCTTTGAATGTCTGGTTTTTCCAAAGTAAAGCAATCTTGACCTGAGGCTCTGACTCATTTAAATATACCTGTCATGTACAAAGTTTATGCATGTATTAGGGAAATATTTCTTGCTTACAACATCCAAGAAAAGGGGGGGGCATCTACAACATCCAAAGAAAATATGTATTTGCTCTTATATGAAAGAAAAATGAGTTTAAGCGTCTCCTTTTTCCTCATCATCTGTTCCCTTTCTGCTATCTGTCCCAGCGATGGGACTCTGCTGCTTTTTGTTTTGTTTTGTTTTGTTTTGTTTTTGTGATTTATGCTCTAAGTATAGCTTGTGTTATCCTGGATAACAGAATAAATAAATAATAATAATATCTCTTCAAAGAATAAACATGTCTTCAAATGATCGGGTCTTCCTCACTGTAGAAAATTTAATGGAGAAACAGAACAAAATCATTAAATCAGTAAATCCCAGAAGCTACTTCACGAAACAGTGCCCTGCCAACCCAACTTTTCACCTGACCCCGAGCCACAAAATTTAAACAGAGCACAAGTTTCCTTTTAAAAAGCCATTGTTGAAATGATACGCGGCAGTGGAAACCCTGGGACTGTAAATAACAACACAGCCAGAAACCACCTGCATGACGACCTTGTTGAATATTCAGGAAAATGTTGTCAAAATGTTTATCACCTGATAGCATTAAAAAATATATTTCTCCAGGCACCTGGGTGGCTCAGTGGGTTCAAGCCTTTGCCTTCGGTTCGGGTCATGATCTCAGGGTCCTGGGATCGAGCCCCGCATGGGACTCTCTGCTCAGCGGGGAGCCTTCTTCCATTCCTCTCTCTCTGCCTGTCTCTGCCTACTTGTGATCTCTGTCTGTCAAATAAACAAATAAAATCTTTTAAAAATATATATTTGTCACAGCTGAGTCACTCTGGGGGAAGGAGGATGTTACAAGTTCAATAACACCACCTCTGTCCACTTGCTTGCAACATTTTGTGTGGAAGAAGTCCTGAAACCTGGTTAGATCTCGATAAACATAACTGTTCTTCCTATTTTGTTTTAAATATACAACTGGATCTCCTAATTCTAACCATCTCTTTTTTGTTGTTGTTACTGTTATTTTTAATGCTTTCAATTTATTTATTTTCAGAAAAACAGTATTATTTTTTCACCACACCCAGTGCTCCATGCAATCCGTGCCCTCTATAATACCCACCACCTGGTTCCCCAACCTCCCACACCCCCGACACTTCAAACCCCTCAGATTGTTTTTCAGAGTCCATAGTCTCTCATGGTTCACCTCCCCTTCCAATTCCCCCCAACTCCCTTCTCCTCTCTAACCCCCCTTGTCCTCCATGCTATTTGTTATGCTCCACAAATAAGTGAGACCATATGATAACTGACTCGCTCTGCTTGACTAATTTCACTTGGCATAATCTCTTCCAGTCCCGTCCATGTTGCTACAAAAGTTGGGTATTCGTCCTTTCTGATGGAGGCATCATACTCCATAGTGTATATGGACCACATCTTCCTTATCCATTCGTCCATTGAAGGGCATCTTGGTTCTTTCCATAGTTTGGCGATCGTGGCCATTGCTGCTATAAACATTGGGGTATAGATGGCCCTTCTTTTCACGACATCTGTATCTTTGGGGTAAATACCCAGGAGTGCAATGGCAGGGTCATAGGGAAGTTCTATTTTTAATTTCTTGAGGAATCTCCACACTGTTCTCCAAAGAGGCTGCACCAATTTGCATTCCCACCAACAGTGGAAGAGGGTTCCCCTTTCTCCACATCCTCTCCAACACATGTTGTTTCCTGTCTTGCTAATTTTGGCCATTCTAAATGGTGTAAGGTGATATCTCAATGTGGTTTTAATTTGAATCTCCCTGAGGGCTAGTGATGATGAACACTTTTTCATGTGTCTGATAGCCATTTGTATGTCTTCATTGGAGAAGTGTCTTTTCATGTCTTCTGCCCATTTTTTGATATGTTTGCCTGTTTCGTGTGTGTTGAGTTTGACGAGTTCGTTATAGATCCTGGATATCAACCTTTTTGACTGTACTGTCATTTGCAAATATCTTCTCCCATTCTGTAGGTTGCCTCTTTGTTTTGTTGACTGTTTCCTTTGCTGTGCAGAAGCTTTTGATTTTGATGAAGTCCCAAAAGTTTATTTTCATTTTTGTTTCCTTTGCCTTTGGAGACATATCTTGAAAGAAGTTGCTGTGGCTGATATCGAAGAGTTTACTGCCTATGTTCTCCTTTAGAATTCTGATGGATTCCTGTCTCACATTGAGGTCTTTTATCCATTTTGAATTTACCTTTGTGTACGGTGTAAGAGAATGATCAGTTTCATTCTTCTACATATAGCTGTCCAGTTTTCCCAGCACCATTTATTGAAGAGACTGTCTTTTTCCTCTGTATATTTTTTCCTGTTTTGTCGAAGATTAATTGACCATAGAGTTGAGGGTCCATATCTGGGCTCTCTACTCTGTTCCACTGGTCTCTGTGTCTGTTTTTATGCCAGTACCATGCTGTCTTGGTGATCACAGCTTTGTAATAAAGCTTGAAATCAGGTAACGTGATGCCCCCAGTTTTATTTTTGTTTTTCAACATTTCCTTAGTGATTCAGGGTCTCTTCTGATTCCATACAAATTTTAGGATTATTTGCTCCAGCTCTTTGAAGAATACTGGTGGAATTTTGATCGGAATGGCATTAAAAGTATAGATTGCTCTAGGCAGTATAGACATTTTAACAATGTTTATTATTCCGATCCAAGAGCATGGAATGGTCTTCCATCTTTTTGTGTCTTCTTCAATTTCTTTCATGAGTGTTCTGTAGTTCCTCGAGTACAGATCCTTTACCTCTTTGGTTAGGTTTATTCCCAGGTATCTGTATCCAGAACACAGCAGCTGTTTCTACACCTTAAAGAACTGGAGAATCAACAACAAATCAAACCAACTCCACACATAAGAAGGGAAATCATCAAGATTACGGCTGAGATCAATGAGGTAGAAACCAGAGATACAGTAGAACATATCAATGAAACTAGAAGCTGGCTTTTTGAAAGAATCAATAAGATCGATAAACCATTGGCCACACTAATCCAAAAGAAAAGAGAGAAAGCCCAAATTCATAAAATTATGAATGAAAAGGGAGAGATCACAACGAACACCAAGGAAGTAGAAACAATCATCAGAAGTTACTATCAACAGTTATATGCCAATAAGCTTAGCAACCTAGATGAAATGGATGCATTCCTGGAAAAATATAAACTACCAAAATTGAACCAGGAAGAAATCGACAACCTGAATAGACTGATATCTAATAACGAGATTGAAGCAGTGATCAAAAACCTCCCAAAAAACAAGAGCCCAGGACCTGATGGATTCCCTGGGCAATTCTACCAAACCTTCAAAGAAGAAATAATACCTATTCTCCTGAAGCTGTTTCAAAAAATTGAAGCAGAAGGAAAACTTCCAGACTCTTTCTATGAAGCCAGCATTACCCTGATCCCCAAACCAGGCAAAGACCCTACCAAAAAGGAGAATTTTAGACCAATATCACTGATGAATATGGATGCTAAGATTCCCAACAAGATCCTAGTCAACAGGATCCAACAGCACATTAAAAAGATTATCCACCATGATCAGGTGGGATTCATCCCTGGGCTACAAGGATGGTTCAACATTCGCAAATCAATCAATGTGATACAACAGATTAATATGAGAAGAGAGAAGAACCA
Organism: Mustela lutreola; assembly: GCF_030435805.1. NCBI lineage: Eukaryota > Metazoa > Chordata > Mammalia > Carnivora > Mustelidae > Mustela > Mustela lutreola. The sequence continues at coordinate 98,807,025 of NC_081301.1, forward strand.
CATGGTCCTCTCAATTGATGCAGAAAAAGCATTTGACAAAATCCAGCATCCATTCCTGATTAAAACGCTTCAAAGTATAGGGATAGAGAAAACATTCCTGAACCTTATCAAATCTATCTATGAAAGACCCACAACAAATATCATCTTCAATGGGAAAAAGCTTGCAGCCTTCCCGTTGAGATCAGGAACAAGACAAGGATGCCCACTTTCACCACTCTTGTTCAACATAGTATTAGAAGTCCTAGCAACAGCAATCAGTCAACAAAGAGAAATAAAAGGTATCCAAGTTGGTAATGAAGAAGTCAAACTCTCTCTTTGCAGATGACATGATTCTTTATATGGAAAATCCAAAAGACTCCACCTCCAAACTACTAGAACTCATACAGCAATTCAGCAACGTGGCAGGATACAAAGTCAATGTGCAGAAATCAGTGGCTTTCTTATACACTAATAATGAAAATACAGAAAGGGAAATTAGAGAATCAATTCCATTTACTATAGCACCAAGAACCATAAGATACCTGGGAATAAATCTAACCATCTCTTGAGTGAACTTGCCTTGAATAGCCTATGTATCACGACAGTGACCTGCAGCAAGGTCGTGGAACTTTAGTCCCATCAAAGGGAACATTTACATGTTGATATCTCATACGAGTGGCTGGAGAAGAGTTTGAAGGTTTCAAGCCATGTGTCATCTGACCACCAGTACCACATTCTGCATATGCCTAATCTGGAGGAACCCCTAATCTTGGATTTACAGCTCAGAGCCACAGTGTCAAATTGTTGCTCTAAGCTTACATCATAAATACAAGAGTCTCAAGCCAGGCAGAGGTGGAGGCATCATTCCAAGTGAAAGCGTTTTTGTAGACCAAGTATCACCAAGATGGCAGCAGTGGACCTCTATGCATCCTGCCATCATCACCAGGATTTTCTGACCAATTTATGGAGAGTGCTGGTCTGTAGAGAATGTTTCATCGGAGGAATGAAGAACTGATGGCTCAGGGACGTTGGCTTTTTGGACTGAGAGCTCCAGTCCAAAAGCCTCGCAGTGTGCTGAAACTCTGAGCCATGAAGAATGCCTTTTTCCTATGGGTAATGCCAGGGTATGCCAATGGTAGACTTTGTGAAACAAACAAGGTGGTAGAAAATAATTGGTTCTAGGAGGGCTTAAGTGCCATGCTTTCTGGGATGGGGCATCTCACAGCTGCCCATGTCTTCAATTGTACGAAGCCAAGAGGACTGGACATGGAAGACTATGAAGGTAATGTCTTCATCTGATCTTATTTTAGAGGGCATAACATCTCAGAAAATTCATCAACAAAATATATTAGAAGTTAAAATTTGGGGGTTTGGAATTCCAAAAATAAAATTCTTCATAGATGGGCTAAATTAAAAAAAAAAAAATCAGTTACAATTTCCTTTGAGAGGCAGAACTTGGAAAAAAATACACTGCTTTTGATTATTATGTTGCATTATTCGGAGATGCTAGCCTGCTGAGTAAGACATGAATAAAAAATAAAAGGTGCAAGCATGGGATTGGGAGGAGTGACCAATGCTTATTAGTGGATGACATCATTTTACACATAGTTGCTCTGAAGTAATCTACAGAGAAGTCATGGGAATTAACCAAAAAAGCAGCTTCTTTATGTTGCTAGATATAAACTCAATGTACAAAACCCAGTTGTATTTTTATATGCCAACAACAAAGAACTAAAAAATGATATTTAAAAATAAAATAAAATTTTGTAAGAGTGTAACAAAGCCAATTATCCAGGAATTTATCTAAGAAATCACATACCAGACCTACATAGTGAGAATTCTAACTATACTGAGAAATAGTAAGAGACAAAATACAGGAGAAGGTATAAGCTCAAGGACCGGAACGCTCGCAATTTTTAATAAATCGCTTTCCACCAAAGCATACTGCCGATGAAAAACCCTGACGTTTGTGTGGAATTTGGTGAGCCAGTTTTTAAAATGTATAAATAGAAACACAAATGGCCAAGTACAGTCAAGATATGCTTGATGAAGACGTGCTGGGAGACTTGTTCTAACAGGTACCGAAATTTATCGTAAAGCTGGAGTTATTAGGGGTGCGCAGTCCTTGCACCAGGAGAATCAAATACACAAACCAAGGTCAGCTTCATGGAAGCAGAGTTTCCCCTTCAATGGTATTTCCCACTATTCCTGTTGGTAAAGTGGGAACAGCACCGTCTTTTCATTTAATGGTGCTGGGACAACTCTCTGTCGGGGGAGAACCACAGTGACTCAGACCTGAACAGAGTTGAGTCCATGGGCAATCGATGGCAAGTGGGTGACGGACATGGAAGAAATCACTACAAACTGCGGTGCTTTTAGAACATAGTTCACATTCATGACCTCAAGGCAGGCATGTCTTTCTTCAGTAAGGCACAGAACCCCCAGCACTGAATTTCTGTGTGTGTGCTTGTGTGTGTGTGAAAGCTGAAGCCACATGATCACATATCCTGCAGGTAGCAATTTACAGAAGACTCTTTCGAAATGCCAATGACCCAATGAAATGAAGCATGACAGTTCAAGAATGCTGAGAGGAGCTACAGAAATCCACAGAAAGAAATGCAGCTATCAGGTCAGAAGAAGACCTGTTTTTAGGTTAAACCTGTTGGTTAGTTTAAACAAAAAAATTTTTAAAATTTTTAATTCTTAAGGACCAAGGATTCCGGGAAAAAAAAAGCAAATACATATGTTCTGGTAAATGTTTATAAGTACCGTAAAATAAGAATACAGAAAACAGAAGCAATCAATGGACTAAAGAAACATGTGATAGATAATATTATCAAGAACTAAAACTGCTTCTTTGAAAATATCTACAAATCAGACAAAACCCTAGCAAGATAAAACCAGGTAACCCCTCTTCTGTACAACTTGTTCCGGGGAAAGAGAAAGGAGGGTCAGTTGCCCCAGGAGTTTTAACACCAGGGTAACAAGAGAAGACCTTTGGACAGATCATGGCGATCAGCCTTACTTCTCTGATTCTGCCTGGGGGACTTCAATGAAAATTATAGTTGCCATCAAAAGCCACACATTTTCGTTAGGAATTTAATGGAAAACCTTTCAATAATGGGAAGGCTAATGACATAGATGTTTTAAAAATATAATTCACCGGGGCGCCTGGGTCGCTCAATGGGTTAAAGCCTCTGTTTTTGGCTCAGGTCATGATCCCAGGGTCCTGGGATCGAGCCCCGCATCGGGCTCTCTGCTCAGCAGGGAGCCTGCTTCCTCCTCTCTCTCTGCCTGCCTCTCTGCCTGCTTGTGATCTCTCTGTCAAATGAATTAAAAAAAAATATATATATATATATATACATATATATATATATTTATTTATTTCACCAAACATGACATTATGCCATCTTATACAGATAAAGAAGAGCATTAAAGCATTCTTTTTTTTTAAAAAAAAAAAAAAAGGTTTTATTTATTTGTGAGAGAGAGTGCACATGTGCACGCTCTCATGAAGGGGTGGAGGGAGAGGCAGGGGTGGGGAAGATGGGTTGAGGGAAAGGGCGAAGCAGAGCCCCCCACTGTGTAAGGAGCCCATAACAGGGCTTGATCCCAAGACCCCGAGATCATGACCTGACCGGAAAGCAGATTCTTAACCCACTGAGCCACCCAGGCGCCCCATTAGAGCATTCTCCCGAGCCTTTCCTTTGACCGCAGTGAGAATACGAGGCTGGAGGACGGGGGTGGAGGTCCTTCCCCTCGTATCTATAATGACTCTGGGACAACGAAATTGAATCCTTGCAGGTTTTTCTAGTCATTCTGTGACGTCCTAGTTTTTTTTTTTTAAGAAAACCTAAGGATTTCATTGTTAAGTCATAGTTTGTTTATGTTTATCAAAATTCCATTAGTTACTTTATTTACTAAAAAATTAAACATTCAATGTCAAATCGAGTTGTTCATCTGTATCCAGCACTACGATGATTTCCTCTCTCAAGTCTCAATGCTTTTATCTTACATTGTCACGACTGTGTAAGCAGATGGGTTTAACCGTGAACTCAAGGCATTCATGGTGTTGAGCAGGTAGATCATTAGCTAAATCATCAGTTCTCATGTGTGGTCTGCGGACCCCAAAGGATCCCCCTCTTTCAGAGAATTCATGAGGCCAGAGCCATTGTCATAATAAGACGCAGGTAGCCATTGGGTTTTCTTCATTGCTTCGGGAATTGCAATGATGGTAGAAAGCCAAGTGGGGTGAGGCAGCCACACACAGTAAAAAGCATTCGACTTATCCCTTCTCAGTCTGTGGGTGTGCTTCTCTGGTGCCCTGTGGCAGGAGAGGGATGCCCTGAAGAACTCTCCGGGGCTGACCGGGGTGGGAGCGCATGTCGAGGAAATCGCTTGTGCAGAGACAGCACGTTTTCCCAGGACATCATCTCTGCTTGACAGAGCCACTGAGAGACAAGCCATGGTCCTCAGACCTGGATTTGGGCAGACACTTTCTGCCAAGGGAACAAAGTGAACCTGTCAATCCGGGGAATATAACGACATGATGTGTGTCCACTGGTAAGATCTGAACTCTCCAACGAAAATTAGAATTTCAGGATTTTGACAGCTTCCCCATACTTCACGGACTTCTCTGATGACATATGTGGTGAGACCCTAATGGGTGTCATTTGGATGTTACCAGAGTAAACGGGTCAACACTTGGAAGGTCTGCCTTCATCAGGGAATCAATAGTTTTGAAGTGACCAGTGGGGGATGTTAGGCTGTCAGACATGGGCAAATGATCCATTCCCAGTTTCAGACAGACCAGTGGATTTTAGGTAAATGAGTATGAAAAGTTATTAGGATGGCTTCAGATTCTGCATCTCGACTCACCTTGAAGGAACGACTGCATGTCAGGTTTTGTTAGGGCCCCGACTAAGAAGAGCCACAGTGAGAAGACAAGACCATACGAACCTCTTCCAGCCACAGCTGTAGCTGAGACCAGGATTTCTTCACATGCTTCAAATAAAGCATTGCAACCAAATGAATGCACAAATGCATGTGAGAAACCGACCATCTTTTATGAAGCTCAACATTAAAGATATTCTCAAAATTGAAAAACAAAATAAAACAAGTGGAAAGCTATGCCATCCCCGCTTATCACTGACTTTTTTTAAAATATGGTTATCTTTTATAAAAAATATTATATATCACAAAATATATATGTTAAAGAGTAATGAGTTTCTATTGTCATAAATTAATAGTTTTCAAGGCTCTCACTTTAAGTTTCTAATACGGATACCTATGTAGTACAACGGTAACGAGAAGCTCTTTGGACTCTTCATTTTGAAGAGTGTAAAGACATCTGGAGAGCAAACCCTTCGAGACCCCTTGAACTAGAGATATACTGAGTGATAGGCTACTTATTTAAGGCAGAATTATAAAAGGAAGCCACCCCTGAAATGGACAAAATTTAAAATACATCTGTAATCCAGTAATATATTTTGTAGAGTACGCATATTGGAGGGTCAAGTCAAACCTAGGACACCGGGTGACTCTTAAAGTCACAGGTGCCAGGAGCAGGGGTGGGGGTGGGGGTGGAGGGGCAGGGAAAGAGGATTAAAAAGGAATTAAGACCATGGGACACTTGCGGTCCTTCTGTCGTGGCTGCACACAGATCTACAAGGAGATCATCAGCCGAACCATGGGACACTTGCGGTCCTTCTGTCGTGGCTGCACACAGATCTACAAGGAGATCATCAGCCCAACCATGGGACACTTGCGGTCCTTCTGTCGTGGCTGCACACAGATCTACAAGGAGATCATCAGCCCAACCATGGGACACTTGCCGTCCTTCTGTCGTGGCTGCACACAGATCTACAAGGAGATCATCAGCCAAACCATGGGACACTTGCGGTCCTTCTGTCGTGGCTGCACACAGATCTACAAGGAGATCATCAGCTGAATGAAGAAACGGGAGGGAATCGGGAAATACAGAGCTTTTATTTTCCTGTTTAGGAGTGGTCAACCTTCAATCACTTCAGCCTTCTCCGGGATCCATGAGGGCTAGTGTCATTGGCTTAGAACCCCTTGACAGCTCTGCAGATGTGCCGTCCGAGATTTCCCCGGCTGTCCGTGGTGGCTGCTTTGTCCTCTTTGCCAGGTGCATCTACTCTTACCGTGTCCTCCAGTAGGCAATCTAGATGCTTTATCTTCTCAGAGTTTTGTCACAACGTAAGGACAAACTCCCTGGGGTTACTAAAACATCACGCAATGACTAACTACATTGGTATGACTCAGAAAGTCCTTGACAATCTTGAACTGTAATTCAAGAGGAAAAGAAAATCCCAACACCTTGAATTCTAAAATCGGTCCAGAAAAGGAAACAAAACAAACCACCCACCCTGCCACGGAAGTCTCTCACGTGATTCTGTATAGAGATCTCTGAACCTCTATGGCTTGTTCCAATAATGGATATATGGTGTCGATAAGACGCATCGATTACCTATCAACTTGTAACAATAAGGGTAGGTTTTTGAGAGGATCCAGTAAGTAGTTGGCTTCTACATCTGAGAAGAACACTATGTCTCATGAGAGCCAAACGGCAGAGCCGGCAGATGGAGCCCAAGTCATCTCCATGTTGGCTCTGATTCCATTGGGAAGGAGGACCCCTCAGCCAAAGACCAATGGGCCTGTCAATTCACTCCCCATGGTAGAGCGTGGGACGGTCCCCCAGAAACTTCCAGTCCCCAGGAGACACACACCTACTCATGTTACCCCTTCCCATCATTAAAGGAGGAGCTCTCAACTCAGTACCTTGGACAGGTTAGCTCCATCTACTTGAGAAACTTGGAAGAACGTGTCGGGTGGTCTCTGCCTGCATCTCCCTCAGATTCCAAAGGGAGGATGGGACAGAAGACCAAGGCGTCCAAGGGAGGTTGCCCCCCAGGGACACTAGAGAAACACTGGCACTCTTCCACAGGACTGCGACAGCAAATGCTCATTTACTGATCTCTGCCGGGAACAGGCTGAAGCCCGTTAACACACCTTCACAGCCAATCCTCATTTCAACCTTACTTTCTTTTCCTTTACATACGGGAGAATGAAACCACGGAGAAGTCAAGTCACCTTCTGAAGGTCTGCGAGCTTCTAGATGGGGGATTCAGGCATGGATTTCTAACCTCAAACTGCCTGAACATCTCTGAATTGATAGGATTTTAAAAAATACTTAACTCACAGCTAGAGATTAAATGTCGTTTTGAAATGTATTGGTAGTATTTTTTCTTTGATTCTACGATCACTACGGTAGCTGAAATGGGCACAGATCGTAAAGAGTGAACATTGTCTGAATCGTATCATGGAGAACGTGGTATTAACTTTGCCTCGGTTCCCATCTCGCAGCGATCCTGTTGCTTTTATGATAAAAATCAGAGTTCCTTTGGTTTCTTTTTTGTTTGTTTGTTTGTTTTTTATTTATTTATTTTTTTTTTTGGAGAGGGTATAGAGTATTTTTTTAATCTTCATAGCCTTCCTTTTTTTTTTAAATTATTTTTTCAGTGTTCCAGAATTCATTGTTTATGCACCGCACCCAGTGCTCCACGCAATGCGTGTCCTCTATAACACCCACCACCAGGCGCATCCAACCCCCACCCCTCTCCAAAACCCTCAATCCGTTTCTCAGAATCCACAGTCTCCCATGGCCCGTCTCCCCCTTGGAGTTCCCCCAACTCACTTCTCCATCTCCCAACTTCTTCCACGTTATTCCTTATGCTCCACGAGTAACTGAAACCGTATGATAATGGACTCTCTCTGCTTGGTTTATTTCACTCAGCAGAGTTCCTTTGTTTTAGTGCAGATCGTGGTTTAGCCAAACAGATTAGCATCCTTTTACGGGGAGAAGTCGTTTTGAACAGGGCGCGTGCTCACCGTCCGGCTTCCCATACCGGCTGGCAGCTCAGAAGTACGGAAGGAGGCTGCGTGGCGAACCTCAGCCCCATGCTCTTCCCCCTCAGAGGTGGGGAAGCCGAGAGAAAGCACAGGGAGTCACGGCCCTTCCTGCCCACGCGGTCATCGCCATGACAACCACGGCTGCCAGGTGGAGAATTCTCTCACACATCGTAATGGCTATGTCCACTGTCAGCAGATTAGAAAGGAAAATGTCCACAATTCTGGCCTGAATTAAAATGCTCTCAGTTAACTAACATCGAGTATTGACATCATAGCCAGTAAGAAGCTCTAATTACATGGTATTTAATGTTGTAAAACCCTTGTGTATCTGGACAGAATACTGCTGGATAGATTACCCATAAAACCCCACACTAGATATGCTTACTATCTGGATGTATTACCTCCCTTTGTGATGAACATTGCACACATGAAAAAAAAGGATGCTTTTACAATTCTAACATCCTTCTAATTAGAAGAGAAACTGCCACCATTTTAATCTTTTGGACGCAGGGAATGTTTATACACTCTCTTCCCGGAACAATAATATGGACAAGGTACTGTGGAAGTTCCTGGAGATGTTGCAGAAGGACCGTGTGCATTTGCTATTATGTCTCTGCAAAGAAGACACAAGAAACTCAGAAATAAATATCAGAGAAGTGAATTTTAATCCATTTTTTCCCACCAGTAACACTAATGGGTGGGCACCAGAATTTGTTGTCTTCCTATGGGCGGTCAGGGCTATTTTAAATGAGATTTTTTTCTAACTGTAGTGTTTGTTTCTTCTGTCTACCTGTGTATCCATGTATATTTGCAAAAGTGCATAAGGATGTACAGCCCTGAATTTCATGTTTATGACGCAAAGTATTTTAGCACAGTTAGTGGAAACAACCTCAGTCAGCTCCATGTCTCCAGGCCGCCTGGATGGAAACTGTCAGGAACCAGGGGGTAAGGCTCAGGTGGAAAAAGCTGGTTTCCTGCGAACATCATTTCGAGTCTTCTTTCAAGGGGACTCTCACTTTTCTGCTTTCATATTCGAGGACATCAGATGGTCCAATTATGGAGCTATTTTTAAGTGAAAAGGAGAGATACGGTGAGGAAGATTATTCAAACGGAAAACTATGCCAAAGACTTGAACAGGTATTTCAAAGAACAGAATCTGGGGCTGATCCCAAGAAAGAGGGAGTAAGCCCCCCCCACGGGGTGTCTCCCACGGAACTTGACCATAAATCCTGGGCGGAGCATACACAGCAGCTCTGCGGGAATCTGGACGAGGGAAGGGTCGTGGGTCAGTCCGGGAGGACAGCAAGGCCCCAGGTCCCCCGGGCCAGGAGTGTGCTCACCAATTTCCTTTCCTTCCACAATCACTTGACAGAGCTGGAAGACAGACTAGAATCTGTACTGTGCACTGGGTGGGGACATACCCCGAGACCCCCCCTTCTCATATATTTACTATTATTCATGAATGGCCAAAGACTTGCATGGTCCCTATTAGGACGTTTACAGCTAAGCCGTGCCACTCAGTGAGCAGGAGAGAAGACAGCTCCGTAGCTGTGTATGTCTCACACGCGCACACGCGCCCGTGGTCCCTCCATGCTCACCGCACCGAGGACAAGAGCAGACAACACCAGGCTCGGGGGTTCCCATACACATAACACAACGGCATATTCCAAGTTCACGAACTGCACTGAAGTTGCAAAAAGCCCTTTTCTCTCTCCAAGCATTTGGATCAGAGTTCAAGCAACGCAAATCATGATCGTGAATGATTTTCATGCTGTTCGACAGGGTTTAAGAACAGAGAAGGGTCAGTAGTTGCAGAAGTCTTGAAAATGCAGGCTACCGGAATGAACAATGTGTTTATTGTGTCCAGGAAAATGTCCACAGGGCATCTGTGTCGTCCTGCCTCTTGAACACGGAGGAAGAAGAGTGGAGGTGCACTTAGGGGCCTGAGAGAGTGAGGTAATTCCGGGTGGTCTTTCCCTGGGGCCCCCGGTTTCTGTGGCTGGCCGGGGGAGGGCTGAGGAGGGCAGGGCCACCCCCTTGCTGCCCACCGCTGCCCCTGTGTCCCCTTGATATTTGGCCACAGCGTTTGCATAGAGGAGTGGAAAGGAAGGTTCTAGCCCAGGACCACAGAACCGGAGGCCGACCCAGGACCAGGGCAGGGGGATCAAGAGTGTGACCCCATAGCCCAGCCAGAGTGGAATCCTGGGGTCACTTCTGCACTCCAGAAGGGGGCTCGCGGGTGATGCAGACAGGAGCTTCTCTGAAGTACATCGCAGATGATTCCAAACCCAAGACCTCGAAAGAGCGGTGATAACCAGCGTCCCAGGTAAAAGGGAGGAGAGAGCTAGAAAACCAAAGGGGGTAGAAAACAAATATAAAGAAGAAGCAATTGGAAGTCTTACAGCTGAAAAAATATGATAGCCACAACTCAAAACCCACGGGATGGGCTGACGGACAGCAAACCGGAGAGGGCAGAGGCAAGTCGGTAAGTGCATGGATAGAACTTATGCAGTTTGGGCAAAAGAGAGAAGCACAATTTAAAGAGAGCCTTTAAACGGAAGCCCTTTGAACGGAGCCTCCAGCCCCCCGTGCAGCACCCAGAGCGCCGGCGCTCGGCACCGCCCCCCACCCCCCGCCCGGGGCCAAGCTCCAGATGGGGAAAGGGAGCATGCAGTGCAGAAAAAGAAAAAGAAAATTCAAGAAATAGTAACGGAAAACTCCCAAATTTATCAAAAGTGTCAAATTAAAATAAGTCTGGACTTACATAAGGAGAGGCTTTAATTAGAAAGCAAGACGGTTGCACTGGGGAGAATGCGTTCTCGGAAACCCATGAGGTCTCCAAATCCTGCAGAAGAAAGTTCTTCTTTTCTAGGGTGTGGGGGTGGCAAGGAGAATCAGGAGAGTGTTTGGAGGGGCAGCTGGACCCGCCGGGGGAGAGGAGCTGCAGGCCTGGTGGCCGAGGTCTCCTGATGGCCTGCGGGTTCCCGGGAGGTGCTGAGGGGAACGTACTGGCATTCGATGGCCAGCTCAGGGCCGCAGGCTAAAGGAAGGGGGTGCTTGCCCCGGAGCTGGTGGGGAGAAAGCAGAGGCTGGGAAATAGGCGAAGTGGGCACTTGGTCAAAAGACACGGACTCCGGGAGTCCACAAGCTCAGCAGACGCGCAGAGGAGACGCTCAACAAGATGCGTCTCAGCTCGTGCTCTAGGAACATCTCGAGGGCAGTCGGAGAAAAACACGTCACCGATAGCGAGACACGTGGCTGCACTTTACCTACGGGAGAAGGACGGGGCGGCCGGGGTTAGGAGAGACAATGGAGGAGAACAGGATGGGCCACTTTGGCACGCTGGGACCCTTCTGGATCCCGGTGGCGGTGGTGGTTGAAAACGCACGCAACTGTACACAGAAAATGTCAGTTTTGCCTGTGTCAGCTGAAAAAGTTAAAGGAAGGATTTTTTTGTTTTTCTTTTTTAAAGATTTTTATTTATTTATTTGACAGAGAGAGATCACAAGTAGGCAGAGAGGCGGGCAGAGAGAGAGGAGGAAGCAGGACCCCTGCCGAGCAGAGAACCCAATGCGGGACTCGATCCCAGGACCCTGAGATCATGATCTGAGCCGAAGGCAGTGGCTTAACCCACTGAGCCACCCAGGGACCCTTAAAGGAAGGTTTGAAGACGATATCCCCCAAATATTCAAACTCATCAGTCCTTAGGGAAATGTAAATTGTATCTTCTTTCAGTCGGACCTGGGATTTCCCTGACCCCTGTCTCTGTCTCTGAAATCAGACCCCACTTTGGGGTCCTGGAAGTCTCCTGACTGTCCTGTGCTGTGGCCGCTGAGCCGCAGTGTCTCAGCACCACACGGTGTCGTCGACCACGACTTTGTCTCCCTCAACACTGACTAAATGAGTAAGACACAGGCTCTAGGCTTGGAGCACGGAGGCCCTCTGCCAGCAAGGGGAAGGGTGTGGCGGGAGTCCAGCTGGCGTCAGACGTGGGCCATGGTGGCCGACCAGAGGCAGGACGCGGGGGAGCTCGGGGAGGAATGGAAAGCCGTGCTGGGTTGGAGCGAGAGCTGGGCCGGAGCCTGGATCTGACTTCCTCCCTCTGCGCCTCCTTCCCCAGGCGCATCAGCAACCACGATTGTCTTCTCCGGCTCACGGAGGCGTAACAGTTACGGCGAGATCTGTCGGCCGACGTTGTGAACCGCCCACTGCCACACCATGAGCCACCGTCGAAGAGTCGGGGCGGGGGTCGGGGGAGAGGTTTTCCCAGGCTTGGGGGTGGCCTCAAGTGGGTGCTGGCACGGGGGACGGGGAGGGGGTTCGCAGCCGCTCAGTGCTCTGGAAAGCTCTTAACAAGCCCTGGGCACCATCCTGGGCCCAGGGGGAGCAGGAGGGGGGGGTCCGCGCTGAGAGGGCTCACTCAGGGGCCATTGGCCGCGGCTTTGGGGCGCGCTCATCAGTGGGGCTGATGGTAAAGGTTTTGACAACATCGTACATGATTCTTTATTCAGCAAAATAGGCTTCTTGTGCCCCTCCTGTCTGTGGAACCGGATGGAAAGAGCTTCAATCCTTTGACCCTCCAAGAAGGGGATAACGTAAGTAACGGGAAAGGTGAAGCCACGGAAAGACGGGCTGGGGTTTGGGAGGGAAAGGAATGGCTTAACCTGGGTGGTCTTCATAAGCTCAGTTTCGGAGATTCAAGCAGAAACTGAAAACTGGTAAGGAGTTGGCCACAATCGTGTTGGAGAAAAGGGGTTCCTGCCTTATCTCATACCTGCACCGTGTCTCAAAGACGGAACTATGAAAGTAGAGCTACAGAAGGACAGAGTTTGTTGAGACTCTTAGGATACGGCGCCATCCAAAGCATGAAGCTGTGAAGGAAGAAACGATTAATAATCCGGAGGGCGTGGAATGCACACGCACCTCCACACAACGCAAGACGATCGAAGCCACTCGGAGGCCAAGACTCGAGATGCACAACCCGGCCAGTGTTAACATCCGGAGAACCACGCACCTCATGGAGAAAAAGCCGTCAGCTGAGCGAGGACGCCGGCCGGGACTGGAAGCGGAACCCCCAAAGCAGACCAGTACCCACAGGCGACAAGCGTGAGGGAAGCGCTGTTCACTGCCCCTAGTGGCTCCATGTCCGGGGCGACTCCGCGCGAGGAACCGATTTCGTTTCCTTCGTGCCCTCCTGCTGGGAAAGCTCGTGTGCGATCGCACGTGCATCGGGAAACCCGTAACCCCGCACACCAGCCACGGGAAATCCACTCATCCTGACTGTCAGTCGGCGCTCTCCAGAGAAACGGCAGCAACACATCCTGGGTGGGGACGACGGGGAGAGACGGAGGGACCAGGAGCGAGACGGGGGCTCGTCACAGGCATGGACGCGCGAGTCGGTACGGGTTCAGCGCTCTGGGAACCGGAGGTGGGCCGCAGGTGGGGAAGGGCTGGAGCTCCAGTCTGAAGGCTGTTTGCTTGGGGGGCAGCCTGTAGAACTACGGATCGTCCGTTTAAGGCCTTCAAGTGATTGCACGAGGCCCACCACTTAGGGAGAGTGACCTGCTTTACCCAAAGTCCACGGACTTAAATGTGAGGCTCACCCACGGCACACACAGAAGCATCCAGAGTCCTGTTTGGGCTGAGACAGACTCCTGGGCAGAGCAGCTGACCCAGCATGAACCATCACACCTGGGAGGTAAGATCAGACGAGATGAGGCCTGGAACTTTCTCACGTACGTGCGGCTCTCTGACGACGTTCAGCTCCTGGAACCCGAGCTCGGGGGCCACTTCCTTCCTTCATACTCTCGGAACCTGGTTCTCGGCTGACAGACCCCACAGACCTGGCAGAGGGGACCTTTCTCCAGTGGCCCCTCGAGGAGTTTCTAATGGGGCAGAAAGGGCACAGAACTCAAGCATCATGGACCTGGGCCCCCGCAGAGGAACTGGCACTTTATGGGTAACCGATACGGATGTATTGATTCAAATCTCCTCTCGGCTTCCCCTTCTTGTAGCGTTTTAAAGCACGAGTATATTTAGGATGTGCTGGGGTGTTCGCTACTGCTAACGCGGGAATCCCGTGACAGTATATAAACGCATCAGATCGACATAATTTATGCCTTGGCCTTACACCATGTTCTATGCCAGTCATGGTTCCATTAAAAAATGAATACATTTTTACCAGGAAAATATATGACATTATTAACATGAAACCCAAAGTGATTTGAGAAACTTCTCATCTGTATGGGCTAGAAGTGGATAAAAAAAACACATCGAGTCAGGGGGAAAAAAAAAAGATTTAGTAGAAGAAGAACACTGTTAAACTGTTTAGGCTTTCTGGGCTTCTCTGCATTTCTTCCCTCAAGTCCTTTCCTTATGTCAAGTGGAAATGGTTTGTGTGTAACAGTGAGAGTCATGCGACATGTAGTACGTGAGGGTCCCTGTCCCCATGGACACTTCCTCAAACGGAGGGTCGAGACGTGCACCATGAAGGCTACAAGGGAGCACAGTACAGTTAAAGCTGGGCGGCCGGCCTTCCCTCTAGCAGACACAGACAGCGGGTACGGAAGGCGCTTCTGGCGAGTTGCCCTGTCACCGTGGCTCGCCGTTTGGCAAAGCGGATACCTGACGCGGAGACGGTCTGTCATCCTGAGCTAGGGCTGTGTCGGCCTCTGTCCATGAGAGCGGAACTGGTCAGCTCAGGACCAGGGATGATTCTAGGTTCAGAGAAGTCAGCTGACTATTAATTAGTCACATCTAATTGCTATTAGACTATTAATTAGTCATGAACTATTAATTAGCAAAGATGAGATCCCTTGCCAGGCAGATTGTGGTCACCAAAACTGGGCACAACCTAGTCCGGTAAGGGCTGCTTTTGGAATCCGTGCACACCTTCCCCACGGTGGGTTACATAAAAGACAGCGTCTGTGTCTTCCAGAGGGACGGTGACATACACAGACAATCCCATCACAGTGACAATTTTGCCCGTTTGCTCTTCTGAGCCTCTGGGGTAACTAGGTCACATCTCTCTCCAGCTACCTCGGCAGGCCTCCCATTTCTATGGGAAAAAGCCAACGTGTGGCGAGTCAACAGTCCGCTGATGGCGATGTGTCCGTCTGCTTCATTAAAAGACTACAACCTTGTGACTAGCCATAGGCGTATATGCATAAGCTCTGCGTCTGTCTGGCAGTAAAACTTGATGGAAAAGAAAGAAACGTACACACGTCACATCAATTCACTTTCCTGAGCCGAATGCAGGGGTCGCTGGGCAGACTCTGGGCTGCTATTCGGCTCTGGCAAAGCCTTGTCGTATGCTGTAGATAATATTCCTCTTTTACGTAAGTGAGAGTCATGTTATTAGTTAACATAAATGATATCACCACGAGTGCATTTCTTTCACGTTGGGGAGTTTGCTTGTGCAATTTCAGCTTTACTTCACTTACCCGAGTCTTACTTCCAGTGCTTCGACAGAGAAGGGAGAAAGCGGCAAGACGGCGGAGTAGCTTCTCTTCTTCCTTCCGATGCGCTCAGTGCTCCAAGTTTCTTGCACTCAGATTTTAGCTACGTTTTAGTGTCGTTAAAACTCCCATTTCTTCCCAACTTGTTTGGGATTGTACAGGAACAGCCTGCATCGGCATCAGAAGAGACAGATCAGGGCAGCAAAGACGACACGGCAGACTCGTAACCACTTTGGCGGCATTCAGGGGACGTTAGAAAGGTGAGTGCTACCTACCAGACATCTGTGTGCCCCCAGATTCGTGGGAAGGGTGAAGGTATCAGGAGGCAGGACTGTTGGGAGGTGGTAGGTCATGCGGACGGAGCCCCGTGTCTGATCGCTGCTGTCATCGGATGTCAGAGAGCCCCTCTCCCCTTCGGCCACCTGAGGGCACGACAAATGGTGGCCTTCCGTAACCGGGAACTGCAAAGACGGTGGCCGCCTGCTCAGAGCCCAGCACCTGCTTCGGCAAGACTGCTCAGGCCTGGAAACACTGGCTTCTGGAGGAATAACGTGGATTGAAAATGCCGGCCAGCGACACACCATCCCTAGGCTTGGGTGAGCGCTGGTCTGCACCGTCTCAGGACGGGAAGCCGGCGGTGGTGGTGGCAGGAGGCTCCAAGCCCGTCCTCAGAGCCCTCCCCGCTTCTCCACTTCCCAGGGTCAGCGCTGGGTGGGCCCTGTGTGCGCTGGGACCGAGCATCGGAGGAGGAGGCAGAGCCGCTGGAAGAAATGGCCACGGACTTAGTGGTGAAAACCACACACGCCTACCACCTTATGGTTTTCAAGGGACCATCGAAGGGCTGCAGGAGAGAATCCATTTCCCTGCCGGTTCCCACAGCTGGGGGCTGTCCCCATGCCTCCCTCCTGGTTGTCACTGGGAGCTCTGCCTGGGCAGGACAAATGTCCCCCACGTCCCCCTGCTGCCTCCTGGGCGAGGCAGCAAATAACGAACACATGGGCCGTGGGTCCCAGAGGTGGTGCGTCCTCCCTGCTCCCAAGCCGCGCACCCGCTCTGGGAACACGTTTTTTTATCAGGTTTCGCTTGCACGTCCATGATTTTGTGTGTCTTTCACTGAGACGTATGCCCGATGCGCCGCAGCTTGTTGAACAACCAGGAAGAGGCTACCGCTATCTGCTATCTGACCGCTCTAAACACTGATGGAGATTCTTCGCTCCTCCGCCCTACACCGCTCCCCGGGCACCTGGCTCCCATCAGTCACTTCCTGGATGCTCTGGAGAGAGGAGACCCATTCCCAGCCTTATCTCCTGTGCTCTCCGGCGTTCCGCGCAGCCGCCCGTCTGTGCAACCGCGACCACCACCTCCCCTTCCCCTCGGCGGCCCTCGTCTGGTCTACTTCATGCGCAGCCAGAACGTTTCCAGCTCTCCAGCTCTGCCAAGATACCGTTAGAGATCTGCAAATTACAGATCTCTGCTGAAGCCACATAAGTGGGAAACCAAGTTTTGGTCTGTCCCTTATATTATTTTCAAGGTTTTATTTGTTTATTTGACAGAGAGCACGGGCAGGGGGAGCTGCAGGCGGCGGGAGAAGCGGGTTCTCCGCTGAGCAGAGAGCCCGACGCGGGGCTCGATCCCAGGACCCTGAGATCACGACCTGAGCCGAAGGCACTCAACCCACTGAACCACCCAAGCATCCCCCACGTGTATTTTTCTGTGTTTCTTCTACCTTCATCACAAAATATTTTCTGCATGGTTTAAGGCGATTTATGTCAATGTTCACTGAAAGTCCGCACTATCGTCACCCACCGCAGGATGTCAGCCATCACAGGCCAGTCGTGTCAGGCATGGGTTTTTATCTGGAGGCCTAGCCGCCGTGGGGCCTCGCTGCAGGAGGAGCTGCCCCTGCCAGGGTCCGCTCATCTCACAGCCAGCATCTCTCCTGGGAGGGTCCCTTCAGGCGCCAACCAGCTGATCCAAAGCCCAAACACCCCTTTATGGGGCTCTCACAGGGCTCTTAAGCTCAGCCACAGCCCCCGCACCCTAACGACCCAGAGTCCGTTGCCAGACCACGAGAGATGGCCCCGATGCACCAGACACCGCTGAAATCAGTCGGAGTAGCCAGTCCTGAGCTTACTTACCCCGCCTGGCCCTGCCTTTCCTGCGGAAACCACGAGAAGGCTGTTGCCCACGTCCCCGCCTCGGCTTCCTGGCCAGCTGCCCCATGCGGCTCCCCGTGGGGCACCTGTCTCCTCTTCTAGGGAACAGAGAAGACAGGAGCGTCTTCCTGCCTGGCGGTCGTTTGCACGTTGGTGTGTCGTGCCGTATCTGATGAAAACTAACCCCAGGTGCACACGGTCGGGCTGGTCGAATGCCCAGGACCACGCGCCACGGGGACTGGGTCTCCTCCTTGGATCTTTCCGGAATAACGCCCCATCCCCAGATATTTCCACAGCCTAAGTCTGGCCCGTGGGGATGTTACCCTACATGGCAGAAGGCCTTGGCAGGTGGGATTAGGCTAAAGATCCTAAAATGAGGAGATGACTCGGGATTTTCCGGGCGGGTCCAGCACGGTCACCAAATCAGAGGGAGGCAGGAGATGGAGTAATCGGCAGCGGGCGGCAGAAGCAGCGGCGGTCGTGAGGAGAGGAGGGGTCTCAGGAGGCCTCTTCTAGCTCAAAGAGGCTCAGCGATGGGTTCTCTGCTCAGCCTCAGCCTCCACAAGGAACACAAGCCCCGCTGGACCTGAGCCATGAAACTGCTCTCCGGCGTCTGACCTCCGGAGCAGCGCGTGTCGCTTCGAGCCCCACCCAGCTCCCCCGCGCTGAGCAAACCCCACCATTCTGTGGGGTCCCCGGGTTTCAGACGCCCCTTCCCCGGCTCCAGCCTCCGTTTCTCCAGGAGGGGTCCTCGCGCCCCCGGAGACTCCCGAGGGTCATAGATTCTCAGCCACGCTCCTCCAGCAGCGTTTATGCTGCTGCTGTCCCCGGTCTGTGGTTTGCCTGGGGCCCCTTTCCTCCCCCAGCCCGCCCCTGCCCAGAACGAGAAGGAGACGCTGTCAGGAGGGACCTGAGGCTTTCCTGACACACAGCCGCCTCGGAGCCATTCCTGGCCGTGTTTCTTCAGTTTCTCATAACGGGGCTGGATTTTGTTAAAAGCACCAAACTGGGGCATTAAAAATTTCATTCAGCTCTCCAAAGGCAATTTGAAAGTGTTTCCATATTCTTAATCTTTTGAAATTTTAGGTACTGGTGTCTCAACAGGTGGAGACCGGGAGAGGATGCATCCCACATGCGGAGGGAGAGACAGGAGAGAAGACCCATCGCTGCCTCGGGAACGGCCTTCCAAAGAGAGTCGGACCCGCCTCTCAGCCGACCCGGCCGCAGCGCTCATGAGCGGACGTGCGCAGGACGGAGGAACACATGAAGTGACACCCAAACCAGTCAGCAAAATAGAGACGGGGGCGGGGGGCGGGGGGTCCCATCGGACAAACAATGCACTGCCGCTTCCACCAGTAAGTTTCAAGAGATGAAAGAAGATGCCAGAAGGGGACGTGGGGATGATTGGGGTCTCGCTTCAAGGACACAAACGGTAGACGAGTGACATCGAGGAGACCATCCCCAGTTGAAAACGGGACGGACGGATGGACGGACGGACGGATGGACGGACACACACAGATGACAGATGATAGAGCTGGTAGGCGGCAGACAGATAATCAGGGTCCCATTTCCTTCCAGCCCTCCCCCTACGGATCAATAAGTAAAGGCGGGAAATGAGTCTGACACCAGACGTCGGGGCTCATTCTCCGTTCTCACCGAGACGCGGGAGGGCGCGCGACAGCAGCCATCTGTGCGCTTCCCGAGGCAGACACGGGTCCGGTGGGAAGCCTGTCCATCTTACAGGCATTTCTCTTTCACCTAAGCATTAAATAAGAATTCTAAAGTATCGCTCCAGCACATAAACCAACCAGTGAAAACACAACAATGCCCAGAGGTTAGGGGCCCTGCCTGCTGACCGTGAGGACATCTCGCCACGTTCTTGACTCCAGACTTGCGCTGTGTGTAGACCGCGATCCACACGCCCACTAGGCGCCAAACACCAGCTGAAAACAGAAGCACCAACAGGGAGTAAAGCAGAGACAGCGCTCCGTAAGGTGAAAACCCCAGAATAGAGCAGCGGGTATGAGGGCCCGTGAGCAGAGAGAGGACGGGCCAAAGCGCAGAGGATGCAGAAGTCCCGACGGGAGAGGCAAGGAGCCACGGACGGTCCCTCCAGAAGGGGACGAGGGGGCGGGAGCAAAGCCGGTGTGTTTACCTCGGTCGCTAATGACTGAATCACGCTGAGTGCATGCTCGTTAACAATGAAACAAGACGTGTTAAACCCGAAAAACATGCATTCCGGTGAAAATGTCAGTGTGTTGAGGTCAACAAAAACCTCACGCAATTTCAATCACTCTGCATCTCCTGGGATTTTATTTTTTTTTAACTGGAAGGATGAGTGTCTGGCGAGAGCTTGTGCGTCAGTGGAAAACCACGCGTCCTGTGGGATTCCCGGGTGTAGGATGTAGGTGCTGTCGAGCGGAACCTCTCCATGTCCGTTCAGACGCAGGAACGTCCAGAAATAAAGAATTCCTGCCCTTCTGTCCTGGATGTGTAATTATACTTCAATTAGAACAAATTTTTTTGTATCCCCTGAAGGAACACAAACTCTGTAGGAACCAAATTGAATGGTAAGTAATAAACTTGTAATTAAATTGATAGTTGGTGGTTTCCTGCTGCGACCATTGGACACAATGCTTGGGTTTTTTTACAATATTTGCTTTGGAGCCCTCCAGGGGACCAGAGGATATTATGCGGTATACAAGGCAGTTATTACGAAGAGAAACTCACTTCAGCTTTTTAGAACATTCTCCAGTCATGCAGCCTTTTGTTTGTAATTGGATTTTTGCTGGAGGTAGGGACTGGATGCTTCCAAGGGAAAAATGGTCTTCATCTGGCAGTGGCGAACCTGATTGAAGAAGTCAGTTGTAGGTCCTTAAGGTCAAGACTCTGGGACAAAATGAAAAATCATCTCATTTTCTAAACCAGTGGGTAGAGGGCCTTTCTGGCCACCCTCGTTAACACATACCATGCGGAGTCGAACCACATCAGTCCGGATGGGGAAGCTCAGACTCGAACTTTGCAGGGTTTTAGAAGTCAGTCCCAGACGTGTCATTTCAAGGCTAATCATTCTATTCATCACAACTATGGTGATGAGGCACAAAAAGATATTTTGGGAGTCATGCTGTTTTCCACATATTAAATATATTAAATTATACCCAGATACATGATTTTCCTTTTAAGATAGGAAATGAAAATATTTTCCTTGGAAGAAACACACGCAGTAGATCTGTACATCGTGAAGTGGGCTATCCATGAACAATTAGCGAGTATTCGCTGTCTCCTGCTGCATAGCAAATCGCTCCAGGATTCAGTGGCTTGAAAGAGGGCTTCTCACCTCCAGTTTCTGCAGGTCTGGGGCCCACCAGGGCCCCACTCTGGCTCAGGGTTCTGCCGTCAAGGTGTTGGGGAGGCTGCAGTCACCCAGCCACAGCAAAGCCCACGGGAGAAGTTCTGTTCCCAGACCCACCGGTGTGCTTGTGGGCAGGACTCACTCCTGGCAGGTTGTTGGCTGGAAGCACCTCCCAGCCCTTGCCGTGTGGGGCCACTTCAGGTCTGTCACTGTGTCTTTGTCAGGGAGAGGGAGTAGAAGAAGCCACGGAGGGCGTGAGTAAGGCAGGGAGGGTCTCCTGTGACTCACCCTTGGGAGCTGTGTCCCATCATATTTGCCACTTTCTGATGGTTAGAAGCAGGTCACAGGGTCCAGCCCCAGCTCAGGAAGGGGTTCCCCTGGGAGGCCGGTCACGGGGTCTGCTCTAGCAGCTGCCGACTCTAACTCAGCAAGCAGGGAGACAGGCACATAAAGAATAAACGGAAACCCCAGGCTGAGCAAACACTTCTTCACGGTCCCTTCCATCGACGCCCTCCGGCAGACCAACAGACCCCATCAAATACATCCCAATCCACTCGGCCTTTCTTTGGATTCCTACTTATAGCGCCGTTTAAAAGGAGTTACCTGATGACAAAGAGCGATCACAAAGACGGAACGTCTTAATATTATGACACGAAAAATAAAACACGATTGATTCAAATAGTTAACGTTTCAGAAATACAGCTCTATCCTACAGTGAAATATACCAGCTGACGAAGATCTCTACTCAATTAAAGAAAGACAAAATTAAGACACTAATGGGCTACTGTTCTCTTCTCCCATCACACCGGGGGAAGAATTAAAGATTGAGACCATCTACATAGATTTTTTTCTATGTAGGTTTTTTAGGTTTAAAAGACTAGACTCCAAATTTAGGGGGTTCAAGAACAGGGCCGGAGGAGATTGGCCGCGTGTTGTCCACACTGTCCTGATGTGTAACGGTGACCATGTGTTCCTTTTACAAACGTAACACAGTTTCTAACAAGCATGCAGTCAGGAAGAAGGAACCCTGCATATTCTTTATTCCCGTATCACAGTTGAGCTATGGGTTCAACGAGCCCCAGGGGGCACTCGTGGTGGGCCACGGCAATGGTCCAAAACCAGCTTACACACTCAACGCAGGCGTGCCTTCTGCTCCGCGGGACGTCACACAGATCCTTCTGGCTAACATGATGGCCCTGGTTTGGAATGGGTTGTATTTCCAAAGATTGCACCTCGTGGGCACCGGTAAGCCAGTAAAAGCGATGACTTTGGGTGCTGGAAACCCGGTTCTAGAAGGCAGAAATCATTCATCTGCAAGACCTCATTCGTCGCCATGAAAATCCTTCCTCAGAAACGTGTCTGTCCCTTTCATTCTGCTGTCTTTCTGGCTGACAGATAGTGATGGCTGTGTGTTCTCTCCACCACCAGGACGCTGCGGTGTTTAACTAAAAATGGGTTTCTGCAGGATGGCAGGAAATAAAAATGTTTCTGTCGTCGACTACCTACGAGTATCAGTGACTTACCTGGAATTCTCTAGGCCAGCCAGGCCCCAGAAATGCTCAGAAGCTCTCCGGAACACGTGCACCACATTTCCAGAACTCTGGTCGGCAGCCGTCCTCTCTTGCACAGACTTGATCTAGTGTCCCATAAAAACTGAAAATGGGACATAGAAATGTCACCACTCACCATGAGTTACGCAAAAGCTTGTCTTGATTTATATTTTTCATGATCATGTTTCCTAGCCTAAGTCCCTACTGTGATGTGCAGCTCCCTTCAGGCTCCTGGAGAGGCATGGAAACAGCCAACAAAGCCAGAGCACAGATGAGATGGGGTAGAAGAACTCAGGGGAACGGACGCCCTGCCCAGATGGCCGAACCTCACTCCCAGGTCTTAGATGCCTGTAGACGCTCAGGACAGCCCCACACTGACCCAGATCCAAGGACTTGCTTGCAAGGACTGAAACCAACAAGTATCCTTCCCTCTTTCAAAGATTTGTCAGACAGAGATCCCATTTCTGTGCTAAATAATACTGGGACTAGGGCTACTTGTTCCAGAAAATACTTGCTGGAGAGAGAACACTAAGCCAACTATTAAAGTAGCTAATTATCAAAACTGGCATCTCTTATCATCAACATTTTCTGATTGATCTTCCCACTCCGTGCACACCAACCCAAGTCACACACTGTGCCCTATCCCCACCAGATTTCCCTTTGAAAGGTTGCTTCAAATCGCCCAGCCACATCTCTAAAATCTTATGAACGTCTTCCCGTGATTCCCCTCCGAGACACTGTGCCTGTTCTTCCACACTGCCATAAAACCTGTAAAGTTAGTTTTGCTTGATCAATAGGACATTGGGGAGAGATCTTCTTCTCAGGAATTGGCAGCCACCGTTTCAGGACTCTCAACCTATAAGCAATCCCTGCCCTTCCCACGACCTCACACACGTATGTGAGAACTCACGTTGATTTAATGGATTTACATATTAAAATGATCTTGAAATTGGCCATTAACATCACATTAGAGGGACTACGGGGTTTGCCCTAGGTTGTTCATGGCACTCCCAAGACATGGAGGTCTTCACCGAGCAAGATTTAGAAAAGTTGAGTCAATTTTATTGGGCTCTAGATGGATACAAAGACGAGCGACGCGAGCCACTGCCCGTCGCATCCCCATCTGCCTGGTGCAAGCCATTTTGCACTGTCTTCTTGTATCAGCTACCAGACGAGTGAGGATGGGCAGGAGACCCAGAAGACCCCACTCAGTTTTAGCAGATGTTTTCCTTAGTAGGAAGCTGAGGGAATTAGCTCTTGTAGCAGCATCAATAAGGGGAAAAAGGTATTTCTCATAAACTCACTTAGGGTGTGAACGCTGGCTTGTGTGCGAGGGTTTGTGTATCTGTGACCCCTGGAATGGCACAGCAGTGGTGATTACAACAAGACGATGCCTTTCTGTGACCAGGGTCTAATCTGTTTTACCGAAACCGTAGACCAGTCGCTTTTCCTCTAAGGCAACAGAAGGGTAAGCACTTGGCAAAACTTTCTAGCAATGACAATCGGATTTAAGGTGCCCGTGATTTACTGATGGTCTGCTATGTGCTAAGAAATGTGTAAATATTGTTTTAAGTTCTCTAAACCAGTGCTTCTCAAATTGAATGTCCCCAAGGATCTTGTTAAGATGCAAATTCAGATTCAGTAGGACTGGGATGGAGTCCAGGAGCTTTTGTGGGGATGGAACTATTCTGTATCTTGATTGTCATGGGGATTACATAAATCTAGACATGTCTTCAGATTCATAGAACTGTGCAGTAAAAAATGACTCGTTTTACTGTACAATACTTTTAAAAATAAAATTCAAAGTCACACATGCAAGAAAAAAAAAAAGAAAAAGATGTATCAAAGATGATGAGACGCTCTGAAAAATTCACAGCATCACCATAAAATACTCCTTCCAAAATGTTTACCCTGAATCTAGCCATGAGGAAAAGATCCATTGTTCCAAACTGAGTCTATAAAACAACTCGCCTAGATTCTGCGAAATAATCAATATGGTGAGAGGGAAAGCAAAAAGGCTGTAAACTGCTCGGATTTAAGAGTCTGAATACAGACAGAACAACTTGATGCAACATGGGACCCTTGACTGGGCCTTGAGTTAGGAGACACAGAGCCCAGAAGTAAGTGACATCGTTGTGGGTAATGAGGAATGTAATGTGCACATGTCCACTCAATATTAGATAAAAGTACCAGGTCAATGTTAATGCACCTTAATGTGACACGTTTGTTGGTTACAGAGGAGAATGTCCTTGTTTAGTTCATGCCAAAATATTAGGGGACAACGGGACATGATGTCTACAACTCATTCTCCGATGATTCAGCAAGACACAAGCACGCGTCCTAGGGAATAAAATATGGCGGACGTTAATGCAGGAGAAGGGCCCATGGGTGGCCTCATACGCTTCTTGCAACCAATTGGAAGGTTTACCTTTTTTTTTTTTTTTTTTTTTTTCAAAATAAAAAGGCAGTGTACTAGTTTCCAATGACTGCCATAAAGAACTACCACGCTTAGCAGCTTGAAACAACATGCTTCAGAAGCGAGGCTGAGAAGCTGGTCAGATCTGGACAGTGTGACATGAATTCCTTTCCTGGCTGGATTTTCCTCCTGCGAGTGGCCTCAGGTAGATCCTGGCTCCAAGCACAGGACAATCCAGGCCTAGTCACTCTTGGAAAATGAAAGAGAACCATCATATGCTCCTATTAAAAAAAAAAAAAAAAAAAAAAAAAAGCTCAGCTGTTTCTATCTTTTTAAGGTGGCTTCACCAGTGCCCTGTGTTTGCAGGTGCTGCTGTCCAGAACCTTCTTGGTATCCTCCGTCTTCTGTCTCTGGGTCTCTGGTTGCGCCTCAAGGTCAGAGTCCTGCCCCGACCGCCCTCACCCTCAGCTGTCCTCTGGATCACAGAAGCCTGGATTCACACCTCTTTCCTCTCCTTGGAACACGGACATCCTCTGCTCTAACCCTCAGGGTCCTCCACCCAAACCCGGTACAGACCAGGACAGAAGCCCCTGGCTTCCTGTTTCTTTGCTAGATCCACAGCATCTGGTGAAGATTCAAAGCTTACAAACAAACTTCTCCATTTTCTTGAGATTCCTGTTTTGCCTACATGTTGCTTTTTTTTTTTTTTTTTTTACCTTACCACCAGCTTTTTGGAGGTAGAAAGCATAGGTGTTCGTTGTGAGTGACATAAAAGAAAAGTCCATGTCCTAAAAAGCAGAGAGCTGCTTCTCAGCACCGAGAGGGAGCCGGGCCCCTTCCTAGCTGCTGTCACTCCAGCTCGCTCTCCACCCGGCGGCTCGTGCTACGGACTCCAGCCCAGTTCACGACCAGCGGTCTTTGTCGACTACACCTATTTCTCAAGGAATTAGCCAATCCCTATTGCGTACAACGTCATCTGTGTTCCACAGGAACTATAATGAACACAGAATCTTCAGTCAGAAGTTCAATGATGAGATCAGCGCTCCCATTATCTTCCAAGGCGACCTGATGATTTCGGTGTTTGGTCCTTTCGGTAGAGCTGGTTCTGAGCTGTGTGAAGGGCGGGGGCACGTTTCCGTGGCTTGTGGTACTCTGGGGGCGTGCGGGGAAGACTGTGGATGAACGCTGTATATCGCCCAGGGCAATTTTCTTTTAACCAAAATCTGTGTTTCTCTGTAGTTTATCTGTGATCAGTTCCCAGTTTCCCTTTTATTCTCTCTTTTTGTTGGGGGGAGGAAGAGGCAGAAATGCAAGTATTGTCAGATTTTGCCAGTGTTTCCATGGCTGCCGATGACACGCCTGAGTTCTTTCCCTGATAGCACATAATAAAACAGACATTATGTAAACAATTTTAAATGCCATCTAAATTTACATTTCCCTGCAGAATTAGACAACTGAGAGGCTGAGGATGTCTTAGTCCCTCCAGATGATCTGGAATTCCTCTTCTTAAAAATAACCCCAACATCCCCCAACCAATTGCCGTGGCGACAACGTGCGCCACCCAGAGCTCACTCTCAGGGAGTAGTGAGAGTCCTTGGGTAGGACTGCAGCTTTGGCTGCTCCCTGGGGCCTCCCTGAAACCACTCAGCTCACCTTTCCTGCCTTCGCTGGTACGGTCGTTAACAGGGAACGAAAACACCTTCCTCGGACTACCTCACAGACTAGTGCCGCAGCCAAAGCCTTGCCCAACACGACCACCTTCAGCAAGCTTCTCTGTTGAGACCATGACCCCATCTGTGCCTTTGTCCAAATTCACACACAGGTGGATCCTGCACAAAACTGAAAAGGACAAAAGGAAGGAACAACCTACGAGTCAAAAAAATGGTAGGAGGGCTTGGTGAGGCGGACGCCATCTTCCCTGCGTGGCTCACGCTCTCCTTTCCGACCCTCGGACAGCGGCGTTTGCCTCCTCCTGTGGAAGTAAGAACCGTGAGGGGACCCGCCGAAGGGGCAAGTGTAGTTTCCCAGTGTGGGGTCACTGCTTTTCAGGGGGGCCCTCCACCCCTGGGAGAACACGGATTGGCAGGGGGTCATCCATGTTCTTCGTAAGCAGCTTCCTCTCTCCCTGGCTTCTCCTCTCTGGGAACTTGGAAGAAGGGCATTTCTGGTTCCCCGAAGACTTGCTGGAAGTACGTGGCTCGTCTGACTGATGGCGGTGGGAAGAAATCATGTGTGTCCCTTTTATTCCGGAGGACCCCATTCCCTATCTCAACCCTCAGAGCTCTCCTCCCCTCGGTCACAGGATTCAGTGCACGTGAGCCACAGCGGCCGTCACATCCCGGACCCTGTTGGAGGGGATGCTTGTGAGCGCTGGACAGAGCACTTGCAGCACGTTGGAGAGAAACCGTGCTCCGAGGCTCCGTGGTTCTGGGGCTGCTCGTTACCACAGGTAGCACAGCCTGTCCTGACTAACACGGCTGGGAGACCCGGTTCTTCAGAACCCGTTTTCAGCTATTTGCTGACACGGAAGAGTTGGTTTCGTTCAAAGGGGCAGGAGAAATCAGAGAGAAAATTCATTCAAATCCCACACAGTAGGAAGAGCTACCTTAACTCGTAGGTGATGGGTGGGTTAGTCAAGATCTAGAACAGTGGTGCCTTGTGGCAAGGCTCGCTCACGGTTCTGGTGACCCATTTTTTCCAGGGCATGAAAGGAAATGTCTTAATGGGATTGGAGAAGGGATAATGCCATTTGACCCCCGCCCCCACACCCAAATGAATAAATAAGTAACCACCAGTGATCCTGAAATGCTACCTCCAATGTTTCCCGAGCCCCCGCTGCTGCTTTTTAGTGGAGACCTTGACCCAGAATAAGATGCCAGGATGGTGTGTGGGCAGCCGTTTTTCAAGGAGCTGAATCAGCTGCTGTGATGTTACACAGGAGAGCAAAACTGTAAAAAGTAGAAGTTATGTAACAGAAGCACCAGCCACCAAGGGCCTGGCAACCTCGTCTCGTCTCTGTGCCACACGCGCCCGGGTTTTCCAACATTCCAAACTCTCCAGGCCGCCTTAGACTTGACTCAGACCAGAGAGCAGGACCTCACCTGCTGCAACGCTTTGCCCCTGCTTCATACTCAGTGTCCTTGACAGGCTAAAGCCCAAGGCCAAAAGCGCTGGGGCACGCGGGCAGAGATGTTACTCTGTAGAAAATACAAAAGACCTTGATATGCTACTGAAAGGGCGTGTGTCACCCTTCTGCCACCGCAGCCCCGTTCCTGGTAGACGGTAAAACCTGCCTGAGGTTCCAATCAAAACCTTATAAGCCAAAGTATTGCTTTTCCCAATTTCCACACTCTTAGGAAGTTTCTGGATTCAGGTAGTCGTATGGGGTGAAATTCAGTGGGAAAGTGGAGAGGGAATTAAGAGAGATGGTTGCCAGAGCCGGCGGCAACCGGAGGGCCACCTGTCGCGACATCCTGCCTTGGCAGCTGACCCCCACCTGTGATTCCCTCCGGACCAAGGAAAATTAACTTCCTGTATCATTCGTGAGAAAGGAGGGGAGGCCACAGTGCACGTGGTGCCCTGGGAAATCGTGACTTTTGCAGTGGCTCGAGGAGAGAGCTGGGAGGGTGGCGCGACCCAGGGCACGGCGCGACCCAGGGCCAGCTTTCGCCAGTGCACCACAGGCCTTGGAGGTGGGTTCTCCCAAGAAACGCCATCTAGGGAAAATCACCAATAAATCGTGCTAATTTAATTTAACTGATGGCCTAGTTTTTCTTGAAATTGCTACAAAATTCTGGTTTTGTTTTAAAGATGCATACAAATGACAAGCTTCGGAAGTTCAACCAAGTTCTGTGGTTGCACATATTAATTTTTGTATTATAGTCGTATTAAATTACAATTAATTTAGTTAATGTTAAGGGGTGCCTGGGTGGCTCAGGTCATGGTCCCGGGGTCCTGGGATGGAGCCCCGCATCAGGCTCTCTGCTCAGCAGGGAGCCTGCTTCCCCCTCTCTCTCTGCCTGCCTCTCTGCCTACTTGTGATCTCTGTCTGTCCAATAAATAAATAAAATCTTAACACACACACACACTCACAGCATGTAGCTCACCACCCAGAAGCTCACACATCTTTTTTTCTCCAAGTTGTCCATTCATAACTCAAGTCAGAGGAGACAGTGGGACTCTGGGTCACCGCTGGGGCACGAGGCTATCGGGGGAGGTTCCGGGGCCGTCGGTGGAGGCATCCCGACAGAGGGTATCAGAACGAGGCTGGGAGGCAACGCTACAGACTGTGGTGCAATCCCCTGTTGCTGCCCCACAACCAGGATGTCTGGCAGACACAGAGCCAAGCCAGGTACAATGTAGACAGCAAAGGGACAAGCCGGGCCTGTCCCCTCCTCCTGCCTCCCTGCACACTGCTTTCGACGTGGGTACAGAGCAGGGTGAGCGGGAACATCCTCCCGCTCCCACGCGAAGGAGTGGGAACGACCCAGGAGAAGACCGTGTGCAAGCCAAGGTCACTGGGGCTTTGTGTGGCAGGCAGCCCAGCACGGGCCTCGGAGAGGGACACCGGCCCCGCCCTGTCCTCAGCCGGCGCTGTGTGCGGAGGGTGGGGTCCTGTCCCCGAGACTCTTCCTGGCAGCCGGAGGGGTCTGGGGACACCACAAGGGGCCACTGGGGCCCACATCAGGAAAGGGGAGCAGGAACCCTACGAACCCTTTCTCAGCCCCCAGGGAAAGGAAGCTGTGGACTGGGGACTGGCTTTTTCCAATCACCTATATTTAGCACTTCCTGAAAGTAGCTATTTTGAGTCAGGGGTGAAGAAAAGCGGCAGAGAAGTGTGAAAGAGGAGAGAGTGTGTAAGAAAGCGGAGGAAAGTGAGCAGAGGACAAGCCCTAGTGGTTCAGATCGCTGAGTTTGGGCTCCCTCTGGGGACTGGCGGTAAGGGTGCCCCCCACGGAGAACAGGAGGACAGAGAAGCATCTGGAGAGGACCGCTCGGGACAGGTGGCCGGTGAGGCGTGAGCAGCGCTGGCTGCCCTGCCTGGGACGGCTCTCGCTGATGGAGCCAGTCGTCCTCCTGGGAGAGTCCCAGCCTTTTCCCCGGGACGCCAGGGCGCCAAGCCCTTCACGTCTGTGGTTGCAGCAGATGTGACTTCTAGTTACGGCCATGGTCGGCGGGGCGTCCCTTAGCTCCGGGTCACGGTCAGGGTCGTGGTCAGAGGAGCCCAGCGCAGGAGGCACGTTCCTAGCTATGGGAACCGCAGCACCAACGGCCTCTCCGGACGCTCCCCACAGCTCCTCCTTCTAAATGTGATTGTAAAATTTTCAATTAAGAGGATCTTCAATTAATGGAGTGTTCCGGGCAATTTACTTTCCTGGCTTAATTGAGCACTAACCAGAAAAACTTTTCCATTAAAACACATTCCCCCCCACAAAACCACAAAGCGTATGAGACACACTTTCTTAACTCAGTGAACCTGATTTAAATTTTCTTTGATAATGGAGTCACTGTCAGTACCAGGGCCACTGGGCAGAACCTGGCGTCCCACCACCCGTGGCACACACGGCCGCCCTGGGTGGGGTCGGGCTGTTCCTGCTCTCTAGTCCGCTACTAATTAAGGCGGCAGAGGATGTCCCGGGGCAGAAGACTTTTTCTTTTATACACCAGATTTATTTCAGGGGCGCCTGGGTGGCTCAGTCTGTGAAGCGTCTGCCTTCGGCTCAGGTCATGATCTCAGGGTCCTGGGATCGAGCCCCGCATCGGGCTCCCTGGTCAGCGGGGAGCCTGCTTCTCTCTCCCCCCTCCCGTGTGCTCTCTGTCACAGTCTCTTTCTCTCAAATAATAAAATCTTTAGAAAAAAGAAAAAAAATTAGCCTAAAGTGGAATGTTAGGGTCAAATGGGTTATAAAATATTTTACAGCCGGGAAGCCCCGAGGTGCAGAACGGGAAAGTTTGGACACACACAGAAGCCCCCAGAAGGGGGAGGTGGGGTTTGCTGCTCATCCTGACCAGGGTTGACGGGGCGCTCCCTGGTCCAAAGTACAGCTCCGGTTCTGAGAAGGTTCAACCAGGAATTCTCTTGTAAGAGCCCCGAAGGACGGAAAACGGGAGCCTAGAGGGATTCAGCCGGTGGGGAGATTCTGGTGGGTTTTAATGATGGGGGAGGGCTTCCTGGGGTTCGCGGGGCGGCAGCCTGGACGTGGGAATCGTCCGAATGTGCAGAGATGGGACAGGGACACCGACCGTGGACTCAGAGCAGTGGAAGCACGAGGGCGTCCGGCCCCAGCAGTGGATTTCGACACACAGATTTACAACCGTAGGTCGCTGTCTCGCCGGGACGATGGTGTCTTACACGAAGCCTATGCCCTGGTCCTCCTGTCTGCTCCTGACCCCCACCCTGTGTGACCAGCCACACTATGCTGACTGGGGTGTTTGTAGTGTCTAACGCTGAGGGCTGCTTTATGACTATAAAGTGGGCGTGTGCGTGCGTGCCATGTGTGAGGTGGGTTTGGACCTGCAGCCCACGGTCAAGAAAGAATTCTTGAGATGTCTCTGGTGCAGAAGCCGGTTTTATTAAAGCCCAGGAACAGGACCCTTGGGCAGAAAGAGCTGCCCTGATTTTATACTGGGGAGCTGAGGAGGGGGAGGGGAACTGATTCCATTGGGGAGCTGAGGAGGGGGAGGGGGACTGATTCCACTGGGGAGCTGGGGGAGGCCAGAACGGAGGGAAGCGTCACGCAGGACTTCGTGCTCAAGAAGACTCTCAGGACTCCGGAGGCCCGGCCGTTGCCCAGTTAGGGTTGTCCTCCCAGTAAGACACTAACAGGAAGACAGCTGGGAGCTTCCTGGGGGAACCTTCTGCCCGGCCTCTCCCAGGCCCTTGTCAATGGGCTGTAGGTCACGAAGAAACAACTTTATCTTCCCTTTGCCTCGGTTCCCCACGTCACGCACGGAGGGGAGGTGATGCTGGGGCTCCGGGAAACGGAGTCCGTGAGTCTCTGGAAGTCGGGTCTTGACACAAACGCTTTTTCCTTGTCGTCGCTGAGACATGGGTAA
Organism: Mustela lutreola; assembly: GCF_030435805.1. NCBI lineage: Eukaryota > Metazoa > Chordata > Mammalia > Carnivora > Mustelidae > Mustela > Mustela lutreola. The sequence continues at coordinate 98,838,923 of NC_081301.1, forward strand.
GGGAGGGAGACTCCGGTCCTGCAGGCCTGTGACATCTGTCCGTGAGCCGTTTGTATTCCCTTCCCTTGGTTCTGGGGTGGCCTGAGGGCCTGGGGAAGGCCCCCCCGGGAGCGTGGGGGTGCGTGATGTCCGCTGGTGCTTTGTCCTCGGCTCGCCCCTGCTCCTGCGTCAGTCCAGCAGTGTTGTTGTCAGGATCTCGGAGGCAGGGGGCGGCCTCTCTGGGTCCACCTGTGACGGCATCTTCTAGGTTGGGCAAAAGCTGCTCTTAGTCCAGAGGAGATAATGGAAGGGTAAGGGGTCCCGGACAAAGGAACCGACCGGCCCCGGGACAAAGGAACAGACCAGGGGAGTGCAGATGTCAGGAGCACGGACTTCTGACCCCAGCCAAGCTTTCTGGGGGCAGTGGCAGGTCGGCAGAGCCCTGAGAGGACAGATGAGGGGCTGCTGGGCTTCTGCGGAAACTTAGGCTGTCAGGAATGGAGTATGCACACCGACCGGCCTAGGATACTTGCCCCAAAGGGAATCTTGATTAAATAAACAACGTTCTTCCCTCCGGGAGTTTTAGGGAAGCAGCAGGTATTCCCAGCTAACCCTGGCTCCCAGCAGGGGCTTTCCAACCTTACTCTACGTTTGGATTCCCCCCATACATCCTGAGCTAAGGCCACATCGGAGCCCTACTACATAGCGATTTCTGCATCAGGGCTCGGGGATCAGGAGGCTTCAGAACTCCTCCAGGTGACTCCAGCCTGCAGCGGGCTTCGGAGTGCTAAGAGAAGACCACATCGCCACTCCAGGTGTGGTCGGTGACCAGGAGCAGAGCGTGGTGGCCGTGGTGGCCGGGAGCCTCCTAGGAATGCAGATGTCCAGGCCCGGGGGACCCCCTGCAGGATCCAGCTCTGGGGAGTCACCAGGCCGCCCAAGAGCTTTATTTGCACCAGATAGGATGCCCTTTAATGGGGCCGAATGGGGCTTGCTGATTGCAATTGTCTGTTAAGTTGGAGAAAGCCCTGAATAACGCAGCAATAATGAGGGGCGGAGAGCCAGAGCAGGAGCCAGCAAAGAGGCTTCAGGAAAGGGAGGTGCGCTGGCTGCCAGCGGCGGCTGGTTGTGCGGCACAGATTCACCTTCACAGTGTCACAGCCCTTCCAGGCCGAGTCCTATATGGTCGCCAGTGTCTCCGGAAAGCTCCGCGTGTGACAAGACAGGGCTCCATGCTTTGCACTTATTAATTGAATCCTAAAGGCCGGCCCTGCGGCGGATGCTAATTCCCCTTTTACAGAAGATTAGAGGTTAAAATCCAGCCCTGCCCGGTCTCCTGGCTTTTCATAGGCAGACATAGGGTTTTACCTGGTTTCAAGTTGTTGGTTTGTTTTCCCCGTGTCCCCAGAAGTCGAGTTTGTATTATAATCAGCGTTGAGAAGGAGTGAGGACCGAGGGTGCCCAGCAAGAACTGAGCCCAGAAACAGCTCTGCCGTTCTCAATAGCAAACCCACTTGACAGCCTGCCCTTGAGAGGGGGTTGGAGCCGGAGACACAGGGTTAAAAACGAGATTCTCTTGGTTCCTGTTGGGAGCCCGGGACCACCTGCCTCTACTCTGTCCCTCCCGGCTCCGCTCCTGAAGCCTGAGTGGGGCAGTCGGGGACAGGGGCTGGTAGGGACCGAGGTACCAAAGATGCTAAGGTTTGAAGCTAACGGCCAAGAAAAAGTTCTTGAGATGTCTTTGATGCAAGAAGGTGCTTTTATATTAAAGCACAGGGACAGGACGCCAGGAGGAGAGAGGTGGCTGACCATCCACTTTCAAGTGGGTAGGGGTCAGGGGCAGTGTAAGTCTCTAGGAATTTTGGAAGGCAGGACTTTGACCGGACCAGGCATTGTGGGGAAAAGGCCACTCATTACTGCCTAACAAAAGCCCAGCCGTGAGGCCCCTGGGGGTACATCAACACTGAGGGACAAAGGAGTCCCCAGAGGAGCTTCTACGTGACAAAGCAAATGCACAGGGCCCTGGGGCTCCCCGCCCCAGCCAAGTACCAACACCCAGGCAGCCAAGCTCCCAGAGGGATGCCAGGCCACCCGTGTCCACCACCTGCCAGTGGCCTGCCGGTAGCAAGGAGACTCGGTCCTTCCTTGGCTTTCATGTCCCACACCAGGGAACACCTGGGAGAACCTTCTGGAGGGGCGCCTGGTGGCTCAGTCGGTGAAGCCTCTGCCTTCAGCTCAGGTCACAGTCTCAGGGTCCTGGGATCGAGTCCCACATCGGGCTCTCTGCTCAGTGGGGAGCCTGCTTTCTCCTCTCCCTCTGCTGCCCTCCTCCTGCTCCTGCTCTCTCTCTGTCTCTAACAAATAAAGAAAATCCTGGAAAGAAGGAAGAAAGGAAGAGAGGAAGCGAGGAAGGAAGGAAACCTTTGGAAAGGTCCCCATCCCAGCCCCACGCAGAGCCCGATGGCCTCCGGTGCGGCGGTGAGCTCGCGGAGCAGGTCCAGGAGAACTCGCTTAAGACCCTCTCTGACAGGCCGCACCCCAAAGAATCAGAGCCACCACCTCCAGAGGGTCAGAATGGAAGCTTTATTTCAATCGGTTTCATTATTTTCAGACCATCACTGGCAACTAGAAACTGGTACGCAAGGGTGGATTCTGTAACTGAGGAGTAAATCAAACAGAATCGATCATGGAGATGTAACAAGAGACACCTGAATATAAATAGACACGTTGATAGCCCACACGTAGAAAAGTCATGCTCTGTAAATACTCCTGTCCACGTACGTCCCTGTGGAGGTCCGAGTTCTGGGATGGAGCTTGGGGGGCTTCCGTGGGTCCCGTTCGCGCCGGGTGCTTTCAGAGAGCTTATGTACAAGCGACATGTTACAGATCTTGAAAAGGAAACTAATCACAGAGCAGTTTTTAAAATCTTTAACAGTTGTGTGTTCTACAAAGAAGGAGCATTTCTTCGATATTAGAAATGGTGAAACAAGTATGTTAGCTTATAGGTATGTACAATGTACGGCTTTATACCTCAAAAGTGCAGGAAGATAAATATATATATATATATACATGAAGTGTATATGTCATGTTAGATCTAGGGAACGATTCGATATTGCTCATGTTGGTCTTTGTATTGCATGCATGCCCGGGGCACGCCCATGGCTTGTCACCAGATGGAGGAGGGACCGGGAGGGACACAGGGGACTCATGGAGCCCCAGGCTTATCCCCTGAATGTCATCTTCAAAGCAATATGTTGAGTTTCGTGATATCTTATGGCCAGGTCAACCACTTCTGTGCCCATGTGCAATGTTTGGAGGGGCCCTTCCGAACCTTGTGGGGTTTTGGGGGACATACTCAGGACAGGGCCACCTAAATACTAAACACATCTAATTCGGGGAACCAACTCCTTGAGCCCTGAGACAACCGGGGATCTCCTCCAAGACTGTACTGAGATCATCATCAAACCCTCAGTGTGGTTCATGGACAACGATCGCCCAACGAAGACCTGTGACAGAGGCATCAGTAGCCTTCCCAGAAACTCATGGGCAAAGTACAAAGGAGCAAAGTGGGTCCAGTTTTCAACCATTAAAGGCTCCTCCTATTTTTTCCTCTCTTCCCCCATGACCCTCTGCCTTGAAACCAGAGAGAGAGACAGACCATAAGAGACTCTTAATCTCAGGAAGCAAACCGAGGGTTGCCGGACGGGCTGGGAGGGCTGGGGTGGCCGGGGGTGGACACTGGGGAGGGTGTGTGCTGTGCTGACCGCGGTGAGTTGTGTAAGACTGATGGTTCACAGACCTGGACCCCCAAACAAATAATTCATTGTATGTTAATTTAAAAAAAAAAAAAAAAAAAAAACCTCTATCGATGAAGCTCTAAAGGCTTCAGTGGCAGACCGGGGCGTGAGAGGCAGAACGGGAACCGTGACTTCTACCAGTAAGGACAGGGCGTCTGGCAGGGAGGCCTCACACCGGGAGCCTCGGGGACGCACACGCAGCCCCTGCTAGACCCCAGCCTCCGATGGGCTGTGATGTCCTGTTTCTTCTTCCACTTAACCCACATCCAAATGCCAAACTGATCTCACCTCTCAAAGAATAGAAACAAGTTAAAAAAAAAAAAAAAAAAAAGTAGGACTAGGTTGAAAAATAAATGTTCTAGAAAGTTCACCAGCCGGGTGTGGCTGTGAAGGCTGTGGGGCAGCCACCATGGGAGGGGCCTCCCTCAGGACCTGCTGGCACCTCCGGTCTGGCTGAGGCATCCTTCTGGGCTCCCCAACCCCGCTGGCATGCAGGCCGCGTCCACACCCTGCTCAGGGCGCCACTCGGAGACCAACGTGTGGGAAGACAGCGGGGCGGCTGGTTCTCAGCGGCGTCTCCCACCCGCGGCACCACACGTGCCACCTGGGGACTTGCTGGCAGAGCACAGAAGAACAGCAAAGGCAGGGACGCTGAGCCAGAAAGGCTGATAGAGGGTGCGCCCAGCGCACGGAGCTGTCCAGACAAGAGCAGAACCCAAGGGGCTGGAAACACACATCCCCAACGTGACCGCTCTGCGGAGGCTGGCGCGGCCGTCTGACAGCTGAGGGCTCCCCGTCCCAGCCCAGGGCCCTCTCCAGCCTCTTCCACCTGCCAGACAGGAAGTCCTGCTGAAAGGAAGACTCTGGCATCGGGGCCAGTGTGAGCAACACCGACGGGAACAAACAGGAGGGCTCATGGGCTCTGTCGGTGGGAACTCTCTGGAAGCAGAGCCAAACCAGACTGGACAGAGCAGTGAAGCTGAGCCTGCCTCCAGCCTCCGCCCCATCTCCTTGCCAGCACGCGGGAACCAGCAGACGCCCCGATTTGGTCTGGAGGATTAAGGATGCACACAAGGTCACTAAGGGGAAAAGATCATTGTTTCCGGAGTGGAGAGCACGTCGAACAGCGATGAGAAGATACCGGTGTCACGGAGCATGCAAGATAACCCATTCCTCGAGCACGCTCTCCGGGACTATGCTTCTGTTACAGACAGATCACCAAAAACACGGTGAACGACTTCTGATTCGAAGTATTTCCTCGAGGGGCAGAGTATGGCGTAGAGGCGTCCGTGTGACTTAGAAAACAGATGTGCTTCTGGTCTTCGGACGGCCTTTGCTGGCTGTTCCAGCGGCATACAGACGGAGTGACTGAGAAGAAGGAAACCATCTCGGAAGGCAAACAGCTGTCTAAAAATAATGGCTACTTTAATTGCCTTTATTTAAAACCTGAGGGGCTGGAAGAAGCCGACCCCTCCTGGGTCAAAGGGAAGATAAAGCACATCTCTAAAACCCTCGAGGGGAACTCGCCGATGCCGGGACACTGCGCTAGTCGGTCCAGAGACCCTCACTCCCGCCTTGCAGGGTGTCTGACCCAGCAGGATGCCACCACTGTATGTGAAATAAACCCTCCCCAAAGTGACAGGGACACCCGCTAACGAGGTCTGGTGCTGGGAGTGCCTCCCCCTCGAGCAGCGAACCTCACGCGTCAGGGACCCGTCAGCGAGCAGCCTCCGGGGGCCACTGTGACATGTTATTGGTAATTCAGCTAAAGGACCTGAAATGCAATGAACTTGGCCTGGGCTCCTCCCCTCCTGCCCCTCCCGGCCCCAGGAGTGTCCAGCTTTGAGCGAGCTGGGGGGATGGCCTGGTTGGGGTGGGCCGTGGCTGGGGGTCCCTGCCACACGCATGCAGATGGGACCAGCTCCCGCCAACCCAGACCATCCCCTCCTGGTGAAGCCGCCTTTGGAGACAGCCAGCGCCTCTCCATCCCCCAAGAGGCCGGGCAAGGCAGGGCGTCCATCCGAAGGGCTGGGCAGAATCCCTGACTCTGGAGAGGGGGTGCTTATCGGTGGTGGCATGAAGGACCCTCTCGGGGAGGACAGGGCGCGCGGCTCGGTCCAAAGGCGATGTTGAACACGTGGGCATCAGACATGCTGCCCTGACGACGGCGGGTGTCACGGGAGGTGGGGAAGGGGATGGGGCTGGGGATGGGGGGACACGCCGTGGCTCCTCCCACGGACGGGTCTTCACATGACCACGCACTTGCCCTTGAGCTTCTCTTTCCTTTTCTGCTGCTTGCTCTTTTTCCCGTCGATCTGGAGGCTCACGGTCCTACGCTTCTCCAAGTTGAGCAGCTCCTGGAAGAGCTCCTTCACGTTGTGGTTGAGCTTGGCCGAGGTCTCCATGAAGGCGCACTTCCACTTCCGGGCCAGGGCCTCGGCCTCGCCGCTCTCCACCTCACGGCTGGGGCTCTCGTCGCACTTGTTCCCCACCAGCATGATGGGGATGCTCTCCACGTCCCCTTTGATCTCGCAGATCTGCTCGTAGATGGGCTTGAGCTCCTCCAGCGACTGCCGGCTGGTGATGGAGTAGACCAGGATGAAGGCGTGGCCCTTGGAGATGGACAGCCGCTGCATGGCCGGGAACTGGTGGCTGCCCGTGGTGTCGGTGATCTGCAGCGTGCAGATGCTCTTGTCGCAGCTGATCACCTGCCGGTAGGTGTCCTCCACCGTGGGGATGTAGCTCTCCCGGAACGTGCCCTTCACGAACCTCAGCACCAGCGAGCTCTTGCCAACACCCCCGGCCCCGAACACGGCCACGCGGTAGTCATTGCTCTGTTCCGGCATGTTGCTTGGGACCTCCGCCTGTCACCAGGAAGCACCTAGCCGAGGAACCAGACGTGGGAGACGATTCCTTTGAAAAATAGAAAAAGAAGAAAATCTTGAGAAGGAGCACATTACCCTCGTTTGGTAGCTTAAAAAGAACAGGAGGGATATGTTTTGCTTTCATGCTCCCGACATAAGATAATTTGAATTTCATTTAAAAAGTCTACAATTCTAGTAATTATGGTCAATCTCCAATTTTCAATAGGACCGTTGCTCTATTCAGTAGCTAACTAGAGTCAGTCTGTTTCTCCTTCTCAGACCATGAACCTGAGCATCCCTGTGTCTAGGGAGAAGGTGCCAAGTCAGTCCAAGGGAGGTGGCATCAAGGGAAGGGAAAGGGGAGATGGGCATGAAGTACCCTCCAACATACACACACACACACACAAACACACAACCACACACACACACAAACACACACACACAAACACACATACACACATACACACACACAACGACACACACAAACACACATACACACATACACACACACAAACACACATACACACACACAAACACAACCCACATACAACCACACATACACACAAACACACACACACACACATACACACACACAACCACACACACAACCACAGAGGACCTTATTGTTTCACCCAAAGTACATTCAGGCCATACTATATGATTTTTGGTAAGTACAGGGGTGGGGAAGAGAATGCTGTTAATATTTATACAATGTTTATATTGACCCGTGAAATCCTCACCACCTACAGCCCTGGTCCCACTGTCCCCGTCATGCACTGAGAACACTAGAAACACAGGAGCATCAGGGAGTGTAACTTCCTGGACTTCACGTGGCTGGAGACAGGTGGGCCTGGCACACAAACCGAGTGTCACTGCCCCCCACGGGGTGTCCCCAGGCCATCTATACTGGGAGCTGGTGGCAGGGGCTTGGTCACCGCCAAGGCCATGGTGTGGACTGGGTCACTGAGCAGCAAGCATTGACAGGTAACTACAATGCTTGGAGGGCCCACTCATTCAAATCAAATTTCAATCAAAATTAAAATGATTATAATCTTTTTAAGAATTACCAGGAGTCACGTGTTATTGAGGTAACAGAAGAAACAGCCACAAGTGGTTGCTAAAATGGAGCAGAATGGGGTTTTTCTTCATTACTAACATTGCCTCCTGCCCAAGAGGAAGTGTACTGTCCTCACATATAGATGACCAACTATCTTTCGTCCTGTCTCTTCTTCGGGAAGGAAGGACATATAACAGACAAAGAAGTAGAGAATTAAGCAAGATCCATTCCCCCCCCCCCCAAGGTGGACAAGACTGTGGAAATGTGAAGCATGGAACCCATTTCTTCCAGGAAACCACGGTGCTGCTGGTCACGTTTCCCATCTCCAGTAACTCATGGACCATAAGAAAAGGGACTGCTCAGCAAAGTCAATTTCAGAGGCAAACGATTAAGCATAATTAGCCATGGAAATGAATAGGTGTAACTACGTCCAGTGGCAGACAGGGCATCGGATTGAAGCCCAGGATGCCGGCATTCTGTCTTCCAATTCATCTCCGAGCTTCAGTGTTTGCCTCCAAACCAGCTCAATGAAATCTTCAGCCATACTTGCAAGCACTTGGGAATCCCTCACCAACCAGGAGGCTGAAGAAGCATCAAATGTCCCAGGAAAACACAGAGAGGTGTAAGGTAGTTCAAAGACAGCAAAAGTCTTAAGGAAAGCCCATTCCGGAGTTTGGACAATCTATTAAATGCTCACAAGATCATTGCGATCAACTCAAGAGTGCAGAATTATAATACACTGTTCTAATTAAAAAAAAAAAAAAAATGCAGTGGTCTCTGGGACCTGGCTTGAAACCTCAGAACAAGCCACTCTCTGTTCTTGGGAGGTCATGTCCACACTCAGCCTTGCCTCATACTATGGCTGTTGAGCTCCAGTCTGGACTGGGAGCATTCACCTGGAAGGGAATGTGTGTTAAGCTCCGTATTCCAAAATCTCTACAGGAGCCCTTGGCCTTGAGCTCACGCTCATCCTGTGTGTGCTGAGTATGTGGCTGGCCTTGCTAAGGTGTCTCCATTATTCCACTGGCAACCAAAATGGAGAAAGCCAACATGAAACACAAGTAGGAAGAATCCAGAGCTACAGCTGTGCACTTGCCCGAGAACTATCTACTGAGCTTCCTGGAAAGGTCAGGCTCTGGGCGAGGGGTCAGAAAACCCAAGTGCAGAGGGCAGACCTAAGGCAGGGGCTCTGTTCCCATGGACTTTAGGATTAAGTGAAGCAGGCAGAAATGAGAAGATGACTTCACACATAATTAATAAATTATATCACAGTGGTGTTTCTAAAGAGAGGTCTGAGGGCAAGTCATCCAACCCAGGATTCCAGACACGGCTGCCCTAAGGTGGTGGCATAGAAGCAGGAATCTGACAGTGGTCAAATCATAAGCCAAGGCAGGAGGAGAGCCTAGTGGGGCCCTCAGGAGAGATGCCACCAAGGGCTGGGTGAAGATGTGGAGTGATGAACAGCACATTATCAAGGAGACATTGCCTCTTGCTGATGTCCAAGGGCGGGAGTAGAGTCAATGTTCGTGCCGGGGTACTAAGCCAGTGCTGTCATCTGGGCAGAGCTGGGCAGGCGGGTAAGCAGTGGCATGTTAGCCAAGAAGAAAGGCAGGTTTGAAGAAGATGATGAGGAAGCAGCTGTGATTGCTTCAGGTTTGTAGGACAGACAGGTAGAGATAGTATCTCTTGGTGACTGGGCTTTAGTCTGAAAGGTCAGCAGAGAAGTCTAGTCTAGCAATAGATGCGTAGGTCTCATCTACACAGAAATAGCACTATAAAAAGTAAAATTAGCCAGGGAGAAGGCACGTAGCAAGAGAGAAGACCAAATGCCAAATCTGATGTAAGAAAACTTGGTGAGTTATCTACTTACACTTCCTGCACTAGAGCTGCCTGCAACAGAAGACAGACGCAATAATAGCACCTTCTTTTCAGAGATGCTAGGGGGCGCCAGTGAGACAAGACAAGACCCAGCACTGGTGTGGTTGGGAACCGAAGCTCTCTGGCTACATTTAGTGAGGACTGGGCAGCAAAAGGGATCACAAAGGAGCAGTAGGGTCAGGGGTACAAACTGGAGAAAAGACACAAAAGTGCAAAGAAGGCAAAACAAACAAACAAACAAACAAAGTCCTGGAGGGGATGTAGCTGAAGCAGTGTTGAGAAGGAAACTGTAGCTATGAATATCTATGTTAAATAAGAACGAAGATTGCAAATTGGTAACCTAATCACCCAACTAAACCAAAGTAAGAAAAATGTAGGAAAGATTAAAGTGAGAGTTAGTACAACAAAGAGTAGAAAAACAATAGAGAGAAATCAAGAAACTCAAAGCTGGTTCTTTCAAAATATCAACAAAACTAACAAACTTTTTGCCAACTGACCAAAGAAGTGAGGAGACTTAACTGCTAAAATCAGAAGTGAAAGAGGAGACAGTACTACAGACCTTGCAGAAATATGAAGTGTTAGAAGGAGCTTCTGTGACCTGCCTCATGGTAACATGCTAACACTAGTGGCTCAGATGAGCTCAATCAAGCAGAAATGGAAGATCTGAAGAGATCTGTAGCAGAGTAGTAATCAAAAAACTATCCATAAGGAAAGGCAGGTCCAGACGGCTTCACTGGTGAATTCCAGCAAACATTCGAAGGGTTAATACCAACACTTTACAAACTCTGCCAGAAAGTGGACTAGGAAAGAACACTTGTCACTGTTTTTGAAGCCCTGATGCCAGCTTGAAGCAAAGATTTCACAATAAAACTACACACCAGTATCTCTTATGAATATATACAAAAATCTTCAACAAAATACTAGTGAACTGCATCCATCAATATATAAACAAGATTGTACATTATAACAAAGTGAGATTTCTACCAGGAATGCAAAGTTGGTTTAACATTCAAATATTACTATAACATACCATTATCAATAAAAGACTAAAAAATTGATAGATCTCAGTAGATACAAAAAAGAATGAAGTTGACAAAATTCAGCACTCAGTCATGATTTAAAAAAAAAAAAAAAGAGGATCAAGAATAAAAGCACATTCTCCCAACCCCAACCAGAAAAAGAGCACATCATGCAACAGGGCAACTAAGAAAATACTTAATGATGAAAGACTGAAGGTTTTCTCCCAAAGACCAAGAAAAAGACAAGAGCTCTCAGTCTTAGAGCATCTATTTACCATTTTCCGGGAGGTTTTGACTAGAAGAAAAGTCAAGAACATGAAATAAAAGGCGTCCAGATTGGAAAGGACAAAACAAAACCATTTATGGCAGACGGCATAACCTTGTCCATAGAAAATTTTAAGAAATCTTCCACAAAGAAAAAAGAACCCTAAAAGGGTTTTGAGTGTCCTTGTGGAAATCAACCGTATTTCTACACGCTTGCAATGAATGATCTGAGACAAAATTAAGAAACCAATTCCATTTATAGTATCATCAAAAAGCATAAGATCCTCAGGAATAAAATTAATGAGGAAGCATAAACATTACACTCTGACAATTAAAAAATATTGTTGAAAGAATCTAAAAACCTAAATAAGTGGAAAGGCACCCATGTTTAAATGTCAGAGGACTTAATTTTGTTAAAATGGCAATATTCCTCAGATCACCTATGGATTCAATACAATTCCTACAAAAATCCCAAACGGCTACTTTACAGAAATTGACAAGCTGATTCCAAAATTCACAGGAAAATTCAAAGGGCCCAGGATAGTGTGACAATGTTGAATGTAGGAAGAAGGGAGGAAGGAAGAAGTTGGAGAGCGCGCACTTCCGACTCCAAACTCACCGAGGGCAGCAAGCCACTGCACGTGCTCGTCTCTTGATTCGGAAACGGATTCACAGATACAGAGGAAGAGGTCCAGAGACCCCAGCGTGAGAAATGACATGTTCAGGGTTCACAGGGTGGTCAGCCAGATTGTTCTGAGTGAACCTCATCTTTCAAAACTATCGTGTGAATGAAATATCAAAATTTTTTAGGTATCATAAAACACCGCGACACCTCATAGGTTTGGATCTCGGACCCAAGTTCAAAGACAATATCCGAACTGACAGAGTGTGGGGAGGGAGACTGAGGCAGTGCTGGGTGTGACTGGTGTGTCAGGGGCTGTGGCGGGAACCAGAGCCATCATGCAGGGCATTTCGGGGCCACAGGACTAAAGAGATGGCCAGAAAGGCAAGCGTGGATTCTCTGGGAGATTCTGGGCTTAAGAGAAGGGGAGGGACGATCAGTCTGGGGTACTCGAGGGGAAAGTGTATCAGGATGGGTCTCACGGAGACACAAAACCCCGACCCCAGACCAACCCCAACCACCTGTGATGTTTCAGCTGAAAGACTTTCAAACAAACAAATGAAGGATGAGTTGATTTAAAAGACAAAGGAGATTGTAAGAGGCGCTTTCATCCACACCCAGGCCCCTTCCTTCCTTCCGCACCCTAACCCTGTCTCTCTTTCCAGGAATAGCCGCTGTTGAAAAGAAGGAACACTCAGTTGTCACTTCCTGATGTTCACGATTATAATTTTAAATAATGCACTCGCTGCTTGAATCCTAGATCTTAGTGCCTTTACTTATGACTGGGCCACGTCCTTCTGTGGGATTAGCACAATGCCTTCCTCAGCTGCCTAGGCTTTGTTAGTTCTCTATTTTTAAAGTACATTATTTAAAGTACAGTATTTCAATTTCCTAGGTTCAATACTGACAATTTATTCCAAGATTTATATTAAGTCTTTTGCCTGCAGGTTGTTTCTAAACCCTATCAATAAACAGCATTAAAAGGGTTTTGTAGGGATGCCTGGGTCACTCAGTCGGTTAAGCGTCTGCCTTCGGCTCAGGGTCTTGAGATCGAGTCCTGCCATCAGGCTCCTTGCTCAGTGGGGAGTCTGCTTCTCCCTCTGCTGTGTCCTCTCTTTCTCTGACTAATAAATAAGTAAAATCTTTTTAAAAAGGGGAGGGGGTTGTACAGATTCTTCAAGGCAAAAGTAGAGAGTAGGATTGAACCCACTGAGGAAAAGATCACTGTCAGTCAGACTTGCCTGGCTGATGGGTAATTTTCTGTGTCAGCATCACGGGGTCTTAGGTACGGCTGGGTTTTTCCTCCTCACTTTTTAACTTTTTTCCCTTGGTGACTCTTAGTTGCCAAGTTTGGGATTCCAGTCTATTATCACCTTCCTCGGATCCATTTTTGTTTTGGTGGAAACATTACTGATAAATTCTGATGCCACTGACATTTCTGAGTGCATGCCTTTCTCACCTGGTAGATGCAATCCCGCAGCCAAACTAAGCTCAAATTGTGCTTTCCTCAGATTTTAAGGATTCTCTGATTTTTGACCTTATCACCCAGGGATACCCATGCAAAATCCAAGTCAGTAGGAGATTCTTATCTCTAGAGGGAAGCTGGGATCTTCCCTTTCCTTTGGCAAGCTGAGAATATTCTCTGTACTCTGGGAGTCACATCTCACCAGGATGGGTGGAAAACTGCTTTTTCATTGTTTTTTGAGGGTTGGGGAAGGCTGCAAAACCTGATCACCTCACAGCCTGGCCGAATCTTCTCTTTTTAAAAAAGTGCATCATCCCAGCCGCCATGCCCTCTCTCTCTTTCTGGAACTCTTCCTAGGTGATGGAGGGAGTGTGCCTGTTCCTGATTTCTCTAGAATCTTTCCCTTTATCCTTTCAAGCACCTTTCTGGCACTCTGGTCTTCCTTTCTCACAGAAGCAGTTTTCTTTCTCATCTCAAGGAAGGCAACACCATGCTGTCATGAGAGCGCTGACGGACATTTTGGCTGCTGTCCTTGTCACACATCTGAGCTCTCTCGGGTCCTATCTGTCCGTTGTTCACAGCCGTTGTTTTCACGAATGTCTGCTAATCCCCGGTTGTCCCCTGATTTACGAAAGAACCACCACGTTGGCTGGGAGGGGCAGCTGGAGGGGCTCTCCGGGTGCACCGATCTGTCCCCCAGAGCCTGTGCCCTGAGTAGGACGATGGTCTGGATACGTCTCTACTCTCCTTGCTGGAACTTGTCTGGATTCAAGACTCTCTCAGCCCCTTACACGTCTGAAAAGCTCATACACAGATCAATGAGGGAAAGGGAGGAAGTGAGCCATCCCAAAGTATCAGAAATTGCGTGTCTTATACTAAAGAATTCAAAATGAGACATTTTAAATACTGGAACTGAGGTTAGCGGTACGGTACTGTAATTTATAAGAAATACACATTTGATCATTCAGATGATGAAAAGACATTTTTCGTATGCATTTGGTCTTCATCATGGTTCCCGGCGCACAGCTTCCAAAACCCTTGGCATCTCCTGAGGAAGGACACCAATGGGGGTGTCTTCCAGTAAAAGGTCTGGTCTCTGGAGCCCTAAAGGGGAAATGGGTGTCTTGTTACTGATGAGGAGCCCCTTTCCACCACACTGGGTTTATGTTAGTGAGGCGAACTTTGAAAAGTGCCTAAAGATTGGGGGGCTGCTTGCCCAGGGGACCAGCCCTGAAGAGAGCCTCCGAATCTGCAGCTTCCCGGCTTCCACCTCCGGGGAGGAGAGAAGGCCTGGAGGTCCACGCTGCCAATGGCCAGTTACTTCGTTGATCATGACCATGTCATGGAGACACCATAAAACCCCAAAAGGATAAGATTTGGAGAGATCCCGGGCACAGGGGCTGTCGGGAGAGCGGGCATGGCAGCTCCGCCCTCCTCAGCCCGGCCCGAGCCTCTCCTCTTCCATCTGGTCTCCCCAAGCTCCCTCCTACCGAATAAGCCCCTGACCTAGTGAGCCCCGTGCTTCCCGGAGCTCCCGGAGCCACTCTAGCAAATTAATCAAACGCAAGGAGGGGGTCGTGGAAATCTCTGACTTCTAGCCAGTCGGAAGCGCAGGCGACCATCGGGGCTTGCCACGGGCATCTGAAAGGGAGAGCCGGCTGCCTGCAGGACTGAGCCCTCAGCCCGAGATCTCATTTCCTCTCGGCTGCGCAGCGTCGGAAGTGAGCTAACGGGCAGGACGCCCAGCCAGGACCTGGAGAGGTATGGGGTGTGGCGGGGTGTGGGGGGACGCGGGCCCTACAGGCGCTGTCACAGGGTGCAGAATGACAGGAGGCTATCCTAGCCTATAGGGCTAAGAATCGGGGGGAAATCAGACTTCGATTTCCTGAGTCACAGAAGTTGCCCATCCAGACATCCTGTGGGAGAAACAGCAGATTCCTACGAATGAGGAAAAAGGAGTATGTCGGTAAAACCACAGTCTTCACCTGCTCTCTAGCTTGAATTAAGCTTGCTGGAAAAAAAAAGAGAAAATTATATATATGTATATATATATATATAATGTTTTCTTTTATATATATATATGTATGTATATATATTTATACACACACACATATATATGTAAAATAAATCATTCAAACCTAATCTCCTAGATTAGAAGAATTCAGCTCAGGAAGTGTGAGCATTTAGAAAAACCTGACCGTCTGGGGCTCTCTTGCCCGAAATCCCCACAGATGGTCTGAGATCAAAGGCACGTGCCTCTGCTGGAGATGACACAGGTGATCTCTGCTCCATCCTGGCCTGGTCCTCCAGGACGCCTTCTCCTCAAACACATGCATCTTTATCACAACATTTACACTTCGTTGTTAAACAAATTCCATGTAAATTCTCTAGAGAGGAGAGCATACCTTTACTTATTTCTAGAATCTCGATTTAATTAAACATTCGCTTCATGTCCCTTCTTTGTGGACCCTAAAAAATGACTGATTTGTTCGTGGGAAACATTTGTCAGACAGAAAGAGTTAAACATCTAAACATCGGGGCTTGTCTTTCCCCAAAGAAGCAGACTCCTTTTCCCGGAACCTTGCCTCGTGGTGTTCTGGAAACATCCTGCCCTGCAGTGTAAGGACAGGTGTTAAAACAGGACAGACACAGCTGTCTGCACCCAGATAATGGGGCCGCCACCACTGGGGGTGGTCAGGAGGGGGGTGTCCTCAGGTACCCCTGCAAGACTCACGGTATCCACAAGAACAAACCAAATGGAGAGACACGGAGACGCTGCTTGGATTGGGGTACGTGATTCTCTAAGGCTGTCATTATTAGAGGCAAGTCATAGCCCGCAGCTGAGGCACAGAAGAAAGGTCCCCTGGTGGTCGTCCGAAGCTGTCCCCTGGACTCCATGCTCAGAAACGCGATGGAACAAAGTAACATGCATTTCGTGAAGCTTCACACACTGCCAAGAGCCTGACTATATTTGGGGCACTTTCTGCCTACCTCCCTTTCTTCCCACGTGGGTATGGGAAATGAAAAGGCAAATCTTGCGGCTAAAAAGACCATCATCACCCTGGTCAGAGGATCAGTTCCCAGGTCGGACCCTCCACACGCGCTGGCGCGAGCTGACCCCGCGGCGGAGGGGACCCCGGAGGAGGAAGGCCGCGGGAACTAGGGAACTCTGTGGACCAGGAGCAAGAAAGGGTCCGGCGCCAGGCGCCAAGGCTCAGTGTGCGGCCCCGGGCGGCCCCGGGCCTTCCTTCGCCATCAGCCTATTGAAACGGGCCTCTGCACAGGTGCACGTCGTTAGGCGGGCTTCTAGGTTGAGCCAAAGAAAAGCCGACAAAATCGGCAAGTGGCTACAGAGGCCTCCCTCAGACAGCCATGAGCTACTTGTTACTCAGGCCTCGGGGGTCTTAGCTAAGAAGCACTGCCAAGTCCAAGGTCATGAAGCTTCAGCCCCATGAATTTTTCTAAGAGTTTCATGACTTTCGTTCTGACAGTCAGGCCGCTGACCCGTTTTGAGTTAATTCTTGTATACGGTGTGAGAAAGGCCCAACTTCATGCCCCTGTGGCTATCCCGTCATCCCCACACCACTTGCTAAAGGAGACAATTCTTCCCCCAAAGAACGATCTTGATCCTCCTCGTCCAAAATCGATGAGCCGTGCCGGTGAAGGTTTATTTCTAGACTCCCCACCCCACTCCGTCGGGCTACCTGTCTTCTTAGGCTCCACCACACTGTTTTATCTACTGTGGCTTTGCAGTAAGTTTTAAAATTGGTAGGTGTGAAGCCTCCAGCTTTGATGTTTTTTTCAAGATAGTTTTGACTATTGGGGGCCCCCTGGAATGTCACACAAATAAGTAAATTGGACTTTGGCAAAATTAGAAGCTTTTTTTCAGCAAAGAACATATTATCAAGAAAGTGAAAAAAGACAACTCACACTGGGGGAAATATGTCCTCCACTCTGATAAGACGCTATCAGGAAAAGACAGAGACTCAGAACGGAGTAGTTAAACAAAAAACAAACCCACCAAAATATGGACTAAGGGCTCGTCTAAATATTTCTCTGAAGAAAATATACCTGTGGCCAAGAAGCACATGAAAAGATGTTCCACATTCGTCACCAGGAAAACGCAGCTCAAAGCCACTCTGAGGCACCCTTCACACCCGTAGGATGTGGACTCTCCAAAATCCAAAGAAATGACCAACAAGCCATCAGAGAAGACCGTGGAGAAATTAACCATAGAACTGGCACAGCAATCCACTTCTGGGTGTACATCCCCAAATAACTGACAGATAACAACACACAGACATGTAGCTACAATACTGACAAGATGCTCGCACACCGTGTTCGCGGCAGCACTGATCACGACAGCCAGCAGGTGGAGCGACGCAGCGTCCGCGGCCGGAGGACTCTACAAACCGAACAGGGCATACGCGCAGTGCATCATTACTCAGCCGGAACGGGGCCGGAAGTCCGGACACCTGCTAAGGCACGGATGAACCCCGAGTGCAGCACGCCAAGTGCCATGAACCAGTCACAGAAGGACGGGGATGACAAGGTCCCACCTACGTGAGCTCCCCCGAGTGCTCAGATTGGTGGAGACAGAGCGGCAGGGGCTGTGCCAGGCCTGGGGGAGGAGACGATGGAGGGTTAGTGTCTGTCTGACGGGGACGGAGCTTCAGTGTGGGGAGGTAGTGGGTTCCTCAGCCACGTGGTGGCAGGACAGTGTGAACGTGTGCCAGGCCACGCATGTCCAGTGATGCACGGAGGGTTTTGGAGGGGAGGGGGGGAGGGGTTGAGACGGCCTAGTGGTGGGTACTACAGAGGGCACGGATTGCATGGAGCACTGGGTGGGTGCATAAACAATGAATCTTGGAACACTGAAAAAGTAAAATTAAATTAAAAAAAAAAAAGAAAGTGATGCAAGTGGTGAATTTTACGTCGCCTGTATTTTAGCACAAGAAAGTCTGATTGTATGTGTGAACATTTTTAGTAACCGCAGAACCAAAACCTAAGGACCACATGCAGGACACGAGCACAGTGGGCAGCAGCGGCAGCAGACGGTCCCTCCCCTTGGTCACCCACGCCGCACAGTAAAAGCATTAAGGGTCTGATCTGATCTGGCAAAACCAAACAAAAATCTAAATTCCCAAGAAGACCAATTAACACGGGCACCTACTTCCTGGACCCACTCCTCTACTGCACTGAAGGTGACGTGAGGCATGGCTCTTTGACACTAAACCCCGTGAGACTCGTGTCCAGCACGGGAGCCACTCCCCACGGGAGCTGCGGCAAGACTCGAGGGAGAAGTCTTGCACTGGATTTCGGACCTTAGGACAAAAAAGCTGCTGCATACCCCATTCACAGCTGTGATACCACTGCTAACGTAAGAGGATGCTAGTTTGTATACACTGCATACATTACCTAAATTAACTTCACCTGGGGCGCCGGGGTGGCTCAGGGTGTCAAGCATCCGCTTTTGGCTCAGGTCATGATCTCGGGGTCCTGGGATCGAGCCCCGCATCAGGCTCTCTGCTCAGCAGGGAGCCTGCTTTCCCCCCCCAACCTGCCTCTCTGCCTACATGTGATCTCTGTCTGTCAAATAAATAAATAAAATCTTTAAAAAAACTTTAAAAAATTAATTAATTAATTAACTTCACCTGTGCCTTTACGTTTTAAAATGTAGGTTCTTTACAAAATGAAAAATTACAGGTATGGCTCACATGTTGTATTTGCTGGTATGCAGTGTTCTGGAACAAATCCTTACACTTTTTTCTTTAGCAAACGTTCAACAGCACGTTATAATTAATCACATGAGTTATAAAATTGAATTAAAGGTGATTTCTTTAAGAAAATTTTTAGAATCCTCTTCTAACTAATAGTTACAGGCAAAAAAAGCCCCAAGTCATCAGAAAAATACTGATTTTCCTGCTGCGACAAAGTATATAAAATAATATGTCAACACGTGTCGTGACAAACCAAAATCAGAATCCTATAGAAATATAGGATATACAGAATCCTATAAAATCTGTCATATATCTGAAATATAGGATATACAGAATCCTACAGAAAGATACATCAGAAATAGTAATGCATGAGGTCGCAAGGAGCCATAGGAGAAGTTTCAGAGGAGAGATTTGCTACAGTGGAGCCGAAGTACAAAGGTCTGAACACACCCGTGCATCTAGTATTTGCTCTAACGAGTCTCTCTCCGTGAGACGCTCCGGCACGAGCTCTCTTCTGTCAGTGTTGGCTGGTTGGTTTGTGTGCTCTCCCCACTCCTGGCCCAGTATCGGCGCCGCAAAGGCAGGGTCCCTGCTGAATTCATTCACCAGGCGCCTGACTCATCGGGAACCCTCAGCACGTACTAAGTGATTATCTGTTGCTGGAATGCATCTCGGTGAGCCAAACAAGGAAAATCGTACCAGAGAAGATAAATGAGTCCTTCAAAGAAACAAAATGAAGTTGTGAAACATGGACAGAACACTGACCACTCACAGTTGACAACGACAAGTGAAATAAAAATTTCCAAAAGGAGACGTGCTAACGTTGTAGGAGACAGAGCCGGGGTGCAGAATTTATTGTACCGTTCAGTAAGTTCTTACAGCAGAGAAGTGTGAGCCAAGCGTGGGCAGGAGCTCCGGGCTACTGTGCGTTCTGGATACTTGGTTTAATTTTCCCTCACCTGTTTCATCTGCTCCCTACCCCTACACCTCCGGGCTTTCCTATCTTGGCTATGATAAATCACGCTGCGATAAACATAGGAATGCAAGTGTCCTTTTCAATTCGTGTTTTCATTTTCTTTGGGTAAATTCCCCACAGTGGGATTACTGGCTCCTCCAGTGACTTTCTGAGGACCCTCCATAGTGGTTCCCGCAGTGGCTGCACCAGCTTGGGCTCCCACCAACAGTGCACAAGGTTCCTTTTCCACTACATTCTCAGCCACACTTGTTATTTCTCGTCCTTCTGATTCGAGCCATCGTGACAGCTGTGAGGTGGTGCCTCACTCACACTCCCTGATGACACGTGGGCTGAGAATCTTTCCGTGTGTCTGTTGGCTCTCCGCATGTCTTCTTTGATAAAATGTCTATTCAGGTCTTTTGTCCATTTTTAATCAGATTATTTGAGGAGTTTTTTGGTGTGTGTGTTGACTTATATAAGTTCTCTACACATTTTGAATATTAACCCCTTCTTGGATATATCATTTGCAAATACCTTCTCCCATTCGCTAGATTGTCCTTTTGTTTCATCAATGGCTCCCTTGGCTGTAGAAAAGCTTTTTATTTTGGTGCAGTTCCAATAGTTTGATTTTGCTTTTGTTTCCCTTGCCTGAGAAGACATGTCCATAAATACGGTGCTAGGGCCAATGTCCAAGAGATTACCGCTTGTGTTTTCTTTTAGGTGTTTTACAGTTTCAGGTCTCACATTTAGGTCTTTTATCTCTTTGAGTTTATTCTTGTACATGGTGTAAGAAGGCGGTCCAGGTCCATTCTTTTCTATATACCTATCTTCAAATGTGTTTTTAAATATAAAATAAGTATTTTTAATTTATAAGAGATAAGAATGTATATATTATATTACATATGAGGCAAGTATTTTAATATATATATAAACAATATATAATAATATGTAATATACAAAAATAAAACCTTTAAGATAAGGTTCAAATTCTTGGACACACTTTGCAAGGAGATAAGAAGCAACCAGAAAAATGCCGTCTACTGCTGCAGAACGGCTTACTAATTACCTTGCAGCACGGACTATGTAAGTGTTGCCAAATGAAAAGGCAAGTCCTGCGTTTATCTTTCATACAACAAGCAACTGTTCTAAATTCATTGCCGTTTTCTGTATGGCAGATGGCTTTGAGCAGCCGGCCATCTAGCAGGTATTATACAAAACTAAGCAGACTTTCTCCATCTCTGTGATATGAAGATGAAACTATAAGCATGAGAAGGAGACACAGTCCCTCCTTTGGGAACACAACTGCCCTATGAAGAGAGCAGTTTGGAGAGAGATGCATAAAATCACTCCTAGGAGAGTCATGTAGATGTCATTGAGACGGCGACACGGGCTGTTCCTGCCTTTGTTCCCCCTGACCAGAGCAACTAACATCTTGTCAAAAACAAGACGGGGGCGGCTGAGTGGCTCAGTCTGCCTTCGGCTCGGGTCGTGATCTCAGGGTCCTGGGATCGAGCCCCGCCTCGGGCTCTCTGCTCAGCGGGAAGCCTGCTCCTCCACTTGTCTCTCTCTCACCATTTCTGCCTCTCTCTCTCTCTCAAATAAATAAATAAAATTTTTAAAAAAGAAAAAGAAAAAAACACCACTGAGAGAATCCTAGAACATGGAGGTGAGGTGGAAACACCCCTGCCTGCACCCCAGAGCCCAAGACAGTCCGTGTTAGAGGAACCACCACACACTGACCACATCACCCCTTCCCCTGAGCCTCTGGTTCCTTCGAGGGGAAAAGAGAACCCAGGAGAGACAACCAGCCTGCCCCAGCACTGTGGGCCACTCTGTGGGAGTCCCTCCTCTGATTCACACCATGAGACCTGCAGCAGAACCTCCGGGGCTTGCCCCTGGGAACCCGTGAACAGAAAATCTGAACAAAGCAATGACTAGTAAGGGAATTGACTCTGCTATAGAAAGTCTCCCAATAAAGAGAAGCCCAGACCAGCGGCTTCACTAGTGAATGTAAAGGAGAGTCGACGTCAGTCCTTCTCAAACTCTTCCAGAAAAAGGAAAAAAGAAAGAAAAGGAGGGAATACTCAACACCCGTATCAGAAAAAACACTATTAGAAAAGTCAATGACAGGCCAATTCCCTGATGAGTTTAGACGCAAAAATTCTCCGTAAAATACTGGCAAACTGATCTCGGCAGCACGTCGTAAGAATCGTTCACCTTAATCACGTGGGGCTTATCCCTGGGACACAAGGACGGTTCCATACCTGCAGATCAACACGCGACCGATCACATCCACAGAATGGAAGAAGATCGTCAGACGGTCGTCTCAACAGACGCAGGACGAGCATGGGACGAAATCCAACATCCACTCAGGACGAAAGCACTCGACAGATCAGGTGCAGAAGAAACCTATCTCAACATAAGAAGATCATATATGGCAAGTCCACACTAACACCATCAACGGAGAAAGGCTGAAAGCTTTTCCTCTACGGACACCACGCCTCCTGGTGTGGTGACACCACTCCTACTCAGTAGGGTACGAGAGATGGTAGCCAGAGCAGTTGGACAAGAAAAGAAATAAAGGCATTAGAATTGGACAGGAAGAATCAAAATTGTCTCTAATTTGAAGATAATATGATTCTACATAGAGAAAACTCCAATGGCTCTACCAAAACATCGTTAGATCTAATCAATGAATTTCACAGAGTTGCGAGATCTGAAACTTACATAAAAATCAGTAGCATCTCTATGCACTATCAACAAATTTTCTAAAAGGAAATGTTCATTGCAGACTATTTACAATAATCAAGACACAGAGACGATCTTAGTGTCCGTGATGAATGAGGGCATGAAGGGGTCATGTAAATGTACATAATGGAATATGAAGCAAGCATTAAAACAGCAAAGAACTCCTATCATTTGCAACAACACAGATGGACACGGAAGGCGTGATTCTAAGCGGGATAAGTCAGGCAGAGGAAGACGGACGCCACACAATTCCACTTACACGCAAAATCGACAACGTGCAAACAAAGACTCTTTTCAAGGTCATTGAAAACGAGTTTGCACATGCAGTTACCAGAGGCACAGGGTGGGAAGGGGAAAAGTGGAGGAAGGTAGTCAAAACAGAGACGCCTCCAAGTTCTAAATGCACGGTTCGTACGACTGCCTTGTGCAGCCATGCTGACCGCGCCAGCACGGCCCT
Source organism: Mustela lutreola (assembly GCF_030435805.1). NCBI lineage: Eukaryota > Metazoa > Chordata > Mammalia > Carnivora > Mustelidae > Mustela > Mustela lutreola. Next base: position 98,861,748 of record NC_081301.1, read on the forward strand.
GAGGTCCGCGGGGACGCTCGTGAGGATGTAAATCTCGAGTTCCCATCGCAAGGGGAATATTTTTTTCTTTAAAACCTTTTTTTTCTCTTTCTTTTCTTTTTCCTATATTTATATAAGAAAATGAAGAAAATGGGTAGTAGATGAACTTGCTGGGGTGCTCATGTCACAATGTACGTACATCAAATGACGATGCTATGTGCCCTCAGCCTATACAGTGAATCAGTATGTCCATTATTTTTTATACAACTGGGGAAAACGATGCTTCTACTATTACATGTCTTGGTCAGAAGCAAGGTGAATGTGTCCACATTTGAGAATGTGGTGCGGGTGTCAGAGGGGAACGGAGACCAGAGAAGGGCTCCCTGCAAAGTGGCCATCGCAAAGATTTGCGAGAGGCAATGGTGTGAAGCCTGGGTACCCGGGAAAGAGCTCCCTGGCAGTGAGGGCGTCAGGTGCAAGCAGATACCAGCGTGACCTGTTTTCAGACCACGGAGGATTCCAGACACAGGGAGGGAGATGGGGGAAGGTCGATGCGGCCCGCAAGTAATGGGCAGGGACGGGTGATGGTGCTAAGCCAGCATTTACCATGAGAAGGATGCTGGTCCCTGAGGGATTTTAGGAGAGGAGGGACAGTGGGACTCCTGCTGTGGGGGGCCTCCTTGAGGACTCAGTAGGGCAGGGTGCAGGCAGGAGACAGTCGGGAGGTCCTGGCTTGGACCAGGTGATGGTAGAAGGGGTGGTCAGGGCCATCCCCGCTCAGCTCACCCTCTGGGTCCACGACTATAAATGCCAACCATATGCCAGCCATGGCCAATGGCGTACCCACGGCCAGGCCCCTGCCCTACACTACAGCCTTACAGGCCCTCTCCCTGCTGGACCTCTTTGCTTGGATGCCTTGGGGACATCCCAAAACAACAGGTGCACAACTGATTTACCTATAACTCCTCAACATCTCCCCTCGCAACTTGCTTCGTCTTGGCAGATGGCAACATTCCCTTCCAGCTGTCTGGGCCTAAACCCTCAGAGCCCTCCTGAACCCATCCCGACCTCTGGTACCTCGTGCCCGGGCCATCAGTAGAGCGTCTCTGTGATGTCTCCCGAACATGGCTGGACCTCACCATGGATCGCCCGTGCTCCCTAACATGTCTCATGCCCCTCAGCTGGGTCACTGCAGCCACTTCCTAAGCAGAGAGCGGGCTTCATCCTCAAGCTGCTCTCATCAACTCCCGGAAGGTACGAGACCTTGTCACCTCTGTACTCAAAACCTTCCACTGACCACGCTGTCTCAGAGAACAGCCGCTGAAGGGCTCGCCCCCACACTCAGCCTCACCTCCCCCTGCACCTCCCCAGCTCATCCAGCCACATGTCTCCTTGCTCCCCGGATAACAGCTGGTATGCTCCTGCCCCAGGGCCTTTGCACTGGCAGTTCCCTCTCCATGGACCACTCTTCCCCACTCACCTTCTACAAACCTATGTTCAAATATCCCCTTCTCAGTCTCCCTGACTGTCTCGGTGCATGATCTCAGCCCCGACCACAGGAGGGCAGCCACGTGAGGGGAGGCAGGGCCAGGAGGTACCGTGATGGCCACGTGCGCTTCAGACCACACAGCACAACCACTGAAAGGGGCCGGCTGCAGCGGAGAAAGCGGACAAGAAGTTACAGTAAATTGCGCCCAAACGCAGACAGCTTGGACCAGACAGGCGACGGGGAAGACCGAGTACAGGCAGTGTGCCGCGGAACTGATGGTGGTTGGTCAGGAAAGAGGTCAGATGGGGAGTGGAGGGCAGTAAAGCATCAGGGAAACTGGTCGGGTTTCCAAATCGCAGAGCGGAGGGACGGGGCCGGACCCTCTCCTGAGAGCACGCTGGGCAGAGGACGGTTTGCAGCGGAGATGTGAGATCATGAGCTGCGAGCATGTTTGGGCCGTCGAGGCTCACGGCACGTGGGCAGGTGGATGACGTGCGCAGCCCCTGCTGTGGCCCCGGGACCGCGGTGTGAGGCTGGGAGCCACGCTGACATCAGGCCTGAAGCCCAGAGCGGACAAGACGGCTTGCAAGACCCACGAGCGAACCACAGAGGCCTCCAGCTCGGAACCTGAGTCTGCAAAGCTCACGGGAGCACCGGGGGGTGGGAGCGGCTGCATGGAAGGGCCATGCTGTGGAAGCCACAGGGAGCAGGCGGGGAGGAAGGAACAGCTGAGCTCTCCCGGGTGACATCTGCACACGCCATGAGGATGGACGCCGGACGTGGGGCCGACGCTCTTGGAGAAGGACGAAGAGCATCAGAGGTCGGAAGCCGACGGGATGAGCAAAGGCAAGGACGTGGACTCGGGGCCTGAACCGCTGATCAGTATTGATTTGTGTCCTCTCCACAGTCACCACGCAGGTCAGCAGAACATGCCACGGAAGTCTGCGGCGGCCCGCGTGTGTGGGATCCAATGACAGGTGACCCTGGACTGTCCTCAGCACCTCCTGTCCTCCGCAGGCTTCGGTCGGCACCGGGCCCCCCAGGAGCCTTACAGAGATGAAGAGCCCAGAGCCACAAAGGCGTCAAGCAGGGGACATGCTTACAGACACAAAACAGCATGAATTCAGGGACAGAGGCAGGACTGCCTGCGGGGAGAGGAGCTCGGTCAAGGAACAGAAGGAAAGAGTTGGCAAAAGGAGGAGCACGGATTTAACCAGAATCAGAACACGGAGTCCCTACAGGCCTAGCTCAAAGAGCAAGATATAAAGGAAAAAAAAAAATCCATCTTTCAAGATTAGTTGGAGTGTGTATCCCCCAGTCTTGGCTAGAACGAGCCAAGGCCAGAGGCCAGAAGCCTCTCCGGAAGCAAGGTTCAATGTCAGACCGGGGCTCCACGCCGGCCTCCACAGCAGAGGAACAAAGCCGAACCATTCAAAGCAGAGAGAGCAGAACCATTCAACGCTGACCAGACGGCGACCACAACCAGCACAGCCGGGCGTCCGGACCCTCCAGCAGGGGCAGAGAGGCCCAGACAAGCTGCATCTCAGAAACGCCTCCCATCCAGACGCTCATGTGGCCTCAACGTTCAGATGCGGGAGCAGAGCCTCCGGGGGCGCGAAGGACTGGCAGTCGGTGCACAGCGAGGAGGTGGCAGAACCGCACTTCAGCTGAGGCTCAGCAAACCCTGGAAGGCATCCCCGCCGGTCCCAATCAGCAACAACGGAACCAGAGCTCAGGATGCTAGAACCGTGAGGAAGGAGGTTTTCTGTAGGAAAATGCACTACGGCCAAGCTCCTTCCAGAATGGTCTCATATTACTTTAAAAATGCAACAGCCACGTTAGGCAGCGAATCCCAGATGGCCGCGTATGTTTTCTGACTCAGTCGCCAAGAGCAGAGATCCGCCGGAGACCTGCTGGAACAGGAGGGTCGGTTCCGACATCTCCGCCTGCGTCGTAAGAAACCTGCTGTCGTCGGGGCTGGCTACGCTGGCATCTGGTCAAGGAGGGATAGGCATGAAGCGATAGCCGATGAGTGAGAAAGCCAGAGAGATAAACTGCTGTGTCGTACCCCCAGGGTCAGGAGGCTATTTCACAGACAGCTTTCTGTGAGCCTCAGGGGACAGCTGACGGGCAGGGCGCACGGTGAGAGAGCCCCTGGTCTGACGTGCGCAGGTGTGCAGACGGCTGGGGCTGGTGGCTGGTAGCACAGTTGGGAAGACAAGTCCAAGTTCATACACAAAGGAGAACGCCATCGAGCTGGACTCTCCCTGGGGTAGAGCTGGGTGAGCTGCTGGCTTTGTTCTAGACACAGAGACCTGGATACGGATGATGCCCCCCCTTGCCCAGTATCCGCGGAAGGTGCAGTCCACATTGAAAGTCACAGGCCTGCCCCAGGAAGACAATCGGAGGGTGAAGATGACACAGGGAGGAAAGTGTCCCCCTCCAAGGGCTGCTCGGTCTGAGCGCTCCGCTTCCCCCCTCCAAGGGCTGCTCGGTCTGAGCGCTCCGCTTCAGAGCCGGGCAGTCTCTGCACTCCCTCACTTCAGAAAACAACCACTTTCCGGACGTTAATTAGCTTTAGAACAACACGGCACAAACTCCCTCCTCACAAGATGCTGCTCTCTTTAAACTCCTCCAGGCTCGGAGACAGCCGGCCCCGCGATAGAAACGCCCCCGCCCCCTCCACTGCTCACAGATCCTCAGTCCCCAAGGCCACCCCGGGGCGGGGCGAAGAAACTGACTTCTTTTCCTTAAGGTCACTCATTTCTGGTCTTCAAAAATCAGTATTCGTGGGCCAGTCGATTATCAGGCATCGCACTTCAGCAAACTTTACTTAATGGTGTTAAAATGGAGAGAAACACAAAAATGCACATGCATACCAGCGAAGGATAATTTGAAAATTTCCGTGAATCACAGGCATTCATGCAGTAAATACATACTTACATGCTACTTCCTGATTTTACAACGGGTTTGCTGCTACCTGTCCAGTAAAGGAATTTAAATATGAAAACTGAAAGATCTCCTGCGGGACATGGGGACGCGGCCGCTGACATCGCCGTCAGGGACTGTCCAGGGACTGGACAGAAGCAGATAGGCCTTGTGCAGAGCGGCAACACCCACCCTGCGCCGGGGCCCTTCGTTCCTGCTACAGCAGATGGCCAGGCTGCAGGTGGGCCGGATCCCCAAGCCTCTCTGCTGGTTAATTCTCAGAGAACCAGGTATTTGACTCAAGGTATCTGACCGAACCCATGATTTGACCCAATTCTCCTGATTTGCTGATAAAGAAGCAAAAATCGGTTTCAAGATCTCACAACTAGCTAGTGGTAGGGAAGGGTAGGATACTGGTCTTATAGCAATGTGAGAGTATCTGTATATTTATTTTTGATAGTGTTTAATTGGTTCAATGTAATGGCTTAATGGCTCCTAACCTTCCAGCTTTTACATTGCTTTGTCGGAAAGTTAACATTCCATAGCCCTGCTGGTCACTACAATAACCACTAGCTGCACGGGCCATGGACCTCTTAAATGTAGCTAATCCAAACTGAGATGCTCCCTAAGTGTAAGACCTATCATGAAAAAAAAAAAAAAAAAAAACTTGTAAAATGTCCCATCAGTATTGTGTATCAATTATATCTTTAAAACGTCACTTCTGAGAGACTGGGTTAAAGAAAATATGTTACTAAAATTCACCTCACCTGTTATTTTGACTTTTCTAATGTGATCCTTTCGACGTGGTTCACATGCTCTACCTATTTTGGACAGGACTGGTTTATAGCAAAATACTTCACTGCACTAAGGACAGGGGGACAGGGGGACAGGGCTGCAAGGGATCTTTCTTTCCTGAATTTGCAAACGGCGAGAGCAGAGCAAGAGAGGCCAGGAGAACATCTGCTCCAAGCCTCTGAGGAATCCTCACCTGGGGAAGGAAGAGAAACTTGCAAGACTCGGAATAAAACAAAACTAAAGCCCGACGTGACGGCCGTTACACGACTTCAGGTGAACGCTTACCCGAATACGTGTGTGTACGTGTAACGTGTAAAACCGCATCCGCCCATCGTGGTGGTAGGACAACCCTCACCTTCCCTTTTGATCAAGAGCAGGTATCTTCCCAGCTAAATCATAACCAAAACCGGTGTCCTAGAAATCAGTTGTGCTCCTTGTGAGTAGCCACACCGGACGGAGCGACCGGCGGGCGGACAGCTAACGCACCTGACAGGTGAGAACGGGACCCAGGGGTTATCGGAATTGAAACGAGCAGGTCGGCACTGCGCCCTTTCTGACTTAGAACCGTGTGCTGGCAATCCCCTCCGCCAGAAAACCAAATGCTCCTCTATAACAAGGAAATTTTTTTAGTGCAAAAATTCACTGCATTTACCTTGGGGGCGGGGCCGGCGAGCAATGACAACCCTGTCCAAGTCAGAAGGTCAATCACATATCAACGATGGCAACAAAATTAGAAGAACAAACATGCGTTTACTGTCACAGACACGCTCTCTTTTTGACCAAAAATGCTGGCTATTTCTCAAAGGCTCTAATTTTTCAGGAAGATGTGCAGGTCGGCGAGCGCAGACAGCATCCCCTGCTCGCTGAGGACGCCGGACTGCCAGCCGCAAGCACGAAGGCACGCCCACAACTCGGAATTCAATTTGGCTGTTTTCTGAGCCTCTCCTTAGAGAGGAACAACTATTAAAGCTGGAACAAGAAACGATTCTAGAGGTTTCTGCAATAACCGTGCACATTTAATTGCCGTCTGCAGGGGTAGCTCAGGAGGAAGCAGGGCTTCTAGGTGCCCTGAGAGAATCGCCTGCCCCTGATGCCTGCCTTCCCTGTGCTCGCTACCTGGAAGCTCGCCCCGCTGACCAAACCAGCCGCCATGTGTTAAAGCCTTGTTCTTCCTGTTTCTGTGGGATGAGCCACGGGGCTTCAGTGTCTCTGCCCATAGGAACGCTGGGCTCCTGGACTTCCAGAGACAGAACGGTTGACAGTTCGCAATTTCAGGCAATGACCCCCCCCTCCAAAAAATAGCATTACACCCCCCCCCACAAAATTGTTAAATTTATCCTAATTTTACCCTCCCCTTTTCTCTCCCTCCCACTCCACCCCTTCAAATCCAAATGCCACTGGGAAAGAAGTGCATTTGGACTGATGGAGAATATGAAATGCTCTGGCTTTCTACTGTTACCTAGAAAATCTTCCTTAAAAAGAATATTTTATAGGTTTTTAGTTCAAAGCAGGGAAGGTCTCCTATGCTATGACGATCTCCTCACTTGGAAGGGGGTCGTTCCAAAGTTAAGGGCAGAGATGGAGGATAGATCCCCCAGGGAGACGAGCTGTGTCACTGCACAGTCGGAAGGACTGAATCCCACCACGACGCTGTACTTCTGTGGCCAATGGAGGGAACTGGGGGGTGCACCGAGCCTCCAGTTTAAAAGTCTCCCAAACCCCCAAGAACGGGAACTGGTTTTAAAGGAGAAAACCAGCAATTTTCTGGCCGGACGGGGGATGGATGGAAGACTCAGGGCGGGAAGCCAGGGCGAGAAGCCAGCCCCGCTTTGCAGGGAGCCCGGGAGCTGGAGCTCAGGAGTCATTGTCATCTCCGGGAAGCCACGTTCTTACAACTACAGAAGGGGTTCGGTGGGCACTTCCCCTGCGCCTGCCCTCACCCCCTCACCTGCACACGGGGCGGGGGCACCCGTGAAGAGCTCATGAGAAAGGAGCCCATGAGAGCTCCTTTTTTAAAAAAGAGAATTAAAATACATCGCCAGGTCTCAGCCAAGCTTAGTCAAGGGCTGCGGTGCGGTGGGAAAACATCCTGAGCCAACAGCAGCCCCAACGTGCTCTGCATTCTCTCCCCTCGGACCCCATCTCTGAGGGCTCTGCAAACCCATTCAATCAAGTTCCACAACAGAGCACCTGCACCGCAGGCTTTTCGAAAGCACTAACTCCTGTTTGGGAAGGAATCCCAAGGAACGTGTACGAGGCGGGTTTTCTTCTCGCAAGAGCACGTTATGGACGAGGGGCCGGGACGCACGCCCTCGCGCACAAGGATACAGAAATGCAGCTCGTCCCCCGCGGGCCAACTCCGCCAGCCCGACTGCTGGCTCGCCCTGCCCTCCCGATGGCGGCGATCCCTCTCCCGGGGGCTCGCCCCCCAGGATGCCCGGGCCTCGGCGCCCCATTGCGGACGCGGCGAGGCCCCAGCGACGGAGGGGGGATCCTTACCTGAGGAGCCGCACAACTCTGCCCGGAGCCTCTCCCGAGCTCGCCTCGCATAGGACAGGGCAGCGCAGGCTGTGCGCGCCGGGCTCCTCCCGAGGCAGGCGGGGCGCGCGCTCCCTGGCGCCGCCGCCGTGACGCTGCTGTCAGCTGCTCGCCCGCCCTGCGCCCCGCGCCCCGCCACCTGCGCCCCGCGCCCCCGCGCCCCCGCGCCCCCGCGCCCCCGCGCCCCGCGGCCCCCGTCCCTGCGCCCCGCGCGCCCCCTGCCTCTGCTCCCCGCGCCCCCTGCACCCGCTCCCCGCGCCCCCGCGCACCTGCGCCCCACGCGCTGCCCGCACCTGCGCCCCGCGCCCCCGCGCCCCCGCGCACCTGCGCCCCGCACACCACGCACGCCCCGCACCTGCGCCGCCCAAGCCGGCAGTCCTCCGGCCTCCCTCCTCGCGCTCGGATCGCCGACTTGCGAGCCCGGCCAGCTGCTGCAGCCGCCGCTGCTTTTGCTCAAATGGCGCCTGCTCGCCTCCCAGGAGCTTTTAGGTGCCGCCTACTGCATGCTCCTGGAATAGATGGCCAGGACTGGGATTTTCTGGGAATTCAAGGAATTAAAATCATCCCATTGAAAGTGCGCCGGGTTCTTTTGTTTTAGAGCCTTCGCATCCGCAGCTGTACGCGCTACGAACCACCTAAGCTTCTGCGACGTCCAGATACTGAATTAGAAACCTGCTCAGTGAGAGGGCAGGTGAACTCGGGCCGTGCCCAGAGCCTCCCGCACGGCGCAGGATAGTACCTTCTCATTACTAGGCTCCTGTGACAAAAGCACCATGGGCAGTCTGGGGCTCGAGCTGCCTTTCCACTGAGTAGTTCCACATTAGCGTTTGGAGGAAATAACCAGGTTTATTTTCTGGCATGGATAAGCCGTGTTCTCTAAGAAGCATTGATCGGAAACAGGTGAATCAGCAGGATATAAGATTTATGGCCAACAGTTCCGTGCCAACATGTTTCCAACGCTTGCCTGTAACACTGATGGAGTATGGATGGTAAACTACGGCTCTGAGGAATAGTCCTTTGCCCTATTATAACTCATTCTGGTTTTTTTTTTTTAATACCAATTTTCCCAAGAGACTCAGGCAGTGTTCGGTTGTTCTTAAAATTTGATTTAGCTCATAGAATCCCATTTACCTGTTTAAACCTGTCTTGAATGTCTGTATAATTTCAAATTGCTCTATCCTTTGATGTTCATTTCCAAAGTATGTTCCTGCATTATTCACAGGAAATACATGATTTTAAAATCTTACTTAGCATGATAATTATAATCAAGAAAATTTATTTTTTCCACTGATTCACCCTCATCTTGACCTAGAAGCTAAGACCATTGGAATGTGGGGGCCAAGGTCATTGAGGGTTGCTATGGGCAAACCTACGCCCTTTGTAATGCTGCAGGGAAGTGGGGTGGCCGTTTCAGCAGGCGTCTCCTCTTCAGCACAAAGCTATCCCAGGGGACAGCGCCGGGATGCTGATGATTTTTGGAATCTGAAAGGACCTCACAGGCTAACAAACTGAGATGTTGTTTTCCACGACAGCCTGAAACGTGGGTTACCAGGTTAAATGGTAAAATAAAGTTGAGGACTAAGTCGGGAATGGCAAAGGAATTCAACAGCGTGGACGTGGTGAAGGCAGAGAGCCCGTCCGAGCCCAGGGCCGGACGGAGCGAGCATCTGGAGCTGGGGAACGGAGCCGGGGGTCCTGCACATTGCACACTGCAGAAGAATCTGCACTTTGCCACCTACAATCATCATTTGTTCTGAGAAGGTGCCGCACGGGCCCCAGGGCCCCATTTGAACAGGAGCGGCCGCTTCAAATGATGTCTTCGCTCTCCCTGTCATTCCACAAGCCCTGATTTTTCACTGGCTGGAAGGAGCAGATTGCTTCTAAAATCCGACTTTCGCAAGATCCTCCATGAGATCTCTAAGCCTGCTGGACGTGGGCAGCGTCAGGCCAGTGTGTCTCAAACTCTCCGCATGTTCAGCGCGGCCAGCGGAGCCTCAGCCCAGGTTTTCCCAGGGGTTCCACAGCCTGCAATTCTAACAGGTTTCCTGGTCGTGCTGAGACTGTTTCAAGCAGGGAACCCTGAGCTCAGCCATCTAAATGCAGAGACTGACGACAGTTGGTGATGCGTTCGGGTCAGAGAAACACACATACGTCTATTTTCTAAAGCAAACTGAAACCAGGTCAGTCGGTCCAGCATCCCTCAGTTAGCAGAAGCCTTGTCCTTCTCCCAAAATCACACGTGAGCCCCCAGGACCTTTTGGGAGGCTGTGAAAGGAGCTTCTTCAGCTATGGTCCCACTTTGCACTCTGCACCTAGGACGTGGCTAACCCTCTCTCTGGATGGACACTCTCCCCTTGCCCCCGAGACAGTGCAGGACTCGAGGGACAGAAGACTCTTTCTGCAAAGAACCTTCCTGCAGCAGGTGCTAGCCATGCCAGGTTCCCAGCAAGGTGGGTGCTGGGCACCTGCAGAACCCCAACCTCACTGTCGCCCTCTGCTGGTCACCTTTGTGTATTACACAAACTGCCCCAGGGGCCACACCCCCTCGCTCCTCCCCCAGGCCTGCATGGCTCCATTTAGGACCTGATGTCACAGGTCCACAGAGGCAGAGCCAGAGCCTAACGCTGGGGCAGGAGCCGGGCACTAAGGCAGGAGACGCTCTGGTTGGCTGCTGGGCAAGCACACATAATGAAAAGACACACGGTGGGACTCTGCTCCTTCCGTGTGTCACTGGCTCACTTTCCTCCTGCTTTCTCTGAGACACGGGTCTGGGCCCCAGGCCGCAGCAGTGTGGGCAGCCGCTGGGAAGGTCACGGGCATCTCAGCCCCGCCCAGACTCAGAAACTAGAGGTGGGGGGCGGCAGCGCGTGCTTACCAGACAAGCCGGGGTCCTGGTGCCACGTGTAGGGTGTGGAACCTACGGCACTAACATTCGCTCTTCAATCATATTTTTAACAAATGCCATGTCAACCGGTCTCCTTAGGAATGTAGAAAGGGCACCGCCTGGATGGAACGTGCTAGCTCAGCGCCCTCCGCCCCAATGTTTCTGATCCTGCAGGGGTCTCCCAGGGTCGCAGCCCTCACGGCCCCGTCCACGCAGCTGTCCTTTCTAAGGGCTTAGCACGTAAGGGGGGGTGCAGGACACTGCCGGGGGGACAGCATGTCTCCCAGCGGCCTTGCTAGTGGTCAGGACGTCCACCTGCTGACCTGGCCTTCTCCAATCCAGACTTCCTCCCATGAAGCCTGATCCCTGGGCGGGCCAGACCTTACCTACTAAGTCCTTAGCCCTAAAGTGTAAAAAGCCTTGTACATCTACTCGTAGAAAAGAAAGCCCAGGCCCCAGAAAATAAAATCTTCCCACAATAGGCAAGAAGAAAATGAAGTTTTCTTTTGATTTTTGTCAGTGAGTTCATTGGCCCTGACACTGGGTTGGCCCTTCAGAGAGATGTCCCACATCCAGAACTGCCGTGGGGTTAGTCGTCACAGGCTGTCCTCCTCCGGGCCCTTCCTGAGTCCATTCCCAGGAAGGGAGTCAGCTGAGAGCCTTCGGGAGCAAGACGCCGAACCCAGGAGCACCAGGCTTCAGTCCTGGACGGTGGCTATTGTTGTGCACTGCAACAGTCCCTCAGCATCCAGGGATGATGTCCAGAGATGGGCGTCCCCTTTCTGTGAGTGAAGAATCTTGAAGGCAGGTCTTTTTTACAGAGGGTGAGGCTCCTTCATTATTCCCTTGGCTTTCACCTTGGTTCTCTCTATTCCATCATCCTTTAGGCTCTATGCAGCTGTCCTGGGTGCGTCTAAGTCTAAGGAGGTTTCACCTCTGTGCTTCCTCCCACCCCCAGTGCTGTTATGACAAGGCCCAGGCATCATGCTTCCTATCTGCTCTTAATCTTTTCAGCCTCCCGAGCTACACAGATGCCAAAGCTGACATCTGTTCCCTGTAATCTCGAGAGTTTCTCATCGCTGCCTTATCTAAGGTTGACCTGGTTCTCTGCGTCTCCTGAAATATTAGTGAGCACATACAGATGAGGGCAGCCATGAAATGCAGCTCTGTGCTCTTAACCTGCTCTGCCTGTCCCTGATGCAGCCCACCAACACCCCTGCTCTACCTCCCCCGCAAACCCTCCACCGCCTCTTTTGGGACACCTGAGTCTTACCCACCAACTTCCCTGCATTCCAAACTTCTTTGTAGAAGCCGGCCAGCCTTTGCCTCCTGAAGCCCTGACTGTGGGCCCGTCCCCGCATCTCCTGCAGCCTCTCGAGCGAGACAGTCTCTCCTCCCGTGCTCCGCTAAGTCCGTAACCTCAGAGCTGTGTCTCCCAAGCCGCAGCTTTGCACCTGCAGGATCCCACCTCCTTCTGGGCGGTACCAGCCTTTTCTCTTCGTCTTGCTGTCCTTTGGGTCACCTGTCATCCTTTGGGTCTAGTGGGCTTCCTCTCCGTGTGGATCCAGGGCCATCCGGTCACCCTGCTCTCTGCTCTCTTGTGTCCCTGGTCTCCTTGTGTCCAGTGGCTTTCTTCTCTCCCACATCCGGTCCGAGGGCGTGGTGGTGAATTGCAGGACAACAGGAAAGTGGCTTCCAGCGCGCCCCCTCTGCCACGGTCAGCCCTACCTCCTCCCCGGGAGGCTGCGTCCGGCCCTGAGCTCAGGATCACCTTCCTTGTCCGTGTCTGCCTTTCCCATGTGCTCGCGGCTCCCTTTTCTACCCTCGGAACATGTAGAGGAACAGGTTTCCTGTCCCCCTCACCATTGTCCTCTCTGAAGAACCGAAAAGACTGAAGACGGCCCTGATGACCCTGGGCCACTCCTCTCATCGCTGGTCACAATTTCCAGTTTGTTCTGCCAGCAGCCAGGCGGAGTGAAGCAGGCAGACCCTGGACTGGCATCCCAGAGCTTTGAGACTCTAGCCCAGGTTTGGTGTTGGCTCACAAGGCCCTCCAGCTTCCTCTCCTACCCGTCCCCTCTGCTCTCAGGGTCAGCTTGATTGGTCTCCTCCCTGTTCCCCAAATGCTTAGAGGCCTTCGTCCCATGAAGGCTGCTGCATGGGCGCTCATCGGCTCTGTGAGCTCATCAGGCTCAGGCCATTCCACTCAAAGCCACGGCGAAATGTGTTCCCAAAGGAGGCCTTCCTTGCCACCCGATTTAAACTTGCAGCCCCTGCTAAGTGTTGAATTGTGCCCTCCCCCCAAAATACAAGTGACATACTAGCTACTAATAACCCAAAATGTGACCTTACTTGGAAATGGGTTCATTGCAGAAATAGTTAAGTTGAGCTCGTCCTGGAGGAGGGCAGGCGTTTACTTCCATTTGACTCGTGTTCTTCTAAGGAGAGGAGGGTGCACAGGGAGAGGACAGCTGTGGGGCAGCGAAGCCAGAGACAGGAGTGACACATCGACACGTCAGAGGATGCCAAGAATTTCTAGCAAATGCCAGAAGCAAGACAATTCCGCGGGGTTTCAATGGGAGCCTGGTCCTGACAACGGCATGAAGCCCCCGGACCTTTGCACTCCAGTTTCCAGAATTCTAGCCTCCGGAGCTGGGAGGCAACAGATTTCTCTTTCTTGGTCCCTCGGTCTAGAGCACTTGGTTAGGGTAAACTCTGACACCTCCCATCGCCGAGCCCCCAGATGCTGCTTCCTCCGCAGCCTAGAGCAGAACGAGTCTCCGTTTTGTGTTTATTAGCTCTCTGTGCTTGTTCCTCTCCCCTTGCCCCGAGCTCGTAAGCGAGACGAAGGAGGGAAGCAGCTCGCCTCATTCATCACCGTCCCAGTACCTGAGTGGGCAAGTGCAGAAAGGCCCCTCCGCCGCACCCGTGTTCTCAACCGGTGAGGATGATCATGAGTCCAAAGACTCAAGCAAGACGGCAAACCGGGAAGCGCCAGCCCTTGTTCCGCTCAGAAACACCAAGTGAGCGACAGCAGTCTGAGAGAAATATCTCCGTGAGAACTCTGGAAACCAGTCAAGGATCCTGGCAACCCGGTGAACGGCCGATCAAGAAAATGCCACACTAAAAACACCAGGAATTGTTGTTTCAATCACCCTGACCCCAGCTCCTCTGAGCAGGCTGTGGTCCAGAGGAAGCCACCCAATTCCTAGTACCTCCCCTGGGACAGAAGGATGAGTGTTGTTTGGTGGTTGTGTTCCCAACTGTTGGCAGGCTGCCTGAAGGACAAGGCTTCTGTCTGGCCTGACTCATACAGGAATTATGGTGAAAGGGTTCAGAGCACCCCAAAACAGGCCACTTTGGCATAGGGATTATTTTGAACTGAAGGCCATCAAGAACTAGAAAACTCAAGAAAACATCTTTACCTGCCCCTTACCTGCCTGAAGTAAGGTCTAAACTTCCCCTTTTTGCAAAGAAAATCTATAAAGGAAATTCCCATTAGAAAAAGCGCCTGTACCAGGCGGAGAGCTATTCTCAGAGAATTCTTTTCCCTGAGAGAGTCTTGTCTGCATAAAAATGCAGCATTCATCACTTACATTTTCTTCCCTCACATTCCCATAATTTGCCTCTCCTCACTGCCACCTCGACACTCCGAACCCCTGCCTTCCCTAATCTTAGATAGAGAAGTCTCAGCCATCTGGCTTCCATGTCAAATTTCATATTTTCGTGAAACTCCTATGCACACATGCATAATGAAAACTTTTTTTTTTTCCTTCCATGAATCTGGCTTCTTTTCATGTAATACTCAGACCAGCTGCAGAGCGTAGAAGGGTAGGAGGAAAATTTCATCCCCTGCAGCAGCGGAGTTCATACGTCAGGTCTGAGGATGCTGAAATTCATGGCAGGTGTCACAGCACCTGGAAACTGCAGGGACACTACAGATACAGAGTGCCTGGGAGCTGAGATCAGAGGCAGAGGAACATGGTAGAACATGTATGGCCTTGTGAAAAAGCTGGGATAAATCTCTCAGGGAAATTGGGGCATTTAAAAGCAGTCAGGCATAGGGTGGACTCAGAAAAAAAGCACATGCACGGTCCCAGGAAAGACACATGCCCAGGAAAGGCCCGAGAAGGTGTTAAGCCTACACCAGGCTAATTAGTAAAGGCCTTATGCTGCACGTAGCCAGTTTGCAAAGAGTGGGAACGATAGCTATTTTTTTTTCAAATGCTCATTTTCAACAAAACTTCACAAAGCATAAAAGATGGCCCATTTAGAGAACTGAAGCAAATCTCCAGACATAGACTCTAAAGAAATAAGGCTTCAGATTTAGTGGACAAAGACTTTTAAATTATTGCCTTGTAATACTCGCAGAACTAAAGCACAAGATGGACAAAGAATTGAAGAATTAAAGGAAATCACAAAAACTACATATGAACGAAATGAGAATATCACCAAAGAGATCAAAATTATAAAAAGAACCAAACAACTCTGGACCTGAAAAATTGACAAAATTGAAAGCTCATGTCAGAGCTTCATGGCAGAGCTTCAACTACAGACTCAAATAGACAAGAGAAAGAATTAGCAAACCTGAAGAGGTGTCATTGCAAGTTAACACGACCGAGGAGTAAAAATTAAAAAAAAAAAAAAATGGAAAGTGAACAGAGCCTATAGGAGCCAGGAAGCCAATGAAGCAGATTGATATATTCGTGAGAGAAGACCCAGACGGAGCAAGGACAGAAAGAGGCAGAGAGATTATTCGAAGAAATAATGACGATTTCCCAAATTTGGGAAAACACATGCATATATAAACACAAGAAGCAAAACAAACTCTAAGTAGAATAAATCCAGAAAGTTACACTGAGACAAATTATAATTCTACGAGGCCAACATTCCCCTGATAATTCAACGTAGCAAAGACCAGACACAGAAAGCCCACAGCTAACATCATTCTTAATGGGGGAAAGACTGGAAGATTTTCCTCTAAGATCAGGAAAAGGATACCAGTTTTGATGACTTCTATCAAGATAGTACTGGAAGTCCTGTCCAGAGCAGTCAGGCAAGAGAATGAAATCAAACACAAATTTGAAAGGGAGAAGTAAAATTGTTTCTTTTTACAGAAAATATGATCTTTTCTATAAAGACAAAATAAAACTAAAAATTACACACACACACACACACACACACACACACACACAGACAAAACCTGTTAGAATTAATAAATGACTTCAGCCAAGGTGCCTGGCTGGCTTGGTCAGTCGAGCATGCTACTTTTGGTCTCGGGATCATGCGTTCAAACCCCACGCTGGGAATGAAGCTTGCTTATAAAGAATATAAATAAGTAATTAAATAAATAAATGAAAATTAAATGAATAAAGCAAAGTTCAGGATACAAAATCAATACACAAAGTTACATTTTCTATATTTCAGTTTAAAAAATTCAGTTGCGTTTTTATACACTAAGGATAAAAAGTCTATAAAGGAAAATTACAGAAGACCATTCTATTCACAATAGCATATGAAAGAACGAAATATTAATGAATAAACTTAACCAAGGAGGCAAGGCTTATGCCCTGAAAACTATGAAACATTGCTGCAGAAATTTTTAAAGACACAAAAATTGAAATGGTCCTGGTTGGATGAATGAATATTATAAGATGCTGATACTAACCCAAAGGAATCCACTGCTTCAGTACAGTTCTTTTCAAAATACAATGTTTTTGCAGATATAAAAATCAGTCCTAAAATATGTATGGATCTCAAGTTTCCCTGAATAAGCAGAACAACGTTAAAAAAAACAAAAAAGAACAGAATTGGAGGTCTCACATTTCTTAATTGCAAAACTTATTCCAAAAGCTACCACAATCAAAAGAACGTAGCACTGCCATAAAGATAGACACACGGGCGAAGAGAATGGAATAGACCTCAGAGGTGGGGTCAAATGATTTTAAACAAAAGTACCAAGATCACGCATTGGGGAAATGAGTCTTTATAATAAATAGTGTTGGAAAAACTAGACATCCAGTTGCAGAAGTATGAAGTTTGTACCTTAACTTACACCATATGTAAGAATCAACTCTAAATGGATCAAAAATCTAAACAGGGTATCTAAAAAAAAAAAAAAAAAAAAAAAAACCCTTAGAAGAAAATATAGGGAAAACTGTCATGACATTGGACTTACCAATACATGAATAGATATGACATCAAAAGCACAGGAAAGATGATTACATCAGAATTAAAAATCTCTGTGCATCAAAGGACACAATCAGCGTAGTAAAAATGCAGCCTATCAAATGGAAGAAAATATTTCCAAACCTTATACCTGATAAGGGGTTACTATCTAAAATATAAGGAAATCCTACAAATCAAAAACAAAAACAAAACAACCTAATTAAGAAATGGGCCAAGGATTTGGATAACCACCTATTATACAAAGGGCCAGCATCCGCATGAAAAGATGTTCAACATCCCTAGTCATTAGGGAAACGCAGATCAAACCACAGAGAGATATGACCTCACACATGTTAACATGGCTAGTAGCAGAAGTAACAAGTTAGTGAAAAGGTGGGCAAGTGTTTGTGGGAACCCACAGCAGCTCCTGCAGAAAACAGTATTAACAGATCCTCAAAAAATTAGAAACAAAATTATTACATAATCTCTGAGTTCCACCTCCGCTATATGCCCCAAACATTTGAAGGCAGGGACGCAAGCAGATGTTTGTATCTGACATTCACACCATGTTATTCACAGTAGCCAAAGGTAGAAGAATGCAAATATCCATGACAAATAAATGAATAAACAAGGCATGATATATACATGCAATGGAGTGCTACGCATCCTTGAAAAGGAAGGGGGTTCTATGCTACGGCATGGACGAACTTTGAGCACGTCATGCTTCACGTTATGGGAAGCACGTCAGACACAGAAGCATATGTGGCACGATCCCAGTTATCTGAGGTACCGGACGTGAGTCAACTTCAGAGATGGGGGAGGGGCATCACCAACATGGTGGCACAGGACATTGCCAAGTACAGTGCCTCTCCGGAGACCAGCTAGCCACTAGGCAAGACTGTGAAAATTTCAGAAGCTGTGGCTAAGGCTGAAGCTTCCCTCTGGAGAACAGAGACCAAGACAAACCTGGTAGAAGGAGGAGAAATAGCCACCCTCTCACCACAACGCTCCTGCCTGGGGTTGGCCCTGGGACAGACAGAGAGGGCTCCCCTGGCCTCTGGTTTCTCCAACAGGAAAAAGAGAACCCCGTGTCCATTTGGCTTCCCCAGCATTATGGGATTCTTCCTGGAGGCTCCGTGGGGTCTCACCTCACCAGGATCACTGGGGGAATGTGCCAAGTTCAAGCATTAGGATCGGACCGCAGCAGCAGGGAGACCGAGTTATAGAAATCCGTGCTCAGATCTTGGGGGACCACATGTTGTGGCTTTCAGCCGTGACCGATCAGGGACCCCAGCACCTGCACAGAGGGCCTGGTTGGCAATTCTGCTTGATTTGAATCCTCAGTCAATGGCCCGTACTGGTATGAAGTCCATCCTGCAGCCCTGCCCAGGCAGGGGGACAAACCCGCACCCCCCTCAACCTTGGAGGATAGCCTTCTGTCTCGCCCTTTTGGGAAACATGGCCACAGCACTGTGGCAGCTGCACCACAGCCCCGCCAACCTACCTGGGCCACAAACACAGCCCAACCAACCTCCCTGCAGAGCCTCCAAGGCCGCCCCTCCCGGGAGAGGAGTCAGAGATAGCCAGCAGCCCCGGGAGTCCGTCCTAGGGCCCACCTAGCGGGGAACAGCCCAGCTCTGAAGCATATAGTCTGGCCCCACATCACCAGGGGATTGGAAGAGTGACCCTGAGCAGCCTCCAATCCCAGCCCCCAGAACCATCAACAGAGCCCAGCCAAGAACCTGTGTGAATCTGGGCTCTCAGATGGAAAACTCTGGTCGTGCGAAAGATTAGGAATAGTGAAGGAAAGATGCTTCCGGAGCTGGGGGAGAAGCGTGGATTCATTTCTAGAAACCATTCTTTCCCATGTGGTTTCCGGGGAAGTTACAGATGTGCTCCGATGACCGCCGGGCTCCATGGAGGTGTCTGCTCAGGTCCCCCTAGTCGTGGAGACAGAGAGGTTGAGGTCGGGTCTGGGATGGGGACTAGACCCCACTGATGTGTGACTTCTTCTTCTGGCCTTGTCCCCGCTGGCTTCCACGGGTGCCGGCTGCTCGGCAAGCCCAGGTTCCTGACCATCGACAGCACCCCACTCTCCTGGAGGCCTCCTGGGACTTGGCCGGGACTTTCTGAGGACCCACTACTTGAGCCCTTCAGGCTTTGGGTAACTTCCCTGGGCCTGAGAACCCTCATTTAGGGCCAGGTGGCAGCTCCTATAGGCTGATCTTAGAAACGGTCTCCTTGAAAGCAATCCTTTGATTATATGCGGATCTTTATTTCTGGTTGCCATGCGTCTTCACGGCAGCGAAAAGATAGCTAGAAGGTGTGCCTTGCTGCCCATGAGTAAGACGAACACATAATTTATCATCAAACTGGGACACTTCTGAGGCTGAAAAAGAGTGATATTAACAACAGGACAGGAGGCGAAACCCAGAAATGTCCTGGGGACACTCGGATCTACTCATGATGATTTTCAGATCAATATTAGCATGAATTTTAGATGTTCTGTCCCGATCCCTCGTATCTGGTAGGATTCAGGCCCTGTCTTTCCAGGAGGGCGGTGCTTCAGCTAGGAGGTGTTTTAACGCCTGTCCTGCGTGACGACCCAGTGACTTGATAACGGGGCGACTCCGAGCTGTAAATTGAAAATGGAACTCGTTTAGTTCTTAGGTACCCACTTATGCCTTAGCTCATTTTTTTTAAGCTCACATTTTGTACAATGTTTGCAAATAACAGACTCGTAGAAAACCCGAGCTGGAAGAGGCCCCGGAAGGTCAATTAATTATTTGAGCCCCTTCTTTCGCGCTCGAGGCTCTCCTGTGAGAACTTTGACAAGCGTCTGTGATCTTTCAAGCAGCTTCTCGGGGGCGTCTGTGCAGAGTTTGGACGGGGGGGCCGGCATGTCCGGGGGCACCCGGCCCCATGACCCACTCCCCGGGCGAGGGAGTGTGTGGAGAGGGGCACGGCTGCGAGTGGGGACCCACGACACTCCCTGAGCCGAAAATCCACCGAGCGGGACCCAAAAGAATTTCTCACTCGGCACAAATCTGGAAGCCTAGAGGGGTTTATTTTTCAAGGTTTTATTTAATAGTTTGTCAGCTTGATTTATGTCTTTTAAATATTTAAGTGTGAAGATACGCCTTGGGGGCCTCTGTGCTCTGGCCCACTGTGTGCAAACATTAGGACAGTCTGTCTTGAGTTGGGGGGCCCTTGACCCCCCATGGGGACAGCTCATTCCATTTCTGGACACAGCTGACCGTTAAAAGGATTCTTTTTTTAAACTAACACCAAAATTTGTATCTTTCTTAACATCCGCTATCTGTATCCTCACCCTATTTCTATAAAATTCTTCAATAATTCAAATTTCTCCTAACTTAGAACAGCTTCCCTGTCTTCTCTCAAACGAACATTGATTTACTGTCGGAAGTGTTCCTCGGGTTCTGGTTAAATAGAAGGAAAAGCTACAAGGCCTGAGAAGAGTTACGTGGCGTCTTGCGCAGCTATAGGTCACCACAGATTTACACACTTGGTTTGCTCAGTGACTTCCACATGAATACAGGTGTGGGATTTTACAAAGAGAGGAAGCGTCCAGAGAAATTGGATGATGTTCATAAGGTCCCCAAACTCACAGTGGACGGAGCGGGTCCTCAGCTTGGCTCTTCTTAGTAACTAGCTCTTTGGCCCCACAAAGTTTTGAGACAGAAAGAAAGGGATTTTGAACTGCAAAAGCTGCCTTTTCATCATGAAAGGCTGAATTTGGATTTTCTCGTAAGCTCTGAGGAGGAAGGAAGTCAGGGTGTGATATAAGGGAGACGTGGCGCCTCAAGTAGAAATCTCTGAGCTGGGCAGTGGGCGGTGAGGAAGGGGAGGTGAGGACAGACAGACAGGAGCAGGTGCCAACGGCCAGATGGTCTGTGGCTCCAAGCAGCGCCTCTGCGCGGGTGCGGGTGGGAGATGGGGCCTCCAGGGCTCCTGGGATCGGGGGCGCTGGCTCTGCACGCCCACTCTGCCCTTGGCCGCGTTCAGCTGCCTTGACGGCGGTGTGACAGCGGGGAGACGGGACACATGCTATGAGGAGGCGGCAGAGGGTTTTGGGTCGACGGCCAGGAGTGGAGAGGAACCCAGGCCTTGGAGAGGCTGCTCTCGAGGTAGCTCCAGAAGGCTCCTTAGGAAGGAGGAATGCAAGTGCAAAAGATCCACGAGGTACAGGAAGACCCCTCAGGAATTCTGGAGAGTTCTGCAGCCTGAGCGCAGCTCCATTCGGCACGGCACCCCCAGTTTCAGAAAGTCGTTCAACATGGGGGCTGGCGTGCTGGCGGCAGAGGGCCCTGGAGCCCTGAACTCTCCCCCATCCGCGGGCGAGAGCTGGGGAGGGCTTCGTTCTCTCCGGTAGCAGGGGAGAGCTGGGCGCTGCAGAGACGGGCACAACCCGACCACAGAGGGGGCGCCCACCTGCAGGCTGTCCCCGGAAAGCCAGGGGCACCGCGTCGGTCCCTGTAGCCCAGCCCCAGAGCACAGCCTGCAGGAGGGGGCGCGGCCCGCTCGGCCCAACAGGACTGCACACGCGTGCCCCCCGGTTCTGCTGGGCGGAAGCTGCGGCCGGTCCAGCCCTCCGCGCTGACCCCAAGTCCTCCCAGGCCCTCGCTCCCAGTCCGCTCTCACCCACCCTTGTTCCTCGTGGGAAACCTCTTTCTGGGGATGCCCCCCCGCCCGCCAGCCGCTGTGGACTGTGCACTCTGCGTCGGCCCGTCTCTCAAATCCTGGCCTCACTCGGGCCTGAGGCTCCACCACTGGGATTCCTGGGACCACCCACGGGGCTGATCCCATCAAGGCATCTTACCTGCTTTCCAGCATCCGCAGAAGGCTGACCTCCCGCCCTCCAGAGGCTGGTCTTCTCCGAGCGCCGGGCTGACCGCACGCTCCCTGGGCCAGCGCGCCTCCCCTCACAGCGGGCAATGCCTCGTGTCTGCTGATTCCGCTAACACCCCAGTCCTGACCCCTTGCTCGGACACTCACTGTCCACGTGGCCTCTCCGGCTCCCCCGTCATTATCACCGTGAAACAAACCAGTCCACACCTGGGGCACCAAACGTGCACCCCTATAGCGTGCCGTGGACCTGGGGCTCTGAATTCACACGAACCCGAAGGCAACTTGTCGGCTGTGTGACCTCCGGGCCTAAGCTGGGGCGAGCCGGTGGCTCAGGAGTCTGGAGTCTGGGCCGGGACCCTGGATGCTGATGGTGTCTCCACGGGACTCTGGCTTCTCAGAAGTTGCTCCAAGCGGGGGAACCCCAAGGAGGAAGCTGCGTAAGGGTAAGTTTTCCAAGACGGCCAGGCCAAGGTTTCCTGGCCTTCTGTGGTCTGGCTTCAGAAGTCACCCGGTGTCACTTGTACCAGATTCTAACGGTAGAACCGACCCCAAACCCACCTGAATCCAGTCAAGGGGATGCAGGTCCCACCTCTGTCTGTGGGAGCGGGTCCTGAAGAACTTGCAGCTACTTTGTAAATCCTTTCTCATTGTGGGATGCCTGCAGCTCAGGTCATAATTCCCGGGTCCTGGGATCGAGTCCTGCGTCGGGCTCCCTGCTCAGCAGAGAGCCTGCTTCTCTCTCCTCTGTCTGCCGCTCTGCTTACTTGGCCTCTTTCTCTATCTTTCTGTCAAATAAATAAATAGAATCTTAAAAAAATAAAACGAAAAAATAAATACCGTCTCATCGTGTTTCCACCTCTACTCACCCTTTACTGTCCATCCACCCCATGGTGGCCTTTCACTAGCGTGAGGGCGGGACTCCAGGAACCAGTCCCTCCACCCCGCCCCGGGTTGCCCGGCCCCCGGCCACACTTGCCCCTTCTGCTCCTAGTGTGCCCGGCAAAGCAGGAACACGCTGCTCCCGTCGCGGGGAAGGCCTGGCCCCGGATCTCCGCTCCCTTCTTCTTCCTCGATCATCATCTGTCCGAGTCACCTCCCCACACGCCCCGGCCCTCCTGCACACCTCCTACTGTCGCCTGCATGACCCCTCGCGGTGCCTCCTGGCTTCCCCAGCTAGAACAGGAAGGGGGTTCTGGTGGCAGACCTGGAGGCTGTGGGTTGGACGCTGTGGACACAGACCATAGAGACGAGGAACAAGGGTCCGCGTGGGGCTGTGACAGTGGGGCTATGACCGGGCACGGCTTGGGCTGAGAAGGAGCTGGAACATCTGTACCCAGGCCGCAGGGGGGCTGGCGGACAGTTCTAGAACCCTGGGCTGCCTCCGCACCAGCCAGGCTGTCCTGGCGAACAGAAACAGCCCCACGTTTATAGCTCTAGAGAGGGCTTGTCACGAGGGTCTGGCTCGTGTGGTCCTGGAGGTTGAGGTCCCAGCGTCCACCACCTGAGGAGGCCGGGGGGTGTAGGTCCTGCCCCAACCCCGAGGCCTGAGACCCAGGGACGGTGGTGGTGTAAGTCCCACACTGGATCTGAAAGTTCAAGAACCAGCGCGCCCACGCTCCAGGGCAGGAGGAGGAGAGGCTCCACCGAAGCAGAGGGCAAACTCGCCAGGCTCTGCCTTTTTGCTCTAGTCCGGCCCTCGGGACTCGGTGATGCCACCTGCTCCGGCACTGAGACCTTCTGGACTCGGTCTACACACCAAAACGTAATCTCATGGGCACCCCCAGGAGTAAGTCGTGCAAGCTGACTGCTTGTCACGTTGACGCAGAAAACCAGCCATCACAGCCTCCACCGTGCAATCTCGGGAGGGGGCTGATCCAGCAGTGACCCCCCACCAACCGGGACCCCGGGCGGGGCGTGTGGCGGGGAGGGACGACGGGATGCCCCCCCAGCCCACTCCGGCAGGGGGAGCGTGTGTGGCACACACACCGGCAACACGGAAGAAGGCACACGAGCAAGGCTGATTGCCCACAAGTCAGTTCCGTGGGAACCTCCAAGGGAACGGGTTTCTGCTGCTGCCTCTGCGTCTGCCCTAACCAGGTCCACTGGGATCCAAATACCAGCTTCGGATCCAACAGTTCTGGGGTAGCCCCCACTCCAGCCAGGGAGGGGTCCTGCTCCCCACCAGAGGCCGAGTGGGGAAGGCCTTTGCTGTTCCTTTCTTGACATAGTCAGAAATCACTGTCGGTACACAAAAGTTGGAGCAAGGCAAGTGTGAGGAAGAAATGACACCTTTCTGGAATTTCTCTGCCCCAGGACAACTGGCATTCATGTAATTTATATCCTGTGTGTATACACACACACACACACACACAACACACACACACGTGCACGTCTACACACACATATGTATATGTATGTGTGTGCATGCACACATGTGTATACATATATGTGTGTATACACACGTATATGTGCATATGTATGTGCACATCTACATATATGTGCATATATGTGTATATAAATTTATACTCTATATTCAATGTATTTATATATATACTTATGCTATATATTTATAGTGTTTTATACTATATATTCATATATTTATTACATAGTATTTATAACATATATTTGTACTATATACACTATATACTTAAGCTACACATTTATGTTCTGGCTATACTATGCATTTATATATCCATGCATAATATATATGCTGCATTTCATACTCCACATGCTATACATTTATGATACATGTAACAACAAATGGAAAGAGTTTATAGTCCCAAATACCATGTCACTTATATTGTTTGGAAACACGCAGGTTAATTTTTTACTCACTGATCGTATCTTCCCTCCCTCTCGCCCCTTCCCGGACCAGATACTGCTAAGTATCTTCTCCTGACTTCCTCTGCCCACACGGTTATACGCTCATGAGGATGTGTGGATGGTCATATGCTAATGAGGATCACGGATGCTCACATGGTTACATGCTAATGAGGATGTGGATATATGGATGTGCATATAATACATATATAAATTTTAAAATTTTACTGAACTTTTTTCAACTGGTGCACATTTATAAAACAACACCTCGACGGCGGACAGAGTCCCCAAGGCGGGTTCCCACTCTCTGCTCCGCCAGCACACTGTCCACTCCCCCAGCGGGCCCTCAGTCCTCCTGCTGTCCCGGCCTCCGCGGACTGGGCACAGTCTTCGGGTTTGCTGCTTTCGAAGGACTTGACAGCTGGGAGGACCCCCAGTTGGTGTTTCATAAAATATTCTTCAACTTGGATTTGTCTTTCTTTCACGTGTAGACTAGAGTGACGGATTCTGGACAAAAGAACAAAGCGGGAGATTGTCTTTCGGTCACATCAAGGTACGCAGTCTGCACCCGACCTGCTCTCACCGACGGGGACGGCCATGCCCCAGCTGACACACGGCGTGGCCAACCTTTGTGCCCTAAAGGGACCCCGGCTCCCACTCCCCATGCTGTACGGTGTAGGTGCGTCTGTCCGCAGCGCATTCCTGAGGCTCGCAGTGACCCCCTCCACGTCCTCCAGAGTTCAAGGTCCCCGCTAATCCTCGGAACTCCACAGGGACAGGTGCGTCTGCTCATCCGCTGCTCGTGAGATCACTTACACCCGCGTATGCTCACGGATAATCATCGCGTCCTTCGGGTTGTGATCCCACATGACTTTATTGTACTTCACTGCTGAACCTCGTCCGGCTTTGGCCACGGAGCGCGCCTGCGGTGGCGGAGGGCAGCTGGCACAGCCGTGCCCCCCCCCCCCCGCTTTCTGGGGCAGCTGTCCACCGCGGTCTTGCCCTCGAAGTTCCTTCGCGTCAGCTTCTTGTCCTTCCTTCTGGCATCTGAGAGTCAGTCGTTTCTCTGAAAAACGAACCCAGTTTCCTTTTTTATTTTTATAATTCAAGTATGTGGACACACAAAATTATCTTAAGATTGTATGACTTCGAGTGTCCGACATAGTGATTTGACCATCACACACAGGCTGACGCTGGTGGTCCTTGGTCACTGTGCGGAGTTGTTACAATATTATTGATTATGCCCCGTTCTTCGTCTTGTGACTGAAAGTTTACTCCTAACATCTCGTGCCCATTTCACCCGGGCCTCCCCCCAGCCCAGCAATGACCAGTTCGTGCTCTGTAAGAATCGCTAAATTAATACCCGGGTGAGTATCTTCTCACGCTTTTCTCGTTGCTCACCTAGTTACACACAAACGAATGCTTAGAGATGTGTGCCTGCACATCTAGGACAGGTCCAAGTTTTAAAATAATTATTTTACAGAAGGAAATCATTTTAAAATGAAAGGAAAATCCTTCTCTGCAATTCTTTCTTCAAGGTAACAGGAAATCGTGGAAACTTCAGCTTTGCCCCACGGTCCCCCACCGCTGCGTCCCCAGCCGTGAAGGAGCGCCTCTCCCGCTCCTGACCTATAACCGTGATGGTCACTTCAGCTCTGCTGTTCCGAGGGGCAGTGACCCATCCTTAGTGCCGGAATGTGATCTCCTGGTGAAGCCGCGTGTCCTTCCGAGGCCAGTGGGCCGCCCAGGCTGTGTTCCATGTCCTGCTGTCCCCGCCGGCCGAGTCTCTGTCCTCCTCTGACCCCCGTCTTCCTCGGAGGGTTTGGAAAGGAGAAGGTATGGGATGTGATCTACAGCTCTAGGTGGTCACCCTGGCCGATGGGAAAAGAAGACACACTAGGCCCGGGACACCCATTCTGCAGGTGTGGCCGTCACTATTTGGAAAGCAAAGGTAACATGCTTGCACTGATGCAGTGACTTTCAAGGGAGACATTAAACATTCCATCAGTCCAGGCTCTGCCCTTGGACCGCCATTCCCTTCTGCCCGTAACCTTCATTACAGATGATTGCCAAATGTTACCTTTTAGCATCGACATAATCACAGGTTTTTCTGTCTTAATCGAATGTCAACATTTGACGGCTTTTGAACCATCATTCTATAATGATTATTCCTGGAGATCTTTTTAAGTGCTTTTAAAGACAACGCTAAGTTCTATTTTTCAGCATTTTATTCAAAACTGGGATGGACACCTTTCTTTTTGCAATTGTATTATTGTAAGAGAACTGACAACGATACTTCTCAAATAAATGGGGTGATTTTGCAACCTCATTTTTCTATCCTGTGCTCCGGAATAATTTCGCTATCACCGGAATGATCAAGTAATTAAAGATTGGGTAGAATTAATGTTGGAGTCATGTGTGCATCACATCTTTTTAAAAACATAATGAGCTTGCTTCCTTTTTCTGATCCGTCTATGAAAATTATTGTATTTTCTTCTTCTGATTGACATTTTGATAGGACGTTGTCCGTGCATAACTGCGGAATCATACAGATCATTTTCTCCTAATTCTGCGGATCCCCTTGTGTGTGTGTCTTCCTTTTCCAATCTCGTGCAACATTTTTTCCCTCTTCTTACCTAACAGGCTCATGAGGATGTCACCATTTTATTGTTGTTGGAAAGGACATCACCAGCATGTCGCAGGAGGGGAAAAGCAAACACCTCGCTTTCAGCTCTACAGGTCCCGTTCGTGATTTCAAATTTATTAATTTTAGCTTTTGTCTTTATGAAATCTCTCTCCCTGGTCCCCTTTTTCCTCTATTTTTTTAATTTCCATATTTCTACATTCTTCAGATAAGTACAAGGTTCCTTTATTTTTTTTAAAGGTTTTATTATTTATTGGACAGACAGAGACCACAAGTAGGCAGAGAGACAGGCAGAGAGAGAGGAGGAAGCAGGCTCCCCGCTGAGCAGAGAGCCTGATGCGGGGCTCGATCCCAGGACCTTGAGATCATGATCCGAGCCGAAGGCAGAGGCTTTAACCCACTGAGCCACACAGGCACCTCAGTTCCTTTATTTTTGATCTTCCTTTTTTAGTAATGGAAGCATCTAAGATTAAGCATTTTACCTGCAGAATAGTTGCCACAAGTTTTGACATAACATTTTATCCGTTTTATAGCTTTCTGGTCTTTGTGGAGCCTCAGTTCCTTGAAGGACCATGGGACCCTGTTTGGCATTCCCTGTGCATCACCAGGGACCCACGAGGGAGGGTCCTGTTTGCTGAAATTAGCCGGACCTGCTGAAGCTGATGTGTTTTGGTTCCTGCGTTCGAGGAACACTCGCCCACTGGCCTTAAATTAGAACTTTCTAAGCTCAGACAGTTTTAATTACAAACCCCACTCTTAAAAACTTATGCAGACCATACGAGAAGAGCACAGGCAGAGAACCACTCCTAAAGACAGTCCACAGGCATCGCCTTGGGGGCAGAGAAGTCGGAGAGCTTCCAGAAGATGAAAACAAATTCAGATAGTCACTATTAAGTTTCCTACAGGTTGATATTTGCAAATCTTTACTGTTGTCACCTGTTAACTCAAGTCAGATTCGGTCAAATTTAAAATTATTATTTTCTTCTCAGGGCACCTCGGTGGCTCAGTGGGTTAAGCCGATGCCTTCGGCTCAGGTCATGATCTCAGGGTCCTGGGATCAAGTCCCACATGGGCTCTCTGCTCAGCAGGGAGCCTGCTTCCTCCTCTCTCTCTCTCTGCCTGCCTCTCTGCCTACTTGTGATCTCTGCCTGTCAAATAAATAATAAAATCTTTAAAAAAATAAAATTAATTTCTTTTTTTTTCTTTTCCACAACAACCCTGTCCATATATTCCCTTCACTTCCTCCTTTCTCAGACGCATTCTTATTTTTAAGGCTAATTCTGTATTTCTTAACCCCATGGTCTGCAAACTGAAAAAGCTACACTCCCAGTCCCAATGTTCTAGATAACTCAAGAGAAATATGCTGATGGCCATAACATGTGAGGTTTAGAGTCATATCATACACGACTGGCAAAAAAAAAAAAAAAATATATATATATATATATATATATATATATCTGTGTGACTAAATCTGAGCTTCAAGAGTGTGTCAGGAGAGACAGGTGCAGGACGGGTGCTCTCTCCCCCCAGAAAACAATCCTAACTTGTCTTGATATAGCAAAATGTTGGGAAAGCCTTTTTCAGCTGGCCGGTCATTTTTGCTGAAACAACGAAGTTCAGGCTGCCGTTACCCCGGGAACAAGCGGACAAAGGAATGACAAATAGCTCGCTGTCCAGCTGCGTCCTTTTCAAAGGGTGGTTTTCACCAGCCTCTCGGTCCTGCACGCAGGAGATCCTCCTACAGAACAAAGAAGCGGAGCCGCACGCCGCAAGACATTTATTTAAATGTCACTTATGCACGGGGTAATGAGTATTGAAGGAGTTCCATTTGAGATAATAAACCAATTTGGGGGAAGGAAGATGAAGTAATTAATGATTCAAAGGCAAGGATTTCTCCTCCGCTGCACGTCCCCAGACGGCCCTCACTCTGGGCCGTTTGAACAGGAAGCGGGCCGCATGTGACATCCCTAAGTAGTTTCTCGATCAGAAACCCACCGCAGTGCGCTGGAAATGGCCAGTCTCCTACGACCAGCCGGGAAGGTGCCCGGCGCCACCAGTTCCTGGACCCGGTGTGTCCTCACGGTGCTCGCGCCGCCGGCTTCTCCACATGCAGGTGACCTTGGCCCCTCACCCCCCAGCAAACCCAGGGACAGAAGCGAATCAACACCAAGGTCTCTTCCCCGAATCCTTCCTTCCAGCAACGGGCTCCTACGACAATATCCCAAAACCAGCGGTGGATGCACGGGACGTGTCTCTCTGCTGATGGAGGGTCGCCCTGTCGGTGCTCTGCGCGTCTGGCCACCACCACCACGACGACAACGGAGGGCCATGTGCCTTCTCTGAAAGAGAATGTGTCCTCTTTTGTTCCAGATGTAGGCTTTGGGGGTGACGGAAGATGAGGCTTCCTTTCAGTTCAACGTGATGGAATAGGTTGCTTTGACAGAAATGTGTTTCTCCCCAAATCTTCCGGTATCAGTCAGGGTTCTCCGGGGAACTAGAGACTACAGGGGTGTGCCCGTGCCTGTGCCCACATGCGCATGTGTGTGCTTTGTACGGAATCGGCTCATGGAATCACAGAGGCTGACACACCTGACGCGGGCACTGGGCAAGCCACAGGCCCCGGACAGCAAGGACAGGGTCGCCCTCCGAAGACCCGCAGGCTCCGGACCCGGGGAGGCTCAGTGTTTGTGCTGGAGTCCGAAGGCGGGAGAAAGCTGCTGTCCTCCCGGGAAGGCGGGCAGGCGGGAGGGATCCCCTGTCCCTGGGGAAGGGCCAAGTCATCATAGGACCCCCCCACACATCTGCTCTACTCAGTCTACTGATTCAGACGTGAATCCCATCCAGAAACACCCCGACAGAGGCACCCAGAGTAATGCGTGCCCGCGTGTCTGGGCTCATGAAATGATCCACGGCCAGAGGGACAAAGGCAGAGGGGGAGAGACCAGAGTCCCGCGCGTGAGTGTTGGCTGCAGGGCGGGGTGACCCGTGCAGACAAAATCCGCAGGAAGGAGGTGGCCGCAGGACGAGGAGAAGTTTCTCCCCGAGCTAACTCCCAGGTCGAGGGGGACCAAGGGAGAAGGGGCACGAGAGAAGCACAAGCCAAAAGGATTAGTAACAAAAGCAGAAAAATGCTCTCTGCAGAAGAGGTGAAAAATCGCGCACCCCGTGTGCTGGTGAAGCTGCGAGCTCGACCCCAGGACGGAAGCACAGGAACGATCCCTAGGAAAGTGACATGATGTCCCTGGAAGGAGACGGGAGTCACACGGCGAGAGCCCCGAGCACCCGCCTCCTGGAGTCCGCTCCTGTGGAGGGGGAGCCCAGCCTGCGTCCAGGGGCCTGGGGGCTCCCCGCCGGCCCACAGTCAGGGAGCCGCAGCCAGCGCTCTCGAGAAGCTGATGCAGACCTGGGAGAACCACAGAAGCGCCACATTGGTGGGTGAAGCCTCCCACTAATACCACTAATAACAACGACTTCTTGGTGACCACCGCGCCCAGAGGTCGGCCCAGGAGCTCGACATCGACGCTAGGAATGACAACGGCGCAGTCGTCCCCCAGCAAGGAAACCGTATGCCTCTGTCGGTGGCCTGGCTGCTACGGATGCTTCTGCGCCCCCGGGCCTGAGCTTTCCCATACCAGTTAGGTGTGGGGGCTTCGGGCGGTCGCACGGCCGGGGGAGAGACACCTGCTGCTGGCCCGTGGCGTTTACTGAGGTCCTGCTCTTCCGTCTGCTGCGGGGTGAGCGGGAGCACCGCCGTCCCCCGTCCGCACCTGGGAGCGCCCCCTTTGCATCCTCGCCCTGACCCCAGAAACCCCACCCACCCCTGCCGCTCACTCCACCTGACCCGTCCCGCCCACCCACCCCTCCCGTTCCCGAGAGCACCGAGGCGAGAGGCCGTCTCTGCACCTGTCTCACCACCTGTGGCACGCACCTGTCTCAGCCGCCACTCCCCGTGCCTCCTGGGCCACCCAGCGCTCGGAACAAGGGACACGTCCCCAGTTACTTTGTATCCTTCGCCGCCATCCAACTCAGTAGCTGAGACCGCGCCGTAGCCCAGAGCTCGGAAGGTTCTCGGTGTCAGCCGGGCCGGGCCGCTCACGGTCCTGCAGCCCCGGAGGCAGACCGAGCAGATGCCGGGGTCTTCCCTGTCCACCCCTGCTGCCCACTCACAGGTGGCCACGTTCCCAAGCTGGATGCTTGCCCTTGGCCCCGCTCCTATGTCCCGAGCACCGCGAACTCCTGAACGCTGGGGTCCTCTCCGTTTGCAGCACCCACACACGACACCTCCCTGGGAACACTCCTCTGGGACGGCTGCCGCTCACCTGCGGGGGCATCTGAGACGCCCCTGCAGTGCGGAGTGGACGGGTCACTGTACTTGGGAGGGCTACTCCTCTCTGTGTATATACATTATGAGTATCTGTTATCACTCTGCTGTCTCAGACGACTGCGTCAATATGCTGTATGTGTGGTGCCTCGTCAACGAGAGTGAGCATCGAGGTCCGCAGCGGGAATGACTTTGCTGGCCCCATACCCTTAGCTCTGCCTACGGGGCCAGGCGCTCTGTCTCTGTGTGGCACCGGGCCACGGGCCTGCGTGGGATGTGTAGGAGTTCGGGCTGTTCCGCCTCCTCTCCGACACCTGGGAGTCTCTGACTTTTCACTGGTTTCAGTAAGACCAGGGAGAAAGGGCGTCTGGTTATTTAAATCATTTCATCGATTACCAGTGAGGCTGAACATTTCAAAAATATGTTTACTAGTCATTTGCTTTTCTCGTGAATTGACTCAGGCTATTTGCACATGTTGCTTCTTCTTAAAAAGATCTTGTTTACTTTTTGACAGTATGTGTTCGCTGCTAAACTTTGGCTTAGTGCAGGGAAAATATTTTCTTCTGGGTTGTCTTTAATTTTATGTTGTTTTAGCAAACAGCAATTTTAAAATTTAATGTTCTTGAACCTATAATTTTCTTCCCTTTCTGTGTCTTTTTAGTGAACGTCCACACCACTCTGACATTCCTCGGATGCTCCCATGAGTAACTGGAAGTCGTGCCTTCCGTATTTCGGTTGGTAATCCCTGTCGAGTTTATTTTTCTGTATTTTTATGGAGACAAGTTTGAGTCCAAATGTATATTGTTTCCATAAGGCCAAACAAAGGCTCTGGTACTGTCTGCTGTCTGCTGAGGTTGGGCTGGGGGCGTTCATGATGACACAGCGGACGTTGGACCAGAAGGGGACGGATTTCGTCAATGTTAACATTCTGCTTCTTGGGAACACTTGACACGCCCCCCCCCCCCCCCCCCCGTTTAAGGCAGAGTCTTGGGAATGTGAGGGCTGCCGCTCTGTGTCGTAACCTGACCGCTTGCTACCCTGTGACCTTGGGCTTCCTCGTGCCTGTGACCTTGGGCTTCCTCGTGCCTGTGACCTTTAGCCTCTCATCAGTGTTCAAGGAAAAGGACCTGCTGTTCGTTCCAAGAAACCGAACGCTGCGGGGATGTACCAGGGTCACCTCTCCTCGCTTCCAACACTCACACTTGCCCCAGAGTTTGGCGTTCACAAGCAGGGCCTTTTACAACGAGTAGAAACATCTCCGCACGCACTGTTCTGTGCACGTGTGGACTTTTGCTGGGTGTGTACTGAGAGGGTGGATTGCTGGCGCACGGGGTGGGTTTATCCCCGACTTGAGCTGACCTGGCCGGTTTACAGGGTTTGCAGCATCTCGCATCCCCGCCAGTGCACGCGGGAGCTCCGAGTCACCATGCGTCGCCACACGGGGCGCGGTTAGACGTCTGCAGCCGTGGGGCACAGACCGCGGACACGTGTGGTAGTGGAATTCGGACTTGCGATTTGCAGAGGAGATACGTTCGCAGGACACGTGGATACTCTCTCTCGTGAAGGGCTTCTTCAAACTCTTTCCTGTTTTTCTCTTGGGTTGGATATATTTTACTCAGTTGGTAGGAATGCATTGATTCCACAGAGTAAGGTATAATACAATATTCAAGAGCTTCGCGAACGACTGAGCGACTGTCACCTGAGTGTCTTTGAAGTGTGCACTTTGCGAGGTTTGGCCTCTGAATGAACTCTAGAACCATCAGCATAATCAAGAAAATGAACATATTCATCAACCCCCCAAAGTTTCCCCCCGTCCTTCACAAGGCTTCCCTCCCGCTACGCCCAGCCCGGGGCACACGCGGGCAAACAGGTCCACTGGGAGTTGCCGTCAGTCAGTTCTGGGGTCCTGGCCTCTGGGGGGATCACAGACGAGTTCGCCACCACGTGCCACGGCGGACACAGCAGAGGTTACGGGGGGCTCCGCGGGTGCGGGCGGGGACGTCGGGAAGGAGCGAGGCCCCCGTCAGGGCATTGTCGGGACAATAGCACAGCCTCCTCGAGCCTCCCGAAGACCGAGGCTCCGAGCTGTGCTCTTGCCCTGTCGTGTCCATAGGCTCATTCTGCAGCCCGCGGTTCTTAGCTTGAGAACAGGAGCTGCGGCGGAGCCCGGGGCTACTCCTTTATCATTGCCGCAGGCTTCTGCTCCGTATTCTCACAGCCCCACCGGCTCCCTGCGACCCTGAAGGACACTCCCTCGTGTCCACGGCTGCTGCACCCCAGACTCCGTCCCTGCCACCTGTGACCCAAGTTCTCTGCAGAATACCCTGTCCGCCCCCCGGATTCCTCTCTCCTGTCCTGCCGACGACTCTAGCCTGCAGCTCTTCCCTGGGAGCGTTCGGACCCCACGGCTCACACGGTTTAGTGCGTTTCCGAGGACAGACCGGAGGACAGACTGCAGCTCAGAGCGTCTCCCCCAGTCCCCGAGAATCCACCGTTCTCACGGGTTCCTGCTACTCTGTGGCCTTGGCCGGAAGGATGAAGCTGTGGGCACTTGAAGGGCTGGAACCAGACGACCGTCCCCCCCGCGCCAACCAGACCCATCACCTCTCCAGCCTCCTTGCTCACAAGCTGCCTCCTTGTGAGACGCTGCGAGTCACGTTCGGGTGCAGGCGCAGATAAACACCCGTAAGGACACGCAACGCACGTCCCTTCCACACGTCCCCTTCGCACATGTGCGCACTCACAGGATTTGATCAGGTAATAAACTTCAATTCTGTCGTTGCATGGGAGCCATCTGGGGACCAGGAAGCAACAAGCGAGGCTTTCCAGGTGACACAGATACTCAGTCCGAGAGGCCGAGCTGACGCTGTCATTTTGAGTCCAACTGTTCTGTTTCCCTAAATCCTGCATCTTTATCTGTCAAGGAAATTTAAATGTTAACTGATTGAATCGTTAACAGAATAAAAAGGGGAGCGAGAGGTCACGTGTGGAAACTTGCAAGTCAGCGGGCACCCTCCCCTCCGCACGGACGCATGGAGGTCGGGTCCCGGTACTTGGAAAGGCTCCTAAAGGCCCCAGAGACAGAAATAAAATGTGGTCTAGGTGGAGCTC
Organism: Mustela lutreola; assembly: GCF_030435805.1. Classification (NCBI taxonomy): domain Eukaryota; kingdom Metazoa; phylum Chordata; class Mammalia; order Carnivora; family Mustelidae; genus Mustela; species Mustela lutreola. Next base: position 98,896,294 of record NC_081301.1, read on the forward strand.
AGCTCGTGAACAGGCAGGATCTGAAGCTACAGCACAAGGACGTTGACCAGCCTTTTCCCCCTGCGTCCTGGTGACCGCCAGGGCCCAGACACAGCTTTCCAGAAGTGCTTCTTACAGCAGCGGCTTCCGTCGGGGTGGTTTGTGGTGGGTTTGTGGTGGGTTTGTGAGCAGGAGGAGAGAATGCGGGCTGTCTTCTGCGAGGGAGAGCCCTGGGCAGGGGAGAGCAGGTCGCTGTGGCCTCGGCCCACTGTCACTGCGGCTGAGAGTGACAGCAGCCCCCGGGGACGCAGCCCAGGGAGCTGACAGGGCAGGGAACCCGAACACTGAGGGTGCAAGATGGGCTTTGCCCCAAATGTCAGGCGTGCAGGGTGGGCTCCGCGTCCAGGTGGCTGTGAGGGAGCCGGGGAAGAATGTCAAGCACTCGGGAAAGTCACGCCGCACCCTCCGGGCCCGGGATCCCGTTCCCCAGCCACAGCCCGACCCTGTGGGTCAGGAGGCGAGCACAGAACTCCCGCAGGGCGGTGGGGGCCCCCGCGTGGAGGAGAGCCCCCCGCAGTCTCCCCGACCCCTAACTTCCCGCACCTGCATCCATCTCGCTGGCCGCTGCCGTGAGCCCTGCCCTGGACCAGCCGGAAGCCCGGGCCCTTCAGGCCTTAAGAAGACCCCCCATTTGCTGACCCCCCACAGCCGGTCTGATGACACGTGTGGGTGTTACGTGGCACCTACGTACACGTACATCCTGCAGCACGAAGGCTCCCATGAAAAGGAAGTTCCGTGTGTAGAGGGGATGTGAGGAAGGCGAGTCCTCTCTTCCACGGGCGGGTCTGGATGGGTTAAAGGGTTCGCACGTACGAGCATCTACCAGGAGACGCTCACTGTCGGACGTGCTTTGACTGTGTTGATTCACTGATGCCTCAAAAGAAGCCTGAGTACTTATAATTTTGTTTGCATTTATTTTGTAAAGATTGTGTTTATTTTTAAGAGAGAGAGAGAGAGAGAGCGCACAGGCGGGGGGAGGGGCAGAGGGAGAAGCAGATTCCCCGCCGAGCAGGGAGCCTCTGTGACACTCGATCCCAGGACCCTGAGATCATGACCTGAGCCGAAGGAAGAGGCTTAACCCACGGAGCCACCCAGGCACCCTGTTGTTCACGTTTAAGATAAAACAGGAAAAGCCTCAGGTGGTTAGAGACCAGGTGCACGTCACAGCACCGGGTGTGTCTGAACCGGTCCCGGGTCTCCGATCTGTCTCCCCACCCTCTTTGTTCCAGGGGCGCGCTGGGCAGGAAGACCCTGCAGAGGACTCACGCTGGCGCTGCTGCTGAGCTCTTACTGACGTCACCTCGTGGGATCGTCACGAAATCATCCCCATTCTACAAATGGAAACACGGAGGCTCAGAGAGGTTAAGCCGCTGCCCCAGGTCCTGCAGCCGGCTCCCGGCGGAGCTGGGCCGCGTCCCTGGAGACCGACCGAGCAGGAGTGGGGACGGAAGGGAAGTCAGTGCAGCTCGCATCGCCACGACCGGTCTGAGTGCGTTTTCAAAGGTTACCCGAGTGCTGAGTAAATAGTGGATCAGAGGGGCCTGAGCGTGACCTTGGGCAGAGGAGTCCTGCGGGGCCAAGAGAAGAGAGATGCTGAGGGCAGGAGGAGGAAGGTGTGGCCGCAGAGCAGGGGAGGTGGACATGGCCAGGGCGCATTTGGTAGCCGGAGCTGATGGGATCCATCGAGGACATCTCAGCCGAGCTGACCCCAGCTGTCCGTGTGGCACCCCTGGGTGAGTGGGCGTGGGGGGGCTGGGGAGATCGGAGGAAAGAGGAGGCCCGGGCAGGGAGTCGGAGCCGCCTGAGGAACATCGGCACACAGAGGGCACCGACGTCGTGGGTATGCGACAACCGCGGGGGGGCTGGGACCGAGCTGTGGATTTGGGGCCCATGGGACAGGCTGGGGCGGCTCAGACCCCAGAGAGACCGTCGAGGCAGAGAGAGGTCCAGAAAGGAGGCTCCCGCCGCTGGGGTGCGGCAGAGGGAGACGGGAACGCAGCCAGGACGGAGCTCGGCCTCATCGGGAGAGCTGAGCTGGTCGGCCACACGAGCGTCCCCCAAACCACACCTGCTGGTCCCAGACTGTGGGTCGGACCCGACCAACTCTGCAGGGTCTGCCTGCGGGCCTGCGGGTGCCTCCAGCTCGGCCCCCATCCTGCGAACCCCGGCACTGCGCCCCTTCCATAGCTGAGGGAACAGAGGCTCCACGAGTCACATGAGTGGCACAAGGTCAGGAGAGGGTCACCTGCAGGGAGAGGTCCTGCCCAGTGCATCCCTGCCCCGTGAGGCCCTGGGTGAAGTGGGACGGCTCCCGAGGGGACGTGCCGGGTGTCCCCAGGCCACGGAGCAGGGAGCTCAGCGGGAAGCTCTGTCTCACAGGCCGCTGCGAAGCCGTGATCTGTACGTGTTTCTGCTTCTCAAGAGCAGGACAGGGATGGAAAGCAGGTCAGCTGTGATGTGATGCTTCAGACTCTGGTTCCCGGGAGGCCGCAGGGGGAGCGCTAATGGAGCCTGCCTCTCTGTTGGCCTCAAATCCCTCAATGTTCCTGGGAGAAGCTCCACGGGGAGGCAGCAGCTGGGAGCCAGGCGCTGGAGAAAGCTCCTCTAATTTCTGACTCTGCTGCGGGAGGTGCCCTTGCCCCTGCTGGCTCTCGGTGCCCCACGCCGGCCCGGCTCGCCGGGGGAGCACTCGCGTTGAGGAGCAGGTGTGGGGTTTGGGGGCCTTTTCCCTGAAGGGCCTGACGGAGGAACCGGCTCTCGTCTGCACAAGACACATCCTCGGGCTCCTCTGTGTCAGGACCCCTGGTCCCGGCGTGGGGTGTGCACACAGCCAGCACCAGCCTCCCTGGGGACTCTGGCAGGAATGCCCGTTCTCGGTCCCTGCGTGCACCTCCCAAATCAGAGACTCGGGGCTCGCTGGGGCTTCGAGCAGGTGTCGCAGGGGGTGTGGTGCATGCGCTGGCCCGGGTGTCCGTGGGGGCTGACGGCACAGGCGCTGGAGGGCGAAGGAGAGAGCCGGCCCCAGGGCCCGGGGAGGCCGACTCTGCAAAGACCCGGGCCCAAGAGCGTTTTTGTGCAACCCCTTGGCTGCTGGGCCAAAATAAACGTTGCCGTGATCACCGCCCACACCGGCGCGCGTTTCCAGAGGCTTCGGGACGGAGCCCAGAGCGTGACGTCCCATCAGAGGCGCACGCACATGCACACGCACACGCACACGCACGGTGTATCCAGTGTGCACATACTCCGTCTAAACTGCGTTCAGTTATCCCATTTTGGAAAACGTTCGTGGGGAAGAACCACACGTTCTCGCCCACCCTGCCCTCAGCGGCTCCACCATCGAGGAAGTGAGTCCTGGGAGTTGAGGGAATTCATACAGCCTCTGGATTTGTGTCACTGAAGGTCTGAGTGCTAAGCATCGTCTGAAGGAATGGACCGACGTTGCTTCCTTAACAAAAATGACCTGAGTGACGGCTGTCATCTATTCTAGAAAAGTCACGGGGTCAGAGACCCTGGAACACGCTTCTCTGCCCAGACGACCAAAGTTCTACACCCAGTTACGTTACCTTGAACAGGGGCGAATTTTCTTTTATTTAAATAACAACGACTAGTAAGACGTTGAAGCTGGCAGATTTAGGGTAACGGGTATTTCAGTTGAGTTAGGTCCTAAATCTTAGTGTAACCGTAGAGCGGCAAGGAATCAGCTACTATATAGAAAGCCTTTTTCTATCCGGTATGTAAAATAATTTACTATAACTTCTAAGAGACATGGAAGATTGTTTTCCCAAGAAAGACCGAGCAAGGTGTGCGCGTGTAGATTCTCCTAGAATGAAATGTGTGCGAATGCATGCACGCGCACACACACACACCCTGAACACGGTCTTACCCCGGGTGACTGCGTACTGTAATATTTTTAGCGTCATCTTTTAATTTGAAAATACTTGAATGATATAAATTAACTGATTTAATTCTTACTTTCACCAAATTGGGTTTTTTCAGTATGAAAATGGTTAATTTTACCAGTAGTTTGGAAGCTGGTAAGAAAAAAAAAAATAGCTTTTGAACAATGGTCTTATACCTTAGATCGGTTCCCCTTCATCCTTAATCAAAAGCTTTTATATCTTCTTAAAAAAACAGACCAGGGCCGCTGGGTGGCTCAGTTGATTGGGCGACTGCCGTCGGCTCCGGTCATGATCTCAGGGTCCTGGCATCGAATCCCGCATGGGGCTCCCTGCTCCGCGGGGAGTCTGCTTCTCCCTTCAATCTCTTCCTTCTCACGCTCTCTCTCTCTCTCTCATTCTCTTTCTCTCAAATAAATAAATAAAAATAAAATCTTAAAAAAACAAAACAAAACGAAAACAACCATTACTCTTCCCGGTTGTTAGGAGATGAGGGGTCAGGGGTGCTCTGTGTTCCTCACTGGTCCGCGGTTGCAGTGAGTAGGTCGGTCGTGTCTGGCCTGCCCGAGTTCCAGCTCACTGCCCAGCGCTGCCCACGCAGCCCAGGACCACGGGGGCTGCCTGCACCTTGGGTTGGAGGCACGTGGGGGCTTTAAACATCAAGTCACGTTTTCATTGTCAACGATGAGCAGTGTCCTGCCGTCCAGCTGACCCCTTTGTCTGCAACACGAGGGACTAGAAATAAGGGATCGCAGGGGTGCCTGCGGGACTCGAGCGTCCGACGCTTGAGTTCAGCTCCGGTCATGATCTCAGGGTTGCAAGATCGAGAACCACGTCTGCTCCACGCTTGGTATGGGGTCCGCTGGAGAGTGTTTCTCTCCTTCTGTCCGTCCCCCTACTCTCTCTCTCCCTAAAGAAACAAATAAAATCTTAAAAAAGAGAGAAAGGAAGAAAGAAAGAAAGAAAGAAAGAAAGAAAGAAAGAAAGGAAGGAAGGAAGAAAGAGGGAGTTGTGGCCTGAGCTTTTCAACGTCAGGGACATCGTGCAGTCATGTATGCGTCTGGGAGACTCCTTCTCCTAAAGGGACCAGAGTGAGACTAACTGTTCAACGAAAATACCTTCTGCTTTCCGCACGTGAATGTCCTGTAATGCTACACGTTTCTCCCCTCGGAACCCCTGCCCTGGGGAAGTGAACCTAACAAGAAAGACATGAAAACTGAGGGCTAAATCCCTCTGTTTCTGGAGTCTTCTAGATACTTCTAAATACTCTTGTTAATCTTACCGGGCCTCCCTACGCGTCTGCTGCTGGACCCTTTGAACTGTGTACATTTTCCGGGTTCCGTCACCTGTCCTGTAGCTCACTGGGGACAGGAGAGGAGGAAGTCGGTGTTTTGAACGACATTGTCCTGACGTGAGATCAGCCGCGCTTCGAGGACGTGTCAGCGCAGCTGTTAGGCTCTGCCTCTTGAGAGCTGGGGGGCTCCGGGCAGCTCACCTCACCTCCCTGCCGGGCTCCCTCGTCAGACAGGACGGCAACTGCAGCTTCCCCACGCTGCGTGTGAAACCTAACGGAGGGAGCACAGACGCTTAGAATAAGGCACATGAACAGAAAGAGCTGGAGAGATCGGTCTTCTCTCTCCATTCCGCACCACGGCTCTCAGGAAAGATCTCCTGAAGCGGGAGCAGCTGGCACCAGCCCTGTCCCCGGGCCCCTGGTTCACTGACCGGGGTGCATCACTGACCGGGGTGAAGCTCACTTATGTGGATGGCAAGTGGGCCGTCCAGCGGCCGCTGTGGTGCACGGAAGGAGGGCTGTGGGGCTGCCAGGCTCCCCTGTGTCCATGACCATCAGTAGCACACCTCACCATGCGTCCCACTCCGGTCAGTGACGGCTCTCGGAGCCACCTGTGCAAAGGACACAGATTGGGACAGGAAAAGCTTCAGGACATAACATGTTAACTACAGGGCAACGCCAAACGCACGTATTCGAAAGTGAACCGCACACACAGGACAAGGAGGAAGAACCCCGGGTCTGGCCATTTTCCAGGTCCTGGCACTGCTCCCAGGCGCCACGAACCAACCACATTCTCTCTGCTAAGGCGGCCGAGCAACACACCAGTGGGACCGACCAGGTCCCTGAGGGCTGTCGGGTTCTGTCCCACAAGTTCTTCCCATGAAGGTGGAGTCTCAGAGCTAATCCGCTTTTTAAAAAATCTTGTTTTTCAAAGTAGAGATGAAAAGAAGTGTGAAATCTGGGCTATTATTAGGAGGTGATGAAGCATTCGTCACTTATGCAAACCCATTGACAAAATGTTAACAGGGCGGCAGGGGAAGGAGTTGGTGGTGGGGATAAAGCAGCAGGTGGAGCTCCCCGTGAGGGGACAGGGCGGGGTGCAGACCGCCAACCCACAGGCTGTGGCTGGGACCCAGGCAGGCCAAGGGGAGCCTGGCTCGAGTGCGTCACACGCTTGGAGCCAGCAAACATGCCACAGCCCCCAGGATCTGTCCCAGCTGCCTCCGCCCGCTGACGCTCTGTTGTTTCCCATCTTCGATCTTTATTTAAAGCGGGAACCAAGGTTCCATAACTGCTGCTCGCCCTCCGCAGTGGGTCGGTGGCAAACGAGGTATCACTCGGCCTGATTCGAGCTGCTCCGTGGAAACGGCTGTGGAGCTCCTGGGTGAGGGTGTTGGTCCGGAGAACAAGGCGACGGCTCTGCGTGTTCTCTGCGAAGGAATTCGGGGAGGAGACGGGGCTGGGCTTCGAGGAACATTAAAACTAAATGAGGCGAAAGCAATCTGCTTTGCACATGGGTGCACAATCATGTGTATGCTCTTTGCAGCATGGGTGCGTGTGTGTGTGCGTGTGTCTCTCTGTGTGTGTGTTTGTGCGTGTGTGTGCGTGTGTGCGTGCGTGTGTCTGTGCGCGTGCGCGTGCATGTGTGCGTGTGCGCGTGTGTGCGTGTGCGTGCGTGTGTGTGTGTCTGCGTGTGTCTGTGCTTGTGCGCGCGTGTGTGTGCGCGCGTGTGTGTATGTGTGTGTGCGCGTGTGTGTATGTGTGTGCGTGTGCATGCGCGTGTGTGCGCGTGTGTGTATGTGTGTGCGTGTGCGTGCGCGTGTGTGCGTGTGCATGCGTGTGTGTGCGTGTGTGCGTGTGTGTGTCTGTGCGTGTGTGTGCGCGCGCGTGTGTGTATGTGTGTGTGTGTGCGCGCGCGCGTGTGTGTATGTGTGTGCGTGTGCATGCGTGTGTGTGTGTGTGTGCGCGCGCTCACCGCAACGTCCTTCTCTAGCACAGATGTCAAGCCGCTGCCTTCCTCTGGGCTCTGTCCTCCCCTTGCAGAGTAAGAACCAGGCCGACTCGAAGGCCCGTGGAACCCGTGGGCCCGGCCTGGCAGTGTCCCGCCTGCACGCGTGTCCCGCAGAGGCCAGGACTCGCTCCCCCAGTCCCTGGGGAGAGCTGGCCCGTCCGAAACCTGCCTGCAACGAACAGGGTTTCTCTGTCCAAATCGTGGCCTTCGTACCTTTCCCCCCACCTCGAAACTGGTTCCCGTAATTTAACAAAGGATCCCATCACAGAGGCCTCAATAGGGAGAGGACGTCACAAGCCAAAGTGACAGAAGCAAGAACCCGGATTCAAACTCACAGGTGGCAGCTCTAAGGGAGGGCCTGGCGCCCTGCACTTGGCCCCCGTTTGCTGCCCTGGGAGAGGTAGAGGTGCGGCCTCCTGCCGTGGGCCAGTCCCCTGGACGCCTCTGCTCTGGGGCGGGTCATGGCCGGGGAGCCGGCATGCATGCTTCACGTCGGGTGAGACGTCCATCCGTCAAGTCTGCTCTGCGGGTGAAAGGCCCCTCCGTGAATCAGACCTGCAGCCATCAGGACGGGCGAGCGGAGCCCGGGCACGACCCTCCCCCAGGAGACTGAGCCAGGACAGGTACGGGGGAGCCCCCCGGCTCCTCCACACCAACCCGAGTTCCTGCCCTCCAGCCACCTCATAAGAAAACGATAAATCAATGGTCAGATGAGCAGAGGAAGGGAGCAGGGAAGCTGGTTCTTAAAACAAGTGAGACCTGCCACCTCCTGCCTCCACATCGGCTTATTTTAGGTCTAAGAACTACGGTCTGGAAACAATTTGTAAGTATCCGCCCAGACAGCAAAACCTCACTAAATTTGTGTTTTGCCCTAAATAGCTCGGTCCCCCTCCCCCGCCCCACACAGGACCGCCGGGCCTCAGCGGAACCACCCAGAATCCCCACGGCCCTTATGAGGAGCATTCCGGGAGAGCTCAGAGTGTTTAAAAAGTGTACTGAAAAGCAAAATCCTCAAAATTCCAAAACCAGCTCCATGGAAAGTTTTTCTTCTAACAGCTGGTTTACAAAATAAATAAATGAATAAATGAAGAGACACAACAGGTCCCCGACGCAGAAGACCATAGGACTGGCCATGCCGGCTGCGTCCCCTGTCTCTACGCTTGAGCCCGCAGTGCACCTCCCCGCCGTCTAAACCATCTTCACACAACCCTAACCGGCAGTCCGTCGAGTTAATGACCGCGCACACATCCCCATGTCGACCTTGGAAGGAGGCCTCCGTGAGCCCTGCCCGGAGCAGACCCGACTCTGCAGGATTCTCTAGGAAACTGCTAGTTGTTCCCTTCGACAGCCAAGGGAAAGCTAAAATTGAGAAACAGATAGAGTCCAACATAGGTGGGGGCGGGGCGGGGTCTATCAGTCCTTTAACGTTTAGACTAGAACCTACTTCTTTGAGGAAGTGAAAGCCGAGGATCTTACAAGTCTTTAGGGAAGTGGAAACTGGGAACTAGCAGCTGGAGAGGGAATTCGAAGTTCACCTCGTCCTCTTGCCCTCTCCCAGACCTCCCGCATTTATCTCGAAAAGCTCGTAAATCCTTAGTCCTGGGAAACCCAAGTCCTTCTCAGAGGAACTTAGGTTCTTTCCCTGTGACTTTGAGATTAAAATATTGTAAGTACAGACCCCAGGGAGGCGGTTCTTATCAGAAGTGGAACAAAGGGGGAGAGGTTGTTTGAAATTAAGACAAATGAAAAACCCCATGGCTTTGCCACAAATATTAGTAGAAAAACGGAGCCTCTCAGCAGCTGACCTCAACTCCCCCCATTTGCCAGAAAAATGCCTCGGATCCAAGTGTTCTTTATAAGCTACTGGGTCTTGCATTATCACACCCGTCTCACAGCTAGAATGTGTTAAACAACAAGCCTGATGGCATTTTCCTGTGGTCGTTGTAATGAGGGACCTTCTGTACCTCCCCATGGTATTACCAGAGTTAACGTGTAGAAGAGCGCTTTCACTGGCTTAAAGAGAATCCAGTGTTCCGCAAATTCGGTATTCATAAAAATTCTCAAAAATAAAAAAAGGAATTTAATCCAAATGAATTTCAGGTTCCCATGATCTAGGAAATAGGATGAAAGCTAATTTGAGGGTCGCTAGTTTGATTAAAACAGGCAGAGTCATCAACTTTGGGTGGAATGCAGACACACGCCCTGTTCGTTCCACCGGGTTCATCAGCCAAATGAGTTCACGCCATCAGTGCTGCAGATTTGCCAACCAAAGAATACCCTAGAATGATGCCGATTCGGTCTGATGTCTTCTGACGCTTTTGTAATTCGAACATAATCACTGGAAGCACCTGACTGACCTGGAGGCAGTTTGTAGGTGAACTTGTAGCGGGGACTACCCTCTGCCGCGGCCGACGTGAAGATCGTCTCCAGGACCTTTGTGGGGATCTGAAACTCTAGAGCTTTGCTAAGTTCAATGATGGAAAGTCCCCGAGTGTCTTGATCAGTTCCAAGGAGGATAAAATGATGAAATGTCAGTTCCTCAAGCTACGTTTATCTACTTGGGGTTCCTTATAACACAGAGGCTAAAGATCAATTTGGGCCTATTAGTAAACTTTTTTCCTGCTTTATTGAAAGATTGTGCGATGAAGAAGTATATGTTTCTAGAGATTATGAAGTGTATTTATAAAGCTGCCAATCTAAAGAATGCTGGTGTGCAAAGAGTTCACAATGGCTTACTACTCTGTTTTCACTAGGAATTCATTTCTGAGGGTTAAGAATTCTCATTTCTGCATGGGGCTAAAGCTACTGTACTTAAAAGGGAATCAACTCTGTAAGGAAAGTATGAGGTACGGAGAATTATTATTTAAAAAAAGAAGAGAGTTTTGTCTTAGAACACTGCTATTTATTTAAAGAGAGAAAATATGAGGAAAAAATCCAAATGCAAAAAGAGAAAAATTTGTAGAAGGTTTGTGCAAAAGAAACCTTTGAAAAGAAATCCTAATGTTTGATCAAGCTCAGATTAGAACGAATTTATTTTTTAACAGATTTATTTAAAAATGAGCTTTAATATTAAAAGAACATTGGTACAAAATTAGAATTTGGTTTTTTCCTCTGTTAAAAGGATAAAACTTTCTTAGATTATTGACCAGGTCTTAGTAAGAAATTGTAAACAAAAGTTTTTCCTTACCTTTAATTTAATCTGCCTAGAAAAATAAAGATTCTTTTTTATTTTTTTTTAAGATGTTATTTATTTATTTGACAGAGGGAGACACAGCGAGAGAGGAAACCCAAGCCGGGGGACTAAGAGAGGGAAGCAGGCTTCCCACGGAGCAGGGAGCCGGACGCGGGGCTCGATCCCAGGATGCCCAGGATCATGACCGGAGCTGAAGGCAGACGTCCAACGATTGAGCCACCCAGGCGTCCCAATAAAGATTTTTTTTTACGGCTATTTAATCTTCCGTATTTGCCTGCAAAGTCTTTACTTGTCGCTGTGGTTAGATGGGTAACAAAGTAGTGTGTCATGGTGACCTACGATCCTATGTGTTTATAAAACCGTACTGATAGTTTTTGACAAACTATCCAAAACTGAAGTTCTAAATAAAGTCTTTTTGACCTTTAACTTTGGTTTTTTCCAGGAATTTCCTGCAACAGCTCAAAGATTTCTTTTGGCTCCTTATGAAAAAGGAGCTATTCAAAGAGGCCGGCTTATCTGATACGTTAAATCACACGGAAAACTCGGTCCAGCGGGAAACAACACTAAGCCTTCTTTATGCTGTGTCTGGACAGCTGTTCCAGAAACCACGCCAAATTCCTGGAAACCCGGACGTCGCATGTAATGTCAACCGTTGTAATTGCGGCTACTGTCTCCAAATGTGTGCCCCCCCAGGACCGAACGTCCTCAGCGAACTCTCATCCCGTCCGAGCGCTCGCCGCGGTCTCCATCGTGGGCAGACACTTGCTGTCACTGAGGTCTCACAGCAGCTTCCTGCAAACGCGTCTCATCTTCGGGGAAACCGCGGGACAGGAGGCGGCCGTCGTCTGCGCGCGTCTGAGAACTGGCCGACGGCACAGCGGAGCTGGGGAGCACAGACCGCCCCGCGGGTCCTTGAAGGGACTCTGCCCAGTCCCAGCAGCCAGACTCGAGGGGCCCAGCCTCGCACCTGACGCAGAAGGAGGCTCCGCCGCCGTCTGCAGAGGCTGGAGGCCTGCCGGCCAAATGGCCATCGAGGTACATGGCAGCCCCCCAGGACCCTGGGTCAGGCGGGACGCGCTCGCCTCCTCTCTTTCTCTCCATGACGTGGTGCCGGCCGGGAAAGGTGACCCCATCGTCTGGACCCCCAGACCGCTGCTAAGGGGGTCACTCCCCTGGCAGCCTCCTGGATGCGTCCTCCAGAGCCCCCGGCTGTCCGTTCACAGCGCCACCTGCTGGACGGGGCTCAGGCCCGACCCGGCCTGTCTGCAGGGCCACCCTCTCCTTGCACACTGTGACATCTCGGGGCCGGCACACGGCTGGGCAATGCCTCCTCCGCTGTCCAGCTGTGCCGCTAACCAGGCAGATGCAGCAAGACATCCCCCTGACATGCGGCCCCGAGTTAGACAGAAAACCTGCCAGAAGGCATGCATGACTCGGGATCCCCTTCCTTTGGCCCTGCTTCCTGGGTTAAACACGGACAGAAGTAAGAATGGGACCGGAGACCTGGCTCCTTCAGCAAGGGCTTTCTTCGGCGTGATCGTGATTGGTTTGGGTCTCAGGGCCATGGCTCCAAAGTGCACCCCAGACACAGAATTACCCTCCTCGGAGCATCACCATCGCCCCCTGGGATGTTCGTGACCCGTGTTCGTGACCACGCACCACCAAGCACACGGTCCCCCCGAGACTGCAACCTCAGGAAAAGACGACGCGGGCCCCCGACCGCAGGGTCACGAGCCTGAGGTCCTGAGCTGTGACTTCCACGGAGAGTGAACAAACGCCGCAGCCTGGGAGCCCCACGCGCACAGGGGGCGGGGAACAGACGGGGCAAGAACCCAGAGCAGAGCGGATGGGGCTCCGATGCCTTATTTTGATCCCGTCTCTCAGGTAGGCAGACACCCTGATCCAAAGGGGGATTAGTAAAAAGCGAACCCTCGGACCAGAACAGTCACTCACGCCGGGGACAGTTGAAACGCCTCCCCCTCCCCGAAATGGGACCTGTAACCAGCCAGTCTGGACTTACCTGGTCAGCACTGGAGGACATCCGCCCTGATACAGCCCTTCCAGGCCCCTTGACGGGGCGACCTTGCCCAGCACCATACGTGCTGTGCTCTCTGTTCTCTGCTCCCTCTCGGCCCTTATAAACCTTTATTTCCGAGGAGCTGGCTGGAGCCCGTCTCGGCGCGTCGGGAAGGGGTACTGCCCGACTCAAAAGTGACTCGCTCCATAAAGCCACTTAGATCTCCAAGTCTCCTCGGCTGAAGCTGTTTGTTAGCCTTAGAACTCTCCTAGGCCACATCTGTGTGGTGGGCGTCCCACTAACGCATGCCAGGGTGCTAGCCGTCGGTGTAGACGTCCACACAGCGCTGGCAGGCGCAGGCCCCTCGGGCTCCCGTGCCTAAGACCCTGACAGTCCTGCAGATCCCTCTCCCCGGAGGTCCACGCAGGAACGTGCCCTGCCCTCGCCTCCCTGAGGGTGTCAGTGAGCCCAAGAAGCTGGGTGAGGAGGGTTCGACCAGCTGCTGCCCTTGAAGAGAGAGCGCCGGCCCACAAGCAAGGACACAGGCAGCTTCTGGAAGGACACAGAGTGTCCCAAAGACACTCTGGAAAGCAATGCAGTCTCGCCTACACTTTGCTTTCAGCTGTTGTGCCCCATGTCGGATGTCCGAACCGTCCCGTGCAGAAGCTGCGGGCTCGGAACGGGGGCGGGAACGGGGCTCGCCGCTGTCCATCTGGCTTCAGTTTCCAACACACGCAGGGGCTTGTGATGCGCTGGTTTCAGTGTCTTCGTTTCTAAACTATGCTTGAAAAAAGCAGAACGAGTTTAGAGGCGCAAGTCTCAAGGTCACAGTCTTCCTCTTTCTGCCAAAAGCCAAAACTGGATTTTGCTTCAAAGCACCTCATGCTTCTGCGGGGCCAGGCCCTGAGCCCCCAGGGACAGTCCCCACTGTGCTGTGCTCGCACCACGGCTTGGTGAGAAGCCTTGAGCTGACCCAGGGGACGCCTGCTCCCTCCACCCCCGTCCCGGGATTCAGATAGTCCAGTGGGCAGAGAAGAGGTGTTTACTCCCCCGAGATGGGAAAAAGCTGCATCGTGGGGGGAGGGTGACAGCCTTGCTATGACCAGGACAGGGCGGATGGTTCTAGAACTCCAGAGCGTCTGAAAGGGCTGCTTTCCACCCTCGCTCATCACGGGGACTCGGCAGACGTGGGGGGGAAGAGCCAAAACAGCTTCTGACGCGACATGTAGTTGACTCCGGGAGTTTAAGGGCCTTTCCCCAAACGTCTGAACACAAAGGCAGGAAGGACCGCGCGAGCCCCTGTGGGTTGAGAGAGAAAATGGGGGGCGTGAGGGGAAATCGGAGGCTGCGGGCGTCCCTGGCTGTGCTCGCGGGTCGCTTTACCGGGGTTCTTGGGCCGAGGAGACCGCGCTCCCTGTGAGGCGGAGGGGGCTCCGTGTCTGTCGGTCAGGGCAGGGGGTGCCCAGGCATTTCAGGGGTGACCCAGAGGGAGGAAAGGTCAGGAAGGAGGGTATTTCAGAGAGAAAGTGCAGGGTCTGGGAATCCGCAGCCGGACGGTGAGGAGACGGAAGACAAATACTGGGTCAGAGAGAAGCGGACGGAACGGCCGGACGGAGACGAGGAGGAGGAGGAGGAAGACCAGCCGCGCCCGCGCCCAGCGGCGGCCCCTCCCCAGCACAGCCCCAGGACGGCCTGGCTAGGCCGTGGCCACGGGCTGTCGCCAGACTCCGGACCGGTTGGCGGTCTGGTGATGCTGGGCGGGGCCTGACACGTAGGGTCCAGGCAGAGCCCCCTCCTCACGGAGGGTCCCAGTGTCCCCAGCACCCCGAGCCAGTAAAGCAGCAGAGCAAGGAGACATCAGCCTTCCCCAGCCTCCGAGAGCGAGTCCTCGACGCCCCGTGCCCGGCTCACCCGTGTGCGGAGAAGCCTGCATGCCCCAGCCTGGCCCCTGCCTCCCCGGCACGTGTGTGCTTTAACGGAAAGGGCGAAGAGGCCTCGCAGGGGAACCTGTTCCCTGGCCTTTCTGGCTTCCGAAGCCTCGGGCCACCCTGGTGCCTGGCGCCCTGCATGGACCTCTGCTCCCGGCTGACTCTGGGCCCTGTTCCAAGAATTCATGGGGACGCTCTTGGGGTCATCCTGTCCTCAGCGGGCATCCCGAGGCTTGCTGAGGGAGGAGAAAGGGCTGGCTGCGCAGAGCTGAGACGGACTGAAGGGGCGAGCCCCTGTTCCGACATGGGGGCAGCGGGGGTCCGTGAGGGGTGTCTGTGGTCCCGTCAAAGTGGACCAAACAAGAAGCAGGGTCCGGAACGGCGACTAGGAGACTGGCAGAGACACTGAAGAGTTTCTGCCAGAAGTAACAGGCCGTGAGGACAAGCAAGTAGCAGGTTTAAAACCGACACAGAGACGTCTCTGGGGTCCCTGCCTCGTTTGGCTCTCCCAGAGCAAGGTGCGTCTTCTGGAAATCTGCAGACGATGCTCCGCCGTGCTCCCGGCTGTGATGTTTGGTCCCACGCTTCAAGCCCCATCATTGGGGTCGGGGGGGGGGGTCTCTGCGGAGCAGGGGAGGGAGGGGCGGGGGAGTGCAGGTGCTTAGACAGAGGCACTGAACCGGAATTTTGGGGGCGCATCTGAGCAGGCCTGTTCTGCTTTCCCGAAACCTAAGGCGTGAGCCTTGTGACAGCAGCTGTCCCTAACACCTTCATGCCTGGTGCCCCCGGGGGGCACAGGAGCCCCAGCTCAGGGAAGCAGCCCTGAGACTCTACCCCCTCCAAATGGTTTACCATCGGATGCACCAATTTCCCTATTTTAAAACTGCGAGGCACAGCTGTCTCGCTGGAGAGAGAAGGGCGTGTTCCTGGGAGGGGGTCAAGCATGAACAAGAGGAACTCGGGAGCCTCTTCTGCCTTCTGCTGTCATCCAGTGGCTGGCCACAGGGGCAGGGCCGCGGGTGTGGGTGGCCTTGCACACGCGGGGTCTCACACAGCAGCCTGTGCGTGTGGCCCCGGCAGGTGTGTCTCCCACACCATCAGTAATGTGAGTCCAGTGTTTGTGCTGATGCCTAGCACACGGGAGACCGCCACCCCCATCACCGCAGGGACCACGGCTCAGAACCCGTGAGTTAACTCTCCCTAGGGATAGCGCGGCCGGCTGGGGCAGCAGACCGGTCCTCGGCCGGAGCACACTTTCCAGCTCTGCATCCAAGCAGGAGCCTTCCCTCCAGAAAGTGCCAAGGCCCTGTTCCATGGGGAGACCCACTGCTGGCCACCCTCCTTCCCCCCAGGAGCACACCCAGAGGCCAGACCCCCAGGAGGAGGCCATCAGGCAGGTGCAGCGCACCCAGCAGGGGCATGACAGGGAAGGGAAGGGACCCGAGGGCAGCAGGAGAGGGGCACGACCAGGCTGGCATCTCTGCAGGCCGCCGGAGCTCCGCCCCTCCCGCAAATGCGGCCCTCCCTCAGCAGGGGCCGGGGAGATGGGCCTGTATCCAGTGAGCGGCCCGTCCACGGGGAGGCTCTGTCAGCCGCGAATTCCCACATCCACATGGACGTGGACAGAGAAACCTCCCAAGGTTCCGGAGGTGATTCTGGGCAAAAAGGCAGAATCAGTGCAGATCCCACCGGCTGGATGGCTGTGTTGGGACCTATTAATAACGCCTGCGACATTTGCATTTAGGGAGAAGCTTCTAGAAGTCACCAAAGGCAGATTCCGGTAAAGACGGTCCCTTCCAGTAGGTTCCTGGACAAAGCAAGCCGCCGAGCACGTGGTGGGAGCGAGGGGCGACATCTGGGACCAGCCCCTGCTCTCCCGCCCAGGAGCTCTGTGACCTCCAGCTAGCGGCGTGGCGTCCCTGTGCCTCAGTCTCCCCTGCGGTAACGTGGGCCTGATGCTCCTGTTTCCCTGGGAAGGGCCTTGGAGCGTCTCACGTGTCCCATACACAAAGCCCCCCGGAGGGCCCAGCACGGTTTCTACTCCCAGTCCTTCGTGAGTTGGTCTTGCTTAATGAACGCTCCGATCGTGCGGAGCCCCAGTGAGAACGAGGCGTCTGGCTCCCCGAGCTCGTCTGCGGAGAGCAGGGGCGGGCGTGTGTGGGCGTGTGCACATGCGTGTGCGTGTGAGGCCCGTGAGCGGGCCACGCAGGCCGCCGGTCACCCGAACAGCCCTGTCTTGTTTTGTTAGGGTCACCTGAGCTGCAGTTCTGAATCCTAGTAGCGCGTGGGCAGGCGTGAAAATAACCGACAAAAAAGTAGGGTCGAGCAAAACAGCCCGTGACACGCATGCGCTCTGCCCACCCGGCTTGGGGACACGGACGCCCTGTCACGCTGGGGGACGGGGCTGCCGTCTGCTCCGTCGTCCGGCACCGTCCGCTCCAGCGAAGGCCACGGCATGTCAGCCACGCCGCGGACAGGCCAGCGGGAAGCAGGACGCCTGGCGCTTCTCACGCTCGGACGGAAGCAAGAACGCTCTGGGGCTGGGCTTTTTTTAACGTCTTCCTCATGTCTCTTTAATGTCTTCCAAGGAACGATGTCCCAACGTCCGAACAAGACAGGACCTCGTCGGGACCCCCGCGGCCCTTCCCCGTGCGCCGCGGATCCCGCCCCTTCCAGCGCAGCCGGCTCCTGCTGAAGCCCAGGGTCTGGGCCGGTGCGAGCCTCCACTGCCCTCTGCTGGACTGCGGAGGCCAAGGCGGCCTCGTGAAAAGCACCCAGGAGCGGAGGGGACTGTCCTGGCTGCAGAGGCTCTACTCTTGGGCGGCAAACGTGGGAGGTCGGTGTCGCATCGGGAGCTAGAGGGACCGTAGGGTTGTGGGGACATCTGGGCTCCGGGGGTCTGTCTCGGGCACGTTGGTCTCCTGCTCTACGTCTCTGCTTCTCATCTTGGACAGGGGTTCATCCGTGAGGACACCCCAGGACTCCGGAAGGAAATCCATGCAGTCTTTCGTCGGCAGAGTGTTTTCCAGCGAGCATGGGGTATCATTCCTCCAACCTCCTCCTTAAAAGGGCAGAGACTCAGACTTGGCCAAAGGTCCCAAGGTCATCTGTTTGCTTCAGGACAGAGGAGGGGGAAGTCCAGGCCAGAACCTTCCACCTTCCCCTGGTCTCCAGTCCTCGGCTCTCCCCAGCTGCTGCCTCGGGGGACACCTGACCTGGACCATCTGTCTGAGCAGCCCTGTCCCTCCAACAAAGAAATGTCACCTCTCCCCGGCAGGGCAGGGCAGGGCATGGTGCTGGGGGGCGCGCGCTACAGGCTCTGTCCCACAGAGATGAGTGTGAAGCCAGCACAGTTCTCAAGGTGGGGAGACATTCCCATGCGCCGTGCCCACTTGGGTTGGGCAGTGGGTCCGAGAACGAGGACCGTCCGCCGGGGGAGCCCACTGGACCGCACGGAAGTTCGTTCATTCACTCCATATTCACTTACCCTCCATACTGATTAACACCACTTGCCAAGCAAACCTTCTCAGCCCTCGTGGGGACGGGGTTCCAGATGGCTTTCCGCCACACCCTCGCACACCTGGTGGGTGGACTGGTTCCCTTTTCATGCGGTTTGTCACACCCCCAGGACGGTCTGAAACCCCGACGGGGACATGCTCAGAAGACCCTGCCGGGGGAACAGCCCCGCCGTAAACAAGTGAAGCAGCCAAGGGCTCACGTTGACTTAAGCCATAGGTCCCCAAGGCCGCCTATGCTCCTGCCGGGACCAGCCGGGACCATCCGTGCATCGTCCCAACACTAGGTTCTGCTTTCAAGTAGACCCCATGGGCACAGCGACACCGGTACTTCGGGCCCCCCCAGCACCCGGACACGGCATGGGATGGATCGAAATCACCACCGCTCGCGGTTTGGATAGGAATTCCGGAAAACTCCCAGCCGGGACACCTTCCTCCATGTTTAATCTTTCCTGTCTCTCCAGATCATGAGAAGGATCGCTTCTATCTCGCAAAATGGTTGTACAGACCAGAGACAGCGAGTGCGCCGTCGCACACTTGGAAAGGGCACGAGGAGATGGAGCCGCCCATGGTCATTTCCGTCCAAGGCAGGAGACGCCGGGGGACTGGACGCAAGGTCCCATTCACGCGTCAGCGCAGATAAAAACATGCACGCTGGTTTCCGATTTATTTATAAAATACTTACTGATGCTGGAGAAAAGGAACGAATGCACAGTTGAAATTATAAGGGGTCAGTAGGTTTACTCAGCCGAATGGAAAATGGAACAGACGCCGCTTTGGGCCGGGAAGGCCGCTGCTTCCTCCGTCTCTCGAGGCAAAGCAAGTGTCTTTTATGGAAAGCTGTGGAGATCGCCACGAAGAAAAACGAGATTTAACCTTGTGTAAAGGGAGGAAATCAGGCTTTCCCCTCACTTGTCTTCTTAAGTATCCTGAGGAAGTAAGAGAGACCTCGTGTGCGGGCTGTAGCTGGGCCGACTGACGGACATTTCGCGGTGCAGGAAGTGACAGTCCGGCTGTGGAAACGCTCTCCTCCTGAGGCACTCGGGTCACTGCCTCCCCACCCCCACGGGAAGGCGTCGTGCGGGAGCACCTGCTGCTTTCAGAGGGACAATGACCGCAGGAGGGAGTTAGGATGACAGCAACGACGACGACGCAGGGACGCCAGCCTCTGTCCTCAGGAAACAAACCGCGGCTCTGGCACTTCCCAGCGCTCTGACCTTGGGCGAGTTCCTCGCCAGCCTGTGCCTCAGTGTCCTTTGCTGTGAAGCGGAGATGACGGTGCCCCAACCGCATTGTAGGAGTGAACCAGTTGATACCTAGAGAGTAGGGTATCGTCACTGCCATTTGTGACATGATACTTTGGACTTTGCGGCTATTTTAAAACCTTTCAACTCAAAATAGATGCCAAGACCTCGTGGAGAAGGTACTCCTGACAGTAACAAGGGAACTCGCTCAGGCAAGAGCACGGGCTAGAAACCCTGTCGGGAGTTTCCGTTAAAGGGCAACAGACTCTATGACTTGGCAATTTCACTCTAGATCCTAGAAATTTGCCTCAGATAAAGGAAGATGTAAGTCCCTAAAAAAAGACTCAGACAAGAATGCTTGTAGCAGCTTTATTCAGAATAGCCAAACGCTGGGCACAACTCGAATGAAAACGGATACCTAAAAGATAAAATAAATGGAGAAATAAATATATGTTTGATAATAAATGAAATACCAACATGGGTGAATTTTAAGAACCTGGCATGGGTGAAATGAAGCCAGACACACAGGAGTGTATAAATGTATGATTTTTATTAAATAAAGTTCAAGTAAAGGGGGGGGGAACCAGAGGGACGGGGGAGGCCCGCGGCTTGCGCAGCCGGCGCAGAGGGTGGAGGCTGCCCGGGGCACAGCTGCAGGACCCCGGCTGGCTGCCCCTGGGGTCTCCCTCTCTCGCGCGCTCTGTTCCCGCAGCTGCGTTCTTCTCTTCCCGGAGAGGGAGGGTGGGCCCGCAGAGCCGTCTGCCCGCAGGAGGGAGACCCTGCCTTCCCCGGAGCTCCGCTGGCCCCTGTGGAGGAGCATCCACGGGGGCCCTGAGCTCCAGGCCCGCGCTGGTCCGCCACCGCGTGGGCTGCCCCATGAGCCCAGGGACCGGGAAAGGAGGGAAGAGGGAACCTAACAGCGGAAACAGACGACACAAATAAGAATGGAAACAAGAATCAACAACATCGACCCGCCCTTAGCTAGACCAGGAGAGAAGGGGCGGAAACAAGTCAGTGATGAGAAAGCGGCGGAGCGCCTGCGGGAGCGCCTGTGGGAGAGCCTGCGGGAGAGCCCGGCCGCCGCCTCCGCGCTCCCGTGTCCTCCCCACACAGGGCTGGGTCCGAGCCCCAGAGGCAGCTCCGACCCCAGAGGAGACGCGTCTTAGGGAAGGAAAGTGTTGGGAGAAGACAGGGGAGGACTGCAGAAGTCGGAGCTCCCCAGAACGGAACGGAGCTTCCAGGGCTTCTCAGATGCTCCACGCAGCCCCCTTGGAAGGAAAATGCAGAATGCGCCTGTGTCTGTGTGGGGAGTGAGCTGCCCGGAGCAGACTCGGGAAGGGGGTCCCCGGTGAAGCCCAGGCGGGGCAGACTCGGGGAAGGGGGCTCCTGGCTAAGCCCGGGCCTCCCCAGGAGGGGAGCACGGTCTGAAGGCAGTGGCGGGGCTGAGCCCATTCCCTGGCCTGGCATTTCCCGGGACCCTGCTGGGCTGTGGGTGCTTCCCACATGCCGTCCCCGAGGTTGTGGACAGAGCGATGCTGTCCGGGACCCGAGTGCTTTCTCCAAACCCAGTTTCCTCCACTGATGTACAAAGGGAAACAATTGCGCGTGTAAAAGCACGTGCCCGCTGTGGAGGCTCCAGCAGCACAAGGAAGCTGATGTGTTCCCTGTGGTGTAACGGCCGCTTTTTCTGAGAAGTCATTTTGGGGGGGATTTTCAGCAAGTTCTTAGGTTGCAGGCTCCTGACTTCAGTTTCCAGGCATCTGTCACGAAACAAGGTTTACTCACGGCCTGAGGCTGATCAGAAGCAGAGACGCAGCCAGCCGCAGGGCCTCACCCCTGCCGGGTGAGAAGAAGGGGTGCTCTGGGAGCCAGTGCCGGGCTCTCCCCTGGCGCGGGCTGGCAGTGCCTGCCTGTGGCCCTTGTCCTCGCCTCCAACGGCCTGCAAGCTTGTCACCAGGTCTCCGATCCTCGGGACGGGTCAAACCGAACCTGTGATTACATTTTTTAACATTATGATGATAAACTCTGCCGTTTCTGCGCAATTAGACAGCCACAGGAGGGGTTTAATTTGAAATTCAGGAAGAACTTTGCAGTGGTGGGATTTTGCTTCCCCGGAAAGATAACTGAGGGTTTCCTTCTGTCAGTACGGATGGACACCTGTCCAGCGACCCTTGGTGGCTTAAACAATGCAGGGGAACCTTCTGTCTCCTTCTCTCCCATGGTATTTTCCCTGTATGAGAATCAAAGAAAACAGCTCTGAAAGAGAGCTTCGAGGGCAGAAGGTCCGTCTGTCTGCTTCAAACCCGGGGATGAAGGTCATATGGTCCTCGTGCAGTGTAAACACGGCAGGACGCTGAATGGGCGTGGGGTCCGGGTCAGGCCGTGGAGACAGGAGGGAGAACGTGCTGGAAAAGCCGGTGACAGGTGAGCAAAGCCTGTGGGACGGGTCCCCGCGCCGTGCTGAACCGTGCCCGGCGGTCATCAGACGCCCGCGAACGTGGCGAAGCCAGGACAGGGAAGCACGGCCACAGCGGGAACCGTCGCTGCCGCACTCCTATAATCGAGATTACTCCGGAACCAAAAGTTTATTAAAAATAAGGACGGGGCGGGGGAGCTGCGCCTGGGTGGCTCAGTCAGCAGAGCACGGACTCTAGATCTTGGGGTCATGGGTTTGAGCCCCACGTCAGGCATAGAGAAAACTTAAAAACAAAACCTTTCTAAAAAAACAAAGGGCAGATTTCCATTTCTTTGCCGACTTCTGAATCCAATTTATTTTCTGTACAGAGTAATAATACAGGCTTAACCCCTTAATGTGCACGTAAATCAGAACCCCCAGCCAAGATCTCAGAAGGTTCGATAAATGAACAAACTTCTTCCTCACTGTCAACCGTGAGATAAAACAAAAAGTTCAAAACACTTAAAATCTTAATATAACGCAAGAAGAACTTAAAGTGAGAATCAGACATTGAAACAAAAAATAACGTTGGAACCTGATCCTGCTCTGTAAGCACGTTGGTACCATGTTTTGAACAGAACGATCCTCTAAAAAAAAAACGTACACGAGCAGGGGGAGCAGGAGAGGGAGCAGCAGACTCCCCACCGAGCAGGGAGCCCGATGCAGGACTCGATCCCAGGACCCCAGCTTCACGACCTGAGCAGAAGGTGACACTTAACGACTGAGCTACCCCGCCCCCGCCCGGCACCCCAGAGCCATCTTTTTAAGAAGTTTCTGTAGCAGCCCTCCAGGGAAGGGAACTGAGCTTTCTGTCGGCCTCTCACATCTCTGTCTCCTTCCTTCGTTATTCTACGGGAAAGAGGGTGCTGGACCAGCCTGTGGGAAGCGCCTCGGGTTTAACGGGAGATTGGACGCAGCCCCAGAGAGCGTCTCTCCCTTCTGATGCTTCAGGCTGGGGTGGCGGGTGTCTGACCACAGGCAGCCCCGGTGGGCTCTGAGGATCGTGAGACCCGTGTTTCTTCTCCCTGACTGGGACCCGCCAGCCAAGCCAGCTCAGGAGAGGGGCTCCGTCCCAAGTGTCTTGAATGTGCTTGTCAAACCGGAGCCTCCCTTCCGGTGGCCCTGACCCCGCACCGTCGCCCGCCTGGGACTCCGTGGAGGCCCCTCGAATACTGTGGATCTTCCACTCAGAGGTCGGCACGCTTGCTGTGTACGGAGCCTGAGAGTAAAAACGTGAGGCTCTGGGGGCCGCGTACACTCTCTGGAGCCTGGTCTCCTTTGTCCCGTGTCCCCGAGTGTCTCCAGCAACTCTTTACAAGCACAAACAGCGTTCTTGCCGTGGGCGGCCAGACACAGGGGCCGCTGGCCAGAGTCAGCCTGTGGCTCCGGATTGTCAATGCCTGTGGACACCACCTGTAAATGTGTGTTTTACCGAACTGTCTCAAGGGAAAAGAAAAAGTACAAGTCCCTGTGAACACCCTTCCCGTGAGATGAGCCAGCGTGCCTGGGTCTGCAGGGCCGTTTCCCGGGCCAGGCCTTCTTCCGCCGCGGCCTCTGGGTTCCGGCAGGAAGGCTGTGGCTTTGTGGGGTTTGCACAGAGAGCCCGAGCCTCACACAGACGTGGGCCAAGGACTTCCACGGAGGCCCAGAGGGACCCGAGAGCTTCCCGGGCCCTGAGGCTGGAGGCCCCGCAGCCTCCTCTCTCGGGCGCTGCCAGGACTCTGATGGTGCTCGCCTCACGCCCCCTCCCCTAAGCCCCAGGGCCAGCTGCGCCCCGACTGCGTGCCCTGCCTCTCTTGCCAGCAGCAGTGGCACGCTCAGGAAGGACCTTCAGAGCTCTCCTGGCTGCTTCTCCGCTGTGACCTCCTCCCCAGACAGCAAGGATGCTGAGACCAGCTGGATAGCACAGGACCGTCCCGTCCCGTCCCAAGAGAACCTTCATCCCCCGTCCCTGAGCCCTGATGGTGAGCGGTTCTGATGCCCGGCACGTTTTCAGCGCTCAGCGCAGCCTCTGACAATAGGAGAATGCAGAGCGCGGGACGGGTTTGGGACGTCCCTCACCGCAGCTTACGGGGACCGAGGCGGATGCCGGGGCGGCTCCCAGGCACGGGGCGAGAACGCCGGGTGCGGACGTGTCTGTCCTCTCCTGTGACTGCAGGCCTTTGCCCTCTTACAGCCTCCGGGGTCTAGCCGCACTCCGAACCAACCTTCTCCACTACAGAGGGTTAGAGCGGGGAAGGTGTGGACACGGCACCGCCTGTCATGCCCTCAAACGCAAGAAGACAAACAGGACCTCTAAGTGCTCGGTTCTGGGCAGCTGGCGTGGCTGCTGGGTTTCACAGAAAGCTTGTCCCCGTCTACACGTCCTACCGAGGAGTCTGCATCACGGCACACGAACACCGGAAGGGGAGACGTCGTCAAACTGGCTACTCGAGAAGACAGCAGCCGTGGGCCTCCGGATGAGGAGGGAGACTAACACAAACCCGTTCTGTATCACCAGTCACAGCTGCACAAACTTCTGACACATGCACGCGTGCCCGGCCGCATCCGTGCAAGGACAGCGGAGTACAGAGCGGCCTGTACCTGGAGTTCAGACGCTCGGCCTCGTGAGAGTCACCAGAAACGTCGGAAGGACGCAGCACTGCGAGCAGATAAACCGCTGGAGAACCGCCGCGCGTCGCCAGACTCCGTTTTCTGCTCGACGGCCGTGAACGGGAGGACAGCGTCGTTCTGGCTCCTCCTCTGTCTCCTCCAAACTGAATTCGAGAATCTGTGCTGGGAGCATCTAGGGCCAGAAACAGACCCAAGTGTTGATACGATTTGGTATTTGATAAATATGGTAATTGTCTTTCTCCGTCTGACTCGTTTCACTTAACGTAATGTCCTTGAGGTCCGTCCACCTTGTCGCAAATGGCAAGATTTCATTATTTTCACGGCCGAGCAGCACTCGCCTGGGTGCGGACGTCACTACACTTTCTCCAGTCACTGGCTAAGGGACACTTAGGCGGTATCACTATTTTTCCCCACGGTCTCTTATCGTATCTCTACAGTAAATTATGCTCCAAGAAACACGAGGACGCTTCTCTCTTTCTGGGTTAGTGTTTGCATGTCCTTGGCTAAGCACCCGGAAGTGCAATTTCAAGATCCTAGGGCAGCTCTAGTTTTCATATTTTCAGGAACCTCCGTACAGTTTCCCACAGTGGCTGCACCAGCCTGTACGCCCGCCGGCACCCGTCGCTTCTGGTCGTTTGATGCGAGCCGTCCCGAGGGGAGTGAGGTGGCTCTTCGCTGTGGCTTGGTGTGCGTTTCCCTGAGGCCACGTGATGCCGAGCGTCTTTTCATGGACCCGTTGACCCTCTGTATAAGCAAAAAGAATGAAAATTGTGCATTCTTAACTGAGTTTCAAGGTAGCGACCTCCACCCTGGGTCAAGCCTGAACATGCATTTCAGTCACGTTTTCCAACCTTGTTGACAGAACAAGAGGGAAATGTCCGATCGTAAAATGAAAATATTTTGAATCAGGAAACATCACGCTCCATTTTTTTCAGGGTACAAAAGCGATTAGGACTCCCAGGGTAGTTCTAGTTCATAGGACCACACACCAACACACTGAACGCTTTCCAAAGACGACTAGCCTAAAACAAGGTTACGTTGTTGGTCAAGCTTCTTTATACCTAACTATGAATTCCAATTAAGTAATTGTATTTGGAAGAGTCACCTTTTAGGCAAATAGCTGGTCGCCTGTTGGGGTAGTCGATCCTTTTTAATCTCTAGTGCTTAGGGTCATGCCCGGCAAAAATAGACACACAACTAATGGTTTGTTGACTTGAATTTCACTAAAACTAAGAAGTCAGGGGTGCACAGAGGAGCCACACACGCCTAGGAAAGTGCAGGGACAATAGCCTGCGCTTTCTCGCCCCCACCAGTGCCATCAGCGCTGGGCGTAACCCACCGCCCTCCAAGTTCAAGGGCTACCCTTAGTCCTTGAGTTATGTCTACACCCCCCTTTTTTTGCTCAAAACCTCCCTGACCACAGAAACCTTAGGAAGCCCACCATCTGCAGCTAAAGGGTCACTTCTGAATCCCAGCTGACTGAGGAACGGCTGTCCAGCAGAAGGAGCTCTTTCCTCCTGCCTCGCTCGGCAGCGTTTTTGGTGACAGCTCCATGGACTGCAGGTGGGAATCCCCGGACGCGGCCGTCCTGGCTGACGGACGCCGGCTGCATGAGCCAAGCCAGGGCCGCGCTTGCATTCCACGGACGTGCCCCTCCTCCCTCCTACAGCGGAAATGGCGGCATTCACGTGGCGTGGCTTTTCTTTCAACTGAAAACAGTTTGTATTAAAGTTCCCCCAGTGCTGTCCTCCCTGGGGCGTCGGCCTTTTGGGGCACCAGTAAAATTTCACTGTTTCCGTGGCTGGCACTGAAGTCTTCACCGCAGCCTCGAGCATCTTCGACCACGTGTCACTTGTGTCTTTGAATCCAGAAGAGAAGAAAAACGCGGAGCTCGCATTCCGAACACTGAACGCATCCCGTACCTGTCTGGTTTAAAGACGCGTGTCGCCGCGTGTGGGTGAAGGTGGTGACAGGAGCCCTCAGGGCCCGGCTGTGTCGGGAAAGGAACGAGAGCCCGCCCCTCCCCCACCGCCTCCCCAGGGGAAAAGGCAGGGGCAGAACACAAAACCCAAACGGTCGCCAAGAGTCGCCAAACAAGAAAAGGAGAAGCGCTCCGCGAGACCGGCCGGGAAAGGTGCTGGCTCATGTGAAAACCGGAAGTTGGCGAGAGTCACGGTGAGGTCACAGCCCGCCTCCCTGCGCCCCTACGTTGTGAGCCTGCAGAATCCGGGCAGTTCTCACTCAGATCTTGAGGGGGTAAAGAGGAGTCATTGCATATTGTTGGTTTTTCCTGCTTCTGACTCTGGGCTAGTGAGAACGGCCACAGCGGGGATGAGCGGAAAAAGAGAAAGGTCAGCACGGTCGGGCACGGCTTTGTCACGAGGGTGAACACGCCGGGTCCCACCGGAATTGGGGAACTGAGCTGATGCCCAACGTTCCCTCTGCCGGCGAGGGCGGGTCCGCCTGCGTCCAGCCTGGGGGGACCCCGTAGTCCACCTTGTCCTCTGCCGAGCCCATCATCCCCCCATGCTCAAAGGCTCTAGAAAATTAGGCATGAAAGGAATATGAAGCCCTCAGACTACAGCCCCAGAAGAGAAAGGATCAAGCAGCTGTCACCCCAGAGGAGCGGAGCCAGAGGAATCCCGGGAAAATCCTGCCAAGCCGGGGCAAGGCTGACGTTATCCTCGTTATGCTCACGAGGATGAAGAGTCGAATAAAAAGACGAAGAATGAAGGACGAAGAATCAGAATGGTTGGGATCCCCGGACATCAATGCTTGAAGCAAGAAGCCGACAGAATGACTTAAAACATAGGAAGGAAAATAATTTCTGAACTAGAATTCGTCACAACCCAAACCGCTGACCCCGAGGGTGGAGCCTCTCTGGGGAGATGGGGAAGCTCCTTAAAATACCTCCTTCCGTGTCTCGGGACACAAACCGAGAGCGCGCCCCCTCCAAAGTGAGGAAACAAGCTTCTAAGGAAGAGAAAGGCACAGAATCCGAGAAACATGGACTCCAAGATACGAGAAAAAGGAAAGGAAGCCGAGAGCAGAAACAGAATGAATCCTTGAAGAACCGCAGCCGGAATTTCCAGCCCGAATTCTGACCGTCTGGGTCGTCTAAAGAAACCTGAAGTGGAGAATTCACCTTTAGCTGTCCCAACACTAGTCTTACCCTGGGCTTCTGGCAGGAGCAACGGCAAATCGTCTCCAAAAGAAAACGTCTTCTTCCTCTGCCTCACGGACTCTCTGCAAATGACCCCCCTCCCGGATGGTGAGGGACTGGCAGCGGCTGCGCCCGAGCCCACAGGGAAGTCAGGCACCATGAGTGAGAAACAGCGGAAACACACAAGGCAAACACACACGGAGACCCCAGGCGCCGATGAATGCGGCAGCATTTACTATCCTTAAAGAAGAGAAATAAAACATGTGCAGGAACAGGAGACTTTAAAACGTGACAGTGTGGGGAGTCCCCAAGACCATTAGGGTACAGGGTTTCACTAGGGGGGTCTCCAGCACTCAGAACATATTCACAGCTTAGATATTCTAGGTGAAGGTTAAAAGAAAAGTGGACAGAGGGAGAAGACCCACCAGGGGTTGGGGGGGAAGACAAGCTGGCAGAAACATGTTGACTTTTATTTGCTTTTTAAGATTTTATTCTGGGGACGCCTGGGTCCCACACTTCTCAGATTCTCAACGCATTCCCCTTGGAAGGAAAACGCTGAATGCACCTGTGTCTCTATGGGGGAGTGAGCTGCCTGGAGCAGACTGGGGAAGGGGGTCCCTGGCTAAGCTGGACTGGGGCAGACCAGTCTGCTCAGCGGGGGGCTCGCTCCTCCCTCTGGCTCTGCCACTCCCCCTGCTTGCGCTCTCTCCCTCTCCCTCTGGCATGTAAAGACATAAAATCTTTTTTAAAAATGTATTTTATTTTTAAGTTGTCTTTTTAGAAAGGTTTTTACCTTAGGTATTTGTGTGATGATTTTCACACTTTTTTCAAAATCGTCGTAAGCATGCAAAGTAACTTTAAAACGCCCCCGAGGTGAGAGGGCCCGCAGGGGTGCAGACCAGCGGTGCATGAGAATGATCTAGAACCTCATCGCCGTGAGCTGCCCCTGGGGAAACACATCATCTTCTTCCACATCCGCTTGCCCTTCTCATGCAGACTTAAAACAGGTCCTGCTGGTCCGTTTCCAACAACGTGGCCAACTCTGGAAACCTCCGTGTCCCGGCTCCGCAGCCTCTGTTTAGAGAGTGTCCTGGCTGTTCCACTGGCTGTTTGAAGCACCATCAAGTCCAGTGCTTAACAGACAGACCCTAAGAAAAATCCCTCACTGGGGTTATGGAAGGGAATGGGAGAGAAGTTGGGGTGGGGGGCAGAGAGAGAAAGAGGGGTTGGGGAGTGTCTCTATGTCCATCACCTTGCACTTCTCCGTGGCAGTTATAATCTAACACACTGTAGACTTTACTTTGATGGGGGGGGGGGTGCTTAGGATACAATCTTTTAAAACACCCACTGCCAACCGCTGTCACCAAGAATCCCAGGGGCCGGCACTGGCTTATGGGAAAAATGTAAAGAGGGCTGTTCCACAGAAGAACGAGGCAACAGGGTAGGGATAGGGGCCCAGGTAGGTGTTTTTTAAAATATTTTTTAAATACCACAGTAAATATTAGACTTCCTTTATTTACCTCCGGGCAGGACGACTGGCTGTGGTACAAGGAATCCAGTTAAACCCACTGTCATGAACCCTGAAATAAAGAGAGCCCCCGGGAAACACGGCGCTGGGGAAGCCGGGCCCATCCACACGTGCGCGGGGAAGTCTGGTGTTCACCGAGAGCCTGGGGCAGGGTTGCCTGGGGTCCTGTGGTCACAGGTCCGCAGGAGGGCCTAGGACTGGTGATTGGGAATACAGCGCGCCCTGAGCCAGATTATCTTCCCAAGCCACGGCCCTTAGGGTTGTCGGAGCTTCAAAGGACCAGGTGGCAGCTGGCGAGGTGGCTGGGGGGTCCTTTTTGGCAGTTGTCCCTTGTCTGTAGAGGAAGGCCCCTGGCTGGGGCCTGCTGCGGCTGGGAGGCAGGTCTGGGAGGCAGGGCGCGGGGGCGCTAGCGGCGCTCGGAGCCTGTCCTGGCCGCAGGGGCACTGGGGCGCAAGGGAGGCAGGGCGGGCCAGGGGCGCGGGGGCGCCGGGGCGCCAGGGGTCCTCCGGACGGGCCCGGGGCGCGGGGCACGGGGGCGCACCGGCGGGGGGCGGGCCCGGGGCACTGGGGCGCGGCGGCCGGGAGGAAGTGCGGGGCCTGCCCGGGCGCGTTAAGGAAGTTGCCCAAAATGAGGAAGCGCCTCGCGCCCGGCGGCTGAGGCGACTCCAGCCCCGGGAGGAGCGAGAAGGAGCGGGCGGTCCTGCGCTGCGCCCCGACCTGTCCCGGCCCGGCGTCCAGCGCCCCGCCCTCGGCTCACCTGGCACAGGTAGGTGTGCGCGCGCGCCCTCCACGCGGCAGCGGCGACCCGGAGCCCGCGGGCCCCCTCGTGCGGGGGAAAGCGGCGGCGGAGATGCGGCAGCCGCGCCCACCCC
The DNA here is from genome assembly GCF_030435805.1 of Mustela lutreola. Taxonomy (NCBI): domain Eukaryota; kingdom Metazoa; phylum Chordata; class Mammalia; order Carnivora; family Mustelidae; genus Mustela; species Mustela lutreola. The sequence continues at coordinate 98,926,062 of NC_081301.1, forward strand.
CCACCCCTGGGCCCGGGTCTATGCCTGTGCTCGGGGCCTCCCCTGACAAAGGAGGGACAATCTGACGGACTCTCAGGAAGGTGCTGCCAGCTTTTGTCCTAAACCGAGTGATCTCGGGTCAGACCTGCCTGGGCAGCAAGGGGGGCCCGGCTTGTGGGTGCGGGAGCCGCCGGAGCAGAGAGGCGCAGGCAGGGCTCCGTGGCGCCAGAAAGCGCAGGTTGTCATTTGGCTGTTTTATAGATCCGCTGGAAAATTCTACGGGCTTTATCGAGAGACCCAAGGTGCAGATGTGCCGGCGCCTGCGGAGGGCCTAACATATCCCCGCCTTTTCCTACAGAAAGAAAGAGCAGTTGCAGGAAAGCACCACACTTTCGGAGCCATTACTAAAATGTAGCAGGATTGCGCGTGGTGACCCGTTTTCGTGGTAAAGTAACTTAATTAGGCCGTAAGGAACTTGGAGAGCCGAGTGTAGTCGCTTGTAAGTTGGAGTTAAATGTTGTTTCGGCAATATGGCTCCAAAACGTTAAGCCCACCTACATAACTGTACAAAGGCAGTTGGGTTTTTGGTTCCCTAGAATGTTCGAGAACTAGAAGGAGCGCCATTGGAGAAGTTGCCGTTGGACTCTTTCTTGCGCTGGAAACAGTGTTGCAGGTTAGTTTTATCAGTTTGCCTGAATCACCAAAGATGCCACTGTTTTCTAGCAAACCCTGACTAGCCAGGGTTCTTTTCCTTAAACCCTGGAAGCATGTCGGCCTTAGTTAGGAGTTGGAGATGCTCCACATCTGAATTTTCTAGTTAAAAAGGAGTTCATCTTGTGATGACTTGGAATTCCTGGAAGAAATGCAAATGATTCTAGCGTTTGAAGTCTTTGTTTTAGTAAGAACAAATTCAAATCTTTTAGGAAGGCAGCGTTTTAGTTAAAAGCAACTAAATGCATCAATCTGCTGTCCACCCAACCCCCCCAAAAAAGTCCATCTAGGGCACGAATATATATATATCCTTGAGCTAAAAAGTTGAAAAACTGGTAAAGTGTTACATGTTTTCTATGAGAAATGTTGTCTGTTAGAAATATTTTATCAAACCGTTTTGTTCCGTCTCCATTATACTTTTGCTTCCATGTGTTTACAGAACTTTTGCAGTAAAATAGAAATGGATTTGGAGTCTCTATATGTGGAGTGTTTTCATATGTAGGATTTTATAAATAGGCTTAATAACTAGAACGTTTGTAAGGTTCTAAGCGAGGGTAAAAGTTGAAGCGTGTCCTGGAGGTCTTCACCTGCCCGGAGGAATGAAGTTGGCAGATAATTTTAGTGCTAGACCTGTATTTGAGAAATAACTCACTTTAGCCTTCTACGGGTTCATACTCAATATTCTAAGCGTAGGTCTGATTTCTCTGTTTTTATTTTATTTATTTATTTTATTTTAATCGTCTTGTCCTTTTTTTGATTTTTCTGTTTTTACACCAAAGACTTCTTGGTTCATTAATACTTAAGCAGCACATGCCATGTCCATAATTATTTTCCAAAACCCTGGTGCTGATATGTTTTGGAACTGTGGGTTTTTCACAATTTAGAACTTAAATTGAGAATCTGAATTTCAACACTGAGAAAAACATTTCTCCGAATCTAGAAAGGCACTGCCCCAGGCACGCTCCTGCAATCGCACCGTCCATATGCCTGCACCCACAGTGTGACTCGTCTTGCTCAGTAGAATAAACAGACTAAAAATAGCTGTGTGTCCGTTTAGGGCAGATGTTGTCACCAAGTGAGTTCCCTAAAACTCACCTCAAAACCTGGTTTCTGAGCTTTTGCGCATTAGGATTTAAGGGACCCTTTAAGACCCGTCGGGGGCTGTTGTTTACTTTCCGGAAATAAATTGCATTTCTGCTTCACAGTAGCTCACACCCTCTGTGATTAAAAGGGCAGTTGTCTCTTTTCTGGGAGTCTGAAGTAGCAAGACTTCAACTGAAATTTTAGTGATCCCAGTCCCAGTCCAGATCCCAGTGAGAACAGGATGCCTCGCCCCTCGGGATAAGCGGTGCCCTCCAGCCGCAGGGCTTCGAGGTGGATGGCCTGACACGGAGAACACAGGCAGGGCATTGCTCTTCCTCACCGCTGCAGTGCGGCTTTGGAAGAAGTACTGCTTCCTGCTCCCTCCACGCCTGGCTTGCAGTCTGTCCATCTGTCCGTCCTCCGTCCTCGGGGTCTAAGGAGCGGCAGAGCACTTGCTACAATCCCAGCTACTTTGGCTTCCTCCTCGCCCCTTCTCCCCCCTGATCCCTATTTGCAAGTTTTAACATTTTCTTCCCTTTTTGGATTGGTTTCGGTATACAGTGGAGTTGGGCCCTTGGGGGAGAGTTATTTTTTAAATAGTCCTGCACTGAACATTAATTTATTTTCTTTCAAATTGACTGAGATCAAAAGGCAGAGTCTTCCTGAGAGACTGGAATCAAGCTCCCTGAATTAACTGTGTCTCTTCTCTTGCTCTTCTGCCTTGCATTTCAACAAGCTGGTTCTTTTTCACTTAGAAAAGCCATTTTTTTTTGTTTTGTTTTGTTTTGTGTGGGGCTGAGGCCAGGACGAAGCTAGACTGAGTGGTTTTGAAAGGAGAAGCTCATTCATTCATTTGGGCGTCCTGTAAGTGGCTCACTTCCTATGAGCTTACAGTTTCCATTTGGAAATTGTTTGCCTTTAAAAATTGAGTATGTCGGCTTTGCCCTATGGGTCTTAAAAGGGGGTTGAATTAGAATCTTACATGCAGGCCAAAGACACCAGTACAGGAAAGAATATTGAGGTTGCATTACGGTAGGCTTAAAGAATCAAGAACGGCTCTCTCTTGATCTGTCCATTTCTGGAAACCACCAGAAATGGGCTCCGGAGGCCGCCAAAGGCTGATGGTGAGGGGAGGAAGTGAGGATTGAACAAAGAGCAGCGACACCCCAGTTACTACGGAGGGTGAACTGGCAGCTTTCATGACGGATGGTATCTGGTCCGAGCATCCTCTGTCCTGGGGTCCTCCCTCTGACACTGGGGTCCAGGCTCCTGAGGCTCGAGAGGGTGCTACCCCCTTCTCAGGGCTGTGCCGGAGGACAGGAGGGGACCCAGGGCGGGAGGGTGAGTGAGGCACGGCCCCGGCATGGTCAACAGCGAGAGTGAGGGTGGGGAAGGATGGCCGTGGGCCCAGGACCCAGTTTTAGGAAAACCCACAACTTAGATATTGGCTTGTTTATCTATGTTCTGTGGGGGCTCCAAAGAGCATTTAATTGTCCAGCACGTGACCTTCTGCTTTCCCACGACAGCTGTTTGTCTTAACTGATAAATCTGCATTGCGTTCTGGCCAGTCTGATAACTTTTTAAGCTGCCTGCTTCTGCTGACTTGTCGGGGAAGCGTTCTGCTGTGGCCAGAGTTGAGTTTTGCTTTTATGACATTCTCATTTATAGCAATGCCTTCCCACGCTCCGGGGCTGCTCCCCTAAGCCACCTTTGCCTCCTTTTAGCTGCTTCTTGTGGAATTCTCCACCTTATTGCTGGTAATGTGCTCGTTTGTGGGTTTTGATGTGTCCACGTTCAACCGTGTCTGTCAACTTCCTGCTCTGACAAAGGAGCCCTTGGCAGTCCCAGACCCGCACCCCCCACGGCCATCATGACGTCCTTTGGGGCTGGGAAGCCGTGTGGTGTTGATCGTGATGTTAGTGATTGTAGAGCGAGGGGTGTCATGTGGTTCCAGTTTACTTCTGGGAGACTTCTGCTGTTTTTCCTGGGTAAACACTGGCTTCTGTGTCTTCTCAGTAGGCTCTGCGCCTGTGACGACATCTCCCTAACTCTCTGACGCAAAACCAACTCCCCAACTTTCCCGCTGCACCGGATACACCAGGAGATCGATCTGTTCCAATTTTCCCTTCTTTTTCTGGAACCCTTGTCTCCTTGCTCAAGTCTGATGCCTTTCCCTGTCTTACTGCCCACGTATTAGTGAGGGAAGCCCGTCCAGGGGAACGGCTTCACTAAAGATGCTTTTGCAAAGTGCCTCTCAGAGTTGCTCTACCCGTTGGAGTCTTAACATACGTCTGATCAGCAGCGCACATGTGCGGTGCGCCCATTGTAAGGCCACGGTAATATTTTGAGAACGTTCTCCTCAAACCTTTTTATTTCTGTTAGGTATTATATGTATATTATATACACATACACGTGTTACTTACATTTTTACTATACTAATTGTATCAATTACATAATATAATAAATACATTATGTATACACTTACTGTACCGTGTATGATATTATACTACATTAGATACAGTGTAGTGACTCCAGTTTTGGCCGCTGCATTTTATACCAGTTTCAGTGTCGCCTCTGTATTTGCTGTGACCCTGTGTTTTCTTATCCAGTCAATGGGGATGCATATTTTCCCGGGAATGGGGAGCCCATGGTGCTTTTTTTCAGGATGCCTGGCCTGGATCTCTTGATCCTGAAGCATGTGCTGTGTGATTTTTAAGTCATATTCCAGGGAAGCTTTCCTTGCCCAAATCACAAGGTGCTAGACGGAATCAGGTTGTGTGAGCAGGTAGTTGCTGGCGGGGGGTTGGGGGGATCCGGGGGGCAGGTGACAGGGGGAGACAGGGTGTGGACCTGTCAAAGCACTCCCACGTCCATGGCCATGAGGTGTGTAGGTTCTTAGAGTGTCTTGGGATGGGGATCCTGAAGTCCACTTTGTGGAATGAGCGGTGACCTCCTGCGGCCCCTTTGTGAGACCGTTGGGTGCTGCTTGGGTGGAGGTAGCATGCTGCGGTTATTTTCATCTTAAATGCTAAGGAAATTTGAGTGGTTTGATTGCTACGTGAAGATACTCAGGAAGGCTCCTGAGTATCTTCATCAGCAGTGGTTGCGAGTAGGGGCCCGGAGCTCCTTTGGGTTCAAGTCCCATTCTGTATTGAAGCTTCCATTTCTGTCTTTGGGAATGGAACATCCACGGGGTTCCACGGAGACGCACTACAGGGACCCCACGTGCGGTGCCCACTCCTGGCCTATGGCCATCTCCGCCTCCCCTACACGAGTGGCTCTGGGAGTCTGCTCCCGCAGTCTTGGGGGAGGCTGGTATTCGCACTCCCAAACAGGTCACAGGCCAGTAAGTACTATTTCTAAAGCGAGTTTCTCTAACCTCCAATTTGGGAGAACCTTGTACCATTTTTTTTTTTTTTAATGTGTTAAATGCATGGCATGCCCTGGTATGTGTCCATTAAGGAAGAATTCGGATTTGATGGGCACCCTGGCACTCTCCGTGGCCGGCCCCCATGCCCCAGCCCACCCTCTGTGGCAGGAAGGTGTGTTTCTTTCACCTCAGTGCCTGTGTGTGTGTTTCCTTAACACCACTATCATTCTGCGACTTTCTTTTTCTAATCAACCACAAGCCTGGAATGGAGGGAGGTCTTCCCACCCGAGGTCACTGCGTTCTGTTCTGCAGACTCGAAAATAAGCTCATTAACCCATGGACATTCAGCTCTCCCCGGCCCCCGCCCCGCCAATTTCTGTTACTATGCTAACGCACGCCTCTCACCAAGCGAGCTAACCAGCCACCTAATTTGTATGAACTAAGCTGCCATGAACGCCCCCCAGGCCTCTGGCGTTCCCAGGGCACCACTCTCTGGAGCCCACTCCCACCTCGCAGCGCCACCCCGTCCCCCTCACCCGGCTGAGCCCATCCCTTTGTCTTCCGGGGTCGGCAGCAGTTTGCAGCCCCTGGGCCACAGCCTCCCTCGCTTCCCATCACGGTTACGGACTCACAGTCTGTCTCCTGTTGGAATGTCTCCTCTGGCCTTTCTCTGCATTTATAGCTGCTGCACAGGCTTGGAGAGGAACGCCACCACTTCCTTTTCTTACCAACCCGATCAGCTGATGGTCATGGCTGTGTGAGGTTGTGACAGCGAGGAGGAAGGGGGGTGAGCCCGCCAGAGCAGGCTGGATTACAGGCCGGGAGCTGCTTTGGGGTTCGCTGGGTCCTGGCAGCTGTGCCGGCCGCCCTGGGGCTCGGGCAGGACGTGTGTCCGAGGAAAGGGCTGCCCTGCCGTGTCCGTGCTGATAATTGGGATGTGGCCAGCCCAGGAGCATAACTTGCTCAGAAGCACGTGTGTGGAAGGGACACCGGGGACCTTCCAGTTCACCTGCTGAGAAGGTCAAGTGACTTGTCCAGCAGCTAAAGGGTGTGGCTGGGTCCCAAAGCCTCAGACTTGTGTGGCTCATCCGGACCCCCATGATTCTTAGCTGCCGCTCTGACAAGGAGTGGGTGGCCAGGAGGTGCAGAGTCCTGCCCGCGACACAGGGAGGCCCAAGGAGGCAGGGGGACCGGGCATGAGCTCCGTGCGCCGTGTGCTTACTATCTTTATAGCTGTGTCTGGGGAAATCTAGCTAATTCAGTCGGAATCGGACAACCAGTCTTGAATCAATGACAGGTTAATATGAGAACATCAATGTTTTCATGTTTTTGTCTCCTTTCAACACACGTTAAGCTTACTTCCAAGCTCACCACCAGAGCGAAGCAGAGCCACTTGCAAGCTAGTTGGAGAGGGTGCCCCAAGGCACTGTCTACACCACAGGCTGCCCCGTGAGGGGAAGAGTGGTTGCTCCCCATGGGAGTTCCTGCCACCAGGGCTGGGAGGGAACCCATGGAATGGAGAATTTTCCCGTGGGACTAGAGTGGTCCGGCCGGAGGAAGGCCAGTCGAGCGCTGCCGGGAAAGGCCGTGCTCTGGAAGGAAGGCAGAAAGCCACGCGGGCTCCCCACCAAGTTGCCGCCGGTGTTGGCAGAGACACACCTGGCAGTTAACCCTTCCCGCTCGTCTCTTCTGGAAACTCTGGAAACCGCGTGCATATCCTTCCGCAGAGGAATGGTACTGGTTTGCCAGGAGTGCTGGAACGGAGGACCAGAGACTCGGGGGTTAACTAACGGTTCTGGAGGCCGGAGGTCTGAGATCAGCTGTCCGCAGGGAGGCCACTCTCTCCGGCTTGTGGTCTCCTCCCTCTGTCCTCACACCTTCTTCCGTCTGTGTGCGTCTCGGTGTCGTGTCTTCCCCCTTCCCACGCAGATGGCCATCGTGCTGGATTAGGACCCACCATAATGGCCTCGTTTAAGCTTAATCACCTCGGTGAAAACTCTCTTTCCACATAAAATCGCATTCTGAGGGCCTGAGAAGTTAGGACTTCAACACAGGAATCTGTGGGACATGGTGGGTCAGCCTGTCCCCTCCTCGTGGTGGCCGTCTGCACTGCCATCCAGAGCATGAGGGGACTCTCCAGGCCTCACCACGAAAGACCCGGGGACATGATGGAGCACAGGGCAGGTGAGGGGAGACAGGACCCCCGGGACCTTGAAGCAGAAATGCAGCGGGTCGTGCAGAAACCGGCCCCACGTGCAGAACGTCAGCATGAGCCAGGCGGGGACGCTCCCGTCCGTCAGGGAACGGGCATGGGCTATTAGCCACCTCGGAAAAGCTTTACTTCTTAGACCGAAATAAGCTCCAGGCTGAGCAGAAAATGAAAACGTAACAGCAAGATCATACAAGAAAAGCTCAGGTGAGTTTTTAAGGAATTACGGTGTGAAGAAGGCCTTTCTTAAATATAACAGACAATACAAAACCAAGAAATAGAGAGGCGAGTATCATGTCCCAGCATTTTAAGCAAGTCTCTATACAAAGGATAAAGAATGTATGAACAAGTGGCAAACCCCCATGAAAGACGCTTACTTTCAGCGTCCGTAGTGAGGACTCGGTCTTGACGTGCAGGGACTTTTTTCAGATCGGTGAGAAACATGAACACAGCCGATAGAAGCCTCCACGGAGGACACGGACAAGTGCTGAGAAGGCGAACGAGCCCCCGTACGTGGACACGGCCTGCGTCGGTGCAGTGCGCGTTGGTCGCAGCGCCGGCTCTGTGACCAGGCCTGGGGAAGGCGGACCCTCACGCGGTGGGCACTGGCAGGGTCATCTTCTGGAATTTAAAACGCGCATGCGCTTTCCCTAGATAGTTTCACTTTCAGGAACTCCTTACACCTATAGAATCACAAAAGTGAAACAATGTATATGCATATGGTAATTCACTGCAACATTTCACTTTGTAATACCCCGGAGCGGGGGAGCGACAGGAAAGCACAGGAAAAAGGAAGCGCATATCAGGAGAGGGCTTGGTCGACTCACTCGTGTTCTGTCCGCACGGCCGAATCCCACGAGGTGGTCTTTTCAAAAAATGTGGGCTCTTTGTAACCACAGTGGAAGGGGGTCCAAGCTATAGTTGGTGAAACAGTGAGATGTAGTGTATCTCCATGCATTTGCTAAAACACATGCGTGCACGCGACAACAGGGCCACACTGATAACTCACCGTCTGCAGGTGGGGGTGCGCGGCCCACGTGCAAACAGGCAGCCGGGTCCAGAAGCCAAGTCACCGACTATGAGCAGCATTTCCCTGGCGGGCGGCGGGGGAGTTGGGGGGGTGGTGGAGGGGCAGTAACTTCAGTTTAGAGAAAAAGCGAGATGCACCTTTGGACTCTGCCCAGAGACGTTTCTGGATTTAGAGTGAGCAGGGGGGAATGGGGAGGTTTGCTGGGCTGAGACCGGAGGAGAGCTGGGCAGGACAGCATCCTGTGACTGGACGTTGGTCCCCGCAGGGGGAGGGGGTCCTCCAGAGGTTAGCCGGCTTGCCCGAGGTGCTGCAGCTGGGGTCCTCCCGCGTGCCCCTGGCCATCGATCGCCCAGGCTTGGTGCGCCCCCACATGCTCAGGCTGTCTCCACACATTCGGATGTGGTCTGGCGGGCGGCTCGCCTCTGGACTTTCCCCACAAGTGCAGCAGCTGAGGCTGAGAACAGGTGAGCGGGACTGCAGAGCACATGGCACGTCTTTAAAGCCTGGCCCCGTTGCCATCAAGGTGGACTGTACTGGGGCACTGGGCATCATGGCAGCCACGCATGCCTTTCTTTGCAAAGACTCTGATCCATACCCACGGTGCACGGACGTGCGTGCATGCATGCATGGATGTGAGAAACTGAGAGGGTTCACTCGTCTTCACGCCGTCCTTTTGCACTTGCGTCATGAGGTCTGGATGTCTGAAGTTGGGGAAGAAGGACTGTGAGGCCGATGTCAGCGCGTTCTCTGCACTAGCGGCCGACTGCTAGCGGGTACGAGCACGCGGAATGATTCTCCGGGACAGAATGTGCAGCGTCGTCTGATAGAAAGACTGGCCTGTCGCGTTTTCCACCCGAGGGCATTCCCATCTGTAGTTGACTCTGGCTCCCCCGTACACACGTGAGATGGTTATTTTCTCATGAGAAGGACACACACATGTTGCTCCGGGTTGAGAGCTGGGCCATCGTTTCTTGGTGTCTATGGCTTGACTTTGGGGCCTCGCCGGTTGCTGTGGATGGTGACATGGGGACTGCTGTCGCTGTGGGCCATTTGGGGACCATCTGTGGCTGTGCCCTCCACAGTGCTGACCCTGTCCATCCATGCACCCACACAGGGCAGAGAGCTGTGCTCGCCCAGGGAGCCCCCAGGACTCCTCCGACACGCCCAAGCTTCTTGTCCTTTGTAACAGAACTTTTAGGACCACAGTTTTCACCCATAAATGTCCAGTTCCCAGAAGTGCTCCTCCAGCCCCTGTCTGGGGTCGGCATGGGGGGCAGAGACAGAGCCCGCACAGGGTCTGGCGTCCACCCTCTTTCTTGCTCACCTGCAGGGCGAGGCTGGAAGTGCTGGTCCGGTGCAGAGCTCTGGGGCCCGCAGGTGCACGTCTGGGGTTCACAGACGCACCCCGCAGAGCACCAGCGGTCTGGCTTGCAAAGAAGAGGCCGCCTGCAGCGTGGTCGTGGCTCGTGCATGAAATCCAGGAGCTTGCATGTTAGCCCCTGTTCGTCCAGGGAGTGAAAAAGAGAGTCCTTCAGGGGCAAAGATTGAGAACCGTGTGGTTCTGTATAGGGCCAGCAGCCACGTGTGGTCATGTATATTCCTGGTACTTAAAGGGAAACAAATTTCAAAGTCGGTTCTCTGCCACACTTCAAGCCACACATTCAAGGCCACCTGTGGCTCGTGGCTCCATGTGGGACGGAGAGTGGAACAGCCTTTCCCTCGTGGTGGCACAGTCTAGTCCCACGGGTTCCCTCCCGGAGTCAGGAGACACGGGCTTCTACCCCTGCCCCCAAAACCCCATCTGTGGAGAGTGGCCTGTAACACTTGGTGCTTTTCCGCACGTGGACCCGGGTGCCTCCCGTTTCCTTAAAGGGGTCTGGCCTCAAGGTCAGAGGAGACCCAAGTCTTGTCGACGGAAACTGGCTCAGCGCTTTCATCTGCAGTTGTGACACCGACTCAACACGACAGCCTTCCCCAACGCACGCATGTGCACACGTCACACCCATCACACACGTGTGTGTAAATGTGCACACCACACCCAGGGGCACGTGCACACACGCCACACACACCAGGGTGGTCCAGCCCAGTGACGGGTCAGGGGTGAGCCTGAGACACTGGAGTGGTGTCCAGGTGTCGCCCGGCGGTGGTCCCGAGGGAGCAGCCTTGGAGAGAGTTAGTCTTGGGTTAGCTACTTGGTTCGGTTTGGTTTCTGGAAGAATCAGCTAGTGTCTCGTTCAGGAGGATTTTGAGGTCATGGAGAAAACGTTAATACTTGTTCATTTCTCTGCAATAATAAAAATAAATCCAACATCGTTTTCTCAAGATATTTGGGATCTGAGATCCTGTCCATGTAGAAAGGGCCGTCTGAAGCGGGAACGCTCCTATGGAGGCAGAAGGAAGGAAATCACGCAGATTTCATGACGTGCTGTGTCCCCGCTGTGCGGTCCTGGAGGGCGCACCGTGGGCTCCCGTGCGGGGAGCGGAGGGGAGGGTGTCCCGGAGAGGCCATGGCTGTGGGGGCCTGTGACACCGGACACAGAGGCCCATGTTGCCAGGTGGGACCCCCAGCTGGGCAAGCGTCCCTCTCCCTGAGGCTCCAGCCCTACCTCTCCCTGCAGCCTGCAGTTTGCCTGTTTCTGGAATTTCTGTGCTGCTTATTTGGGCGAGAGATAAGGCAGCCCAAGAGCAACAGTGCTGAAGGGTTTGGGAATTCTGGAACTTTCTTTCATGATTCAGCCTGTTGTCAGGAAGTGTGGCAACACGGGCTTCCTACTCGTAGCTGGGGGCCCGCCGGCAGCACTGACAAGGCAGCAGGGGCGCGACGCTCTCACCTGCAGGACTGCGTCTGAGGATCCGACGTGAGGGTCCCGTCAGGATGGGGGTTCCCGGAACACTGCGGCTTCTTCCGCAGCCGGGTGACTGCCCGCTGCCCGGAGCCGGCTCTGTCTGGGTCGACAGAGAGGCCCAGAACCTTTGGTGCAGGGTGGCCAGCGCGCAGCAGCGGTTCTGCAGCCCCCAAGCCCCCCTGGGCCGTACCTGTCGCCTGGAGAGCCTCCAAACCCCCACAGGGCCGGCCACGCCCTGGGAGGCTTTGAGCCCTTTGGGGCTGGAACCCCATCACCCAGCACTCTGAACAGTGCGTCACCCGGGCTCTTCTAAGCTGTAGGCATGGGGATGGGGCGTTGCTGCGCTCTAGAACTTTCTTCTGCTTGCTCATTGAGCTTGCTCAGGAATGCAGACCTCTGAGGATGCCTGCCTCCAGCAGCAGGTGGCCTGGGCCCCGACACGGTGGTGGGGGTGGGCACAGTCACGGGGTCTGCGGGGCTGCTGAGCGTCGGGAAGGGGGATAGCCCTGCTCCAGCCTGCCGATTCTTGGCCGACAGTCCGAGCCTTCCCACCCCCCGTAGCACTGTGGTCCCTGAGCTGAAATGGCACTGCCCCCTGCCGGCCTGGGCCCGCTGGACGGTCTGGCTCATGCTGGGCCCTGGGTCGACGGGCTCCAGTCCTGGCGGGTGGCCGGGGACAAGTCTGAGGTCTGTCATTCGCGCTCCCCGACAGGCTCCCGGGCTAGAGAATCCAGGGGAGAAGTCCTCTGGCTTCTGAAAAGCGACTTTCACCGAAGCTCTGATCACCTGTCCGTTCCTGCCTTGAACTTCTCTGCCTCAGGGACCTCGTAGACCGGGGTCTCCTTTGTCTTCCTCGTGTTTCTGGGCTGAATCCCTGGTGGATTACCTCCCATGGTCCTAAAGCTCCTCCGTCCATCCCGTGCTCCGTGCCTGAGCACTTGCTCGCTCTCTGCCCCCCTCCCGACCTCCGCCGCCTGCTCACGACTCCCCTCCCCTCCCGTTCACGCCGTGCTGCGGTTGGAGCTGCTGTTTCTACCAAGCGGTGGATCTGGTGAGTGCTTGGATCCCACGGCTGTGTGTGTGAGTGTGTGTGTGTGTGTGTGTGTCTCTGTGTCTGTGTGTGTGAGTGTGTGTGTCTGTGTGTGTGAGTGTGTGCGTGTGTGTGTGTGTGTGTGTGTGGCCTTGGCCTCATCTGCCCCTCGGGACAGGCTTCTGGTGACGGTCCCTAGGTCCCACCTGTCTCTGTCACCACTTCTCTCCTTGGATTGTGTTCGTGTCCCTGCACAGACCCAGGGCAGGCCCCTCCTCTCGGACATGAGTCATGCTAGGGAGTGGCCCAGGGTGGGTCTTGGCCTGCGCAGTGCTTTCCTCATTCTCAGTAAGGCAGTGTGTGTGTGTGTGTGTGTGTGTGTGAGAGAGAGAGAGAGAGAGAGAGGGAATTGCGTTAATATTTATTTCTCCCTGAGGAGCCTCCCTGCCATTCAGAATCTTCTCCGACCTCAAAATACGGTTGATTCCCCACTTCTCAGTGGGACCCCTGCTCTGTGGGCTTGGCCCGAGGTCTGCAGTAGCCCCCATGTTTCCTGCCAGGGGGAGCTTTGCTGCGTTGGGTTCTGCTCCCACAGCCTGTCTGGGTGATTCCTGGCACTTCTCTTTCTGGTTCTTGCGAGGTCACTTCAGAGAGGACGCAGTCCTGACATCTTTATCTGCCAACACGCAAGCTATCTGAGGTTTTGGTATTTATCTTGAAGAGCATTTGTCATTTTCATTAAACAACTAAATTTCTTGAGGAACAGTTAAGAATAAACAAAATACAGTCAGAATGACCAGGAAAGCTCATGGTCAGGCACTCTCCTTCTGCCGGCCGACCCGATCCACGTGGCCAGGCAGGGCTGTCTCCTCGCTGGCTCTCTGTTCTCTTCAGCACATTGATTTATGGGCCAAGTTCCACCAGCCAGAATAGTGCTGGGTGCTGGGGCTTTAGCAGTAGCCAAGATCCTTCCCCGCGCGCCGTCTGCTTCCGGTCAGACTGAGGAAGAGCAGGGGCGATCGCACATGACCTCATTTGTTCCTCATGGCAACCGTCTTTTTAAGGGAAGTTTTAAAAATACAGAAAAGTGCAACCATTCTCATAATTAACAAATATCGCCACTTTACCTTTTTTCTTCTTTTCTTTTTTTTTCTTTTTACCCCTATTTCTCCTAAAAGAACATTCTGAATAGAGTGAAAGCTACATCCTTTTTGCGGAGAGCAATTTGCCCAACACCAGAGAGCCGGAGAGCAGCCGGACTGACGCTCAAGGTCAGGTCCCTGTGGGGGCAAAGTCTGCTCTTCGTCTGGTTTACTTTGCACGCGGCCGCGCTGTTTTACGCACACGACGTTGAGTGGCTCGCCCACGGCAGGTGTCGGCGTCCGCAGTAGTGGCACAGACTGACTCGTTCGCGGTGGACTGATGTCTGATGCGCGTATGTAAAGCCTGTGTTTTCGCGGGTGCCAGGAACGTTTGCAGAGCCCGCAGACACAGCAAGGCGGGGCTGTCAGGGGCTGAGACGAATCCAGGCGTGAGTCTGGCCCCTACGACGGTCCACTTACCGCGGTAAGCGTGTCACAGTAACTGTCCCCGTCTCATTCCTGCGGCACGGACGCCCGTGTAAATACTCAGGAGGCCTCTCGGAGGGGGAGGGGGATGAACCTGCGACTTGCCTTCAGCTCCTTCTCCGAGACGACGTGCTCTCTGTCCCCAGGGCCCGCGGGGTCTGTGTCTGCGAATTCACCCACCCACTTGCTGAAATTCATTTTAGACCGTGAGCCCGGAGCTCGTGGTGCCCTCACAGGCCTTGACGTGCCGAGAGCGGCAGGGGTCGACTCAATGGGCTATGCTTGCCTCCGGCTCCGGTGGACGGACGCCCTCTGCCCACGTGTCATCTTGGCGTCGAGCAAGTCCCACATCTTTTCTCTTTTTTTAATTTTTCTGCTTTTTGTGGGTGACTTTGGAGTTTGAAGCTAGAGTATGGTGTGGGGTCCCGCGGGCATGAGGCTGCGCGGCCCCTTCTGGAGGAACGCCATGTTCGATGGGCTTTCCTTGGGCAGGAGTTGTGACGTTGCTGCTCACAGGCTCTGTGTTAATTAATCAACGATATACGTTAAATCAGGTATTTTTAAACAGAAACACCCCAGGGTCAAGACTGCATTAACTGGTGCTTGGGCGTGTGGGATCACCGCACCCCCCTCCCCCCAAACAAGCCTGTGCTTCCCCTCAAAGCAGCGGTCCCGTATTCACTAACTCTGTCTTCAAGGTAACTCTTCAGGAAGTGAATACCACACATGGGCACAACTGATTGTATTTTGTTTCCTTCTTGTACAAAGCAGGGAAATAATTCTTTTAAAGATTTTACTTATCTGAGCTAGAGAGCGAGCTAAGGAGAAGTGAGAGAAGCAGGCTCCTTGCTAAGCATGGAGTCCCACCTGGGGCTCGATCCTAGGACCCTGGGATAACGACCTGGGCTGAAGGCAGACGCTTAAGCGACGGAGCCCCCAGGTGCCCTCACAGCCAGTATCTCTAAGGAAATGTGTTTCTTATAACCAGGGAGTGACTTTATGGCAGACTGACTTCCAGATGTACAAGCTGTGACCGGTGATGTCGTAACACGCACATCCCCTGGGGGGTCCCTATGGCTCCCACCGTTCAGACCCCCCGGTCCTCGGAGCTCATGTTCCACACAGGCTGACTTGGAAGGCAGAGGCAGAGATCCTCAGGGCGCATGACGAAGGCAGTGAGCATTAGCCTTCGGTGGCTGTGGACTGCGTCGTCCGGCTTGGATGCAAGGGGAGGGGTCGGCACCTGCCACAGGCCCACGTCCCCACCAGACACTGAACCAAAGCTTTGTTTTTTTAACATGTTTTTGAGTTCCTGCAATGCACATGCAATTTATAAACTAGGGGTCAGGACAGGAGCTCGTAAAGGCCATTTTGGTGAACTTCCGGAACTGAGTGAGGACTCATTTGATAGAGAAACCGCCATGGGTTGTAGTCTTAAGGCCTTCACTTGTTTGGCTCTTATCTATAAAAGTCTCATTCTGAGGATACCTGGAAAGCATTTTGCTCAGGTGTGGTAAGACACGCAGATGCGGAAATGATTGTCGTGAAGGAAGAAGTGTTTGCGCTCACAGATCCCTAGAAACAGGCGGGACTGTACACACCCCCTCCCCCAGGGAGGAAGCACTGGGGCCTGTCAGGAGGCAGAGGGAAATGGGAAAACAGAGCACGCCTTGTGGTTTCTGCAGGAAAGGGGAGGCAGGGTATACAGGCCTGAGGTCCGTTCCTCTGGAAAATTTCATTAGGTTCTCGGGTGTCAGCGCTGTTCACCATGGCCTGATACCTGGCCCGGGGGTGTGAGAGCCCAGGGGAGGAGGTGGATGGGGGTTGGTTGGTTGGTTGGTTGGGATGAGAAAGGGTCCCTCGTAGGAGAGCCTTTACTGTCGACAGAAACTGTCCAACGCTGCGAGGGGCAGTCTCTCTGGGATCCACTAGATCCAGACAATAAAACATCAGAAATAAAGAAAATAAGAAAAAGTAATGAGAGAAATGATGTATACGAGCCTCACGCGGTTCTCATGGTGACGGCTGGGAACGAGCCCCTCATGACTGGTAGTGGGCGAAATGCACCCGGGGCCTTCTCCACAAGAGGCTCCCCTCCAGGGAGAGGACCTGGTCACCGCCGTGTCCCAGCAAAAAGATTCCTCATATTCTGTTCCCCTCCTTGTGGAGGGGACGATACAGACCCATCATTAATGGGGGTAAGGCTTCAAGTAAACGGATTGGAACACAGCAGACAGGAAAGGGAGTGTGGGTCTGGGAGAAAAACAAGCTGGACCACTGGATAAACACTGGGAAGGTCAACGCTCTGTGACCGCGGGGCACTGAGAGCCCGAGAGTTAATGGCAACGTACGGGAAGTGCGCCTTCCGCATGTCTCGCCTGCACAGGGATAGGCACAGGGTAGCCGCGGCGGCAGCCGAAAGAAGAAGGCAAACACGCCTCTGAGAAGGAGTAGCTGGGGAAGGACACGGAATGAGACCAGAAGACCGTGAAGTCTTGCCCCTGTGGCTACAGAAAACGTGGGATCCTAGTGCAGAGAAGGAAAACCTCAGTCCTCGGTTCCTTCTGTCTGGTTCAACCCGGCCATGTTTCCAACAGCAACAACAACAAAAACCAAAAACAAAACAAGAAAACCAAACCCTTCCAGGTTTCAATAGAAAGAATGACAAGCGTGCTAAAGGGGAAGCGAAAATACAGTCAACGCAGCAAGGATCCAGGAAACCCAGAGAAAGAAGAGAAAGCCAGAGAGAAAATCTTGACGAAAGCCAGAGAGGGATGGAGACCCCACTGGAGACCCCACGCACAGAGGAACGAGAGGAGTTATTGTTGGCAGACTTCCCGTCATGAACTGCAAACCAGAACTGAAGTTGTGAAATATCTGAAGAACTGAGAGGGAAGCAGACCTAGAATCTTCTGTCTCACTCAAGTGTCCTTCAAATGTGAAGGAGAAATCAAGACTTTCTTGAACAAACACATACAAGGAACATTTCCCACTAGCTGCCTGGCCCTACAGAAAGTATTAAAAGAAGTTTCTCAGAAGGAAGAGTGATCTCGGATCTGCCTGAAGAAAGGAAGAACATCAGAGAAGGAAAAAGGGAAGGTAAAATAAGATACTTCACTTTTCTTATTTTTAAATCTTCTTTTTTAAGATTTTATTTATTGATCAGAGAGAAAGAGAGGGAGAGAGAGTGAGCACAGGCAGACAAAGTGGCAGGCAGAGGCAGCGGGAGAAGCAGGCTCCCTGCTGAGCAAGGAGCCCGATGTGGGACTCGATCCCAGGACGCTGGGATCATGACCTGAGCCGAAGGCAGCTGCTTAACCAACTGAGCCACCCAGGCGTCCCACTTTTCTTATTTTTAATTGCTCCAAAAGGCAATCGTTCATTTAAATCAATAGAAGTAACAGTGTACTAGTGATTCTTACGTGTCTGTACGTGGAAAGAAGGCAGGGCTGTCACAGATGCTGAAATGGAAGATAGGAACACTGAGGAGGCAGAGTATTGTATGTGGAGTGGGTACTGTCATTTGAAAGTTCGATTGAAAACTTGGGTTTTGGGGCACCTGGGTGGCTCAGTGGGTTAAGCCTCTGCCTTTGGCTCAGGTCATGATCTCAGGGTCCTGGGATCGAGTCCCGAATCAGGCTCTCTGCTCAGCAGGAAGTCTGCTTCCCTGCCCTCTCTGCCTATTGCTCTGCATCCTTGTGAGCTCTGTCTGTCAAGTAAATAATTATAATCTTTTTTTAAAAAAAGAAAATTTAGATTTTAAATGTATATTGTAAACTCCAAGGAAACCACTAAAAATTTTTTAAAGTTATGCTGGAAAGATCTATAATGGAATGCTTGTAGTAAAACCAGAGAAAAACAGAAAAGCAAAATGTAATAAGATGCTTGAGTAAAACCAGAGAAAGCAGAAAAAGCAGAGAACAGAGAGAGAAAGAACAAATGCAATGAAAAAAAAGTTACAAATGTATCAGATATCAATCCAACTAAATAATCACTTTCTTTTTTTTTAAGATTTTACCTACTCATTTGACAAGAAAGAGGCAGATCACAAGTAGGCAGAGAGGCAGGCAGAGAGAGGGAGTGGGGGATGGGAAGCAGGCTCCCTGCTGAGCAGAGAGCCCGATGCGGGACTCGATCCCAGGACCCTGGGATCATGACCTGAGCCGAAGGCAGAGGCTTTAACCCACTGAGCCACCCAGGCACCCCTAAATAATCACTTTCAAAGCAGATGGTCTAACTATACCAGTTAAAGTACGGCGTTTATAGGAGGGGACCAAAAACATGACCCAAACCTATATTGTCTACAAAAGACCTATGTCAGATGTAAAGACACCTACAGATCAATACAGGAATGCAGAAAGATAGCCCCACCAATCAAAATAAAAGATGGAATAGGTACATCAATTTTAGCTAAAACAGACTTGAGAAAAGTAGAAGACTATCAGGGATAAAGAAGAGTATTACGTGGCCGTAAAGGGATCAGTTGCCCAAGGAGACAGAACAGCCTTCGGCACGTCGGCGCATGACAGCGTCAGAATACACAACGCGAACACGGATGGGACTGGAGGGAGAGTGGGCACACCCACGGCTGCAGCTGGAGACCCCACCGCCTCCTGTCGGTCACTGACCAAGTAGACCGAGGGCTGACGGGGTCGCGAGACCAGAGCAGCACCGTCGACCCCACTGGTCTGCTCGACACTCGTAAACTGTTCGGCCCAACAACAGGAAAACACACGTTCTTCTCAGACTCACCTAGAACGCTCATCAAGACAGCACGTTCTTGGAAAACGTAGGTACCCATACTTACATGAATAAAAAATAACATAAATTATGTTCTCAGAATATAAGGGAATTAACCTAGAAATCAGTAACAGAAGGATAGCTAAATTCCCCCCAATTTTTAAAATTAAACAACAGAGTTCTAAATACACTGTAGGTCAAAGAAGTGTGAAGAGAACTACAAAAGTATGTTGAACAGAATAAAAATACAACAACAAATTTATGGGATTTAGCAAAAATTGTGCTTTAAAGGGAATTTATGGAGTTAAGTGCAAATATTAGATAAAAGGAATATTTATAAAATCCATAACCTGTGTTCCACCTTAGAAAGCTGCAAACTAAAAGAGCAGAAAAAGCCTAAAGCAAGAAGAAAAGACATAATTAAAATGAGAGTAGAAATCCTTGAAGTTGAGAACAGGGAAACGCCAGAGAAGAGGCAATCACTGGTATCAGAAGTAGGAGACATCGGTGCTGATACCATGACCTCACAAACCAGTGACCAGATAGTGTGGAAGACTCTGTCCTCACAAATGTGACGGCAAACGTGAACCAGACTAGTTCCTGAAAGACACAAACCACCAGGACTCACAGAAGGAAAAAGAGCCTGAATCGTCTTGTCTCCTCAGTTTAAGTCAATAATGTAATAAGCTCCTCCCTGCCAGGGCCGGGGGAGGTCCATGCTCCAACGGTTTCACTGATGGATTATAACATTCATTGAAGGAGGAAGTTAGCAATTTTCAATAATTTTCTCTTCCAGAAAATAGGGGCAGAGGGATGGAGACATGAGCGCGCCCTCACGTTCAGGTTACTGTAGACCCAGACGGACAGAGAGAGACGTCAGGTGCCGCACACACAGCTGAAGTGTGCTTGTATGCACACGTTCTCCGTCGTCGGAGGGGTCTAGAGGCAGTGGCATCTGCTAGCCGCGAACGCACCTTGTGCTCAGATCCTGGTCTCTAATACCACCCACCGCCCATCACAGGGAACAGGGAAACGAGAGTGTGGAGGAGTAGACCGAGGCGCATACCTGAGACACCCTCAGCATCTTCAGGGCAGTGACCCCCAAACACGACGCAAACCACAATGACAGGGCCAGTAGCCCAGGGCACAGGAACCGCTGGAAGGGATCCCAGTGGCCACACAAGCACTGTCAGAGCAACAGAGTAAAGCAATATTTCATTAAAACCTGATGCATGAATGAAATAACCTTGAATCCATACTTAGATAAAATAGGACTGAACCCATAAATAAGAGGAGGGGACAGACCCATCAACTCTGCGGGAGAATTCCAGACAATGTATGTAGATCTCTGCGCTCCAGCGGCCGGGACACTCCTCCCCTCTCCTGATGGATGGACGGCACCGAGTTTCTTCCTTCCAGACGGGGCGGACAGGAAGAGGCGGGGATGGGGGAGATCACCTTCACAGTGGAGAAGCCCGCCAAACGCCAGCTCGGCCCGTGTCGAAGAGGAACCCTAACGGTGGTAAGTCACGTCGAGAGCACACACCCTTGATCTGATGTGAGGCAGATGGCACTTTCCCTGGGGGGTCTTTCTCCCCCAAACACGTAGCTTCAGTCTAACCATGGGACAGACATCAGACAACCCGGGTGAGGGACCTTCTACAAACGGCCAGAACAGTCTCCTTCAGAACCATCGAGGCCGTGCAGGACAAGGAAAGTCTGAGGACCCGTCACAGCCAGCAGGTGCCCAAGGAGGCGTGAGAGCTCAGTACCGTGTGGTGTCTGGGCTGGGGTTTAGGGACATAAAAAGAAGGCATTAGGTAAAAAACTAAGGAAATCCAGACAAAGTAATAAATGAGGGGCTTTAGTTAAGAATAGTGGGTCACTGTTGGTTCACTAGTTGTGAGGGACGTACCATGTCCTGTAGGATGTTACGAACAGGGAAACTGAGCATGGAGTGTATGGACGTTCTGTACTATCGCTGCGATTTTTCTGAAAATCTAAGTATATCCTAAAATGTTAAGTTCATTTACAAACTAAAAGAGAAAGAGAAGGATCGATGCCCTCTCTGCCCTCCTGGAGGCAAGCGTGCCTCAAACACACTCATCCAAGTAGAGATACATTAAAATTAAGTCAGAACTCTGGTCAGTGGTGTGAAGGAAGGAGCAGGGTACCTCGAGGGGCCCTCGCTGGTCTGGAAGCATCCGAGGGTGCTGTGCTCAGAGAGCCCACGGGGAGCGGTGGGGCGGGTGGCAAGTGACCCTGAGATCAGAGGGCGGAAGTCCCGTTAGCAGAGAAGCGGTGTGACCAGGCTTTGTTGGAAGAGTGGAGCTAAGATGGGTAGGACTGGAGACCCAGCAGCGCGGAGAAGAGAGCTTCCTAGGAGGATATAGACTTGTCTCGAACAGCCACACAGATGACATTGTGGGTGCACGTCCTCCGACCTGAGCCCGGGAAATCACAGACGGCCGGACCCCACCCCCACGGCTTCTGATTCTGCAAGCCACGTGGGGCCTGGAGGTTTCCATTCGCATATCTCGAAAGCTCCGTGTGATGCTGGTGTTGCCGGTCTTAGGGTCGCACATGGCCAGCCTCGGCTGCGCGGGACCAAGGAGGGAGCTCTGAGTTTGGTCAGAAAGGCCTGTGCTTGCATTAGGATGTGCGGGCTGAGGGACCTGTCGCCATGCCCCCGAGGGCCTCCGAAGGCTGTAGCTAAGGAAGGGCTGGCCTCTAGCACTGCTTGTCCCACGACTGCCTGTGTGTCCTTTGGGAGGTAACCGATGTCCTGGGCTCAGTGCCAGGCCTGATGAACCTGGGTACCACCACCTTCAGGGATGCGGGCAAGTCAGCTGATGCCCTGGGAGCCAGCGCCTGGGAGCTCCCCTCTGTCATTCCGTCATCCGGGTCACCATCCACTGTCGCCAGGCGGGCCCTGAAGGTGCACCTGTCCTCCTGGCGGCTCGGTCTGTCGTCCGTAAGATGGTGTGGAGCTTGCACAGACCCGTCTCTTCTGTGGGCCCGGGAGGCAGGATGCAGGATGCCGTCCGTTACTTCCCGGAACACATCCTTGCGAGTCTCCTGGACACATCGAAGTAGACCTTCCACCAGAGTTCTGGAAGCTTCAGTGCGTGGAGAGGGTGTCTCTCCGTGTTGTGCCTCCTGTGGTGTTTCCGCGTGGAGTCTGGCCTCTCCTGGCTCTCCCAAGTGTGGGGGACAGCGGTGCCCGGAGTGTGAGCGCCACAAAAGTTTTGGTAGACCCAGCTTGGCACGTAGACATGAAGAGCGTGTCTGCTCAGCCTCCCCAGCCCCCGGCCAGGAGCTGCTGAGAAGATTCTCTAGGGTCTCTCTCTACTTGATATAGTTTTATAAGAGAATTTGATACTTATAATGTCTAGGGTTTTTTTTAATATATATAAAATACCCGTGAATTTTTTGGTAGACGCAGCTCGGCACTTAGGTCCCTGGGACTCGGGGACAGGTTCGCGGTGCTGAGTCTGTCCAGCGGGTCCGTGTCCTTGGGGTTGAATTCATCTGAAGGCGCCCCTGAAGGGAGCCCGCGGCCAGGGTGATCGGCACTTCTGCTTTCCGGCTGGCTTGGTGCTGAGGCTGGAGGCGTGGGCCCACTTCCCTACTTCCAGACACCGTGCAGCCGCAGGAAGGACTCGGCTCGTGGGGGCTTGTCCTCTGCTCTGCGTGGCTTCCGCTGTTCTCCCTCGCAGAGCTTCTCTCCGTCTTTGGGGGCTTTTCCAGCTCGCCCACGCCCTTGCTGTCCCGGGCTCCTGATTCCAGACGCGCGTTTGAGTCCAGGAAAGGGAGGAAGGTCGAGCGTGTGGACGCAAGCACGTCCGGCAGCCCGGCCTCCCGCTTTCCAGTCTCCTGCGGGGTCTGCAGGAAGGGGCTGCACTCGGGTTTCAGCAAGGCCAGGTCTGTGCCGTCTTCCTGCCGCAGCCCACGCTCTCCTGCCCAGCTCCCGTCCAGCCCAACGCCGCTGCTCGCCTGTGGTCGTCACGTGGCCACACCACCCTTCTTCCCGTCATATAACTTTGGCCCCCGACTCAAGCATGGGGCGTGCTTGTGTCACGGGTTTATGACATCCACGAGCACCGTCCTCAGCTTCCGGCATGTGACGCCGTCCCGAGTCCCCCACAAACGCGCTTGCACGGACGAGGAGACGGTGCGGAGTAGTGACTTTTAACTGACACGGAGCAACACTTGCTGTCGATGTCTCAGCCCACACGAGCATGTCCCTACAGGTTGAAATCCGGTGGTTTGGCTTCTCCTGCAGGCACTGGCTCCCTGTGGTTTGTGTGAATGAGGGGCAGGGACAGGGACCCCAAAAACAGTTTCCAGAAGCTGGAAATTTCAGCCAGGCCTCTCGGGATGGCACAGGAGGAGCCGAGTCTCCGTGGGGTGACCAGGTCTTCCCTGGAGTGTCGCCTAGAGCAGGACAAAGGAAACAAGGCTGTTTTGTGGCCCGTCCTGCTTCCCTGCATGGTCTGCCCCGTGAGGAGCCCAGAGAGAAGCACCGGTCATGCTCAGTGTGTTCTCGTTTGTCACATCATTGTCTTCATTTCTCCTGCTTTGGGGACCCCGTGGCTGGGTGTCTGGGGCCCTGCTGGCAGCAGCCCCATCCCCTCCAGGACAGCAGGATGGGGACGTGACCCGGTGATGCCTTGGATGTCATCCTGTGCTCACGGAGTCTCCACTAACCCAGCTCACGTCGCAAGCACGTCCTCGCGCCTCAGTCCTGCCGGGGCTGTGCATGTTCGTGTGCGCCGGGACCCCCGGGAGTGGCCGTGCAGATGCAGCCCTGTGTCCCCAGTCCTGTCTCGGCCCGCTGGCCACCTCCTTCCTCCCCAGCCCCGGGGGAGGACGCGGCCTGCTCATCTCTCTGCTCACCCCACGTGCAGGATGAAATGCTGGTTCGTCCCCAACACTCTCCACAGGGAAGCTGTTTCTAATCCAGACTCACCCTCTCTGTGCGAGTCCTGAGCTGGGCGGGTCCCCTGGGACCCCACCTCCCGGGGCCGAGTCTGGGCCGGGCCTGAGGGCCACACTGGGCAGGCTCAGGGTGTAAGTGAGCAGGAGCTGCTGGCGAGAAGCAGGACTGGCAGCCGCTTTGCCAGTCCCACCGGGAGGCAGGAGTGGTGTAGACAGCAGAGGCCCTGGGGTCACAGCCCTGTGGTAAACGCTGGGCCCCTGCCGCGGACCCTCCCCTGAGCCTCGTCTGTTGCTCTTTCCTGGAGGAAAGGCACTCACTCTCCTTCCCACACGGCACCGAGCAAAATCACTTGCACATAGTAGCTGCTCAGGGAGCGTGAGGAATGCATGGCTGTTTTCATGTTGACTTCGCTTAGGATGGGCTGGTCACTTACTCATAAGCAAGTATGTTGAGAGCGAACATTTATGTTGACATCAAAGCTTAGTATCTGTGATCTGTGCTGATACGCACGGGAGAGAGATCAGGCAGGTACGAAGCAGGATTCTGTGGAGTCTGAAAATCCAGGCGCTGCCTGAGAGGCGTCTGTCTGTCCTCGGTGCGCTGTCCGGGCCCCCGAGTTCTGGAAGCATCGGAAGAACTCAGGTCTGAAGGTTCAGGGATAGGTTCAAGTATTGAAACTTCTCCTCTAATTCTAAGTGTTAGTGAAAAAAAAAAAAAAATCACTTTCTCTGGCCTTAGATTTACTGTTTGTTTCTGAAACATGTGTCTCCGTCTTCTGAGAAGCTGTGCTTTCCCCCAAATGCAGAAGGGGGGACGCTAGGTAGAGATGGGGTTGTACGATCTTCCCCGGGGGGCCGGGTCCGCAGCGGCATGGCCTGCTGGTGGCCTCTCGGAGGCTGGGGACAGCGCCAGGGGAGGCGTGTCTCCCGGAGGACAACCCCGTATCGCTCAGGAAGCCGGTGGACACAGGGCTGGCTCAGGCCAGGCGCCGGGGGACTTGGGTCTCCATGGGCGGCCCAGCAGCATCTGTGTCCACGTGGTACCTCCCAAGCAGCGGGTCCCCCTGCGGGAGACAGTGCCTGCCGTCCTCTGCAGAGTGGCCCAGGGTGGTCATCTGCCCCCTGCGCCTGCCCTGAACTGGTCACTGTAACCAGCCGGCCGGCCCCTGACCAGCCCAGGAAACCTTATTGCCCCTGTAGACCGGGCTCTTTCCTCTTTCTTATGAAAATGAGTGAAACCCACAGACGAGGCGGTTCCGTTCACAGCAGCCCCACACGGATGTCTCTCGTCTTCAAGCTGCGGAGGGAATTCCCACGTGAATTTTTATCAGGGCTGCTTTGCATCGACATGGCTGTGTGGCTCCAAGGGTCCTAAGCCAAGGTATCTTTAGTTCCCCTCAGTGGCAGGGCTCTGGCAGAGAGCATCCCCAGATTTTGCCCAGAGTCCCATTCATTTCTGCCACTGTCACCTCGGTCCGGATTCTGTGGGGAGGCTCTGGGGCCCAGTGACCCAGTGTCAGCCCCCTTAGCCTGCTGAGCACGGACGGAGAGGTCCTCTGCAGGAAGTGAAGGGGCCGCACCTGCAGGAACCACGCTTCGCGGCTCGTAAGAAAAGCAGAAGTCTCCAAGCACCGGTCACGGCCTCTGACAACAGGGACAGACAGGGCTTAAGCAGAAACGGAAGTACAAAGACACAGCCGGCCCCCTTCACGGCTGAGGTTAAAGCACAGAAACAGACAAGGATCTCGGGAACCAGAATAACACTGTCGAGAACGTGTCTTACCCAAGGCAGGGTCGTGCATCTCCAGCCACGAGGGAGGGTCTCTGCCTGGGACAGGGGGCCACGTCGGTGGTCCACCCCCCTTATCCACAGATGTCACGATTATGAAGTCACCTTCTCGCCAAAATGTTTCCGCAGCCCACAGCCAGCGCTCACCTGGCCCGTGTGGTCAGCTGTGGACGTGCGCAGAGCAGCGAAGCGGTCGTCTGCTCCCACGCCTGTTCCTGGCCAGCCGGGGCCCCGGGGGCTGCACTCGGCCTCCTTGTCCCGTCCGGGCTCACACTGCAAACAGGTGTCCTCTCCGGGGTCTACTTACTGCCGGGTTTTTTATGCTTCTTTGTGCTTTGGCTGGTGACAGTGTTGAGAATGTGCCCAGGCTTAGTGCCAGCCAGCCGCGGTGATGTGGTGACGGGGTCCGGTTCCCTCCACGGGACTCGGCTCACTTCCGACCCTCCCCACCCTTCGCTCACAGTGACGGCGATACTGAATTTCACCGGGGGACATTGGAGCGTCGAATCTGGTGCTGACATTGTCCTTCTGCTTGAATGCAGTGGAAGGAACGTGTCAGATTTGCGGGCAGCTGGACCGTGAGCACGGCGGTTTCCGATCAGGCAGCCTGGGGGTTGTTGCCTCCAGGGGGGTTTGAAAACATCTGGAGATGGTTCGTGCTGTCCCCGTGGAGATTTTGGGGGTGGTCAGTGGAGGCCGACTGGTCATGGACAAGACAGCCCCCGTGACAGAAGGTGCAGCCCAGACGTTGGGAAACCCTGAGCTAGGGTAATGTCGGGTGATAACGGGGGCGGGGGCGACAGAAGGAAGGTGAGCCGCAGTGTTTCCGTGCACAGCGAGGCGGGGACATGCGTTGGCCACCGTGGAAAAGGCAGCATTCATTAGCTAGAAGCCCAACGTGAATACCGGGGTGCTGAGACCACTCACGGTCACGACTGGGGGACACCAAGTGCAGACCCAGGAGTGGCCTGTGCCCCTGCTTGTTTAGGTCCCCACTCTGGTGGCACTGAAGCTGACCTCACTTTGGACAAAGTCTTGGGTGAAATGGAACCGTGTGGGCAAAGTGCCCAGGATGGGGAATGCTCTAGAAATAGTGTGACGGGGACAAGAGGGGGCTGGCGGACATCGCCTGCCTGCCGAGTAGGGAGGGGCCGTGGGGGGGCGGGAGGCAGGGAGAGCTGGGTAAGACGCATCGACGTGTGCGAGAGGGTGACATCGGGGCAGATGGCGAGACGCCACGGCTTTGGGACATACTTGGACGAAACTCATGAGAGATCCCGGGAGAGCTCCTGGTCCCGTCTCCTGCACGGAGCTCAGATGCCCCCAAGAGCGGGCGTGCGGTCTGCTGACTGCGGAGGTTAGTGAGCTGTGACAGGGAGGGGTCCGCCAACCCTGGGGTCTCATCCTTCCCGAGTTAGGACAGAGGGAGGCACCTGCGGGCACGTGACATTGATGTGCCTGTTGGACAGCCAGGTGGGAACCTCAGGTGAGCAGCGTTTCGTCAGGGGCTCAGTGTGCACGGCAGGGTGTGGGGTCGGCGAGCGTTGCCCATGGCAGGGAGGGGCGTGTGCAGGGGGAGGATGAGGCTGGAGCCCCAGCCCCAGCCCCAGCTTGCAGAGTAAGTGAGGAAGGAGCCACGGCAGAAGAGAGACTGACCCACCGAGGCAGGGCCGCTGGGATGCGTCCAGTGCTCCCAATGCTCAAGCCGGATAAGGTGGGTAGGGGCTGACCTTGGGTTTGGCCATTGGTTACGGGCAAGAGCGTACAGAGATCGCCAGTGGCAGAGCCGAGCGACGGAGCGGGGTTTCGGCAGCTACGGAGCCCAGGGGGGTAAGGTGCCCGCGGGCCACAACCCGTCTCTCTGCACCAGCCTGACGAGGGCACGTTGAACCTATGTGTGTGGCATCAGCTTCTGAGAACAGAACCTCCTTCTGGATGCGTTACTTTGAAATACGCTTTTATTCATCAGCCGGTGTCTGTGGGCGCCTGCCGCGTGCCAGGAACCGTTCCGGGCACCCACATGGGGCCGTGGGTGCCGGCATCTCCGTGTTGGTCCCAAAGGCGGCCTGAGGGTGGGGTCCGAGGCGGGCATCGCGCTCTCGGGAGGTCCCCGCGTAGGAAGGGCCTGTGGTCTGTGGCGATGAGCTTGGTGGGGTGTGTAGGGGCGTGAGACAGCGAGTGCGAGACGCTGCCCCAGGTGTTACAAAACACGATTCCGTGTCCTAAAACGTGTTGTTATGAGCTGCGCATCGAACCTGGGTTGTAAGAAGGCCCCGGAGGAGGCAGGGAGGCCACCTGCCTGGAGGAGCTCAGCCCGCACCGTCCCGCAGCCCCAGCTCCCTGGAAAGCGGGCTGTGCACGCGCATTCCGGCCGAGGTACCGGGCGTGGGTCCGCTCTGTGGGGTCCAGGGGACCCCTCTGTTTGTCAGTTTGGAGCTTTTGAATAAAGTGGTTTTCGGCGTGGAGAAAAATCACAGGGAATGTTCAAATAAGCCAAACTCAGGCAGCACATTCTCCCCGTGGGTGTTAAGCCCAGTGCAAGCAACAGACTTTCCCCGGGGTCGGAGGAGAAGGCCGAGCTGGCCTGAAGGCAAGTGGCAGGTGGGGATGGAGTGGGGCTGCGTCCACGGGCATGGGGAAGGAGGGGCACAGAGGGCACAGCAGTGCCCTGGGTCCCTGGGTCAGGGCGGGAGCGGCCCAGACGGAGGCCCCACCGCCCGGGACTCACCATGGCGAGCCGGCGCTGGTGTCTGGAAGGCAGGGGAGGACGGCGTGTGGTGATGAGCCGGGGGACACCCGGCAGAAGGCCCTGGCGGGGTGCTGGAGGGAGCACGACCCGGCCTCACAGACAGTGTTCACGCCCCAAACCAAATAGCCCCCAACTGAGTCCTCCCTGTCCTTGCCGGAGGCTTCTGGCCGGTCGGCGGACCTGGTCCGGCGTTCCGAGGGTCAGCGGTCCAGCCCCTGTGCTCACTGCCTGGGGCCTGACCCACGTCCCGTCCTCTCTCCCCCTGCCAGGAAGCCCCGCGCCGTGTGCCGTGGTCGCTGACGGGGAGGCGCCGGCATGGCGGGGAGCGCGGCCGACAGCGCCAACCACCTGCCCTTCTTCTTCGGCAACATCACGCGGGAGGAGGCGGAGGACTACCTGGTCCAGGGCGGCATGAGCGACGGGCTGTACCTGCTGCGGCAGAGCCGCAACTACCTGGGCGGCTTCGCGCTGTCGGTGGCGCACGGCAGGAAGGCGCACCACTACACCATCGAGCGCGAGATGAACGGCACCTACGCCATCGCGGGCGGCAGGACGCACGGCAGCCCGGCCGAGCTCTGCCACTACCACTCGCAGGAGTCCGACGGCCTGGTCTGCCTCCTCACCAAGCCCTTCCACCGGCCGCCCGGGGTGCAGCCCAAGACCGGCCCCTTCGAGGACCTGAAGGAGAGCCTCATCCGCGAGTACGTGAAGCAGACCTGGAACCTGCAGGTGCGTCCGGGCCGGCTGGCAGCCGACTCCCTGGGGGTCCCGTGGGGAGGGCGCCCCGTCTGCCGGCCGCACGGGTCACCCAGCTGCCCGCATGCTCCCCGCCCCCAGTCGGCCCGGGAGTCAGCAGGGGGTCGCCCTGTTCAAGCGGTTGGGCTCGTGATTCTGTAGCTTCCCAGGTGTCTCGGGCAGAACATTCCAGGCGAGCAGGCGGGGGTGCAGCGGCCCTGGCTGGCCGCCTGGCGTTCCCCGAGCGCCCTGTCCTGCCCCAATCCTGTGCCTAGTGACGGGCCCTCAGTACCACTCGGAACTTCCCTCTGCCTGTTGTTCCCAGCTTCTGGGAAGGAAGACCCCCAGCTAGTCGGGTTGTCCACAGGGACCTGTGTGTGTTTAATGAGTACGCAGTGACACGCCGTCCACAAAGGCCCCAGGACGGGGCAGGGACACAGCTCAGCTCCCGCCACGCTCTTCCCAGCCCACGGTGTCCGGAGCTAGCGGGCTGGCTGAGGGTCTCCCGCTCAGATATGGGTGTCCGGACATCTCTCTTGCGTTTCCCGGGTCCTTGCACCACGGGTGGCAGCGGCCTCCGACGCCCACGGACGTGTGACGGGACAGGGTTTTGGGGGACTCTACACGGTGACTGCTTTCTGTCCTCGAATGGGATCTCTGTGGATCCGGCCTCGCAGACAGAGAGCAGCACCCTGGTCAGTGCCAGTTGTTAGTAGCGCGAGCTACGCCTCAGACCATCTTCTTACGGTTTTGAATCCGATCAGACGTGTGGAGCTGTACTTTACACACAGTAAAACTAAGCTTTTTAGGCCTACAGTTCTGTGATTTTTGACCAACACAGAGCACCCCGTAGGTCCCACTAAAACCAAGATGAGCAGCCCCCACCCCGGCCCCCAGCAGCCCCCACCTGCATTCTGTCCCTACAGTGCTGCCTCTTCCAGAACGTCCTATGTGAAGGGACCCACACGTCCCCTCATTTGGATTCATTATATTTTTATTTTTACTTTTTCTTGCCCTCTTTACACTGTCCAGTAACCCAGCGTGGGGTCCCCATTTACGGCTGCAGAGAACACCACTGTGTCTCCCACTAAACGAGTCTGGGAAGGGAACTCAGCCGGCTGCCAGCACCCCCCCCCCCCGATTTTGTTTTCCACGTTGTCACAGCTCATGTCCTCCGTGCCCCGTGGCCACATTTACACGTACAGGCAGCAGCGTGAGCGCTGGGAGGTGGCCTCGGTGGGCAGCCGGGAAAACCGCGTCTCCTTCGTGGCCTGCACCCGGGGCTGCGGAGTCACTGGGGCGAGGAGTCGGGTTCTGATCCAGATCTGTCGGGTTGGTGCAGGGCCGTGATCCACAGGGGCCAGGAGGCCTGGTCTCAGGACCTGGGGGTCGTGCCAGCTTCAGAAGGCCTCTGGAGCCTGCACTGGTAGATATCTACCGGATGGTACTAGATCACATGTACGGATGTTACGGCTTTATCTGTGATGAATGAATTCGCACGCCAGGACCCGGGACAGACGAGGAAGGTTCCTGCGTCTTGTTCTCACTCGTGCATTGTCCCTCTCTGCTCCCTTCTCGTGGCAGGGCCAGGCCCTGGAGCAGGCCATCATCAGCCAGAAGCCGCAGCTGGAGAAGCTGATCGCCACCACGGCCCACGAGAAGATGCCTTGGTTCCACGGGAAAATCTCAAGGGTTGAATCTGAGCAGATCGTCATGATAGGATCCAAGACAAATGGAAAGTTTTTGTAAGTATGGGGTCTCTCCCCCTCACCTGCCACGGCCGGGCCCGCTCGGAGGGATGGGGCGACTTAGCTTCCCCGTCACGGAGCTTCATGAGCCCACACGCCCGTGGGCCTGCCGTGAAGGCTGGACGTGCCAAAGCTGTTCCTTGTCATTCACCTTGTGTCTTGCCCAGTCCAACCCCAAGGTCAACCCTCTTTTCGGGGACTGAGGGACATAACCTTTAAAGAAAT
Source organism: Mustela lutreola (assembly GCF_030435805.1). Classification (NCBI taxonomy): domain Eukaryota; kingdom Metazoa; phylum Chordata; class Mammalia; order Carnivora; family Mustelidae; genus Mustela; species Mustela lutreola. The sequence goes on from NC_081301.1 coordinate 98,956,815, forward strand.
GTTATTCCGCCACGTGTTTTGCTTTTCGTGGCAAAGACGAACGCGTAGCGGTCCCTGTGGCTGTCAGCACCGCGGCCCGTTCACTCACAGCCCCCCAGATGTCGGGCTTTACTGTCTCTTGTGTCACTGGGAACCAAGTGCCAGGAGGACAGATAACAAAATGTGCTGAGTGTTGGAGCGGTTTCCTGTGACGGGATCCCATGCGGGTGTATGGACGTCGGCCTTACAAACTCAGAAAGGAAGCGTGGGTCCCGCTCTGCTCACTGTCACCCGACGCCCAATGGACCTCAGTCCTCGAGATCTTGGGGATGCCGGCCCCCTCGGGGCAGGTCCATGGTCGCGGATGGCACCGGCTGTCTCGGGCGGGTGTGGGCCGTACCCCCAGAGCTGTGGCCCAGCTGACACCCCAGTGTGGCCGGCAGGGGGCGCGGGCCTCCTTTCGTCCCTGCTCGGTGACGCTCTGGAGAGTAGTGGGTCAGCCCATGGTGGGAGCCCAGGTGGGGATTTAAAGGGCACAGCGCAGCCTCCAACAGAAATCCCGCAGCGGGGACGGTTTTCCTCGTGGGGCACCTGTCTGCTCGTCTGCCCCTGAGGTTCAGACTTTTACTGTCTTCTTAGGACTAATTCCCAACACAAAAGTCACGGTCCTGTGCACGTAGCATCTTGGTGCGTGAAGTCAGCCCCGAGTTGTCTATTCCAAAGAGTGATCGAGGCCTCTTGCCTTCTCGATGGTTCAGACACCTGCTCCCAGGCTCGCTGGGGACCAGCTGTGGTCAGAGCCTGCTCCCCGCTCACACGGGGACCCCGGGCAGCCGAAGGCTCAGCCACGGGCTCCTTCCCCAGCAGCGTTCTCACGCCTCGTCCCCGCTGTCCTGTAGAATGTCCCTCCTGCACTCTTTCCGGTCACGGGAGTTGGCTCACTGGTCCCTGACCCAGTGTCCCCTAGAACCCACACTGTGAGGGCTGCCAGCACCATTCTGCACAGTAGAGACCAAGCCACACGGCTGGTTGCTTCCTGAGCTAACATCTCTGGGGGACACTGAGGAATTGAACAGAAGCCGTACAGTGGCCACGGGCACAGAAGGAAAGGGATGGACACGCCGCAGTGGGGGTAGCAGGTTCTGTTCTGTGCCGAGACGAGGGGCCTTTCTTCAGGGAGACGCTGAGCAGAAGAACTTGAGGACCATGGGGAGCCTCCAGCGGGGAAGGGCGTGTGCGCTGGGCAGTCAGTCCGTGCACCTGGGGAAGGTGTCAGGGCAGAGAGAGCTGCTGTTCGTGGGCTCATCTGGCGTCGGAGAGTCCTGCAGGCCTGCCAGAGTGAGCACGCTCGGAGGCCACACGGGGTGCGTTCATGCACACTGGAACCGAAGCGCCGTGTGTGCTTTCTGCACATTTCAGGGCCTCCGCCTTCTCGAGCCTGAGTGCAGGAGCTGTGTGGGATGCTTGTTGGAAGACCGAGTGGCATGGTGCTGGCGTGTAGCTCTTGTGCTGTCTTCCTGCCTCATGGCCCCATGCCTCATGGCTCTGCTCCGTGGCCCTGTGCTTTCGTGGCCCAGCCCCAGGGCTCTGTATCGTGGCTCTGCTCCGTGGTCCTGCTGCATGGCTTTGTACTATGGCTCTGCTCCATGGCCCTGCACCGTGGCCCTACACTGTGGCCCTGCGCTGTGCTCTGTGCACCTGGCTCTGGTCGGGGCCAGGGCTCTGGGTCTCTTCGCTGCAGATGTGTCGTCGCTGTGAGTACGGCTCCTCTGTGTCTTCTGGGATCCCTGGCACATGCTCCGCTGAGGAGGAAAGCAGGATTTGGGGTGGGGACAGCCATGTGGGTTTCTCGGTCTGCACTGCGGGTTTCCTACACTGGTCTGGTCCCAGCCCTTCTAGGACACGGTGTGGCTGCAGTCGGCGGCCTGCTGTGTGCTCCCCACCCCCGATCCCTCTGCACTGCCTCTCGCAGGGCACTTGTTTCCGGCATGACCCTGTCTGAGACCCGTCAAGGCCAGCCTGCCCTCCCCAGGCCCCCCAGAGCACCCGTCAGAATGATAAGAACCAAGGAGGCTCTCAGATCCGGAAAAGAGCCTCATCTTTGTGGTTCCGAATTCTGGGCTTCGTGGACTCGGTTTGAGATAATCCGATGCGTGTCGCATGCCAGCATCATGTCCAGTGCCCCGCAGATGCTTAATACAGATCTTCCTTGACATGCGATGGGGTTACGTTCCGACAAACCCAAGTAGGTGGGAAATATCACAAGTCAAAGATGCATGTCATGCCCCTGCACCCCGGGACAGACGCTCATGCCCCAGCACTCTGGGACAGACAGCATGACTGAGCCCAGCCCCACGAATGCACTCAGAGCCCCTCACTTGGGCGTACGGTCAGGCTAAATCATCGCCGCGAAGCCCGTCTGAGAGTCAAGTGTTGACTCTCTCACGTGAGTCATGAAACACTGCGTGGGAAGCGACGAAACGGTCCGTTTTCTGCCCCCGACGGCGTGGCTGCCTGGGGGCTGCGGCCGCCCTGCCCGGCATCGTGGCGGGGGCCGCATGACACACATCGCCCACCCGGGAGAGGGTCCACGTTCATACCCGAAGTTCAGCTTCTACGGAACGCGTAGCGCTTTCTCTCCACGGCGGCGACATTGGAAAATCACAAGGCGAACCGAATCGTGAACGGGGACTCCGTGTGCAAGCTGGTTTGGGGTCCTGGAGCCCAGGGGACACCGTTGGGCAGCGCGGGAGGCTTGGCTGTTTCCGTGCAGAGAACAACGTGGAGGACCGAATGGGGACGTTGTGCGCGTTCATTCCGGAACCTCTGATTTGCATTTACGGTTCAGTGTGGCAAGGCCCCTCTCTGGGGCGAGCACACGCCCCTGCCACCGCAGAGGACATGGAAGGAAGGTCGGCCTATCTCGAAATGTGCGAGACCCGCGTGAGGCTGTGAATCTTCACCCGTACGGCTCAAGATGCAGGACGTAAATCAAGAAACCCCCAGCCACCAGGGTTGCGTCGGGGGATGCTGGCCAACTCCGGCCCACTCGTGGATTGGGGTGTGAAGTCCACGTGTGGAGGCAGAAGCCTTGGGCCAAAAGGGACCTTATGGCTCGTTCTAAGGGGGACTTTCTAAGGGGGACTCAGGCACAAGGGAGCTTGCTCACAATGTTCAGGGAACTAGGAGATGAGAGCCTGGACCCAGGGTCCTGAGGGGTCCGGGCTTAGACCAGAGCAGGGCATGCCCACCCGCAGCTCCCCACGCCGGGCATGGCGCCAGAGCATGTCCTTGGGAAGTGTCCGCTATCCCCCGTCTGTCTCCCGTCCACACAGCCTGCCAGGACCACACGGCGGTGAGCTGGAAGAGGCAGGTATCAGGGTCTTCATACTATGCTGGAAGAATGAAGCGTGCAGGCGTGAAGGGTCTTTACCGCGGAGATGGACGGTGTGGGTCGACAGACCCTCGGCGTGTCGTCTGCGGTGTCCCTAGAGACGATTACTCCCCACCTGCTGTCACGGGCTGGATGTTCATGTCCTCCCCAAATTCCTACGGTAAACCCTCTGAGGTGGGCCTCTGAGGGTGGGCGGGGTCGGAGGAGGTCGTGAGGGCGACGTGATGGGTTAGTGGGAGCAGGAGGCTGGAGGCGTCCGTGTGAGCTGGCACCGGGCCTGGCCCTGTGAGCACACAGCCAGATGAGGGCACCGACCGCCCGGGAATCGGGCTCTCACCGGACTTGGAATCCACCGCACCTTGATCTGGGACTTCTGGCCTCCACCGCCGTGAGGAAGCGATGTCAGCATTGAAGCTGGTATTTTGACTAAGACACCTGTGCAGGTCTGGGGTCTGGCCAGCCACACGTGAGGACAGGGACTCGCCCGGACACCCCCAGCCACGGTCCTGCAGGTGGGGGTCCGAGCTCTGCCTTCCTGGTGACCCCAGGGACCTGGGCTCTGCTGGGGGGCAGCCGCTTGACTCCCCAAAGACCCCCACAGTGACACGGTGTGCAACCTTGAGAAACTAGGTCACGTGGAGCTGAAAAGTGAATTTCTTAGAAAAGGTAAACAACTTATTTTCCAAAAGTTACGTATCCCCCTCCCGAGGAAGGACCCAGGATTGGTGGGCTCCAAAACACACAGCTTGGAGACCCTTTTTTTTAAAATAACACAAAGTTATGTGCAAAGTATATTTTTAGGATAAGAAAAGAATTGCAACATATACTTTTTTAAAGCTGGGAAATAAGGTAACAAGCATACAACATTCAGAAAGCAGTGGCGTGATCTTTGAGCTAACTGCCCGAGCCTTCCCAACAGGACCTTTTATTTTCTCTATTTTTCAACTGTGACGCTTGACCACCTCTTCCACGGACAGTGACGTGGTGATATGACTTCCTACGTACGGAGAAAAGAAAACCTGGTCCTCCCTCTGGGCTCCGCACTCGGCAGCAGTGGCGCACGCATGTTTTCCGAGTCCTTGCCGGCGTGGGGGCGTCGGAGCGGGAGAGCCGTGTTCTCCCGTGGAGATCAGGTGTCTCTCGTGAGACCGGACGGACACTATTTCTTGGTTCTTATTTTCCACTCGCTTTCCCCCTGCTCCAGCGTCAACTCCCTTTTTAAAATATACTTAAATTCCAAAAGCAAAGTGTGGGTTTAGAAAAGCCCTTCCCGGTGCTCACTGGCGTGTGAGATGACGTGTGGCTGGCCGGAGCCCTTCGTGCCGCGATGAAGGCCACCGGCGCCGTCGCTGGTCAGAGGATGCCACGTTATCGGACGTGTGTGGTTCTGGGGGCCCGGGTCAGGCTGAGGCACAGCCTGTCTGAAGTGAGAGTTTGAGGTGCTTGTGGACTGATGTCAGTATGAGCTCAGTGACCTGCCTGAGGCCCCCGTGAGGCCAGACGAGGGCACATGTAGCCCAGCTCCACTTCGTGAACCAGAGCAGAGACCAAGGCCTCGGGTGGGGACCCGTGTTCTGTGCTGATCACGCTTTGCAGTGGGGCCCAGGAGGGGTTTCCTTTTCTCTTTCATGGATCTGTAGGGACCCTACATACGTTCCCTCCCGGCCCTGCAGCTCTGCTCCCCAGAAGCCATCCTACAGACGGTTGGCCGAGGACTGGCCCAAGGCCCCATGCAGGGCAATGTCCACCCTGGACGGGAAGGGCAGGCCCGTGGGAGCCCTCGGTTCTATCCGTCCAGCCCACCCAGCCGCGGTGACTGTCCCTTGCCCCCCCAGCCCTCATTCCGCTCTGGCCAGCCAGGCTCTGTGGCGCCGCGGAAACCACACCCGGGACCGTGAGAAGGGCGGGGTGGCGGGCCTGGGCCCTGCTCCTGTGTCCTGTCTGCAGCACACCTCGCCCAGTGTCCCAGGACCGGGGAGGAGGTGGGGGGACGTGAGAGCGCCTCTACAACCCGGGTCTCCCTGCCCCACCAGGGCCTGGGCCTCACCCGTGCACAGTAGCTCTGACCTAGGAGGCCCGGGAGGAGTGTAGACCAGGGTTCAGGTCCTGCAGGCTGGGCATGGCAGGACGGACGCTCCCTCACCTCACAGGCCAAGGGCTTCGGCATCTGTGTGGTGCAAGGCCATGAGTCCAAGACCTCCACTCGCGGTGGCCGGTGGCTGCCCACTGACCCTGCAGAGCCGCTGTGCCTTGCAGCATCGAGGCGCAGCCGTGGTCCAAAGCACAGAAATCTCATCCTCCGTGATAGCAAACCACACCGCGCTGTGAGCTTGCGCCATCCAAGAGCCTCACGGAGAAGAACTCCGGGAGGGCTTCTGTGAGCGTTCCCGAGGCTGGCTGAGCCTGGAGGCAGGAAAAAGACTGCCTCTTCCCCTTGCTGGGGTCTGTGTGGTGGCGTGCCGGGGCCCAGGGAGCACTCGGAGGGGCAGGAGGGGGCCAGGAGGAGGTCACCTCGGCTTCCAGAGCTGTATTCCTAGTGCGCTGCATTAAGAACAGCCCCTCTCCCCGGGAGCCACCTGAAGCCAGCAGACCCGTCCCCGCGGCTGGCCGTTCATGTCACCAGGGCTTTGGTCTTCGCCACCCACAGAGGCTGGGCCTGTGGCTTTCTCTTCTCTCCCCTCGTTTCCTGCCAGCTGCCCGGCTGGAGCCCCAGGAGAGAGGGGCTCCCCTCCGGTACCTGAGCCCCGGGGACAGGGGAGAGCCGACGGAGGCGTGCGCTTTCGCGGACGTCCCTTGTCCAGAAGCCAGACACACTGTCTTTCCGCCTTGCACCAGATTCTCCTTATCCCGCCCTTGTCGTGAAATCTGACACGTGCGAGGGAGGCCGCAGCCGCGGGGTGGAGACAGCAAGCCCCCCCGCAGGACGCCCGCCCACTCACACCCCAGGACACCACTTCCTGGGTGCTCCTGTCCGGCGGACGCTTTGGGTGTTTTTCTTCTGTTTTGGTTTTATCACCTAGGACCTCGGTGCTCCTCTCTAAACAAACCCTTTGCTTTAGCCTGCTCAGGACCCTGCGCACATGAAATCGTGGAACTGTGTTCTGTCGCGGCTGTGTGTGCGTCCTGGTTCTGTGTCGCGGCTGTCTGTGAGTCCTGGTTCTGTGTCGCGACTGTCTGTGCGTCCTGGTTCTGTGCTGTGCTGTCACACCCGTGTCCCAGCATCTATGATCCACAGGCGTGAGCGTGGCCACTCTGTGCGGGTTTCCTGCAGTCACAGATAAAGCTGCTGGTAAACACGCCCCTTTCTGGGCGCGGAGGGCGTAGGCGCATGTGTCTTACCACAGACGCAGAGACAGATGCAGGCAGAGTGTGGATTTCTGCCTCACCAGGATCAAAGTGGTGTGCTCTCCCCAGAGAATTCCAGACGGTCTCCCGAAATGGTCCGACTCACACTCTCGGCGCAGCGCAGAGGGACCCGTCGCCCTGCCGCCCGAGAGCACTAGCGGCCTTTTGGATTCTTGCTGGTGCGGAGGCTGTTTGCACTGCGGTCATACTTGGCTCTTTCTCAGCTTTCTGAAGAGCTCGTGGCAGGAGCTCGCGGGGCCACCTGCAGTCCTCGGTCTGTTTTAACGAGAAAAGGTCCATGGGGGCTAACACAAGGTAGAGTGGGGGGGGGGGTTAGACAGGAATTCAGAAAACCTCAATTTGGATGCCTTTTCCTTGTTTCCAGGACCATGAGGTCAAAGAGGGGAAGGCTGTCAATCATGGAGAGTGACCCTTGGAACAGCCCCCGGATAGCATTGTCTCGCCGTCCAAATTCTCAATGCTCAGTCTCCGTTTTGTGTAGTTCTCATATCTCCTAACTGCACCTTGTGGGCAGTATTGATGCTTATGAGATAAACGAAATACAAGTAGCCCCACGTCCTGCATTATAAGACAGCTTCCTATCCAGTAGGCCGAGTTCCCCTCCTCTCTGAAAATAGGTTTTACCTTTTCTGGGTGGTGGTTTTTTATTTGATGGCAAGCAGCAGGCCTCAATGGGTGGTTGGACTGTGAAGACAGGTTCACGCCTGGGGTGCTGGTGGCCTGGGTGGGGAGGAGGGAGCTGTTTGCAAGGTGCGGACGGTTTCAGAAGTGATCATGCCAAGGACCCTGAGGGTCTGGGCATGTCGATCCACCAGCAACAGCTGCCAGAGCAGGGGTCTGGACAAGGGACCCATCCAAGCGTGACCCCACAAGAACTTTATTCTTATTTTTGAAGATTTTACTTACTTATTTGTCAGAGAGAGAGCACGCACACGCACACAAGCAGGGGGAGCAGCAGGCAGAGGGAGAAGGAGGCTCCCCGCTGAGCAGAGAACCCAATGCAGGACTCGATCCCAGGACCCCGAGATCGTGACCTGAGCCGAAGGCAGAGGCTTCACCCACAGAGCCTCTGAGGCGCCCCGGGAAATTTATTCTTAAAACAGTTCCAGTCCCACAGGACCCAGCTCAGCCCTCAATGTCAGGCGGCCTTTGGAGACGAATCCACAGGCAGGGGCAGCACGGACACATCTCGGGGGTGTGACCTCTTGCCACACGGAGGACTCATCAGAAATCCCCCAAACATGGAAATTCAGTGTAGCTTGGCACTTCTGAATGCTCTCCAAAATGTGGTGCATCGGGGCCCATGCTCAACATCTGGGCGTCTCTGTTTCCTCAGGGCCAGAAAGGCTTTCGGGAAGCCTCCTGCCTCACTGGCTCCCCGAGCTCCTGATTCCGACGGATTGAGTTGCTGCAGGGGAGAGTTGGGGGAGATCTAAGGAGCTGCACTGGGGGAGGGGCTTGTGGCCAGGTCTTGCTTTGCAGTCCCCACCGCCTGGATCTGCCCCCCCAAAATCCCACAGGCCCACTCCTCGGCTCGCTATTGGTCTCTGGAGTCCTGTTCACAGGGCAGGGGTGGAGAGCCCACAGGGGCACGAAAGCAGAGCCTGGGGGTCGGCACGGCCCAGGGCAGCCCTGTCCTCCAGGCAACGGGAGAGTGTGAGCGGATGCAGTCGGGCCCTGGGGAGCAGGGCTGCAGTCCGTGGTCCACCTGTGGTCTGGCATTTCCTGAGTAGAGTGCTTACCAAATGCCCCACACCACACTCTGGCAGCCGGTGGAGCCGTAGTGGCTGGATTGTGACCTCGGGGAAGAGAGGTGAGTGCAGACTGTCCCTGTGCTGTGGGTCCCTGTGCTGGTGGCCTGACCGTGCAGCCTCTCTGGGTGAGCTGAGCCCGGGCTCCCCCGCTGTCCACCCAGGGGTACCCCCGGGCCGTGGCTGTGGCCCACCCGCCACACAGCATTTCCTCGTTAGGAGCTGCCAGGGTCACCGAGCTGCCAGTTGGGCCTGTCGGGACGCAGGGGCTGAGCCTCAGAGCCCAGGTCAGGAAGGCCGCTGCTGCCCGCGGGGTGCGAGCATGATGCGTGGTGTCCTCTCGCAGGATCAGGGACAGGAACGACAACGGGTCATACGCCCTGTGCGTGCTGCATGAGGGGAAAGTGCTTCACTACCGGATTGACAAAGACAAGACGGGCAAGCTGTCCATCCCCGACGGGAAGAAGTTCGACACGCTCTGGCAGGTAGGGGCCGTCCGCGGGGCGGAGAAAGCCCACCCAGGTCCCTGCCCGATGCCCGCCCCAGCAGGGCCCTCTCAGCCCTCAGGTGCCCTGAAGCCAGCCCCAGGCGGGGACACGGACAAGGCGGGACGGGCCGAGGCTCCGGAAGGTCCAGGGCCGCTCAACTGTCCGCACCCCAGTGTCTGGGGACAGCGGCACTGGCAGGTGCACAGACAGCCCTGCAGGGGCACGGGGAGCACTTCTGTCTGCCGTCCACACTGAGCACCAAGGGGCCGGTGCCTCGGCCACCGCGGAAGGAATCCCCGCGAAATTAAGGCGGCGTAGAAAGCGGGTCGGCACCCGCTGCCCGTGCTCAGGATGTTTCCAGCTCTGGTCTGAGAAGGGTTTATTCTTGACCCCACTGTCAGGAAACCCCCCAAGTGGCACCTAATCCGGGGGCACATAGGCAGGAAACAAATGCCGTCAGACTCCCTCGTGGACCGAGGTGGGCACACGCCACGCACCTTCACGTGCCTCACAGCCCCACGTGGCCGTGCCGGGGCTGTGTGTTCGCACCCTCTCAGCCAAGCCCCTTTAAACAGCTGGGCCCAGCGGGGCCGGTTTCCCGTTCCCCATCGCTGCGCTTAGTGGATTGCCTGTTCCGGGGGAGTCCGTGAACCCCGAGCCCAGCCTGGCCCCTGCCTGTTTTTGTGCAATTCTTCAAGAAGTGGGTTTTTTTTTCCCCCACTTCAAAGACTCGAAGAGTCCTTTAAAGAAGAAAAAAAAAAAAAAAAAAAAAGCAAAGGATGTGCAAGCCTGAAATACTGCCTTCCGGCCCATTCTAGAATAAGTTTGCTCACCCCTGCCCGAGAGAGAACCCTGACAGGTATCCCCACCTGCGGGCACCCTCGTCCAGCACGTTGTCAGGAAGCAGCAGATATTGGAGTGACACTGGAGAGCTGGGCGGGATGCCTCCCTGCCTTAGGGACCCCGGTCCCCCAACGTCCCTGCCTTAGCGACCCCGGTCCCCCAGCCCGAGAGCAGCTCTTGCGTTCACCAGACCAGGTGCAGCTCCTGCATCAAGCGTGGTAGGGCTCGTCCCACAGCAGCGTCTGGTCAGCCGGTCGATCTCACACAGTAAAAGACACCGTAAAGAAGACGGCGCTGCAGGAAAGATAAAATAGATTCATTCAAGGGCGCCTGCCAGCTCAGTACGTAGAGCACATGACCTTGATCTCAGGGTCTACTTGCTGTTCATTAATTTTCTAATGGGCCAGTTGGACGCCGTGAGTCACAGTTTCCGGGAGCCATTAGCCAAGGACGGCTGCATTCTGTCCGCAGGCCCCCTCCCCCCTCCCCATGTCCCAGCTCTGCTGTCTTCTCCCCAGAAGTCTTGGGGTCAGTGATTTGGTCCCTCCAAAGCCGTTGCCCACAGCCCTCACAGAGCAGAAATTGATAGTAATAGCAGATTGGGATTCCTTGACCTGCCCCTCCTTCAAGAGAGGAAGTGCCTCGGGGGTAGGAAATGTGTCTTGTTCACCTTACTTTGCCTTCAGTCCTGTCTTGGGGCCCAGGCTGTTTGTTGAATGACTATATGAAGGAATAAGTATTGACATGCTGAATTTGTTTTTATAACATTACTTAAGTGTAAGAAAAACAAACAAATAAATGGAACTTGGTACCAAAAACGGAAGGGACGGGGGGTGTGGATGGGGGTGCCGCAGTCCAGAGGGACGGTGGTGGGCGGGCTCCTGTCCAGGCTGGGAATGTTCTGAGGGGGAGGCGTGAGGACGGACCAGGACGACCTCCCGAGGAAGCACATTCCGTTGTCCAGGGCTGTCCTCCAGGCGCTGTCCTCCAGGGATGCAGGGGGCGTCAGCTGTTCCAGGAAGGATCCCCCATCTCCTGCGTCTGGTGTTTATGGCTCTGTCCTCCTCTCTTCCAGCTGGTGGAGCATTACTCTTACAAACCCGATGGACTGCTGAGAGTTCTCACAGTTCCGTGCCAGAAGATCGGCGGGCAGACAGGTGGGTCCCTGCCCGGGAGCCTCAGTCCCTACGATCTCGACAGCGACCGGGCTGGCTTCACGGTCGGCCTGTCCCCCGTCACGGTGGGGAGTGGGCTGCTTCTTCCTGGTTGATAACAGATGAGCTCGGGTCACTCCAGCGAATCGCACATAGCCGGTAGCTTTCACTGGAGAAAGCGGGTTGGTCCTACTTCGTGGGTGAGGACGCCCAGTGAAGCAGGAGACACTGCCTCGGGGCCAGGCTGGCTGATGGTCAGGCCGAGCGCCCTCCCCCCAGGGGGAGGTGGGAGCCGCTGGGTGTGGGGGTCGTAGCCGTAACTGTCCACGCTCTTTCCACCCAGGAAGCATCAACTTCGGAGCCCGCGCGCCCCTCCCGGGAGCCCATCCTGCCGTAAGTGACGAGAGCGGGGCCCGCGGGGGAGCAGCCGGATGCTAGCGCCAGGAGAGGCGTGGGTCAGCCCACGGGATCAGCCGTGACTGTTCCTGCCACCCTTGATAGCCTAGGGCTGGGGACGTCAGCTGGACTTGGCCGACTTCTAGCTCTGGGCTGGCCAGGTTCATTTCTTCGTAGGTTAGACCGGGACGCCTGTATTAAATCGGAAATATGCCTCCTGGCGCCTTTGGGAAATGAGGGGCAGGATGCAGGAGACCGTGCACACGGTCTGCCGCCCAAGATGTCTCACTGAGCTTGTCCGCCCGGCTCTTTTGGTGAGATCATCGTTAGGAGAGGCCTCCACCTTTCCTGAGAGCTGGTTTGGCAGTAGCTTAATGGAGGCTTGGGTGGGGACGGGGTGTTCAGCAGCATCAGCGGAGAGAAGCCTCTAGAAAGGCCAGAACGCACCTCTCCGTCTGCATCCGTAGGAGGTGAGTGTGGCTGGTCCCCGCATCTCCACGTGGGCTTGCCCAGCACACGCACCTGCGGGGAGAATCCCGCCTTCCGGTCCCTCCCGACTCTTCCAAGCCGACACACAGGTTTATACCCAGAGGAGGAATCAGGTCCTGCTCCTTTCCGGGGAGCTCGGTGTGGACCTTCAGTGTCCTTTAATGCCGTCTCTAAAGCATAAAAACCCCCTCCCACGAGCTGTGTGCATCACATCCCCCTTTTGCCTGTTAATCCTTAAAAAACCACCAGCAGAAAGCAGAACGTCTCTCCTGCCCACAGTAAGCATGGTTGACCGCCCCCGGGCCGCACCCACATAGAAGCAGGGAGGCTCTTGGGGGCAGCCCCTGTCCCCAGATTGGCAGGGAGGGATGGAAGTTGCTAAAATACCAGACAACTTCAGCACCAGCACCTCAAATGGAGCCCCTGCGTAGAGCTGTGCGTCACCCCCAGTAGCTTCAAGAAGTTGAATATCTTGAAAAATCTTTTACTGACTGCGTGCCGACGCAGACAGGAAAAATGCGCCTGCCCCACGTGTCCAAATCAGGGAATTCCCACCAACCACGGGACCAGCCCCCGCGGATGTATAACACAATTGGGCACTTACTTCTGGTTTCTTTAGAATGATCTGTCTCATTTGAGATGTAGTATCTATAGGAGACGGGGCTGCTGAATGGGACAGCCCTGGTTCTAGAGCTTTCCATGGGAAATACGAACCAAAGTATTTTTCCAGATCCTTCCGCTCAGGGTGCAGGCTTTCCCTCTTACCTCCCCCATGACCAGGTGTGGCTGGCAGCACCCCTGCGGGGCACGGCGGGGGCTGGTGGTGTGGACACAAAGCCGGACAGAACATCATGTCGTGTGTTTGGTTTCTGAAACATTGACTCTCCCCTCTTTGCCGTTATGGTTTCTAGACGTGGTCGGCGGGAGGAATAATTTCCAGAATCAAATCGTACTCCTTCCCCAAGCCTGGCCACAGAAAGGTGCTGACGTGTCCCCTGCTTGCTACCCCCCAACGTGGCGGGACGGAGCCGCGCGCTCCCTCCCCGCTGCCCTCCGTGTGTGCTGCGCCCCCCGTCCCGCTGCTGTGCTCTCCCGCCTGCCGTGTGTGGGTCGCAGCCCTGCCGCCCCGGGCGCCCCTGCGAGCGTGCCCTCCCCGCTCCGTGTGCGCTTGAACGTCCTGCGGTCGGCCCGGGAGGGGGAGCCTCGTGTCCAGAACCTGCTCCGAGCAAGCCGAGGGATCTGTTGCCGAAATCGCGAGCTGCGGAGCACAGTGGTCGATTGTGTCAAGTATGTGCTGATGGAAGAAGGGGGGCCGGGGGCTTGTGGGGGCCGGACAGGGAGCGTCTCGGGCTGTTTATGGCGTGGCTTCCCAGGGCCACGGCCCCTGCATCGAGGCTGTAGAACACGTAGAAAAAGTCTGGAATTCAAGAGTTAGAAGTTCCTGTTTCTTCATGAGGCAGTTCAGTTCAACCTGGGGTGTATTTTGGGGTTTGGTTGCGTGATTGAATTGCAAGGGTAAAAGCAAAGTTTTTTTTTGTTTTGTTTTGTTTTTTAATGATTTTTATTTATAATGAATCATCTCCATATATGAATGGGTGCATGACTTTTTTTTGTTTCCTTATTTTTGTTTGTATTTTTTCATTGGTGGTAGAAAGTTGATTCTTTTGTTAATAATTCTTTTCACTTTCTTACCAATTTTTTTTTTCAAACCTTTCAACCGTACAGGTGGGTATAGACTCGTGAAGCAAGTTGCTGAAAGGACTTTCTAGAAACAATGGAAATAAAAAAGCATAAAATCTGAGGTTTTGTTTAGGGAGAATTTTCCAGGTGGGCAGTCAGACCCCAGGTGCTCCCAGTCCTGCTGACGATAGATCAGAGAAGAGAGTTTCGTGGGATGGTCGGGGAACGAGTTCTCTGATAAACGGAACGGAGTGGCTGTCTGTCTGAACGCCACATGGCCAGGCGCTGTGGACCAGCCCACGGAGCCTCAGCTAGGATGTGGCATTGTTTTGTGGGAGCTACAGTCAGGGCTGCCCATACCAGGGTGGGCGTGTGAGGAGACGGTGACCAGGTTGTTAAGGGGACACATTCTCTGTGTCTGGTGCCTCTTTGTCCCACTGCTTGGGGTTGGCCAGAAACCACTAGACCCAGCAGGTGACTGAGGCTGTGGCGTGGAAAAGGTCAGCGGCCACCAATGCAGAACAGTCTGTCCCGCTGCCCCCTTTCCGACCCATGTGGCCTGGGAACCCCTGTGGGCATGCGTCCCTTCTCTTGGGAGAGGGCTCCGCAGGGACCACTGGGACAGCATCGCACGGGCCCGTAGCCCAGCAGGAAATAGCCACAGGGATACAAAGCATCTTCTGATTCAGGGAGCTTTCCAATCCAGAGGCCTCTTTTTGAGGCCGTAATCATGGACTGAGCTCCAGCTAGCGACTGCGCGGCTGTGTTTTGGTGGTCAAACATGGGACACAAGGGCGTTTGGCCAAACGCAGCATGGACAGCCCTTTAGGGAACAGCTCAGTGTGGGACATGTGGCCTCCACAGTGCCAGGAACCCTTACTTGCCGGCTCCCGTGGCCTTCCCACGCCCAGGGCCTGCATGGCAGCCGTGGAGGAAGCCCTGTGGATGTGGGCCACGCCACTGATTGCCACTGACCGTTCAGTTGCTATTCCCTTTATGACGTGCCAACACACAGCCTCCCACCCATGTGCGGGCCCAGAGATGGACGGTCTCACTGTGCACGGACCACATGCCGTGTGTGGCTTAGTTCTGTGGCTCTCAGTGCAGCATTCCGGGATCCTTTGAGGAAGTGTGACCACTGAGAGATTTGTATGTAAAACACACACACACAGACTTATCTAAGTACACATATGTCAGTCACATGTACATGTTTAGAAACACACACACCTCTGCGTGCATGTACCTGCACACACACGTACAGGTGTAGCACAAGGACTGGCCTTACACAGTGAGAGGGGCTGACAAGGCAAATCCCGTATCTGCAGGGCAGACCATCAGGAAAGAGGGTTCTCGACTGATTAAGCCAGGACCCCCCAGTGTAATCTCATGAATTTAAGTCAGCTAATTAGGGATTGCAGTTATATCTACAGAATCCCTCCACAGCAGAAGCCAAATGACACTTTGATCAGATCACGGAGGACTGGAGCTCAGACTAGTCATGCGGACCCGTCAAAAAGTCAGGAACCCAGCCTGGTGAGAAGGCGAGACTCACAGCTAAGTAGGCTGGAGCCAGCTTGTTTCACTTGCAGCAACTAAGGAAATACCCAGAAAAGAAGCCCAAGGGAGAGCATGTGTCTGTATCTTACACTATCGAAATATCAGACCACCAAAATATCAGTAAGACTACCTGAAAATAAAGACGTGTCATCAAAGGAAACAATAAACTGGGAATCCATATGGGTCATGATGATACACTGGCAAGGTTAAGATCTTTAATATATAAAGAAATTCTGTAAGTCAGTAAAAGTTTGAACTAGTAGGCACATGGCAAAGGATGTCAGGAGGTAGTTTGTAGTAAAGCAGATAGAGTACCTACTTAGGAAAACATAAACGTAGAAAAAGCTGTTCTGTTTCATAAAAAGAGAAATGCAAGTGAAAACTGGGTGCTCTGTTAAGTTCACCTGTGAAATGGACCCATGTAAAAACGGACAGGATGTGCAGTGGGTGAGTAAGCCCTCCCACACAACTGGAGAAGTGTGAGATATGAGGCCTTCAAAGAAGGCAAGTTCACAACATCCATCCAAAATAAAACCACATAGGGCTTCTTACTTGCAATTTTGTTTCTAGGTATGTATTATCCTTCCCTCTAGGTGTAACTATGTGTCCATGAAAGTGTCTATTCCAGCACAGTGTAACTGACACAGTCTGGAAACAAACTAGAAGTCTGGCTTTGGGAAATAAACCAGTTACAACCAAAGCCATAGGGTGAGAGGCAGCTGAGGTCTAGAATTACTTCCAAAATCCAGTGTAAATGACAAACAAGGGATATGTGCTGATAGAACGTAAAATATTCTGGAAGAAATACAGAAACACAGCCGTGGAAGTAGTTACTGTGGGAGCACAAAATAGGGGGGTCAGGGAGACTCCCGTTCCACCGTAAACCCCGTGTGCCTGGGTAAATTCATACCTCTCCAATTTAATCAATTTTTTAAAAAAGAATTAAATATTATAAAGTAATGAATCTGATAAAGACTGTGAAAATACTTTTCTGGCAAAAAAAAAAAAAAAAAGCTCTTGCCTATTTAAATTTATAACAACTTGGAAATAGGCATTGAATTTTCATAGATGCCAAAAATATCAATAAAGAAGGATTGGGTGGTTTAAGTTATGAATTAAATGTATTTTAATTGCTCATCAGAAATATTTCTAGAAGAGCTGGTATTTATGTTTTCGCAAATGGAGGAAGAATTTTCTATTAATTAGGCAGTCACGGGGAAGGACTTACAGGAATTATGTCAGATATCCCATCTGTTTAGATAAGGTACACATGACTTTCTTGAGTTTGTTAATTTGATCAGTATACACAGTTGTGTTTTTCTTTTTAATAATTCTGGCCCCAAAAGGACATGTCAGAACTTGAATTAATTCAGGCATGTGGGTAGTTACTGAAAAGTATGCTTTGACTTGAAGAGGACTGTTAATTAGATATTAGAGATTCCATAATAAAAACTTAAGAACAGTCTAATTTAATTTTTTTCCGTAGAGACTGGGAATACTTTCGTCCTAAAAAATGCAAATGAAATTAAGTAAGTACAAATGTAGATATGATTCATCCTTCTCTTTGTCCTCCATAATCAAAACTCAAGGGACGGGTCTGTTTTATAGTTTCCTTCGATATTAGAGACACTTGGCCATTGCAAATCTAAAGATGAAGCTAACCGGCGAGTGTCAGTATGATTGACCCTCTCCCCTCCCCGCCAGAAAGGCTGGACGTCCTTAAACGAGTGAAGTCCTTCCCGCACCTAGAGCCAAAGTATTTGCCTGGTGCTTTAGGCACAGAAGCCCGTGCTTTGTGAACGGGCTGACTGTGACAACAGCGTCCTCACGGGCCGGCCTCCAGCTCCCCACACACGACCTAGCCGTCACCTGTGGCTCCGAGGTGGACGTGCGTTCAGACCCTTTGCTCATGCTTTATTCCAGCACCTGCCCTGGTGACTGGACCCCTGGAAGGCTCTGTTAGAATACGCAGTTCACTAGGGTTGAGCTAGAAGAGCCAAACAGGGAAACGGCTGTGAAGTCCCCCCGGCAGGAGGTCACGGTGAGGTGCGGGGACAGACCCTGGAGAAGACGTGTTGCCCTGGGGTTATCAGGGGCCACCCCGCAGCCCTCCGCTCCTGCGGTCGGGAGGATGGATGGGGGAGGTCAGGGGTTGGTTTGCAGGCACCCGAAGCAGATGTGGTCACACGGCCGGGGAGGGGCTGCCCTGGGCTCTGGGGTCTTGATCCCCCTTGGGACCACGGCTGCTCCCACAGAGACCGGAGCTGTGCCCGCCACAGAAGCCCGCATTCCGAAGCGGCTGGGACATGTCTGTGGTCCTCTTTCCTAATGCCGTGCCTGATCGGGAGAGGCCTGTCCGGAAGCCTAAACGTGAAGGTCTAGGAATGGACGTTAGGACACGGCGTGATGCTCCCAGGTCAGCGGGAGAGCAGTGCACGTGCACCGCGTGCGCTTCTGCCCCCAGAGGATCGCGGGCCAACACAGGTCGGTCTGCAGCTAAGCCTGGCCGGTAAGAGGTCAGGGATGGTAATTTAAGGCCTAATCTGGCCTAGTTGTTATTACTGGGGAGCGACCCGTGTCTAACCTCCTTTCCTAACACTTGAGGGGCACACCGAGGTCCTCGGAGGGCGAACACGCAGGTAGCGAGTGCCACCTAGTGGTGGCCGGCGGGCTGGCCGGGACACCTCGTGCTCTAGGCGGGACCCAGGTGATGGTCTTGATCAGGGCAGAGAAGAATCACCAGATGTAACGCGGAAAGAATCACGGCCGATGAGAGAAGGGGCCAGCAGTGTGTTTTCCTCCAAGTTCTAACGCGAATCTGTACGTTTGTAATTTAGCATTGTTCTCTGCAAAGTCCGAATTCTTTCTGGCCGAGCACTCGATCCCAGAGGGTGTTGGGTGACCTGCTCCGCGGCATACCCATCGGGCGCCGCAGGAAAGATGGGGCTGTGTTGTGACTCGACCTTCATCATCTCCTCACATGCCCCAACAACCAACATGACAGAAAATGTCACATTTCTTCGGAAGAACATTCCCTCCAGGGCCGTGCCGACCTCTGTCCCAGGGAGGTGATCCAGGGCCCGGGCAGGGGGCGGATGCAGTGACTGAGGGACTCGCGGGGCTCGGCCAGGCTGGGAAGGCTAGCAATGCCCCGGGGCCTGCGTGACCTTCTGCCCACCCGGGTGGGCGTGGGCTCGGTGTGTCCAGGACCACCAGCTCTCCCTCACTCCTGATGCCCTGGCATCCTTGTCTTGCATTTGTGCGCTTGTCCCTCTGCATTAGGCTCGCGGTGGCAGCTCCGTGCACTCCGGCCTGGTCTGTGACGTTGTGCTGTTCCGAAGAGCGTTAGCTCAGGACGGAGCGCCGGCCCGTGGAGAGGCAGATCTCGGGGTCAGGAGGAGGCGTCCTGGTGTCTCCTTGTCTGGGACAGCCGGCCCTGGCGTCCTGAAGTCATGTCTTTGGATCTCGGAGTTTCCTGCCTACAGGGAAGATCAGAGACAGTGACATGACTGTATATGTGCCCTTGTCCATTTGTACACTTGTCCCTCTGCTTTAGAATCTCCCCACAGGCTTCTTTTTATTTTTTATTTTTTTATTGAATACTGTTTCCACTCTGGAGTTCGACTGCAGCTGAGCCCAGGGCTAATGGGAGGCCTGGGGTCCCCCGTCTCTCCGAGGACAGTTCTGTCGAGACAGGGTGGTTGTGGCCTAGACAAGTGGGCCCACAGGACGCCCCGTCACCTGCAATCTCAGGCCGGTTCTTAACAGAGGCGGGTCGCCACCGGGTCGTCCCTGGGATTACCCACACCTGTTTCCCTCCGTTAGCGTAAGGCTGGAGAGAGCTGCCGGTGCTGAGACACGATCTCCATTCGTTCATTCACGATCATTCATTCAGTCACTCGCCGGTCTCTTTGGCACGATTTCATCGCGGTCCGGCGGTGGGCCAGGCGAAGTTCAGACGCAGGGAGGGCGCCACTGGGCCCCGGGCCTGACGCGGTTTTTGCTCCTGGTGCGTCCGGCCCCTCGGATGGCGCGGGGGAGGAAGAGGGAAGGTGAGCCGGGAGAGGCGGAGAGCGCGGAGCGAGCGCACCAGGAGAGCGGACATCAGTGGCCCCAACCCCGGGGTTGTCACGCCGGGAGCAGCAGCTCGGTGGCGCTCCGCAGTCAGGTGAAGACGGAGGGCCAGGTTCTGGAGATGGTGGCGGCCGTGGTGCTGTGTGGAGATGGTGGTGGCCGTGGTGCCGTGTGACCTATCATTGTCCTTCTGGTACCAGAGCCGGGGACGTCAGGCAGGCAGACGGGGACCCCGTGTGTGCCGTGAGTTAGGTCATGTGTGCGGCGAAGCTTGATGTCTCTGCGTCTTCACATTCGTCCAAACCCTGGCGGTATCTCGTGGCTTCCTGGCCAGTGCTTGGGCCCTGCTATGGGAAACAGCCGGCTGACCCTTCCGGTCAACTATATGAACTAACAAACACACCAAAGGTTTGATTGTGATTCTTTTTCACAAACCAAGTGTAGCCACACCCTCGTTTTAAGAGGAGGGGGCGAAGGTAGGCGGGAAGACTCGAGACAGAGACTTCCAGAAGGGCAAGGTTGTAGGTTGTAGGGACGTGAGGAGGACATCCGTCCCCCACTCCGTCAGCTCATCGTGCAAATGGGTGTGAATCAGATCAGTCATCAGGAAGGTCGCCGCCCTCGGGCACCCCATCCACGGAGCTAGATCTACAGGGAAGGTTAAGTTCAGGCGGAAACCAGGACCACACAGACGTTCTGGAGTCAGGATGGGGCAGCAGCCAGTGGGCACTCCGTGTTTTTCTTGCATAACTTCATATGACATTAAACTGAGCAGAGAGGGTTGACGGAGGGAGAAGTCGGGGGGTCGTGTGTAGGCAGAAATTGGGTTTGAACGGGTCTGTGTCCGGGGCCTCTCTGAGACCCGGTAGCCCCTCGAACCACAGGGGCCCGAGCTCCGTCTAGCCCCCACAGGGTCCAAGCAGTCGCCTGAAGCATGAGAGAAGCCACGGGGGCTTTTTTGTCTCTCCTGACGCTTTCCTTTGTCTTCCCGCGTCCGTCGTAATGTGATTGTCTGAAAACAAAAGTCATTGTGCAGATCAGCCCGGCAGTGTGTCTGGGAAGGCAAGTGACCCGCTGTCCTCTGTGTGCTTCAGGCCTCCTCGTCCGCCGGGAGCCGGCCCGAGAGCTCCGTGACCTTCAATCCTTACGAGCCAGACCGGGGACCCTGGGCCACGGACAGAGGTGAGACACGCGCGCTTCCATCCTGGGCCATTTGCCGCACAGCAGCACCGCCCGGAGCGGGCTCGCTAACTCAGCCCCACACGGAGGCCTAGAAGGTGCCTGGTGGGTGCCGCTGCTCTCGGGGACAGGTGGCAGAGGTCCCCTGTGTGTGCCACGGTGCCCTTGGGCCTGACGTGGTCTTTGCGGCCTCCATCTTCACCTCTGGCACGGAAGGCCCCTTTCTGGACACACCCATGCAAGACCGGGGGTGAGTCCCCTGGGGACAGGGGCGTGTTTGCTAACCCCCAACACACCGGGAGACACTGTACCCTGAGTGCTCAGCGGCGTCACAGCCGTCAGGGGAGACCAAGGTCTGGAAAAGGCGAGGTGTGACCGTGGGGGGCAGGAGCAAGTGATGCTGGGATTTTCAGCAGGGACCCAGCCCCGGGTCTCCTGTTGCTTGACTGCACCGCAGATGCCCAGAGAGAAGCCATGCCCATGGACACCGAGGTGTACGAGAGCCCCTACGCGGACCCTGAGGAGATCCGGCCCAAGGAGGTCTACCTGGACCGCAAGCTGCTGACCCTGGAGGACAGTGAGCTGGGCTCCGGCAACTTCGGGACCGTGAAGAAGGGCTACTACCAAATGAAAAAGTAAGTCACGGCGACGCCTCCGCACGGCTCGCCCTCCCCCCAGCTGACGTTCTAGAAACTGCCACACAACACGCATCCCGGGCATTCGGCCCCAAACACAGAGTCTAACCCAGCAGGGCCGGATCCTTCTTCGTGAACGGTGTGTGGTTCTCCCTCCCCGGTGCGGCTACGGCGAAGGCATTCCTTGTGTACGTTAACTCTGCAGATGCTGGCGATATAGTCCGCTCGTGGGAGGTGTGCATTAGAACGTAGGAATCCGCGAAACGTCGTAAAACGAGAACCACCCGTAACCAACAGTAGTGTCTTACTTTGGGGCCTTTTTAAGCATACATACACGCAGGTACTGTTCAGTTAAATTACTCAGCTGTGACAACAACACAGCATTTTTAAGTATTTTATTTTTCAAATCATTTCTTTCGCCCAGAAAATTCCTGATTACAGACATCATCAGTGTAACTATTTATCTGCTTTTTCCTATAATTTCAGATAATAATCCATACTGTACAATAACTACAATTCCCATGTCACTGAAATTTCTGCCCCTCACTTGCTCTGTAGAAGGGGTCCCGAAGAGTGTCCAGTACAAGGGTCAGCAGAGTCAGTATAGTCCTTCGAAACAGACCCTGTCTCTGAGTGTGTGTGTTTGAATGAGTACATTACTGATACGAGTAGAGTTGGGTTTAGTTGTTTGGTGTCATTTTGAGTTACGACATTTTATAGATGTTTTGTCCTGAGTGGGTGAATTTACGGGACTCAAGTGTCAAGAACATAGGAAGAACCTGCACAGAAACCCGCGCTTGCCATCCCGTGTCTCTGGATGCGTGTGACCGACTGATGGGCTCGTTTGAAAATCCATGCAGGCACGTCACAGTCGGTTGTGAAGTGAATATAAATTACTCTGTATTAAAGCAGGAATTTCTTCAACTCGTTCATGACACTTAAATTCCTCACTTAATTAAGTACATATATTAAAGGAGACATAACTACTGATATGTAATGTCAGCGGGAGGGTTTGGGGAGAGGAGAGATGTTCTGATTACTATTTACTGAGTTCTCGTTTTCTTCTGCTAAGATGACCTTATGTTTTTTCTCCTTTCTTGCGTTTATGTGGTGAAGGCCACTGACTCTTAGATGTTAAAAGCTACCACGACTTCCTGGGATAAACCCCTCTTGCTCATGAATCAGAATTCATCCTTTTTCATAAATCACCGAACTGAATTTACTTATACTTCTCTTAGAATATTTGCATTTATGTTCACGAGCGATACCCGTAAATGATTTTCTCGGAAGTTTCTTTGTCCGGTTTTGGCATCGGGGTTACTGCTGGCCTCAGAGTAACGTGGGAGGGTTCCCACCGCTTCTCTTCTCTGGAAGAGGCGGCGGGTGTTTTTTCGTCCTTCACTACTGTGAAGGATCGCGAGGATTCTCTTGTTCGTCTCGGCCCCTACCTCGCACCGTGCACCGAGCAGTTCCGGGGGGACGGTAGACGGAGCCGTGGAAAGGCACCACGAGGCCTGACGAGAGAAGCACAGGGAAGCATTCCAGGACAGCAGGAGGTGCAGGAAGGCTCCGGGGGCACTCGTGCAGGACCGACAGCTTGCAGTCTGCGCGGAAACACTTGGTAAACTCTACACCAACGTGGTCTGGGTTTTTGTGAACGGATGTTGGATTTACTCCACCGTTCTCTTATTTCACCGTCTTATTGGACGGTTCTGCTTTTATTCTCCACTTTCGGAGTTCAGCAAAGAAGTACTTCCTATGGGGAGGGGGTCCCATGCCAGAGAAATGCCCTTTTTCAGATCATGCAGAGTGAACGTCGTCCATTTGTTTACATCCCGCGCTATCCGAAAACTTTCAGGTCAGACAGGATCTATGGGATGCTTTTATGAGCAAGTGAAAATCGGGTTTTTTTTTTTTTTTGCAAACTTGTTGAAGCTTGCTTAAAATTATCAATGCTCCATTTTAAAAGGTGTTTTGTAAACCACGAGCTTTAACAGTGTAGCCTTTTTAGTTCTGCCTCCAGAGATTCGCTTTGACATGTATCAAAGGAACATTCTACTCACCCACATTACAGATGTCGGAGATGGACCCGCAGAGGTTGCAGGAATCCGTGCGTGTTGCGGTTTCTGAGGTTTATTTGAAAATTATTTGCGTGTCTTGTACTGTTCAGGCTCTGCTTGGCCGGGCGTCTTCCAGCAGCTCCTCATGATCTGTAGCTAACGCGGGGCTGCCCTGTCTACAACATGGGAGAACACGGCTGCGGACATCGCGATTACACGGTTTCTGGCGCAGCAGTTGTGCTTCCCGGAAGGTGAGTCCATAGAACACAGCCGCTCCGAGTTTCTTATGCGATCTGGTTTCTTCCGCAGAGTCGTGAAGACGGTGGCTGTGAAGATTCTCAAGAACGAGGCTAACGATCCCGCCCTTAAAGACGAGCTGTTAGCAGAAGCGAACGTCATGCAGCAGTTGGATAACCCGTACATCGTGCGCATGATCGGGATATGTGAGGCCGAGTCCTGGATGCTGGTCATGGAGATGGCCGAGCTCGGTCCGCTCAACAAATACTTACAGCAGAACAGGTACCTCGAGGTCCCGGCAGCTGACGCTGTGCCGGGCAGGGCCCGCCCGCCCAGTGTACGTCATCGCCTCAGGGCTCTGCTGGCCCCACGCTCGGGGCCCTTGGGGGAGGAGGGAAGAGAGCTGTAGTCTTTGCGTCGGATGCTCCTGCAGCTCCTCCGGTGCTCAGGACTCCGGCCGAACGGTTTGGTTCCCCTTCTGCTTTCCCACGCTGTACGGCCCAGCTGTAGAATCAGCCTTACAATACCTCGGCCGTCCGTCTCTGCTCACTCGGCAGAGCACGCCCTACCGAGGCAGAGAAATATTAAAACAAACATTTTAAGAGAAGGTACCAGTGATTGACGTCTTACACGTCTGACCGAGCTCTGTGTCCCCACGAGTAACGCTGAAAACTGTTGCTGCTGACGGGCTGCGGCCGCGGGTGGGGGACTGACACTGTGTCCGTCTGAAGCCACTGCTGAGGCAGAGGGACTCCCATGGAATAAGTCATAACCGGAGCCTCTGGGTACATTGTCCCGTACGATACGTTACACGTGTGCTCTGCTTTGATTGTATCTCTGATCAGCACAGGAGGAAGGTGCCATTACCCCACTTTGCAGGTGACAAACAGTCAGATTTGGTTTTGTTCCCTGTCCAGTGTGGGAACGAGAATTCCAGGCAAACCTGGCCTGTCCACCCCAGTCGCAGCGCACCTTGAACGTCCTGGTTGTGCAACACCAGGCTCACGGGGCTCGGTGGGGAGTGGCTGTAAGTGAACAAGGGTGTCTGCCGCCACCTGCTGCTCTTACGAAGAGTCGGACATGAGGGGATCTCTGCCTGCCTGAGAGCCCGGCTGGCCGGTCCCCGGTGCACTGTGGTCCGCCGTCACTAATGACCCGTGTGTGACTTTCAGGCACGTCAAGGACAAGAACATCATAGAACTGGTTCACCAGGTTTCTATGGGGATGAAGTACTTGGAGGAGTGCAACTTCGTGCACAGGGATCTGGCAGCAAGAAACGTGTTGCTGGTGACGCAACATTACGCCAAGATCAGTGATTTCGGGCTTTCCAAAGCACTCCGCGCTGACGAAAACTACTATAAGGTAGGAATGACTTCACCCGTATGGTGAGAATCTGAAATGCAAGTGTTTGTGTCCTTTATTTGATTATGTTTCAGGGTTTCAGGAAGCAACTTCCCTATTTAAGAAATGTTCTTGTTAAGCTTTGATTGTATTGTTTTAAAAAATGGAAATATTTATATATCACAATTTGACTTTATTCCAAATAGTAACTTCCAAACTATATTCCTGAGAACCAAAAGGAATCAAGGTATTAATTGATAACTCATTAAAAAACAAAACAGCATAGACTTGCCTCCTTAGCTTACTTCAGAAAACGTGTTGGACAGGTTGATTCTTGTAGAATTTCTCAGAGCCCGTCCCCGACCCCCCAGATGAACTGATAGCAGCTCGAGGAAGGGAAACACACAAGAAAGCCTCATGTGAACTCAGCCACACTGTGGATGTACAGTCTAGGCTGATCAACTGGAAAACGCATGAAAATGGAACCCAGATAGCGAAAGAGCGGCCAAAACCAGATCTCCAACGCTCCGGGTGCCGGGCGGTGTTCAGCGTTCTCGGAAACAGACAGCGCGTCCGAGTTCGCACTTGTGGGTGGCACGGTGGGGGCCTCGGGGTTGCCCTGAGCTCCACACCCTGGAGCGCCTGGTCCCCCACCCACCCACTCGCTTCTCTCTGGCACGGCCGCCCTGCGGGTGGCAGATGGGCACAGCGCGTCTTGGTCAGCGAGGGGTCGGCACAAAGGACAGGCAGCAGGAGCGGAACTGCCCCGCAGAAGCCGGTGCCAGAGCAGAGCCCCTTCAGAGAAGAGCCACCGTTCAAAAAGCACCGAGTGAGCCCTTTACGGACACGGATGGAAAGTGACTCGGAGGAAGCAGCCGCCCAGAGGGAGAGCCCCACGCACACGCCAGAGAAAAGCAGGCCTTCCATCGGAGGCACTTTGGAACATACATTTTGTTGTGATGATTAAAGAGAGAAGAAAATCGAGACTGAGACCAGGACTCGAGGAGGATGCGGGGAAGTTGGCTTAACAAATCGTCCCCAAACTTAGTGCGTTAACACAATACCAAGTGTTAATTGACCCGCAGTTCTGCGCTGCGGGTGGGGCGTGGGGGTTGGCGCGTCTCTGCTGCTCACGGTGCCTCAGGGGCGGTCCCCAGCGGGCGGGAGGATCGGCTCCCACTCTGCTCACTTGCACGGCTAGAGCCTGGTCTCCTGTGGGCTGGGGTCCGGGACCTCCACTGGGGCGTACCCAGGCAGCCTGGTTCCCCTGTACATGGCCTCTCCGTGTGGCCGTGGCTTGCTCACAGCAGATGGGTCCTGAGGGCAGGTGACTCAGGAGGCAGGAAGAGAGGCTGCCGGGCTCCTAAGGCCAGGACCCACGAGCTGGCTAGAGTCACACCCACCTCCTGCTATGGGACACGGCACGAAGGATCCACTGCATGGGACCCCCAAGAGATCAGCAAAGCTTGGACACCTAGAGACAGCTAAGAACCAGGAGGAATGCTGGGGCTGCCACTGTCGGCCCCTCGGCGGGAGCCACCATGGTTCCCAGTGACCTCCTGTGCAGAGGCCCCCTGGCAGCCTTCGCCACTGAGGACCTGTGGCTGCTGTGGACGCCCCCAGCTTCTGTCACCGAACATCCTGCTATGGACCCCCGTGGACTGCCCCACAGAGAACCCGAGGTGTTCAGTGCTGTGCAAACCACCAAAAGCACGGTCTTTGCAGACTCTTTGCCAACTGCATTTTATAGGTTTTCACCACAGATGATTCCACGCTCACAGAGAGCAGAGGCCTGAGTCCCTCCCTGCTCCCCACCCCCACTTCCTAGAACCCAGGACAGCAGCTACGCAGAACACCAGCCCAGACACCCACAGCTGACCTGCACCCCCAGGCTCACCCTCGTTGCTCTCGCCTGCCTCTGCACCCCTGCACGCTGCCAGCCCGCCTCCCCTCGCTGCCCTCCCCACTGTGCCTGTGCTTGGAATGAGCCTGTGCAGCTGTGGGAGCGCACACGGACGGCCAACTCAAGGATCATGAAGGATCAGGGAAACTTGAGAGCATCGCAGTAAACTGCCAGTAACTGACCCCAAAGAAATGGAGATGCATGAACTGACAAGAAATTCAAAAGCGTCTTCTTAAAATGAGCAGAGAGCTGCACAGAACACAGATAAACAATTTTTTTAAAAATCAGGAAAATGATACAAGAACAAAAAGAGAAGTTCAACAAAGAGATGAAGAACATAAAAAATCAAAAGAAATTTTGGAGCTAGAAAATACGACCATCGAACTGAAGAAGACCATGGAGAGTTTCGGTTGCAGACTAGACCAAGCACAAGGAAGCATCAGTGAACCCAAGGACAGGTCATTTGATATGATCCCGTCAGAGGTGCACACAGAAAATGAGATGGGGAAAGCCTCCACGACCTATGGGACGCCATTAAGAGAAAAAAGTCCCACATGATTGGATTCCCAAGGGGAGGAGAGAGGGAGAGAGAGGCAAAACCTTACTTTTAAGAAATAATGACTGAGAATTCCCAAATCTGGGGAGAGATCTGGACATCCAGGTTCATGAAGCTCATTGGTCTCCAAACAAATTAAGTTCAGATGGATCTTCTGCAAAGATTATGCAGAAACCGTACAGGCCAGGAGGGGGCGGGAGGATGTATTCCACCTGCTGAAAAGAAAGATCTGGCAAAGGTTACTTTCATGCATCAAAGTTGTCCTCTAGAAGTGAATAAAATACAGACGTTTCTAGATAAACAGAAGTGGAGGGAGTCCATCACCGCTAGACCTCACTTAGAAGAAAGCTGAAAGTTCTTCAGGCTGAAATGGAAGGATACAATTTAGTAACATGAAAATATGCGGCACACTGGTGGAAGTAAGTCTACGGTCAGATCCAAAATATCCCAGTCCCACAACACAGTGTTGTGTTGATCGCTTAACTAGTAGAAAGATTAAAGGACGGGGTATTAAAGATCCCCATAGCTACAATAACTTGTAGCGGATAATAGTGTAAAAAGATATGAATTGTGACATCAAAACCATAAAATATGTTGGGAAGAAATGAAAGGGTAGAATTTTTGTATACAAAGTGAAGTTATCACCTTAAAACAAACTTATATTTACTAGATGTTTTATGTAAGCCTCAGGGTAATCAGAAAGCAAAAGCCTACAGGAAATACACTCAGGATGGAAGAGATTCTAGGCAAACTGTTTTGGAAAACCATCAAATCACAAAGGAAGACAGCAAGAGAGGAATAAAAGAAGAAAGGAACTATAAAGCAGCCAGAATACAATAAGAGGGCATTTGTAAGTTTTTACCTATCAATAATTAATTGCAAATGGATTAAATTCTTCAACCAGAAATACAGGGTGGCAGAAAAATTTTTTTTTAAAAATGACCCAAACTACATGCTGCCTGCAAGAGACTCACTTTAGCTTTAAGAACACACATACTTTAAGACGAAGGGATAAAGATATTCCTTTGAAAATGGAAACCAAATAGTAGCAGATGTAGCTATATTTAGTCAGATGAAACAGACTTTAGGTCAAAATCTGCAATAAGAAACAAAGAACATCATTGTATTAATGATGGAGTCGATTCATTAAGAGGATTTAACAATTCTAAATATATATGTACCCAACATTGGGGAACTTTCTGAATATAACTGAGTAAACAGGTACCAACACATCTGAAGGGAGAACTAACCATTATACAATGGTACTAAGGGTTTTCAGGACGGATAAGTCGACCAGACAGAAAATGGATAAAGAAACATTGGACTTGAACTAAACTTTAGGCCAAATGCACCTTAACGGAACTTGCAGGTGATTCTACCATTTACAGGAGAATTAACACCAGTCCTTCTCAGGCTCTTCCAAAAAATGGAAGAAGAAGAAATATGCTCCAACACATTTTATAAAGCCAGCATTACTCTGATCCCAAGGCCAGATAAAGATAGTATCACAAAATAAAACTATAGGCCCAAATCCCTGATGAACATACATGCAGAAATTCTCGATAAAATTCTAGCAAACGAGAGGTGCCTGGGTGGCTCAGTCATTAATCATCCGCCTTCAGCTCAGGTCATGATCCCAGGGTCCTGGGATTGAGCCCCACCTTGGGCTCCCTGCTCTGCGAGAGGCCTGCTTCTCCCTCTCCATCTGCCCCTGCTCATGCTCTCTCATGCTCTCTCTCTGTCAAATAAATCAAAAAATCTTAAAATAAAAATACTAGCAAACTGAATTCAACAACTCATTACAAGGATCATACACCACGATCAAGTGGGATTTACCCCGGCATGCAACGATGGTTCAAGATCCACAAAGCGATTAACGCGGTGCGCTGCATTGATTGGATGAGCGGTAACAGTCATATGGTCATCTCAATGGATGCAGGAAAAGCATTTGACAAATTTCGGCATCCTTTCGTGATGAGTACTTTCAACAAAGTGGGTATAGAAGGAATAGGCCTCAACCCGCAGAGCCATGAGGACAAGCCCACTTCTCCGACCGGACTCAATGGAGAAAGATCAAAAGCTCTTGGTCTAAGATCAGGAACAAGGGAAGGACGTCCACTCATACCTTCCTACGGCATGGAGGTTCCTCAGAAAGTTAGAGATGGAGCTACTCTACGACCCAGCATGTTGCACTACTGAGTGTTTATCCAAAGGACACAAAAATAGTGATTCAAAGGGGCACCTGCACCCGCATATTTATAGCAGTGATGCCCACAGCATGGGGTTAAGGAGAGACTTAAAGTGTAAAGTGCAGAACATATGTCCTGAGCTCTTCTACCTCCCCAAAGGGAGGATATATTATCCATCTGTACTTGGATGTAGATTTTCTGCAAAGATTCTGGAAAAATGATCAAATGTGCCCATCTCTATGGAGGAAGATTTGAAGTTGGTGGAGAGAGACCTCACTTTTCGACATATTTAGGATACGTCAAAGGGTTATCTTTGTATCACCTCGAAATTCAAATTCTAATGGAAATAACACCTGTAACTATATTGTTCCGAGCTTTGGAAATCCGAATCTCGAAGTAATGCATCACATGACTGAGTCGGAAGTGTAATCAGAGCGTCTTAGAGACACCCACGGTGCCTGTGGTCTCACAGCGATGTCCCGGGCTGGCCCCCTGCTGACCCACTGTAGGGCAGCGCATCTCCCTCCCTCCCCACAAGGGTGCTTGTTAGGGTGACCACTCACCCAGGAGGCAGCAGGACTGACTTACGCATTGAACACCAAGCCCCAGAGGAAGGGGTTTCCATTGGGCACAATTTTGATCTCTTTACTACCCCCTTACTTTTTTAAATTAGAAAGTTGAAAACATTTTTGGAGCACTTGGCTGTCTCAGTCGGTGGAGAGCGTGACACTTGATCTCAGGGTTGTGAGTTTGAGCCTCATGTTGGGTGTAGAGATCACTTAAAAATAAAATCTTAAAAAAAAAAGAACTGTTTAAAACATTTTTTGACCAATACTAGTGGTCTGTGACAAAATAATTAACATTGGCTTAAAGCCATAGCTAGGCACCTAGTAAAAGTTAACTGTTCTCGGGAATAGCCCAGAACTTGGAGCACATCCAGGAAGCTAAAAATTCAGGCTTGACTCTTGCATTGTCACAAGAAGCTCCATGAAGTTGTGAGTAGAAAAAGACAAAAGGATACAAGAAATACAGCCTGAATCTTAAAACTGTGCTTAAATCTTGAATGTTTTAATTCTTTAAGATTTAAGACCTATTTTTTTAAGATTCAGACCAAATATGTACGTACACACACACACACACACACGTCCTTTCATTCCTTTTTTTTTTTTTTTTTACTTTGGCGAACACACGTTACTTTTATTTGTCGACAGAAATCCCCGTCTGAACCATTTTTAAGTGTGCACAAGCTCCCTCCGGAATTCTCTGAAACTCAGTCCTCCTTACACAGCCTCCCCCCGTCCCCGGCAGCCACCTCTGTGACATGAACCCTCTCGGGGCCTCGGGTGACTGTGTTCACGCACTGTCGCTACTGCAGGGACTCGGCTGGCTGAGTTCACGGAGCCTTCCTGTCCGACGCCCGACGACCCTCCATGGCGTGGACGCTTGGGTGGTGCACACCTTCTCCCGCCAGGCACCCTCCATCCTGTTTTACCGAGAGTCTCTGTCTGCTTTGCTTTCAGGCCCAGACGCACGGGAAGTGGCCAGTGAAGTGGTACGCTCCCGAGTGCATCAACTACTACAAGTTCTCCAGCAAGAGCGACGTCTGGAGCTTCGGTGTGTTGATGTGGGAGGCGTTCTCCTACGGGCAGAAGCCCTACCGGGTGAGCCCCCGCCGTTTCGGTTCTAGCTGCGTGGCTCGCGGAACAGACAAGGCCCGGATGATGTCACAGGACGGTGAAAATCATGAACTCTAAAAGTCTGGGCTCCTGTCAATGACAGGGAGCCACGGGGACGACCTCAGTTCACTCTGACCGGACACGTGACATTGACGGAGCAGCGGACTTAGTCTTCTGGGCTTTACACATAATAAGTACGCATGAGAGACGCCCACGTCAACATCGTAATTGGAGTGGAAAGAGATATTTAATCCTGGCTATCTCCAGGGTTAAACTGACAGTTCAGTTAAATATTTTAGATTTTTTAAAGTCAAAATATGTATGCCAGGAAGGGCACATGGGCTAGAATACAGCTTATAAATTCTCACAAGTGGGTGTGTCCGTGAAACGAGCCCCCAGATGACGAAACAGGAGGCCCCCGTGCCCTCCGAAAGCACAAGCTGTCCCCCAGGGACAGCCCCGTCGGACTTGTAGACCACGGGTTATGAAATAGTGCAACCTGTACTTTTTACCTCTTTGGGCCGGGGTAGGACTTAACCTGTTGTTGCGCTGTGTTTTGCCAGATGCCGTCTTTAGTGAGTCTGGGCGTGTTTTGCATTTTAGGGCATGAAAGGGAGTGAAGTCTCGGCTATGCTGGAGAAAGGAGAGAGGATGGGGTGCCCCGCGGGGTGCCCGAGGGAGATGTACGAGCTCATGAAGCTGTGCTGGACGTACGAGTGAGTACCCTGCATGCCCCAGTTTATGCAAAGGCCCTGAGGCACATGGGAAGGCCCTGGAGAGAAGCAGCCCCTCTGCCTTTCCATGAACCGGGGCTGTGCTCCCTTCTAACCGAAGAGCTGTGAGTGGCTGGCTTCCTGGGCCAGGCTCTCGTACTCTTCGGTATAAAGAAGCAGTTTAGACAATGAGCTCTAATCCAGGTGTCAGAATTTAAGTGTAGATGCTGTCATCTGGGGGGAAGGGTGGCCGGTGTAGAAGGTGTCGGTGGGAGTCCGGGCTGGCGCTGTGTCCCATCTTTGGCAGTACTGGACAGCGGAAGTACTCAGCAGGGCCATGGATGTCATACTTGCCTGATTTCCAACCACCTTTCCTGGCAAGACCAGGGGCGTTGTCCAGGCTGCAGGAAGCACTTCCCCAGAAGGGACTCAGACCCGGGACTGTGGCTCTCAGCGTTGGCCGAGTACCGTCAGGCATTGTGCCTGAGCATGCACGAGGTGCTGTAGGGGATGGTGTTCAGGGCAGCTCCCCAGACCAGAGACATGCATCACTGCGGACAGGCAGGGACGCGGCCTCTGACCTTGCCCGGATCGGAGGCCTGTGAGTGGGCTGTGGGGATACCCTGACCCAGGGGTGTGTCTGTGAGCCCTCGGAGCTCCGAGGTGCCGCGGACCTGTGATCTATGGGAGCCGCGTGCTTGCCCGACCGTGGCTGTAACACTCGCGGTCCGGTTTGTGGTCAGCGACATGGGCTGAGGCAGCAGAGCATCTGGAGGGTGAGGAATACTCCAGGTGCTTTCGGATGCCCCTCGGGATGCTGTAACTCCCGGAGGGCCATCGTCCCCCACGGCTGGGAGGGGAAGAATGCTGTCATGCTGACGCCATGGACACAGCCCAAGGAAAGGGCCTTTGGCGGGGGTCCAGTGGAGCCGCTGGGAACAGCGCAGGCTCGTCCCGGCCTCCAGCAGGCACCGCGCACCCCGCTTGGCTCTGGAGACCCCCCAGGCGGTGAGGACTCACTGGGAGCTGAGCCCCCAGGTTGGTGCCTTCCCTCCGTGCACTTGGGTCCCAGGCTCTGGTCTGTGCAACCCCTTCCCAAGGACACTGGGTCAGGTGACCCCCAGCAGCAGGGCGAGGCGCAGTCCTGGGGAGGGCACTCACTAGAAGTAAGCAAGCTTCTAGAAGATGGTCCCTGAGGAAGATGGGGAGCGGGGGCTGGGGGCCTCAGTGTGTTTACAGTCAGTGCCTGGCCTGTAATTAGGGATGCCGATGGGAAAAACACTTGCGAATTAGGAGAACTGGGGTCTCTGCACCCTGAAAAATGGGCTTCTGCCTGATGGAGAAGAGCACAGGATACTGAGGATCCCTGCTGTCGGGAACGATCTAGAGGAGCTCAAGTTGCTTCTTAAGATCATTAAACAGGGGCGCCTGGGTGGCCTCTGCCTTCGGCTCAGGTCATGATCTCAGGGTCCTGGGATCGAGTCCCGCATCGGGCTCTCTGCTCAGTGGGGAGCCTGCTTCCTCCTCTCTCTCTGCCTGCCTCTCTGCCTACTTGTGATCTCTGTCTGTCAAATAAGTAAATAAAATCTTAAAAAAAAAAATCATTAAACCTGAGCAACGGGGTGACGTTGCCTGGACCATCTCCACGCCTACCCCCGGCTCCCTGCTTAGTACCAGGTCTGCTCCCTCTGGGCGCCCCGTCCTGAGCGCCCCAGGATTCACACGGCCCGCACTCACCACTAGAGGTGCTGTGTGCAAGCCTCCATCCCAACACCCGGGGCAGGGATCAGGGACCCACACGGAAGGCCCAGACCCTGCCCAGCAAGAGCCCATGGGCCCCGGGGAGGGGCAGACAGGCTATAACCAAGGTTGGGAACCCGTGTGCTCTCAGAAGGTGAGGAGTCCGATGGCATTTCAGTGCTGATGACACGGCCCAGGGGGTGTTGTACGAGGGACTGGGGTCTTCGAATACTTCCCGGGTGCCCGGCTGCTGGTGGACAGAGACTCGGGGGCTCCAAGCATTTGAGTGTCCAGAGCTGGAGGAGAAGGTTGGGTTTTGGAGAGACGAGGAGGTGTGCTCCATGTAGAAGGAGGGGGCTGTCCGTCTACGTCACAGACACTCAACCCACACTCCTGCACCCGGGCTTGGCCGCCGGCCTCCTTGACCGTGGCTTGGAGCCAGAGACGTGGCTCTTACCATGACGCCCGAGGTGGCCTGTGTCCCCAGCCATGAGCACAGACGGCCGCTGAATTCCAGGAGTCCATTACAGCTTTTCCTTGTCTTGAAGGCTGTAGGAGAAGCCGTTTACTCGGGTGCCGGCTGACAAAACCTGTGCGGGTTCTGTGGAAACTGTGCTCTCTTGTGGGGGTCAGTGATTCTGGGTCCCTGGGAGCCTGCCCCGCCAGACCCGCAGGGAACTTCTCGAAATTCCAGTCTGAACGTGGACACGTCACCCAGGTGACCTCAAGTTCACTTCCGGGGCGACTCTGCCTGCAGGCAGGGCAGCCCCAAATGGAAGCAAAATAAGTTCTGCTTCGGGGCAGGTTCCCACAGTTCTCAGAAAGCTTCCTTCCTGCTGATGCTGCCGCGTCGGGGGAAGAGAGGTCTAGGACACGCTTGGAGTTTAACGCACATCAACGGCAGGTGTTCACAAAGTCCCGGGCAGTCGGACCGCGGTGGGGGAGGGCCCCGGGGGGCGCGGCCACAGGCACCTGTCGCGGGACGGGCGCGCGGGACAAACAGTAACGGGTCTCCCCTTCGCAGGGTGGAGAAGAGGCCGAGTTTCGAAAACGTGGAGCTGCGGCTGCGCAATTATTACTACGACGTGGTGAACTAAGGCCCCGGGCCCTCCGCGGCCTCCGGGGGACTGGGGAGCCGGGCCACGAAGCCCCCCCAGCGCCTGGATCGGGACAGCGTCCGCCTCTCTCCGCCGTCGGGGAGCCAGCCTCGCGCAGGCCGTGCTGCGACTGTCCCCCGCGTGGCTGTCCCCCGGAGCCCGCCTGAGAACACGCCCTCCGCAGAGCGCACCCTCCCCCAGAGCCCGGGAGAAGGACCGCAGGCTCGGGGGCCGCGGGTTCCTTCGTGTTTCCCGTCTGCGCAGCGTGTGGGGCAGGTCCCGCCAGCACCCGGGTCGGCCTCCGACCGTCCAGCAGCCCGGAGGCGGCCCCGCACGGCCCGGGGCTCCGCTGCCTCCGGAACCTGGCTCCCACAGGTCCCCAGACTGGGCCCTGCCCGGAAAAGCTTTCCCGGCGATGAGTGTGCTTCGAGGCTTTACAAAAGGAAGAAGAAAAAAATCAAGCTGGACCAGTCCAGCTCCTAAGCTTGTAGCCAGTTAAGGGGGAAAAAAAGTCTGTATGTTCTATTTGCTCTGTGCGTTCGGAGACACGAGACCCAGATCCTCGGGAAAGGCAGGGCTGCGGCATGAGCTGACCCGGCTGCCCCTCGCCCCCCGTGAGCCTCCCCCCTGCACACCATCCCGAGAGGCTGCTTACATGAAGATGGCGGGTGCCTGTCCCCTTGGGCCTGAGCGAGGACAGACGGCGGCGTGCAGGGGCTGTCCTCTCCACAGGGAGGTCCGAGCCCCCCTCCCCTAGAGAGATGGAGCCCCCAGAAGCCCTGACTTTCTATGTGTTCATGGCGTGGGGGGGGTGGGGACAACGCGGGGGCCAAGGTCATCTACGCGTGAGTTTCCCAAGATTGTATTAATTCAGAATAAAGCCAGACCCTGAGCCTCGCCACAAGCACGCCTGAGTGTGACCTTGGCTCAGAGACATGGCGCCGGGGATTCTCTGCTCGCTCTCTGGTCGTGCTGGAGTCACGTGCGAGCTCACGCAGATCATCAGCCCATCTGTGCCGTTCGGAAGTCAGAGGGAATTAGCTGTGCTTCTTAGGTCAGCTGAGACCCATAAGACATAAGACCCCGAGACATTTTAGAGTGTCCGTCTGGCGTCTGGCCAGGAGGGTTGTCCCTTCCGGTAACCAGGGAGGAGGTCCGGGGGACGCAGCCGTCGGCACGCTTGCTCAGCCCGAAGCAGACAGGAGTCCCTCTTCGACCTGGTAGGGAGATGCGTTTAGAACCCACCTGTGCTGTGTTTGTTTTGTTTTGTTTTGTTTTTGGAATTGTGCCGCTGGTGGATCAATCATTTTGTTGAAGAGCAGGTCCTGGCGTGCTGAGCAGATACTCAGAACAGGGGCAGCACGCATCGGAGCCCCTGACGTCAACACGCTGTGGGACACGACCGAGCGGTGGGGCCCCTCGTGGATTTGGAAGGGCTGGACGGAGCGTGGGGCCCTCTGAGCAGGAGGCCGCGCGTGGAAGGCTCCGTGAGGCGGCCGCGCGCCGTCTGGGAGGGGAGGGTCCTCACCAGGCCCTGCGGGGCTGGACCTCACGGGCGGCCGCCCTCCGCCCGGTTCTCCCTCCCCAGGCCTGAGCCCCTCCTCGTGCTGCCCTTCTGGTCCTCGTTCAGCGGGAACAAGGCAGCTTCATGGACAGACACACGGCTCAGGGCAGAGCCAGTCACGTCTGGTGCCACGTGCACACCCCGTGTCCCCACCACGGGACTGGGGGTTTCCGTAACAACCATAACCCAGTCTGTGGTGACGGGACCGCTTGTGGCTCTCATGTGAGTGTGTCCCCACGCGGGCCGTCGCCGGCCTTGGTTTTCCTACTGGACGGCAGCGTCACGGTTGCCCCAGCCCCACGACGGCCGCCCCGCCTGGACGTCCACACGCACAGGTGATGTGGGTCCTCCTGCTGGGCACTCCCCACCCCAGAGCACACGCCACCACTTCAGAAGAATGACCTTTTGTCACTGGCCTTTTCTTTTTTCTTTAACTGACTTTTTAATAAAAACTTCAAACTAGCTTTGTGATGATTTTCACGGAATACTGGAGGTTGTAACGTCAAATAAACAGTGTGAAGCAGCATCGTGAAATGTGAAATGTGGTGTTTAAAAAAAAAAAAAAAAGCTAAGTGCCCCGTTGAGTCCTAAGAGCGGCTGCACAGAGATACCTGGTAGTGGGTCTGGGGCTTCTCCTGGGCAAAGGCCTGCTGAGGAATTCCGGGGGCAGGGGGTCTGCCCAGGGAGGGCCCGATAGCCCACCTCACACCCTCCGAAGGGGGTGACGATGCTGGGAACCCCCACAGCACGGAGTGCCAAGTGGAAATGGAGCGCACTGGTCCGCTGCTCCCTGGCACCAGCCGTGGCGGGTCCCCCGCGCGGGGGGGGAGGCTCGCCCACCAACCGGTGTGGACGCCTGTGCGTGCGGACTCCCAGGCTGGGGGCCCAACTCTGAGCATGTCAGGGGAGCCTCACCTCGTGAAAGCTCGTCCCTGGAGCCGCCTCGTCCACTGGTGACATCCACCTGGTCGCCCGGCGCGCCCTGAGCCCACGGCACACGTCTGCTTGCCGGCTGGCCGTCTGTCTGGCCGGGGGCTGCCGGTCATGGCCGGTCACGGCCCCCTTGCAGGGGTCAGCGGACTGCGGGTCGCGCTTGGCGCACACACCGCTCGGCCGGGGACGGCTGCGGGAGCGACCTCGTCAGCGAGCTCTTACTCGACCAAAGCCGTGAGTCACAAGCCAAGGCCTCGCCGTCCCTGAGGTCTCGGAATGACTTAGTTTTCCATGCACGTCACGACACTGTGGAACAGTGGGGGAGAGAGCCCTGTTGCTCATAAACAGCTCTTCCTCGTTCATGGAAATTAAGTGCCCACGTCTGGGGCTGGGCATGGTCCGTGGCTGGTAGCAGGTGCTTCCCTGAGCCGCTGACGATGCCAGAGCGCGGGGGACATCGGGGCTGGGACCACTCCCCGCTCAGGCCCGGCTGCCGGAAGCCTTCCCTAAGGACGGGGGGGGGGGGGGGGGGCACCGCAGAGGCCGTGGCCGCGCACACAGGGATGGGAGGGGAACTGTTCTTGCTACATGGGCCCTTGCCACGTGTCTGTGCCAGTCAGAGTGGTTTTCACAGAGGAGGTGAGTCACCGGCCCCCAGGCTGTGAGTCTCCTGGCCTTCGTGCTCCCGAGGCTGCACAGACAGTGGCCCACATGCTCACCGCGCGTGTTCCCCGAACTGCCGCGTGCGCAGGTTCACACAGCTGCGCACTGTCCCCCGGCCACTGTCACAGCTGCGGGACGTGCACCACCGACCACCCCCACCCCACAGGAGGAGGAAACAAGATGCTTGCTGTTCATCTCTGTGCGTGTGCAACAGTGCACACGGCACGAGGGTGCAGACAGAAAGGACTGAGCCCACACACGTGCACACGCACACGCACACGCGTGGACATGCACACACATGTGGACACACGCACACACAGGCTCTCAGCCCACCGCCATCCGGGATGACTCAGCTGCCAGGCCGGCCTCCGGGACGGGCAGGACTATGCCGGGGAGACTCCTCCGGAGAGAAGCACGGCGCAGCTCCAGGCTGGCAGGGAGCACGTACCGTTTTAGTCGACTTACTCCTGCCCTCAAAGCATGTCGTCATTTGTCACTCCGGGACACTCTTCTGCTGAAAGTGAGTAGGATTCACGGCTCTCACCCCGGGGGCCTCTGAGCGCCGGCCGGTCCCTATAGCTGCACACACTGTCGGCAAACCCGGGGCCCCAAGCTGGCCCAGGGGCCCCCTGTCCTGTAGAGAGAGTGTGTGTGTGTGTGTGTGTGACCCTGTTAAACAGTGTCTGCCTCTTTGTTCCTGAGCCTCCTGTCGTCCTAATACTCCTTTCAACATGAAAACCACATTCTGTCATTCACCTCCTTGGTCACCATTTTCCCAGATCCCCCCGCGGTGTGCACACTGGGCTCCCATCCCCGGCCCTCCAGAGTTAACCCTGCTCCCCACGTCCTCCGCGCGGGGCTGGGCCTGGGGCACGCCTTCCTACTTCACCTCCCCATGACGGGTTTGTCTGTCCTGGGCCCCTCCGGGACTGCCCGCCCGCCCTGGCTCCCAGGGAGGGTGCCGGAAGCAGAGGCCCAAGATCTGGGCCGTTCTCTGCACACCTGTAGAGTGGAATTGTGGCATTGGATTTTTGCTACCAAGACCAGTCCTCCTGCCCTTGAGAAACGAGCCTAACTGGCAGAGCAAGATTGACAACGAACACTTCATCCCCGAGGCGACTCCCTGCACTGCTGAGGGAGGCCTCCCCGGCCTGGGCCCCTGGGCCCTAGGCCACCGGCGGTTCTTGGAGGCCCGCAGGAGAGAACGTCCGCAACACGAGACTAGCACGAGGCTCCGTGGGGTTCTCCTCCCTCTCCCCGCTCGGCTCTCGGGAAAGCTCCCAGCTGAGCCTCAGGGCCCGGAAATGCGGACGCCTACGTGATACCCTCCGGCAGCTTCGGCCCTGCCCTGACCGGCAGACGGGCGTGCAGAGGGCTGCATGCGGCCACCAGCGCACACGGTGGGACGCCACGGCGCTGCCCACACGCGAAAACAGCGAGCCGGCCTCGCACGCCAGACCCTGGGACTCGGCATCGAGGGCTCTGCTGCCGATCATTCACTTGCGCGTTTCAAGGCTGGCAACGTGTTTTCAGGTATAAAACGCTGTTTTAAGTCCATTTTAAGTCTAAAAATGAGCAACTTCTGAGACAGCTGTCATTATCAATGCCTCATTTTACAAACGGAAGGCCAGGATTTGGAAAAGAGCAGCAGAAACGAGGCAGACCCCTGCTTCTTCCCTCATGCCCCTGGCTCTTGGGCCTGACCTCCTAGAGAATCTTCAATGGCGCTTTCAGAATGCAGGTGCCCAGGCTTGATTCCCAGAGCACGGCCTCCTGGCCTGGAGGGCCCCGGGCATTCACGGTCTGTACAGGTGTGCCCGGAGGTAGGTTTGCGACTCTGCTCCTCGGGGCTCTGACCCTGGGCACACGGAGCCGCTCAGAATCTGGGACAAGTAGGCGAGGGTCGCGGCCAGACCTGAGTTCCGGCAGGTTGGGCTTCCCTGTTGGAGGCCGAGTGGCGTCAACCCAATATCTTCATGATGGGTCACTGAGTGGGGGCCCAGCTGTCCCACAGTGGCTCAGGGATGAGTTAGGGTCCTGAGCGCTCTCCCATGATAGAAATCTGACTCACCTGGTTTTGCTGCTAAACCTCATCGCTCCCTCTGATTCAGTTTCCACCATTTCATGGAAGAACAAGAAACCTGCAGTACGGAAAGCTCAGTGTCACGACCGGCCTGTTCGTGCTGGCTCGGCAGGTCAGGGATCAGACTGGAAACAGCTCGCGTCCTCTGATCACATTGTGTCTGCGGCGTCTGACAAAGAGGGGTCAGTTCCCGGGGGCGCTGAGGAGGCGTCGGGAGCCGTGCTCAGCCCAGGACGACAGAGAGGACACAGGCCTTGCTCGGGAGAAGAATCTGGGAGACCCCAGCCCACGGTCCCGAGCTGGGGAGGGCTCCGGGTTTGGCCCACGGGAAAGGGAATGCTGGTCGACTCCACCCTAGGTGACATCCGTGGAAAAAGTAAAGAGAGCAGGTTCACCTACGATTGTGTAACTTCTGTCGGGCCAAGTGCAGGGGCAGGCGAGTCCCGCGTCCAGAGGAGAACGCTGCTTCCCCCAGCAGCCGGCTCCGGCTGTCCTAGTCACGCTTCCAGCCCCGGAACCGGGCTACTGGGTTCCTCCTGCCACCTACAAGGGGACACGCCACCTTCTGTGTGTCTATCAACTCCCACCACCTTCCCCTCTCAAGCCAGGTGCTCAAGAAAGCAGGCAGCGGCCGGGCTCCGGAGACACAGGACCCAGGACCCAGGCGGTCTGCTCCCCGCACGTCTTTCCTTTCCCGAATCGTAGGAGGGCTGCGGCCCGGGGAACGCGGAGGGGGAGGAGGCAGCTGTCTTGAGACATCACAGATACAATTTCTTCCTCTGGGAAACTGGATGTAAACGGCGCGACTTGCACTGTCAGGATCTCTCCCAGGACCCTGGACGGGCCCATCCGGTCCCTGGGCACTGAGGACGATCGTGTTAGCTCTCGGCGAGTCGTCTGCCAACGGCCAGCAGGATAGCAAGAGCCTGAGTATTAAGACGGAGACATGGACAGACAGACCAAGGAGCAGGAGGGGGAGGACAGGCTGGAACCGGCTGCAGTGGTGTGGGCCAGGCAGACGGCAGAGGACAGAAGTCACCTGCTAGGGCCCCACTCTAGTGTGAGTTCTGCCTGTGCCCTGTCCACTCTGTCCGCTCGCCGGGGCTGACCCTGCTCGGCGCGTCGTCGTCAGGGTCTGACGAGGCCCCTCCAGCCGCCGTCCCCGCCCTCCTCCTGTCCAGGTCCCCCGCCTGTGCACGGCACCAAGGCTAGGTGCGCACAGAGGATGGAACCATGCCCGCTCCCCGTCATCCAGAGATGCCCCTGGCCCACTGCTGCGTGTCCCCGAGTCCACACGGAGACCACAGCCACTGGGCACGACTCCCAGGGCTACCCACACCATTCCTCAGAGCGTGGCTGCCGTCCAAGCCTTCGTCTAGTGAGGGGCCCCCTCTCAGACCAGACCCAGGCAGAGACTCTGGGAGGCTGCGGCGGAGACAGCGTGTGTCATCAGACTGGTCAAATAGCTCACGTTCGCTGAAGCGCCCGGCCCCGTGAGCACGTCCCCGACGTGCTTCCCGCATCCCGAGAAGCAGCAGACGAGGGTTTCAAACCCAAGCATCTTCTGGCTGTAGGACAACCTGCTGCTTGTCCTAAGTAGGGCCCCAGGAGGAGCTCTGGGGACTGAGCCCAAAAGCCTAAAGCCTGGGTCTCAGAGTCCCAGGGCCCTGGGCTCGTCCCGAAGCAGCTAGGTCAGCTCGGGGCAGCCCCTCCCAGGCTGTGCCCAGAAGCCAGAGTTCCCTGCGGTCATCACGGTCTCTGTGCGGCCGTGACCAGCCAGGTCTGTGGGGGAACCATCCCGGTCCAGTCAGCACGCTCCGGCTTTGCCCTCTGACCCTGCACGGGTTCGTCCTAATCCCACCGGGCAGACCCGGGTCGCAGCCCTGCCGGCAGCCGGCCCAGCCGCGTGATACGCTCAAGGACAGTGGGGTCAAAGGTCACCCCACACCCCACACCCCATGGTCGTCCTTCTTCGCAGGGTCAGGGTGACCCTGGGAAGGCTGTCCGGCAGGTTTATCCGCGGGAGTTTTCAACCCTGGCTCAGCCCTGTGTGTCTGCGCGTGTCTGCGCGTGTCTGCGCGTGAGAGACCGAGACAGACAAAGAACTCGGGAAGAAAGAAGAAACACCCAGCAGGAAGCTTCCAGAGCCCAGAGAAGTCGAATCTGAAGGCGCGTCCCACGCTGTTCTCGGCCCTTCGGTGGGCGAATCCCAGCCCCGACCGAGGGCCCGACGTGGCAGCAGGACCCCCACCCCCACCCCCAGAGTCCCCCGTCCCCAGGCATGGACGGCGGCTCTGGGCAGTGGCCGCTCCGAGATGGCCCTGTCCGGCCCATGCCATGTGTCCCTCGGGAGCCACCAAGTGACCACGTGCTTACACCAAGTCCTGGGCCCCCAAGCCCCGCACTGTAAGGACCTAACGCACCAGGGCGGCCAGGACAGAAGCTCAGCCCCAGATGAGCTTATTCCTGAAACCCTGGCGGGGGGGGGGCTGCCTTCCAGAACGGAATCCAGAGTCTGCTTCCCTCTGTGCCCGCGCGGGGCCTTGCCTGAGCGTGGCCGCAGCCCTCTGCAGGGAGGCGGCTTGCCCCCCGCCCGGCCCCCATGGGACTGGCCTCCCAGGCGTTCAGCCTCTCTCAGGAAGGGGAAGGGGAAAGAGGGCAGGTGGGCGGGGCCTCGGCCGGAGGGGGCCGGCCTGGCCATGGGGTGCGTCTCCCCTACCCCGTGAGCGCCCACTAGGTGGCAGCCCCCCCACCCCGGGCAGGAGCTCCCCTGTCCTGGCCCGGAGCCCACATCAGGCCTCTCCGCGCAGGGGCCTGAAAGCCAGCCGCAGGCACCCCTGGAAATCGGGTTTCGACAGGTGTAAAAGGACGTCGTCAGGAATTTATGCTCAAAGTGAGCGGCCGGCAGCCGGCTCCTCCGTTCAGGGCAGCAAGTGCTAGTCTTTCCACTCGATCCTGGCCAGCACACGGGATACGACAGGTGTCTTTAAGTGCTCCTGCTGAAGGTCTGCCCGGCACGCGTGCCTTCCTGCCAGCCTGACCGCGGCGCGTGCTCACTGTGAGCGGGGGTCGGGGGGGCTGCGCATTTGCCGGAGCTGGGGCCCCTGGGAGCCCCGGGAACAGGAGGACATGTGAGGCGTCCCTGGAGACGGCCACCGGGACCGCAGCAATCCTGGGGCCCCTACATGGGGCTCGAAGAGTCCAGGCCTTTGAGGGAGGGATAGTCTGGAAGCCACGGCCGGACCACACAGTCTACACTGTTGGTAGGATTCTACACACTTCCTGAAAGCGGGTCCAAGCTGTCTCCCAGGCGGCAACGGAGTCCCCCAAACCCACCGTGGCCTGGGACAGGGTGGATGTCCACGTGGATGGACACGGTGGGCCGCAGCTGCCGGAGCTCGACCCCGCTGCCCGCCGGGCCCTCTGCCCCCGCCTGGGAGTCACAGGCCAAGGCCATCTCCCGCCTTCTCTGGGTTCCCAGACAAGAAGCAAAGCCAAGACCAGTCCCCCCGCGACCCCCAGGAAAACACCTGAGAAAGGTCAGGAAGAGTGGCCGCGGGAACGCTACGGAATTCTGCAGGATCGCTCGCCTCCTGGCAGCCCAGGGGTCCGCACTCGGGGGTCAGGGACAGAGACCCCAGACGTGTTTTGTCTCCAGCTCTTCCCACACTCGGGCATGCCGCCATGGAGAGTTCCAGGGCACACACTGGGGAGCTGAGTACCAGCCGCGTCACTTCCCAGCCAAGTTCCCGGCCATGCGCAGGGAAGACCGGGCTCAGAGCCCAAGCTTGTGTTCCCCACGGCGAGGCCAGAGCTCCCGCACCGGACAGAGGCGGACACGGTGGGCGGGGTGGGGGGCGGCAGACGTGCAGGCAGAGGCCAGACCTGCTCTACCAGCTCCCAGGAGAGCAGAGTGGGCCTCACGGAGGGGGCGTCAGTCCACACTGGTTTCTGTCTCTGCGCGACTGGACCTGGAGAGTTCACGGGCTGGCTCTTTCCCACCACGCAGAGGACGTCCACGCGCCGCCCACTCAGCCCTGCGGGCTCGGGCTCCAGCCTCTGTTTCAAGACACGACCCCGCCCGTGGCCGACCAACTAAAGCTTCACCAGAGCGAGTCGTGCTTTGCCACGATCTTCACCCCGTGGGTGGCTCAAAGCGTTTTAAAAGTCGGTATCAAAGACCACCAGGTGGCTTTCCACGTTGCATGCCGACACGGACGCTTCAGCGGCCCGGCTGCGTTAGAAAAGCATGATTTCCTGGTACTGGGGTCACTTTTCCTTTTCTTGCAGTGGACACACCCCCCACTGTGAGTTTCTCTAAGAGACCGACCCAGAGCTGTGAGCAAGAGGGCGAGGGACTGGCCCTGCCCTGGGGTCCGGCCCTGTGTGCCAGCCCGGCTTTCTGGCCACGCGGCCCTTGGCCCCGCAGGGGGGTCAGCTGTGTGTGCGGGAGCGGCGGAGGGTCAGCTGTGTGTGCGGGAGCAGCAGGACGTCCCCCTTCCGGCTGTCACCTGCCTCCTGACATCACAGCCTCTGCCACCTGCCGCATCAGTGTTTCCAGTGGGCGCTGTGTTCCAACACG
This sequence comes from Mustela lutreola, assembly GCF_030435805.1. Classification (NCBI taxonomy): domain Eukaryota; kingdom Metazoa; phylum Chordata; class Mammalia; order Carnivora; family Mustelidae; genus Mustela; species Mustela lutreola. The sequence continues at coordinate 99,001,137 of NC_081301.1, forward strand.
TCCTCAGGCTGTGCCCCCCAGCACCGCAACCCTGCGGGACAGCCCAGCGGGGCTCCGTCTCTGTCTCTGTGCCGGCCCTGTTCAGAGCCTGCCCTGCCGGAAGCCCCCAGTGCCCGCAGCCGCAGTGCTCAGGGCTGTCAGTGACCGGACACTTACCGGCTCAGCCAACACTTGCCGTGCTCACTCCCATTTCTGGAGAATGGACTCTTCTCTCTTTCTGGAAACCGGAGAAATTCCTCTTTACCTTTCAAGTTCCAAACGAGTCTTTTCTGTTATGAATCTGCCTTTTTCAACAAAGCCGCACGTCTTGCTTGCAGGGCTCTGTCACCGCAGGACCCCAGTTTGACCCAGGACAACCGTGAACTTGAAGCTTCCAAAGTCGGAGATGTCCCTTTCCGTTACAGACCTCCCTGGCCGCTCGCCGGGTGTCGGCTGTGCAAAGCCACTCCGGGCAAAGACGGAAGTTCACCCTTCTCGTGCGCGCGGCCAGCTTCAGACGCAAAGACAAGAAGTCGTTCCGAGTGCGGTTTGTGTTTCGGAGCTGGTTCACGCCCTCTTACGACGACAGCCGGGACGCCGCGAGAAGCTCCGCCGCTCACGTCCACCCCGCGTGGGCACGTTGCAGGGGTGCCTTCGGCCCGCCGGGGGGAGGGGGACCTGTGCCTTCGGCCCGCCGGGGGGAGGGGGACCCAAGGAGAAGGCGCGATGGGTCTCCCCGCCCTTCCCTCGCCTCCTGCGCCATCGGTTTCCGAGGACGTGGCGGCTGATGCAGGGACATTCCGGGTGAGAAGGGGCAGGACGGGGTGTCTCCGAGAAGGCCACTGCCTTCTGTCTGCGCCTGGAGTGCGTCCGGGACAAGGAGACGGGTCCCTGGGACGTTGCACTTGTGGGGGGTGTGACCCTGGGGGACACCAGTTGTGTGTGGGATCTCTGCTCACGTGCACGCCCAGGTCCTGGGAACGTCACTTAGATCCAGTGACTAAGGAGTTCGAAATCCTCAGCATGTTAAAGCCAACGGGTCCCTTCTGGGTGTCGGACCATGTGACTGGGTGTTGGACCATGTGACTGCAGGGCCACACAGCCGTGAGGCCAGCCCTGCCGAGAAGGCGACGTTCTCACAAGCGGCCCCGTCCTCCTGAATTGATCGCGTCCCCCGGACTTCCTCTCCTCCTGGAATCCTGGCAAATGCCCGAGGAGACGTCCGGGGCTCGCCGGCAACAGCTCCTCTCTCGGACTCATTCCTCCGTCCTCGTGAGCGAGCGGTGGGGACAGCTCGGCCGTTCCGGGAGGCCTCCTCCTGTCCCTCCTGCCCTCCTGTCCCGTCTGTGGGGCTCGTGAGCCACAGAGGGAGGCGTGTCAACGGCTGTTTTATAAACTTCGCAGGTCTTCGGTTCTTTCTCGTACCAACCTCTTCTTGGCTGTGAGTAGTTTGTATTCTCCAGCCCCTTGGACGGTCTACATCTAACTCTGAGTCTGCTATGCGGGCTTTGCCGGGGGTGGGGGCTGCTGGGCTGCTACATTTTCACGGTGATGGTTCTCCAGTGTCTGGCGACGCTGGGCGCTCCGCTCCCCCGCCTGTCTGCGGACCCGTGACTGGCACAACTCTTCTAGCTCTGGTACATGTTGTCGGGGGGAACGTGTCTGTGAGAGCACAGTGCGGCAACGTGGGGTGAGGGGCAGGTGCCAACCGGGTCCCTCCGGCGGCCTCGCCTCTACACGGGCTGTGCCCTGTGGCTCCTGGGCCGGTGACCCCGTCCCCGTGCGGCCAACAGGCCTGACGTTCGGACGGCTGGTTCGCGCTCCAACACGGTCGGATTCCTTGTGGGGAACCCCCAGACCTGGATGTCTGTGCAATCCCTCCTCACTCATTCCGGCACGGTTCTAGGAAGGGACTCGCACACCCTCGCGCTCTGCGTGGGAACAGAACCCCCGTCCGCGGCTTCCAGAGGAAGTCTCGGCTCCAAAGGCCACACGCGGCGGTGGCGATGAGTGTGGCCAGGGGACACGTCATTCCTTTATTCTCCCTAAGTGGACCTCCGGACTTCAAAGGGACTGTTTCCAGAAAAGACCGGGCTAAGCTCCAGTCTTGGCCTCTGTGGATCGTGTCAGCATTGAGGCTGTAAGTCAGTCCGTTCTTGGCATTTTATCACAAGAAGGACGACACGGCCTTTTTCTGCTGGGCGCGCAGCTGCTTTTCCTCACTGTGCGGAGCAAACGGCAGGCGGGCGGGCGGCGTGGACCTGCCGCCCCGTTTCTGATCTAGAAATAAGTCAGAACACAAAGATGTGCAAATACCTGATATTCTTAAAATAGTCCTGTGTGTCTTGGTGGTTTTTTCTTTCCTTAAGGGTGCTTGAGTTTCTGCCAAGGGTTGAGGAAGTGAGAGTTTTGAACTGGTCTGTCCGCTTCTCTCGGGAGAGGATGGTTCTTTTTTTAAGGGTTTCTGAGAGGGAAACTGAATTTCTTCCTCCTAAGGGACTCAGTTTTGCATGAACCCAACTCCCTGCACTACTAACTACTCTTAGTGCCATGGCTGCTAATCCTAATAGTAAACTCCAGACACAGCCCCCAGAGGTCTGTAGCGGGAAGCCCTTTTCCCAGGCTCTGGGCGGTCCCTGGCTGTATCTCCCTCCAGCTCGGGACCAGGGCGCCCCACGCTGCTCTCTCTGTCCCGTTATAAATATTCCAGAAGGACCCTGGATGTTCCATCTCAAGCGCCACGATGCACTTCGGGGTGGTCACTGTTCTGGGTAATCCGGAGTCAAACTCCCGAGAACCCCCACAGCAGGGATCAGCTCTTGGTTACCCCCTGTCCACGTGGAGGCGCTCAGGAACAGCACCTCGGCCTGTGCTGGCCGTCCCCATGGGTCTCCAGGGGTGTCACTGAAGCCACAGGACGGAAACGCAGCCCAGAGCACCGCCGGGCAGAGGAAGGCGGTATCTGGGGAGGCCTCCCCCCACCAGAGGCCCCCAGGGTCTTCTGATCTGCTCACCCCGCGACACAGCCAGCCCACCTAAGATGCACACATTTCCTAAGAGCTCGGTGGTGGCGTCTGGGGTCTCAGCCGTGCTGCTCATCCCGCATGTTTGGCCCCAGGATGAGATCGGACCCCAGCCGCTCCGCAGGGGGTCACTGCCCGTCCACAGGACCCCACCCGGGTCACCTCTGCCCCAGCCTCTAACTGCGAGGCTCGGGTTCCCTGGACATCACGGCAGGGGACTCACGCAGCTTCTACTCTTCCCTCCAGCTGCCCGGGCCTGGACTGCCTCTGCAGGATTCCCCTGTGTGTGTGCCAGGCACTTGGAGGTCACCGTGTCCTCGCTATGCCTGGCGTGCCCTCCACGGTGGGACGGGGCTGGGACACACCCGTGCACTCCTGCGCCGACGGCACCCGTGGGCGGACAGCTCCTCCCTGGGTGGCCAGCTGGCGCTGGCGAGGGTACATCCACGTGCACACAGCTAACGCTGTCTACAGAATTTAAGGAACAAACCACATCCAGCCACGCAGGTGACCAGGTGAATGACTGCTGGAGGGGAACAGAGCCGCGGGACCTCACTGCAGCCGTGCCACGGGGGAGCCAGGGCTCTGAGCATCCGTGCTCTCCGGCCGTCACTAACACGCCCGCCCGGCACGACTTCTGGTGAAGGCACGTTCACCGCAGGCTGTCTTCTGGTCCCTGCAGGCTCTGGGCCCTTTATTCCCCCCAGAGAGCGCCGTTCTGTAAATCATCCATCCAACACAAGAGTAAATGGACCTGTCCATCGAGGGAAGGAGTTTCTGTTCCCAGGTTCGTCTGACCTCCGGGAAATCTGGTCGAATTTCAGGAACATGATTCACTCTGGGCCCCAAAGGCACTGCTCTCTCCAGGACTCTGGCAGCCCCCCTCTCCGCCCGCCACTCCAGGAACACCCCGTTCCTGTGCGGGGCCCCGCAGTCCTCCTGGGGGTGTGAGGTGGGTCGCACTCGCCCGGGCCAGCAGCGGCACCCGGATACCCTCGGGGGGCGGGGGGTCCTCGGCCAGGGCAGGTGGTGCGGGGCTGGCCAGATGCCTGGCTGAGAGCAAGGCCCCACCTGCCGGCTCACGCTCCTGAGGGACAGGCTTTATGTTTTCAGGGCAAGTTGAAGCTCCGTGTGTTCGCGGGTGTGGTGGGGAGTGTGGAGGCAGAGCCCTCCAAGGACCCGGGGCTGGACCTTTGGTTCACACAGACCAGGTGCCAGGAAGCCAGGCAGATCTGCCGGGAGCAGTTTCTTCGTGGCCAACTGGCAGAGAGGAGCAAGGGCCGACCCTCGCCGGGGCCACCGAGCCGTCTCAGAGCGGACCGTCCACCCAGGGCCCTGATCCCTCTGCCACTGTGGGAAGTCAGGGACCCAGAGCAGGTGCAGCCGCCTCCCCCTCGGAGAGCCCCCAGTACCCCCGAGGGCATCTACCTCCACTGTGATTCCAGAGCAGGAAACCATCAGCCTGAGCTGTGTGCTTCAGGGAAGGCTCACGCGGCCAGGCACGAGGGGCAGAAGAGGTCCCCAGGCCCCCGGTAGAGGCTACTAGTGTGGCGGCTGCGCCAAGCCCTGCTCCCGCCATTCGTGCGCCGGCCGCCTGGCCCTGTGGACATCGGGACTTCCACTAAGGCTGCTGCAGAGAGCCCCCTGCCTCCCGAGCACTGCGGTGGAAGCAGCGGACACAGCCCAGCAGGTCCCCTTCTGCTCGAAATCACAGGCGCGCACCTCATCACACTGAGACGAAATCACGCCCAGAATCCCCCTGCGAGGGCGTTTGGGGCCAGTGGTTGCTTCCTGGCCTGCGCCCGTGGGGATGGCCAACCAGAAAGAGATCAAATTGTGACGCGTCATATTTACTAAAAATGGCAATTTAAAATGCCATGAACGTGTGTTTCGAACAGATAGTGAATCCAGACAAAAGAAGAATTTAGCCCCGTTTCCCCGGCTTCTTTCTCCCATAGAAAACAGCATCACCCACTGGCTCAGATGGGGAGCGGGTGAGCCACAGCCCAGGGGCCAAAGCCAGCACTCTGCCTGCCGTGGTCCGTCAAGTTTTACAAGAACTCGTTCACTCACATTGCTCCGCAGCCAGTTTCCAGGTTGTAACCACAGGGGTGGGGGTTGAAATGCAGAGTGTCTGACCTTGGACCCGAAATGATTTTCTACCTGGTCCGTCAGGTGTGAGTCGGCTTGGCCCTGATCTGTGCCCTTGAGCCTGAAGCTGCGTCCAGAGGTCCTGGGATGTAACGACTGGGAAGCCCGTGCCACTCGGGAGGCACGACCACCTGTAGCCTCCTGGCCTCCCCCACTGCCTGGCCAGTGTTCGCTCGTGGAAGAGAGAGCATGGGCGCCAAGCTCACACCCGGGGAAAGAGCGTGTGCACCATGACTCCTGCTGGGCCGGCCGGCATCCCGGAGCACCAGCACATCCCAGAGATGGGCCCCCTGCTCCTAGGAAGCACAGCTGCGGCCTCTGTTCCCATGGGTGCTGGGGCGTCTCTGAATCACAAGACCTGCCTGGACCACGGGCTGCGGGACGGAGACCCCAGCAGCTTGGGAAGGGCCCTACCTTACCGGAGAACCAAAGCACAAGCTGGTTCCTGCTTCAGAAGGTTTAGCTCGGCCGCGATGCTGTACCCTGGCACGTCCATCCCCATCTCGGGTGTGAACGGTTCCCTGGGTGCAGACAGAGCCACGTCGTTGGGCTTGCTGTCATCTCGTGCAAAAAGGTGGGTCTGAAAAGGCTGAGTGGCGAGGAGACCCTGAGGCTCGGTTTATGCCAGAGCTCCAGTCAGTCTGGGCACCTGACGTTCCAGGGGAGGAGAGCAGGCAGAGCCGGGGAGCCGGGCTAGGGACAGTTGGCCTGGGCTGGAGCGACTCTGATGCCCCCCTCTTGGTTGGTAGCTGCCCCCAGCCCCCTTTCTCTTCCTCTGGCCCCCACCGCTGGCCTTGGGGCCTCTCCGTCTTCCCCTGTCCCAGCCAGGCAGTGCTCGAACCTGCTCTCCCTGTGCCCTTCCAGTGCTCCCCCCCCAGAGGCCCCGCTGCTGTGTGGGAGGCTGGGGGCACACCCCAGACCAGAGAATGAGTCTCAATCCAACCTTCCTGGGACTGCGTCAGGCATGGACATTATAGAACTCTCTGTCAGAGACATTTGAGGGGTCTCTGCTGGTGGCCTCTGGGGAAGGGTGTCCTTGCTGCGGAGAGAGACAGAGGCCGGGACGGCGCCTCCCCTTTTCCTGCCTGTGGACAGCTTGCGGGGCACTATCGGGCACAGGAAGATGGACAGAACCCGCATTCTCGGTGGTACCAGGAGACGAATTAATCAACTCTGGAATCACCTGACTCCAGAATTTGCGCTACATGAGAAAACGCACTTCCCCTGCCATCCAGAGATGCCGAATTCATTTGTGTGTCACTTGTGGCTCATGTCCCTGCAGCTCCAACCGGCGCTGGAGCGCCTGCCGCCTCGCAAATGCCCCCACGGACCCCCGCCTTCCCTCTGTCCCCGGCCACCGCCTTCCCTGCAAGCCTCAGGTGCCGCGGGGAGCCTTACACCACCCCCAGCGTGAACCCGCTCCCTGAAGCCCCGGCGGGCACGTGCGCCCCCGAGAAGCCCCACGCCCTGCCGGCCTGCGCCCCCACCTTCTCCTGCCGGGTCCGAAGGTGACCCTAATCTGAGTCGGACTTCTGCTTCTAGTAGGAATGAACAGGGTCACCAGAAACGGAACGCCCGCTGGGCGTGGGAGAAAAGCTGGATAGAGACGTGGGTCCAGGGTGCCGGGGAAGTGCCAGCACATTCGAGAATTGCCAGGCCGGATCCCGGGGAAGACGGGGACAGCCCAGGCCAGCTCAGCTCAGTGGCTCTTTCCCAGGGGACCTTTCCCACTTCACGGACAGCACCTGACAGACAGGGTGGCGTATCCCATGGACTAACTGAAGCCAGGTCTGAACAGGGTATGAAGCCACGGGAACATTGGCCGGAGTGAAAGACCTGAGTTTTCTTCAGATGTGGCTGGGTCTGTGGGAAAGCTGCATGGAGCTGTGGGAAAACCCAGAGCTGGCTCACGCCGTGCACGCGCCCCGCAGATCCAAATGTCAAAGACAAGACAAGACCATTCTCAGACAAAAATGTAAGAGGATAAATTCTTGGACATGGGACGGAGAAAGACGCATGCAACAGACCCAAAAAAGCACTACCCACAAACAAGAAGACTTGGCAACTTGCTCTATGATACTGGTCAGACCCTCTGGTCCCCAAGAGCACTAGTAAGAAGGGGAGAGATAATCAGTCAGAAGGCGACAGGCGGCATCCGCATGCACCGACCTTCCCAAGGCTCTGTCCTGGTGTGTAGAAGGGCGTCCTACCAACGAACAGAACAACTGACCATCAAACAGAAAACTGAGCCAGAGCGCATACGCACACAGTAAACCCACGAGCAGCTGCTTCACGGATCGCCACGCGAGCAACGGCCAAAACTGAGCGCGCCAGGGCACTGGTTGGACGTGTAGTGACAGGGCTCTCGGGGCTGCGGGAAGGCCCGTCGACCAGCTTTGGAAGGCAGCTCAGTATCGTTCACTAAAGCCAAGGACAGAGTCTGTGTGGGAACCGCCACGTCCAGCAGCGAGCGTGTTCCCAGCAGAACCGCGCGGACCCGCGCTGCAGGGGTCAGCACAGCGGCACTCAGCGCGCCGTGTTTGTTCCAGCCCCGAACTGAGCACAGAAGTACCGCAAGGAGAGGGACGGGTGTGTGAGGTGTGTGAGCGGACAGCAAGGAAAAGGAATGATCTGCCGCTAAAGACAGCCAGCCCGAGACCACAGAGTACTCACCGCACCACGCTTTCATGGAGACAAGCATCAGAGCCAGCAGAGCTCAACCACAGCATTCCATCGCTAAAGAAAGCAAGAAAGTGATTTCCATCAAAGGCAGGATAATTGTTACCTTTAGGGGCAGGGACACAAGCAGGGGAGGTCCTGGGAGCGGCTGCACGGTCCTTCTGGCCCCGGGGCCTGGCTGTGCAGGTATTTACGTGCTGATACGTTATCTGGCTCTGCACCAGTTTTTGACTGTGCTTTATATTTCACAATAAGTGCAAGATAAAAGGAGAATCTGCTCTTGGCCCCACTCAGTGCAGCCTGCGTGGCTGGCCTGGCTTCTGACTGTCCGCACTCGGGATTCACACACAGACACACAGCACAGAGCCCAGCCCTGCTTTTCCTTCCGGACACCTTGGATCTCCTCCCCGCTCATGTGTCCACATTCGGTTCCGGTCCCCGGACCTTAGCACACCCGCCACCGCTCGGGATCCAGTCGCAAGCCCTTCTGTGCGTGGGTCTTAACTATGCTATTTACTCCTAATCTTGCAATGAATCGGTGATTCACTCAACGCTTTCTTCTGACCAGTGCTTTGATGAGTCATTTTATCTTCTCTCATCTCAGAGCGGTGTTTGTAAATGGTACCGTCTCAATTATCCGCCCCGTGCAGCCCGCCACGCTACCATCTCAGGGGTGCAGATGGTGATGACTGGCGCTCCTGACTCAGCATCGGGGTTGGGCACCGTGATCGCTGGGGTTGGAGCCCGGGCTGGTCCCTGCACCCCGCCGGGGCTGGCTGGGTGTTCTGCTCCGCACACCGTCTTCCCGGCACTGCAGCCGGGCCTCTTCTCATGATACTCGCGGCTGCAGACACTGTTCCAGACACTGCTGGCTAACGTCCTGCAGGCCAAAGCCGGGTGCCTGGTCGCAGTGATTCGGAGGGGACAACACCAGGGTGTGAATACCAGGGCTCAGTAGCGCCCATCACAGCACATACGCGGGCATCATCGTAATACATGTACAAGAGTAGAGTCAGTATGTTTAGGAATACAAATACAGGGGACCATTCAGACGCGCATAATCAGGGATACTTACAGCAATGGGAAGACTTAGCAGGTTTGGATACATTTTTTCCTTCTTTGACACTTTGACCAGTAATTCACCAAAGACCAAAGCTCTGTGACTTGAGGACTCATTCACAGCATCACTGGTTACAAAGTTTCCCAAGAGTAGGTGTTTTCCTGGATACTGTAACTCTCATCTACTTGAGAAGTGGCAGTTTTAAGTGGGTGAGAGTTCGAGCCCCAGGGATGTATCACGAAAGGATAAAGCCCCTCCAAAACACATTCCAAGTGAGCTGAGCAATCAAGGTGCTGATTGTTGCCCAAGGTCTAGGGGCTCTGGCCGCCTTCCTGAAGCCTGGCTCTGATTCAACACCTCTCCTGAGTTTCTCAGAGCATCCTTCCCTATCAAACCGCCCCACTGCTAGAATCACGTCTGGGTATTTGCAATCCCACTGTTAGAATCACTGAATGTGGAGGAACGACTAGGACATCCACTGGAACAAATCAGAACACGAGAGCCCAGCACTGAGGTTTCATTGTCAGACCAGGGCACGGCGTAGTCTGGGTGGAAAGTACCCGTGCCGCACAAAACTCCGAATCACGAGTCCGCAGTCACCGGGGGCGACTTCCTGGAAACGCGCAGGCGCCTCTCCTCCCTGCCTCCACCACTAGCGGTGTGACTCCCGCGCCGGGAAACCCTGCTAACGGGCGGGGAGCTCCAGGTTGCCTGCCTCCTCTTCTGAACAGCTCTGGGCTGCTGGGCTCCTCCTCTTTGGGGGGAGTTCTGTGGAGCGGCCACCCGGTGTGCACCTGCCCGCCTCCTTGAGGTGGTGTGGTCGCAACCCAGGACGCTGCCACCGGCATCCTATTTTGTGTTCCATACAAGCAACTGCTTCCTGAATAACGCCAGTAGAAGTGTTTAAATAAGAAAATAAGGTGCTTTAAAAGACCTTTCATTTGGCCAAACTGGTGACGGCTTACTAGGTGCCAGATGCTCTATTTATGACCCGACTTGACCCTCGCAGTGTCTGGCAAGAAGCATCCCGGTGCCCATTTCACAGGCCTGCAAACCAAGGTCCAGAGAGGTGGGTCACGTGGGCAAGACTGCACAGCCAGCAGGACCAGGAAGCAGGACCAAGTCAGCCTTTTGGCCAGAAGCCTAGTGCCCTCCCTCCGTGTACGGCCATTCCCAGCACGGCACCCAGCCCAGAACTCAGATGTTAGCCTGGGCTCGTGTCTAGAGGAGTCCTGTCCCCTAGAAAGAGAATGCAAGTCACAAATGTGAGCCACTTGGTGAATTTTGAATCGCCTATAGCCACACTGCAAAACCCAAACAAAGTAAAATTAGTTTTAATAACATTTTATCTGACTCAATATAAGGAAATAGTATTTCCAACATGTAGCCAGTGTAAAACATTACTAGCCAGATATGGCAATTTTTTTTTTTTTTAAACCGTGCAGCCATCTGGGTTGGGACTGGCCACATTTCAAACAGCACCAGCTGTGTGGGCTACTGGCCACCCTACCGGACAGTGCAGATTCTAGTCCTTTGAGGTGTCAGGGTTTCTCAAACTGTGTTCAAACCAATGTCAACTGTAGAGATGTCTTTGTTCTCCAAGCACACGAGGAAAGAAATCAGACGTGATAGAAATCAGTCGACAGTAAAGCACCCTCCCTCCCCACTAAATGCTCACAACGTCCCCAGCACAGTGTGGGCTGCAGGCAGGGTTGTCTCCAGGCACCAGGATTCCATTGACTCAAAAACACAGAAGTCCTGGTACCTTTGGGAGAAACATACCTGAGAACACTGTTTCCAACAACTGCTCCGATCCACCTGAAAAACTGATTTTTTCTGAAAGGAAAAAAGGGGGAAAGCCTGCTGCCTTGGAATCTAAGAAAGAAAGTGTTTCTTGTTTTTGTTTGTTTGATTTGTTTTGTGCAGCTGGGAGCTGTTTGGGAAAAGAAAATCCATCTGCTATTTGCTAAGAACGATTCGTCCTCAGGTAGAGACCCGACCGGGCTCACTAAACACCAGCAGTAAGGCTGACGAAGGTCGGCTTTGATTCTGATTAGGGAAACTATCGTCACAGGGACAGTGGTCAGGTCACATGGCCCTGCTGTGTGTTTTCAGGGCTTTACTTGCGCGCCGCATGGTGGGCGCACAAGAGGGAATGGAAACACCACAGCATTATTCGTCGACACTGAACCCCGGTTCCCGACAGCGAGAGACGGCTCTGCCAGGAGAAGCCCTCTTCCAGCCTCCTCAGAGAGGTCCGAGGTGAAAGTCAGGCTCGCATTAGAGACGGGCAGGGCAAAGTGGCCGCAGGGTCGCACCCCAGGGAGGACGATCCTGGGGCTCCCATCACACACCTGTCACCACGACGGACGGCGGGCAGCTGCAGTCGTGCCCTGAGCACCGCTAGGTGCCGGTTCTGTGTGCTCAGTCCCACTGTCCTGCTGTGCCCGAGCTGAGCCTCGGGGACACGGAGCGGGGGTCCCAGGCACCTGTAGGACTCTGTGCGGCCGACTTGGTGGTATTCGTTACACAGCCATGGGGAACACACGCAGGGACCACAGGGTCCGGGAAGTGGGGCATCCATGCCAGGCCCTTCCCTGCACACCCGAGTCCGCCAGAGCTTCGGGGACAGGCACTCCATGCTTCGCTCTGACAGCCCGTCCACAATTAGTGGATAAACTCTGCACTGACTATTTCCCAAACCAACCACTGAGTGGACTGGTGAAAGAGCCCTGCCCTCTTCACTCCACCGCAGGGCAGTGATGACCTGCTCTAGGCCGGATCTTGCTAAGCTGTGTCATTTTTGAGCAAGCCGAATTTTCTCAGAAGGCACTTGCAGACACGAGCGCACCTCAAGGCTGAAGCTTTGCTTTGGGGTGCTGTGCTGGGGGGCGGGGAGCAACCGCGGCTGGCTGTCCCCGAGCCATCACACGTGCACGCTGGCCGCACACCGGGCTGTCAGGGTCGTGACTGGCACACCACGCGGCCGTCCCCAGCTCAGCCAGGAGCAGGTGTGCGCTTGCCTGAATGGGCTGCTCTGTCTGCTTTCTCAGGGCCCGCCTCCACCTCGGGGTCCACAGGGGCCTGCGCATCCCTGGACTCAACACTAAGACATTGACTCACCCAGCTCTGGGGGCCAGCAGGGTGGGCTGGCAGGCTGGAAATTCAGGTAGAACTTGACTCTGCAGGGATGGATCTGGAATATGTAGGGACGACCAGCAAACTGGAAACACAGACAGGGTTTCTATGGGGTGGCCTAGAGGCAGAATTTCCTCCTTCCTCTGGGAACCTCCGGTTGGCTTTGAAGGCCTTCAACTGATTGGATGAGGCCCACCCACGTAGATCTGCTTTACTCAAAGTCTGCCGATGTGTTCATCACATCTAGAGAAATATCTTCCTGGTGACCTAGACTGGTGTTTGGCCAAACAGCTGGGCACTGCAGCTAACCAAGGAGACAAAATTAACTTCCCAATCATAAGACCATTTAAAGCAATATTACTGGAATAACAGCCTGAAGTTTATGGCTCAGTACTTACTCCCTTGAAAGCGCAGGGCGGAGAAAGATACGGGAACAAAGTGTCACTGGAAGCCTGGTTCACCGAGGAGCCACGCGACTGTGCTGCTTCTCTGGTAAAACCTTCCGTTTTACCAGAGTCCTCAGTCAGAAGAACAAAAACAAAACCAGATTCTGTAGTGCTGATCACAGCTCCGGCCGCCCGAGCCCGAGTGGGGCGGGTCACCAGCTCACCGTGACCGTGTAAAATCGCAGAGACAGCTCGGCATTGCTACTCAAGTCACAGGCTTGTGGTGCCGGTTCTGTGTCCTATGAGATGCTCTAACATAAATACGCAGCTTTTAGGTAACAAGGGTTGTTCACGTCATATTCCGCATCACTTTGGGAAATTCTGCTTGACTCCAAGGAGAGATCCGTTGCAGCAAATCTCATCCAATGTCAGTACAGAGAGAGTTTTGTTTTGCTTGTCAAATGTGATTTTTACCTCGGGTACATGTTTTGAAAGTGGTCCTGGGAAACTTATCCAATTTCTCCGATGGAAGACTTGCCCCCACATATTTGAATTTATCATGAGGAGAAAAACCCAAAATTAGAACTAAGAACATATAAAATGTGGGTAGCTGAGGCTTCCCCCAATCTTTAGCAGGGGAGAACAGGATCTGGGAAGCCCCAAGCTAGACGGGCTCACCCCGTGGGTTCTGGTGGGTCCTGGAGCCCAGCTGGGCTGGGAAGGGGGTTCTGAGCAGCAGCTGCATAGGGGTCTGCACGCATGGCCTCTGGCCTGTGCGGGACTGAGACTACCCGGTGGGCTGCATCCCACAGCCTTGGCCTCAGTGGAGGCCCAGCGGCCCCCAGGGAAAGGCCCGTGGTCGACCCTCACATGTGACCCCGCGCCGTGCACTCTCCCGCGGCTGGGGCTTCCTGCCGTAAGTGCGCACGAGGAAGCTTCAGGAGGTCCATCGTCACTCGCGAACCACCTGCTGGTCCCCAGTGTCTGTGGCGGGGCCTGACCCGAGGGAGGCGTGAGGACCCCCCGCTCACGAGGGGAGAGGCGGCAGCAAGGCCATATGGCAGATGAACTTAGGGGACGCAAGATGTCCCAGAAGGCATCTTTGGAAAATCCACGCTGTCCCCCAGTCCGAGGATGGTGTGCGGGGAGGGACACGGGGACCTCTCGTCGCTCCCCAAGCCCTGAGGCCCGAGAAGGAGCCGGCGCCGGGCTATAGGCCGCCTCTGGTGTGGGGCTGCTCTGCCAGGCCCAGACTCCCCATGTACGTTTCCAAGAGAGGCCGTCCTGTCTTTGCCCTTCCTGTGTCTTGTTGTGCCTTTTTGTTTCTCCCAGATTGGATGAGGGAAGCCCACGTACCGTGCACTCCTGTCCTGTCCCAGACGCACAGTTTCCGCTCGGAGATTTAGGTAGGAGGGAGGAGTGTGAGACAGGCTCTCCTCGCTTCCGCGAGAGTCAAGCAGGCCCCTTGGTTGTCCACACGGTGGTCCTCGCCATGCCCTGGATTCCTTCAGGAGCCTCCTAAATCTCTTCCTTCTGGATTGGATTTCGTGAACTAAGAGCAGTGCGGAGAGGGAAGGAGCCAGCCAGACACGTGGACAGAGAGCTGGGGAGGAAACAGCGGGAAAGTCTAAGAAGGACCCACTGGAAGCCGACCTTCAGCTCTGGACACAGTCAGACGAGAGGCTGCGCAGTTATCACAGACACCACCTGGGTCGCTGCGGCAGCTCGGCCACCATATGAGCTCACGACGTCCGTGTCTGGGTCTGGGCAGCCGCCCCCACGGTCCTGCCCCCCAGCCGGCAGGGGGTGGGTCCGGGTCTGGGTCTGGGCAGCCGCCCCCACGGTCCTGCCCCCCAGCCGGCAGGGGGTGGGCAGCAGCCGACATCCACTTTCCCTCCCATCTCACCGTCAGAACTCGGTCCCATGGTGCCACCCGGCAGCCGGGAGAAGGGGCCACGCAGTCTCCAGTCCACATGCCCAGTTCAGCCTCTGAGGGTTTCAAAAGGAAGAGAGGCCGAGTGGACATGGGGAGGGCCGGCCTTCACCACCTGCTCTCGTATATCCCTTCACCGATTCCCCTGAAGAAGCAGAGCTGACCGGGCCGCCGTGGCACTGGACGCAGGGGAGCAGGTGCCCCTGGCTGCGAGTCCTGGTTTCCATGGCAACTGCACCACCCGGCAGGGGTGGCCACAGTGTCATCTCTTTCTTCTGCACCTTTGTTACTTGCTAATATCCGGATGGAGTCTGTTAAACGGCCGGTCCGACGGGGGCCCAGATCAAAGGGCGAGCTCGTGGGCGGCTCTCGCCAGCCTTTGTACATAGGTGCAAGCGAGTTTATTCCTGGCACAGGGGCAGCCCTGCTTGTAACGCGCGATCTTCCCTCACGTCTGTTGGGGCCCGTAGATCCCCAGAAGGAGCTTCGCCGTCCCCATTTTGTAGATGAGCAGCAGACAGGCTTGACCGGAAATCGAGAGTTCTTATTTCTTGGGCTATTTCAACCGGAACAGATGCTTACTGTCCACCTCCCGCTCCCAGCAGAGTAACAAGATGCCGGGGAAAGGGAGGGAGGGGAAGGTGCTTCCGTGTGCGGAACCGACACACCGGCTGTCGCAGCGCGTCTGCGGAACCGACACTGGCTGTCGCAGCGCGTCATCACAGATGCCGACCGTAAGGACCCGACGCATGTTCTCAGTGTTGGCCACGGGCGGCATCTCCCCGGGGGCCCATATTTCTAGCTCCCACTTAGACGGGTGACAGCTCGAGCATGCCCCACGTGTTGAAAACATGCGAGGATAAGGCCACAGGGCCACACCGGGCCCCGCACCAGCGTCCTGTCCCACGTCCCCCACGACATGCTCCTGTTCCCTGTGGATGGCGGCCAAGGCTCTGGAAACCGGCCCGTCTTCGGACCTTCGGAGCCACCAGATATTAGCAAGTAACAAACCGTGAAGCTACGTGTGTGTGGTGTGGAGCAGATAGCACATCCTCAAGTGAAGACAAAGAATTTGCACCAAATAAAAGCTCGTTGTTTTTGTTTAGTTCATTCTAAAAATAGACTGATAGTGTGTCCGGATGGCTTATGGTCACCAAGGAAATCATTTTGGAGCACAATGATATTTAGCAAACATTTTTTAAAAGATTTTATTTATTTATTTGAAAGAGACAGAGAGAGCACGAGCAGGGGGAGCACCAGGCAGAGGGAGAAGCAGGCTCCCCGTTGTGCAGGGAGCCCGATGTGGGGCTCGATCCCAGGACCCCAGGATCATGACCTGAGCCGAAGGCAGTTGCCAAACTGACTGACCCCCCAGGCGCCCCTAGTAAAATTTTATGGCCGACTCACAGACTCTGGAAAGGCCCTTGATCCGACCATGTCTGAAAACGCAGCAAAGTTTCTAGAAGGGGTTCAGTCTAGAGCGTTGGATACTAATGACGAGTTTTCAAACGAGTGACTCTGGTTTTTCCACAGGTCTGGCTTCAATGGGCAGAAGACATCGGCCTGGAAGGCTGGTGGCCTGGAGCACGGAGGACGGAGAGCGAGGCAAGCCCCTTCCCTCAGCGTCTGAAGGAGTGACGGGGCAGGCGCTGGCTCTCCAACGGGCGCCTGCGGAGCCACGGGGAGCTGGGAAGCCCCGATGGCTGGGCCCCACCAACACCCACCGGTCAGAAGCCGTGAGGCGGCTGGCAGCGGGCACCTGCATGGTTTTCCCTCCCCCAGGGGACAGCACTGGCCAGCCAAGCCCGGAGACCCCTGCCCAGAGCAGCAGACCAGAGAACGTCCTGGCTGAGCCCTCCTCGGGGGAAGACCCTTCCACCAGAAAATAGAAACAGAGTCATTTTGTAGCTTGGAAAAAAAAAAAAAAAAGCAGAAGTTCCATGACTAAGAATGCTTGTTTTCGTCCCATGGCAACTGTGAAACCGCCTCACCAGAGAGACCAGCACACTGGCGCCCAAGCGCTTTCTCCTCTTCTGTTTCCATGACCTCGCGGGAGACTGCGGCCACGGGCTCTGCCCCGGGGAGACAAGCAGGGTGCGGTCTGGGAGAAGCAGGGGTGCGGCACAGCTTCCGAGGGGAGCCGAGGGGGCACAGGGCTGAACCTGAGCCGGCTGCCCACCTGGAGCTCTCTGGGGCCAGGAGCAGCGCGAGAGCAGCACTCCGCGGGGAACGCCACGGGCCGGGGAAGCTGCCTGCTTAGCCGCGTGGACGGCCGTCCGCCAGCGGGGAGCGCTGCACGACACAGCACTTTCTCAAACGGACACCACCGAGTCTTGGCAGCATTTCTAGAAGTGGTTCAGGGATCAGGGATTTTCGGTGTTTAGGAAAGATAAAATAGAATAAAAACAAGGACTCGCAGAGAAGCATGAAATTTGTGTCCCGCACATCTTCCCTGGTGGTCTATACCCGCAGAGACCCTTCTCGGCTTCCAGGGCCGGCTCCGGGAGGAAGCGTGAATCTGGCCCGTGGCCTGGAGGGTGTGCGTGGGGTTAGACGTCCTCCGACGGTGGATACTGGGTCTCAGGGAGGGAAATGACCGGGCTTCTCAAGCCAGAGCCCAGTCTTTGTCACATGAGGTGGTGCGGACCGTGTCTGTCCGGGAGCTGTGTCCCCAGGCAGGTCGTGTGTCCCCAGGGGCGCTGGCTGGCTCCATTTCCGGTGCTCCTCGAAGGCTTCCGGCCCCCACGCCCACGCCTCGCTCAACACAAACGCCAGCCCGGCATGGCCGCTGACCAGGCATGCGGGCGTCAGACACCCCGCTGTGCGGCAAGGGGCCGCGCGGACCCTCCTTCCTCTGCAGCGGTAAGACTGCGCTCGGCCCCCTTAGCTAGAGGAGTTTCCTCTGTGGATCACAGAGAAACAAAATCATCTTAGTACAAACGTGGGATTCTCGCCCCGTTTACCCTCTACCATTTGAGTTAGCACATCTCAGCGTCCCGATGCGACGGCCACCTCGTCTTTCTCTTGCGGTCCCCTAAAGCCATGGCACTCCTGATCCCAGCCCAACGTTCCTGCCCTGGCGGCCGTGGGTCCCCCAAGAGCCCGTGTGTGGAATCTGGGGCTCAGGTCCCCGGGCACAGACAAGGAAACGCGAGTCCTTTCACGGAGATTTAGAATCAGCCCCAGCCACGAGTGTGGGTGACGAACCACAGCACGGTCCGGTCACCTCGGAAATCTCAGGTCCCTGCAGACAGACACACGACCTGTGGGTTGTGTATGTATTTGAAACATGCTGAGAAGGAGTGTGAAAGCTTCCTGCTGCCGAGGGAGTCAGCCCCAAAAAACGAAAATTACTCGAGGGACAAACAGACGGGAGCAGAGCTCAGTGACGCCCCAGACGCAGCCACGCCCTCGGCAGTGCCACAGCACAGCCCTACGGTGGGACTCGCAGCCACCGGGGAGCCAAAGGGAAGAGGGACAGCCTTTGTCCCCGTGGGAGCTCCCAGACACAGAGTGGCCGGTGGCACCCACGGGCGCACGGCGGGTGAGCAGCAAAGGGAGTCTTGTCTCTCTTACCCACGTCCTCTCGCCGCAGGGTCGGCCCCTCGCAGGTGGAGGCGTTCAGGCCCTGCGGTGTCCGCCCGCTGACTGACCGCTCCCGGGACGCCGGCCTTCCCAGAGCCGGGCACAGGCGTCCCAGCACGCACGGTCGTCCCCGCCGCTCCGGGCTGCGTCGTCTGTGCCGCTCGGGGAGGACGCGGCTTCCCCAGGGAGGACCTCAGCGGCCCGTCTCACCCCAGGGCACCAGCGAGCTCCTGGCCAAGGGGAGAAGGTGCCAGATGCTCATGGAACAGGCCGCCAGCGGGAGGGGAGGGAGACGAGGCAGCCAGAGGGAGTGCCCATGGGACGCGGGGAAGGCCTGAGCCAGGCGTGGGGGAGAAGTGGGGCCCGAGGCCACCAGAGTTCGTCCCACGCACTCTGCTGTTTCCCCGGCTCATCCGTGCGCTCTGCGACACGGAAACCGCTCGTCTGCACGTGCGGAAGGCCTCTGGCTGTCTCCACCCTCAGAACAGTTCTCTTCCTCTGAGGTCCTGACAGCGACCAGGGCGGCCCGGCTCAAATCCCAGCGGGCCGCCTCCAACCGCAGGCGCTCAGCCCCAGCCTGCCCACCCGCCAGACTCCAGGCCTCTGATGGCAAGGCTGTCGGGGGTGTGAATCCGGAGGCCGCCGGCCTTCCCTGTGCGAACGCCCTGGCGCCTGCGGCAGCAGCTCCCCGAGCTCGACGGAGCGCCGTGCCCTCCCCACTGCCCCTCCCTCCCCTCCCCTGTGCTTTTTCTGGGCCTCCAGCACCTCCGGCATAGGATGGAGTCCCCCTGCTTATCTGCCCAGTGCACAGATGCCCGTGCCTGGTCCTTGGCCGGAGACAGGGCTACGAGAGACCACGGCCGTCAGCTCCTGGGCTCCCGCCATGCCCCCACCCTGCACCCTACAGCCGGGGTGGGGGTCCCGCTATACCGCTGGCTCAGCAAGCAGTCATGGCTCACTTGCGGGCTATCGACCCCCACGTCTCCAGGGTCCTGCCCTCGGCACGCAGCTTGGCGTGAGAAGGGAGAAGGGGGTTGGGGGCTCTCTGCCACCGTGTGCCCCCTTCCTTGGGGGGCCAGGCGCTTCAGCGGGTCCCGCAGGACAAGGGTCAGCGGAGAGGCTTCTCCTGCAGCCCGGGGCCAGCTGTCATGGAAAAAGGGACACTCTGGGCTGTGGGCACAGGACGGCCTGGATCTCCGCCCTCTCCTGGCCCAGCATGACCGTCCTGTGGCTGGCGGGTCACGCTGAGCGACCCGTTTTACGCAACCTGCTCTGTGGTGGGCTCTTCTGCCGGGGATCTGGGACGTCTGCCGGAAATCAGGCACGGCTGTGGGGTTCCACAGCCACCTCAGCAGGCCTCCTGCTGCCGTTGGCTGAAGCCACAGGGACCTGCACCTCGGGGAAGCGCTCGCAGCGGCGGCGAGGCCTGGGCCATCAATCAAGGCGTCTGTTTCCATCCGAGGTGAATCTCAGGCAAAAATAAAATCAAAATCCCCCAGTTCCAAAATACCCTCGGAGGGAGGGCAGGAGGAGCCCTGCGTGCGGTGGGCGAGGCCCGGGCGGCAGCATCTGGGGTTCCTAATTATAGGGTCCTGGGCCACCGGGCCACGTGCCGGCTGAGACGGGCCTGCCTGCCCGGCCCGCCAACTGTCGTCCCGGCCACCAGCTTCCTCCCAGCAGCAGGACAGAAATACAGACCTCCCTGTGCCCCAACGGGCCTCCCCACACCTGCGCGACCCGTTTTCACCTTTCCCCGGAGGAGCAATTTTAGATTTCCGGTGAGCGGAGACCCGCGTGCCTTGAAGGAAGGGCTCCTGGTCTAAGCCCCCTGTGTGCGCACGACACACGGTCACTAATGTCTCTGGGGACGCGATGCTCCCTGGCAAGGTCTCAGGAAAGTACCATCCCCTTCCAGGAGTCTCCCTTCCTGCAGAAGGAGCCCTGGGGGGCTTCTGGAGGAGAGCCACAGGGCCAAGCACACCCCGGGGCCCACAGGCTGGGGGACGCGCGAAGGGGGAAGGGGCCCTCGGTGTGGGCTGTGGTCCCGGGACAGAGGCAGAGAGGGCCTGGCAGCTAGTGAGGGCAAGAGGCACCCGCGGGGCACGGGGGGGAGGAGCTCCAGGACGGAGCCAGCCGGACACAAGGCCGACAGAGAGGACACGGAGGCCGTGCGGGACCGTCCCCCACGAGGCGAGTTCCACGGAGCTGTGACAGTGAGGACGATGGTGAACGTGCGTGGGGGCCCTGTGCTGGAGGCGGCGGGACAGGAGGGAAGGCTGCCCGCCGACCCAGGCCACGAGCCCTCCAAGGAAGCGACCGCCGAGACGCACTGGGCCGAGCGGGCAGACCATGCTCACATGCGGGCCCGAGGAAACAAGAAAGGGCTGCGCACGGCCGTCTGTCCGTCCGGGGCCGCAGGGAGTAAGAAACGGCCGTCGGGCAGCCAGACGCAGTAGGGATTCCTGCCGGGTAGAAGGGATGCGGGATCCACGTTGGTCAAGAAACAAGAACGAGGCAGTGCCTGCCAGACCCGCGGCGAGAGGGGCCAGGGCAAGCCCCCGCCCACCCGCGACAGGGAGCCCCATGAGGCAGGACGCTCGGGACAAGGTCGGCCCGAGCACCAGCTCCTCCGATGGCCAGTTCCCAGCCCGTCCTGGAGGCCACTGGGTCAGAGCAAACAGGGCACAGCACCGGCCCACAGGTGTCCCTTCCCTGACCAGACGTCATGCCCACAGCATCTGTTCTTGGCGCGGGAACGCTCCTGGGGAGCACAGCAGGACGGGTCCCACCCAGGAGCGGGAAAGGCCTGACCCACAGCGCACCTCTGGGACACGTGAACTATAGGGAAATTGTGCCAGTGGAACACATACAAACAAGAAACCACCCCAGAACAGAATTCCCAGAGCAAAAAGGAAACCAGGTTAACATCCACCTCACTGATACCCTTAGAAGGACACACACGGGGGACACCCCCTCCGGCACAGGCGCATCCTCGGTGGGTGGCTGCTGCCGCCCCCGCTGTCAGGGGAGTCCCCTACCGAGGGCTCCTCGGGGAGCCCACAGGACATCCCAGCACGCCCCATATTGAAGCCCGCCTCCGGCTTTGCCCCATTCCCCCCAAAGCCCACTAACAGGAAAACACCCTAAATACGAGTCCCGGGCAGACGAGCTACCCGCCTCTCCGTTCCTCTGTGCACACATCAACCCGTCTTTCTGAACTACCTCTCCCCTCCGATACGTCCCGTACTGACCATTCACTAGAGCAGACACATTTCACAGGTTTTTCTGTAGGGAAAATTTGTCTTACAATTAAACGCACAAACCTTAAGAGAACATTTCCTAAGGTTTGGGAGGATCTACCTATGCGTAGCACAGCTTGTTCTCGAGCACGACACGTTAACATCACCCCAAGGTTTCTTCCATGCACCCGCCAGCCAACCCGCCGCCCACGTTGAGGCAAACTCCTGACCTTTTCCACCAGTTTGGTCTCTCGCAGACGCTCACACAAACGGAGCCTGCCGATGGCCTCGTTCGTGTCTAACCCCTGCGCTCGGCGTAAAGGCTCTGGGGTTCAGCCAAGGGGTCGCATTGTCCAGAGTCCAGTCTTCCTCGAGTCCTGCCTAATGTTACACTGCACACGACCACGGCAGGGCTGTCCGTTCGATGGCGGAGAAATCTTGACAAAACCTCAACCAGTTTTTAGGTGGGATTTGCCACGCTAATTCTAAGACACACGCAAGAGGGAAAAGTGGTCGGGCCGCACCCGCCAGTATTCCACGGCTCTAACAGTGAGAGTAGATTTGGGCACGAAAAAGACAAGTGAATCAACAGAACAGAATTTCAGAGTCCAGAAACAGACTGATGCGTATAAGAGAAATGCATTTAAATGAAAGCAGGCGTTCTATCACCCCTGGATTAAGTATGAATCTGAAAAAAAAAAGGAAAATATAAAAAGAACAAAGCCATAAATGGAAAAATGAACTAATTCAACCACAGAAAGTTTAAAACCAGCTTCACTACGAAAAACACAAAAATTAAAAATGTAAGAGACAGATTGGAGATTAAAAAAAGGAGAGTGTCCTTAGATAATTTTTTTAAATGTTTGCAGAACAATAAGAATAAGAAAACTGCTGGAAAGCTCAGCAAATCAGAGCGCAGCTACCGTGGAAAGGAGCGGCAAACACGGAGGAAACACAGCCTTTCCTCAGTGTTTACTCGCACTCGTGAATAACGAACTACAAGTAAAAGACCACTTGCAGAGCCTTTACAGCATTGAACATAAACGGTCGTGGCAAGACTTGGAGGCTCTCATACATTTTGCTTGCGGGGAAATAAATCAGTAAATGCGGCATTAATAACGGGCAGATCCTTTGACCTACGATTTTATTTCTGGTTTCTAGTCTTGCGCATCCACGAAAACACGGCAGCGCCGACCCTGGAGCTTCGCAAGCTCAGAAGGACCGAAATGTCGAGGGAGCGGACAAAGGTTAGATGAAATCTGGAGGAAACCAACTGCGAGCTGTGTTTTTAAGAAGAGAGTCGTGAAGTCCTACGTATGGAGTGATGTCGGACTCGACCCAGGACCCGCGTCTTGGCCACGTACACATCTGTCACGCAGAGGAAGACGCTGGAGGGCTAAGGCTGTGTTCATTGCCAAGAACCGGATCTTTCCTCTTCGTATCGCTCGGCTGTTTGCGGCGAGACCGTCTCACTCGTCCGACGAAAGGCAAGCGTGTGTGTTTAGCAGGGAAATAGGCTGAGGAACGACCGATCAATGACTCTGGATTCTTTGTAACCACAAATTACTGTAACACTTGCCATTGACTTCTTGGCCCTTTAAGTGCTTGTGAACTGGACATGCAGGAGAGGGGGTGGGGTCGTCTCACCGTCCTCACCCTCACCCGCTGGCAGCTGGGGACGCCCCCCGCGCCCCACGGCGGGCAGAGGAGGCTTGCGTCATATCAGACACCCCCGGCCCTGGAAAAGGAGCTATCATTCTCCCCCCGGACAGATAGCAAATCCGTGGTTCGAGGTGCAGCTCCGCCACCCGAAGCCTCATGGCTGCAGAGCAGGACTGTCGGGACCCCAGGTTCCCCTCCCTGCCTCTGGGAAACACAGCACAGCTGGGAGCCCCGCAAAGGCCCTGGTGGCCCAGTAGGGCACGGGAGAGGCTCTCACAGCTGCGGCTAGGACTGCGTGTGTCCCACCGGAACTCGACCCAGGGAGTTCGGCCACAGGGATTCCCCTGGGTAGTGTGACGTCGAGTCGACCCTGGGACCCCACCACCGTCACACCCCGCGTGAATCCGCTCACACACACTGTACACATGCATCGTGCGTCTGTGTGTGTATTACGAGAATCTCCACCTCCCCGGGCACCAAAAGCAATTACAGGAGCCGAAACTGGGTCCCAGCAGCCTGGGACCTAATGATTTCTCACCACCTCAGTTCGTTAAGGGGATGGTGCTACTCGGCGTGCAAGACGCAGGCGGGGGTGCGGGTACGTGAGGGTCCCCTGGCCGAGCGGACCAGGCAATCTTCCAGAACACCCACCGCACCCTCGTGCACAGGGGTCTTGCCAGCGCACTGCTCTAGACGTTTTGTAAACCTGCACAGCGGGCTCTGAGCTAGATTCCTCTTGCCTCTGGCCACCACCTTCTGCCACCCACTCTCCACGCTCTGCCCCCCGCCACTCTGCCTCGGGTAGTCCGCAGAACGGGCTGGGGCCCACGCCGCACCCCACGGAGCAGAGTCTTCCTCCAAACTGTCCGTCCCTGCCCGCTCCCTCGTGCTCCTTCCGCTTGTCCCTGCGCCAACCCCCACCTCAGGAAGAACTTCTGTGCTTACCCACTGGAGACAGAAACTGGCTTCATGTGGTTCCTATCTTGTTCCTATCTCCTGCCTTCAACAGACAAACCCAGGAAATTCTGGCACCGATGGTGGCCAACAAAATCCAGAAGGAAATATCTGGGAGCAAGTAAGGCTTTTGGTCCTGGAACACCACCCATTCTCCCTTCTTCTATCTGTGATTGCTGCTCAGGGCTATAGAGCTAAAATAAAAGTGCACAAAACATAATGTCACCAGAGCCCTCCAAAGCAGTGGCCCCCAGTGGCTCATGGCTTAGCTGCAGAAACCCACTCACCCACCCCCGAAAATGGCGGTTAGTAATCTTTCTCAGAGATCTCACTTTTGTGGGGATTTTGGAATCTATTTTATTCGTAGCTGTCCTCTGAGCAGTGAACACATCTCAACCGGACCCAGAAGTTCCTTCCTTCCATCGCTGTCTACTCGCTCAGGCTCTTGCAGAACCTCCTTGGGTTCCTATCAATATGGAGCAGGTGCCCAAGTGTCGCCCAAGACGAAGAGGCAGAGAAGACGCTGTGGCCAGAGCTTCTCTGAGGGACGTGGAACCCCTACGGCCATATTGTCCCCCCTTGGCGCGTAAGACCACTGACTCTTCCCTAAGCGTGGCTTCCTGCAAACCCCGCAGACGCGCTAGTCCAGGCTGGCCACCTGACAGTCCCTTCCCAACTGGGTGACATGTCCCTGCAGATTCTGGGACTTGGCAATACCTTTTCCCGGGCCGTGATTCACACACCCGGACTGAGCAAATGACTTCTCTCTGCCGTTTCACGGCGGACTCACAGACACATGATTTCTGCCTGAGTGCGCAGAAAACAATGACCTCATCGGCTCGCTGCTCCGGCCGCCTCGACGCGCCCTTACAAGTCCGCAGTCCAGCAGCGTTGCTGGGGCAGTTACAACAGGATTTCCGGAACAATCTATCTTAACTTGCCTGGTGGTAAAGGCGCCGAGAGCCAACCATTTAATTTTTGTTTTCCTTTGTTAAGAGGGATTCGTTTTTATAAAACCGAATCGGAAATGGAGAGGTGGAAGCTAAGAAGAGAAGCCGGATTATTGTCAGTCCTTTGGGCCGGACCCCGGACACACGCGTCCTAACTACGTGTAGCCTCTTAACCCACCACCAACCTCTCACATTTCCTGTCTCGTTCATTTTCTTGTGTTTGAAAAAAAAAGTGGTCTTTTTCCAAGTTCATTTTTCTTTGAGGATTTCCTATTTCTTAATATTCTTTTTTGATACAGACTCAAATTTCTTCTCAACATATCCAATTATTCTGCATGAGTTTATTGACTCTCACCAAATTAGATTCATTTCTAAGCAAATTAGACCGGGTGCTCTGGACGCACACACGCGCACACGCACACGCACGCGCACCTCCAGACATCTCCGGTAGACTCCTCACTTCATACAAACTTCGACGGGATGTTATTGGGGATAGGAATGCAGATATCCACTTAGACTCATGCATGATCCCAATCAAAGTAAGGTGACCATTTCCTCCGATCTCAAAGCAGAAGCCACACCTGAAAGACACAGGTGCGCTTACAAAGAAAGCAGAAGGAGTTACTCGAAGTTGAGGTTAGCTGCAGAAATCCGGAGCGCCTGCTGACTGTGGCGTGGGGTCCTTCTCCTGCACAGTTCCCACTGATGCTCCGTCGCCTCCTTTACGGCATGGGGAGCCCGCCCAAAGTCTGAGTTCCCGGGGTCAGCCCAGGCTCAATCTCGCAAGCGGGCCTCTCGACGTAACTCTTTCCTACACAACTGTCCTAGACGAGGTGGTGGCGTCTAGGGCCCGGAGGTCCCCGGCACCCCTGTATCTGTTCCCACGTCCCCATGCCAACATTCAGGACCCCAGTCCTTGAAGGTCAGTGCTCTGGCTTTAACAGAAGAGACCCTGTGAGCTCAAGAATCGATTTGCTTTGCGGCCCGCTGTTACAGGGTAGGGCTCGGGGTCATTTACGGCCACCGTGATGGGGTGCGTCCGGCATTCGGTACGGACAAGACAGGGACGCCGGCCATCCCCCAAAATGACAACTTCCTCTCGTTTCACAGGAATTTTCGATGCCCCCCGGATTGCTGCAGAGGCCCACAAACCTCTTTATAATTATCGAAGCCTATAATCTACTCCGCACGGAAATAAGCCCAAGGAACATTTTAACACAGGATGGTAACGTTTTGAAATTTCCAAGAAAGCAGTTATCACGTAAATTAAGACACTTTCCTCAACTTTGTCTGGAACTTTACCAACAGTATCTCATCGTCTCGGAAAATCACATTCCTAGTGACGAGCCACTTACAGTCCTTGAGTCACAAAACAACACCTACATCCCAAGCCTGCGTCTGTGGTTGGGCTGCCAGAGTGATTCCTGGTGTGTGTGTGTGTGTGTGTGCACGCGCGTGTGTGTGTGACTCTGTGTGTGTGAGTGACTCTGTGTGTGTGTGTGACTCTGTGTGTGTGTGTGACTCTGTGTGTGTGTGTGTGTGTGTGTGTACCTGTGTGTATGGGCGAGCGCATATGTGAGAGTGTGTGAGTGTGTACGTGTGCGTGTGTGTGTGAGTGTAAAATCTCAAATGCAGAGACAAGATGTCCGGATGAACACCGGCCCCCTCTGTCAGACGTTTACTTGGAGGCGCTACGACTCCCCAGTGCCTCCCGGCTACCTGCTGGTCCCCTGGTGCAGCCCCGCCGTGACCTCTGTGACAACACCCACGGGAAGGAAGCAATCTGCTCACGTGCCACTCGATGTGTTTCCATCACAACAAACCACCCCAGCATATGGCGGCTTAAGGCACCGAGACTGTTAACCTACACTTGAAATTCTGCCAGCCAGCTGGAGTGGACAGGGTAGGTTTTCTGACTTTTACAGTGTTGACCGTGGACCCCCGAAGGCCCGACTGGCCCAGGGCCTCTAGGCTGGCACCGACTGTGTCAGCGGTAGCTTAGCTGCGCTGGGCCACAGGGTCTTGCTGCCCTCCGCAAGGCCTCCCCGCGGTGCCTGGGCATCTCCAGGTGCTGGGGTTGGGCTCAGAGACACAGTGTCCCCAGGGTGGAATCGCCCAGCCTACGAAGGCCAGAGCACCCCACCCCCTGCGCTCTCTGGGGCTCAGAGAGGTCCCGCGCCCGGCCCCTCCCCCTCCCAGGCAGAGGAAACGCGCTCCGCCTCTCAAGGGTGGGCTGCGGGAGGACTGCGGCCGCCTTCAACCGCCACAACCCCAGCAGATGAGCTGGAGAATAAAGTCACCCAATAACAACGACGCAAACAAACAAAATCAACCATTTCCGGGGACGTGGGCTGGCTCTGGGCCCCGCCACACCCAGCAGCGTCGGTGAGGAGGGCCCCGGCTCACGTGCGGGGGGCTGGGATCCTGAAGGCCGGCGTCTCTCGAAGCAGCACCCACCCGTGCGCAAACGTTCTGGCTCGAAGAACCCAGGTGTGAATGACGCCGGACAGTCCTGAGTCCCAGGGAGGACCGTGAAAGAGGGAAACACTCGGTGAGACGTGATCACGTGTCTGCGTCCTACGGACCCAGAGAAATGGCCTCAAAAGCAGCAATAAAGTAATTTAAGATCAAATAAAATAGGACAGAATTGGCTGCCTTCACGGCAACTGAACATCAGCTGCGGGGGGCCTGGGGTGACGGGCGGGAAAGCCGGGAACCTTACTCTCATGGTCTCCTCTGTCTTAAAAAGCACGTCTGGTCGGTGACCCGAAGGGGTCCCAGATGGCAGGGGCCTCTTCTGGGAGACATACGGACGCCCCTTCCGAGTCAGCACAGGGTGCATTGCTACTATGATGTGTCCCAACACGTCGCCACTGGATATTGGATCAAAAATAGATTCTGTGCTGGCAGACCAGGGGCCAACCTGCCGTTTCTCCTTCCAGAACTAGTCTTTGTTTTCTTCCTTTCGTGACGGCCTTGGAGAAATTGACTCTTTCTCCCCCTAAAGCCATGAGGGGAGGCTGGACGTCAGACGGCAAGATCGCAGGAAAGAAAAGGGACAAAAACAAGGAAACCTGCACTCGTGACCTTGAACCCACAGACCTTCTGCACAAGGACGGAATGAGCGGCCCGCAGTGTCTGAGGGCTCTCTGTGCCGGACTCAGCGACGGAGCCGCGCGACGGGGGGCGGGGGCAGGGGGACTGTCCTCTGGCTCAAGGACAGGAGTAGAGCAGGCTGCGTTGGAGACTGCACGCTGGCAGCGTCCCAGGACACCTTGGTCCTGGTATGCAGCCCAACCCTAGCCCCGCCCCAGGGTAACTCAGAAAACAGAATTAGGTCATCTTATGAAGAGGAGGACTGATGGCCCCTACCTCTGCCTGAAGCTGTGACGTTATCTCGTCTTAATTGACTTCCCGTCTGTCACCCTCAGCTCTTTTCTGGATGGAACAGGCTTTCCTTTAGCCCAGCTGCTAATTAACACCCCAAGCCTGACCATCAGAGGTGATCTAATGAGGAAGCCAGGTTGTGTAACCCACGCGTTCCCTGCTCGCCCACCTCCGCTCTTGTGCAACAGCCGTGGAGACCGGACGGAGCTGACCCCGGACAGCTGAGAAAGCTCTCCTCGGTGATGGCCATGCACTTGGGAAAGTGGAAACTGACCCCGGTTCCCGGCTGTTTCCCAGCAAGCCGCCCCCGGGGGCTGTCCACCCAACCAGCCCGTGAGCCTCGTAAGACACTGTTCGTCTTTGCCTTTTACTTTATTAAGTAAAAGGGGCCGTGCTGTCTTTGTCTCTGATTTATGTGGAGAGCGTGTGCACGCATGTTACGAATTATAAACAATCACTGTGTAGATGAAGAAATGGATGGTCTGTTGGCCAATACCTGTTCACAGACGTGACATACGCGGGGGTCAGAATCCAGCTGAGGACACCAAAAAAGTGTCAGTGCCCAATTGGGAAAAAGTCTAATACTGGGAATTAAGGGTTTTAAAAACCGCCGAAGGAACACGTTTCAAGTTAGGATTCTTGGAATGACGTTTGGAACAGTAAGAACCAGCCCAGTGGGAGAATTACTGCTTCTGAGATCACTGCTGGAGCCACACCAGGCCAAGTTCAGAGTTGTTTGGGCTCATGCCTCAACACATCCAAGGGGTGACATTTTTATGCTCCAAACGGAGTGTAGGAAGACGGGAGAGGGAGCACTTGGAGGAGAAAGGAGCAAAGACAGAAGTCTTAGAACGAGCACATAGCCTCAACCCTGCCGTCCCGAACTTCTAGACCACGGCTCAGCAAACTTTTCCCGGAAAGGGCTGGAAAGTAACTACTTTTGGCGCTGCGGGCCATAGCGTCTCTGTCCCAACTACTCCCCCGGACCGCCGCAGCGGCAGCACGGCATGGGCGATAGTAAGAGGACGAGGGCTCCGCGCTCCTGTTGAGAAAACCAGAGGGCAACCCGGACTTGGCCGAGCCTTGCTCTAGGGATCTAAGTGGAACCGAATTTCTCTCCGGAACCCTAGTTGCAAGGGAGTCTGGAAAAGGCAGTTTTTCTTTCTCAATTAAATGGCCCAAGGGGCGCCTGGGTGGTTCAGTGGGTTAAGCCTCTGCCTTCGGCTCAGGTCATGATCCCAGGGTCCTGGGATCAAGTCCCGCATCGGGCTCTCTGCTCAGCAGGGAGCCTGCTTTCCTCTCTCTCTCTGCCTGCCTCTCTGCCTACTTGTGATCTCTCTCTGTCAAATAAATAAATTAAATATTTAAATAAATAAATAAATAAATGGCCCAAGACCTTGAAGGGGGGCAGCTTTCCTGCCCAAGGGAAGCATGTGCTTTTGCAACTTCCTGTTTATTAAGATAAGGAGCAGGCACTAGCCAGAGGAAAGGTGTGACCCTCGACGCGAGGGCTGTGCTGGTTTTCCCTGCTGAAGAGACACCTCTTGAAGAACGGTCAGACGTGGTGACGTTGATGACAAGTCACTCTTACTCTCCAGAGCCGTCTGTCCGTGCACGGGTCGGTGACGGGGAGGATCTCCGCACCTTGCGTCCTGGTGAGGACGGTCTCTGCAGTCCTCCCGGAGACACTGTAATGGCTTTGGCTTCAGCTGGAGGGGAGGTCCCGGGAGCCCACTCACCTTTTCTGGGCCAGAGCAAGGGGTCATGCGAGCACGCAGCCCATGATCAAATACCTCTGTCTTAGCTGCACGTTCGGGAACCAGGAAAAAAACACAAGATGGGTTTCCAGAGCCACTGGAGACTTGGGCCGAACTTCCATGTCTCTCTGAACCTCCCACCCCCTGCCCAGCTAAGTCCTGACTCTGGGGTGGGTTCTCTCACCCCAGATCCTGGGTCTACTACTCCCAGAAAATCTGGGTACCCCTTCCCCTGTGCACAGCCTTCCTAGCTAACGGCAGCAAGTCCATTCAGGAAGGTAGGGGAACCCCCGCAGCACGTTTGCGCGGCAGCACTCCAGGCTGTGAGCTCAAGGGGACCGGCCCACACCCTCCCCCTCCACGTGCTCCGTCATGGAAGGCTCCAGAATGCTGGCTTAGTGCTTTTCAGGCCCAGAGCTCGAGCAGGCTGTGCATCTACCTCAGGAATCCCACCGCCCGGGCAACGTGATCACACCTTCACCCAGCTGTTGGCCACGGTGGGGACCCTCTCGTCTCTCAGCAGGGTCCCTTGGCTCCCCCCTCCGCCGCAGTGAGAGCCCGGTGGCTTTTCTCCCCAGACCACCCCGAGGAAAGCTCACCACTCCGCGCATCACGATGGGAACGTAAGCCAGCTTTGACTTTGTAACATCTTCAATAAAACAACTGTGATGAATTTAATGCAAACTTCATGCATTATTTCTCTTCCCGTTCCGACCGGACTGATGTCTATGGAAACCTGTGGGTTTTATTGTGCTTCAGTGCCTATGGCGAACTCAAGATTTGGAATTATTTGAGTTGGCATCGTTTGGAGTTTTGCCTCTTTGCTGCGGCTGCTGATAAAGCAGGTGTCCGCGGGGCTTCCGGAGGCATTTCCTGGAGACAGAACCAGCGGAGCAGAGAGATTAAATACCTTGTGTAAATCAGAAAACTTAAAACATTTAGCTGAAGCTTAAGATGTCCTGCCCATCACCGTCGTGACTGCAAACTCTGATGTACTTTGTTAAGTCCCATGATTTGGGGCCATTTTTCTGTGATTCCAGATTCCACGAGGCTCCACTTGGAAGCTGAAGGAGGGAGGTCGTGCGGGGCCGGGGGGTCTCATTCTTCTCCGGCGATGAGTGTGGAGCTCCCTCACTGCCCCCAGCAAGGTGTCCGCCCAGCAGGACGGCTTTGTGCTCAGACCCAGGTAAGCTTAGCAGGAAAGCAGAGACTCTGGAACCAAAGTGCCCAAGTCTGAATCCTACATCCACCACTTTCTGGGCAAGATACTTAACTTGTCTCAGCTTCCTCATCCATAAAACGGGACAGGAGAGCTCCACACTGATGGGACTGTTCCAGAGGTGAAAGAATTGAGTTCACCTAAAGCATCGCGAGCAGGTCTGCACGCTGGGGCTCCAGCCCTGGACACATCATCAGTGGGGGGGGGGGGGCACGGCGGCACGGGTTGGGGTTCTGAAGGTGAAGACAGACCACACAGGGCTCGCCCTGCGACTCTGGGCTTCACCCGCCCTTGTGCAGGGTTTGGAGGTTTATGTAAATCTGTCAACCCTTTCTTTCTTCTGTAAAGGAGCTTCTCTCCCTAAAAGAACCCCCAGTGTGGGTGGTGGGGAAGGCACACACAGCTCAAGACCAGACCTGCCTCTCAGGCAACGAGCACCCCTGGGAGACTTTCACTCTCCCTCCTGCCCATGTGCTCCTGCCTGAGACGCGGCTCCAGGCCCAGGGACCCGAGCTGTCGCTGCTCCTCAGGTGGACACGAGACGTCTCAGCCCTGGATCTGCTGGTGTTTCCAAGGACGGCGGTGGGCGAACAGCCCCCCCCACTGACCCGTGCGTCTCGGGATGTTTGCAGAACTAAACTGAATCCCAGCCAAAGTTCTACACCACCTTTGAGAGACTCAGAAACACTTTTAACTCACATCATGTCCCCTAAAAGCATCCAAACAGCGGCTGCCAAAAGAGGTGTGATTTGCGCCAGGCGAAGTCACCGCGGTGAGCCCACCCTCCATCGGTTTTCCGGGGAGAGTTCAGGGCTCTCAGCCGGGTCCACTGACTGACCGTGACACAGTGTATGGGGCAAGTACTAGGAAGAATTGAAAGTCTGGTCTGATGTTATCTGCAGATGTTTCCTGTGAGCTCAGGGGTCTTCAGCACCAGGGCCACGTCCTCTGTTTCCAAGTGTGATCTACTCAGTCACCTGTGCCTGTCCGAGGGCACACGGGCTGCATGAAGAGACTCGAGCCATCCGGGGCCCCACGGCTGGGCGGCCAAGGGCTCTGTGGGCATCAACGGCCCTGAGAGCTACAAGAGCAGCCTCCTGTCCCCCCGGACAGCCTGGACAGCAGCCCGAGCAGCAGAGACGGTGAAGGCAAGGAGAACCCATGTAAGCAGGAGGAAGAGAGAAGACATAAGCCACATGGTGCTGGGGAGGCCGGCCGGTCGGCCTCGTCCTCCCCCAGAGCAGCTGGAACAGTGGGCAAATACCATCTGCCTCGAGGCACCAGAGAGAAAAAGTTCCCCAACTGGTTTTATGAAGACTCAGTGGCCTTAATTTCAAAGCCAAAACAAGGACATCATGAGAAAACAAAGGTGCAGACCACTTTCCCCCGTGCAGATCCGTGGCCGAATTCCGGCAGCCGCACAGCAAGGGCCTTCTTGGACCGCAGCGTTGCTCGGGAGGGGAGCTCTGCTGCGTAGTTCACGGAGCTCGGAGAACCCCCAAACCCACACTACCCCAAAGGCATTCAGTTGTTTCCCAGTCTCTGCCCTCACCCGCGAACTGGCCGCTGCCTGGGAGCCTGCCCGCACACCTGCTGGGACCCGCCGTGGATGTTCCGGCCCCCACGCCTCCCGTTCCCCCTCCCACCTCCCCACAGTTGCCTGTATCACGCAGGCCTGGCTGCGGTCCGTGCTCGGACCCCACCTGCGCCTTCTGGGGACACCTCGTCACTAAGCTTTATTGTGGATACTGTCTACGCCTTGTCTTTTCCTCCCCTGCAGGGGGGACGCTGGCACAGGAGGGCAGAGCCAAGAGAGGTCGGGAGGGGGGCAGTCCCGAGGGCCGCAGCCTCCCGCCGCTGGGAAGTGCACGTTCTGCGGGAAGACGGTGTCACTGTCTTCCTTTCTGCTCTAGACGCGTCTTCGATAAAATCATTCCCGTTTATTTTATGGCTTTCATTTTTACCAAAAACGGTAGCTTTCTATTTAATTTCTATTTATGGAAATAAGTTTTAAAGCTATTGATTTTTACGTATTTATTTTATGTACAAAATTGTCTTTTTAATTCAATAGTGTTGTTTTGTTTTGTTTTGTTTTTTTCCAATTTGGCCTGTTGTATTTTCCAAGCCTCCAACCCTATTGTTTACCAATAAAGACAAAGTCGATCCTTTCCTTCGAACACTGGTGTGACTTCTTTCCTTTTTATTTTATTACATTAGCTAGACTCCCCAGATAATGTCGTTTAACACTGACGGCAGAGGGCATCGCTGTCCTGGTCCACATTTCAGCAGCTTCCTCGTTCACGATTTCATCTGTAGATTCCTAATAAATCAGCTTCATGACGTTTCAGCAGCTTATTCCCAGTCCCATCTTACTTATGGCTTATGTCACAAATAGCTAGAATTTACTCCGATGTTATTTTTAAATCTGTTGATCTAATTACACGGCTCTCTAAAGTGTTTATGTAATGAGTCTGTTAAACACGCCGACTCATTCTCACATTCCTGGCATAAGTCCTACTTGGTCAAACAAAACGTGTTTTCTAATTTACTGCTGGCCGTGATTTGCTAGTATTTTCTAGGATTTGGGTTTTGGCAGCTGTACTTACCAGTGCAGCGGATCCATTGCTTTTCCTCTTCCTTTGTTCTCTCTAAAGTCAGAGTTTGGTATTAAATTCATAGTGGGTAAAATATGAAGTAGATGAGACATTTTCTTCTTTTTCTTGTGATCTGCTGCATTTGTTTGCATAACAAGGAACGGGCATCTCAATCTTACGATTGAGATGTGTCCTGCCGGGGCACTGCTTCTCCATCCGCTGAAGGGGTGTGCTGCCTGGTGTGGCCGGGACTGCAGGAGCATTCGTGCCTGAATAATCAGCTTCTTTGAAGGCAGACAGATAACCCAGGTGTAGAAATCTTAACACGTAGGGAAATCATAAATTTAAGAAAAGCACTCCAACTCTTCTAAAGAATAGAATGAGAATAGTTCATGCCCAAACTATATTTCTGAATCAATATTATTCCCCATGAAAAATGTATTATTAAATGGTATCATGGAGACAAATAAAAACACACTTTTGGAGCAATGGAAATTGTACTCTAAAAGGGTCCACGCAGCCCATCACAATGGCCAGGGCCACAGTAAAACTATAAAACTAAAATTGTATAGCTGAAATGTACAAGAATAGGTCGATTCACCAAGCCCGAGGAAATGGTCATTTGACACAAACAATTGCTCATCCCTCTCCTACTTCACAAGGGCGGGTGAAGATAAAAAAGATTTCCATACGAAAGCTTCAGGGTGTTTCAGAGGAAGCCGCCTTCTCTGTATAATCACCATTATTGTCAAGACTGCCAATTTAGAAATGACCTATCTCTGGGGTGACCAGAAGGTATGGCCATTTATGGTGTTTGCAAAGGCTTCAGCTATGAGAAATGATTATTATTCTTGGCTCAGCTATGAAATGGAATTATTCAATAGGTACCACGTGCCAGAAAAACCGTGGGCTTTTTCGAGAAGTCTCTCAAGCTAATGCTAGGTGAGCGTTATACAATCTTAGATCAATTATTAAAGGGCAGATGGTCATGTTAGTAAGCTATCCCAGCTGAGAAAAAATTAAATGATTTTATGAGTAAGTTTCCAAAGGCTCGCATAGAATCATACGTTTTGTAGGACATAGGCTGATTCTCAAGGTGAAATGATTAGGACAAGGTCTCATGTATTCTGCAGGTACACAGGAAAGCGCTCAAGAGGCTGAGGAAACAGTGCTGAGCGAACAGAAATGGTCCTCGCCCTCCAAACACTTACTGCTTCCAGGAAGGACATAAAAATCAAAACAAATCATCGTGCATGGTGACTAGGTGACGAGAGAGTATGTTGATCAGGTGGACTGTAAGTACAGATCAGTCTCCCTCTTTGGCCATATATCAGATCATCCTGTTGCACACTTTAAGTATGCATAATTTCTATGATCAAAATAGAATGAAGTTGGGCCCTTCCACCCTATATGAAAAGTAACTCAAGATGGATCATAAACCTAGACCTAAGAGCTGAGACTCAAAAGAAAAGACCTTTAGGAGAAAATCTAAATCTTCTAACCTTGGGTTAGAAAATACTTTCTTGTACATAACATCAAAAATGCAAATGACAAAAGAAAGAATACATAAATTAGGTTTTGTGAAAATTTAAAGCTTTTTGCGCTTCAAAGGACACCATCAAGAATGTGACAAGCACAACCCACAGGACAGGAGAATATACTTGCTAATCACGTATCTGATAAGGGACTTGTATCTAGAACCTCTGAAGAACTCATATATCACCATCAAAAGACAACCAGATTTGAAAATGGGCAAAGGATCTGAACAGACCGTTCTCCGAAGTAGATGTGCCGATGGCCAACAAGCACATGAGAAGATGCTCGCCATCATGTCTCACCAGGGAAATGCAAGTGACAACCACGATGGGAAAACCACGGCACAGCTAGACTGTTGGCCATCCTGAAGGAGACGCACAATGATAGCTGTTGGCAAAGCTGCGGAGAACCAGAACTCTCAAACCCACTGGGGGAGTCGTAAGATGAAGCAGCTACTTTGTTAAACGGTTTAGGTTTCCTCGAAAGAGTCGGACACAGGTTACCACACGACCCTTCCATTCTTTTCCAATGTGTGTGTTTGCAAAGCGTTGAAAACAGGCATCGAACGAGTACCTGTACATGCATTTTTATTCCAGAACTATTCACCAAGGCTGAAAGGTGGAAACGGCCCACAGGTCCGTCAACGGATGAATGAAGGAACACACTGTGGTAGATACACACAAGGGCCTATTTTTCAGCTGTAAAATGGAATGAAGTCTGCTGCGTGCTAGCTGGATGGCCCTCGGCCGTGGTATGCTGAGCTGAAGAAGCCCGTCGCGGAAGGTCACACAGATGGTACGGCTCCGTCTACAGGACGTGTTCGGAAGAGATACATCCACAAAGACAGGACGGACGCAGGTTGTTGGCTGCTGGGAGCTGGGGAAAAGGAGGAACAGAGGCTGCCTGCCTAATGGGCACAGAGTTTTTTCGGGGTGATGAAGATGTTTTGGGACCAGACAGAGGTGGGGACTGCACGAGAAGGTGAATGTACTAAGTGCTACCAAGAAGCCGTTGTTCATGTTCAAGTGGTTCCTTTAATGTCATGTGAAGCTCAGCTCGAGAAATTACTTCGAAAAAGCACATAAGCATGTGATGAGCTGCTCTTGCTCTTGTGGTAGGGAGCGCCCTGCCTTTTACACCTGCTGCTCACTTTTCGAAAAGCTCATGTTTGATGAACTGAACACATCCGCGGAAAGGGGATGCCTAAACCCCCTGCACACTGGCCCCGATCAGCGGCCACTGGCTGGGCACCAGGAACATGGAGACATGAGGAACAGAGCAGCAGACTCGGCCCCCAGGGAACTGGGTCAAAGATCAGTGCTGTCACCCCCCAGCTACAAACCCCTGGGGCAGGTCCCTCAATGCGGCCTTTACCCCGTGCTCGGTAAACCAGGGTCGTCACAACATTCTTGCCCACCTGGCAAGACAGCAGGATGCAAAGAGAAGAATGGTGTAAAATCTCCGGTAAACCAGGGAGCATCGTGTGGATGTAAATTTTGTATTCAGTTGAACCACACACCGTTGCCAAGAGTCGGCCACTTTTTACTAAGGGCCGCCATTTGTGATCCGCGTTTGCTGTCTTTTTAAGTCACTTTCATGTGATTCAAGCTAGTTTTTAGCCTATTATGAAGCCACAATCCCTTGGATTAAAAAGTACAACGTGATACACTTCCTGATAAATTAGCTCTATAATTCTGCAGGTAGCGTCTTTCCTGTCCCATCACTGACCCCTTAGACCATAGCAGCCTACTGAGGTCACAGGCTGAAGAGCGCGTTAGCACAGAGCGGTTAGGAGCACAGATGCTGGAACTCCGCTGCCCTCACCCTGGATTTCCCTTCTAATCTGGATTTTCTATTATTCCCTGTGTGACCTTGGACAAGGTGCTTAAACTCTCTGTGCCTCAGTTCCCTCATCTGTAAAACAAGATTAAGAGTAACACCGACCTCACAGATCGCCTCCGAAGGGGACGTGTGTCCGTGAGCGCAGAGCAAGTAGAAAAGCACTGGACACCCGCTCGAGTAGCTGATCTTTGCACGTTAACCTTACTGACTTTCACATTTTGCCCAAGGTAATTTTGGATTTAATTTCGCAAAAAAATACTTCAGAAACGTAAGGCAACTTTTAAGTGTTCTGTGGATTTCCGTGTGTCTTTAGGTATATCTAGGTTTACAGGAAAGAAAAGGCATTTAATTTTATAGAGGTCCTATTGTCATCACGCCCTGAAACTCTGAAAGAAATAATGCCAGAGCCCCATCAAGTTGGAAGTCTGGAGGTCTTTTCTTTCTCTCGCTTCCTTTTTTTTTTTTTTTTTTTTAAATTTATCTTAGAGGAAGAGAGAGAGGAAAAAAGACAGAGAGCAGGGGGAGAAGCAGAGGGGGAGGGGCAAGCGTTCTGGCACGGAGCAGGGAACCAGACCCGGCGGACAGCGTGCTGGACACGCGGCTCAACACAGGGCTGTATCTCCCAGCCTCTGCCCACCCGAGAGTGGGTGCTTAACGGCCTGGCCACCCAGGCACCCCCTCAGTGTTTCTTACTGCGATTCCGAAGAAAACCCTGGTATTTTGAGCCTGCCAGCCACAGAATCCAACTTTCTGACCAAAGTTTAATAAGACACAACATAGGAATTTCACACGCAGTATTCTTAGAGATAAAAAAGAACCACGGAATGCAAATTTTGCCAGCAAAGGAAGAATAAGAGAATTTAGAAAATTCTAGCATTTTTCCTAATGTGAAAAGCCTACTTTCATTCTTCACTTGTCTCAATGTATGATTTTTTTTTTCTATTAAATTGTGAAAAAGGGGATGCCTGAATGGCTCAGTCAGTTAAGCGTCTGCCTTCTGCTCAGGCCATGATCCCAGGGTCCAGGGTCCTTGCATCTGGCTACTGGCTCAGTGCAGAGCCTGCTTCTTCCTCCGCCTGCTACCTCCTGCTTGTGCTCTCTCTCTGACAAACGAGTAAGTCAAATCTTTTTAAAAGTCGTGAAAAAAAATGGGAATACCTATTGTGAGTGATTGTGCTGTAAAGTGGGTATTTTGCATTTCTTAAGTCCTAGACATGTTTTCTGAGGTGTTCTAAGGAACAATGACATCAGAATCACCTGGAATTTAAAAAAACAACAACAAACAAACAAACAAAAAACCACATACCAACTTCCTGGATCCCACAGGTTTTGAGATGTATGGAAATTAAATCTAAGATAACTATGTTATTAAGTAATTTTTTAAAAGAAGCCTGAAAATATGATCCAGAGACAGGACACGACAAGCAACACCTTACAGCTTTTAAAAAAATGAAAAAGAATTTCTAGAAATGAAAAACACTTCATTCAAATGAAAACACAGTGGACAAATGAGCATCAGATGACACCCAGCTGTAGAGAGAACTGGGAGAGGAGCAGGAAATAGAAATCAGGAAATCATCCAGAATACAATCCAGAAAGATGGAGGAACAGGAGAAACAGAAGGTAGTAAGAGATGCGGAAGCATGGGTGAGAAGGTCTAATATGTGCCTCATTGGAGTTAGAAAAAGAAATAATGAAGGATGAAACATCTTAAATGTTTTTAAGAGGTGGTTGCTGAGAATTTTCCAAAATTGTTAAGACACCAATGCTCAGATCCAGAAAGCTCAATGAACTTCAGGATAAATTTGAAAAAAAAAAAAAAAAATGTTCCCACACATGTAGATGTATCCTCGTGACACCATAGAAACCCCCGGAGGAGAAAAAAAACATTTTAAAATATCATGAAGAACAGAACAGAGCATTTACAAAGGAACAGCCATCTACCAAAGATGGCAGCAGGAAGGATCTAAGTTGGGCAAATTGTCAAAAAGGTGTTTAGATATCATTGCATACCTGCCCGATTGGCAAAAAATATAAAGTCCAGTACCACCAAGTGTGGAAAAGAATATGGATCAGGGGTAACTCTTGCTGACTCTGCCCGTGGAGCTGCAAGTTTGCATAACCAGCAAGACAGAATTTGCTGTCACTGAGTGAGGCTTGCCCCATGTCCCATCCCGGCTGTTCCCAGGGCAACGTTTGCGAACCTGCACCAGAAGGCATACAGCAGAAGTGCTGAAAATTGGAAAAAAAAAAAGAAAGAAAGAAAGAAAGAAAAGAACCCAAACATCCATCAGTGATACTATGGGCAATAAAATCTGATGTCATCAAACAATAAAACTCTACCAGGATGAAATGATCCGCAGTTGCACGTGTCAACATGAACGGATCT
The DNA here is from genome assembly GCF_030435805.1 of Mustela lutreola. Lineage (NCBI taxonomy): Eukaryota > Metazoa > Chordata > Mammalia > Carnivora > Mustelidae > Mustela > Mustela lutreola. The sequence continues at coordinate 99,040,600 of NC_081301.1, forward strand.
CAACAACACGACATGAGCCGCAGACATCACACAGAACACACACAGTATGACTGCATCAGTCTGCAGTCCAAGAAACAGGCAACAGCTTAGGGAATACACACGTTAACTGTCTCTGTGTGTGTGCCGTAAAAACACAAAAGCGTGGATACACATTGTTCAGATTGCACTTGGTCTCAGCCAAAAGGCAGAGAAGCGATACACCATCATGTTCAGATTCATGTTTACTTTTTAGGAGGAAGAGGAGAGAATCAGGGAGATATAGGATGAGGGCTCCCACTGTATCTTTCTTTTCTTTTTTTAATGATTTTACTTATTTATTTGAGAGAGAGTGAGAGAGAGCATGAGTGAGGAGAAGGTCAGAGGGCGAAGCAGACCCCCATGGAGCTGGAAGCCTGATAAGGGACTTGATCCTTGGACTCCAGGATCACGACCCAAGCTGAAGGCAGTTGCTTAACCAACTGAGCCACCCAAGTACCCAGCTCCCACTGTATCGTATCTATGATATTTTATTTTAAAAAATAAATCATAAACAAACATAGAATGTTTTATTATGTGTTAAATATGGGGGACAGGCTTATAAGATTTTGGTATTATTATTTATATTTATATCTGTGATTATTTTCATATTTGAAGTATTCTTTAATGTTAGAAAGAAAGTAGACTAGTATGCATAATATATAAAGAACACACAAAAATATTAATAATAAAATAATCACCAAAAAAAAACCCATGTAAAAGATTTGAACAGATACTTCACTAAAGAAAATATACGAATGGCAAATAAGTAGAAGAAATCCTCCACATCAGCAGATGTTAAGAAAATGAAAAGTAAAAGTACAGCGAGGTGCCACAGCGCGCACCAGCAGGGCGGATGCCATGTAGAAGACCACGTCAAGTACAGTCCCGGATGGGGCCACGGGGCGCTTCTTGCCTTGCTGCTGCAAATGTACAACGATACCATCACTTTGGGCGTCACTTTAGCAGTTTCTTACCAATTAAGCAGATGACCTATACACACAGACATCGAACACCCCCCGCATTCCGTTCTGAAGCGTCTCACTGGACAAAAGAAGCCATCGGTCCATAGAAAGGCCAACGCTGATGACCACAGCAGCTTTACTGGAAAGAGCTAGAAAGTGGAAGCAGCCCAAACGTCCATGAACAGCTAAGTGGACAAATGCGGATATACCCTCCGAACAGAACGGCGTTTGGCAACAGGAAACCATGCATTAGGGACCCTAACGAAAACCGTCTTCGGAACAATTACACTGAGGGAAGGGGCCAGACGAGAAAGCACATGTGCTGTAGGTATGACTCCATCTACCTTAGGAAACGTAAGCTGATGCGGAGACACAGAAAGCAGCTCTCTCTCAGCAATTGCCAGGGATAGGGGTGGGGGTGGGGGGAGAGGCGGGGAGGGGAGGGGAGGGGAGGGACCCGCAGCGGGCAGGAGGAAGCTTCCAGACTGACTCATCCGTCCCGGATCTGGGTGGCGGTGACGGATTTACGAGGGAGTGCCGAGCCAAACCCATCAGACTGCACCTTCCAAACTGGGCGCCTGGTGTATCAACTACTTCAATAAAGCTGCTTAAAAAATAAATAAGGCGAGTGGGGAAGTAGTTGGTGACCAGCAGGGCAGACAAAGCCACAAGCCACAAACGTGCAGAAAATCCTGCCCAAGTGTCTCACAAGACGGGAAGTTCGGGAACTGGCTGCCCAGGGGCGCTGGTCACCTGTCACCACGTCCCCACTCCCCAGACAGATGCAGCCCCTCCCCACCCCTCCCACCGTGGTGGCTGTGCTCCCACTTCCCCCAACTGCTCCAACAAGCAGGGCGGTCAGGCTTGCCCCTGCTGGGGCGCTCATGTCTGGTGGGGAAGGGGGGGGCTTCCCACCCGGGAGCACGCACACCGGCATCCGTGCCACGGCTCCGCACAGCGTGGCCCCGAGGCGGACTGCCTCTTGTTCGCTCTCCCTCACGTGAACAGACATGGGTTCCCCGGCGTTTAAGAAGACCTTCCAGTGTGGAGGAGTGCGTCAAAGGGCACAGAGAGCTGGGGACGGGGAGGAAGGATGCGGGCCAGACAGCAGGTCCGCCACAGGGAGCAAGGCCCCAGGGAAGGGGCTTCTTTATCGTCCACAGAGCCGCACCGTGGACAGACAGGTGACCTGGGCATCAGTAAGGGCAGCCATGGGTCCCCGGAGGCACACTGACCTGTATGCCTGCGCCTCCACCGAGACGCAGCTCAGACCCTGGATGGCACCCAGCGGGGACCCCCGCGGGCCGGTGCGACGGTGCTGGTCCCACGGAGGGGGTGCCCACTGGCCGTGCCCCAGATGCGGTAGCGGGGCGCTCTGCTCCAGAAAGGCACAGCTCCCTGAGCTCCCATCTCCCAGCACCTGCCTGGAGGCAGGAGCCCCGAGGTCTCGCCCAGAGCCGCTGCCAGCATGCTGTGCGGTCTTCTTCCGCAGAAGGACACTTGGGGGCAGTCATTCAACGTCGCACACGCTCTCCTCCGGGGGCTCCCTCTCGCTGCGAGAATGGAACCCGTCCTGGGCTCCAGGACGCTCTGTCGCCACGGAGCCTCCTCTGCACACGAGACCACGCCTAGGCTCGCACACGGCCCTGTGGTCGGCCAGGCTGCGGTCACTCGCAGCCCATCCCCGCGCAGGACAGGTCCGTCCCCAGCGCTCGGTCCGGGGCAGGAGAGGACAAGTCCGGAGAGGCGCCGTTGTCAGAGCTGGAGAAGCGTGTACGTGCACACGGCAGTACTGTGACGGCCTGAGGACCAAAAGGCTAACAAGGAAACAATTTTCGGACAAAATGGCACAAAATGCTCCAGGCGGCTGGGGCGGGGGTTAATAACTGGGCAAAAGTGCGAAGGCAGCCGAGTGATGGGAGACGGGGCAGGACAGCGGCTCAGGGCAGGACATCAGAATGGACTCTGCGAACGGGTGGCTGGCAGCAGCCCGCCCCGTCAGGACTTGGGGACTCCCAGCAGAGGGGGACGGCACGGAGTGGGGGGCCCAGGCCTGGCTGCACTCAAGACCCCGTGTCTGCTCCTTCCCGTGCGAGGCTGCCCTCCTTCTGGCAGCTGCCCCAGGGGTCATTGGTCACGAGGGGACGCAACCCCACACGGCTCCGGCCACACCCCTCCAGGGGGCAGAGCCAGCTGGGTGACAGGGACACAGCTCGACCAAAGCTGGACGCGGGTTCCGTGCGAGAACGTTCTCAGACCCACACCCAAACGAGAGCCCCGAGGGAAAGAAGGGCCCCGAGGTCACACACACGCCCAGGGCAGCGGACACACGTCCGCAGTCTCCAGAGTGTGGCTGAAGCTGTCTTTCCTGGAGGGTCGCGTCCGGCTGGGTGACTCCTTTAGGGAAGCAGCGGGTGCCTGCAGGAGGGCGCGTGGGCTGCTCTCCCGGGTCCGTGCAGGGGGAGGCTGACGGTGAGCCGGCGAGCCAGCGTGCTCAGGAGGACGGAGGAGCCCGGGCCGGTGCCAGAGCCAGAGTGGCCCCCACTTCGCCGGCCGCGTCGGCCTGCAGGTGCCTTGCTCTCCTGCTCAGGGGCGGCCCTTCCTTCCCAGGCCTCCCCACAGGCCTCCGGTTCCCCCACTTCTCCACGCTAGCCCTGCAGGGACACGGAGAGCCGCAGGACGGGCACCTGCAGGCCCAGACAGGAGGGCCTTCCCGGCACACAGCGGTCCTGTGCCCGTCCCTGTGGGGCGGTCGTTGCTGACACACACACTCACACGGACGCACACTCACACCGTTGTACACATACGTGCACCTGCACACACACGCTCCCAGGCCCGCGCTCACACACACGCACACCTCACACGCGTGCTCAGACACACAGGTTCCCACGTCGCACACTCACACACTTACATGCGCCCGCACATATTCACACCGACACACACACCGACACACTCCGGGCCGACACACACACTGGCACACGCCGGGCCCTAGGGAGACCACCCCAGCGGCACACCACCCCCGCCACAAGGCGGGCCGCCCAAGGGGGGCACGCACCGCTGACCCCGAGGCCCCCACCTCGGACTCCTGTTCACAGGTACTGGGCGGCCCGTGGCAGGCAAGGGAGGCCGTCGCCTCAGGAACAAAATGTAACAGCAGAACCACAGGCATCAGACAAATAGTGTCAACAAAACACTAACAAACAAAGAACGTTAGTAGTGCAACACTGAAAGGTCCTAATGAATGCGGCACAGCGCACGATCACTGCAGACGGTCGCAGCGCTGCGCTGAGCGGCTCCGGAGCCGGGAGCAAAAGCAGCGGCCGGTGCACCGTGCCACCCCGCCCCACGGGCCGGGCTGAGCAGGGGAAACCACGTCCCCCAAGGGACAGGACACACTCAGGAGCCAGCACTTGGAGGAGTCCAAAGGGGTGACTGCGGTACCCGCCGGGGGGCCCCGGAGAGACCAGGGCACCCCCGGGGCAGAGCTGGAGTTGGGGTCGGTTGGCACTGTTTTACCAAAGTCCGTTCTCGGCTGCGATGGTTGCCCTCCCCTGCTCCGGTGCCCCCATGTGACCCCACAAGTTTCCTTCAAGCCTCAGACAGCTTCCAGACTTAAAAGTTAAAATCTCTGACCTGTCAGAGAGAGAGAGAGAGAGCGAGCGCACACCAGCCTTTCTCTTGCCTGAGCCTGCGCTAGGTGGGGGCCATTTCCGGCCACGGGACCGGCCGCAGGTCAGATGAGAGTGGGGTTAGGGGTCTGGCCCGCGAGGCTGGTGAGGCACCTGCGGGGGTCGGCCCGGAGCGGAGGGAGGCCTGGGCCGGGGGCGGTCAGAGACACCCCAGGGCGCGTCTGGAGCCATCGGCGGGCGGCGGGCGGCGATGGCCCTGGACGCCCCCGTCGCAGGGGTGGGGTCAGAGAGCTTGGCCTGGACGAGGACGTGTGATGAGGGACACCGGCACCGGCTCAGTCGACGCGATGGGCTGCGGGACACGGGACGCAAGATGTGTCTGTCGACATGGCCTGGTTTCCGGTGGAACAGGGGACCGGCGGAGATGCCCTCTTGCTCTGCCCCCAGCCTGCGGGGACGGTGTTAGATCAGAAAGAGGAAGCTTTTGACTTTGAGTGACTGCGTCTTCACAGACGCACACACCTGCCGGCCTGGGGTCGAGGGGTCTTGGCAAGCGATCGTGCTGGGACCCGCCAGGGCTCCCGCCAAGTCCCCTGCCCGCTGCGCTGGTGGGAACTTAGCACGAGGCTCCTCGTGGCTGCGGTGGGAGGTGCAGGGACACGGATACTCCCAGGGGGACCCCTGCCTCCGTCACTGCCAGCAAAGGACGGGGCGGCAGGCAGGACCCTGTGAGCTGTACCCACGGCGCGTTCCAGGGCTCTTCTGGTCCTGAGGACAAACCCACGGCTGAGAAACGACCCGCACACCGTGACGTGGGGCAGGAAGCCGTGGTGTACCACTCCCGCTCGGAAGACGTGGGCTGTGTGGCCCTGGGCAGCCAGAGCCTTCCAAGGGCCCTGCAGCGCGGGGCAGGGGGCAGCTGCTGCTGGGCCGGCCCGAGTGCACGGAAACAGGTGCTGGAGGCACCTTATCGTCCGTCACGTGGGAGACTCGGGCCCAGGGTCCGTACCCACCTTGGACAGTCAGGTCGTGGCAGGGGTGGTGTGTGGCGAGGATGGCCTCACCCAGAGCCCGGTGGACGTGTGTTCATGCTGGTGTGAACGCATGTGGGGGTGTATACGCATGAGCGTGTGTGTGATGTCTATGAGCACAGAAACGCACGCGAGGGGGTGTGTGCGTGGGAGTCCCCCTCCTGCCTCCCCCCACCCCTTCTCCTGACCTCCTGTCCCCAGCACAGCTCCCCACGAGTCACCCCAGCACAGCTCCCCACGAGTCACCCGATGCACTTGTGAACAGCCCCCAGGGGAGCGACGGGCCAGCTGCGTCCCCTCTCGGCCTTGTAACACCCCCGCGGCGCCGGGGCCCTTCCTCGCTCTGTGGACGAAACCAAGCGAACAGCAGCAGCTGGGGCCGGGCGTCAGACCCTCCCCCGGCCACGATGTCCTTGCCTCTGCCAGCACGGAGCCCTGGGGTGACTCTCAGGGCCGTGCTCCTGAGAAGACGCTCTCTGGCCTTCCCAGGGGAAAGAAACATGTGGCCCCGGGCGTCGGCCACATGGGCCAGGGCGCCCGCGTCACGCAGGACAGCGGTCTGTGGGGCCGGGGCCTCAGTCTCAGGGGTGTCCGAGGGCCTGTGGGATCGGGATTTTCCCAGCCTGCCCCGCGGACACGCCCGCCATTCCCTCTCCTGTGTGGGGCACCCAGGCTTCCCAGCTCGCTTTTCTGGGCGAACAGCTTCCTCGCTGGTTCGTGACCTCTCTGCTCCCCGTGAGCTGCCCGCACAGGCCCAGCCCGGACCCCGGGGGCTGCCTCCAGCAGCACCCACTGTCATGGGCTGAACACCCCTCGTTCCCGGTCCCAGCGCAAACCCATGGTCCCTGCCGGTGGGGACCCGGCCCACCCACCCGAGTGACAGCCGGGGCGGGGGATCAGCGCACAGGCAGGAGCAGGTGCGTGGAGACAGCAAAGAGCGATGCAGCCGCTGCCCGTGCAGCGCGCCCCAAGCGCAGCCCCGTCTGCAAGCACCGTTAAGGCGGGTTTCTGACCTCCGGGCAGACGCGTCCTGAAGGGAATCGAAGGCTGCAGATAGCCTCTGCTACTTAGCACGGCGGCTTGGAACGTACTAGAAATACACGCTCTACACGCTCTTTGCTTTTGAATGAAAATCGCCCACGTGGCCTGGTCGGCAACGTCTCCGTCCCGGGGAATGCGTCCCTCTCGTACCTGGAAGGACTCAGGTCACAAAGGAGGTGGCCTCCAGTGTGAGAGGAGTGTGGGGCCCACTGGGCACGGGCACAGCCCCGAGTCAGGAGGACGGAGGGTCTGTCTGCTCCACCGCACCCAGATGCCGCCTCGAAGGGCAATATTATAAAAGGTCTCACTCGCCCCCGCGTGAGCAACAAACCTGGAGTCTCGGTGAGCTGCTGCGCACGGCCGGGGGCGAGCCTGGAAGGCCGCCTGTCTGTGGGGGCTCCTTGGGACGGGCCCTGTCCCGCACCCGACACCTTGGTCCTCATCGCCTCTGTCAGCCCTCCAGAGCCTCACCACCGCCCCCGCCGCGCCACGAGAGGGTTTGTGCCCGGCGCCAGCCGCCCGCCCGGACACAGCGCTCGCTGTCCCCCGCACCCCGCAGGCCGGAGGGAGGCTTCGGAAGGAACAAACCGCGTCGGTTTCCTTCGTTTCCAAGTCCAAGTGGAACGCCTCCCGGGAAGGAAGCGCTACGCCGGTCTGCATCTCTTTTTCCTCCACCAGACTGCGATTTCAGTTCCGAGTCTCTTTAAAAACTTCCCCCAAATCCCTGGTGCTGTATCAGCGATTGTTAACGGTCTGTCTGAGCGGAGCACGTCGTCCTGCCGCCAGAGCGCATCAGCAGCTTGTCACAAACCGGACGCGCGGACTCACAGCCCCAGCGCGTCCCTCTCCCCGGCGGGCCATTAGGAGACAGTTTCTGGCAGTGCCCGGGGTCCGCCCTGCGGCACAAGTCCGCCCGCCTTCTGTTCCGGCTTCGGGAGGAAGCAAGTGCGTGTGCTGCCTTGCTGACATTTCCAGAGTCGCTGTGCCAGAGTCTCTCCAAGCTACCTCTAACCGCCAGCCCCTCCTCCCCTCACCCTTTCCAGCACGGGGGCACCTGGTGTGACAAACTGGCCCCAGGACCATGCAAGTCTAGGTGGGCGCCGTGATACCTCATCCTGGCTACAGCCATACCCATGGGCTCCCGTCTCTACACTGAAGTAGTGATAACCCGCCAGTTCCTAAAAACCAAGGGCATTCCTCGCCCGCCTGGGGACACACTGGCTGTGCACAATTGCACAGAGAAACGAACTCCAGGGGAAGTAACAGGAGCCAGGGAGGGAGCGGGTCAGGAGGGGGATTGGCGCTCCGGTGCTAGGAAGGAACTCTGTACAGGTGCAGTAGACCCACGGTCAAATGGATTTTCACAAGAGGTGATGGATTACCTCTCCCGGGAGGTATTGAGGTCGAGTCCTGATGGGCACCTGCTGGGGGATTTGTAGGGAGAACCCCTGGAACCGGCAAAGGGTTAGCCCGAATGACCTTCTTAGAATGGTACCCGAGGCATCACAATGCCCTCGCCCCGAGATGCCCTCTCTCCTGTCTTTTTGGGGTGAGTGTTTTTAAGTTAGGTGATGGTGTGCAAATCTGTGACTATATTAAAAACCACCGACTCATACACGTCCAAAGGGTAAATTTGGTGGTATGTTAATCATAGCTCAAGAAAACTCTGAAATGTTTTTAAAAAGTCAAAGGGAATATTTATTTTGAGAGAGAAGAAGTTTTGCAGATAGTGTTTGTGGTCTTAGATTTTGTTTTAAAATGATAATAAGGGGTGACAAAGATTTCTCTCTTTACTGATGATTTTATCTTACACTATATTTGAAAAATGTTCAAAAGTGGTTCTTTTTATAAATTATTATTTTGAAATACTTGAAGCATACAGAAAATGACAGAAAATAACAAAAAAATCCATGGATCACCTTCCTAACTTTGTAGAATCCCAATATTTTATCATATCTCAGGTGGGTCTTTTATTACATAAGAAATAAAATTTTACATCATGGCTAAAACCCCTGAACACCAGGTCTCCAGTCACATCGCTCCTACTCTTTCCCCCAGAGTAACTGCTGTCCTAATTGTGGAGCTTGTAAGTCCCACACATATTTTTATATTTGTCCTCTTTATTGTGTATCCATGAACAATGCACAGCATGTTCTGGCTTTATAAAATTATTTATAAATGTTCTCATGTTGTAAATACCGCTCTGTAAATCATTCACTTTAGTCAACCTTATTATGTTTTTGAGATTTATCGATATTAATTCATTCATTTTACTAAATAGAAAAGCACACAATCTACATTATATGGTTTTTACCAAAGTTTATTGATCCATTCGTCTGGATATGTACATTAAAACCACTGACGTGTTTACTATCAGGAGTCACAGTGCACCCATGACTCCTTGGGCATCTGTATGAGCTTCTCTGAGGAGCCACCGGCAGCACAACTGCCAGACCATAAGGCACGCATCTTGTAGATGCCACCATGCTGCCCTTCACCAAAGTTAGCTCCTTGTACTCCTGCCATCAAAGTCAGAGCTCCCAGCCCCCACAGCCCCCTTCAGAGAGTCCTGCCAGCTGTTACTCTGCCGATCTGCTTGCGGCTATGACTTTCAGCTTCTGATTACTAGTGAGATTGTGCATATTTTCATGTTTGTTGGTCTTCGAGGATATGTCACATGTGGGTTGCCTGTCTGTATCTTTTGTCCATTATTCCATTGATTGTTTGCTTATTCTCAGAAACTGAAAGAGTTCTTTATATATACTGCATACTAATCCTTGTCTGCTGTATATTTACAAACAGTCTCCTAGACTGCAAATTGCTGTTCACTCCTCCACACTGTCTTTTTTTTTTTTTTTAAGATTTTATTTATTTATTTGACAGACACAGATCACAAGTAGACAGAGAGGCAGGCAGAGAGAGAGGAGGAAGCAGGCTCCCCACTGAGCAGAGAGCCTGATGCGGAACTCGATCCCAGGACCCTGAGATCATGACCTGAGCCGAAGGCAGAGGCTTTAACCCACTGAGCCACCCTGGCGCCCCTCCACACTGTCTTCTATGCTTGTTTATAACTTTAGTGTAGTCCAAGGGATTGAGGTTCTGTTTTATGGTTTTGCCTTTTGTCTTTTGAGAAATCCATGACAATTTTAAGATCATAAATATCTCCCGTATATACCATCAAAAAATTTTTATAACTTCGCTTTTCACATTTAGGTCTTTAATCAACCTCGAGTTGTGTCTGACTGTGGCGTGAGATGGAGATTTAATTTTATGTCTTCTGACACTTGTGCCCACTGCATTGATTGAACTCTTTATCATGTCGCTGATCTACACAGCCACCTCCCTCATCTATAAATCCCACTCAGAAGCAGGGCTCTGCTTCCAAGCTCCCTCTGTTTCCTCTGATCTATTTGTTTATCATTGCAGCTTTATAAAAAAGAATCTAATAAGCAAATTCTCCCACCTTTATTACTTTTGCTCATTTTATGCTACTTCTCCTTCTAGGTGAGTTTTTGATCAGGTTGATAAATTTCTCCAAAATATTTGTTGGACATCAATAATTCTTTGGTTGGGGCGCCTGGGTGGCTCAGTGGGTTAAAGCCTCTGCCTTCGGCTCAGGTCATGATCTCAGGGTCCTGGGATCGAGCCCCGCATCGGGCTCTCTGCTCAGCGGGGAACCTGCTTCCTCCTCTCTCTCTGCCTGCCTGCCTCTCTGCCTACTTGTGATCTCTGTGTGTCAAATAAATAAATAAAATCTTTAAAAAAAATTCTTGGGTTAATTCGGGAAAATGGACATCTTTATGCTGTTGAGTTTTCCCTTTCATTGAGATCTTACATTAGTCTATCTTTTTTATGTACTTCAGTGACACCTTGAAGTGTCCTCCATAAAGACCTTTAACAACTTTTGTTAGATTTCTGCCTAGTTACTACATATTTGGGGGGCTGCTATAAATGGCATATTTCTTAAATTGCCTTGTAGGTTGTCTGTTGCTGTGAATGACACATCGATTTTACACACCCATCCTGTGTCCAGAAAAACAGCTAAATGCTCTCCCTGATTTTTTAATGTTTTATCTGTAGATTCCCTTGGATTTCTCTATGCACACCGTCTTCTCATCTCTAGGAAATTTCGGCTTTTCTTGACTCCTGGGAATGCTGGCGTTCGTCATTTTCCACCAATATCTTATGATAATAAGTAGCTCCAGTGAGTGGCGACTGGTGTTCTCGGCTCGTCTCAGACTTCGACACACTCATGCTGAGGTTTCCCCAGTGGAGCCTGCTTGCTACACGTATTTTGTAGTGGTTTTTTGTCTATGAAATTAAGAAACTTCTTTCGATTCCCAATTTCCTCTGATTGTGTGCTGTGAATGTATGTAGAATTTTAAACTGTTATTGTGGTGAATTATGCAAATAGTTTTTCAAATGTAATCTTACGTTCCTTAAAAAGGCCAGATTCGTCAGGATCAATTTGTTTTTACATATTGCTGAACTCCATCGGCTAATCTCCATCAGGATTTTCATGCTTGCACCTATGAGGACAACGGGTCTCCTTCCCATGCTGTCCTTGTCTGCTTCGGTAGAAAAAAAATAAACTCGCCTCACAACATGAGTCAGAGATCAGCGCCTTCCTATTCTCTGGAACACCCTGTGCCACACTGGGATACCTGTTCCTTGACCGTTGGGCAGAATCCTCCTATGGCCGCCTGGTCCTGGCATCTTGGGCAAGGTACGAGGTGGAGTAGACTTCTAAACCGCTGGCCACATTTCTTGATGGTTAAAGGTCTACTCGCATTCTCTTTGCTTTTGAATTTTGCTGACTTGCACTTTTAGAGATAATTTTCCTCTCTGGTTTTTGTTTCGTCTTGTTTGTTTGTTTTTCTAGTATACTCTTATTTTCATCTCTATCTGTAATGACCCGCCTTCTTTCATTCCTAGTGTTGCAGATTTATGTCTTCTGACTGTTTTTCTTCTCCCTCTGTGGGGGGACATGGCCACTGCCCACTCGCAGCAGGCGGGCTGGGCTCCTACCTCGGCCCTGGGACCGGCTCAGGCTCAGGGCCCATGAGCAGAAATGATGCTCTTCACATCCCGGCCAAGCCCAGGCAGGCATGCGAGCTCCCCGCATGCTCTGGGCTTCCCCAAAGAAAACCTTGGAGGAGTTGGATTCATATCTGCACACAGCGTGGCTTTATGGGGCCGAGCTCCCGCGGCTGGACTTGGAAGTGACCGGAGATGGCCCTTGTTGGGTTAAGCCACGGAGATTCACGATTGTTTATTATCAGCTTGAGCCTAGAAGGTCCTGACAAATACTCAAAGATTTATACCCAATGAGATTCACAGGAGCATTACTGATAATAGTATAATTTTAACAACAGCATTAAATGTCAGAAAACGGGAGTTGGACAAATAAATTACAGCTAAGAGTATAATCCCGGAATAAATACAACAAATACAACTTCTCTGTTGAAGGTCTCTAGAAGCAGAGCAAGTGTTCTCACAATGAAATATTGAGGGAGAAGGGCAGAACAACAAAGAATTCACACAGTATGATCACATTTTTACTTAAAACTGTTGCTTTTAACTCAGGGGGGAAAATAAAGTGCCGGCCCCACAGCGTTAGCCGTGGTCGTGGCCGTGAAAGACACAGAATTAAGGACCCACAGATGGCCGTCGGGGAGTTTGTGAGACGGCACTGAAGGCGAGCGGGGCGGTGCTCTTTCACAGACACGGCACAGGTAAGCGAGGGCCGTCGTCCAAGGCCACACGAGCAGCGGCGGAGGGCGTCACGGCGGTCACGGGGAGGGTCCGTCGAGCTTACCCAGTACTTGCAGCACCATTTTACGGGGCCCAAGGCCAAGTCATGCCTTATCCCTGAGTTTTGCAGACAGTCACGGGAATCTCAGGCCCCGTGCCGGTTGGCCATGGTCAGGGCGAGAACGAGGGGCCCGCGGCCTCTTCACGCCCGCAGGTCGGAACCGGCTTCCAGCTGCCGCACCGAAGTCGGGTCGAGGCGTCAGAACTGGGCGCGCGGTGAACCAGCATGGATGGCCTGGCCATCCCCGGAGGTTTGAAAACCATCTCACACGTGGACTGTCCAGGAACACGATGGGCTTAAGAAGGGCGCTGGCTTCCAGAAACAGCAGAACAGCCTGAAATCGGCGGGGCCACTGCAGGGTGGGCGAGGTGGCGGACGGGCCGGAGCCCTGTGCTTCCAGAAACGGCCATCGGGCCCATCAGAGAACGCTCGAGGGTCTCGACAATGAGTTAGGAGTTCAACGGTCCAACTGTTTCCCTTGCTGGGGACGTCCCTTGGGCTATGGATGGGTAGCATCTCTGTGGGTCTTCCCAGCGGTGAAACAGAGGAAGTGCATTCCTTAGCACAGCTGGAGCTGGAATCTCCTACAGAGATGCTGATCGTTGCTACCTGGAGCCGAGGCTGCAGCTGTGTGACGTCCCGGCCCCTGAGTGACCCGGCGGCACCCGGGTCGCTGCTCTTCTCTTCTCTCACGGCGGATACTCTCACTGTCGGTGCGGAGGGACTTCGGTCATCCTTGACACGATGGTGATGATGGTCCATGTGTGTCTGACAGAGGCGTGAGCACAAGGAATTAAAAAATGTCAGGCCCAAATTGGGTGGGGTTGTGAGTAGGCTCAGGGGGTAGCGAACTGACAGCCTGGAGTATCTGCCGTGAGTAACTCACTGGTCAATTTTTATTTAATGCTCACCTGTGCTCACCCAGGCATTGCTCTGGCTCCCGGGGACAAGTAAGAGTCCTACCGCCATAAAGTTGTTGCCGTTGAGCAGAACACGCAGACGTTCGTGGCCAGACGAGCGTGAATAGAGTGGGAGAAAGGCGGACCGGTCAGAGACGCAGTCCGGAGCCTCCAGGCCAGGCGAGGGCGACGGACACCCAGAGAGTCCGCCCAGGCTGTGGCCTGGAGCAGAGTCTGTCTCTGGCCTCGGGAGAGGCTGATGGGTTGTGAACAGGTTCCTGGAAAAGGGGTGTAAGCACTGAGCTGTCCCTGGGATGGGGAACCTTCCAGCCTTACAGCAGAGTCTCAGATTTCTGAAGCGCCGAGGGTCTTGCGGAAGCCTGGCTCAAGCTGGCCTTTGTCAGATCGTTCGTCCGAGAGCAAGTTGGAGGCCGGTCCCATCGACAGTCGTACGGGCGCAAGAGTCCTCGGGAGTCACGCCGTGAGATGAGGGGAGAGGAAGACGGGGCGGGGGAGCCCCAGGCTGCAGGGGGTCTGGGAAAGGCCCCTCACCAGCCCGCAGGAAGCGCCCCACAAAGACAGGCGCAGCTCCTTGCCACTCCTCCCTCGGCTGCTGGGGACAGAGCTCCGCGGCGCCCAGCCGCCCAGGATGCCTTTCCCTGGGTTCTCCCCAGCTCGTCCTTCTGTGCCCTAGAACGGGCAGGAGGGTGCGTGGAGTTGAGCCTCTTCTCGTGGGTGTGTGAGGGAGGGACAACCCTCGGGAGAGAACCCAGTCCGGGAAGCTCAGCAGCCACTGCCTGGCTAGCAGAAACAGGGGAGTGACAATGTTTGTCCAAATCTTAATAGTTTACATGTTCTCCCCCGTCTTATTCCTAAATTAATGCCATATATGGTATATATTTTTAATTGTTATTTTTGAGGTAATTGCAGATGTGCACACGGTTCCGCTTCGCGGTCTGTCCACCTCTCACAAAACTCGCGGACAATCGAGTCGCGACACTGACATTAACACGGCCCGTCCGTGGCCCTCGGGTCCCCTGCATGATGCTACCAGACGCGCACACGGGTCAAGGTCCTAAGCATTTCCACATCCCTGGGGGCCCCTGGTGGATCTTTTATGACCACATCCAGTAACTTAATAACATTTCATTTTAAAAATAAATTGTACCGGTGCAAGTGTGCAACAGCACAGGCGCTCTGGAAAATGACGAGGCCGTTTCCTACACAACTAAACACGCGAGTCCCACACAGCCAAGAAGCCAGGCCTGCGAGCCTCCATCCCAGACACAGGAAGACTCACGTCCGCATGCGGACTTGCCCGTGGATGGTCCGGAGGCTCCCTTTGTCCAAACACGGGAACGACCCAGGGGTACCTCAGCGGGTGAGCTGCGCCGGCAAGTCCTTCGGAAGGAACGATTCATTACTCCATAAACCAGCTGGTGTTACCCTCTGGGGAATGATTCTGAGCAGAAAAGTAGCAGCCCCCGTGGGCATGCACCGTGGGGCTCCGTGTCGGGGCTCTCCCGCAGGGACAGCCCGCGACATACACCTGCTTCCCACCTGCTCTCAGCACAGCCCTGGGACAGCCTGTGCCTCTGCACCGGCAGGGACCAACCGGCGGCCCCGCAGCGAAGCCTGGGTCCATGGCAGCACGCGATCGGCCCCTCCCCCGGCCCCCTCCTCCACCCGAGAAGGATGTGCTCGGTACCCAGCAGGGGCGGACTCAGGAACAGCGTGAGATCCAGCCACGGCACTCGGTCGTACGATTAACCCAGATGAAGCGCGATCACGCTCGGAGTATGTTTCCCGGAACCCCCTCCCATGGAACCCCAGCCCGCGGAACCCTCCTCCCGCCGCGGAGCCCCAGCCGTGCTACAGAGTTGGCCCCGGGGCTCCCCCATGGCAGACGAGCCGTGCTCGGGCAGCAGCCGGGAGGGAAGCCGACGCCTCAGTCGCCAGCAGGACGGCAGCGTGTCCCGGGTCCTCCCTTCCCCGGAGGCCCCCAGCCAGCAAAGCCCACCCAGTCCCCTCCCTCCCGCCTCCCCCAGCCCTTGAGGAATTAAGAGAAACTCTTCCACCTGATTCGCACTTACAGTGTCTGTTCCTGAGGGAAGTCAAGAGGGAACAAGGGTCCAGCAGTGTCCACCTCCCTGTTGGCGGGGGTGGGGGTGGGGCAGGGGCCTTTCCACGTCCTCTGATGTCCCGTCGGCAGGTGTTCGGACAGAACCTTCTGCTAACATGTGCGAACGTGGGGACAGACAGGCTGGCACACTGTGCTCAGAAACCTTTCCCACGGCCCTGGCGCCGTGACGTCCAGGGGGACTCTGGGCTGGGCTGCACCGAAGCCGCTTTGTCCCGGAGTCGGGCCGGCTGGACGCGGGCGGGCAGCCCTCGTCGAGGAAGCAGAGCGGTCCACGGTCCACGGTCCACGGAGGATGCTGGCGGCAGGAGGACACCACCTCCCCTGCCCTGCCTCTTTGCCCTGGACCGCGTGAGCACGGCATCTGGAGCCTCTGGCCCGGACCCCAACACTGGAGGCTCCCACCACACACTTGAAAGGAGTTCGAAGGAAATGTGGAGATAAAGCCCAACGGAGCAAGCCAGCCCCATTTCCAGCCCAGAGAATCCGCTTCCTGCCAAACGCACGGAGGGAGGTGAGGCGTGGTGATGAAGCCGGCAGCGAGGGCTGGAACCTCGGCAACTCTGGTCCCAGGCGAGCGCACCTCGGGGCAGATGGGGGCGGCTCTCGGCGTCAGGGACAGGGACGGGGCTGAGTGGCTGACAGCGGGAGAGGAGCCAGGTCCTCAGGGAGGGAGACTCAGCAGGGCCTAGCTCAACCACCCCGGGAAAGCCATCGCGAAGCTCCATCCCTATTTTTAGAACTCGGCATTTAAAAGGTCAAGAGCCTTCCCAAGTATTTATTTTTCTCTCCAGGGCTGCTGCTCTGATTGCAGCGACAGCCTCGCGCTCTCCCCACCCCCATCCCAAACACGGCTTCCTCTTCACCCGAAATGCCAAGGAACCTGGACATTCACCGTGCTCGGGGTTTGGCTTTCTTCCTCTGGCTCCGACCCTGACTCCCGGCACCACGAGAGCATGGTGGCCGCTCAGGAAAAGCACGTGAATGCGACCTGACGCCCACCCCCAAGGATATGCCCCTCCACCTCCTCGGAGACGCCCTTCACCCACACCGTCACTGTCCCCTCTGTGCTGCTCACTCCAAGAGCAAGAAGACATGGCAAGGTACGGCAGTCTCCGGAAAGGCAGCGAGCGCGGGCCGGGGGGCTGAGCTGGGCACACCGCATACTCACCATCGCGGGACAGCACGAAGCACTGACGTAGTCAGAATCATCTGGTCAGGTGGCCACAAGTTAATGCTCACTTTCCAAAGTAGCCGGTCGTTAGATGATAACTAAAACCCCAAAGTCAAGAAAGAGCAGTGTCCAAAATACGCAGGAATATGGAGGTTGTTAAACTCAGATGCTAATGGGGACTAGCCTTGAAGCAGACACAGCCCTCAGGAGCCCTGAGCAGACACAACCAGTGCAATCACACAAACAAAGCTTCATTTAGCTTATTTTGCAAGACTGACTGGACCCGGGTCATCCCTTGCTTGTGCCTCTGGAAATCACAGGCGCAACTTGAACCGCTTCCCAGGGCTGAGATGGGGTAACCAGTGAGCAGCTCCATAGAACTGGAGAACATTCTAGCATCACGACCATGCCTGGAAGCCCCGACTTCTCCCCGTATGGGCTGCTTCATGGCCGTATCCCATAGAACTGGAGAACATTCTAGCATCACGACCATGCCTGGGAAGCCGCGACTTCTCCCCGCATGGGCTGCTTCATGGCCGTATCCCATAGAACTGGAGAACATTCTAGCATCACGACCATGCCTGGGAAGCCCCGACTTCTCCCCGTATGGGCTGCTTCATGGCCGTATCCCATAGAACTGGAGAACATTCTAGCATCACGACCATCCCTGGGAAGCCCCGACTTCTCCCCGTATGGGCTGCTTCGTGGCCGTCTCCCTCTAGGCCTCGCTCCATGCTCTGATCTGAGTGACCCTGGGTTTGCAAACTGCCTGTTCGGTGTGTGCACAACTAACTCTTACTAACTGCTACTGCGGCGAGTCACTGGTTTGACTTCTGCTCTTTGCGAATTTTCAGCCGAGGTCAGTAGACAGTAGAGACCGTGGAAAGAACTGTGAGAGGGTTGGCTCCCGGGAGGGAGAATCAGGGATTGGCATGAGATAGGAAAGGGCTTTTGAACCTGGTGACTGTCCTAACTCAATGAGCTTAATGAAGACATGAGTCAGGGCAGTAGAGAGAAGAGCCCCGGCACGGACCTGTGAAGGGAGCCGATGAGCGAAAGGCGCGGGTGGGCGGTGCCGCATGTGGACCATATGCACCTGTTACATATTTGTCCTGTCCCGACAGCTTTTCATCTCCTCAGTTTGGAACAGTGGTTCCCAGATGGAGAGGGGAGGCAGGGGGTACCTGGGCTTGCTGAAGGCATTCTGAGAAGCCAGGCGGGCGACGGGCTCTGAGCCAGCTTGGTGGTCACGGTAGGAGATGATGGGTTATATTCGCCATTTCCAGATGCCCATCCAGACCTGAAAATCTGCCCCAACCCAAGAATGCGGTGGCTGCCAACCACAGGGAGGTGACGATTCTATACCACTTTGGAAAATAATATTTCATTTCTACTAAGGACTCTTCAAGATCTACAAACATGCAAGTTAGCCATTGAATGCTAATGCTTTCTTATGAACTGAGATAGTGTCATCTGTAGCAATGTCACTCCTGTTAAGCTTTGACCATCAGCTGCCACGGACCCTTATTCAGCTCCTAATTTGTTTGTTTTTTTTAAAAGATTTTATTTATTTATTGGACAGACAAAGATCACAAGCAGGCAGAGAGGCAGGCAGAGAGAGAGAGGAGGAAGCAGGCTCCCCGCTGAGCAGAGAGCCCGATGCGGGGCTGGATCCCAGGACCCTGAGATCATGACCTGAGCCGAAGGCAGAGGCTTTAACCCACTGAGCCACCCAGGCGCCCCGTAGTTTCGTTTTTAGTACATTTTTAGTTCTGGAGTAACTTCTTCTTTATGGAAGAGTCAAAGGGCAGCGTCCCCTCCCCGGGCTTCCCCGACTGGTCTCATGTCACATAACCACGAGGCACCTGTCGACACTGACAGGGCAATGTCACTACAGCTAAACGCCAGACTTCACTCTGAGTTCACCAGTCTTTCTACTCATGTTCTTTTCTGCTCCAGGATCCCCACAGAATTTGCCACCCCTGCTTTTCATTTTTTTTTTTTTTTTAAGTCTTCGTCACAAAGCATCAAATGCTTGGCTCTGTCTTCAATCTTAGCAAGACCTAGTAAACCAGTCGTGTGGCAAAAGCAAGGCAAGAGGTAAACTGGATATTCTTTCTATATCCGAAAATAAATGTTCCCCATGAGGTTCTGTCCGTACCTTCTTCTCCTAGACCCTGTGGCAGTAGGAAGCAGGCATGTGTTGCCTCTCCTTTGTCTATGCTTTAACTGTTGGGGTCCTCCAGAGAAGCAGAACCAACAGGGTGTGTGCACAAGGGGAGGGAGGTTTTGGACAGACAGTCTCATGCAATCCCAGAGGCTGCCAAGCCCCAAATCTGCAGGGGGGCCGGCAGGCAGAGACCTATGGGACATGTGATGTTGCAGTCCGAGTCCTGAGGCCATCTGTTGGTGGACTTCCTTCTTCCTCTGAGAAATTCAGTTTCTTGTTCAGTCCAGTCCTTCAACGAATTAGATGAGGCCCAGCACTTCAAAGAGGGCAATCTGCTTTCCTCAAAGTCCACCAATTTCAATGTTAACCTCCCCCCAGAACATCCTCACAGAAATGTCCAGAATAATGTTGGACTGCCTGTCTTGGCACTGTGGCCCACCCCGTTTGACACATAAAATTAACACACATCACAAACACTTCTCTTTTTCCACCGTGGTGTCCCACAAAAGACTCCAGAAAGGGGGTAGGGAAGCAACACTGGCCTGCAAGAACCGCCAGTGAAAACGTACTGGTTTGCACTCTCGAGGGGGGATCCAGTATGCACGTCCGTAAGTCTAGCCTGCTGTTTGATTTGAACAGGACATTCTCTGGTGTGCATTGGAATAAGGGGGGGGGGGGGATGTGAACGTGAGATTTTGTCACGTGTCCTTCAAGAAAGAGGCATAAGAAGTGGCTCTGGCTCCGACCCTGGGGCACCCGACATGCATGAAGGGCTTTCCTAGAAAGGCTAGTCCATCTCCAAAGTCAAGAACAGTGAGCCAGAAAACAGCCAACATCCCTTCTCAGATCCCTGGTGATCCTGAGTATCAGAAAGTAATGAAAGGGCAACCTGGCTGTGTGGGTCAAACCACAGAGACTCTGCTAGAAGAAACCCCCAAGGCCCACTGGGTACCACCCGCTGAAGCAGGGGTGAGTGCGGCACGGAAGCACGGGAGAACACATCCGACGTGGTTTCCATGCAGAGACACTCCTCCAGACTCAAGCGGAGGAAGGAACAGAAGCACAGGTGAACACAGGGCACGCATCCCTACTCTGCGTAGGTGCTCTTGGAGCGTCCTGGACCTGGATTTCTAGACCCGGAAGCAAATCGAGACTCCTGCCAAAGGAGCTCTTAACTTGCCTTTATTTCCAGTAAATTCCACCCCAAACCAGAGGCTACCCTTTGGGCTTTGAAGTACAGACATCCGGGGAGACGTAAAGGAAGAGCATTGTGCAGCCGCTAGAAAATCTGTAAAGCGCCACATCCTCCAGCACTTTAGGACAAGCATTTAGGGGCGGGTCCTACGGAAGAGTTAGGTTCCCCTGATAGAAATGCTCTCTCAGTCAGGCAAATGCAGATTTTTCAAATACGCTACAGAGCGCTGGGGGTCACACACGACTCGCACGTGGACCCACAGGACGGGAGGGAGGTCGCACACTGACCCTACTGACCACAAGTGTGAGACCAGTGATGTCTGGGAAGACCCTGCCCCGTGAGGCCTGGCACCACGTCAGAGCCTCGTCCTGCTGGGGTCCCTTCAGAGTGCTCATTCGATGCCCCCCACAGGGTTGCGCCGAGCTGCATGGCAGGGCCCTGAGACGAGGACCTGCCCGTGAGGCCCTCCTCTGCGGTGCTGGGGGGGCGGGTCTGCGGCATCACTCAGGTCCGCACAACGCAGTGCGAGCCCAGGGTAAGTGACGGACGCACGTTAATGCTAGTGCATCAGCACCGGCTTATTAATTACAGCAGATCGAACACAGGAGTGCAGCGTGTTGGTGATAGAAGAACCTGCCTGTGCGACTCCATGAACCACCTGCTCCGTTATACTATAAATCTGTTTTTAAAAGATTTTATTTTTTATTTGAGGGAGAGACAGGAACAGAGTAAGAGAGGGGAGAAGGTCAGAGGGAGAAGCAGACTCCCTGTGCAGCTGGACACCCGACGCAGGACTCGATCCCGGGACTCCGGGACCATGACCTGAGCCGAAGGCCGTCGCTTAGCCGACTGAGCCACCCAGGTGCCCCTTATTCTATAAATCTAAAACCCTACTGAGAAGACCGTCAGAATCTGCTGAGGGCACGAAGGTTGGGGGAGCGTGACACGTATGGACCAACAGAACGTATGCACTGGGTGTTTCTGGGTGGCTGAGGGCAGCTCCGGAAAGACTTCATGATCTACCTTTTCATTCCCTTTGACCTGGGTACCACACGCATGCATTACCTACTCAACAATAAATACGATGTAAAATTCGGTAACACAAGAATAAAGCCGCTGAAACAAAGCTAGTCCGTAGCTTCAGTAAAAGCAGAGTCCTGGGGAGCAGGAGAAGCAGAAGCAGACAAACCTGACTGAAGAACGGGGCGAGCCACACGCCCAACCCTTAGATGCGCTCGGCTGGTTTCTGTTCTTCTCTTGGCCCAGGGAACACCTCAAATATTGGTAAAGTCCAAAGGGCAGCCCAGATGTCCGACTTCTAAGCCACAGCGCGGTGGTCACACGGCACCCCCGGCTCACATGGGACAACCTGGCTGGAGCCGAGGACACGGCCGTGGTCTCTACGTTTCCTCGTCCGAGTCTGTCCTCTGGCTCACAGACGTTTCCACCCGTGGACGTGGCTGGCTCTTCCACTCGGCCAACGCCTCCCTTTTGGTGGGGACGTGCTCGTTCTGGCTGGAAACCTCCAGCCGCGGGAGACGGGGACGCCTCGTGAGAGACGCGCCAGAGGTGAAGATGCCGAACTGTCCCCATGACTGCCCAACCCACAGATTTCTAAACAGATCCAGAGGACAAAACTGAACCCAGTCCAGCAAGGCAGTACACAGGAACCTGCCGGTTCATGAACAGACCAGGGCTGCAGCGCACGGGCGGGAAGAGTGGAGAGACCGTTTCCGTGTTGGTGTCCGTGTTTTCTGATCTAATAAGGAAAAAACACCAAACTCCTGTTAGCGGATCATGTTATTTTATGGCGACAAGGCGACAAGGGGCCAGCTCTTTCTTCCTGACGGTTTTTAAAATGCTGTCGAACACGTCACTTTGGGGTTATGCTATTTCTTCTCTTCGTCAGACTGAATGCTGTAAAGACTTCAACATCATTCTAAATTTCTGGCAAGGAGCTCCAGGACCAAGAAGCACTAATGTCCTCTGTTTAGAGCCTCCTTGAACTATCAAGTGGCTCTCGTGGCTTCGTGGAAGTGGCAGAAAAATAACGCTTTAAGTTGAGGACGTAGTTCACTCCCAGGAGAGGGAAGGAGCCAGGCGGGCGCTCCCGCAGCTCGGAATGTGGCTGCAAAGCTCTTTCTGGGGCTAGCTCCCTCTGTTTCTCTCTCTTCAGCAGGTGCGCAGCCAGTTAGCTTCTGACTTTATTAGTGGGACTGAACTCATTGCAACCCTAGCCAGGGACGCTAACAGCCACTGTGCCCCGTGGGATGCTCCAATGGTCCCACCCGAGTCAGGGTGCAGGGTACGGAGTCAAGCCCGGCGAGCTGTGGATGCCCCTCGAGGCAGTAGGCTCGAGGACTCCCCGGGGCATTAGGTAAGCTGCAGCTGCCCTGCTAGGTCTGCTACGTCCAGTGTTTGCAGGTGGAAACCGGAACATGCCGTGATTGCAGGCACACCCAGCAGCAGCTACCGGCAGGGACACAAGCGTGACTGAGGACGGGAATGACCCGTCCCTGTAGCCCGTATCAAAGGACTGGTGGGTTGTCTGGAGTAGTTGCTGGAGAGCGGGGCAAGGTCGGGTCCCTACATCTCTGTTCCCCCGAAGTCTCTGGAATCTTCCTGCCCCTCTACTGCAGCCTGGCAAGGAAAGTTTCAAAGAGTCGGGATATAGGACCTTACGGGACACGTTGCCATCACAGTACCTCTGAGGTTAAAAGC
Organism: Mustela lutreola; assembly: GCF_030435805.1. Lineage (NCBI taxonomy): Eukaryota > Metazoa > Chordata > Mammalia > Carnivora > Mustelidae > Mustela > Mustela lutreola. The sequence goes on from NC_081301.1 coordinate 99,063,395, forward strand.
AGGGGAAGGTGGCACCAGGCAGCGTGTCCTGCGCCCTCCCTGAAGAGTGAGCCTGTGGGACGATGCCCGCCGCAATCCCACTCACCGGAGCCCGCACGGACACCTGCCGCAGCCGCCTCCGGGCACCCGCGTCTCTCCGGCTCTCTGGGGGGCTGCCTCCCGCACGCAGGGGCTCCCTCAGGCGGGAACGTCCTAGGGGCAGCCCTCCGCCAAATGGGGGGGCTGGTGCAGAAACACGCCCGCTTCCTTGTCCCTGGTGGAGAGATCCCGAGTTCACCGGAGGGGCCCCAGTGGAGAAGAGGCCGCGTCACTCCCCGTCACTGGCTCGTCCTTCCTTCCCTCCGGCTCACCCGTGAGCCGGGCGTCTCCGTCCAAATACAGATTCAGAGCCCGTTACCGCAGGCTGCGCTGCCGGAGGGAAGCCAAGTCAGAGTCCGGCGTCGGCTCCCGACCAGCCGGCTGGTGCAGAGTCTGCAGGCAGTGTGGGCGAGCGAACGGAAGCTGTCCCAGCAGGGTGGGACAGAGCCACACGAGCGGATCAGCTGTAAGTCATTCAAACGGAGTCCAGCCGAAGATGACACCAGGACAGAGACGCAGACCCCGGGGCGCTGACCCTGTCGGCCGTGAAGCTAACACCCCAAACTTTAGTCTGCAGCAGCGACGGGTCTGGCTGATGAGGACGAGGAAGACGGCCCGGGGGGCTCTGTCGGTTGAGCGTCTGGCTAGGTTTTGGCTCAGGTCGTGATCTCAGGGTCAAGTGTTCGAGTCCCGCATTAGGCTCCGTGCTCAGGAGTCTGCTTGAGATTCTCTCTCCCTCTGGCCTCCCCCCCAACTCTCGGCCTCTCTCTGCCTTTAATAAAAAAAAAAAAAAATCTTAAAAGCAAAAGAAAAGGATGACCTCTGAAATCAGAGAAGGAAAGGAATCACACCCAGTAGTGAGGCCAGCACAAGGCCGGCGAGAGCGTGCGCTCACAGCCACAGGGGCCGAGCATGGCGGTCGCTCGGAGGAACTGGAGTTTATGCAGAAAAATGTTACAGAGATAGTCACATTCTCACACCGAGCACAACACATTACCTTACACCTCCCCATGGACAGTAGCTCAAGATGGATCATGGGCTCGACTATAAAAACAAACAAAACAAACAAACAAACAAAAAAGCTATGAAACAGGAAAACTAGAGCTTCTTCAGGGTCTCGTGCTAGTCAAAGGGCTCCCAGATGTGGCCCAGAGGCATCGTCCGCAGAAGAAGAAAGTTGAAAAACAGGGTTTAACCAAAATTAAAAACTGTTGATTAATTTTCTATTACAAGAAGGATAAAGACAAGCTAGGGATAAGAAAAACTAATTGCAAACCTTATGTGCATCTAATCAGGAACTTGTATCTAGAATATATGAAGAACCTTCAAAATCCAACAATAAAGAAAAAACTACCATTACAAAATTGGCCAAAGAATTAAATAAATAAATAAATAAAAGAAAAATGGGCAAAATGCATAACACATCTTACCAAAAAGCATGCAGCGATGGCAAACACGCCCATGGAAAGATACTCCACGTTGTTATCCATCGGGGACACGACTTTAAGCCACGATCACCACACACCTGTCCCATCGGCTAAAACAGAGAACAGGGACCCCCCCCATGCTCAGGGGTCAGAGGGACTGGATCCCTCATGCACGGCTGAGCCGGATGAACGTAGAACGCAGCCGCCACCCTAAGAAATACTTGGGCAGCTCTTTCTAAACCTGAACGTGCCACTGGCACACGGCCCAGCATTCCATCCGGCGGCATTTCCTCCAGAGCAAGGAAAGCTTCTGTCTGCGCAAAACCTCGTACGCGAATACTCACTGGCTTTATTTGTAACACTCAGAAACTGGGAGCCACCACAGTGTCCATCAAGGGTGAGCGGTTAAGCAAACTGTGGTCCCTCCACACCTCTCCATCTCACTCAGCGGTAACGAGGAACAGGGTATTGGCCCACATGAGAACATGGACAGAGCTCCAGGAAGCTATGCTGAGTGAAAAAGAATAAAGCCAATCTCTAAAGGTTACATACATACAAACATGTGATTCCATGGATATGACAAAAGTATGCAAATAGAACAGGCGAGTGGATGTCAGGGGCCGGGGCGCAGTGGAGGGCAGTGGGTGTGGCTGCGGAAGCCATCCTGAGCGATCCGGACGGCGGGGAAAATGACCTGAGTCTTGCCCGCCTGGAGGCCAGCACCCTGGCTGTGACATTGGATCGTAGTTTTGCAAGATGTTCCCGTTGGAGGAGCACGCATCAAGGATTCACGGGGTGTCTCCGTGCTATTTGCTGCAACTGCACGTGAATTGGCAATTATCTCAAGATAAAAACATTTAACCTTTGGGGCGCCTGGGGGGCTCAGTGGGTTAAGCCTCTGCCTTCGGCTCAGGTCATGATCTCAGGGTCCTGGGATGGAGCCCCGCATCGGGCTCTCTGCTCAGCGGGGAGCCTGCTTCCTCCTCTCTCTCTGCCTGCCTCTCTGCCTGCTTGTGATCTCTGTCAAATACATAAATAAAATCTTAAAAAAAATTTAATCTTTAAAAATGGAACAAAACACACAGAGAAATGAATACATTTGGAAGAATTTCAACACCATGTTCATGCATAAAGGCAAGTATTTTACTGACTCTTAACACACATTAAAAAAAATGTTAAATGATTATGGAAGCCAGAGACTCAGTAAATAATCAGCTACTTAATAATCACAAACACCGTTTTTCAGTATCAGGAAGGTTTTTAATCCCCCCCGCCCCAACACTTCAGGAAATTCCGTCCTCAAAGCCTCAAATCGCTTCTACTATTGGAAACTAGAAGGATCTCACCGGCATTGGCCTGGGCACTCCGCTACGGGGGTCTGGGGAGGCTGGGGTCTGCACACCAGGTCTCTCTCCACCAGCTCCTCTCTGGTTCCGGGGAGGAGCGCAGCATGGGGGACATGTGGGTGTCGGACAGCCGCAGCGCTGGCCCGTAGGACTGGGCGCGAGGGTGACTGGGAACGGCCCAGAATCGGAGGGCGGAGGAGACTACGTGCAAGCTGAGGCTCAACCCGGGCAAAGAAGGGACAGAAACGAGAAAGAGCCTCCCAGCGCGGGTAAGAGGGCGGACTGGGCGGGCAGCCCTGGGGCCAGTGTCCTCGCCCCCACCGCCAGCTTCCCCCACAACATTCAGAAAATGGCGATCACAAGCCTCGTGACCCTGTCTTGTGGCAAGAAATGACACCAAGTAGGGCAGGTAAATACGTGCGCCGAGGCTCCTCCCACGCACACCCAGGAGCGACTCGGGGAAGAGCCAGGATGACGGCAAGAGAGCCCAGCCGGGGGAAGAGAAGGAGAGGCACTATCTGCTAGTTCAGAAACTGGAAGGGGAGGAGTGTTCTCAGAAGCGCCTCTGCTCCGTGGAGCGGTCGGCTGCTCTCCCAGCCGAGATAAAAGCTCTTTGAAAAGGCAACGGTTTGCTTAGAAAACATGCATTTAGAATGCCTTGCAATTATTGACGCTCTCATGAGATCTTGGCAGAGCCGGGTCCCCCTGGCCGCCCGTGTGTGCCCGCCGTGGGCGGCGTCTCGTTGATGAGGACGGGGCATAAAATGAGAGTCCGACGACCCTGGGCGTGGAACGCCCGTGATGGGAAGCAGATGGCCGCGGGACTGAGGAAGCGCGGAGCCGCACGGTTGTCCACCTCGCTGGCCTGCATCCTGTGTGTGTGTGTGTGTGTGTGTGTGTGTGCGTGCGCGCGCGTGTGTGTGTGTCCTTCCCCTCCCCACCCCTCAAACACTTCAGCTCAGCCGGGCAGCCGTCCAAATGATTCATATTAAATTCTAGCTATATTCAGCACAAAAGTCATCTAGCATCAGAGGATCAAAGCTACATCAACCAACAAGCCCCGGGGAATTGATAAGCAGCTAAAATTAGGTCATCGCCTAGCAGCGGCTTTTGATGGATGAAGTGAAATTTAGCCGCAGGTTTGCTATATAAAGATCGGTTACAGATCTCTTCCTGCAGCCGCAATGAACTCGCAACAAGCTATCAGGCCCCTGATGAAATGTTTAATCATCTGCGTTTCCCAAAGGACTGCGGCCGGATCCACAGGTTCCTTAGAAGAAGGTGCAGCTTTCTCAGCCCGAGCAGCGTAAATAAACGCATTTTCAGTCCCATGTCCACAGCCTGACCGAGGCTTCTCCCCCCTCCTCCAGGCGAATTCTGCAACGTGATTTTAATCAGTTTTAAAAGCTTTCTGTCCAACGCCTCAGCCTGCGAAGGCTGACCCCGCTCCGCGTTTCAAAGTTCCTCATCTCCTTAGAGCCAGCGCAAAGCCCGATTGCCGGGCCTCCCTCCATCTGCCCCAGGGACCTCGTTTCTGTCCTCTGCCACTTTATTTTTATTTATTTATTTATTTGTCGAGATGGAAGCTTTAACAAATTTACCATTACTGTTCTTAGTTTCGGGGTGGAATTTAGTGACTCATCAGTTGCCTGTAACACCCAGCGCTCACCACCCACCCACCTCCCCTCCAGCAGCCCTCAGTTTGCTCCCTAGAGTCACGAATCTCTTATGGCTTTTCCCCCCTCTCGGTTTTCCTCTTATTTTATTTTCCTTCCCTTCCCCTATACTCCGCTATTTTGTTTCTCAAATTCCACGTATGAGTGAAATCCTATGATAATTGTCTTTCTCTGACTGACCTATTTTGCTTAGCATAGTACGCTCTAGTTCCATCCACGTTATTGCAAACGGCAAGATTTCATTCTCCCTGAGGGCTAAGTAAGATTCCTTTGTACACATACACCACTCTTCCTTATCCAGTCATCTGCCGGTGGACACCTGGGCTCTTTTTATAGTTTGGCTTGTGGACGTTGCTGCTCTAAACACTGGGGGCAGGTGCCCCTTCAAATTATTACATTTGTATCCTTTGCATAAATACCTAGTAGTGGAACTGCTGGGGAATAGGGTAGCTCTATTTTTAACCTTTTGAGGAACCTCCATGCTGTTTTCCAGAGTGGCTGCACCAGCTCGCACCCCACCAGCAGTGTAGGAGGGTTCCCCTTTCTCCGCATCCTCGCCGACACCTGTCATCTCCTGACTTGTTGATTTAAGCCATTCTGACCGATGTGGGTGCTATTTCATTGTGGTTTTGATTTGTATTGCCCTGATACCAAGGGATGCTGAGCATTTTTTTATGTGTCTGTTGTTCATTTGTATGTCTTTGGAGAATGTCTGTTCATGTCTTCTTTCCATTTCTGAACCGGATTATTTGTCCTTTGGGTGTTGAATTTGATAAATTCTTTATAGATTTTGGATACTAGCCCTTTATCTCATACGTCGTCCGCAAATATCTTTTCCCATTCTGTCAGTTGTCTTTTGCTTTTGTCGACTATTTCTTTTGCTGTGTGGAAGCTACTGATGAACCTCCAGTAGCTCATTTTTGCTTTTGTTTCCCTTGCCTTTGGAGATGTGCTCACCAAGAAGTCATTGCAGCCAAGGTCAAAGAGGTTACTGCCTGTGTTCTCCTCCAGGATTTTGATGGATTCCTGTCTCACATTGAGGTCTTTTATCCATTCTGAGTCTATTTTTGTGTGTGGTATAAGAAAGTGGCCCAGTTTCATTCTTCTACATGTGGCTGACCAGTTTTCCCAGCACCATTTGTTGAAGAGGCTGTCTTTTTTTTTTTTTTTTTTTTTTCCCTATTGGACATTCTTCCCTGCTTTGTCAAAGATTAGTTGACCATTGAGTTGAGGGTCCATTTCCAAGTTCTCTATTGATCTCTGTGTCTGTGTTTGTGCCAGTACCGCACTGTCTTGAGGAGGACAGCTTTGTAACAAAGCCTGAGGTCTGGAATTGTGATGCCTCCAGGTTTGTTTTTCTTTTTCAACATCTCCTTGGCTATTCAGGGTCTTTTCTAGTTCCATACAGATTTCAGCATTGTTTGATCCGGCCCTGTGACAAATGCTGGTGGAATTTCGATCAGGATTGCATTGAATGTGTAGATCGCTCTGGGCAGCATAGACACTTGAACATTTTTTCTTCTAATCCATGAGCATGGAATGTTTTTCCATTTTTTGGTGTCTTCCTCGATTTCTTTCATGAGTGTTCTATAATTTTCAGAGTACAGACCCTTCCCTTCTTTGGTTAGGTTTATTCCCAGGTATCCTACAGCTTTTGGTGCAATTGTAAACGAGATTCCTTGATTTCTCCTTCTTTTGCTTCCTTGTTGGTGTGTAGTCATGCACCTGACTACTGTGCATTGATTTTACATCCTGTACCTTTGCTGAATTCCTGTTTCAGTTCTAGCAATGTTCGGATGGAGTCCTTCAGATTTTCTGCGTGGAGTATCATGTCGTCTGGGAAGAAGAAGCTTTTGACTTCTGATTTGGATGCCTTTTATCTCTTTTTGTTGTCTGATTTCCCTCTCACTTTAGAACCACACATCCCCTTCCAGAATGGGACAGTTTCCTCTCTTCGTTGGTTGGTTTCTAAGGGTTTGGGCTGGAGACCGTGTTGCATGGGGTCTGGGTGCCTGTGGCTGCACCTCAGCCTGCCTGGGTCTGGATCCTTCCCCACGGGCCGAGTTGGTGCTGCAGGAACCCACAAGGTCTGGGTCAGAGGTCGGTCCCAGCTCCCAGAGGTGGCCACAGCGCCAGGCATACCCAGCACCAGCGGCCGTGCCCAGGGACTGCTGAGCCTCCAAAGGTAAAGACTGCAGAGGCACAGTCGGGCCTGGGTGCAGGGGTGAAGGGGCTTCCGTGGGCTCAGCCGATCACAGGGAGGCAAATGGGCCTTGAACTTAAGAAAGGCTAAGGGCAGAGCCCCCTTGCGAAGAAGACAGATTCCAGCCGGGGGGGTGGGCCCTGGTGCTGCCCCTCCCTCATTCCAGGGAAGGGGATCCTCCTGTACTGGGCCCCAGGAGAGCCGGGTATGGGTAAGGCTTGGGAGACGAGGGCCCTGTGTTAGGGCTGCGCCCCACCTCCCTGACCAGGGCTTGTACAGCCTGGACTCCCCAGCATGCCACAGAGGGGACTGCCTTGCCACGTGCCAGGGTGGGCTGAAAGATGGTCCCAGGGAGCCGGCAGGGGGCAGCAGAGGTCAGGGAGGGACCCTCTGGACCTGCCCAGTCACCCCTTCCCCCCTCTTCCCTGCTGGCTCGTCACCTAAGGCCATGATTACTGTGTTATCCCAGAAGCACCACCAGGCCTGCCAACGGCTTTTCATCTGCAAATCTCATGCCACTTGCTTCCCATTCTAGCCAAACACCCGGACTGGCTTTGCTGGGATGATAAACCCTCTGGGGCAGGCCTGCTGCTATTCTATTAACCCAGCACGGCTGCTGAAATCCTACAGCTGTTCCCTGGCGAGCCCCTGGGGCAGGGACCCTACCAAGCGTCTGGTGAGGCGGCCTGGGTGGGGGGCAGCGGGAGCTCTCCTGGGGGAGCCCGGCTGACGCGGGAGCCGGCCGTTGGCAACAGGAACCACCGGACGTGTGCGCGCAGTGCTTGTTCTCGGCTCTGTGTCTGTGCCTGACTTGGTTAGGGTTCCCCGAGAAGCCACACTTGGATAACGTTCCCGTACTTGAAGCATATCAGGGGGGTTGTTCCCAGAGCTGGAGCAGGACGCAAGGCCGGGACAGGGACAGGAGACAGGTCGGGGAAGGCAGGAAGAGAGCCCGTTGTCACAGCTGTGGCCGGGGTGACTCAGCAGAATCGGGACCCCCGGCGCCAGGGAGGGAAGTCGCCGGAGGGTGTGTAAGCTGCTCCGGGCCCCGGTGGAAGGTTGGCCGGGCGGGGGTGGGGGCATGACCTGCAGGTGTCCCGGCCCTGCCGGAATGTGGGGCCAGAGTGGGGTGGCAGGCCCGCGCTGCCGGGAGTGGGGCTGTGGGGGGCTTGCCGGCAGCCCTAGCTGCTCCAAGAGTAGGTCCTCAGAAGCACTGTTCCAAAGCTCCGCTCTGAGCCCCAGGTCGGGGGGGGGGACGACCTTTCTGTTCGTGTCCATGGCCCGTCGTGTGCATCTTCCACACAGCAGGTGCTGAGGTCATGCCACGGGGGACGGCGTGCCCGTGGGTGGGCCCCTCCACCAGAGGCCTATTCCCTGCGGCCTGGAAATCACAGCAGGTGCATTTAGGAGTCACCTTCGTCTACCGCGCAGATGGTGCGAGCCGGGGCAGCGGACTCCGTCCTCCACAGTGGCCACACGCGTGGGCTTAGGCCATGCCACCAGTGCTCCTTAGGGTGCGACGCCAGCTTCCTCGCGAGAGCTGGCGTCTATACTCTGTCCCGGGATGTACGGTTGAAGCCTAAGTCCCAGGACCTCCGCCTGTCACTGTGTTTGGACACGGGGTCTTCGAAGAAGTAATTACATTTAAATAAGGTTGTTGCCAGGGGGGACAGTCAAGGTGACCGGTGTCCTTATGAGGGAAGAAGTCGGGACGGAGGTGCAGGCGGAGGAACATCCGCGTGAGGACACAGGGTGCAGACAGCCGCGGGCTGCAGACAGAAGGCTCAGCCCCAGCGAGCCCCTGCTCACACCGCATCCCCGGACATGTGGGCTCCGGGCCACGCGGCGGGGAACGCCTCCGTCCGAGCTGCGGTCTGTGGCACTTGGATCTGCAGCGCCGGCAAACTCCTCCCTAGCCGGGGCACACTTGGTCCCGGCCTCACCAGCAGAAGGCCGCGCAGGCGACTCTGTGACTGCGGGTCTAGGTCGGCTTCCTGTCTCTCCAGGTCTAGGTCGGCCACCATGCTGTGTGGGGCCCCAGCTCGCCAACATGGGGAGACCCCAGCCGAGGGCTGACAGCAATCACCAGACGCTGGGGGACTGAGGCCACGGGGCACCCCAGGCCCCAGACTCAGGGTCCTTCGGTTGAGGTCCTGGGCATGGTGGAGCAGAGCCCAGCGACCCTCTGCGCCCCGTCTGAATTCCCAGTCTACCCAGCCTGTGGGCATAGTGGCGAGCGGCACCATAAAGCAGCCTCGGTTCACCAACAAGAACACCCGCGAAGAGAAAGTCGTGACTTTCCAAGGTCACAGCTGGAAGGAGGCGGGCGCGGGCAAGCGCCTTCCCTGTGAGGAGTGGTCGTCAAGGGGCTCTTGCCGAGATGGAAGCTCGCCCAGCCAGCGGCCCGGGGGAGGCCCCTCGCGTGCGCACGCCGGCTGTCCGCCCGCCACAAGGACGCTCCCCGCGAACTGTGTAAGCGAATCTGCTGGCCGAGCTCCAAGCAGTGGCATATTTATTGAAAACATTCCTCCCCAAAGAGACGGCCAGAACTGATTCTCAGCCGACGGCGTCGGACCCCTGTGCCAGCCCCGTCTTGGCAGCATGGTGGGGTTTCTGATCACTGGCAACGCTTTTAGTCCTTCCACAATTATCTTCGCAACCTGATATAATACACTTAAATCAGCAGACGCAGAATCATCACTCGGAAGCTTTATCTGGTGTCCTCATGCTGCGAGAGCCGAGGGAAGCAGCATAATTATACCAGTTTCCTTTTTCTTGCTCTCTCTGCATCTCCAAATTCTTGCTAATTATATAATTATCTCTAAATTGTCATGCTGGAGCGTTTGCGTCCCGCTCCCTATCTGGAGTTTCCACGCGCGCCGCCTGCGTGTCTCTCTTTGGGCAGACGCGGTGCCCGCCGCCCGGTGTCCGGTCGCAGCCCTCGAGCAGGGCGGCTGGCGCGGGGTCCACCAGCAGCTGCTTATCGGCGGGGCTCCCGGGGCCACAGGCGCCGAGTCCCTGCTTGTTTGCTGTTTTCTCGTCCCTGACTAGTTGGCAGCCTTCCGGGCACCACCCCTCGCCTTCGGGGGTTTCCCACAAAGGACACATTTTTCCTTAGCTTTGACTTTCATGGAGATGCACAGGCTGGATTGTTCCTTTGACTTTTAGCCATTTTGTGTGCATGTTGTTCACCTGTCCTGGGTTTACGAGCCCAGACCCTTCGCGGGGTCTCTGCTGATTATGAGCAGCGGCTCTGCAGGTTCTGCTGGTGGTGACCAGACACAGCTGAGGGACGGTGCTGGAACGGATGGGCAGGGGAGCAGGGATGTCTGATGCCCAGCTTCCACCTGTCCCTGCCAAGCACCGCACCCTGGGGCCTCTTTACCCGGATGGCTGGGGTCGCTAGTGCACCGTAAAGCCTGAGCTGTCCACGGTGCAGGCTGCCCTCACCTCTCTGTCTCTCGGCCGTCCCGCAGTCTGACAACAAAGGACAGCTGTGGCTGACCAGTCGACTGCAAGCCCCCTTCTTCCAGAGGGCCCTGGAGTAGATCGCGAGCCCCCTGGCCCGCCACAGTCTCCCGCGTCTCGTGCTGCTTCTCGTCCTGCTGCTAGAATGGCTCTGCCGAGAGCTCTCCGGGAAGATCATGTCCTGGTTTCAGTCCTGCTACCCACGTAAGGGCCCTGCTTGTTTCCTGCAGCAGCTTCACTAATTAGAAGAGATTAACCTTGGATAGAAACACAGCCTGAACGTGTGCAAATCATATGAAACAGTGACTTTCACAGTGGGACAGAGGGCAGCCTAAGGGACTTATGTCTGTGAACAGCTGTGCCCTCAAGGCGATCCCCAGGGCTGTTCCACCGGGACGGGGCTACTGATGTCCTGGGTTCGCAGGGACCCATACGGGTCACAGAAAGGTCATGGGTGGGATTACTGCTCTGTTTCCCCAGCTCCCAGGGAATCTCAGTGAGGGGCTGGGGTCTGGAGTCCTGATCTGTACTGGAGTATGTGGCCTTCGGGTGGTGACCGTGCCTGCTTTCCTCCTGAAGTAAATGGGAAAGTGAACTCAGGTGAAGTCAAAGTCATGTGTCACCTTGGGTCGCAGGTGCCTCCAAGAAGTTTCAAACCAGAAGAAGCATCTTCAGAGGCAGAGGGAGACAGAGAATCCCAAGCGGACTTCCCAGTGGGTGCAGAGCCCACCGCGGGGCTCCAATCACACTCCTGAGATCTGACCTGAGCTGAAATTCAGAGTCGGACCCTGTGCTCGCTCCGGCAGCACATATACAGAGTCGGACCCTAACCTCCTGAACCCCCAGGCGCCCCCGCTCTAACTGTTCTGAAGGGCACAATTCAGTGGCCTTTCGTGTGTTTACACTGTTGGGCAACCATTTCCACCCTCTAACTTCAGAGTATTTTCATTACTCCAGAAGGAAGCCCTGTGCCCTGTGAGCCTCCTTCTGACCTGCGGTCGGGCTCCTGCCCTCACCCGGTGACCTCAGGACCACACACAACCCCAGCGCGCGTACACCGGTTGCTCCCCACCGCCTGGCCTCCCAGCAAACCCTGGCTCCCAGGCACCCCAGAAACCTTTTTAAGAAGGAAAGGCAAAGGGGCTGCCTGGGTGGCTCCGCTGGTCGTGCACTGACTCTTAATTTCAGTTCGATCATGATCTCAGGTCATGGGATCGAGCCCTGCGTCGGGCTCTGTGCTCAGTGGGGAGTCGGCTCCGAGATTCCCGATGCTTCTGCCTCTATCCCCCACCCACTCTGTCTCTCAAATAAATACATAGGTAAATTTTAAAAATGAAGGAAAGGTATAATATGGTTTATAAATATTTGTTCCTAAAATCCTCAATTTTTGAAGGCAGTTTAATGCTCCCTGGAACTTTACTGTATACGCACTGACCTGAGCAGATGTACGTGTGGACGTCGGTATGTGTCTACAGGTTTCTGCAGCTCAAATACACGGTCTGAGAGTTGCTTTTTAAGAATGTTATTTATCAGATATTAGATTCCGCTGAGTCCTGTCTTCCCCTGACTGTCAGGACAGAGCTGGACCTCGTGTCCCTGTGCGAGCAGGTGGGCTGGTTCGCACGTACGTGCAGGGGTGTGGAGTCTGAACTGGGGGCACAGGACTCAAGGACACACTGGGTCCCCACACACAAGCTGACACGGGAGCGCACAGACTGGGGCTCTGAGCAGGGCAGCGGGTCAGGAACAAGCAGTGTCCCCGCCCTCTACCGACGGGACCTCGAGATCGCCGAGAGAAACGCAAGAATTCGTGTTTCTCGTGTGTCTGGGGTTTCGTTAAGGTTTCTTTGCTTTTCTTTCTGGGGAGGCTGCATCTCACCTGCCCGTGGGAAGTTCTTCCACAAACCTGCCTGGTAATGAGTTTTCTAAGTTCAATCAAAGTATGCCGCCTTCCCACCAGAGCCTTCGGGGGGAGTATGAATGGACAGGCTCCCAGCGCCGGATTGCCAAGCCTCACGCTGTCCCCCAGTTCTCAGGGCACCTACGTTCTTGCTGCGTTTCGAGGGATCATGGGGCCAAGAGCTCAGGACGTCCAGCTGGGCTGGGCAGCTGCCACAGTCCTTTGCAGATGCGACAGCTCCACAAGTCACCCCAAGGGCCGGTCAAGGGGTGTGCCCGTGCCGCCGAGCGCAGGATAGACTGACAACACGGTAAGAGCCGCACAGAGCACGAGGCAGAGCGCTGTCCAGAGCCGTGAGGTCACGGTCACAGCACCAACGTGGTTTCCGTGTTTCCTCCTCTTTATATGTACTTCTCTGTGAATGGGAGTTATTTGTGGCAAATGAATATTTACCTCCCAAAACGAAACCCGCATGAGAGATGGATGCCACAGCCCAGAGAGGCATATGAAGAAGTCATCCTCACTAGGTGTGTGTCATGCGTTCACAGACCCCTGCTGCCAGTACCCGTGTTGCTTAGTCGTGGGAAATCGGAGATCTGAGCAGAGTGTTTGTGAGTGGCGTATACTGAAGCCAGTGAGACGGATGGACGGATGGACCGATGGACAGATGGACTGATGGGCAGATGGACCGATGGACCGATGGACCGATGGACGGATGGACGGTGGACGGTGGACGGTGGACGGTGGATGGCGGTGGATGGAGGGAGGGAGGCCTGACGTGTGATGGAGCAGACGCAGCAAACTGTTACTCGCATCGTCTGGGTGGTGAGGGTACCGGGTCCCTTTTAGCTTTTCTCTAAGTTTGCAGTTGTTTGTCATCGGTGTCGGAGAGAAAGCCTGTGGCCGAGTGTCCCTCACAGTTTCGTCCTTCACAAACCCAAGGAGCTTGTTAAAATCAAACCCCTGCCCCCGCCAGGCCCCCATGCGAGTTTCTGGGAGCGAAGACAGAGCCGCCGTTGGCACCCCGTGCCGCACTTCTTAGGGACCTGGCGTGTTCAAGACACGGGACAGAAGTGCCCGGGGAGCACTCACCCCATACACCAGGCGCAGCCCTGCCTCTCAGCACAGGAGCCCACAGCGGCTGTCTCCAACGAGCGGCTGTGGGCCCGACAGCTGGCCGCGGTGCCGGGGAGCAGGCCGCCAGCCTCCAGCCTCTGGGGCAGCAGAAGCCTTCCCCTCGGACATCGGACGGTGGGGAGGTGCCCCGCAGCCACACGTGCGAATTAGCACCATGAGCCGACCCAGGAAACAGCCGGACAATGCTGAGGCTCCCCACCCAGCCCCTGCGGCCGACCCTGCAGAAAAGATGTACAAAGAAACAAAATGCCAATGTGGGTCTGTACCCAGGAATGTCATGCTGTGTGACCCTAGGGTCAGCTGTCATCTGCAGGGCCAGGAGCCAAATATTAGTACGGGCCCTGCTTCAAAAATTGTTAAGAATTTCAGAATGGGGACAGCGGAGCAGGAAAACCAGCCCCGGCTGCCTCCAGGCGTGGGGCCCCGAAGCCGGCCCCGGGAGGCGTGTTCCGGGGGCTACAGCCACGGAGCCAGCGACACAGGGCACTTGAACGTTTGTGCTTTTGAAATCCATTATCTGGTCCAAAATTATACACATCCCCACCATAATCCCAGGAACAGCCTGTGTTTCCTAATTAAGTCACCGGCTCCACATGGTGTGTTTTTCACCTGAAGTGTGGCGGACAGGTTCTTGGTGCACCGCACACATGTCTCCCAGGCACCCAGGAGGCCTCTTGGTTCTAGAGGAACAGCGAGAAGGGGCAGAGTCTCCACATGGAAGTGACAGAGAAGGAAAGACACAAGTCTGATGACCACACGTCGCCCTGCGTTTGGGGGCAGAGGGGCCGGGCTGGGGGCTGCACTGGGACCTCTCACCATTTTGAGATTCCCGAGCTCTCTTGTTTGACCCTGAAGGGTTAATTGTGCAGGCCGTGTGCGTCCTGGGCTGTGGGGTGAGGACGTTTGAGCCCGTGGTCCCCCACGAACCTTCCCCTGTCCCTGAGCGTGCGCCCCGGACCCTGAGCCCCCCAGGCTACACGTCCCGGTGCCCCTAGCCCTCGGGAAGGACAGCCCCACGGTGCCGGTTCTCCGCTGGGTTCGAGGCTCCGAGGGCAGTGGGCTCCAGACGCACAGTGTGAGGCAGGTTTGTAGTAAGATCGGCCAAGACGAGGTTAGGGACGGGCTCCCTGGCCTTTTTCTCGGAAGAACCAGATTCCCCGAGGACGAGGCAAGCGCGGGGCCTCCGCGTCGGTCACGCAGGCCCTCCTCAGAGCCCTGGACGATGAGCCAGAAGTGTCGAGTAGGGCCGCGCCGGAGCCCTCAGCAGAGCGCCCGCAAGTGGGACACGCCTACGGCCTGTGGCTGCAACGCCGCGGAAACGTTTGCCGGGACCCTGCACAGGCACGTGTCGCCTCGAGCCGCGGCTCCCTCCTTGGACTGGCTTTGGTGGGGCGGCTGGAGAGCCAAGGCCGGGGGGCGCCGCTCGCGCTGCTGGGGGCGAGTGTCCGGATCCTTCCCGGGGCCCCAGTGTGGCTCCCCGAACTGATGCTCCCCCACCCGCTCCCAGCCTAGGGACCCCTGCGTTCACACCTCACGAAGGTCTACTTCACCCCCTCACCAGCAGTGCTGCGGCGCAGAAACACCCGGGGGCCTGGCGCGCTCAGACACTTGGATGTGAGCCGCGTGGCCGGCGGCACAAACGCTCACAGGGCAGGAGCGAGGTCAGCACAGAGAGGGCTGAACACACGACACACGCCGCAGAGGCCCGAGACACACACGCAGGCCCCCGGGCACACACGGGAGTGCGCACAGGCACCCGCTCAAACACGCCGGCTGACAATGCTCACAGGATTTGCACCGTCGCCGCGGGAACCTCAAAGCGGGACTGTGGCTGGCTCTGGGGACGCAAGTGGGACCTGGCTGGCCAGGTGGAGGCGGCCGGGGGCGTTAGGAAGGACACCTCGCGCCCATGCCGGTGACGTACATCCTCTCCACGGCCCCCGGGAGATGCGGTCAGAACGACTCAGTAAGCAGGCTTGGGTAGATCAAACGGGCCCGGGACCGACCCAAGGTCGGTGGCAGGCCCAGTGTCTGGACCAGTGACGTCCAGGTCTGGCTTACCTCCCCCACACGCTGGAAATGAAGAAGGAAATCACGCGTTCCTGTGTGTTCTCTGCCACTAGTCACTGGCCACGTGCTGGAGGAGACGCCCCGCTGGGTCCTGCTGGGAAGCGTTGGCCGTGGAGCCATCTGTGGTCTCCTCGGAACAGAGACTGAGCCATGGAAGGCTCCGGGCTGCCCCGCACAGGCACGGAACCCTCTGGCCTCTTCTCCTTCTAGAACCGACCGTCCATCTTCTCCAGAGGAAAGCTGCTCACTCTGGACAGCAGAAGGGTGTCGAGGTCGCAGGAACAGGCTTCGACCGAGCACATGGCCTACGGTTCCTGCAGAGAACCAGGCTCCGAATCACGCAGCGAGGACGTTAAACGTCATAGTAAGGACATGAGTGTCACATGCGTGACGTTGGTGCAAGAGTCTCTCTCGGTTGAGCCCTGGGCTGCACCCCTTCCGGTGTCCGAACCCTGCGCAGTGCGGGCGACCTTTGTGCCTGTGTTGCGCTCAGGAAATTAGGGAGTAGGGATTGTCAGATGCGGCGCACTCCGCCCCCATGCTGCTCCCCTTCTCACGGCTGCATGCCCGCCGCGGAGGGGGACAGCCGGGTCGCCATCCGACGCGGATCTCACGGCTCCATCATCGTGAACGCACACTCATGACCCGCTCAGTGCCTGTCTGGTTACCTTCCCGCGCCGGCCCCCGAGCAGCGCTCCCAAGCCCAGGCCCGTGGTGCCGGCAGGGAGGACCGCGGCTCTCCGGGGCGCCCTGCGGGACAGGCGTGGACACCTCAGCCCTTGCCCCCCTCCAGAAGACTGAAAGTCACCTCCAGGATGGCGGAGGCTGGGGCGGGGACTCGGGTGGCGGCAGAGCCTGAGGTCCTGCCGGGACGGACCGAACACCAGTGGCAGGAGATGCCCCGCCCCGGGGGGAGAGTAGCCGGCGGGCCCACCTTCCCGCTTGTGCAGCATCTACGCGGGTAAAAGACAACATTCAGCCCGGCAAGCTTGCCAATCTAACTAGCATTGTCCGACGCCGATTCGTGACCAGGCGGCGTCCCGTCCGGCGAGCCAGCGCTGGAGCAAGGGCGTGCAGGTCACGAAGGTTTTCTTGGGCCGCGGCCGGGCAAGGAGGTGCGAGCGAGAGGACGCCTTGTGCGATGCCGGGACGGCACTGGGGCGGGGAGCTGGGCCATGACGCCTGTGCCGTTGGGATGATCTCAGCAGCGCCGCCCGGGAAATGTCGGACGGTGAAAAGGTCACATTCCTGGGAGAGGCCGAAACTGTAATTAAGTCCGGGTTTGTGGTCACGGGGAGCGAATGACCCCATTTGTGCGTGTTGTTTCCTAACGTGTGTGAGTCAAGAGGAGCTCCTGCCCGGGACAGGAGGCCGCGTCCACGGGCCTGGAGGACAGAGCTGAGCGGAGGACAGGCTTTGGTCTGGGCAGGAAAGGCGCACACGGGCCCTGGGAGCAGGGGCAGGGGGCACAGGCGGTCTGGAGACCCTAAGCCCGTGGGGACTTCCGTCCAGCACCCACCCGAGGCTGGACGTCCAGCTGGAAGGGACTGGGCCGTCTCTGCTCCGCGTGGGGCAGCCTCCGGTAGCCTTTAGGACCTCGTGGGAGGTGCTCCCGAGGGAACCCAGGGGTGAAGGAAGCGCGGGGCCCGGGCCGGCCGGCCCTGCCAGCAGGAGAGTCGGCAAACGCCGCTCAGCCACAGTGGAGGGTGAGTCTGACGTGTCCCGTCGGCTCCGCCCCGCGTCCTGCATGGCCTTTCTGTGCGTCCCCAGTTCCGGGGTCTCCCGTCAGCAGACAGGGGAGGGGAGGAAGAGCGGGGAGCCCCGTGAGCTCGGGGTTCGCACGGAGTTGGCCAGCCCCTTCCCAAGCGTGTGAGGGAAACAAGCCGGAGTCCGCAGTGAGGACGTGAGCGCGGGAGGGCCGTGCTGTCCAGGGGGCTCTTCCCGGAGCTCCACGAGCCCCAGGCCGGACACAGGTGCAGGTGAAGCGGAGTCCGGCTCCCCCTGGGCGGGAGGGCGGGTCCGGAGGGGTCACCTCCCGAGGATGCCTTCCTGCAGGCGGCCCTGGTTGGGGCCTTACCCTGCCGCGCGCCACGGGGTGACACGGGCCACGCGCACGGATCGAGCTCAGGATTCCCGTCCGAGCGGCAAAGGGGACTTTCTTCTGTGGTGTGACCCACCCCGGACTCCTCCAAGGGCTCGGCTCGCGGAAACACCGCAGACCCACGACCGGGAGGCAAACCAGCCAACCTGACTTCCCCA
The DNA here is from genome assembly GCF_030435805.1 of Mustela lutreola. Taxonomy (NCBI): domain Eukaryota; kingdom Metazoa; phylum Chordata; class Mammalia; order Carnivora; family Mustelidae; genus Mustela; species Mustela lutreola. The sequence goes on from NC_081301.1 coordinate 99,080,959, forward strand.
CCCCGTGGCCTCTTTCCTCTCACTCGGAGGCCGAGCCAGTGCGCTCAACGGGGGAGGGGCCCGGCGACCTTCTCCCTCCTTTCCGACAGGCCGGTCTGAGTCCCGCGCGGCCGCACTGTAGAGGCGACCAGCCTGTCCTGGGGAGGAGGAGGCAGGTCCCCTCTGCCCCCGAAGCTGGCGGCCGGTGCAGGGGCTGTTGTTTCCAATTTAAATTCTCATTTCTTATTCTATTTTGAGATTCTCCCGGGGCTTGGGGAATGTCGAGACGTGCCGGTTGTGAAACGCGGAGTACAGACCGGTCACGCCGGCTGGAGGCGGGGGCAGCGGGATGGACACCCGCCCCTCGGCAGGCCTGGCCTCCAGCACTGGGGAGAGAGCACGCCGGCTGGCGGGGAAGACGCTGCGGGGCACTCGCGTTGTCGAGGCCGCCTCCGGACGAGGCCCAGCTCCCGGCACGGACAGAAAGTAGGGCAGGCAGCCGGGCTGGAAATGCAGCGTGTCTGTGCGGCTGTGGAGCCACCAGACGCAGCCTAGCTCGGACAACGGGTCCATTCGGGAAGGCCAGCTGCTGAAGAGGTCACCCGACTCAGAAAGGCGGGGCCGGGAGCTGACAGAGGAGGGGGGCCGGGCAGAGGAAGGCTGCCCCGAGATCTCATGGAAGCCCGAGCTCGTGCGGCAGAGCGGCGGGCCTCAGTAGGACCGTCCGGACCCCTCGTGTACCCTTCCCTGGAAGGCGTCTCACACATTTAAAGACGTTTCTCTACTCTCCTCCCCCCGTGAGGCTCTGTAGTGCATTTCTGGCTCTTCTCCTAACGTCTTAGCTGTAGAAAGGGCATTTCCGTCTCTAGGGACCCCCTGGCGTTCCTCTGGCATTCGGCCGATTGGGGTGGGCTGGGTTATCGGATTAACACCGACGGAGCGCCAGGGAAAAGGGCATTCGGTGTTTTCTTGGCTCAAAGAGAAATCGTGAAGTCAGCCTTGATGCTGCCGACAACGTTCCCGGTGTCCTGGGCCAGACCCCGCGCGGAGAGAGGCGTCTCTCGGAGTCTCACCCAGGTTCCGCGGCCCCGAGGGCCGCCCAGGGCCAGCCTGCCCTTGGGGTCCCGCTCACTGCCGGTCGCCCCCCAACCCCGGGGTCGCAGCCCTGCCTCACCGCCGCCGGGGCTCCCCCAGGACACGGAGCTGAGAGGGTCTCTCTTCCAACTCTCCGCAGGCCGGGAGACAACGAGTCAGGAAGCGGCAGGATCCGATTGCTTGAGGAGAAACTGCTGGAGGTTTTCAGACAAGTCCGGCGCGCTGTGTACGTCAAGTCACCGCTTGTGTCTACTTGGAGTATGAATTTCCATGTTACTAGAGTTTCTTCTTTCTTGAGAAAGTGCTAAATATTTAAAGTTTAAAGTGGCCAGGAAAGTCATAATCTTACATTCAAAAAGAATCTCATTCTGTTCTAAAATTAGAGGTGGAGAAAGTCCAGAGAATCAGAACCCGTCGTTTCAGTGAGGATTAATGTTGGATCAAGTCTCGGCACTGGGTCCTTTCTCGCTCGTTTTATTGATTCCCGACAAGCCCTCGCCTCCACCCAGAGCACAGGTCATAAAGGGGGTCCCAGAGGCGGGACGGTCTTCCCAGGACACTTCTCGCGTGCGGGGAACGGGCCGGGCCCCGTCGGGATGCACGGTGCCGCTCCGGGAATGTCAGCTGCGGCGCAGCGGGTAATTACACGCTTCTGCCGTCGGAAGAAGCATTCAGGAAACGGGCCTCAGGCATATCCAGTTCGTTGAAACACTAAGGATGTTCCCGTCCATGGTTTGGCCTCCGCCTTGGCACCGGCGACTTACTATAGCATCGTCATTCTTCTGTGGGGTCAGGATGCTAACGGGGGAGCTGAAGAACTCGTGGAAATGCGCCAAAAAGAAGCACCTGCATTTGGTGCGGAACAGCTCTCGACAGGAGCAGCAAAAGCACAGTATTCTCCATTTTATCGGAGGCACTGAAGGGCACTTGAAAAAGAACCATGAATAGACCCTCACGCCCAAGACTCAGGTAATGTACTAGTGTCCTGAGCAAGTCTGGAAAGCTGTGCTTCCAGGCCCACCCGCTGGCCTCGGGGCCACCGTTCACCGCCGGGCGCTCTGGGCCGCACTGGGCTGGGCCAGGCCCTGGCGGGTGTAGACGTGTGGACTGCACACGTGACGCTCCCCACACTTTCTTCGCCGTGTTTCCTGGAGCTCGCCACGTGTGCAGATGCGATTCCTTATGTGAACGAAATGTGATCGACTTAACACTTGGCTCCTGCTGACAAATGTTCAGGTTGTTCCTGATCCAATGGCCCCCAGACCCCGCCGCTCGTTTGAATGTGCGGTTCCCTGAGACGTGGGCATCTTCATACGTGATTATCCCCGCGTGTGTGCTTCATTATCTGCGAATCACCTACTTATCTCGCCCCTTTTTTGTTGTTTTTTAATTTCCCTCCTTGCAGGGTTCTGACCATTTCGTAGGCACTCTTGATATATTCTGGATATTATTCCTTTGGTTGCTCAGTACTTTCTCCCTATCTGTTCCTTGTCTTTTCCAAACGTTTCGGAACGTTTCTTCTGTTCCTTATTTTTCATACAGAGGTGATCTCCCGCTTGCCAACTCAAAAAACAAAAAATCTTGTTTGGATTGTGATTGAAACAGATTTGTGTGATTTGGGAAGAACTGCAATATTTACGACACTGAGATGTGCCTCCAGAAGAACAGCGTCTCGGTACTGACCCAAACCGTTTCTCTGATAGACGGCCTCTGCCAAGTCATGGAAACATTTTCTGTTAATTCAACTGCTCACTTATTTAGGACCGCGGCTCGATTCCTTCAGCGGTGAGGGGACCCCTTCGCGGAGCCACCGCAAGCCCGTCACACACAGTGCTCAGAGCTCTGGCCACACTCACTGCCTGTCCTCGTGACCAGCCTCACAGGCCAAACGAAGCCCTAGAAGCTTCCGCCGTCAGCCCTCACAAGCCAACCACCTGAGCACCCATGGGAACAACAGTCTGGAAAGCAGCCGTCTAGAGATACACAAAGTACAGGCAAACGATTGGCGAACTGGGCAATGGTGTGTGCGTCTGTCCGTGTCTGCATGTGTCCCTGCTTACATGTTTCTTCTGTGTTTATGTGCTTGGGTACCTGTGTGTGTACCCAGGTGTGTGTGTATCTGGTGTGTGTGTGTGCACCGTGCGTGTGTGTACCTGGGCATGTGGAAGGGCATCTGACTGAGCACATGAGCGCACACGCGCGTGTGCACGCGTGTGTACGTGTGTTGGGGAACGGCGCACGGACGGCATGCGCGTGTGCACGCGCATGCACGTGTGTTGGGGAGTGCCACACGGACGGCAGAGAGCGTCTCCTTCTGCAGCCCAACGTCAGCCGCGCAGTGTCTCGGCTTCCAGCAGTCTCTAACCCCTGCGTCAAGCGCAGCTTTGCTGGTGTCGCTCACCCAGTGTGCAGAGGGACGCCCGGCAGTCCCTGCAGAGTTGGTGTTAACACAGACACTGCATTAGCGGGACCGGCCGGAGTGTACTGGTCTCTCAAGAGACGCTGCAACACACCCCTGAGACACTTAGACACATACGTGTCCCACATTTGCATAAAGCCCGAGACAACCCCGGCATGTGGCCCACAGTGGGGGATGGGAGGCACGCTTAACATTTCTTCAAATAAAAAATTTATTCCTAAAATATGTATGGATTGGTGTCCTAAATCACTTTAGCATCTAGAGAAGAATCGGTCCGTTCACCGCCTCCCACAACATCCGTGTCCTGCGGCTGCGATCCGCCTTGTTTCCATCAAGCCGGCACGAGTGAGGGGCTGTCCCCTCAGACCAACTGTCTCCTGAAAGCACTGGGAGACTGAATTATGATCTGATATTCAGGACTTTCTGTAATTGTTGAAGCTGCTTCTAGGAAGTCGGACAAAAGTCCGACGATGGTGTTTATCGTGTCCTTCCTTAGTGGGACAGACTCGCTCGTCCGGGCAGACGCGTCAGCGCTCCCGGTGCAGCCCGGAGCGCCGCACAAAGCAGGTGGGCTTAGCTGTGGTGCTGCTGCCGCGTCTGTGTCTTAATGAAAATATCCGCCCGGTATGCGGACCTCCACGCCCACAGAAGGGTCCGGCTTGTCGTTCGGCGCTGTTACACAAGGTGCCGCGCGCTGGGTGGCTTCTTTCCCCCCGTCCTGGAGGCGGTAGTTCCAGGGTCGGAGGGGAAGCGGGCACCTCCTGGAGGGCACAGTCCCATCACAGGTCCCCACCCTGTGGCCTCACCTCATCTATTGCCTCCCAAGGCCCCCACCCCGCCGTGACCGTTGCTCTGTGGAGGTAGGGTTCGACACATGAAATCCGAGGACACAGACTTTCAGCCCATGAGAGGCTCCAAGCCGGTGGTGGGGTCTGCTCCGGCAGACAGACACAGGCCTCCCTCGAGCCCCCTCCACAGGCTCGGCTGTAAGGCAGGGCACTAACCAGCTTTCCCCAAGCAAGCTAGCTCGGCCGGTGGCCAGGGAGCTGCTGCCCACCCCGGCCCCCCACGGCCGCACCCAGAGCACGCGGCGTTCCCGAGAGGCCCCGGCCACGGCTCCAGGAAGCGCCTCGCAGGCCGTCTGCAGCGGCAGGACCCACAGCGCTCTGCCCCTGAGCCTGCGAGGCCAGTGCTCAGCCAGGCACCTGTGCCCACGCGGCCACGACCAAGCGCTTCTCTGCAGGCCAGACACCGCGGTGAGGGAGCCCCCGGGCCCCCGGGCGGGCACCTCAGCAATGCGGGGCTCGGCCTCCCGGCCTCTGCCCTCAGGGGACAAGGGGGACGCGAGGAGCTGCGTGCAGACGGGGGGGGGGGGCACGCTGGAAGCCGCGCAGAGGGGCCACCAGCAGCAGACCAGCCGTTCCCACGTGCTTGCTGCTGTGACGTCGGGAGGCAGCGCTCCGGCCGGGGAGACTGAGCCAGGGTGTGTGCAGCCATCAAGACCCCCCCGTGGCTACGTGCACCCGAACGAACGAGCTCCACCTGCACACCCAGAGCCCGCACGGTGCCAGCGGAGGCCCGACCATCTCCGTGGGGCAGGCGGGGCTAAGCAGCCGCTGTGTCACTGGCATCAGTGAGGACCGGACCAGTGACAGGCTGGAGGAAATGGGTGCGTTCCCGCAGAGAAAGGAGTGCTAACCCGGGACGCTGACACAGGAGCCCCGAGGACAGGCCCCCGGTAGATAAGCGGGTCACCAGAGGACCCTGTGAGTCCTCTTGGCAGAGGGGCCTGAGTCCCTGGCCTCAGAGGCAGACGGCAGAACGCAGGTGAGTAGTCACAGCGCGGAGTCCGGGGACTCGCCCTTCAGGAGGGACAGAGTCCGCTGTGGGAAGACGGAAAGTTCTGGGGGCGGACGGCGGTGCTGGCAGCGCAGTAGTGGGAAAGCACTTAAGGCCTCTAAACTCCACACTTAAAATGGCTCAAGTGGTCGCTTTTAAGTTCTGTGTGTTTCGCCACAAGAAAATTTTTTAAATCAATTTCACCTGTTTCTTTATTTGAATATTTTTTCTATGAGAATATTTCTGCATTTAAGTTCATTTGAGATGTTGTAGGGTTTCTGGGAGCACATTTGCCGCAACGGATGTGGCTGCCTGGGTCGTTGGGACGGCTCGGGCTGGAGGGCACTCAGGGGCCAGTCACGGTGACGGTTCCAAAGTGCCGAAACATGAACACGGGGCAGTGTAGTAGCCACGCCCCGAGGGCCACTGGCCGGACAGGGGAGGCCCGTGTGCACTCGTGCATGCGCGTGTGTCCAGTGTGCACAGGCAGATCACAGCTCACGGAGCAGAGCCCCGCCAGCCGAGGCCGCCTGTCATTTGAGAGGCGAGACCCGCCTCCGGCCCCAGGCCCCATGTTTATTGGCCTGTGACCTCGAATAGAGGCCCTCAGACGGGACAGGATGGTCTACACGATGGACCCTATTTTAGGGTAGTTTTCAAGCTATTCCTATCCCCTTTAAAGCAAGCTGTGTATTCTCATCACAGGGAGGCGTGTACTACCCCTTCGGCATTGCGCACTCCCACACGTGCGACACTCTGGAGCCCCCGTTTGACTGTTGTAAGATGTCTGCGTGGCGCAGGATAAAACCCACATATTTGAGTCTGTGCTAACTAAAGTAAACAACACGACACGTAAGTCCATCGGGGAGAAGAGGTAGGTCACCGGCCGGAAGGTATCTACTGCTGAGCCCAGGGAGAACAAAGACAGGACAGAATTGTTACCAAACACCAGAGTAATCACCGTCGCAGCAAGATGTGCCCAACGTTCATGGAGAACAGGGTATTGCAGGGTCTCAAAGGAGCTCCCCCAAGGTCTTGATTAATTACAAGGGCAAAAAGAATCATTGTACTGGGGCACCTGGGTGGCTCCGTGGGTTAAGCCTCTGCCTTCGGCTCAGGTCATGATCTCAGGGTCCTGGGATCGAGTCCCGAATCGGGCTCTCTGCTCAGCAGGGAGCCTGCTTCCCCCTCCCCCTTCCTGCCTACTTGTGATCTTTCTCTCTGTCAAATAAATAAATAAAATCTTAAAAAAAAAAAAAGAATAATTGTACTATTTTCTTATTTATTTTTACCTTAAAACTTCTAATATTTCTTATAAATATTTGTTTACCTTATAACAATTTAGAATACTCCTTTTTTTTTCTTCTAGGAAATCCAGCAGCACTGCCTCAGTCCAGTACTCAAGGTCAGCAGCACCAGTCATCACTCCTACCGACATCTCGAGCCCCAGCCCCGTGGCCCGGACGGCACGTGTCGCCTCCAGAGCTTGTTGCCACAGCGGCGGACCCAGACTCCGGGACATCCTACAAACTCCCAGACCAGGGCTCCTCCGAGTGCCAAGTTCCGAAGGACAAGGAAAGATGGAGGGATCCTCACGGCTTCCCGGGAATTGAATGCCACGTGGCAAAGTGGGGAGGCCTAAGGGGAAGCGCACGGTGTCCGGGCTCTTCCTCACGCCGTACAAAGGCGCCGTGTTCCGACTCGTCTATGACATGGGTGCCCAGACGACTCCGTGCCGTGGAAAGAATGTTTTCCACAGACGGTGCTGGGACCACCGGATATCCACAAGCAAAAGAATGAAGCCGGATCCCCACCTCACGTCATGGACAACAATCAACTCAAAATGGATCACGAATACAAGTGTAACATCTACAACCATACAGCTCTCCAGAGACATACAGGAGTAAAATCTTGGGGACTTTGGATTATGTAATGATTTGTTAAATATGATACCAAAAGCACAAGCGACAAAAGAAAACATAAAAACAAAAGTGAACTTCATCCAATTAAACTTTTCCTTTGTGCAAACAAGACTATTAAGAAAGTGAAAAGATCCACAGAATGGGACATGACTTTTATCCAGAATATATAAAGAACTCTTACAATTCAACATTAAAAAAACAACGAATGTAATGGAAAAATGACAAAAGGATATAATTATGCACTTTCTAAAGAAAATGTACGAACAGCCAGTAAGCCCACGGGAAGGTGCCCAGTGCCATCGGTCGTTAGGAGAGCGCACGTCAAAGCCACACGGCGGTGGCCGCCGGGATCTGCACCACAGCAGGGCCGTGAGGGCGCCAAGTTGGCAGTCGGAATCTGCGCGTAGTTATTGCTCAAAAGAAAGCGAGGTGGTGCAGCCACTGTTTGAAATGACTCGTCAGTCCCTGCAACTGTTAAACACGGGGCGGCCATAGGACCAGCGATCCAGTCCTCCAAATCGACTCGAGAGAGATGAGACACACACACACGCCCTCCGCCGCGGCAGGACTCGTGACCGCCGGGAAGGAGACCCACTTCAGCCCTGCATCAGCCGGGGAATGGCAAGTGAAACGGGACGGACCGTTCGTACGTCGTGGGTGTGTGTGATCTGTCCTTCCTGGGCCATACAAAGGAACGAAGTCCAGAGAGGACAAAATGTGGATGGGCTTGGGGCTCCTGACGCCAAGCGGAAGCGGCCGGTGACAAATGACTATTGTAGGCTCCGCGGATATGACACGTCCGGAACAGGCCCTGCTAGAGAGGCAGAAACTACATTCGTGGTCGCCGGGGGCTCGTGGGAGGGTAGGAGGCGTCCGCTGGTGGAAAGGACACGGGGTTTCCTCTTGTGAGGGGTGAAAACGTGGTGAGGTCGGAGGGCCCCACAAGCCCGTGAACACACCAGAAACGACCAGCTACGCTTTCAGGCGGTGACGTGTGCGGTTTAATAGGAAAGCTCAGCACAAATGTTAAAAATGACCGAACGAATAATAAACGAAACCAAATCAAACAAGATCAAGCTCTGAGAAGCCAATTCTTCAGAAGTTTCCAGTTCCCGGCTGTCTTAGGATGTGTCCCCGCCCCCACCCCAGGGAGGGAAGGACCTCACGGGCTGCCCTTTTGCTTTCCCTTTCTGGGAACCTGTGCTCAGGCCGGGGCGTGTGTCCGGGCCCCTGCGCGACTCAGTCTCCATTGTCGCTCTTCATTCGTTTTCTTTTCTCTCGCGTCTCTGCCTGGGCTCTCTCGCAGCCCCGCCCTGAGCACGGCCCAGGAGCCTGTGCGGAGTGGGGTTTCTGGGTTCCAGTTGTGACTTCTGGCTGCACGACCCTAACATGAGTCTTGTTAGAAATGTGTGGAAAGAGAGCTAAAACCAGCCCTTAGAACGAGGATCAGCATCTCCCCTGACTGGGGGAAAAAAAATGCAGACTTCAGAGCACGGATCTTAGCAACACTGATTGGGTGGCTCAGAGGCCTTCAAGGTTCCTGCTTGTCTGGGGATTAATTCTCTTCCTACCTGAATCGCGGATGAGTGAGTCGTTTACGTTTGGCTCCAACAGTCCTGCTCACGGGCCATAACTCTGCCGTTCTGAAACGGCTTATCACGTGCCTGTTTGCTCCTGTTTTGTTCGTGCACGACCTCCAGCCCCTTCCAGCCGGGTCTCTTGCTGCTCTCAGTTAACTGTTGGAGACTCCAGCTCCTGCCCCCTGCCCCCACCACCAAAGCCTAGTGTATCTTTTTCATGCATTTACTTACTTTTTTTTTAATTTAAAAATTACCTAGCCCTGGAAGAATCGCCCAGAGTTCAGAGTGAAATACCAGTATGTCAACCATGATTTTAAATTTTCATTTCTGAAATCTTCTAGATTCTAAATTTCTCACGCACACGGACTATTTCCACGATGGCACAGTCATGAAAACAGCACTAGCGACTGGTCTGCTTTGACTCGGATCCCTGAGCCGAGTAACTTCAGAGCTGGCCTGTGCACGGTGCCGCTGCGGTTTCGGGAGCCGAGTTTACTCCGGGCTGCTGACATGCCGTCAGGAGTGAAGCAGACAGGAGGGCAGGTGACCCGGCGGGACCCTCGGGTGACCGGAAGCGGCGGGTGCCGGAGGGAGCCTGGCTCCACAGCCTGCCGCATGGCCACTCAGACACAAGCTCGCGCACGGAGCTCAGGCGGACTCACCGTTTGGAGAAGTTGGTTGGATCTGTGCACGCCGACGTGTCGGGAAGGCAAACGAGAAAACATACACAAACTGTGTCTGAAACAATTCGACGTCCTTCTCAAGGCGACACCGAGCCTCTGACCAGAGCCGTCGTGTAGCTGTCTCGAAAGAGGCTCTGGGACTAGAAGTGGTCTTTGTCCTGCTGGCCGCGGTCCTGGGCTGAGCTCCCCCCCGGAATTCCTCTGCCGACCCTGGCCAGGCCCGCCCTTCTGTGCTCTCCTCTGCAGCCGAGGGGATGGACGTCCGCAGACGGCACGCCCGGGACACCCCAGGGCCCACCATCCTCGCCTTCCTGCTCCGAGGCCAGCCTCCTGGTGAGCTGCCGCTGGAGACGTGAACGGAAAGGCGAAGGAAAGGCCCTTTGCTCTGCGCGAGGCCCCAAACCCAACGGCCTGGTGTCCTGACAGGAAGAGGGAAATCTGGATGCAGAAACGCACGGGCAATGCCGCGTCGCTTCCCAGAGCCGGCCACGGAGGAACACCAAGGGGCCCCAGGACGGTCTGCTCTGCGGTCCTGAGCAGTCGTGGCCTCTGGCCAGCAGGGCAGTGGTGGCAACTGGGTCGTGGGGACCCTCCCTAGCAGTCAAAACTGAAGTCTGAACAGCGAGGCAGTTGCCCAGCACCCCCAGAGGGAAGATACCCCACCCCCGCCATTGTACAGGACCCAGCGGTCCCTCCTGGCCCACAAGCCCGGGCACGGCCAAGAAGCTGGCGTATGTGTCCTGCCCCTTGGTCACTCAGCCGCCGGTGAAGCACCTGTTAGCGGCTGTTTCGCTAGATGTTTGGGCCACACAGGGTGTTGTCTCCTCTCGTGGATTAGAGCAGCTCCTATGCCAGTCGCTAGGATGGAACCGACTGGTAGGCAGGGACGAATGCTGCTCACCAGATGTCCCCAGCTGTCCACCTTGGGCACAGGCAGCACGGCACCTCCTGACGCCCCCGACGGGTGGGCCTCAGGACTGCCTCTGGCACTGGGCGGCAAGCACAGCCGTGTGTCTCCCTCGAGCCCAGAGCACAGCTTGCCAGAGCGGCCTTCCTCCTCCAGGGTCTCCTTCCCTCTGCTTGGCGACGGCCACCCTGGGGGCGCTACCCATCCCATCAGCCCCGGTGACTGAGGGACTGTCCCAAGGAACAAAGCCCGCGCCCCGTCAGCCCGTGGTAGACACAGTGCGAGAAAGAGAAGTCTACGGACTGAAGGGGCTCTTGTCACGGCAGTGACCAGCGTATCCCGAGTGGCCCAACAGGAGAGAACCAGTATCCTCTTTTTGGCTGATTATGGTCCCACAGAGGAAACGCACGTGCAAGTAGAGGGGCTCACGAACGTGCAGTCCGCGGCACGGGAGTCTGGGCACAAGACGAGGCAGCGTTGCAGGACCCATCAGGAAACTTCTAGAGGAAAGTCCCCCTCAGTGGAGACGACGAGGCAGACACAGCACCGAGAGCACCGGGAACATAGGCTCGTGGACACCAGATGGTCAGGCGCTGCGGTGCTGGCCAGGAGGGGCGGGGCTGGGCAGTCTCCTGGAGACCAGCATTTGAATGGGTCCCAACCAGCAAGCCAAGAAGCGGTTCAGTGCCCTGCACTGAAATAGCTCCAGTGTGCAGCCAGGCTCCTGTCCCGCAGGACGTGCCACGGGCCCGGGGCAGGAGGCGCGACGTCGGGACCAGCGACGTCACAGAAGCGAGCGTGGGAGACGGGGAGGGGCCCGGGGAGGCCGGAGCTGCTCAGGGCTGCGCGGCTCCATGTCCAGGCTGCCCTCCGGGGTGCTCTGCAGGCCAGCCGCGGTCAGGAGCGAGGCCCCTTTTAGAATCGGCCTCCAGAGACACAGAAGCCACGGGAGCTACAGGCTATAAATCCGGACGTGGCTAAGACATAAAGACAGAAGGACAAAGAGCCGAAGGGCTTTCCTTCAAGGAACGGGCCCTTGCGCGAGGGAGGCCGGAGAGCCTACTTGTGACGGCGCGCCGGGAGCTTGGGCGGCAGACGATGCTGTGATCCCGGGACAGAATTTCTTCTCCAGGAAACCTGTGTCTTTGCTCTGAACCCTTCAGTGGCCTGGTGACGCTCTGAACCCTTCAGTGGCCTGATGAGTGCCGCTGTCGCTGTCAAGAGTGGTTAGTGCCCTTTCCTCAGGGGCCGCTGAGGGCAGAGGCGAACCACGTCTGCTCAGTCCGTCCCTGTGGCCCCCGGGCGGCGAGCGGTTCAGGAGCTGGGACTCCAGCTCCCCGTCACGGCCCCCAGACCACCGCCCCCGCCTCCTCCCCCAAACCCCAGCTCCTCGGAGCCCAGGCCTTCCCTCACGAAGCCCCTTCTTCCTCCCGTCCACACAGGACCGACCCCTCCCCCGTTTGTGGAGACACTTCGCTCCCCGCCCTCCCACTGCCCCCCCTTCCCTGCTCCTGCGGTTGCGCTTGGATGGGCCACAGTGGTGCCGGCTGAGTCACCGTCCGGCCCTTCGCCCCGTGACCTGGCTCTGTCCCCACCGTGAGGGAGACCGTGGAATCAGCCTCACCCTCCTGCTCCTGGCCCTACCGCTGCACACTTGTCATCAGATAGTCATCGGGGCCCATGCATAGCCCTCGGGTACGGAGCTAGGACATCCCCGGACCTCTAGCTCCATCATTCCCACAAGCCAAACCCCTCACGCCTCAGAAGCAAACGTTCTGAGGTTAAAGCAACAATCATCCCGAAAGCAATGACTTCCCAAAAGGGAAACTTTTGAGATACGCCTGAGCTCAGGCCATTATGAAATGGTATCTGGGCAAAATAATGACCTTTCGAAAATGAGGTGATTTTCAGATAAACGTGTAGATAAACGTGTAGAGAAACGTGCAGAGGGCGGAGACGTAGGTCTGTAGGTGAGATATCGTCTCGTTTTATAGGAACTAACGTATCCAGGATCAATACACACAGATCCATACCTACATCTACATCGACTGCCTCCTCCACGCACGCGAGCACCCACTAATACCCGTCCGTCCGTCCGTCCGTCCCTAGCCCTCCGTGCACTCTCCTACCCTCCTGCTCCTCCGTCCGTCCAGCTATGCACGCACCCATCCGCACCTCCTTCTACCCGTCCGGCCATCATCACCATCTTTCCCTCCGCCCATCCGTCCGTCCGTCCATGCACTCCCCCACACCCCCTCGTCATCTGTCCGTCCACCTGTCTGTGCACGACCGTGTCCTTCGGCTCCAGTGTCGTCTTCCTTGCTTGACAATGGGAACGAGATCTCGACGTTCTCCTTTGTGTACACGGCCAAGGAACCGGAATTGTCCTCGGCTCAGCGGTGCGAAGGAAACCCCGTGGCACCAAGCCGCCCTCTGACGTAGAAGGGCTGGAGGCATCGGGAGGCCTGGCGTCGTTCCCTGCAGTGTGGACTTGTTGTGACCCACTCAGGGAAGACAGGGCCCAGGGCCACCTCCCAGAGACACACGGCAGCCCCGCAGCAGTCCCTGCTCCACAGCTCCGGCCGCTCCCGGCTCTCACCGCCGGCCCAGCTTTCCAGAGCGGCCACGCGGGCCGATGCTGGGTGACGTGTCCCCCCAGCCCACAGCAAAGTGCAACATGGCCAAGGTCTGGGAGCGGCAGCCAGCTTACGGGCTCAGGCGGTCAGCGGGGTGGTTACGGGGGCCCGTCAGGCCAGGGCAAGGCCCGAGGACTTACTCTGAGGCCTAGGAGCAGCTGGTTTTATGTTTTATTTTCCCCGTAACCTTCTATCGCTATGAAATTTCAGACAGAGAGGGAAGTTGGAAACACAGCAAGTGTCTGACGGCCACGCAGGGCAGACTCAGCGGCTGCCTGCATTTCCAGCGCCTCCTTTCGTGGGCACTGGGGTGCTCTGTGTCTGCCGGCTTGGGTCATCCGGAAGCGGCAGACTCAGGACCCTCTCCCTCGGTTACCCCATGGAACAAAACGGACGCTAACCCCCTCCTAATGTGCTGGGCCCAAACCACGTCCAAATGTCCCCGGCTGTCCCCAGAATGTCCCTCAGAGTCGGTGGAGAGGGCTCGCAGGTCACCACCTCAGCTGCCCCCAACAGGCCGTGTCCCTGCGCCCTGCGGCACCTGGAGCCGCACCGGCTTCCTGAAGGGTCTGGGCCCTCGGGAGGCTGAAGAATTCCCACGTCTGTCCCACAGGCTGGGTCCGTCTCACTGATCACTTCGGCCCCGTGGGGTTCGCTTCCTTCTTCCTGCGTTCCTACGCACGGAAAGGGACCCGGGTGCCCCCGTGACATGCAGGTCACACGTTTCTGTCGAGACCACTTCACAGACTGGCTTCGTGTCTCACGAAGCTGGTGCAGCTCTCGGGGGAGCTAGCGGATCGCAGGGACAAGGTGGGCCCCAGGGCCCTTGCCCCAGAGCAGGCCATGCCCTCGCACGGTACAACAAGCCTCGTTGCGATGCTGGGCCCCGGGGCCTGTGGTCCACGTCCCTCTCACGAGCGGCCGAGCACTGACGGTCAGCTCTGCGCCGAGGAGGACGAGCGTTCTGCCGCGTGGCAGGCCGGGGTGGCAGCCCCCGGGGTCTTCTGCCTGACGTGGGACGCTGGGAACCAGGGCGGGACTGGGTCAGAGGAAGAGGGCAGCACAAAGGCCGAAGTGGCAGGACCTGGAGGGGCTTGTGGAAAGGGGGAGTCGAGGTCTGGGGGGGGGGGCCTACGGGTGATGCGGGCCTCTCCCCGCCGAGCTGGAGCGCACAGGAGGGAGCGGGAGGGCTCCCGCGCCGGGGGATCTGTGGGGCCTGCGCAGGCGGCCGTGCACGGGGGGCGGGGCCGGGGCTCCGGGGCTCAGCTGTGGGCCAGGATCGGCAGAGCCAGGAACGGGGAGAGGCACCAGAAGGCACCCGGGGAGCCTGCGGGGGAGCGGGAAGGTCTCCAGACACGCTCGTTCCAGGGCCTGGGAAGGGGACCCCCGCGACAGGGTGACACGTCGGAGGCAGGGAGAGGAAAGAGCCGGGCAGGTCCCCGCAGCGCCCAGACCAAGTCCTCCCGAGGCCGCTTCCTGACGCCGCGTGATGGGCCTGGAGACAGAGTGAGTGGAGACATTTTCGGACAAAAAGAGGATTTTTTTTTTATTCTTTTATGTATTTTTTATTCTGCTTCATTTTCTTCCTCCAAATTGCGATGTAACTGACGTGCGTCATCGTATGGGTTCAGGGTCTCGGCGCCGTTTCACGCACACGGACCGCGCCGTGGTCGTCCGGGAAGGGTGGGGACCGGCCACCGCCCACAGACACAGCAAAGAGGCAAAAACGAGAAAAGGGAACGTCTCCCTTGGTGACGACGACACTCGGGACCGACTCGCGCGCGGCTTTCCCGGCGTCCGCGGCCGTGCGAGCTGTCTCACGTCCGTCCGGCCCTCCTCGCTCTCGCTCCCCCCACAACGGCGGGTCCGAGTCTCCGACCACCAGCATCCCCTCTCCCCGCCCCGGCTCCTGGGAACCACAAGGCCCGTCTCTTTTCTCAGAGTTTGGTGGTTTTTCGCTTTAGGGTTTCTGTTCTGGTTTGGGGGTCCCTGTGTAAGTGGTCACACGGTGCGTGTCTTTCTCTGACTGACTTCACGTAGCGCCACATCCTCGAGGTCATCCACGGCGCCGCAAACGCCCGAAACCCCCGCTTTCCCACGGCTCGGTGAGCCTCCGCGACGCCGACCGGCTGCGGCCTCTGTACCCCTCACCCGCTCGTGGGTGACTTGGTTTCCGCGTCTCGGCCCCTGGAAACAAAGCGGCTACGGACGTGGGAGGTAGAGATCTCTTCAAAATCCTGTTTCCGTTCCTCTGAGCATCGATCCGGGGCGGGACGGCCGGGCCGTGCGGCGTCTCCATCCGGAACTTCCGAGGAGCCTCCGCGCCGCTCCCGGCCGTGGCCGCACAGCCTGCGTTCCCACCGCAGCACTCGAGGGCTCTGTCCCCCACGTCCCCCCGAGAAGTGCTGTCCCTTTGGTGATGCTGTCCCAGCAGGAGGTGAGCGCTCCCTGTGGTCTCGAGCTGCGCTTCCCACATGACTGGTCACGGCATCTTCCCGTGTTCCCGTTGGCCGCACACGCGTCTGCTCACATCTTTCGCGCCAGTGACGGCTGCCCCGCCCGAGGGGCTCCTGGGGGCGCTGTCGTCCCCCAGGCAAGTCTGCAGAACGGGGCAGGCCGTCTGGCCGGGTCTGGTGGGCTCGGGGCGGGGGTGGGAGGGCGGCCCAGAGAGGGTCTGGGTGTCTGGACGAGCCCCTGCCCAGGGGACCCCTTGGTGCTGTACGACGTCACACTCACCGGCGTGACCCAAGTGACCCTAGCCCCTTGCGGCAGTGGCTGTGCGAGCCTGTCCTCACTGCACACCCTGCACCGCGGGGACCAGGGACCCACCCCCTGGCCGGACCCGGCTCAGGGCAGGAGGGACAGCAGTTTCCCAAACTTCCTTATGTAAAAATCACAACGAAACAAGAACGGGGGCCTGCGTCCTCGCTGGCCCGGGCCGAGGGATCTGCTTACGCGCCTTCCCTGGCCGCCCCCAAGGCAGAGCGGTCCCCTCTGTGGGACAAGGAGCATCCAGCCTCGGATTCTTCGTCTTTGGTTTTGGTTTCAAGCTCCACATGCATCCACAGACGGTGTTGGGGACACGGAAGGGCGGCCTGAGACTCCGATGCTGGCCGGGTCGTTCACGCACGCCCCCGGCCCCACACCCCACCTGGAAACACCGGCAAGCGGCTTGGGAACCACTTCAGAAACTCTCCTGTCAGGCCCAGAACGGCGCACCGGGCCAGAGAGGAATCACGATGAACGGGAAGCGACCGCGTTGGACGCTCAGTGAACCCGCCCTGCGTCCTGCGGAGGCACGAGTGTCCCGATGGGTCGACAAGGCAGTGCGCGCGGGTCAGTCAAGGCCGAGGCTCTCCTGTCCCCATGCCACCTCTCGCTCCCGCCCCCCCCCCCCGTCTTTCAGGAAGGAGCATTTATTTTTTGTTGTTGTGATTGTTTATGATTTTATTTATTGGAGACAGAGAGGGCATGAGCAGGCCGCAGCGGGAGAGGTACGCCGCCCACCAAGCAAGGAGCCCGACGTGGGGCTGGATCCCGGACCTGAGATCGTGACCTGAGCTGACGGCGGACACCCAACCCACCGAGCCCGCCAGGCGCCCCCAGGACGGAGCACCGGACGCATTCACGGAACGAGGAAGAAGGAGCACTTGGGTCGGGATGCGCAGAATCCCCTTCAACGGGGGGACGTCTCCGGCTCAGAGCAAACGGGAAGCCCGGAGGACAGAGGTGGCTCCGTGGGGAACGGAGAAGAGCCCGGGGCACCGCGTGTGCACGGGGGGTGGGAAGGCGGGTGACGTCAGGACACGGGGCACCTGGCCTGAGGCAGCGGCAGCCTGAGGCCATGGGGAGTGGCCGGGGGCTCGTCCCAAGGGAGCCCATGCGCTATAAAATCCCCCCACACACAGAGCCACGGGGCAGGGGCAGCTGGAGGCAGGATGGGGCGGCTTGCAACATTCTGTGGGCAAGACTTGGGGGCCTGCAGTTGCCCCATGTGTCCGGGGACCCTCAGGCCTCTAGGAGCCACGGACACCCCTCTGTACATAGGACAGCCCGGGGCCCTGAGAAACAGGTGACCGGGGAGGAGGCAGAACACTGGGCAGGGGCCTTCTGGAGCCCAGCAAGACGCATGTTACAGAGGCCCCAGGGACCAATCCCTCCAAGAGTCACGGTCACATCGTGTCTCTCCATCCTGTATCCAAGTACGACACCCCACGAGAGGAGGCGGGCGGAGGAGACCGCGTCTTCGCCACGAAGTCGTGTGAGCACAGGTCCTTCTGCTCGTCTCGGGGCGTCGCACGACCAGGCCTGGACATTTCTCCCAGGAACTCACAGCAAGGTACACAGGCGGCGGGCCTAGGGCAGGATTCCCGGCCTTGCTTCCAGTACAAGGGCTGTACACCCCACCGTCTCCTTAAAACCCGTCAGCAGGGTGATCCCCGCATCTCCCTCCCCACCCCTACGCCCCGGGAGGACCGTCATCCCCAGAGATGCCCAGGGTCCCTGCCCCCAGCTACCCTGTGCGGCCACCCGTATCCCATCGGGGCTGGCCCCGTGACCCACTAGAGAGGCCGGGCTGAGACTGCTCCAGGACCAAGACTTGGAAGCAGAGTCTGCGTTTGTGCTTTTAGGAGTCCTGGGTCACCGTGTCAGACGGAATGACGGCCATCGGACAGATCTGGCCCCGATGCCCGTTTTGTCAGTAGAGCTGTACTGGAGCACGGTCAGGCCTAGCCACCTCGCATGGTCTGTGGCTGCTTCTCCGTTACAACTGGAGGCTGCGGGACAGAGGCCGTGTTCACAAAGGGAAAAATACAGAAAAACTTTGCAAACCCAGATTTAAGGAGTCCACACACCACACACCACACACCACAGACAGAAAGAGGGCCCTGCCGTTCCTCGGGGCAGCCACGGTGCCCGGGGATTGGTGGCCTAACCGCCGGGTCAGCAGGCCCAAGGAGGACGGGCCGTAGAAGGGCCCTGTGGACCCCGGCAGCCCGCCGCGTAGGCGGGGAACGGCAGCCTCGAGTCACTGTGCCGGGTCAGCTGTCGCACAGTGGCCACCCAGACCTTCCTCCTCCTCCCGTCGCCCCACGGTGATGGGGCTGCGGCCTGGGTGCCGCCAAAGAGGAGACATGTGACCGTGGCCAGGGCCATTCCCGACGTGGCCAATAGCAAGACGGATCCGAGGGCAGAGCTTTTCTGGAGAAGCAGCATAACTCATCGTGAAAGCAGCGCCCCGACCACACACTTCTGTTTCCTGCCCCTCATACGTCACCCTACTCTCGGCAACAGTTTGACCGCACTCGACTTTGTGGGTTTTTGCCTTTTCAATGAATCTGATCGTTACGAAGGCATGGAGAACCCGGAGGGTCCCGCGGGACGGGAGCTCCTCCCACTCCCACTTGTGGGTTCTTGCAGAGGCCCTGAGTTCTGGAACGCCTGCTTAAAGAAACGGGCCTGGCACTTACGGGCCCTCGAGCGGCAGAGAGACAAGGAGGGCTGGGGCCTCGCCATGGTGCTCACGGTCGGCGGGTGAACCCGTCCACTCTCTCTGCTCGGTGCTGCCGTGACGATCAGAACACACTCCTGTGTCCCGGGGGCTCCAGCGCACCTGGCAGAAGCCTCAGGGCCTTTCCCTCTTGGAGTGGAGGGTGCTACCCTCAGAAGGCAACGGGCAGGGTCACGGTGGCCGACTCGGGGGATGCCGGGGGGACTGCCCGCCGGGGGAGCAGGTCCCTTCTCCAGATGACGGGTCAGGTGGGAGGCCCCACAGGCCTCCTCTTGCACGGCCAAAGGGACTCTACAGATGGGTCCAAGGTGATAGATTTTTAAATAGAGCCCGTCCTGGCCTGACCATGGGGCAGAGGGTCCTGTCCGATCTCATGCACCCTTAGGCCCAGAAAACCCTCCCGGCCAGAGGCACAAGTACAGGAGGCGGCTTTGGACGTTGCAGGCGTGATAGGGCTAGGTTTGGAGAGTCCGGGGCAGGGGAAGCGGTGGAAGGCCCCCAGCCACTGGGCAGACCCCACGGACGAGCAGCACCTGGGCCGGCTCAGCCCTGCTGATGCGAGGCGCAGTCTCCTGGCCCCTGGGTCGCACTGAAAAGCTCCACGGCCTGTCACGGGCTCGTCTCCTCCCAAGGAAGTCCGGCGGTCACCCGACTCTGCAAGACCAGTGCTTCTGGTTCTCACGACGCTGGCCCCAAGGACGGAGTTAGCTCTTTTCAGGGGAAAAAGAAAGGGCCAGTCCCCCTGCACACCCAGCCACTGTAGCCTTGCCTGTCCGCGTTCACCAAGGTGACCTCTCCGCTAAAGCTTCGTCCTCCACCGAGTGTGAAATCTCAGTGCTTACTCAGCAGGGCGAAGGCCGCCCGCTCCTGGCAGGCATGGGCCCTTCTCCGTGGCCCTGGGGGTGCGGTTGTCCCGGTAAGCAGGAGCTCCGTGGTGTAAAGCCCAGCGAGGGGCTGCTGACTCCCTTCAGGGGAAACCGAGGCAGGAGGGAAGTGGGGACACAGGACGGTTAGCCCTGGATTTTACCATTTTAGAAGCCCTCCTGATTTTACTCAATACTCAAGGAAAAGACCTGATGCGTGCAGTAACGTACCTGCAGGAGAGAACCACGACCCCCTCAGACCGGAGCTCCTCCGGGCACAGGAAGGCTCCTCCGAAACCGAGGCCTCAGAATGTTAGTCTCAAAATCCCCACGCACTGCTGAGTCCTGCTTCCTGGCCCCAGGGGCAGCGGCTGCCCCAGCCCAGGAGCAGCGGCTGCCCCAGCCCAGGAGAGTGGGCAGTGGGAGGGCAGGAGTGTCCCCACCCGCAAGGCCCTGGCCTGGGGGCCGTCCTGGGCCTCAGGCCGCTGTGGATGCCGGGGGTTCCCTCTGGGATGCGCTGTGGGCTCTGGAGGACTGTGGGGCCCCACACGGCGGTCACAGAAGGCATCCAGCAGGTGCCCGTAGGGCTGTGTTCCTACCACTGGATCTCCGCTCTCTGCCTGCCCCAACCCCTGCACCAGGTCAGGCCACCCTGCCCAGCCTGGCCTGGCCCTGCGTGCTGCACGAGTGTGGGAGGGGCCGGTGGAGGCGGACGCCCGGCAGGGAGGGGCGCTCATGGGGACCGTGGGTGGGACAGAAGCCTGGCCCCAGAAGGGCCTCTTAATGCCCTGAGCGGGGCTGTTATTGTCTGGATGGAGCTGGGAGAGAACAGAGCGGGGTCTGTCCTGACTCGGAGGGCCACGGCCAGACAGGCCTTGAGTGACGCTGGTCATGTGTGGATGCCCCCGGGGCCCATCAAGGTCCGTCCTCAGGCCAGGCCGGGTCCGCGAGAAGGAAAGAGACCCCAGACTCAGCGACTGGCCCGTCGCCGCCGGCCAGGGACTGCGAGGGACCGAGGGCTCCTTCTAGCACTGCCGTCTGTGCTGGCGGGAAGGCAGGGGGACGTCAGAGGAGCCCTGCCAGCAGCAGCCCCTGGAAAGCCCATGGCTTCCCCTCCCGTCACGGGGGAAGTCAGCCAGCTTCCTCGCCACACCTTCTGGAAGCTCCGCGGCGTGCAGGGGCCCCAGAGAGGACCCTCCAGGGCAGCGGAACACACGGTGGGCTCCAGGCAGCGTGAGTCCCGAGCCCCGAGCTGAGGGCTGAGTCCTCACTGGCCCGCCGGGGTTTAGCATGGGTTCCCGGCTGGGACATTCGGAGCGAACATCAACTGAGGCCCTCGCCTCCTCTGCACACTCGCTCCAAACCCTCCACTCCCCGGCCCTGCCCAGACCGCGACTGCAGAAGCTCTGGGGTCGGGACAGGGCTTCACAATTTTAAAAACCGCCCCGGGGGCAGCAGGGGGTTCAGGAGGCGCCAGGCGGGCGGAGGAGCACCTGCCCAGTGACGGCTTCAGACCCCAGTGCCCCCCTGGGGTCCAGGAGCCGCCAACCGGGCACAGGCAGGCAGGGGAGGGGCGTGCCGCGCGCCGGCAGTTCCCACGGGCTCCAGGGCCCCGCGCCCACTCCGGCGGCAGACACACAGCCGTCCCCAGGCTTTATTTACTTCTGCTTGACTCCAGCCCCGCCGCCGCTTCACATAAAAATCCCACGTACCGGGATATTAATAATGGCTCTGAAGCCAAGTGTCGGGCACAGGGACAAGGTCCTGCCTGGCTTCCACAGCAGCCGTGGGACGCCTGCACCAACGCCCGGGCTGGGAGCACAGGTCCCCGCTCCCCGCTCTGCACCCAGCCCCGCAAGCCCACGCCCCTCGGGGGGCTCTGACCCCCATCACCAACCAAGAGGTCAGCCAGGTGACCTCCGAGGGCCTGTGCTATGCACCAGGACTGTTGATCATAAATCAGCTTTGAGCTTTCTTTGTCGCGTAAGCAGATGGTCTCCGACCGCCGCTGTGACTTGCAGGAATGAGGTACTTTGCACTGGGGTCACCTAGGCCAGGTGCCTTTTCTGAGAAGGGTGGGACCGGCAGGCCAGCGCCAGAGACCATCCCCCAGCATTCCAGAAGGACCCATGGCTCAGGCCCAGAGTCAGGAAGTCGAATGCACAGGGCCCGACGCTATTTCAGGCCTCCCGGGCCTTAAGCTGTGGCCACAAGGTTCAGCTCTGCGGGGGGAGCACAGACCACGGGGACACATGGGTGTGGCTGTGTCCCAATCAAACTTTATTCACAAAAGACGCGGAGGGCCCTGGCCCACAGGTGGTGATTTGCCAGCCCTTGGCCCCACCAGAGCAGCTGCAGCCGAGAATCTCCCGGGCCCAGCGGCACCGCAGGATCCCACCCTCTGGAGAGCCGCTGGCTGGGGTGGGCAGTCAGAGCTCATCTGGGCTTTTGTACGCACGCCCCAGGCGCCTGCGCCTGTCAGCCCTCGCTCAGCTCCCCGGAGCCGGCGGCTTGCTCACCTCCGTGAAGGCTGCTCTCTGGGGTGCCAGCGCCCACACCAGCGCATGTCCCTTCAGGGAACCTTGGTGTCTCATTGTCAGGCATCTCTTGACCTCAGCGGAGAGGAATAAAAACTCTCCCCCTGGCAGGCGGCTTCACAGAAAATGTTAAATGCCTAGAGGCGTGCGGCGACATCGCCCAGACATGCCCGGCTCTCCTTCCGCACGGGGCCGAAGCAGGCGGGAAAGCCACAGTCTTCCCAGGGCTCGGAGGGCCCAGCTGTCCCCACAGAGGGCCGGCACTGCCACCGGGCCCGACATCCTGCACCCGGGCTCCACCAGGAGCCTGTCCCGGGTCTCGCCCCATAAGTATGTTCCCTGTTTTCCTGCCTTGGGGTCTCGACCTGCCCCATGTGATGCTGGACTGTGGGTCTCAGCTTGCCAGTGGGACCAGGGAGCGGCAGGGGGCCAGGGAGCGGCAGGGGACAGGCCCCGGCCGCCCACCCACCTCCAGTGCCTGCAACCACTGGGCATTTAACAACACGAAGGGGACGTTCTGCGCCCAGTGGCAGTCCCCCCGCAGCTCCAGGGAGGAGGTGTGGCGTGGGCCTAGCGCTCCTGCTGTGGCCACTGCAGAACCAGATGGGGACACGGGCTGGGGTGCCCTAACTCCCTCACGCCCACTGCCCGCCCACCCCCGAATCCAGTCTTCTGCAGGATTCCTGGAGCGCAGCCCCGGGGGCTGCCCAGGCTCACCGCAGCCCAGGGAGTGGGCTTCTGTTCCTTCTAGAGCTTCCTCCCTCCCGCCTTCCTGCTGTGTGAGCAGAAGCAACCCTGCAATCGCACCCCTGCCTCCTTCTCGCGTGCCCGGCCTGTCTCTCTCTACAAGGGTGACAAGGACGGGGGCCTCGCCGGCCACTCCCTGGAGCTTGGGCTCGATCCCTGGGGCCTGGGCCTCTGCTTCTGCAGCCGAGTCGTGGGAGGGCAGGCTTTGCCCTTCTGCCTGCATCGGCTCCAAGCCCTTCCTTCCTGCAAAGCCCTGGCCGTGTGAGTACGGCCTGGTGAGCGTCGGCCACAGCAGCCTGTCAGAGGAGGACGCCCCGCAGGCAGGCCGTGCCCGGCAGTGGGCACCAGACTTGCTGCCCAGACCTCCGTCCACGGCCAAGACCTCCGTCAGAGACCCGACGGGCGGCGGCACGTCCCCCGGCTCCAGCGACCACCCACCTCCCCCAGGGTAGGCGACCACAGAAGGGCGTGCGCAGCCCAACATGCCAGCCCGAGAAGGGGGGACAGACGCCGTGCTCACAAACCACAGCCCTGTTCTAGGAGCTGGCGGTATATATAGCGGAGCAGGATGTTTGCGGTGAGTCAACATTGCGCCGTAAATAAAATTCAAGCTGAGGACTGCAGAAACTTCTTTTGCCTGCAACGTCAACGAGACGTTTTCCCGAAACCAGCTCGGCATGAGCCTTGTCTCAAAGACGCCCCTCTCGCTGAGGGCTCAGGTGCCTGCGTGGCAGGGGAGGTGCCTCCGCTGCCGGGGGGGCCGGAGCCTGAGGAGCGTGGAGAAGCGTGCCCCTGGGTAGAGCAGCACGCTGACCCTGTTCCTCCTCACGCCTGCGCTCTGTGGCCCCAGTGGCCCGCCTGGCCCCCGGCACCAGGCTGAAGACTTTCCGTAACAGGCTGCCTCTCGGTGTAGTCCCATGGATGGGGCTCACGGTTCTTTAAATCGAGGGCTCCAGGCGCCTGCTGGCCCCACGCTGGGACTGACCAGTGAACGACTCTGCATGAACGTCAAGCCGCCTCGCGCACCTGCGCATCACGTGGACAGGGCGACTCCATCTCCAAGCCTGTCTTGCCCCAACTTTTGGGAAATGGAATTTGGCTCGTTGCATCGGTGCTGCTGGAGAATCCCGGTGCGGAGGACATGGGGCCACGTGTGAGGGAGGAAACCTCAAGGTCCTTGTGGCTGCTGCTCCCTGGATCTGAGCTGACCAGCACGGCCGGAGTGACAAGTGGAAACACAAGATCATGGCTACAGGAGCTCGGCGCTGGGTGGCAGCAAGCTTTGGGCCCCGTCTTCGTCTCTGACAACTCCTGCCCTCACCCTCCAGGCCCACGAGGATGCCCCAGCCGTGGAGAGAGGCCAGGGGAGGCACCCCCGCTGGAGCCCGCCAGAGCTTCCAGCCGCCAGGGGCCAGCAGCACGCGGCTGCCTTCTTGGACAGCCGCCCAGCGAGGCCTCTGGGTGACCGCACCTGCAGAGCAGAGCCCGAGGGCAAGCGCCCCACCAGCCCGGCCCACACTCCTGACCTGTGGAACTGGGAGCAAAACCAAATGGTTGCTTTAAGCCGCGGCATTCAGAGTGGTTTGGGCTTCAACGGATGGTCAGAGCACTGAGGCCATGACTCTCAGGGACACTGCACTGGGCATCCTGGTGGGACATTCTAGAAAGGCTTCCTGGAAGAAGGAGTGTCTCGGGGCAAGGGAAGGACAGGGCTGCGATCTCTCACAGAGAAAATCGCCAAGTGTCGGGCGTGCAGGCTGCGGGAGGAAGAGGGCAGACAGTGACGACGTAGGCAGAGACACTCCGGAGTCCCCGCTGGGCTGACCGCGGAGGAGGCGCACCCAGCCGTCACCCGGGGCCTCTGCGGGGGAGCGGCAGTCCCCTCTGCGGCCCCGGAGAAGTCGCGGCGGCTCTGCTGTGCGTCTGTCTGGCGGAGACGACGGGTGTCTACAGCAGCAGCTGGCGACCAGGGCACGTGCCACTCTCCCCAAGGCTCTTCCAACATGCTCAGGGCTGCGAGCGGGTGACCCTGGGCTCCCCGAGACGGGGCGGTGAGGGCAGCTGCCACACGCAGGTCCCACTCCAGTGGAGAAGACCAGGCCTCGCAAGGCACAGGAGCTGCCCGGGACCATGTCTGAGGCCCGAGTGCTGGAGACGGTTCACAGGCCGCCGAGAAAGCTCACTGGAACGGAAGGTCCCGTGTCTGAGACCAGAAATCCAGACCCTGCGGCCGGAGCAGCGCCACGACAGAGGGGCCTGGTCTACACGCCACCCCGTAAGGCGTCTCGTTCAGAACCTGTACGAGCCACACTCCCGGGCAAGGCGGGCGACCACTGGGGACGCTTCAGTGCCTGGGGGCGACCTGAACCGAGCCTCTGTGTCAGGGGGCCTGAGCGGGGTCTGGGATCGTGAGTCCCTCCCAAGCTCCCAGGTGAGTGGATGCTGCCGTGGGGCCAGGGCCATACCCGGGCCAGCCAGGATTCGGACAAGGTCTCCGAGAGGATGGGCCATCATTTCACAGGAGGCCTGCAACAGCTTGGAAATCGAAGGCTTGTCATATCAAAAAAAGAGGGAAAAACCCAAATAGGATGATACCCGTTGTTCCTGGAAACAGGAGACAGGACAGAGCAAACAGCTCACTGCCGCGATCACAGGAAGGCCGTCACGTGGTCGCCTTCTGCTCACGACAGTCACGGACGCGGCACTGCCAGTCACTGGTTCGCAGACTCTCGGCTCTGCAGGCCACAGGCCGGTGGGCGGGCCAGTGCTCTGCTCGGTGCCCCGGGAGGTGACGTCGAGGCTCCCATCGGGAGGCATCGGGAGAACCGTTTCCGGGCTCATCCCCGCCCTGCCCAGATAATCTCCCCTTTTTCAGGTCAACTGATGCCAACCCCTTTGCTGTGCAAGGTGACAGGTGACACAGCCCCGGGAGCTAACGCTGGGGGTGGGGGTGGGGGCCTGCTTAGGTTTTTTTTCTTTTTTAAGATTTTATTCATTTGTGAGAGAGAGAGCACAAGCAGGGGGAGTGGCAGGCAGAGGAAGAGGGAGAAGCAGGCTCCCTGCTGGGGCTCCATCCCAGGACCCCAGGATCATGACCCGAGCCGAAGGCAGACGCTGAACCGACGGAACCACCCAGGGACGCGCCGGCCCCCACACTTTAGATTTCTGCACCACAAGCTGGAAATGGTACCTGAGGCAACAACAGACAAATCACAAAGACTTTCTTCTAGGAGTTTTATGTCCATGATCGTTTTGAGTTAACTTTGTGCATAGAACACGGGCAGGATTGATGTGTTTCTTCCCCCGTGCAGATATTCAGTTCTTTGAAAACCTTTCATTTCCCTATCGAATTGACTGGGCATCTTTGTTGGAGATCAGCTGACTACTGCTGTGTGGTTCTCAGTCCACTGACCTACACCCACACTACCTGATTACCGTGGCTTTGGAGGAATTCTGGAACCCAAGGGATATCTATCCTCTAACTTTTCAAAAATCGCTCGGACTATTCTAGTCCAAGTACAATTGGACTATTGTACAGCTGACCTTCAAACAATGTAGGGTTAGGGGTGCCAAACCCCTGATCAGCAATCCACACAGAACTTTCGACTGCCCCAAAGCTTAACTAAAATAGCCAACTACCGATCAGAAGCCTTACCAGTAACACGAACAGTTGGCTAACACAGTATTCTGTGTTATATGCATTATGTACCGTACTCTTAAAATCGAGTCAGCTAAAGGAAAGGAAATGTTACTAAGGAAATCATAGGGAGAGAAAGTACATTTACAGAACCATCCTGTATCTATTGGAAAATGATCCACATCTAAGTGGACCCACCCAGTCGAAGCCCGTCTTGTTCAAGGCTTGACTGTATTTTCAAAGTATATTTTAGGATTAGTTTCTCAATTTCTGCACACAGCCCTGCTGGCATCTTGACTGGGATTGCACTGAACCTAGAGACGAGTTTGCAGAGAGCAGGCATCTCTGTGACAATGAGTCTCTCCATCCAGTAACACGGCGCATCTGTCCACGGACTCACGTCTGTTAGAGTCTGTCAACACTGTCGTGCAGTTTATCTGTGAACAGGAGTGTGCATCTTCTGTTAAATGTGTTTTTAACTATTTCATTTGGTGTTAGAAATGGAATTCTTTAAAAAAAAAATGTCATCTTTCAATTGTTTGCCGCAGGTACATACATGTACAATTAATTTTTGTACATTAACCTTGTATCCTGCGATTCATAGTAGTGGCTTCATCCTAGAGATTCATGGAGACCTACCATGCAATCATGCCAATTTATGTCCCCTACCAATTTATGTCTTTTACATCTTTTGTTGTTTTATAACCATGGGCTCTCAGTAAGATGACGACAAGTGATAAGACTGAGCATACTTCCTTATCAGGTTCCTGATCTTAGAGAGAAAGTATTCAATATTTCAATAGTAGGTACAGTATTGTGTTAACTCTACGTTTTTCACAGATGCCCTTTATCAGATGAAAGAAGTTCTTTTTTTTTTTTTTTTTTTGCTCAGTTTTCTAGAGGAAAAAAACAATTGCATAATCATAGTAAGAGATGTTAACTTTCCTCTCTCAGCAATTTATTATCAGTTAGAGAAAAGTATCAGTAGACACATAGAGGAGCCAAACATCACCATTTACTTAACCTAACTGTTATCAATACATCATTACATTTACTTTTCAAGTACAGGAGAAAATGACACATACCACAAGTCTCAAAAAATGGAAGTGATCTGAAAATATATGGTGCAGATTCACTGACTGCAACAGAATTAAGTTAGGAATCAATGGCCAAATGATATACAGGAAAAACTCCAATATTTGGAAACTAAATGACACACTTCTAAATAACCCATGTTTTAAAAAACAAGTTGCAAACAATTTAGAAAGTATTTCAAACCTTAGTGGGAGTGCAGATACATCGTATCCAAATGTGTGGGGTGCAGCCAAAGCAGTGGCTCGAGGGAGAGCTATAGCTATCCATGCCTGTGTTAGAAAAGAGGAACGGGCTGAGGTCAGTGCTCTAATAAGGGTCATTCTCAAGAGCCACAAAAGAAAGTAAGCACAGGAAGCACAAAGGAAATAGAAGGAAGAAAATAATCAAGAGCAAAAATCAGCAACATAGAAAACCAACATCACCAAGAAATTACAAAGTGAAATCCTAGTATTTTCAAAGCAACAAAGCAGGTAAACTGATACCCGGACTAGTCATGGAAAAAAGAATTACCAGAACATAAAGCATCGATCCCGAGCATGAAAGCCTGGTTGTCCCAGGGGATATGACAGTAACAGGACGACAGGTCGGTTTTGTGAAGGACTTGAGGCCAGTCAGCTTGGTGACTTCACGAACTGGACAAATGCCATGACAAATGCGACTCACCAAAATCTGGACGTGCTTAACGAGAAAATGGGAGGAGCCCTGTATTCATTAAAGATCTTGGCTTTGTCATCATAAACCCTCCCACCGGGGAAAGTCCGGACCCACCGAGCGCCCTCTGTGAACTCTGTCCAATATTCACAGAAGTAATAACACCGATCGCATATGCAAACACTTTCAGGAAACAGATATGGGGCAGCGCAGTGTATTCCTGAAACAAGCATAATGTAGACAGCAAAACAGTACAGAACAGTACACAAAGACGGAGGGGGCTTATTCTTCAAGTGCTGAAGTCAGAAAGGTAGCGCTCGGGGGAGACTCAGAGTCGGCAGGTTCCGTGGCAACAGAAATGACTAATGTAAGGCAACAAGCACGGACTTCAACTCCCGACATCATAATATTAAACTTCATGCCACGATGTCTCTTTAGAGCTTGCCACGTTTGATAATAAATCATCTTTTTAAAAGAAAAAAAACACCGAAAAACCCTTACTCTGAGCAAAGAAACACAGAAAAACACATTATTGGCGTAGCAGAAACCCAAATATAGTACATAGGACCCAGAAAAACTATGTGTCGGGAAGGGAACTGCAGGAGAAACACACCGGAAAGTCCAAGAGGGATACGGCCCGGGCTCCTTGTCGCTGCGGGGAGCGCGGAGTGTTCTCGGGGTGCAGCGGTGAACGCTTTGGACAGAGGTGAACACTTGCAACGTCTACTTTGACATTGTTCTCGCTGTGGTTTCTCCCTCTCTGCGCCGAGGGACCTTCTGGCGCAGCAGATGCGGGAGGACTTCCTGAAGTAGCTCTTCGGAGCCTGCATGCTACCTGGAAGCCGGCGCCCGGTTCTGCCTGTGACTCCTGCGCCGTGAACACCCTTGGGGGCCGCAGGAGGCCGCACCTCCCCAGAACTTCTGATGGGAAGTTCAGGACCCTGGTTCTGACAAAGGACTCCGTGGCCGGCATCTGACAGCCCCGGGGTCTGGAAGCACCTGGTCAAGCTGGAGCACGGTGGCAAGCGGAACAACTCGCAGAAGCTGGTGTGGGGCGGCACACGCCGTCACCATGGGACCCAGGGTCCGAGGCCCCGGGTGCCGGCTGCTCATCCAGCTACTGGACAAGACCCCCAAGAGCAGCGACGGGATCTGGAACTGTCACAGATTTCCACAGCCCTGTGGCCACCAGGTGTGGGCACGGGGCTCTGGAATTCAGGTTTATGATATTTTACACAAGCACCAGTCCAAAGAAACGGGTTCTTCAGCACGGACTGAGGGTGCGGCTCTGCTGCGGGACAGCAGCTCCCTAGCGTGGTTTTCCGGCCACGGGTTCTGGGGGAGCACCAGGGGATAGAGCACCGAGGAATGGACGGCCGGATGACATGGCGGGGGCTTAGCAGACCCGAGGGCAGACACAGTCTCCCCAGGCTTTCCGGCATGTTCCGGGAGGACACAGAGCGGCTGGAGCCCCTGTCCAGGTGCCCCTGCGTGGGGGACCGCCGTCACGGCGTCCCTGCATCGAGGACAAGGCAGCATGAGGCTTCTGCTGGAGACAAGGGACCGTCACACCACGCGGCGACTTTGGTGGGAGGCGGGAGCACAGAGGCCCAGCTCACCTTGAATCTTCCGAGAGTCCTGAAATGAGTCTGTTTCTCTGAGTCGGCCCCAAGCTTCACTCGCGTGCGGGGCCTCGCACACGGAGGCTGGAAACGCCACGTCTCCCTCCCGGGGCCACCTCCAGCAGAGAGCACAAGCCGGCCCCCGGCCTGGGGTCGCAGCCCCGCTGGCCAGCACTTCAACCTTCCACATCGCCACGGTTCTCTTCTACAAGGTGAACAGACTGCGACCTCCTTCCTCGGCTCTGAAACATGCCGACCCCTCCTCAGGAAAACCAAATCCCAGTGAGCTTCGCCATGGCCGCTGATTTCCTGGTAAACGCACCTGGGGACTCGCCCGGGCCGGCTGCAGGCGCGTTTGCCAGGAAGCGGGCCGTGCATCGTTTCTGTGGTTTGGCAGGGACATTGCCAAGCGGGGTGGGTTTGGGAAGCAGAGAAGCAAAGTCAGGTGGGTGAAGGTCTGGCTAGGCATAAAAGGACACTGGTGGGCGGTCCAGGGCTGGGACAGGCCAGCAGAGGCAAGGGCAGCCCCTGGGTCCTGGCCAGGAAAGGCCGTGGGCCCGACCCACCTGGCTCCTTGGCCACGGCCCCAGCTGCAGGGCCGTGCCCTCGGCGTCCCTACTCCCATACGCCGTGGTTAAACACCTCCGGAGGAAGGGAGAAGCGGGCTCTTCAGGGTGCAGGGTGAGCAGAACTGGCCTGCGTCCATGGGGACCCGCACCTGCGTCGTGCCCCGCCCGACACTCGCCCTTGAACCCCTCCTCCCCCGAAAGGCTCTCGGACCTGCCGGCTGGGGATGTGCAGGAAGCCCAGGGACACGCTGTGCTGGCCCTCCCCATGCCAGGGTGTGTGGGGTGGGGACAGATGGCAGGTCAGTCCAGCGGTCCGTGGAGCTACCAGACAGCACCCATCATCTCCGTCAGAGGCCTGCCCGACCCTATAAGCTCGGCGTCTCCCCCAGGACCCCCAGCACCTGGTAGAGCGCCAACAGCACGGGCTCGAGACAGAGGACTGGGCCTCGCCACACCCAGGAGTTGGTGGCCCAAAGGCTTGCCACAGGCCACCGTTGTGGCCACCTGTGCCTTGCTTCCATGTTCAGGGGCTGCCCTGAGGGTAGGGGCACCATGTCCCTTTCCCAAACACACTGTGCAGCGACAGCTCTACAGCTCCACATGGCCCCACCAGTGACCAGTGACCAGCTGGCCCAGTGATAAGGGCCACCCTCCTGGCCACAGCTGCTTGGGACAGAGGTATGTGCCTTGGCCAACGGCGAGCCACTACAGCTCCACTGGGAGCCGAGAGCACAGGGCCAGCCCTGGACAACTTGCCAACTTGCTACCTTACGTCGGGGGCAGGTGCAGGGGGCCCAGGCCCCTCACTGAGGCCTGACGGCTCTTCCAGCCTCTCCAGATGCAGCAAGCCCAAGGACAAGGACCCTGGAGGCGCACAAATTCGAGCAAGCATGTGACGAGCAGGCGTCCAGCCAGGCGGACCTCACGTCTTGGAGCTTCCCTCAGAGCCAGACGGGGAGGGTGGGTGTGCACCAGGGGCCGGGCGGCCGCTCTGGGCTGCATTGTCCCACCTGCGTGGACAGGAGCTCAGATGCCTTGAGACAGCACCGGCCCATCCTGCCCTGCAGTCCTGGGGGCATCGGGAGGCCAGGTCCTTGGCCAGGTCTGCACCTGGCCAGATACACGTGGCCTCCATGCCGGCCCCAGGTGAGGGGCACAGGAGGCTGGTCGGTGGCCCACCCAACAGGCCTATCCTGGGCTCTGGCCCAGAGCAGCCACCTGCCCCTCCACAGCCCTGAGCTCAGCTCCCACGTGACTCAGGAGAGATCATAAATGCCCCAGCACAGATTCCTGAATGCCTGTTTCCTGAGGTAGCCACAGAGCTGAAAAACACCGGTCCTCCTGTGACGGGCCTTCCGGAACCATCAGTGGCTGAACGACTTTCCCCTCGGTTCTTTGCAGAGTGAGCACTTCACAAGTACTACCACGGGCGGCAACACAAGCCTCCCAGTTTAGACCTCTTTCTTCCCTGAACGCGCTCATTTGGCAAATTAGCGGTTTGACCAGGTTGTTGATCATCTGTACGTGGTTTTTTTGGTTGTTGTTTGTTTGTTTATAAAAAGGGGGATTGGTGAAGGCTGTCACACGAATACTAATTGCAGAAATGCAACGAAACCAGGACAGCTGTTTCTCAAGGACTGGGCTGGCAGCGTGCTGGGGCCGCGTCCCCTCCTGTTGGGGGTGGAGACGTCAACCCGCATGGCCAGGGGGAGACCGACTGGCAGGAATCAGGGTGAGCAGTGGGGCAGTATCTGGGAAAATTAAAACAGTGCCTCCTCAACCCAGGGCCAGCCCTGCAGCTGCGAAGCCTCAGAGCAGCCACAAGGTCCAGCAGGAAAGCAGCAGCTACGAGGAAGGGCAGCCCCGTAAGGAAGGCT
The DNA here is from genome assembly GCF_030435805.1 of Mustela lutreola. Classification (NCBI taxonomy): domain Eukaryota; kingdom Metazoa; phylum Chordata; class Mammalia; order Carnivora; family Mustelidae; genus Mustela; species Mustela lutreola. The sequence goes on from NC_081301.1 coordinate 99,113,129, forward strand.
ATGTTGCCGACTGGGGAAAATGTTCATGATTATTCTGAGTTCAAGAGCCAACCACGGGCCTGTCTGGAGAGTATGATGCTATCTTCTGCGGAAAAATGTACATGTGTGTTTACAGGTGTGCGTGAGTGTCTGTGCGTGTCCGCATGCGTGTTCCTGTGTGTGTGCCAGCGTGCACGGGTGTGAATCTGTCGCACGTGGGTGTGCACATGTCGGCTTTGGGAAGCAGTCAGGAATAATGAGGTCGAGGACACAGGTATGAGGACAGTGCTGTTGGACATGCTGAGCTGTGCCCTGGCTGGGCACGGGCCGAAGCACTGCAGCAACCATGTGCTCTGTCCCATAACCACCCGGCCCGGGGCTCACTACTGCCATATCCACTTCACAGATCAGGAAACTGAGGTAGCCAGTAGCCAAGTGACAACCCCCCCAGGCCCCTCGGCCAGTGTGCATCACATCCGAGTGCAGGAGACCCGCTTCCGAATCCCAGACCGCCACCACGGTTTCCCCGTCTGGTCGTGAGCGGCGAGGAGGACTGTCCAACACTTCAGGTGGCTGCGTGTCTTTTACTTTATTGTTTTTTTAACTTTTTGTCTTTTTTTAATTTTTTTACTTTTTTGTCTTAGTTCTTTTTACTTTTTCTCTTTTCAGAAAGAAAAGTACTCGGTATTTCCAGTTACTATTTCACAGCTGAGCGCGGTGGCCCCGCCCCCTCACGCGGGCGGGCGCTGCGGGACATCCCCTGGCCTCGGCCCCCAGGCGGGTGACGGACGCCAGCCCCGCGGAGACACAGCGGGAAGTGCATGGAGTTACACCACCAGGCATCGTGTCCCCCAAGTGGCTGCGGTGCTGGAGACGCTGACGAAATCCTCAGGCTGGGACCCGTCCAACGCGGCTTCGAAAACAGAAGGAATAGGCCTGCCACACCCTGCCTGTGGGACCCATAGTTAGCGGGGGGACCGGGAGACCCGTCCAGCCTCGTGACCTCAGCCACCCGCCCGAGGGGCTCCTCTCCCGCGGCCTCCCCTGCCGCTACTTTCAAGGTTTTCTGGCTCCGGTTCCCGGGGCTGCTACTGAAGGGGCGAGCGGGTGGATTCCGCGTGGTCCGTCGGCTGCACGAGCGCCCGTGCCAGCACCGCGTCACAGCCACGGACGCCAGCTCGGGCGAGGGGACGTGCCCGGCCTTGCGGCCCAGCCAGCCAGCGGGGTCTCGAGCTCCACCAGCCCCCGCCTGCCCTCGGCCGCCGCCTCCAGTCCGGCCTTATGTAATCCCCCCGAGACGGGCACAGGTCATCTGGAGTCTGGATACATGTGAACCCCCAGGGGAGCAGCCCGGGACGCCCTCCGGCAGCGCTGGCTCCGGGCTGAACAGCTCCTGCATTACCCGCAGCTGCCAGAGACCCCGGGAGACGGCCGGCGCTAACCGGGGGAGCCCTCAGAGGCCCCCCGAGAAACAGAGGGCCATGTGGGGGATGGGGTGGTCTTCCGATGACAAGCAGAAGGACAAACTGCCTGCTCAGAAAATGAGGGTCATGTGGGGGCCGGGACAGAGAGAAGAGGCTGAGTCCCCTGTGGGGAGCCCTGGTGGCCGTGAGGACCTTTAAGGTCCCGAGTCTTTGGAGCAGGTCCACAGACCCACAGTCTAAGACAACACCGGCCACTCTGAGGCAGGAGGGTGCCCCCCCAAGCCCCAGCAGGCCAGGGATGCGGCATGAGTGGTAGCCCCGCAGCTATGCAAGGACAGGCAGCCCCGCATCGGCCCAGAGGCACACACCTGAGCAAGGTCACCAGTGCACACCTGCGGGGAGTGGGCAGGGGCTGGGCCCCACAGCCGGAACCAAGATGGTACTCCAGAGAGACCAAACCTCTCCGGGGCGTCAGGGACCCTGAACCACAACCTGGGGATCTGCAGAGCTGAGCAGCGGGCTCTGCCTTCTTCAGAGTGTGGGGTGTGGTGTGTAGGTCGTTGTTTCTAGGTTTCGAGGGACTGAGGGGCATTCCAGAAGTCTGGCCTTGCCCCCTCGCCCACCCTGGGGGTCCTGTCTCTGCATTTGTCAGCGTTCCACGTGCAAGCTCCCTGGGCAGGCACACGTAAGGGTGGGTGCTCCAGGGATAGCAGCAGGGACCAAAGGGGGTCCCAGCGACGGACACAGCCCCTGCAGGGAATACTGAGTGTCGGCACACCTCGTCCGGAAGTGGTCTCGTTGAAGGCCTGCGCTGGCTCACAAGGCCTCTTGCCTTCCTCTGCACAGGCCTGGCTACTGCTCTGAGCACAGACTGTAAATGTGTCCTTCTGAGACTCTCATGCCCGGTCCTTACGAGGGTCCGGGCATCCTACTTCCCCAGTGCCACCCGCGGGACGCGTGGAGATCCGAGGTCCCACGGTGAGGCCCTGGGGACGGGGAAAGCCCAGCTGCCCCGCAGAGCGCTGTCCAAGTTCTGCAGGACAGCAAGGAAAAAAGGTGACGTGGTCTCGAGCACAAAGTCTGGGGATGGCTCGTTACGCAGCAACACCTGAACCACACTCAGGCTCCTCTGTGCCGCCCGCTCCGTCAAGGACCCGGGAACGGAAAGCCACGGTATGAAATGAAGGCGAATGAGTGAATTACTGTGCATTTAGCGCTAACGCCGAGAACCGGACAACGGGATCCAGAAGGGAAGGAGTCCGTAAAGCTGGAAGAAAAGCGCACACGGAGCGCCCGGATCACTCTGGGGTCCCCTTCTCCCTGGCTGAGTACAGACAGGCACGCGCATCTTGTCCTGAGCACAATACTGGTCTGTGTCCTCATCCTAGAACCTGTACATAAGCCAGGTTTCTTACCCTGGGGATTAGGGCAGCAGAGGAAGGTAATTAGGAGAGAGGGAAGGTTGTTAATCGGCTTTAAAACTGAGAGAAGACTCCGGAGAGCCTGGGCAGGCACAGTGTGGCCACAGGTCCCGGCCGGGGCTAAGGGCAGAAGAGACGGTGGGCGGAAACGCAGAACCGGGGTAGCTGCTCTGTGGGTGCCGGTGGAGACTCAGCCCGAGGACACCCGGATCACCTCCAGGCCTCCGGAACCGGGAGATCGCAGGTGTGACCGTGGGGGGCCACGGGGTTGCAGGTGTTTATGCTGCTGCTGCTGCTGCCGCACAGAACGGACGCAGCTCTGGGGAGATCAGGAACAGCAGAGACGCTGCCGGCACATCACAGGACAGCAGGGTCAGCTTGTGTCTCCGAGCTGCGCCTGCTGTTCCAAGCACGCGGGGCCCGTGTCCCCAGTGGTCGCACACTGCTGCGGTGGGACTCCCGGCTGTGGGAGGGGGGGGGGGCTCCAGCTGAGCACGGACCACCACGCAGGGCTCCTGCTGTCCACCTCCGGACGGAGGCCGTGGTCTGTCCCGGAGATGGGCGGTCCACGGTGCGAACTGGGTCAGCGTCTCGGGGTGAATCCCTACAACTGAAGGACGGAAGGCTCTTTCCCCGCGGGCGGTTTCGATTCCTACCACCACGGCCGTGCAAGTCGTCCACGGCCCTGGACCCTCACCCACACGGGGTGTCATCACGCCCACCTAGGGGCTCGGGAGACGGTTTCTCCTGAGAGGTCCCCTTCTCCCGAGCCTTCCGTTCTCAGCGCTGGACCCGGTCTCAGGGATCATGTCACGGGGGCACAGCTGGGTGAGCTGGGCTGTGGGGCCATCCAGCCAGGGGGAGCCGGCCGTCCCCGCCAGGACTGTCACTCTCCCGAGGGCTCCGATGCCGTCGAGGCTTCACCGACCTCCCCACTCTGTGTCTGATGGGCTTTTCGTCCCTTTCCTAACTTCATCCCGTTAAGGACCATGTGTCGGGGTCTAGATTTGGGGCCGGCGCTTTTAAATTATTTTGAAATACAAAGCTTTGGTTCTTTGATGTGCCTGCGGCTGGAAGCGTGATATGTGGGAGCAGAAGCCCACCGGGGCCTTGCTTCACGTCGCCCGCTGGAAGCTGGGGGCACAGCCTTGTCCCCTCAGGAGCCTGGAGGCCCTGGCCAGCAGTGTCCAGTGAGTGTGTGCCCAGGGCTGGCATCGCGCAGGCGTGTGGGCTTCTGTCCCAGCTCAGCTTCGGGAAAAGCCCGAATGGTGAATCTGTGCCCCCCTCGGCACAAACCGGTGAAATTAAGCGAATTCAGCAGCGAAGGAGACCCTAAGCCACCGAAACAATCTGCGCCGGGCCGTCGGCGGGGGCTCCGTGCCTGGGTCCGCTGTGGTGGCCTCGTGGGCTTGGCGGGGCCTCGCCCGGCCCTGCCCTCCCGTCCGTGGCACCTCCCTTGTCGCCCCGTCCCCTCGGGTACGTGACCAACCCCGTCCCAGGAGCAGTCACGCTCCTCAGCACACTGTGTGCGTCTGTGTCAGTGTGTGGTGTGGTGTGCATGCGTGGGGGTGTGTAGGTGTGTGTGCACGAGTGGGGGTGTGCGTGGGGGGTGTGGCATGTGTGTGTCTGCGTCGTGTGTGCTCTTGCACACCGGCCCCGAGCTGTCTTCGTTACTCCCAGAAGGCGTGTGCGGGTCAGGCACAGTGGAGCCCGAGTGGGCTCAGTTTCTGAGCAGAACCGAACCCTGTTGTCGAGCAGCCGGGGTTTGCTGTGCTTGATCACCAGGCAGCGGCTCTGGGAGGCCCTTTCTGTTGGCTGCCTGGAGCCCGTCCCGCTCAGGGCCAGTGGCTGACAGGGACCTGCACGTGCTGGGAGCTTAGCTGGTCGTGGTCCGACATGGGAACCTCCAGGGGTTCCAGGGGCTGAGCCCGGGGACTGCCAGGGGACGTACCATCCCCGTGGGCAACACGTCCAGCCACCCGTGACTGGTCCAGGGTCCACCCACCCGTGACTGGTCCAGGGTCCACCCACCGTTGGCATGTGGGTCATTTCCCAGATGTCCTGATGGCCCCAGGTACCTTGGGAGGGAGGCCTTGTGCTCCCCAAAGCCCAGTCCAGGTCATAACAAGTGTCCGTGTCGGGGAGTCCCGCCAGCCAGACTCCCCCCTCCTCCCCCCTGCGGAGCCTGGTCTTCCCAGGAGGGACCCCTGCCCACTGGCCCTGGGCCCTGGTGGCCGGCCTCCACCCCCCACCCCCCTCCACCCCCCCCCCCCCCCTGGCCTGACCAGCCTTGGCACTGAGGCTCTAGAACAACAGATGGGGATGTGTTGACACCGAGAGATTTAAGGGGACTCGGTTACAGCCGGACTGAAAAAGCTTTCTCTAAAATAAGAAAGCACACAGATTCCTCAACTCCCAGAAACTGCTGACAGCTTTGTTCTCAGCCCGGCAGGAGTAAAAAGAAGCTGACGACTTATTTTTGCAGGTTATGCTCATTCAAGTCTATTTTTAGGTCCTTTTCCTAAGTCAGTGCACTAGAATAGCACCGGGCTTGAGAACCACCATCTGCTCTGAGCAGCGAGCCCGGCTAGCAGGTCCGGGCCTGGCGCGCTCGGCCGCTCCCGGCTGTCCCCACGGACCAGAACGAAGGGCCAGCTTGCGCCCTGGGGAGGGGGCCCTCTATCCCACTGTCACGGGCCCTGAGCCCCGGGAGTGTCCACCGAACAACAGTTATGAGTTATTTTCTTTATAAACTGAGCACCACCAAAAAAATGCTCTTGGCTTTTACAAACGGAGCTCAGACAATCCCTTGCATTTAAATAGATTTCTTATAAAAAGGCCATCCAACCTTATCTCGGTCGTTGAGATAAAAATTAACCTATGGAAACAGAAAGCCACGCAGAAAGCTCTGAGGGGCCCCTTCCCCTGCTTTCCGGTGTCTGACAGCCACTCCCTCCCTCTGGAGCCCGGTCCTTCTCGATGCTCAGAGAGAGCCTCCCCCCACCACCCCCCGCTGGTGACTCACAGGCTTCTATGGAAATGCAGTTGGTGCGTGACGTACCTCAGCAGAGAGGGGAGCTGACATATGAGTAATGAGCTGCCCGGCACCCTCTGGAACCAGCACTTGCATGTGGTGCCCTGGGAGGCCCGGGGTGCTGGGCCACGGCCCTGAGCCCACAGGCCAGACCCGCCCTGGGGCTCTGCTATGTTTAGACTCCACTAAACTTAGCTCACTCCACCCTCTCGAATAACCAGGATAAAAATACATTTTTCTCCTCCGGGCCCAAGGGAATTTTGCAAGGGAAACCGGACACCCAGGTGGTCAGTGACAGGCATTTAAGATGCCGCAACCAAGACAAGCCTGTCCCGGGGGGGGGGGGGGCGCTCAGCTTGGGGAACCACCAGGCAGGATTCAGGGACGGTGGCTCCCAGGCACTGGCCCAAAGGGCCCATCTCGGGGTGGTGTCCAACTACGGACACCATGCGACCCATGGCAAGGGAGGCCCCCGATGGTTACTATTTCTGGCCTCTCTGAAGGTTTTCTGAAATAATCCCCCAAAGGAAATCACGCCGGCTCACACATGCACACACGCCTCCTGTCTCCCCTCCCCAAACACACAGTCCTTCTTGGGGAGACGAGCACGGACAGAAGCCTGAGGGAAGCTGGGCCACGCGGCTCTGCGACTCGCGGTGCAGCTCCTCTGCCGTCGGGAGCCAACAGGCCACCTCTGCCCAGCGCCCCCTCCCAGGAAGGGGCAGCGCTCTTGGCCCCGGCCCTTTCCAGAGCTGCCGCGCATAGGCAGCCTCAGCCAGCCCGGGGACCGGCTTCCTGGGCCTCTACAGGGACTTTGGGACAACTCCAAAGTCAATGTTTACCCACCGCCCTGGAACTTCAGGGCAGCCGGGGTGTGGGAGGTGAGTGCGGACAGGAGTCCAAACGCTGAGCCCTCAGCAGGGAAGCCAGGACGAGAACGGTCCCATGGGGAGCACGGCGGCCGCCCGCATCTCACCCAGCTGAGAGCTCAAGTACCACGGGGCCAGGTCCCTCGCAGGCCGCGGCTTTGGAAGGGGCTGTGCGTGTGTCGGGGGGTGGGCAGCCCCACTTCCCCTTCTCTCTCCTGCTGTTCGCGGCCACGTGGGGCAGTGCTGTAGGCTCGCGGACCTTCCCCGTGCACGTCGTTCAGAAGGAAGAAAAGCAAGCGGCCTCCTTCAGAGGTGCTGTTGAGGGAGTGGGATGTGTTATTGAGGAAAAGTCCCCGGTGGTACCTGGCCTACTAGCAGTAGAAGATTCTAGAACTGACCCCGTGCGAGACACAGGGGCTCCTGTACTTCTCGGCTAACACCGGCGGTTCTGAGGGGCTGGCCCCACGTGGAAGGAACTGGACATGTCTTACCCTCCGGGAAGAAAACGACTGTAAGTGACAAGCGTGGCTTAGGTGGCCGGTGAAGGGACCAGCTCTACGAGACGCCGCTCTCACGGAGCCGGGAAAGTGCGTCCACGCACAGGCAGCTGCTTCAGTGGGAATGTGGACTTGAAGCAGCCGGCGATCACCAAGCGGTCTCCTCGGTGTCCTAGCCGTGGGGCGAGGGCAGAGGTGAGCGAGAAAATGCACGAGGAGCAGAGAGGCCGGGGGAGACCTGCCCGGGGGTCCTCCACATGGCCGTCGGTTGTCCTCACAAGCCAAGGGTGGGGACGTGACCTGCTTCGTCTCCTCACCCCACACGTGGTGTCCTCAACTCCGGCCACAGGGCCCGAGTCCTCGCCCAGATAGGTCTGGATGGAGCAGAGGTCAGCTCGCCCGCTGCCTGGGGGCAAGGCTGGAAGCCGGCCAGCTGGCCGGGGAGGGGGGAGCTGGGAGATGGGGCCACGGGCTGGCGGCCCCGGGAGCTGGCGGCTCCGAGCATGCCCTTCTCTGGTCTAGTTCACTGCAAGTCGGGTGTGTGTTACTCGCCAAATAAAAAGATCCGCCGCGGGCCTCGGAGTCTCACCCTGCCCACACCCCTGCGCCGGCCGAGCCCGCGCCTTCGGTGGGCTGCAGCCGTACCTCTCCGGCCCTCCTCGCCCAGCTGCTGGAAGGCGGATCCCACTAAGCGGAGGTCCAAGGAGACCCAATCGCAAAGACAATGCTAAGAGAATTTGGTGAGAATCACATTACAGGGTTGACAAGCTCTGCCCTCCCTGCACTAACCCCAAATGCGGTTGTGAGGGGATCCTTCGCCCCAGACAAGTTCCAGGACCGTCTACAGCAGCACCAACAGAAGTGAACGAAGGAGCCACAGAAAGACCCCCCCCCCCCCCCCCGCCGCCACAAAGAAGTTCTCTCCAGGGACCCACTGGGGGGACCATCAGCAGGAGGCTGGGCGGCGAGACCGGCTAAGGAAAGTGGGTCCGCCGTGGACGTCCGGCCTCCACCGACCCAGTCACATCCCTGCTCTGCTGCGGAGTGCTCGGAGCAGGAGAGCTGCCTGCGCTTCAGCCCGGGTATCGACCGGTTCCTTCCCTCGCTGGAACAGCGTGCTGAGGCCTGAGTCGGCTGAGCAGCAGGCAGGCCAAGCCCGTCTGGCTCTGGAGAGCGACAGAGACCGCTCGTATCGGGACGAGCCCGCGAGGGCTGGGCTCAGAGCCGGGCTCGCTTGCTGGGCAGAACCGTGCCGCGGCTCCGAGCAAGCATGTGCACCCGCGGACACGCAGGGAGACGGCGCGCGGCAGTGGGGGTCGTGGGGACGATGATAGCCGGCTGGGCCAGGGCCGGCCTCCGCGGCTGCCATGCTTTCGGCGGCCGGAACAGCAGCCCTCCCCGCGGTTGGAAAAGTCGCCTGCCCACCCTAGAGCTACGCCCACGGCCACGGAGCGCGTGATCGACGTCAGCCCCGCTGAGCCCTCTCCGGGGCGCGTTCCGAGTTGGCGGTGAGGGAAAGGATCCCCTCGCCCCCAGTGGGGAGCCGGGCAGCTGGGAGCGGCCACCGGGGAAGCCAGTCGCAAGACCAGTCCCCGAGGAGGAGGCTGCGTGCCCGCGAACACGTGACGAGACACAGCGTGTCCCCGCGGCCGAGTCTGACAACGCCGCTCCCCGTCCTGCCCGCAGGCTGTGCCGGGGGTCCCAGAGCTCGCTCTCCCCTGAGCTACCCTGGGCTGATTTCCTGCCGCTCACCGGCCCAAGTCCCAGGACACCACGCATTTCCAACCGCACCCAACTGGGAAGATTTGGAAACCTTTAACAGGAGGCGGAACTGCGTTTGACCTTCTTAGTCCCATGAAACCAGCAACTGCCGTCACACTCGCGCCCGCCCGGCACGGGCATGGGGCAGTCCCATCTCTGTGGCCCGAACAGGGTTTCATGGGAGCGACAGTCTCGTCAGTGTCTCCGTCACGCGATGGAGACACTGTAAAAACTGATCCCCATTTCTTACGGCAAATTAAAGTACGTAAAGGTAAAATTAAAATATGGTAGAAGAGTGTTCATGCACAAGCCAATCTCATGAAACTCCTCCTCCTGGAAGAAAAAACCACAAACAACCAAAAAACCCCCAAAACTAAAACCTCTCCCAGAGGCTTCTCCGTCTCGCTCTGTGGCTTTCAAACAGTTGTTGATCGCATTCACGTTAAGACACTAGAGCACATTTGGTTATTTCTGAAGCACGTTATTCTGAAGCTCTGTTTGAATCTGAGTGTTGCGAGTATGTCAGGAAGTTCATCGTTCCCAGGACGTGCGCATCTGGGTAATGAGAACCGTCTTGTGCAAGTGGCCGTGAATCAGCGAGTGCTGTTGCGTAACGGGCTCCGGGGCGCGCGTCAGGGGATCCGAGCCTGGCGGTCCTGCCTCCTGCTGACCTTTCCCGAGGCAGAACTGGAAACGCGGGATGAGAGCTTCCTGCTGACGGACACTCATGGCCAGTAATTAAGTTGGATAATGTGGAGGAGCAGAAGGAGGGATTTCAGTTCCTTCAGAGTCCTGAAGAGAACCGTCTTTGAAGTCCCTGGTTCCCGGCCCAGTGCTGGGGCTGACTGGACTGTGTTCCTCTTGATCATTATGAAAACCACCCATTAAAGTGGAAATAAAATATTCTGCTAAGTGATTCCTGGCATTTGTGTTAGAAACAATAGCCATAGCCCCACAATAAGATTACTTTAAACGTAAGAAAAGAAAAGCAAAAAAAATCAAAGGCACTAGGAGCCCAAGCTGTACGCGTAATCCATCCAATCTGGGCCCGCCGCATTTGATGTGCTTGAGCAATACTGCTAGCGAGAAACTATTACTTCATCTTGCCAGTATTATCCAAAGAGAACACTTGCGAAATCCTCAAGACAAATATGCTGTAATTATTACATGAATAGAGAGCCTGTGCGGCAGAAACGGCCTTTGGAACATGCACTCAGGCCCGAGAGCAGCAGGGCGGTAATAAGCCACAGCAACAACAATGCCGCTGTGTCCGAGCGGCCCCGGGAGTGCGTGGCGCCGGCCTGCTGCTGTCAGCGGCAGCTTGACCAGAAAGCTCTTCGGACGCCCACCTAACAGCCCACTGCACAGTCTAGTTAGAGGGTGGCTGTCCCCTGGCACGGATTAGACATCACAAGTCATCAAACTGCACCTTGGTTATTTTCATTTTACTCTTTGTTTTGTTTTAGAAAAGGACTCTTTTTTCCAAAAAGAAAAAGAAAAAAGAAAAGAAAAGAACAGGACTCTTTCTTGGATTCCATCACTAGCGAAGTCCTGCTGTACTGGAAATCCTGTCCAAGGTCTGACAAGTTCAAATTAGCACACGGTTTGGTCACCATAGTTTCAATGTCCAGCAGTGGAGCGTGAACTGAGGAGCACGGGCGGAAAGTTCACACTCCTCCGGAAACACAGAACACCCAAGTGCCAGATTTCAACAATTACCTCTTGATTTTTACTACTTGAATTCTGCTTCTACGCACTGCTTTGCTTTACGGCTGTTAGCCTCACCGCTGGTGGTAGAGCACAAATCCTCCACCGACCAAGCCAGCCTCCTGGCCTGGCAGGCGCTGCTGCAGCTGGAACAGCAAACTTTTGCTTCCCGGGCCTAAATGCACATTTATGAGACAACACAGCAGTGAACCCTGTATTTCTCTGACTGCGGATACACTTAACATTTGGGGCATAAGGTGTATTTAGTATTGAGGGCTATAACAACAAGACAAGAATAAATATTATAATATGATTGATATGGTATTAGTATTAATGATAACATACTATTATCATGATTATTATTCAACAAACATCAGTTTTGATGTACCGGAAGTCAGGTGGCTACATGCCTTATTTTCCAACATCCGGGATACACGTGGTTACGTTAGAATCGTCCTGCGGGCAGGCGCAGTGAGCATCTCCAAAGACCAGCTTCTCCGTGTAAGCAGTAATTTCTAAGATCAACTTTTACAAAACCCAAAAACTAACCAAAAGCTTGCGAGAATCTGCTGAACACTTATGCCAGGAACGGAGCTGCATCCCATTGAGAACAAGCAGCTCTGCGGCACTTCGCACTGCCGCATCTCCGGTCCACTTTCCCAGCTCCTGGAAAACCAACACTCTCAAAGTCTGGGTGGCCATGACCTGCCCGCCGTCGTGTCTGTGACCCACCCAAAGCTCTTTCCTTAGAAACGTGTCATTATCTGACCTGTCGGCAGCAGCCCAGAGGATGGAGGACTGAGGAAAACCCCTCCCCGCGGGCCTGGTCTTTAGGAGACCTGCCTCAGGGGCCCCTCCCTGTGAACAGCTCTGTCTACCGGGCATCTGCAGAAAACAATCAGTGGCAACTGCTTAGCATCAAAGTGACCTAAGCCAGTGACAGCAGTGGTACAAAGAAGAAATGGGCCAAAAAACTTAAAAGGAGAAACTGGAGAGTGAGATGCTGTACAGGGCTGTAAAATGCTCTTGACATGCTCCTAGGAATCTGGAAGGCAGTGTGTATATGCAGGGTTGTCTGCCCACACAGGGAAGACCTGAGAAGGCCCCAACTCTCATCTCTGGCCGACCCCAAGGCTCTGCACAGAAAGGCAGTAAAGGCTAAGACAAGGCTGCCAACTGTCCCGCAAAGCACTGAAGGCAGGCATGGCCCTGACATGCACACGGCGCCCTCTGCAAGCCTGGGGCCCTTCCTGCCGCAAGGGTTTACAGGAATCCTGGTCCAGTCATTACCGGTCACTATACTAACTGGGTGGAGACTTCAGGGACCGCAAACAGCAAAGAACACAGAATTATGTCAGGCGTCCACGCTGCAACCCTAACAAACAGCAACCACAAACCTGGGGGAGGGGAGCAAGGCCCTGGTTTCCAGCAATGCCGTGTTAGATTATTTTATTTGTTGCCATATTAGGTTATTTCAAATACCCATTATTCAGTAACATATTGTCAGACGTGCAAAGAAGAAAGTGTCACTCTATACAAAGAAAAGAGGCAGCGACAGAAACTGTTCCTGAAAAAAGCAAGACATGGAATGTACTAGAAATGGTTTTAAATCCGTTAAATATCTTCAAAGAACCAAAGAAAAGAATAAGAACAATGTCTCATCAAACACGGACTCTTAATTTTTAAAAAATGCAAAAAAGAACCAAAGACCAATTCTAAAGTCAAAAATACGCCTAGAACAAAAAAATTCACTAGTAGTCTCAAGAACAGATTTGACACAGCAGAGGAATCGATAAACTTGAACACATATCCGTAGAAATCTTCGAATCTGAAGAGCAGAGAGAAAAAAGTTCAAAGGAAAATGAAGAGCACCTCAAAGGCCTCTGGGATACTATCGAGTGTGCAAACACGCATACCGGGAGTTCTGGAGGGAGAAGAGAGAAAGGGGCAGGAAGGGTGTCTAAAGAGACTCTGGCCAAAGACTTCACAAATTTGAAAAAAGACATGATTTCTACACCCTGAGCCTCTGTGAAATCTAAGCAGGATGAACTCGAACAGATCCACACCACGACACAGAATAAACTGCCAAAAGCCGAAGCATCTTGCAAGCAGCAAGAAAGAAATGACTTGTCATTCACAAAGGGCCTCCCGAAAAATGAACAGCCCATTTCTCATCAGAAACCACAGAGCCCAGAAGGCAGTGAGATGACATATTCACAGAGCTGAAGTAAAAAGACTGTCAACCCAGAAGTAGATAGCTAACAAAAATTCCCTCCAAAAATTAAGAAGAAATTAAGACATTTCAAGATAAACAAAAACAGAGAATTTGTCACTAGCAGAACTTCCCTACAATAAGTTCTACAGAGGGAGCCTCTGGGCTGGAGTGAAGGGACACTGGCTGGAGAATAATTCGAATCCACTGGAAAACATTAAGTGTACTAGGAAAGGAAACAGCACATAAAAACAAAACAAAACAAAAAAACCCAACCCCAAACCCAGTATAAATGTTTTTCATCTTTACCTTTTTGGCTCCAATCAGAATTAAAACACAAGTGTGTGGGGCGCCTGGGTGGCTCAGCAGGCTAAAGCCTCCACCTTCAGCTCAGGTCATGATCCCGGGGTCCTGGGATCGAGCCCCGCATCGGGCTCTCTGCTCAGCAGGGAGCCTGCTTCCTCCTCTCTCTGCCTGCCTCTGCCTGCTTGCGATCTCTGTCTGTCAAATAAATAAAATCTTTAAAAAAACACACACACAAGTGTGTAAAACGAGGGTATAGAGCTGTTCTCGCAGACTTACCATGCATACAGATTTAAATTCTATAACGGAAACAGCACAGAGGAAGCAGAAGAGTTCAAACCAACATAGGAGCAAAGTTTTTGTATACCATTGGAATTGGTTGGTATTGATCCAAAATAGATTTTATAAGTAAAAACTGTAATTGTAGTTCCCAAGAAAAAAGGTAAAAAAAAATTATAGCAAATGAAATAATAAGGAAATAAAAATGGTACACTAGAAAATACCTATTAAACGTAGAAAACCAGTAATGCAGGAAAAGAGGGAGAAAAAGATATGCCAGAAAGTGAAGCAGCAGACGTATTTCTTACCTTATCAATAATCACATTAAATGTAAATGATCAAACACTCTAATCAAGAGGCAGCATGGGCAGAACTAATTAAAAATACGATACAACTTTATGCTGTCTATAAGAAATACACTTTCTTTCCTTTTTTTAAAGATTGTATTTATTTGTCTAACGGAGAGAAAGCAAGAAAGGGAACACAGCAGGGGGAGCGGGAGAGGGAGAAGCAGGCCTCCCACTGAGTAGGATGCCCAATGCCGGGCTTAATCCCAGAACCCCGGGAACACGACTGGAGCCGAAGGCAGAGGCTTAATGACTGAGCCACTGCGGCACCCCTAGAAATACTCTTTAGATTAAAAAACGTAAACAGTCTGAAAGCAAAAGAGCAGATAAAAGAGATGGAATGGCCGTCCCAGTATCACACCGAGCACACGGCAGGACAGTAACGTCCACTGTGGAGAAAGAAGCACATTTTATAGCGACGAAGGATAAATCCATCAAGAAGACATAATGATGACGAATATATACGTGTCCCAAAACATATAAAGCCAAACGGGACAGAACCGAAGGGAGAGACAGACAACTCACCGACAACGCTCACAGACTTCACCGTCTCACTTTAAATCAGAACAAGGAGAAGAGCCACAGGAAACAAAAGAAGGAAACAGAGAGCGCCCGGGCGGCTCAGTCGGTTACGTGTCGGCCTTCGGCTCACCTCATGGTCCCAGAGTCCCGGCATCACACCCACATGAGGCTCCTGCTCAGGGCGAGTCTGCTTTTCCCTCTGCCCCTCCCCCACCCCCTGCTTGTGTTCTCTCTCTCATTGTTTCTCCCTCAAATGGACAAATAAAAATACTTAAAAACCAAAAAAGAATGAGGGAGTCCTGAGTGGCCGTCAGTTAAGTGTCTGCCTTTGGCTTAGGTCATGGTCCCAGGGCCCTGGGATAGAGCCCTGCATTGGGCTCCCTGCTCGGTGGGGAGCCTGTTTCTTCCTCTCCTTCCTCTGCTGCTACCCCTGATTGTTCTCTTTGTTAAATAAATAAAATATTCAAAAATAAAAAGAAGCAGCAGCAGCAGCAGCAGCAGCAGCAGCAAGACTACAAATGAACCAGACCTGATAGAACGCTCCTCCCAACAACAGAGGAATACATGTTCCTCTCGTACACACACGAGATTTCTCCAGGACAGATCATATTTTAGGCCACAAAGTTTCATTAAAATTTGCCAAGGACTGAAATTATACAATGATGAGACTGAAAGACATTTGTCAACCGCAATGTAATTATATTTGAAATCAATAATATAAGGAAATTTGGGATATTCACAAGTATATGTAAATTAAGGAATACAATCCTAAAAGACCAAAAGAATACAAGGAAAAAACACAAGAGAAATTTAAAAATACTTGGAGATGAATGAAAACAAAACCACACGTGTCAGGGTCCCCAAACCACCTTCAGGTTTGGTAATTCAGTAGGAAGACTCCTAGCGCTCAGCATACAGCTTACTCACGGCTATGACATATCACACAATCAATAGGATCCCAAGCAAAAGCAGCAAAGGAAAAGGTGTAGGGTAAGTATCAGGGGAGACCGGTCCAAGCTTCCACAGGTCCCCTCCCAGTGGGGTCACACAGCACGAGGGTGATTCCTCCAGCAATGAAGTATAACCACATGTGTGAAGTGTTGCCAACCTCACTAGAGACTCGGAGCCCAGTTTCCAGGGGGTAGACAGGCAGGCATCCTCTGCTTGGCAGATATCCAAATTCCATATCCCAGAAAGGAAAGCATAAACCATTTTGTTTGCACAGTGCAGGCATAACTCTTATCAGTTCGGGAAACGGGGGGAACTCCCCCAGATCTAGGTTTCCCAATGCAGGCCAGGGGCTGATCTCACAGCCAGCCCTTCCCGAGGACAGAAGCTCAGAACTGTTAACTCTTTTCCACAAACATATCAAAACTTATGGGATGCAAATAAAGCTTGATTAGAGAGACCAGTAGAGGTGTAAATGCCCATACTGAAAAGATCACAGATCAAATAACCTAAGATTCTACCTTGAGAAATTAGAAAAATAAGAGCGAACTATAGCCAAAGTAAATAGAGGGGAAGAAATAATAAAGATTAGAATAGAAATTAATGGAAAAGAGGACAGAAAAATATTAAAGAAAAGAAAACAAAACAAACCAAAGTTGACTCTGAAAGGTAACCCAACAGGCAAACCTAGCAGAATGGGCAATGAAACAAACAGGGAAGCCCCAAATCCTAAACTCACGAATGGGTTAGAGGGGGAACTACCACTCATCCAGAGAACCGTGAACCCTGCCAGTGAATGTGCAGGACCCAGATGAAATTCACGATTCCTAAAAAGAAGCAAAGTACTGAAGCTGACTCAAGAAGAAACAGAAGCTCTGGATCGAGGTGAAACAAAGAGGTGACCCATCAAAGCATTTCCAACATAGAAAAGCTGAGGTCCAGATGCTTTCACGGATAAACTTTATATGACTGTAGTAGAATTAGCACCAATCCTACACAAACTCTTTTTTTTTTTTTTTTTAAAGAAGGAAATACTTCCTAAATCATTCTATGAAACCAGTATTATCCCGATACCCAAAACAAAGAAAAACACCACAAGAAAGAAAACTGAACATTAATATTCCTTCTAAACATAAACTCATAAATCCTGAATATAATATTAGCAAGCTACATCCAGCAAAAAGGAGTACACACCATGATCAACCAAGCAATTTACCCCAGGAATGCAAGGTGGGTCTAATATCTGAAAATCAATTAAGATAACAGCATATCGGTAGAATAAAAAATAACCACTGCATCCTCACATCAACAGACGCTGGCATGTGGTAGAACAGTTTAGAAATTAACCTTTTTGACAAGTTTATCAAGAAAATACAATAGGAGAAAAATAGCCTTTTCAATAAACAGTGCTGGGACAACTGGCTATCAACATGCAGGGAAAAAAAAAGTTGGATCCTACCTCACACCATATACAAGAATGAACCAAAATAGATTAAAAAATCTAAATGTAAAAGCTAAAAGTGTAAAAATACTTAGACAAAACCACATCTTCATCACTTTGGGTTAGGCAATGGTTTCTTAGATATGCCACCAAAAGCACAATGAAGAAAAGGAAAAAATGAACTTCATTTCATCAAAATCTAAAATTTAGTGTTTCAAAGGACACCATCAAAGAAGTGAAAAGACAACCGATGCAAGAAAAGATTTATAAATCAAATATCCAATAAGATACTCATATCTAAAGTGACTCGTACCCAGAAGATATAAGGACCAGTCACAACTCAATAATAAAATGGCAACCCAATTAAAAATGGGCTAAGGGTTCCCACCGGTATTCTCCCCAAAAAAGATACACAAATGACAAACATGCATGAAGATTCCCAGCATCATCAGACATTAGGGAAATGCAAATCAAAAGTACAATGCGGTGCCACTTCACACCCACTGGATGGCTATAACCAAAGTCACAGTCACCGGCGAGCGCCGGTGAGCACGCTGAGAAGTTAGCACCCTCGTATGTTGCTGATGGGACTGTCATCTGGTGCAGGCACTTTGGAAACCAGTTTTGCTCTTCCTTGAAAAGTTAAACATAAAGTGGTCGCACGACCCAGTGAAACCCCACTTCTGGGTGAGCGCCTGCGACAAACGGTACCATTGATCCACAGGACCCAAGCCGCACCCGCTGTTTGTAGCAGCGTCGTTGGTGACAGCACCAAAGTGGACACACCTAAGAGTTCGCCAGCTGACGAGTGGATGGACACAACACGGCATGTACGTGCGCTGGGGAACGTCCAGCCCTAAAAAGGATGAAGTGTGGGTGCATATTACACACGGACGAACCCTAAAAACACTATAGTGAATGAAAAAAGCCAAAGAGAGGTTACTATCGTATGAAATTTATACAAAATGCCCAACATAGGCAAATCCAGAAACAGAAGAGTAGATTACTGGTCGCTGGAGGTTGGCAGGAAGCGCAGTCAGGAGACTGCCAATGAGTATGGGGCATCTTTAGGGGCCCAGGAAATAGTCTACAACTACACAGTGGTGGGCTGTACAGCTCTGTGAATACAGGACGATCACTGAACTGCACAGCTCAAAGGGTGACTTCTATGGTATGTAAATTATGTATTTTAAAAAATAAGTTGAAAAATCCACAAAAGTCAAAAAAGTGTCTTTTTTTTCAATTCTGATGCTAGGCCTCTAAACCCAGAATCAATACAAAATAGACCCCCCCCCCCAATGTATCCTTGCTTACTTTTTAAAAAGATTTTATTGATTTATTTTTGACAAAAACAGAGAGAGGATGAGCATGAGTAGGAAGGGGAGGGGGAGGGAAGCAGGCTTCCCGCTGAGCAGGGAGCCCGACGCGGGGGCTTCTTCCCTGGACCCCGGGATCATGACCTGAGCCAAAAGCGAGGCTTAATGGCTGAGCTGCCCAGGCGTCCCCCACAATGCACCCTAAACATGACTTCTCCAGGTGCCAGCAGCCGCGGGGAACACTGCTCTCCTGTGTGACAGACACGCCGAAATCGTTTTCTTACAGATGTGGCCTTTGCTCTGCGTCTGCCGGAGGTCATGGGCCAGCACGGGAGGAGCCGTCCCGGGCCAGGACTCGGCTCCTTTCCCTGGCTCCCATCACCACCCCGCACGCTCACTTTCCAAGGCTAGCTCATCCCTGGGGCACACCGGATACAATTAAAACGGTCAGTTCTGCTGAGTTTTATGGGAAATTCAACACAAATTTTCCTACCTACACACGCAAACGGGTTCAGATGCGCACCAAGCGCACGGAAGGTCACACACTGTCCCTGAACTCGGGAGTGCAGGCGAGAGGACGGGCCAGGGAACACTGCTGGTCTCTGGAGGAGAGCGGGGGGACGGTCGCATGCCATGTACACACTCCCACAAGGACCAGAGGGAGAGGACGTGCCCTTTCCTGTTGTGTGCCGGCGTCCACGGGAGCCACGGCCACCGCGCCCACCAGGCTCCCCAGGCATCCGAGTACCTTTCCACCAAATCAGCTGGGCACTGCTGCTTGCTGGCGGGTACGGCACGTCACCTCAAATCGGGGCCACTTGTGAGCAAGTTCTAAGCCTCACAAAAAGTGGGCGGTTCCAGAAAGAGCTGACAGACAACTCAGAAGAACTGTGACTCAACCCACGAGAGGCCGTGAGGAGTTTGAACTTCTCGGGCGAACCCGCGCTTCACTTTCTGTAAAGGGCACACGGGTCCCGTTCAGCCGGCTGCGAGGCTGGAAGTGAAAGTGAGCAAACTGGTTTTGAAAAGGTCAGAAGAGGGCACTTGCCCATCTTCAAATTCCTCCGAACCCTCGGCCTGGAGTCATCATCACGATGGGGTCCAGCCCTGAGCCGTCACAGCCCCGAGCCGTGGTGCCACTGTTTCCCTCGTCGGTGAAATGGGTTCACCACGTCTGACGAACCCACACGGGGCGGACTTCAGGGCTGCACACCACGGCCACGCCTCGGCAGGGAGGTGGGGGCCGTGGCTGTGTGGGAATGCTGCCCTGCTCCGGGGGTGGGCACACGTGCCCGCGGCGGCGGCCAGAGCCCCTCGGCATGTCCCCTATGGCAGCCGCGGGACAGCCGGCAGAACACGACACAGGGGCTGCCTTCCTCAGGGACCTGTCCCTCCCCAGCGCTCCAAGCTGGCATCCAGACTCCTGCTCACGGCCAGGGTAGGGCCCAGCCATGGGTCGCCACGGGGCACACATGGTTCTCTGTGCCTCCTCTGACCCAGCCCACCCGTGAGCAGCCCCGTAGCCGAGCATCTCACATCTCAGCCCATGCCAGAGCGGAAGAGCACCATCTGGGGGACTCTGGGGACGGACATGGTGGAGCTAGAGGGCTGCCCTCTGCCCCGCCACGCCTGCCGACAGACCTGCCCCGATGGCTCACCACCCGCTTCTGCCCCTGCGGCCAGACCTGGGAGGGCCTCAGCAGCTTCTCCTCCTGTTGACGATCCTTGGGTCTGTGAGTGACAGCACAGAGTGGCCCGTGCAAGTGTCCCTGGGGCCGGGGGCAGGTGTGGCTGCTCTGGCCAGTGGCGGCCTCTAAGGCCCCAGCGTCACCCTGCCCTTCTGACCCACAGACAGCTAGCAACCAGCTCTCCCCCACGGCTCTTTCCCTGGGTAAAAGACGGGTTTCTGGATGCAGCCCTGCACCCCTGTCCCTGACCCAGCCCATCCCTGGTGAAAACAGACGCCACATCTGTGGAAGACGGTGTTCCTGGCCGCAGAGCCCTTGGGCACGGACTTGTCCCATCTGGCTTTGAAAACCACCAGCAGCAGCCGGCAGGCCCGGGGGCGGGAGATGCTGAGCTTGGGCTCGGCATCGAATTCAGACGGGACCTGGTCAAAGGGCTCCCGTGTGCCTTCCAGAAAAGCAGAGTGAACCTCTGACCGAGCCGGTCCTGAACGCGAGACCCTGGGTGAGTCTGGCCAGTGCGGAGACAGCAAGACGCTCGCGACACTGCCCCGAAGGGCAGGGTGACCTGGGCCCCATGGGCTTCCTCTCCTGCGAGTACCACGGCGGACCTCAGCTCGCAGCCCGGGAGCCGGTGGAGCCGTCCGAGTCCCCGTGTGCTGGCTGCGAACACGCACGGAGACGGTGGGCGGCCTGCCGTCCTCGGGCCGCCAGACACGCACACGTCCGGGAGCTCCCGGGTCGTGAGGAAACCACGGCACCCATCAGGGCAGAGGCTCAATCTGTCTCTCTCTCTCTCTGACACACACACACACCAGCCGTCCCCCAGCTGACCAAGATGGCCCAGTCTCTGGCCCCAGGGGCGACTCCCAGCCCCACCGCCCTCCGGCCACCACCCTGCGCCCCAGATGCCGCTCCTGGAGTTGCCAGAGCCTCTCCCCTGGGGCTGCTCCCGAGACGACTCCCGCACGCAGGACACGTGGAGACGGTCGGGGCCTCAGCTCCGGTGCCATTCCCCTGACAACTAGCCCGAGCTCTCTGTGATCTGGTCCATGTCCCCATGAACCCAAACCGGCCACGGAATACAGTGTGTTCTGTACTTCCAGAGGGACTGACACCCTGCTGGCTCTGAGCTCACCCTGGTGCCCCCCGGGAACAGTCAGCTCGCTGAGGACGGCCGCCCCCCTACCTTGCCTCCCGAGGCTTGCGCTGCGTGGACGGGCGCCGTGAGGGCCGGCCCCGGCCACTCCAGGTACACGTCTGAGCCCGTCCTCGGCACCTTCCGTTCTCCCCGTCAGGCGTCCTGCTCTCACGCTGCCCTGAGAATTCACCTGGAAAACAAAGGCCACACACCAAGGGCTGGAAGGCTGGGAGCCGTCCCTCTACGGGACAGCCGGATGCCGGAAGGCTCCTGAAGAGAAAGGACTCCACGGTATGGGAGACAGTGGGCTCTGGCACCCGAGACCCACAGGTGTTTTGAGCAGAAGGTTCCGTCCCTAACGCCCCAAACACCCCCAATCAGGAGCCTGTGTCACCTATGCAGGAAAGTGGCTCTCATTTTGCCAAAAGATTACCCAGTAACTGTAAAATGCTATAGTTTTTCCTCTGTGACAAAGGTACACTTATTCTTTAAAATAAGAGCAATTTCACTGCTGCTTTGATGAAGCCTCACAGTGCTGAGGAACACAAGTTAGTATCTAACTGGGCGGGCAGAGGAAGACACAGCGCTATGATTAATTATTAGAGAGCGCTGCCTGCCGGGATTTTTGGACCCCAGATTGCAGCGATTCGGGACCTACCACCAGAAGGGAGAGCCGTGGTCCAGTGAGCGGAGGGTCAGCGGCCAGGCCAGCCAAGGTCAAGCGCGCAGCAGACACAGGCCTCTGCCTGCCGTCGAGCACGCCGCCCGCGAGGGACACGCCGCTGCTCTGGTCCCTACAGAGCTCTTTTCCAGGTGTGGTCAGGAAGCTGAGCTCAGTGACAAGCCAGGTTCCTGGCAGCCGGAAGAGAGGGGAGAGAGACTAAGGAAAACCATCGATTTTTTATTGAACACAATGAGCCAGTTTTCAAGTTTTATTGAACTGGAAATAATCTTTTAGATCACAGAAAGGAGTCCAGAAAACCTGAGTCTTCTCTGGGCCCCCGTGACAGCCCGTTTCGTCCCAGAGCGTCTGGGACGTGGCGGCCTCTTGTTCTTCGAGAGAGAAGTGACGAGTGAGCCGGCACGCGGTCCTGCAGACCCCAGACGACGGAAGGTGCTTTTCCCCGGAACCGGGGCAGTGCTCGGTTATGCATCCTCTCTCCGGGCCTTCTTACACGTCCCGGGGAGGCATGGGGGTCGCCGCGGCGTCGCCGGCTTGCGTCCGCTGGACACGGCTTCGGTGCAAGGACACGCGAATGCACAGCGTGCTGGGGGGCCGGCGGGCACCAGCTCGCCCCGGCTGCGGCCCTCTCCCTGAGAGTCCCGGGACCCCGCGCCGGCGTCAGGACCAGGCCCAGCAAGGCCGCTCTGCGGCAGACGAGACCCCGGCAGAGGCCGACGTCTACACTCTGGCGCCGCGCCCTAACACGGCAGTCCGCGCTCTCTGAAGCCCCAGGAGGGATGTCTCTGCTTCTGGACACACTGCAGTGACTTCCTCAGAACTCTGCCTGGCATCCAGCGGCGCTCGGTCCGCCACAGACCCGGCATCCGTGAGGACACACAGGTCACCCAGCGCGCGCCGAGCAGTCTCCCATGAATATAACTGTTCCCGCACAGTGAGAACGTGCTGCAGACAGACAAAGCGGCCCTGGAGTCTTTAAAGGACCACGAGAACCACGGCCAGCACCGCACCCGCAAGTCACCCCGTGTGATGTGAACGGCACGAGGCGATCGGAAGACGAAGCGTGCGCCTCCGCTTCGCCGAGCCCCTTCCCCAGGGCACCCCTCCCCCCCCCCGGGCCCCGGCCGCGAACCTGCCGGTGAGCGCGACGCCCTCCCCCCACCCCCCGCATGCGAGCACCGGACGGGGACTCCATGCTGGCCTCCTGCAACTGAGCGCTCAACTTCCCCAGGTGAAAAACAAAAGTTTTGGTGATTTTTAAAAGGTCAAAGTCTATGTGCTTTCCAAGGAAGCCGCGGTGCGGAGCGTGGGAACACGCGAACAGTCATCCACCCACACGCCGAATGTCCCCTCCCTGCAACAAAGCACAGCCGTGCTGCTCGGAGGGCAGCGGGCGGCCCCCAAGCCACAGGTGAGGAGGAGCAGGTCCCAGAAAAGCAGGGCTTCCCCAGTACCGCCGGACTCGGCCCTGGACACAGCCTCAGAGGGCAGTCTGCTCGGATAACACACCAAAGCTAGCTCCAGCCTCCCGGGAGAGCTGCGAAGGTCTCCCCACGCTGCACTCTGAAGCCCACAGCTCTGGCCACGCATGTACACGGTTCCCTCCCCAGGCGAGGCCAGCAGCGCAGACGTGCCCCCGAGCCCTCCATTTCTAGTCACTTGGCCTGGCCAGGGGTGAGTCGAGGAGAGGGGCTGCAGCGGCCGTGTTCACCTCCTTTCCTTCCTGAATCCAGGTGCCGGTGCCGGGGCGAAGCAGAGCCGCTGGGCTTCCCCTCAAATCCCTGACCCCACGCCGCTTCGACAGCCCAACCCGGGCGACACCACCTTCTTGGGGAGTTAGCCCAAGGGCCAGGCCGGGTGCTGGGCGATCTTAGGAGAACTCTGGCTCCAGGCCTCCTGCGGCCTCCCGCGGCCACGGGCCCCCGCTGAGCTCACACTGTCCACACTGGCTCTAAGACTACAGGGTGACCCGGCAGACTCGGCACTGAAGGGCGGCTTCTCCTCAGATCAGGGTGCGGTGACTTATTTGGTTCAAAGAGAATCGGGGAACAGAAAAATTCCAAGTTTTCTTTCCACCAATTTTATTTTTATTTGGTAATTTTCACTCAGAGTCTTCCAATTCCTTTCTCAGTCTGAGATGTATTATGCGTGGATGTACTGTATAATCCCTTAGAAACTTTATTTGGTATAACTTCACATTTTTGGTATATAGAAATAATTTTATTTCGTATTGCAGCACAGTAGACATACAATCGATATTATTTCCTAGAATGTGCAATATATAAATTATTCACATTAAAAAATCAAGAACAGAAAGCCTCATATGCAGGAAATATTTAAAAATGTGTCCCTATGTTGACTCTGACAGTATGCACTACTAGCTTTGTAAATCTGAGGGAACGCGACAAGACGCACATTTGAGCGACGTACACAGATGGGTCTGCTCCAGAAGCTGAACTCACTCGACAGAGGCTCACTTTGGTCATTGGGTCTCCAGGCGCGGAGGCATGTGTGGGTCCGAAAGATCCTTCCAGAGCTGCGCTCCTTACCCTGGGGCTGCGAGCATTTCTGTGTCTTCTACTCTCCTTTGTAGCGCGGGGACCTCTTCTCTTTAAAAGCAAGAAGACCTTCAAGCCTGTCTTTTGTTGGAATCGTCTAGAGAAACAAAACATTGTGTTACCTACACCAACAGGAAGAAACTACGAAAGTCTAACAAGCTTTATTTAAGTAGGAGAAAAGGAACTAGAAGGCGATCGAAAATTTTGAAATCTACCCATCATTTGAACAATTCTGTGACCAAATTTACATTCTAATTCCAAACACACTTTGCCCCCAATTTCAAATGTACTTTAAAAAACCGACATACTTTATTTTTTAGACAATTTTAGGTATACAAACGACTGAACAAATTTCAGGGTTGCCCCCTTACTGACACCTTGCGTCAATGCGGTACATTTGTCACAACTGAGGAACCAGGATCCACACGTTCTTGTTAAGCAAAGCCTGAATGTTGTGTGCACCATGGGTTCTGACAAAGGCACGATGTCACGGATCCACCCTAGAGCAGCCACGGAACAGCTTCCCCGCACCAAGTTCTTCATGTTCGATCTTCTCATCCCTGCCCTGTGCCGCCTTTCCAGAGGTCAGACCGTTGGAACCCTATCGTACCTGCAATTTTTAGACGGAAACCCGTACCTTAACAGTACGCGTCTGCGGTTCTTCTGTGTCTTGTCACTGAGTAATACCTGACTGCGTGCATGTGCCTGCACCTCCACATCTCAGCCGCTTCCACATTCGGCAGTTAGGAACTGAGCGGCTAAAACGCCAAGTGCAGACTTTGGTGCAGACATAAGCTTTCAACACAGTTGCGTGAACACCTAGAGCTACAACTGCCGAATCACATGCTAACATTATGCTTAGCTTTGTAAGAAATGGGCAAATCGGATCTTTACACCGTGTGATGTGGAGCGTCTGCTTCTGGGCTCACTCGCCATCAGCGCATCAACTTTGGGCAGGCTCAGCTCTTCCACCCGCTTTTTAGTGGGTTGTTTTCTTACTGTTGAGTTTTACAAGCCCCGTGTCTGCTTCGGTGCGCGTCCTCTACCGATGTGTACTGCAAAGACCCTCCCTTCCTGGGGCTTCTCTTTTCATCCTCTGCACAATGTCACTCCAGAGGGGAAGTTGTTGATTTCAATGAAGTGAAACACCAGTTTTTTCTTTCATAGATTATACTTTTGGTGTTAATTTTAAAGAAGTCACTGCCAAACCCAAGGATGCCTCCATTTTCTATGTGATATTTAAGAAGTTTCATAGTTTTTATTTTACATTAGGTCTATGGCCCAATCGCGTGAGATTTTGTGAAGGGTGTAATGTCAGTGTCTACATTCATTTTTTGTCACTGAAGGCCCAGATGCTTCAGTACTACTCGTTTTGAAGACCATCTTTTCTCCACCGAACTGCCTTTGCTCCTTTGTCAAAAGTCATTTCATTTTCTATGAGTCTTCTATGACTTTCATATGAATTTACTTCTGGGTTCCCTATGCTGTTCCACTGATCCAACTGTCTGCTCTTTTGTCAACCCACACTGTCCTGCTTACTGGAGCTTTACCGTAAGTCTTGGAGTTGGGCAGTGCCAGTCCCCCAGCTCTGCTCTTCTGCGCTACTGGACTGCCTAGTCTAACTCTTTGGACTTTCCATATGAACTTCTGAACTGGTCTGTCGATACAGATCAAGTAACGTGGCTGAGGTTTTTACTGGGATTGTACTGACTGACTCTCTAAATAAAATTGAGAAGAAATGACTTCTTAGTAACCCCGAGGCTTCCTATCCATGAACAGGTTGACCTGTCCATTTGCTTACACCTCCATCTCTTTCACCAGTTAGTTTTCCTCCTATAGATCACGTACTTTTTTTTTTAGATTTATACTTAAGCATTTGGTATTTTATATTAATGAAGATCATGTTATGCTTTTAATTTCAAATCCCGGTTCTCTACTGCCGGCGTACAGGGAAGGGGCTGAACCTGTCTACTACCCGTATCCTGCAACCTTGCTCTACTGCTTCTTAGTGGCGTTTCTGTTGTTGATTCTTTGAGACTTTCTACATGGACAATCACATCTTCTGTGAAGTTTTATTTCTTCCTTCCCAATCTGTGTATCTTTTATTTTTTTCTTGTCTTATTACATCAGCAAAGGTTTCTAGTAGATGTTGACAAGGAGCAGTGAGGACGATGACCTTGGCCTGACCTTGGCTATGACGTATGACGCTGGCTCCAAGTTCTTCTATAGAGGTTCTTATCAGGTAAGGAATCCCCCATCATAGTTTGCTGAGTTTTTATTATGAACGGCTGTTGGATTTTGTCACATGCTTTTTCTAGATCTACTGATACGATCATCTGACCTTCCTGTTTAACCTGTTGGTGTGATGGTTCATGGTTTATAATGCTTTCTGACTCTCAAACCTGGCTTGCCTATCTACCAAAAAAATCCATTTGGTTCTTTTTATACATTGTATCCATATATTTTATACAAATCAGACAAACTGAAATTGTTTTTAAACACCTTTTTATACATTGTTGGATTTGATCTGCTAATATTTTGCTGAGAACTTTTACATCTAGATCAGATCAATGACCTGTGGTTTTCCTTTCTTATAATGTTGGGTTTTGGTATCAGGATAATACCGACCCAGAATGAGTTAGGAAGGGTTCCTTTTGCTTCTATTTTCTAGAAAACTCACTTAAAATTTATATGACTTCATCCTTAAATGTTTGGTAGAATTCACCAGAGAAACCATCTGGGCCAGGAGCTTCCTATTTTAGCAGTTTATTAATTATTATTTTATTTCTTTAACAAACATAGGGTTATTCAGATCATCTGTTTGTCCTTGTATGAGTTTTGGCATGCTGCGTCTTCAAAGGAATTGGTCCGTTTCATCGAAGTTATCAAATCCGTAGGCAGAGTTGTTCAAAGTATCCCTTTATCATTCTCTCCGAGTCCATGGGATCATTCGAGGTGGCCTTTCCTGCATTTCTGATGTTGGTGATTATCTTCCTCTTTCCATGGTCAGTCTGCCTGAACGTCTGTCAACTCCACAGGTCTTGACAGAGAGCCAGCTTTTTCTTGTTGTGGTCTTTTCTTTCTGTTTTTCTGTTTCTGATTTCATGGGTTTTTGTTCTAAAGCTTATTTTTCCTTTTCTTCTGCTGACTTTTTCTTTTCTTTTGCTCTCCTTTTTCTACGTTCCTGAAGCGGAAACTTACTACTGATCCTCGGTCCTCCTTCTCACACACGTGTGTTCAATGCCGAAATGCTGCTCTCCCTAAGCAGTGCCCTCAGTAGCTTCTCCTCTGACACACGTGCCATTGAAAAGTACGCTGTTCAACCCAGAGTAAAAAGACTGATCCTACCATTACCAGGTGGGATTTCCCAGCTATCTTTCTGTTACGATTTCTAGTTTAATTCCACTGTGGTCTGACAAAATGCTTAGGATTCCTGTTCCTTCACATTTGGTAAGGTGGGATTTACGGCCAAACATACTTGTAAATTCTTCTCTGGACTCTAAGGCTGTCCATTTGTGGGAAGAGTGTAATTTTCTTCATTCGCGGCGTGTGCTCATCATGAAAGGTTGCAATGTACACTCGCAGACCAGGTGCAGGGGAACATTCCACTGTTCCTCCTAATTCAGGACACCGCCATGCTTAAATGGGAGCTCCAGTGAGTTTCCAATTCTCACAAAAGGTAGAACAAAATTCTTTTGCTACTTTGGATGCCCTAAATGAAGTTACATCTTTTAGAAAACAAGGAAGGAAAGAAATAAAGGAGCTTTATTCCTCTATACAAAGTCCTACTAATTTGTGTACGAAACAGAAAACTGTATACACAGAATCAGGGAACTTTCAGTGGGCAGGAGGGAAGGCTCAGAACCACTGAGTCTCATACACGGATGCTCCCCCCCCCCCGTAGGTCCACACCCACACCACTGCCTCCGCCCACCCATCCACACTGGAGGGAAGGTTCATATTGACACCCATAAAATATAACAGGAGACTGAGAGACAGCGACAGCACACATGGTACTAACTTGATAGAGTTTTCTAAATTAGCTAGACAAGAGACATTAGTGTATGGAAGAGAACCAGTGATTAAGGGCTAGTATAGTCAAAGAGCACAGACACCCACTTTCAACTCATTTGTATGATTTGAGAAGAGGTGTGGGCGTAGTCTTGCTCTGAGACATACCATTCACTTGACTTACACAGAAGGTTGACAGCCTCGCTGAGTCTGGAGTTGCATTACATACCTGAGCATAACAAGCTTCTTCGATGGCTAATCCTGTTACTAAATCAACCTGAGGATGAAAACATAATACATTTCAGCAGGAATTACTTTTCAAAACATGGAGCACTCGATATAAATTCAAACTCATAACACTGCTCCGAGAGCACAGAACACTTCGATGACACACAGCAAACCGGCCATGCGAGCAGCAGAGCAGGCTGAGCTGATGGCCTGTGCTCCAGTTCTGCCTCCGCCACGTGGGGGCTGTGTGACCGTGGCTGAGCTGGTTATGCTCTCCGTGGCTCAGAGAGGCTAACTGTACTGTCTACCACGCAGGGCGATCTCGCCTTGATAAAGCACGGATACACGGCCTGCCATGCAGAATGAGCCACAGGGCATTTGCTGTTAGTGTTGTTACAATTACACGAACATTTTTAAAACCATTCTGCTTTGTACATCTTTAAAACTGTATTTATTGCTAACAAATTCAACCTCTTTCTATTGCTAAGAGACCAAGGAAGATATGGCGGCCTCTGAGTCTATAAGAAAGAGTATCTTTCTGCAAAATTCTGGTATTTAAGCAAAACCCCACCGGGGTAATTAACGCCCAATGTATACCGGTGCCTGCATCGCTCCCCTGGCCTGAGGCCTGTGCTCCTGAGAAGTCGCCTCCCGGGGTAACCCCAGGACACGCCACACATCCGCCTCGTTAGTGCGGCTCCCTGCGCAGAGCGCGTGGTGACGTAAGGCAGAGAGAGCTCGCTTCGGCTCTGAGCCTGGAAGTGCTTCTCAGGATGTTTTTTATAATGAACGGTGTTGAGAATACACCGAGTGACCTTTTCTTTTGGTGTTCTAGGAACCACCAGCCAATAAATCTCTTAGCTGAAGGCAGAGACAGGAAGCGTGCCACAAGCTGCGGGACTCCAGGGCAATTCCCGAGTTCTGTGACGGAGGCGAGTCAGGAAGAGCCTGAGCAGAATGAAATCAACAGTAGAGCTAAAAGCAAAAAAATAACCTAGCCTGCAGTAACAATAGCATTGAAACAGCTGGATTTGGGAACATAAAATATAATAAATTAAACAGAATGAAATGTCTACTACTTCCTCCGACAACAAAGTCGAGTATCAAGGCACTCACCTCCATCCCTTGATTAATTGCTAATTTTGCCACTCTCATTGCAATGGGTCCCTAAAATTCAATTAAAGAAATAAGATATTAATTACGATTTATGCAAATTATGTCGTATGAACCAGTAAAAATCAGAAATTCCCATTGCTGGCACCATGGCAAAGAAACATCCGAAGCTGTAAGACAGTTAATGGGAAATCCCTCCCGGCTGCGCAAGGTCTGAACAGCACTTGGAGCAGCTCCCACGTCGGCGACGCAGCCCGCTTGCAGGTCGGCAGGGGCTGTGCCCAGGAGGGGGCTGACCGCCCTCCAGCAGGTCTCCCTAGAAGGGAAGCAGGCAAAGAAAAGGGGGCATCGTGCTTGCCATGATAGCACACCCACGAACGGCCCGACAGGAGCCCAGGCTGGCGATGAGGCCGACACTCCTGTCCGCGTCCGTCCCACACACTGGCCCCGCCCCTGTCCTCCGTGGGCCCCTGTCCTGTGCAGACACCGGTGCTCCGCGGGCCCCTGTCCTCCGCGGGCTTTCGGCACTGAGCACAATGACGATGTACGGGTAAGGCTGTGCCCTCCAGCCAGTGCTCCCACACCATACGAAAGCTTAGAGCCCTGATGCGTCCTTGGCGAGTGTGAGGGTCATAGACGGGAGAACTGGGTGTCCTTGGGAGAAGGAGAACATGACTTCTGTCATCTTTGAAAACAAGAGTGCCCCAGGTGGAATTTAGCTGTCTGATCACATTTTAAATCCCTAAGAACAGTTCCCGGGTCAGGAGCTAGGCCGCAGCAGCATCTCTGCAAGCGTCTTCCGGACTAAAGGGCAGGCTCGAAGTGAGGGGAGCCGCGGAGGGTCTGACGAACCAGTGACAAACGCCCGACGGCATGGAGCGTCCATTTTCCCGCGCAGGGGCTCTGTCATCAACTTTAACCCAGCTAAGTTCTCTCCCTAATCCGGACACTTAATAAATATCTTTCTCAGAGGCCACAGGTCTTCGAGGTTCACACAAGTATCTTTGTTAGAGCCCCCCGGAATGCCGTCTGGGGGTGTGGGGCTCACACGAGAACCGTGTCTTTGAGAGCGTCAAGTCTTCGACTGTTTTCTGAAGCGCGCGCCTCTCAGCGACAGCCTTAGCTGTGCCCTCGTGTCCCCCAGATGACGCAGACAAGATGCCGTCCCGCTCCCGCGTGTGCATGCGCCCCCAGCCCCTCGTGAAAAGGCAGCGGGTCTGGGGCCCACTCCTGAGGATGCCTGGGTTGTACTGGGCAGTGAGGCTCACATAACTAGAAAAACAGGAAACTGGAAATGCTAGCAGATGCAATGCTTATTTAACACGCCTCTTTCAAAACACAAAACCAACAGCTCTTCTTCTGGACCAACATTTTTTTCTTGAACAGGACAAGGGAACTAACATCCACTACAGAAATCTGATGGAAATACTAATTTTACAGAGGCTTTCTAGTTTCTGGAAGAGTAATCATTCAGTGACAAAAACTAGAAATAAAGACCACGGCCCCTCGAATTTTGTTCTGTAACTCCGGCATATTGTACAGTCACGCATCTCCCGAACCATTCAGCGTCTCCCTTGCCCTGGAGAGAAAGCTTAGGGGTTAGTGTCCTCAGAGGCAGGTCCCCCAGGCGAAAGGGATGGGCCGTAGGGATCCTGGCTTGGCCGGCGGTGAAGTGCTGCTGGCTGTCGGGTGGCAGGCGGGAAGGCGCGGGCACGGAGGGCACAGGAGAAAGAGTGACGAGGCCCAGCGGTGCCCAGGGACGCAGCTCACAGCAGGGAGCTGAGCACCGCCGTCCGAAGACCAGGAGAGGCCGTGGTGCTCTGCACGGGAAGGATGCACCCCTCAAACACAGCCCTGTTTCGAGGCAGACCTGCACCGGTCCTAGAGCTGTAAGCCGGAGGAAGCCGCGAAGCCGGTCGTTAGTCAGACCCTCCTCTTCCTCACACCTGCGCCTCGACCGCTCTTCAGGCGACACCACTCCAATCGCTTGGGGAAAGATTAATACCGAAGTTTCAGTTTACCTTAAGACACTAAAAATCTTTTCTGCTTGCTCTCTCCATCAGCTCCGAGTGCAGGGCTCTGGTTACTTACACGGACAGCAAATCCCGCAAGAGCGGAGTCCCGGGAGAGGGTGCCGCGGGCTGAGTGACAAGGACCTCGGCATCCGCACGGAGCAGTGTGCTTCCCGGAACCAACCGCACAGGGAGGCCCTGCCTGTCAGCAATCGGCGGACTGGGGCCCCTGTCGGGCCACCGGAAAGTCTAACAGCACCTTCTGAGGAGGGATGCAGAGCTCCCAACAAATGTGGAGAGCGTGTGCATTTTCCTAGAGGGAGTATCCTGAGATTCCCAGGAGGCTCCGGAGCCCCAGAACAGGCTACGAGTCCTGTTTGCGCCAAATGGTGCAGTCGGAGAGGAAGCCACTCTGATTCCAGGACTGGCCAGGGAGTGGTAAAGCCTGAAACCCCACTAGGGATAAAGACAAATCGCTAATTACTTGCACAGCAAAAGTCCTCTAATCTGTGATCTCAGAAGAAAGGAGCATCTGGAAAATACACTGAAGGGAGAGATGGAAGAAACTGCTGGAACGGGCCCCAGGATGCGCCCCGCTAGCCCTACCCTACCGTCACGCTGCTCCTGGGAACATCTGCGAGGAGATGCGGCGTGTCCCAGACTCCAGAGCTTCAGTGTGGGCAGACCACGGCGCACAAAGGGGCTAAAACAGTGCCTACGTCACCATAAACACGAACACAAGGAGGGATGTCTGGGGGCTCAGTCCGCGAAGCGTCTGGTCATGATCTCAGGGTCCTGGGATTGAGCCCCGTGTCGGGCTCCCTGCTCAGCGGAGGATCCGCTTCTCACTGCCTCTCCCTCCTCTATAGTGACGGGGGAGGACACACAAAGGCTGCTGTGCAGGCAGGTCACCTCACACCCGGCTGTGGCAAGGACAGCCCACGCTGCCTAACCGGCTCTGGTCTCCCCAGCATGTGCTTCTCAGTGGGTTTCAGCTTGAGGGGGACTCAGGGTGACAGCCCATCCATGGCTGTTTCTCTCCACGTGCACAGCTCAGGTCAGAAGGGTCAGATGGTGAATGACGTCAGTTCCTAGGAAGCTCCGACCCATGTGCCGATGGGCGCGTCCGATATTACCGAGCCCGGCCACAGTGGGGGCCCCAGACCACCTCCATTCTCCCGTCTCGATGCTGAAGGCCCTGCACGTTGATCTAGCTTACTGTTCCTGGTGTTAGGGCTACCAGGTACTTCTCTGCTTGGAAAACAGGACACGCACATCCCCGGCATGTGAGATGACTGTTGTGTCCATTTGCTATAAAGGTCTTTAAACAGAAAAAAGAAAAGAAAAGAAAACAGAAAAGCAATGTAATTAGCAATACCTGAGGTAAAAACTCTCGGGCTAGGTCCAGGGCCTTGCGGTAGGCGGCGTCCCCCTCTGGGTTCTGTTCCAGCACGTGGCTGATCAGGCCCACGGCTTTGGCTTCTTGGCCATCGAGCACGCGCGCAGAGAAGATGAGCTCCTTGGCCAGGGACACCCCAATAGCACGCGGCAGGCGCTGCGTCCCCCCTGCAGGGAGAACGGGGGAGTGCAAGCCGTGACTTCAGACCGTTCAGTCCTCACATCTAAACGTTTCACTCCTCGGTTTATAAAATAAACCAGGGCCACAAGTTTCTATGTCAAGATTAGTAAGCGGAGAACCACTTCAAGGCAGAATCCAGTTAGTTTATCAAATTAAGCCCACCCAAAACAGAACGTGAGCATCTTCTGTAACCATTAAGCGATTCTGGCACGATCTAGTCCTTGCGACACGGCTGCTGTGCTCCCGAATCGCACCCACAACCGTAACCACATCAGCGTCCCCCCCCCCCCCCCACGCCACGACGACCAGTGGGGGGCAAGCAGCTCCGTCCCTCCGTCCATTCACCAGTGGGGTGACAGGTCCTCTGGCTCCGACTAAACTTGTCAGAGCCCGAGGTCTTCAACTCCCCATGTGCTCTGTGCAGAAGCGCGGACGGCAGATGAACCGCCCACTAACGTCACTTTAACAGAAAGAGACCAGGCAGTCACTGGCACAGACAGCTCTGTCCCGGTGGCCCCGGAGCTTTCAGCACGAGCAGGAGGTACCCACTTCCCTGCCACCCACTGCACTCTAGCGACAAGACCAGGATCTCGTTAGAAAGAAAGTTAGACGAGAGCTAATATGCTTCCATTAATATTCTTACCTGGAAGCCTCAGTTTCTACCAGTACGGATACGGAAGTGACTGCGACATTAGGACTCATCAACACATCCCCCCCTCAGGACAGCTGCGGGGCGCCCGAGGCCGGGGAGCTGGGGCAGGCGGGCTACCGGGAGCGCACACCCGAACAAGCTCCCGGCGCTTTCTCTGGCCCACAAAGTTCAGATTTCTTTTTTTTTTAAATATGAGTTCCCAACACTTAAAAGTGGGTGGTGATTTCTGACAAACACTAGTTTCCCCCTGGAAGCCGACCGCCCCTGCAGGGCTTGAGACGGACAAGCTCTGCTTTCGGTGAAACAACGTGAAAAGCAAAGCAACATCTTTTCTTCTTCACATCTCAATCCAAAGTGGCCACGTGAAAAATAACGATCCCCAGTTCCAGAAGGCATACTTCCTCCACATGCAGCGCACACCCCGACACCCAGCGCAGCACGTGCGCCCGTGCCGGGAGCACACAGCCTCTGCTGCCGGTATGCAGCCACGGCAGCACAAACCACGGCAGCACGAACCACGAGCGCTGATTTGGGAAACGCGCGTGATTCAGAAACACACACACACACACCCCCCTCAGCGAACTGGAAAGCACTGCTATTTTCAATACGGCCTGGGTTTGAACATCAGTGATCACTGTGTCTGTAAAACACAGCTTAAGTGTGCACACTGCCCAAGCAGGGGGAGATGGTGAATCTGCAGGTGCTTTACTCGATATGGCAGAAAATGTGGGTTTGAAAAAAAATGAAGCATTGACAAATTTACACGAAACCATACACAGTGATATTGCTCCGTGTACTGAAGACAGGTCCGAGAACTTACGGGACACGGTGCAGGGAAGAGACAAGGTATTCACGGTGCTCCCGATGGCCGCTGATTAGAGGACAGACAGAAACACAGCTCATGCAGCTGAGGAGAATTCTCCGCAGACGGAAGAACTTGTGGAGACAGCATTCGTCCTGGGCACAGATCAGGAAACGACTTTCTCGTTTCTGGGAGAAGCTGGATGTCGATTGCTCAAAATTAGCGCACGTGACCCGCAACGGTCCTTGGCAGCGTCACACGTACTCAGCCGGAACTGCGGAGTCCTGCAGGTCCGTGAAGCTTACGCCTTTCACACTATCATTTCATCCACGGTGTCCTCCCCCACGAATGAGGACTTTGCAGAAATTAAAGAAAGGAACAGTGACGAAACCAAGGCCATGGAACACATGCACTGCCTGAGCTGAACAGCACGTACATCAGCCTCTGCCTGGAGAAACGGGTGCAGAGGGGTCCGCTGGAGGACGAGACTGCAGGGCGGGCTGAGCGCCATGCTGCTGCCGAGAGCTTTCTGGGTTTGCTGGAAACAGTGCACCAGAGGATCTAGGAGAAGTCTAGCCTTGGCTCACCAGCAAACACTGAAGCCTCGGCCTGTGGGCTGACATCACAAGCCATGCAGCCCAGGGACCCCGTGTACGTGGGCCATGCGGTGCTCGTCCTTCTGTGTCTGGCTTACTGCACTAAGCATCTTGCCCCCCAGGTTCGTCCTAGTGCTCCTTCCTTCAGAAGGCTGGTAAGACTCCACCAGATGAAGACCCAGTTTCATGTACTCTGACCTGGGGATGGTCACTCGGGTTGCTTCCACCTCTCGGCTATTAGGAATAAGGCCGCCATACACGTGTGTACCTGCTTCCTGTCCTTTTGGGTAGATACCCAGAGGCGGAGTTGTTAGGTCATACAGAAAATCTTTTTTTAGAAATTTTTTTTAGAAATAGCCATACTTTTCCCTACTAGCTGCACCACTAGAGCACAAGGATTCCAGTTTCTCCACATTCTCAGGAACATGCGCTCTTAGGGGGTTTTATCTCTTTTGGAGGGGGGAGGTTTGATGGCAACCAACCTAATGGGTGTGGAGGGGGATCTCGCTGTGGTTCCTGACTCCCTAACAGCCGGCCTGCTGACCTTCTGCTCACGTGCTTACTGGCCATCTGTGTATCTTCTTCGGAGAAACATCTACTGGAGACCTCTGCCAATTTTTTAACCTGGGCTGCTCTCCGGCACCGAGTTGTAGGGATTCTGTCTACACTCGAGACAGCAATCACTTACCAGGTACAGGAGTTGCAAATATTTCCTCCCATTCTGGGGATTGCCTTTCCTCTCCGTTGACTGTCCTTTGAAGCATGAAAGCTTTTCATTTTGATGAAATCCATTTTTTTCTTGTTGCTTGTGATTTTGGTGTCATATCCAAGAAATCACTGCCAAATCCAATGTCATCAAGCTTTTCTACCATTTTCTTCTAAGTTTTTGTAGCTTCACCTCTTACATTACAGTCTTTAATCCACTTGGGGTTAATCTTTACAAATGGCCCAAGGAAAGGGTCCCACTTCATTCTTCTGCATGTGGAAATCAGTTTTCCCAACACTCGCTGCTGAAAGGGGCATTCTTAAATAGTCACACAAATATGTCATTTAATTCACTCATTCCTACTGAAATCTTATCTTCAGGAAACCTGTCCGGTGAGAAGTTATCTGGCCCCGTTTCTTCTGCTGCAGTCCGCCGGCAGGAATCAAAGACTGACGCAGAACTACGGTACCTGCCTCCAACCCTCGGCACGTTGACTTTGTCATTTCCAACTTCATGAAAAGACTGTGTCCGGTACAGTTTGCCTCGCTCAGTTAAGACGGACACCGTGAGCGATAGCTAAGAACAGAAGTTACTACCCTGTGCACACGATCGACGAGCAGCCTCGGGCCCCCCCATCCCGCCAACAGTGCCCCTAAAGAGGAACGGCTTATGTCAACACTCCTGCAGCTGGAAAGCGCTTCTGTGGACAACTGTTCTCTAGCGTAAGATTAAACGGAACACGAGCACCCGTCAGGGAGTCCAGGCCGCGAGCCGCATGGCGCCCGCGACCAGAGACAAAAGATGCATGGCCGACACCTGCCGCCAGGGAAAAGGCACCAGATTTTCTGTCCCACGTGCACAGAGAAGTACTAGAGACGATGTATTTCGATTCACCTTTCATTAACTTCTGAACATTAGATTCCAGCTTAGGTATTAGCGTTAGGTCAAAACAGACACGCCGTGTCGCATCTGTCAGCCGCTTTTCCTACCCCAGGCTCAGCCACGAGATCACACAACCAGCTAACTTCCCGCAGGATTTGAGTTTAGGACCGTAAAATGCCACCTCCAGACAGAGTCTCGGGGACCAAACCCAGCACGGGACCCCACTGAGTCTGTCCCTGGCACAAGGAGAACCGCTCCACCCCGGCAGCGGCCCGGACACAGTCAAGGTCACGGAGCGCCTCGAGCCTCTGCGCAGAAGGTCGGGCACTGTCCGTCCTCCGCGCAGCTGTGCCTCGTGCTGAAGCCCCACTGTGCAGCTCGGAGAGTGGCGCTCATTCAGTCAGCTGGCAGAGACAGGATTCAGACGTGTTCTGCTGACTGTTACCTACCACGGGGTAAGAAAGCACACAGGGCAGATTATGAAATGCACTGATGCTTGTTTTAGAAATAAAAGGTGTGTATCTGCTACGGGCCGTATGTGATCACATACATAGGCAGACACACATATCAAACGTGCCCGGAAAGTTGTCTCTGTGAGTCAGAGAGTACCTGCTTTTCCTTCGTTTTTCATTCGTACAGCCTGGCTGTATTTCCAAAATGTTGTGCAGCGTATAGGAGCAGGACGGCAGGAGTGTGATCTCCAAGATGACAACACACGCGTGCACGCATTCAACGAGGACGTAGGGCCGCTTCCAGCCCTGGGTGCACACATCCAGCCATGAATGAACAAAGCCCCGACCTCGTGGACCCCACACTCTCACCGGGAAGCCCACAGCAAGCAAACAAATCCCTACTGTCAGAGAGCAGACGGGAAAGTGCCGGGGTGCGCCACGCATGGAGCTTAGACGGGATGGCCAGGGAGGGGCTCTCGGGAGGGGACACTGGATCCAAGACCAGGAGAAAGTGGGGCGTGAACCAGTGCGCTGGTCTTGGGGAGACCATGTCTGACTCACAGAGTGCAGGGAGACGGGGCAGGCTCGAGCCCAGAGTAGGGACATGCGAGTGGCAGCAAACATGGCCCAGGAGGAGCAGGGCCAGATCTGGTGGGCCCCGGAAGGCCCCAGGGAGTACTCTGAGGGTGACAGGAAGACACTGAGCATCTGAGAGCATTGTCTGAAAAGAGGGGCATGGGAACACCCTTCCATAGTGAGGATCTGGGTCTGAGGACAAGCTACGGTCAAGATGAGTGAAGATGAGGAGCGCAGTATGTTCCCACTACTCGTTGTAGGTTCCGACAGGCTTGGAAGAACCTTCCAAAACGAGTTCCCAAATGCTTTCAGTATCTGCCTTGTTTTGGCTGCCCCCATTCAAATCCTGGTTTTGCTTTTGGAGACCCCTAAGGTACGCAGCCTGGGACAGTGAAAATCCCCCACGGAGGCCAAGGGGGCCGGATCCTCCTCTCTGCCCTAGCACAGCCGGGCAGGCATTCAAGTGAGCTCTGCTCTGCAGGATGGGATTTCTTGGTGCGGGGCGTCCTGAATGGGTGGCCTTGGAGGGCTTATGGGCGATGCGGGGGTTGTAATGTGCAGACCCGATGACCCCGGGCTTCTACGGAGCCCTGCTGCTCCGCCACCACCGTGGCTGTCTGATGCCAGGTCTTCCGGCTTGTGTGCTAAGCCTTGTTCTCTACAGACTCGGGCCACCTGACAGTAAATGTCTTTTTCTTTTAGGATGGCCGGAGTCCATTTCTATCGTATGTTTCATGAAGGACATGGTCATTTAACCAGCAGTTTTGTTTTCCTCTTTCTCAAAACAGATGAAGCCAAATGGGAGTTTATCTGTTGTATTTCTTTGCAAATAAGATCCATTTGTTCAATCTCAAATTTATTGGTTTAGTGACCTACTATGTGCCAGATGCGTCCCAGGTGCTGGACACACAGCGGTGAGCCAGGCCGACCCCTGATCTGAGAAAGCTTCCGTCTGGGGCAGACAGGGAAGGGAAGGCGCACTAGAGCAGCGCAGGGACAAGACGGAGCGAGTGTCGGGGCGAGAATTTAATAAAGGCAGGGGAACAGCTTGTGACAGAACCACCAGGTCTAACGGACATTGAGTGGCCGGGGAGGCCTGCCGGATCCAAGCGAAGGCGTGTCTGCGTCGTATGGAGCAGCCCACGAAGACCACGGACAACACCCAGGGATGGTCCCGGCCACGCGAGGCCCCTCCAGTGAAGCCAGGCTCAGGCCGTTGGGAGATGAGGTAGAGGCCGCGGCAGGCCCCCAGGGGAGGGACGTGAGAGGCGTGGAAGGAATGGGGCTGGGCAGGCTTCGGAGCCCACAGACACTGTGCAGGCTTATGGCTCACTCTGTGGGTGGTGCAAAGAGCCTGGAGGGTTTGGAGCAGAAGGTGACGTAATTCAATTTGCATTTTAAGAGATACTTTTAAGCTTGCCAGAGGACAGACTACAGGCGCAGGACAAAGGCAGGTGCCCAGCAGGAGGCTGCTGTGTCCTCCACGCGCCACAGGATGGCAGCTCGGACGGACGGAACTAGAGTGAGGGGGTGAGGGGAGGCATTTGGTGCAAGTGTCCGAAACTGGTGAGAAATACACGGGCAGACAGGGAACCACTCTGTCAGCCGGCTCTCTGACCGGAGCAGAGGAAGGGGCACCGCTGTTGACACCGGGAGGGCAGGCGGCGGCGGGGCACACTCGGCCTGTGACGCGGGCATCTTTTACGTACAGAAGTGCGGCAGTCGTCCCTGCTTAGCAAGCATCACTGTCCCCCCGACGGTATTCCGAGCCAGGACCTGCATGAGATCCCTTGGGAGAAGGGTCACAACACAAAGGAGCAGAGAGCGTGGGCAAGACCCCGGGAGGTGCCCGGCGCGGCGAGGGACGCAGCAGAAGCGCAGGAGGAAGGCAGTGCTCGGCTGCAGCCCACCACTGTGGCATGGCTACGCCCCACAGCCCACGACAATGCTTCAACCTCCCTCACCGGGCACTGGGTCACATGGGGGTGGCAGGAAAGGTCACCTTCTTGCTCAAGTGTTTTGCCACCAACATAGGGAATAAAACTGGGGCTCATATTATTAAGAGAAAATGAAAACAGGTAATCAATTAGCAGTTGCCACCCCAAGTGGCAAAACTATATTAATCATAGAACAAAATGTTCTCATGTTTATCTATTATTTGTGTAGAATAAAAATATATTTGAAATGTTATAGTCCTGTTCAAAATTTCCTCCCATTTAACATCTATGAGTGTAAGAAGGCATCAAGAATCTTTCCCCTCTATCATCTCTCCCAGGACTCTCTGCTTCTAAAGTAGCAACGTCCAGCTAAGCCATGGCTTAAACCCAGCGAGCTTGTTTTTGCAGCAAAGGCAAGAGGTGAGCGTTTCCATGTTCCTACGATCCGCCCGCTGCTCCAAACTCCCTGCGGCCTCGTGGGCCTGCTGGCCTCCGACGCCACGGGGAGATGCGGGCCCCAACCCTGTCCTCCCAAACCCGAGTCCTAAACTGAACGTGTAAAGTAAAGCAAGCATAGACGCCACCTTCCTGCTGTTCCACTGACATCATGTGAACCGCGACGGCAAGCGTTCCCTGACCTTTCACAATCATACTGCCGCAGCTTCCGGGCTGCGGATCAGGTTTCAGTGGCATTTACAAGGTAGAAGAGGTTTCTGCTCTTTAGCTTTCCTTTTCAGCCTTTATCTTCTCCTTTCTCTTACAACTCCATGAGAAAAGAAGCCACAGTAATACCGGGGACACTTCCAACAAATCAGGCAAGTTGGAAACTGGGCAGCTCCCACATTAAGGGTATGGGCTGCTATAATGAGAAAGGATCTCTGACTTCTAGAAGTAGCCCTTCTGAATTATGTCCGAGTCCCCTCTCATAAATAGAAAGCCAATCAAGGTTACTTTTTCCTTGAGTTGTGGAAGAAATACTGCAGGAAAACGTTAGTTGTGGATTAGAATGCCTACAGCAACCGACCCCTCTGAAGCTCTGTCAGGGGGCTTCAGGCAGGGGCTTTCTTGACAGATCTGGCCTGGATGTTTACAAAACCGACTTCCTCTTGCTTTTATACCGAAACATCCAGGTCTCTGAGGAATGTGCTCTGTGAACAAACATGAGCGTGTACTGGTCTCATGACCGAACATGTCACAATCATGCAAAACCATAAAAATATTTATCCTTCAATCTGTGACCAACGTTTGAAGTGTTGCAATACCTTCTGTTCCCTGAGGGGTTATAGCACGTTGTAAAGTAAACACACACACACACACACACACACACACAGAGGAATGACACAGGGGCACGTGGGAAGAAAGTCCTCACTGGCTACCCCAGCAGCACCCACAGAAACACATCCGTGTGAGCTCTGTGTGTTTTATCCTAGAGAAGCATTGTTAGCAAAAGCTAAGAACTTTTCAGAATCGGGGCAGAGGAAAAAAGGTTGATTATCGAAAATAGTTTTCCAGAGCACGTTCAGCTGACCGGCAACAAATCAGCAGCCTGTGATGTGGTGTCTATTAGCGCGCACTCCGGAACCCCTGCTCGACCCTTCTCCCATTCACCATAAAGGGAAACAGACGTGGAAAGGTTTTATTCATATTAAGAAAAAAAAAATGTACTTCTTTAAATTGTCTGTGTAATTTCTACAGAAAATATCTGAAGCACTTATATTTATTTTAACTTTTGAAAAGAGATACTGCGGTACACCAGATGAAAGATAAAATCTCACTTTCTCCAACCGTTTGAAGACTGCCATGGTGGACCTCTGCCCACTTCGGACCACCCCGCGTCCACCACCACCCTGCGCCGCGCTGCCCTCTGCGACTCTCTGCGGTGCGGGGGCTCTGAACTCCGGTGCTAGCCCTGAGGCCGGGGGTGGCTCCGAGGGGCTGCTGGCGGCTCCCACCGGACCCGAGTCAGCCCGGCACGGACAAGCGGCCGGCAAACGGTCTCCCTCACGGCAGAATCGTGCGTGGAGCACGGGGACGACGGGGGAGGCGGCTGGGCTCCCCCGCTCCAGCACAGGCTTCGGGCGCGCCCAGCTGCCGCGATGCTGCCAGGCAGAGCTTCCTGTGAAGGTGGCGGCCGTGTGCGTCTGGGCCGTGCAACATGGGGGCCACCAGCCGCACGAGACTCCTCTGCACTGGAAACGCGAGGCGCGAGGCTGCGGTTCCAGCGGAGCTCATCTTCGTCAACCCAAACGGCCCTGCGGTCTGCAGCCACGGCACGGACCGCACAGCGTGGAGTCACCCGTCCCTTCCGCCCCCACCGTGAGCTCCTTTCTGGTCACAAAGTTCGTTTCTGCTGCAAACCCAGAGAGTCTGGTGAGATCTAGGCTTCATCGGACACGGAGAGCACCTCAGTGGGTAATGCGGCCGAGGTGCCAGGTCCGGCACAGCTCACCTGTCTTGCAGGAGGACAGGCCCCAGCACAAGGGAGAGAGGAGGCGGCACCTGCCTGGCGACAGACGTGGTTCCCCGGGCTCGCCGGCCTCTGGCACGCCCATGAGAAGGGCGCAGCCCGAAGCCACAGGAACCGCCTGCTCCTCCGCCAGAGCGGGGCCACACACGAGAAAAGGGGGCGTCCGCAGCTGGGACCGTGCACATCACGAAGGCCTTCCTAGCAGCCTGCAGCACAGACCTCTCCCGGTCTGCTGCGCTCAGACACGGCACCTGCTCCGAGGAAACGGAGCTCATGGAGAGAAGGGACCCACGGGCTCTCTGTATCCTGATGTCCGTCTCGCTGTGTACGTCTACCAAGCAAACTACTACTACTGTGACTGCAGAAATGTCCCTCCAGCAAAAATTCTGGGCCATGAAGTGACACCACAACTGCCGGACATATGTTCCATCTTCTCCCTTCGGACCCTAGTTAATTATGCAGATCATATACTTTAACATTTGACAAACATAACTGGTTTAATGTCACAGTCGCATCTACAAGTACATCACAAGGATCATGACTCGGCTGAGCCCCCTGTGTGAAATGGTCTGCGCATATAACTATGGTGTGGACTGAGCATGAGACACACGCGTATATCCATGACAGCCTTAGAGAAAATTCTTAATTAATTTTCTTTAATACAGTGATATTTACTGTATTAAGTTTCATGTTTACCGCCCGGTAAGTCATAGGATTCCTGAAGTCAAACACCAAATTTAATAGCTTGATATTTACAGAGATGCATTTACCATTTTATACTTAAAAAAGATCTCACAAGGGGCGCCTGGGTGGCTCAGTGGGCTAAGCCTCTGCCTTCGGCTCAGGTCATGATCTCAGGGTCCTGGGATCGAGCCCCACATCGGGCTCTCTGCTCAGCGGGGAGCCTGCTTCCCCCTCTCTCTGCCTGCTTGTGATCTCTCTCTCTCTCTGTCAAATAGATGATAAAATCTTAAAAAAAAAAAAGTTAAAAAAAACAAAAAGATCTCACAAACACCGGAAACAATTAGGCAATAATACTCCCCAAGTCAAATGGCTGGCGAACACGGGAAAGCAGCGGGCGCGCGGTCTGTGCTTCAGGAAGAAACGTCTTCGGAAGCCGCGAAGACTTCCCTAGGCACCGCCGCAGGAGTCCGTGCGTGGGGCAAGTCACCTCAAAACACAGCGGCGGGAAACAGTTCCTCCTCCACGGTTTCTGTGGGGCAGGAACCGCGGCCACGCATGGAGCCCTGGCCCTGGGCGTGCAGGCTGCCTCTCGACGCCTCGCCCCTGCAGCCCCCTCCGCACCAGCCACCCCCCAGGGCCGCACGCTGACCCGGCAAGAGCCGCCCACGATGAGCCGCTCGAGGCAGCAAATGCACAAGCCGGACCGGGAGGCGATCTCCCGCGCACGCTGCCACGTTCTCCAGGCGGCCTCTCCATGCCCAGGCCTCACAAGGGAAGGGCCCCGGTGGGGGGGCATCTGGACGGTGCCAGGCACAAGCACGGGGCCTCGGTGGGCAGCCGTGCTGTAAAGGCCACCGCTTCTCCTGCCCATGTGCCCTTTCCCGAGAGCCTTCGTCCAGGGCGCGTTCACAGAGTATTTCCCAACCGCACGATCACTCTCCCGTCTCGCAAAATGAAGGGGGGCGAGCGGACACGTCAACCGTTACTTCAGAAAGGAGCGGGGCCCGGTGCGGAGAGGACAGTGCGGCCGGCGCTCCTTCTGCAGAGCTCAGCCCGCAACGCAGCTCCGCCCCTGCCAAGCGAGACCGGAGCAGAGTGGGTTCTAAGAACCAGTGAGGGTGCTTTCGCCGCCGCTGTGCGAAATACGGCGTCATGTCAACGATGGATTGACAAAGATGTTCCTTTGAAAAATTAAGTTTGAGATGCAAGTATTAAAATTAAGCCATACTGTCAGTATTTGAAATGGAAAGCTTTAATAACACTGGAGACATAACATGCATCGATCACAGATTTAAAACGTATGTGGCAGATTTCTGTAGGGCAGAAATTCCGTGAGCTCGTGACTAACTCTTAGACTCTTCCTTTAAAAAGGCCACAAAAATTAGCTGAAAACTTGATGTGGGAGGAGGAAATAAAAGGGAGAAGTGCCACCCCAGGGCATAATCGTTGAGAAGCAGGTCAGGAACACACACGACGGACGTCCAGGACGGGCCACGTGGGCAAAGCCCGGGAGGGCAACACCTGCGCGCTGCGGCCACAACCCGTCTCCGGGGTGAGGACGGAGGGCGCGAAGGCAGCCCGTGACAGACCCCGAGATCGAAGCGGTCTTTGAGAGACAGGCGCGCTGCCTCCCTTCCTCTAGCCCACCGGCCTTCAGACACAGGGCGCCCGCAGAACTTCAAACACGATGGCCCAAAGCAGCCTTCAGAAATGATCTTCCGGGTCT
Organism: Mustela lutreola; assembly: GCF_030435805.1. Classification (NCBI taxonomy): domain Eukaryota; kingdom Metazoa; phylum Chordata; class Mammalia; order Carnivora; family Mustelidae; genus Mustela; species Mustela lutreola. Next base: position 99,157,678 of record NC_081301.1, read on the forward strand.
ACAGCCACAACATCACAGAACTGCTCCCCCGACCCACCTCGTGCTCCCCATCTTCGCTGAAGTCACCGACAGGCCGTACTGTATCACTCACATACACAACACCGCGACCCAGCATTAGGCTGCATTATGAAATAATGTCTAAATAAACAATCTCACTAACTCAATCCTTGGGGGAAAATGTCTATTCGGGCCTGATGCCCATTCTTTAAGTGGATTGCTCGCGGTTTTCTTGGTGAGTTACATGAGTTCTTTATGTATTTCGGATCCGGACTCCTTAGAGAACGTATCCTTTCTAAGTACCTCCTTCTGTTCACTAGGTTGGTTGCCGGTTTCCTACCCTATGCAAAAGCTTTGTTTGATGTAGTCCCAAGAGTTCATTTCTGCTCCTGTCCCCCATGTCTGTGGAGAAAGATCCAAAACCGCGTTGCCGAGATAATACCCGAGAGCTCAGAGCGCCATTTTCCTGTCAGGACTTCTTGAGTTTCCGGGGGTCCACATAGGTCCCTCCACTCTGAGCCCATTTCCGTGCACGGGGTAAACAAGAGGACCAGTTTAGTTCTTCGGCATGTAACTACCCAGTTTTCCCAACACCATTTGTTGAAAAGACTGCCTCCTCCCCACTGTGTACTGTCATGGACTACCTGTCTCCTTTGTCATAGCCTAACTGACTAAGTGTGGGTTTGTTCTGAGGTCTTCAAGTTCCACGGACCCCGGGTCTGGTTTTGTGCCTGTACCACCCTTTTTTGATTACTGCAGCTTTACAGTGTATCCTGAAATTAGGGAGTGTGAGGTCTCCGGCTTTGTTCTTTCTCAACCTTGCTTTGGCAGTTCAGGGTCTTTTCTGGATTTGTACAAATGTTAGGACTATTTACTTTAGTTCTGTGAAAAATGCTATTAGTATTCTAATAAGGATTGCATTAGATCTGTGGACTGCGTTGGGTAGGATGGGCATCTTAACAGTATTAATTCTTCCAATACACAAACATGGTATATTTTTTTCTATTTATTTGTATCATTTTCCATTTCTTTCCTCAATGTCTTTTTCTATTCCTTTTTTTTCGCCCCCCCTTCAGAGTTCAGGTCTTTCACCTTCTTGAATTTATTCATTCTCTGGTATCTTGCACTTTTTGATGCAACTGCAACTGGAATTTTCTTGATTTTTCTTTTTCGCTGGTCTGTATGTATTTGCACCAGATGTCTGTCAGTTCTGTATGCTACAACATTACTGAACCCATTTATTAGTTGTGACAGGATCTTGAGCATCTTGGGGGAGTCTTTAGGGTTTTCTATACATACTATCATGTCACCTGTAAATAGTTTGACAGTTTGAACTCTTCCTTTCCAATCCGGACGCTTTTTATTTTTCTTGTCTTACTGCTATGGCCCAGACTTCTAGTACTATGTTGAATGTAACATTGGCAAGAGTAGGCATTCTTGTGTGGTTTCTACTCTGAAGCTTTCAGCTCTTTATCCGGGAGCATGCTGTGGGTCTGCCGCACGTGGCCGTCAGATGGTGAAGGAGCTTGCCTGCTGCAAGTCTGCTGCAAACAGATGCTGACTTGGTCAAATGCTTTCCTGCGTCTACTGAGGTCATCATATGATCTGTAGCCTTCATTTTGCTAATGCATATATTAAACCATCATGCATATATTAAACCATCCTTACATCTCTGGGATAAACCCTGCCTCATATGAACCTCTTAATGTATTGCTGAATCTGGTTTTCTGTCACCAAAGACATGGCCTGTAATTTTTGGTTTTAGTAGTGTCTGTCTGGTTTTGGTGTCATAGTGATGCTGGTTTCACAGAATGAATTTACAAGTGTTCCTTCCTCTTCAATTTGTTGGAATAACTTGAGAAAAATAGGTTTTAACTCTTCTTTAAATTTTATTAAGAATTCAATTGTGAAGCTGATTAATTCTCAACTTCTGTTGAGAGGTGTCTTTTTTGTTTAATTACTGACTCTGTTTCACTACTAGTAATTCATCTATCCTGAGTTTCTATTTTCCTGATTCAGTCTTGGAAGACTATCTGTCTCCAGAAATTTATCTGTTTCTTCTAAGCTGTCCAGTGTGCTGGCATGTAATTGTCTGCCGTCGCCTCTCATGATCCTCTGTGCTTCTGTGATGTCCGTTATGGAACCTGTCGTCTTCCACTTCTGACTGGAGTTCCCTCTCATTCTTCCTTGATGAGTCAGGCTAAAAGTTTATCAATGTTGCTTATCTTTTCAAAACACCAACTCTTAGTTCCACTGATCTTGTCTACTGCATTTTTTGGTCTCTGTTTCATTTTTTTGCACTCTGATCTTTATTTCCTTCCCCCCTTTTGTTAACATTGGGCTTTGTTCTTTTTCCATTTCTTTCAGTATAAAGTCAGTTTATGTGAGATTTTTCTTGTTCCTTGAGAGGCAGGCCTGTCTTGCTATGAATGTGCCCTTGGAACTGTTTTTGCTGCATCCCAGAGATTCTGGAACATTGTGTTTTCTTCATTTGTCTCACGGTATTTTTTTTTTTTTAGGTCCTCTTTGATTTGTTGATTTAATGTAATTTAGTCTTAATGGACTTATTCAGCCATTAAGTCCATGTGGTAAAATGTGTTGTTCAAAGCTGCTCTTCTCTTCCTTTCTACCTGGATGACTGACCCACTGATGTAAGTGGGCTACGAAAGACTCTTATTATTACTGTATTGCGGTCATTATCTCCCTTTATGTCTCATTTGCCCCATGTATTTAGGTGGTCCTGTGCCGGATACACAGATATTTACAAAACTGTAATATCCACTTGTTAGATGGATCCCTTTAGCTCTATGCAATGCTCTTTTTGTCTCTTGTTGTGAAATATAGTTTTGTACATTTTGTCTGATATACGTAGCTTTTCTTTTCATTTCCATTTGCATGGAGTATCTTTTTCTAACCCCTCACTTCGTCTGTTTTTAGGTCTGAAATGAGTACCTTGCAGGTAATATACAATGGGTCTAATTTTTTTAATCCATGTCTTTTTTTTTCTTGCCCTGTATCTTCTGATCATAGCCTTTAATCTCTTTAAAGTAATTACTGATTAGGTACACTTACTGCCATTTTGTCATTGCTTCTGGTTGTCTTACAGTACTCCGATTCCTTTCCTCTTCTCTTGTTCTCTTCCTTATGATCTGATGACATTCTTTAGTGTTACGTTTAGATTCCTCTCTCTGTGTGTATCTACAATCGGTTTCTGGGTTGTGACTACATGAGGTTCATGTAACACCCTATGTATATAGCAGTCTATTTTCAGTTGATGTGGCTTCAGTTCGAGTACACTCTAAGTGCACCACATCTGTACTCCACGCCTCTGATATTCTTCCTTTGTGTGGGTTTGCCACGCCCGGACATGGGTCCGATCCGACAGCATCTCTGCCTTTCCTGTCACTCTCAATGTGGCTTTTTCTTTAAACCGTAAGCCATGGAAGAGCTGTTCTGCTGGTCTCCGGGTCCTTCTCAAAAAGAGATGTTCTACATGTTGCTGCAGGCTCGGTGTCTCCGCAGGAGGAAGTGAACGCGAGGTTCTCCTATGCCATCTTGACTGGGAGTCTCAGGCATTTTCATGTAACTAAGCTAAGTAAGCTGATTTCAGAAAAACTAAGTTGATGCATTTTATTATTTTTATTTTAGTAAGTCGTCTGTCATTATAACAAGACACATGGGACACTTCAGGCTGAAGAAGGAAAGGGAAAATGCTATAAAATAGATGGGCTTTTTTTTTTTTTTTTTCAATTTTTAACTTACATTTGTCAAACAACTCTGAAGTTTCCCTCAAAACAAAAGTAACACATCAATTTTGGATTAAAACCTAGAATGGTGTAATAATTTTTTGATAACGGGTGTCCAACAAAACACCCAGACTGCAGCTGCTGTTCTCGCTGGTTCTGAGTACGAGTGTTATACCACACCCCACCCCTGACCCCAGGCAAGGACAGTCGTGTCAAGTACATCAGCCAGTGGTGCACACAGGGCTTCAGCAACACCTGCAGGTCTCCTCCACCTACACTAGACTGCACCGTAACCAGCCAGCAGGCAGGAGGAAGAAGGACGGGTGAAGGCTGAGTCAGCCTAGCTGTCCCAGGTCCTAGCTGTCCCAGGGGGTCTGTCTTGGACCAGCCACGTGGGCCAGCTACCAGGCATGTGAGCAGCCCCCCAGCAGGACTAGGCCTGCTTGATGGGCTCAGCCTAAATCACTCCTGAATAAGCACCAGAGCTAAATGCATGGTTATTATTTTGAGCCACTAACTCCAGGAGTAGATTGTTCAACACTGACATTGTGGTAACAGACAGATGAACGCAGACAAGATCCCTCACAGGGAATAGGACCAGAAAGACACAACTGCAGTGAGACAGGTCCTGAGAACACAGACAGTAAGTACACAGTACGCAAGGGAAATTCTGATCTGCCCTATGAGAATCTAGCATGTGAAACAGACGGACACAGCACGGGTATACTCAGAGGCCTATCCATCTATGGCTTGCTCTGAACGTGACGTCATACGGGGACACGCCACACCCACCTCGGTGTGTGGTCCACGGGGCCCATGCAACGCAGCTAAGATAAGGAGTTGGCCCCCCAACCACTAATGGCCCGCAAGGCCTGATAAATTTACCAGCTGGTCCTTTAGAGAAAGTTTCCCCACCCCGATTTAGATACAAATACTAAGTTCAAGCTAAAGAACTCTGCACCCCACTTTGCTTTCAAATACGTAGGTAACATGTATGAAAACTAAGTGTACCCTAGGTCAGAAAGCAACTCTCAGCAACGACAAGGTAATTTATGCCAGTCTGTCATCCACAGAGCCATGAAGATCAGGTATCAAACCAAACAGTCTGCAAGGCTACCTACACTTCCACATTAAAAGCATACAAATAAGTTAATGGCAGGTAACTACCACAAAAAGACAGTTAAAAACCAGATGAGATTTCTATGTAAGTGACTTGCAAGAAAGTACCTAATATGATAAATATCTCAATCCTAAAATTCATCTGTATGTTTCATGAAAAGCAGAAAAGTCTAGCCGACTGAGATATTCGGATCAGACAGTTTTCCCTTCTAAAGCAAACAAAAGAATGCTGGGTTTCAAGATTTACATATGGATCAAGTTAAAAGCCCCGGGATCTGAAAGAAGAGCCAGGAACACCTGACCCACCCCAGGGAGGAAACCAGACTCACAGAAGTAAGCAGAATACAAGGGCCCCCGTCACCCACGTCCCAGCGCAACCCTCGGGTGCCGCAGCCCGGGCTCCGGATCCAGGTCCCAGGGCTGCGGGATGGAGGGTAAAGCTACAGCCAGAGCTGGGTTGGGGAGGCCAGAGGGGTTCTTTAAGAAAGCTGCCCTCGGGCTCATGTTGAAGACAGCAAGCTGGTGGCGGGGTCGGGGGGCGCTTTTAAAAAAAGAAAGAGGAAAACTGCTAGGGCAGTTTTGGCCACAGACCTGCAACCCTGCAGTCCTGCCTACCAGCGTCCCAGAACCTGGGACCGAGCCCCGCGTCGGGCTCTCTGCTCAGCGGGGAGCCTGTTTCCCCGTCTCTCTCTGCCTGCCTCTCTGCCTACTTGTGATCTGTCTAATAAATACTAAACAAAAAATGTTTAAAAAAAAATCCAATCAAGAAATGGGCAGAGGACATGAACAGACATTTCTGCAAAGACATCCAGATGGCCAACAGACACATGAAGGAGTGCTCCACATCACTCGGCATCAGGGAAATACAAATCAAAACCACAATGAGATATCACCTCACACCAGTCAGAATGGCTAAAATCAACAAGTCAGGAAATGACAGATGCTGGCGAGGATGCGGAGAAAGGGGAACCCTCCTACACTGTTGGTGGGAATGCAAGCTGGTGCAACCTCTCTGGAAAACAGCATGGAGGTTCCTCAAAATGTTGAAAATAGAACGACCCTATGACCCAGCAATTGCACTACTGAGTATTTACCCTAAAGATACAAACGTAGTGATCCAAAGGGGCACGTGCACCCGAATGATATAGCAGCAATGTCTACAATAGCCAAACTCTGGAAAGAACCTAGATGTCCATCAACAGATGAATGGATCAAGAAGATGTGGTATATATACACAATGGAATACTATGCAGCCATCAAAAGAAATGAAATCTTGCCATTTGCGACAACATGGATGGAACTAGAGGGTATCATGCTTAGTGAAATAAGTCAAGCAGAGAAAGACAACTATCATATGATCTCCCTGATATGAGGAAGTGGAGAGGCTACGTGGGGGCTTAAGTGGGTAGGAGAAGAATCAATGAAACAAGATGGGATTGGGAGGGAGACAAACCATAAGTGACTCGTAATCTCACAAAACAAACTGAGGGTTGCTGGGGGGAGGGGGGTTGGGAGAAAGGGGTGGGATTATGGACATTGGGGAGGGTATGTGCTAAGGTGAGTGCTGTGAAGTGTGTAAACCTGGCGATTCACAGACGTGTACCCCCGGGGATAAAAATATATGTTTATAAAAAATAAAAAATTTTAAATTAAAAAAAAAAAAAGAAAGAAAGAAAAATCTTCTGTAACAAGGTAAACTGCAAAACACTGCGTAATTCCCGCCCCCCCCCCAGCAGCACATCCCCTCTTTATGTCCTATTATCTTAAAATAGTGTACGTTACAGAAAGAACTACGTTTCCTCATCGGAGGAACTCGGATGGATCTCTAACAATGGGCATTTTCAGTGTCTGTCATTGAGAGATTACTTGGATGCTTTCGTAAGTACGAACGCTCTTCATCTTCAGGGAGAGTCACAGCAAGGACTTTGACAACAGCTTTCTGATATCTTGAAGGGTAACACAACTACAGGGTAAGAATTTCTAGAACTAATGGAAAAACTGCATTCAAGAAAACAAGGATTAACTACATGCAACTGCATAAACTTACCAGGAGGAGGATTATGATTCTTTTTTCAATGCAGCAATTTAATCAACTGTATCTTTGTAAACAAAGATGAAACATTTACTTTTTCTCCCTCTCTGCCGCACCCAATTTCAGGAATTCTTGATTATTCTTCTCATGGCAACAGATCTAGTTATCTGCTTCAGTTCTACAGTAACCTGTTCTGCTCGTAACAGGACAGAGTTGGGAACCCTAGCTATTATGACCGTGGCTCCGACTGGAATGATTCCTGCAGGTAAAGTCTCACAGCAAATCCTTGGCATGGCTTCCTGGCCTCAGGGGCTCTCAAAGGTCCGATCTGAGATTCCCTACAAAAGGTTTCAGGAAAGCAGTTTCTAAAATGAGCTACAAGGTCAAAATCTATTCTTGCACTTAAGTAAATAGTCTGGCCAAGCCAAATGCAAATAAATTAAGTCTCACTGTGACCATCTTCAGTAGAAAGTGGGGGTCATCATAGAAACAAAAATTAGGTTCGTACCTTTGAAATGATCAGATTCTAGTCCTGTTAACTGTCTTTGAGGTTTTGTTATGTAACTTTAAACCGGACTGGATTTGGAATTCTGCTGACTTCCTCAAATATCTGGGTATGACTTTGCAAATGAGTGTCTCCTATGTTCTTTGGAAGGACTAAGAATGGAGACTGATCTTGAACCTCCTCGTAAGGCTCGATACCAGGTCCTCCTCACTACGCAGGTGGCAGGCAAACGTCAGCGGCTTGAGCCTGGGTCTCCATCTCCTGGCTGAAGAAGGACCCCCCTGACATCTGGTCCTATGTGCACGCTGGAGACCCCGAATAAAACGGACTAGGAAGAGAAGTAGCTGACCTTGAGGCAGATCGCTTCCTCCCAAGACATCGGATCAAGACATCATACTTGAACCATGGCACACTTTCTTACCTCCTTCTGCTGCTCCTTTCCTTACTCTGGCACTTGGCCTGTGACGATCACAGCCTCAGCCGTATGTCCCAAGCCACTGCTAAATGAAATAACCTCTCAGACTCCTGGATTTGGAGTCAAAATCTCTCATCTGACCAAGCTGCTCTGCCCCACTAGCAGTGCCAGCCTGGCAGGCATGGTGTGGCCCTGACGCGATTTACCCGGGTCTGTGGCGGTCTTCGTTCCCCCGCACCTGCGAATGCCTCGCGGGCTGGCACCTCACTGGGCAATGCCTCTTACCAACTGCACCCTGACCGCAGACAGACACCCGCCCAGCCCGCCCTCCAGGACTTACAACGTCGCCTTCAAAAGATCTCCCAGCCCGCGCCTTCCCTAACCCCCGGCAGGCGCCTACTTCCCCGGTGAGGGGTACGTGTAAACCCCGCTACGCTCGGGAACCTCTCCCGAACCCTCGGAAACACCGCAGAATCCACTGCCGAGACAGCTGCGCACCGGAAACCCCGAGACACGTAGGCAAGGTTGTTCTTGGCAGGGGAGCCTGGATTTTCTTTCAGCCCGGCACGGAGGGCCTGTGCTGTGGTCAACACCACCTCCTGTACCTGTAGTAACACTTCTGGGGAAGTTGAAACTCAGCTACGTAAGACCACTGAGCCACATGGCTTAAGAAAATGACTCCTTCAAAGGGGTCTTTTTTGGGTTTACTTGATTTTGAGTGGTTTTGGTCTTAAGGACCTGTGTCTGGTATTTTTACCAGAAGTCTCTCTGCTGTAGACATCTTTGCCACAAACATTTGTGCCACATGACTAATGACTGTAAAGCGATTTGCCATAAAAGATAAAATAACACAAAAGAGGGGCATTCACTAAAAAGGATACAATGAAGCATGAAAAATAACAAAGTAACTCAATCAGTTAAGCCACTGCCTTCGGCTTAGGTCACGATCCCAGTGTCCTGGGATCGAGTCCCACACTGGGCCCTCCACTCAGCAGGAGCCTGCTCCTCTCTCTGCCTCTGCCTGCTTGTGTGCTTGTGCTCTTTGTGTCTATACGACAAATAAATAAATAAAAATCTTAAAAAAAAAAAAAAGAAAGAAAGAAAAGTAAAAAAAATTAAAAAGATTTTATCATACAAAATACAAAATATTTATTACATTTAAAATGTGTGTAGATTAATGGCAAGACTGCACAAACGACTGATTTTGTTTTGTGGACGGTACCTAAGTACTCGTCTTTACATTCCTTTGTTCACAGTAATACACACACACGACACACGTCCGCAGCCACTAACCACCAAGCAGACGATCTCCTGAAGGCCAGAATACCAGGAGAGGAATGAAAAAATAACCACCTAAGAAGCTGTGAGCCTGAAGTTGTGACTATGAATACCACAGAGAGTCAGAAAGAAAGAAAACACACACCCAAAGCCATCATGACTTGTGACCGTCACACAGAGATCACTGAAAGCCGTGAGGACAGAGAGGTCCTAGCCGAGAGTGACACTAGAGCCTGAAACTCTGATCGCATCTTTCAGCTCGGCTGAGAATCCAATCCAAAGGGAGGAAGTGTTTAGAAAAGACACAACTGGCCCCAAATGAGAATCCCGTGTGCCCAGCCCCACGTCAGCCAACCAAGACCCCCTACCCACCCGACTAACCCTAACCCGACTGCAGCTTCGGCCTCTCGCAAACGCGACACCTTTACCCAAGCAGCATGGCATCACCTGGTCGGCACGAGTGACACTATCTGCCCTATGGACCCCTTCTTCCCCCAAAGGAATGTAATTTTGCCCAAAACAACCAACTCTTCACCAGAATCTTCCCTTCTATGTCCCCTTCTGCCTGTAGATGCTTCCACGTGGTACAGCTCCTTGAAGCTCCGCTCCATGTGCTAAAAGGATGCTGCCGATTCATGAATCATTAAATAAAGCCAATTAAATCTTCAAGTTTACTCAGCTGAATTTTCTTTTTTCAACAGAGTCTACACCAAATGAACATATTCTTCAAGATTGAAGGCAAGAAAGTAAGAAAGATGAGATCATTTCTCCCAGCACATACCAGGTTAAAATTCCAAACTGAGGTCTAAAAGTAAAAAAAAAAAACAAAGCTATTCAAAAACGAACATCACAAACATACAAAAACAGATGAATCCTTAATCACCTGGGCTTGTATCTCAAAATCTATAAGTAAAAAAGATCAATGCATTTTTTAAAAAGCTCATAAACAGAGAGAGAGAGCATGTGCTAGCAAACTTCCAAGACAAATTAGTAAAGAGGAAAACTGGTCAAGAATGGGCCGGTGGGGGAAAAAGGCACAAGGAACTAATTGTTCATGTGTAACAAACTACTCAAACTTAAGACTGACAAAGCAATTTAGTAATAATGGAGAAAGCCAAAGTTATGAACAGACCATGGAAAATTCAAACGGTGTGCGGAGACCAGAATATGCTCCAGAGAATGCCACTTGGGCAGGAGGACTATTCTGAGCTAAAGGCAACGGAGAAGCAGCAGACATTAAAGCTGTAAAATCGAGCCTACATTTTCCTTTGGTAAAAGGTACATTCATAGGAATTCCCATCTGTAAAGGCGTCTCCCTCTCTCGCATCGGGAAGAGGCCAACTCCTAGTAATTCCCATCCGTGGAGAAAGGCAGGAACTTAAATCTATCTGCGTTGCGAACCTTACTCAACAGGACCCGATCACCACTGTTCTGCACACCCCCTCCCAACAGAAATCCAAACCTCTTTCCTTGGGTTCAGCCTAAGACGGCACAGAAGATCCTGAATCCCAACGGCCTCCTGGAGTTACTCACCACTGAATTTTCTCCCAGGTAGGGTCACTGCACATTTCCATACACTTTCTCTCGCTAATCTGTCCTTTTGTCAGTGTGACTTTCAGGGCCCCAGGCAGACACCTGCCCATGGGGGGCCGAGGAAAAGCGCTTTATCTCCCATACAGGCCCTTGAAAACACAAAACTACTAACTTTGCTTATAAAGAAAAATGAAAGTTCTATGAACTCAAAAATGCCCTTCCTCACCTACCACACTGGAAATGTCCCACAGACGGCCACTGTGTTAGTGGGTGCATGGGGTGCATGGAGTTAGCCCCCCATTCAGGAAGGCCAGCGGTACCTGGGGAGAGCACCCCGGGCCTCGGCCGCCTCACTCCTTGGGACTCTCCTCAAGACACACTAGTACGGTCCTGTCATGAAAACAGGTACAAAGCTTTTCCTGTGACTTCGCCATTACAAGAGAACAAACAAGTCTATCAGTAGGGCACAGGCCTCGTGGACTAGAGCACAGCTGCACAACAGACGGAAGCAGGAAAGACGTCTTTGCGGCTGTGACGGCAGGTGTGTTCGACGTGTCTTCCCGGTGCCTACCATACGCGTCACGTGGCAGGTGTATGCTTAACTTTTTAAAAAAACACCAAAATGTTTTCTAAAATTGGTGGTACCATTTTACACTCCCGCGTGTGGTGTAGTTCCACAGGCCACGTCCCTGCCGGCACGTGGGGCAGTTCATCTTCTTAATTTTAGCTACACTCGTCACTCAGGGTTTCGCAGGGTTTCTCAAGTATGAATTTTCATAGTGTGGGTTGAGTATGAATTTTCATACTCACTGTGGGCTCAGTATGAATCTCCCTTGTGATGCTGGACATCTTTGCACGAACCTATTTTCTAGTCACCCATTTTTGGTGAAACGTCTTCTCCAATCTGTTGATGAGTTTTTAATTAGGGCAAGTCTTCCCCGCTTCCTACTGAGTGTGGACAGTCCTTGTGCACGCAGAGAGCGCAGCGCCTCCTCCGACCCCGTCTGTACACACCTCCCCACCCACCACCCCCCGGCCCTGGGCTGGGACTCTCTCCTACTCTCTCAGCCCCGTCTTTTGACTAGAAATGTGTTCATTTTGATCAAGTCCAACATTCACATTTCCTTCTCATATAGACTGTGCTTTTGATATCTAAGAAATCTTAACTTTCTACCTGAATAGCAAAAAGATTGTAAGTTTTCTATTTTGAGGCATCGTGTTTGTGCCTGTGATCCATTTTGAGTTCACTTCTATATATGGGGAGAGATAGAGATCAAAGTCAATTTCTCTGGACAACCAACTGTTGAAAAGACTATTCTTCCTCCCAATTTTCTGCCTTTATGCCAAGCTTTATTTTTAAATGTTCGCATTTGTATTACTCATTACTTTTGTCTGTTAAGGGGCCTACAGAGCAAGTCTCAAAATATATTCCTTCTTCCTAAACATGTCTAAAAGTAGGGGCGCCTGGGTGGCTCAGTAGGTTAAGCCGCTGCCTTCGGCTCAGGTCATGATCTCAGGGTCCTGGGATCGAGCCCCGCATCGGGCTCTCTGCTCAGCGGGGAGCCTGCTTCGCTCTCTGCCTGCCTCTCTGCCTGCTTGTGACCTGTCTGACAAATAAAAATCTTTTTAACAAATACTAAAAGCATAAATTCTTAACAACGCTGGATTTTGACGAAGGAGGCCGTAGCCTAAAGGCTGTAAGAAAGCCCAGGGGAGGGGAGCAGCTGCAGCAGAAGCAGACACATGGGCTGGGCCGCTGCCAGGGCGATGCGCTGGGACACAGAAATTTCAAGAGTTGGCAGGTGAACTATACGGTCTAACCACCGCTCACTTAGGCAGTACTCGTGTTTGTCCGTCCCGTTTCCCACTGAAATGGGGTTCCGCGCACGCACGCACGCATGCACGCACACACGCACACCCTGGAGCGTGGCTATAATTAGCAGGCCAGCCTAACGGCATCTTGCGCTTATGGTCACCGGTGGAACAGAGCATCTGTCCGAGGGGAGAGCTCGGTGGAAACGGCAGAAGAGAGAATCAGAGAAATGAGCAGAGACAGCAGTATTTCCGAACAGCGGCCGAGGGTTCTGTAAACGCTCAGGCGGCTCCGGGAATATGAAGGCCACGGGCTCTGTGACGCACGAAGGAAACAGTGTGTCACAAAGCACCGCGGCAGCCTCCTCCTCCTGCTGCCGTCCCCCGCAGCCGTTGGTGTAGCAGTAACGTAAAGCCAGCGCCAACACACACTCCGTGATCCAATATGTTGTATACCTTTGCTCATTATCACGAATGTGACAGACAGAAGTATAAAGACCATGTTCAAAATACGCTTATCAACTACTCTTTTCTTCATTTTAATTTTGAAATGTTTAAATTTAAAAACTCAGAGCTCCTTGGAAACTGCAGTCTCTACTAAGCCCCTGCTCTGGAAAATGGAAAAAAGCTGGAGAAATAAGCAACAGTCTCCGGGTCCAGTGGGAAGGGCGGAGAAGCTTTAAAGGGACGCGTCTGCACCCGAGGAGACAGGCAGTCCCAGGGCGCCCAGGGCGTGGGGGAGAGTCACCCCGCCGCCACCACCTCCCCGCTGGCCCCTCGGCCCCAGGCTCCTCAGGCCTTGCCCGTCCCAGCGTGTCCTGTCGTCCAGGCCTTGCTCACACCCCTGGAAAGTCACCTTCGTGCCACAGTCGTGTCACACCAATCCGTGAAGGGCCATCGAGGTCACTGTGTCACTCAGCAAACATGTACTACACTTTCCAAGTTCTCGTTCTCTGCCGGGTCTGGTGTAAGGCTCAGGACTCACAAGAACGGGCCTCGTCGGTGCGCACACTTGGACGCGGCGGGGCCTCCCGCACTCCAGGGAGCAGCCGGACATGGGCCGACCACCTGGCTGAAGCCACATGTTTAGCGAGTATTGGATTCTAAACCAGTCATCAGAAACCTTAACCTAAACGTGGAGGGCGTGTTCATCGCGTCGTCCTGCCTGCGGAGAACAGCGCCCACGACCGAATCTCCTCACACGCAAGACAGTGTCAGTCTCCCGCCGCCCGTGAGCCGCGGGCTTGCTCCTCCCGCGGCCGCCTCCCCGCCCAGCCCCCTATCGGACTGTGCGCCACCGAGATGTGCCGACTCGCTCCCCGGGAGCTCTGTGTCCTCCAGCCCAGAAAGGAAGTCCCATTTCCTAGGTCACTCGTCAGTGCACCCTGCGGGGACTTGCGATGACACACAAGGGCCTGATAACCACTAGAAATCCCTCGCGCTGAACTGGCAACTTCCCTCCGTACGCAGAGAAGCCGCGAGCCCGTGTGACATCTCGCTGTGGCCTCAGAGGAAGGTGCCACTCCAGGAGTTTGGGGACCGGGGCTGCAGGGTCCTGAACCAATCTCAACATCATGAAGGGGAGGAAGACGGATGACCTTGCCACAGTCACTCTTCGGCAAGGTCAAGCACACCAACTCCCGGCTGGCCCCTCGGAGAGCGGCAGCAAGGGGCCCCTGAAGTTGGGGTGACCAACGCACGTTCATCTAAGTGCTGGGCCGTCAGCCGAGACGCGGCCGCGAGCTCTTCCCTCCAGTCCAGCCCGTACAGAACGTCCCCCTCCTGGGTCCTTCCACCGTGCAGGAGGCCGGGTGTGCAGTGCGAGCGCTCACACTCACTCCTGCTGCGTCTCTGCTGCTCACAGAGGACCCGGGCTGCTGGTAGGGTCACTGAGCAGCGGGAAACCCAAGCCAGTCACCGGCCGAGCGAGTACTCACCACAAAAGCCAGAAGCTGTGCCTTCCACGGCTACCTGCGCCCAGTGAGCCGTGAGAGAAAACGGAAAAGGGAGCCAATCGTGGCCACGGGCCAGCCAGAGGGGTTGTCCCGTGCCCCTAGACCCGCTCCACACGGCTCCTCCCCGGAGAGGCCTGCAGCCCGCCGGCTGGCAGCTCGGCAAGCACGGAGCACACCGGCCGGCCCACGGCGCGGGCTCACATCCGCACTGGAAGCTTCCCCACTCGCCCAGGTCCCCACGGCCCTTCCACGGCTCTGTGTCCAGCTGAGCTCGGAAGCTGTCGAGGACATCGACCAATCGACCAGCCCGTTGCCTTTCTTTTCTTTCTCTCTGTGTTCTTGAGGGCAGCATGGGGAGAGAAGCGGGGACCAGCTTTGAAAACTCTCACCAGCAGCAAGAACAGCTACCTGACAACAGACAAGCCTTGTCAAACCCAGAGGCAGGGGACATCTGTCTTGTGCTTATCGTGGGCCAGGTCCTGCTCTAAGTGCTTGATCAACTCATTTACCCTCACCCCAGCTCTGTGGGGTGCTGCCTTTGCCCCCACTTTCGGCCCCGGAGGTGACCGTGAGCAGTGCTGGGGTTTGTACACGAGCATCGATACTTCGTAAGGCTGCGTGGTTGACCGCACGGGAACCCAAACTCCCCACGGGCTGCAGGAGCACAAAGGGTAGGGGACACTTGGGCAAGAGGAGGTCACACATTAGAAATAAAACGCAAAAGAAACCTAAAGTCAGCACTACTGGGTTAAGAGACCAGTGGCTGTGGACATCACGCATGTTTGAGCTACACTGGAACAAAGTTACTGCTGAACTTTCCAACCTCAGGCTACACGTAAACGACTTCTTTCTCATGCAAAAGAAATTAGTTCTGTGGCCACTGTTCCCACGTCTGCTAGAACGCATAGGGGAGGGCCCTCTGCGCATAACGTGACATGAAGAGCTGAGCTCTCGGGTCTAGCACACACTCTGGCTTCAGACAACAGGTCATGACACATCCCGGAAACCGAGCTGCGCACACTAGCTTCCTCCGTGTTATGCGAAGTTCACACTCGCATTCCACAGACCATGTGCGGAAGCCTGTGAGCTCAGATTCAAGAGGCATGTGCGGGAACTGCCAACAGGATCAGTGGTGGCCCTGCGTGCCTTGTCACCCGTAACAGCCACCCCGTGGCTCCCATGGAGCGAGAGGCTTGGCAAGTGCAGGGAGACACGGGGGCCCCTCCGGGATTCCACACCGCAGGGTCTGTGGAGCCACGGGACGGTGTGCAGTCACGGCCCTGCAGGCCGCTCCCAGAAGTGGTTTCTTCATCCTCACGAGGTTCCTTGCGATTGAACACTCCAGAGCCTCTCTCCAGACCAGAGTCTGTCCAGGGCATCCGACCATGTCTCACTGCAGGACGTGATCTCTCTACTCCTGCAAGAAACTCTCCTGCATATAAACTGCATTTTAATGGCACTAAGTACAGTGAGAGTCGAGGAAACAAACTAAAATGAGTAAGAAATTAGCATAACAACGTCGCATAAGATCAGAGTGAAAAGAATCACACTTCAAACTAATTAAAATGGAAAGAAAAGTACTGTCCATTTTGGCAAACTTGAAGATTCAAGATCCACGGCCTGTCCCGAATGTACAGGCTCCCTTCAGAGAACAGGCAGAAGAAAAACCGGGCAAGGGTCGGGAGCGTGATTTCTGGCTGGCGCGCACCTCCGGTGTGAGCCTCGACGTCCTGGAGCTCGTGATGTGGGGCTACAAGTGCAGGGTGCTCTCGTGGCGTCGGCAAGTGCCCCGGCAGGGCCCGGGGAGGCTGCTGGGAGGAGGGGCGAGGGGTGCGGGGAGCCGGGAAGGGAGGGCACGGCCCCCCACCTGCAGCTCGGCTCGGGCCCGCGGGGAGAGGGAAGGTCTCCAAAGGCGGTGACGGGGCATGGACGCTGGTGCCCACGGCAGCCCCAGGAGGCAAGAGTCAAGTGGTCACCACCGGGACGAGTTTACGCTTTCTTCAGCGAGCGGCGTCGGCTATGCACAGGTCCGCAGTGAGATTCATTCGGCAGTCATCACACGGACGTACACACGGACGTACACACGGACGTACACGTACGAGAGAGGAGGGACTCCCAAAGCCCAGAGCTGCGCGGCTCACCTGGCCGGTAACAGAAGTCCGGGGAACCGAGCGGAAGAAACAAGAACGAGCTGTAACGTGAGAGACGGCAACCGTCCGAGCCCGTCCTCGGTTAACGCGAAGAGTAAACAGCTGGCGACGTCGGCAGCCGCGTCGGGGCGGTCAGCGCGGACGGTGTACAAGTGAGGGGCCGTGCCCGATGCCTGAGCACTGCTGACCAGCGACAATCCGGAGCGGCAGAGGGGCAGGACAAACAGCAGGACCCCACACGGTCAGTGGCCCCGGGGCCCCGGAGGAGGTCCGGCTTCCGCTCCCGCAGCGGCGCCCGCACGGTCTAGGGAGGAGCGGAGACGAGAGGCGACGGCCACCACCGCGCCGCGCTCCAGGGCGGACTCCAACGCCAGCCGAGTCGCTTCATGCCCGGAACGGACGACGTTTCAGCCTGACACCGGACGGCGGCGGTGAGAGTGAAGTCTAAGGTTAAGTAACAGTTCATACATTCCGTAAGATCCCCTCTGGGTCACAGGTTTGGACGTCTGGACTTCTGACAGTCTCACACATCCACTGAACGTGCGCGCCAGCACCTGCACGTTCCCCGCACGCGTCAGATGCTGCGCTGATCTTGGCCCTCGGGATGTAAGTCCAGCCACGGCCGACCTCAGCACGGGAAGTTTCGGAATCATAAACCTAAGCACGATAATCCACATGACTCATGACTTGTGTTATGGCTGAAAAAACTTTTACTATTTCCACTTTAAATGGCCCCCAAAGACTCGTTTTTCCACGAAGGTATCATGACATAAACATCACACACTTTGTCTAGCTCCACAGTTTACTTGCTTTTACACATGTAAGATGTGAGTGACGGCGTCACGACAAAAGGATGTAGCCCTGAAAAGCAGCAGCTTTGCACAGCTGCTCGTCATCAAACCGCCAAACCTCGCAGCAAAGGCTGATTAGATAAATATAGTCACACATGCCTAAGTCTGAAACAGAGCTGAGAAAAACTGTCACAGAGGACATTTCCATGGCTGTCCTGACAAGTCATTTTTAATAATTACATGTGCCCATGCAGTACACGCATGGTCTCACAGAAAAGCTGTTTTGGATGCCCCCTTGTGACTTCAGAGTCACAAAATGGCATATGTTAAGCTCCCAAACGCTAACCTGGTACCCCGCCATCATTCACCGGTGACGTCTATTATTTAAACTCAAAAGCATACCGTGAATTAACTTAGAAAAGGTCTTCTCTTAATTTCTCAAAACAGCCTCTTTGCTCACAAAGTGAGGCGCTGGAGGTTGTGCAGCTCTGTCTTAAACACAGATAAAGCACAAGTTCTAAGTGCTAGCATGTCATCCACTATTTACAGGAATAAAATACAATTAGATTTAAATAATGTCATAAAAACATTTTGTTTCAGTTTCACCTTATTTTAGAGACACCAGACACTGGTGGTACGTGGTACCTGGGAGGCCCTGAAATCGCTCTGGCCGGTCTGGGAGAATCCGTCAGTGAGGCTGAGCCGTCAGACACACCCAGACGGCACCGAGTAAGCTTACACTTCAGTTAGCGGCCTAAAATGACACTTCGTAGAACGTGTCCTCAAATAACCGTTGCTAATAAGACTACGACCGAGATTCCGTGAAGTTCCGACGTCTCTCGCAAGGGGACAGGAGGGACGTCCTTCGCCGGCCCGCCCCTGGCCCCCGCCCCCGGCCCTCCGTGCCCGCGCCTCTCCCCCGGCTCTGTTCTCACCCCAGCATCGGGACGTCTCGCTCGGGTGTCCCTACCTTTGCCCGTACCAAGTCTTGCAATCAGGCTGTGTAAGTCAGCCAACATTGTTCTTCGAATCTCCCTATAAATTTTACCATCTCTTTCCCATTTCATGCTAAAAAGGCTGCTAGGATTTTAACTAAGACCGCGCAGAATCTACTGATCAGTCTGGGGCGAACAGAATTTCATCTTCCGATGCACGAGCAAGTTATGTGTCTCCATCCGCTTTCGTCTTCTTTCGTTTCTCTCTGCCACGTTTGAGCGTTTTCAGTGCAGAGTTTGCACAAATTAACAAAATATTTCCTATTTTTAACACTGTTATATGAATAGCATTTAAAATTTCATTTTGCAATTGTCCCTTGCTAGTATACAGAAGTACAACTGGTTTTTATGTATGATCCTGTATCCAGAGACTGCTGGATTCACCGACTAAATCTGACAGGTGTTGGTGAGGTTCCTCTGAAAAGGATCCTGGCACCTGTGAACACAATTTTCATTCTTCATTCAATTTGTATTCTTTCCGATCCACATGCCTTTTACTTCTTCTTCTTGCCCACTGCACGGGCGAGAGCCTACAGTTGCAGTGTTAGGCAGAAGTGATCAGAGTGGACATCTTGCCTTGTTTCCATTATTAGTGGGAAAGGGTTTAGCTTCTCCTTACTGAGTGTGTGGGCAGGAGGTATTTTATAAAGGCATTTGGTCAGATTGAGGGGGTACCCTGCTAGTCTAATTTACTTTAAATCATGCATCACTGTTAATTCTGTCAAATGTTTTATCTGCAAACATTGGCATGATCGTACAATTTTCCTTTTCTTCTGCTAATGATTAATTATACCAACTGATTTATAAATGAGATGAAATCCGCTTAGTTGTGATATATTATCTTTCTTTAAATTTCTTTTCATTTTCTATAGACGTTTATTGATTGATTGTTGACTGACTGGGAACTGGATCCAAGGCATTTAGAACAGCGCCTGTCACGCAATTTAATCAGGGTCAGTCAGTGAGGGAGCTCGAGTTCACTGAGCAAGAAAGTGGCAGAGCAGGACAGACACGAGGTCTTCAAGCTCCCAGCATGTAGCCCTGCATCAGCCCTGCCCAGTCAGAGTCCTAACCCCCACTCGTCACCTCCATCCCCAGCCTCTCGGCAAAAGACAGGAGGAGAAATATAGCCATAGAGTTCCGACTCTGAGAAGCAAAAAGCTCAATCCCAGTGGACCCTTTTCCAGCATTCACAACAGTGTCCACGAACCGGGAGCACCTACGGGGGCTTCAGTTTACTTCCCACACCCAACTTTCCTTTTTATATATTATTGGGTTTGATGTCCTAAATTGTCAAGAATCACTACATCTCTTTTCATGAGGGACACTAGGTTTCCTTCCTTTTAATAATCTGGTTTGATCTGGCAGGAAAGTTGAGGACATCATAAAAAGTCAGAACGTATTCTCGCCTCCTGTGCTTCCGGAAAGGACTTGGGTAAGACTGTTAGTAGTTCTTCCTTGAAAGGCTGATAGATTCTACCAGTGAAGCTGTCTGTGCCCATAGTTTTGGTTGAGGAAAAAAATAATAATTACAAATTCAAAACCTCTTAAACAAAATACGTGAGTATTCAGATTTTCTATTTCTTCTACTATCAGTTTTGGTTCTCATGGGTCTTTCCAGCTGGTGAATTTTCTAGCATAAAATTAGACATACTATCCTCTGATTATCCTGTAATGGCTACGGGATCATAGCCATAGTGACGGCATGCAGAGTCCTTCTTCAGTAATTCCCGGTTCTTAAAAGTAGAGGTTTATTAGTTCACTAATCCCAGATCTTTCTTTATTCTGATATAAGCTTTTAAAACTGCAATTTCTAAGCAGTGCTTTAACTATATCCCACAAAATTTAGTGTTGTTTTCATTTTCACAAAGTTCAAATATTTCCTATTTCTTCACTGACCCCCGGATACACTCTGAAGTGTATTCTTTTCTCTCCAAGAATCTGGAAACTTTCATGTATTTTTCAGTTACTCATCTTTAATTCAATTGTGTTGGGGTCAGAGAATACAGTCTGTATTATTTCAATCTTTCGAATTTATTAACACTGATTGAGATTTATTTTATGTATTTAAGTTCCATCTTTCTATTCTGATGAATACTCCATGTACGACTTCAAAAGAATGTGCGCTCCATAGTTGTTGGGTGGAGTTCTCGGAAAAGATCAGTCAGGCCACAGTCATTTCAGAGTCAAGTTCAAGCTTTCTATACCCCACTGACCTTCCCACTTCCTCCATCAACTTATGTGATCCCTGGCAAAACAGGTGATTTCTTTATTTTCCTTTTATTTCTGAGAAAATTCTGCTTCTCGTATTTTGCAGTTCTGTTATTATACTTGCCGGCATGCTTGGGATTCTACCAGCCTGCTGGTGAATGTGCTCTTGTGTTATTAGGAGATGTCTCCGTGACCAGGCAGTTTCCTTGTCCTGAAACCCAGTTTTCTGGCACTAGTGCGGCCATTACGCTCTCTTGCCTCTTGTTAGTACGGCGTACCTTCTTCCACCCGGACGGTTTTAAACCATCAGCAAATAACTGAGTCTTACTTTTCCAACCAGTCTGTCTGCTTTGCAGACCTTACAGAAAAACTCACTAAATATAGTTATCAAGAAGGTTAGTTTTAAGTTCGCCATCTTGATTTCTGTTTTCCACTTTGCTTGTCAGACGTGTACTGCTGCTTCTTGTCTTCGGGACTGACGATTTTTGAGCTTTAATCCGATTTACCTTCACTATCGCCTTCTTACTCTCATCTGAGAACTTTCCAGCGGTTTGCCTGTAGGAAAGCAGCCCTTCTTGAACAGTCTTGTGGAAACAAAGCTCACAGCAATGATAGGAATGAGTGTTTATGCATCTCCCAATAACACAAAGACAGTATGCAGTTCCCATGCCCTTTAGCCTGCACCAAATCTGAAAACACTTCGGCCATTACTTTTTCAAGTATTTTTTCTTTCCCCACCTCTACTGCTAGCGTGGAGACCCCACGGACAACATGTTAGACCACTTGATACTGCCCCACAGGCCACTGAGGCTCTATTCATTTTTTAAAACTTTTTAAAAGTTTTATTTATTTTAGTAATTTCTACACCAAATGTGGGGCTCAAACTCGAAACCCCGAGATCTACTTCCTGAGGTTCTACCTACGGAGTCAGCAGGGCATCCCTGAACTTTTTCTATCCTTTGTGTGCTTTTGCTTTGATTTTCTACCTGTGTCTTCAAATCACTACAGTTTTCTTCTGCAATATCTAGTTTGTTAATTCCACCATTTTTTTTTTCACTTCAGAAACTGTAATTCTTAGCTTTTGAAGTTCCGCATGGTTCTCTGCATGCTTGCAATTCTCTCATTATGCTCATTTTCCTTTTAAATCCTTGAGCACAAATATAAACTATTCTGAGTGTCTTCTGCAAATAGCATCATCTTTGTTGTATCTGTTTCTTCCTGTTCACTGCTTATTCTTCTGCGGCACATTTTTGTTTCACTGTGTCTACTAATTTTTGACTGGGTGCCAGGCATTATGTGACCCTGTCTCCTGCTACCTTTTGTTGTTCTCCTTTAAAGCACACTGGGCTTTGTACCACAGGCAATTAAGTTCTCGGCAGAGCAGGCGGTCCCCTTGTGAGGTTTGTTTCTAAGCTTTGTCAGGGCAGGATTAGAGAATGTGTTATTTTAAGGCGAGTGCAGGTCTCCTATAGCATAACCTTTCCGGTATATACTTGACTCACAGTGTGTCCTACGAAGCCTCTCGACTCGGAATGTGGAACCCTTCCAGTCTCTCTCTGTGGAAGTCTGGGGGTTATTCTTCTTACAGTTACCAGGTCGTTCTCGGACTGGACAATGCAAGCACATCACAGCATTCAGCAACAAACTCAACAAATTGTGCAAGTTTCTGGAATTCTTCTTTGGTATAACTACTTCCTCTCTTATACTCCTATACTGTTTCCCACATATTTAATCCATTTCAACTTCCCATGAGACCATCTCAGACACCTTGGTTCTACTTTCTTGCCCTGGAGTCTAGAAAATGACTCTAGGAAGAAAGCTGTGCTGATTGCAGGGCTTCCCTTGACTGACTGTTTTGTCTTAGGATTAAGGATCTCTACTCTCCGTACCCAGTTGTTTCATATATTTGCCCAATTTTTTGGTATTTAAGATAGAAGGGTAAATCTGGTCTCAGTTACTCCAATATGGCTAGAAACAGAACAAGGATACACTTCTGAATTAGACCTAAGACTGAAACTTTGAACTGGGGTAAACAGAGGAGTGTATCTCTCATAAGTTACAAAAAGTGACTAAAAAGTTACTGAATCAATGAAGAATTCACTGATGGATGGAAAAGAAGATTTTAAAAAGTTCAGCTGAAGGCACGTGAAGAAAAATAAAACCACCCCAAGTTTCTATTCCATTTAGTTCACACTTTTCAACTAACTACCCAGTTCTCTAAATATATTTCTTTTTGCAAAATGTTAACAAAATACAACTTTAAAGGGTGGTTTGTAATATTTATTGTCTGCCAACCTTAAATTTACATTAGTTATATTCCTATAAAATTTAATGTAACCTCAAACAATCTGGGTTGAATCTATTTTCCAACAGCAACAATTTTTTTTTCAAGATTTATTTATTTGACAGAGAGAGATCACAAGTAGGCAGAGAGCTGATGCGGAACTTGATCCCAAGACCCTGGGATCATGACCTGAGCCGAAGGCAGAGGCTTTAACCCACTGAGCCACCCAGGTGCCCAGACAGCAACATTTTAATGTAGCATTATTTCCTAATCACAGAGAGATTACTTGAGGATAGGAGGATCATTTATAAGAGGTAGCAAAGCCCTAGACCAGTTGCCATGGTCTCTGTTCTCCCCTCAAACACAGTTAATTAGACAGGATTTTTTCCAGTGAACGCAAACATGGCCTCCCAGACTCTCACCATGGTAAGTCAGCACATGAAGGTCAATTTAATGGCCACTTGAACCCTATTTCAAACCGTAGCTAAGCTTGAAAAGCAGCTGCATGGCCTAGGCACTGTTCTCAACTACCTAACATATGTTACCTCATTTAATTCTCACAAAACCATGTGGACTGGTGCTTCCATTATCTTCAGCTAAAGCTGAGAAAACAGAGTAACTCAGTTAGTGGGCAAGCTAAGCTTCAGATCTAGGTAGTTGGTTGGCTCCAGAGTCCCAAGTATGACCTTTGGGCCAGCTGCCTATTTTGTAAAGAAGAAGTTGCTTTTGCCAGGAGGAGGGACGACAACTTTTGGAAACAGTGACAAACTAAAAAGGCCCCCGTGAGAAATTTGCCTGGGGAAGATAAACGGGAGTCATCAACCCCACTTACAAGGAACTCAGGAAGTGAACAGCCCTGGCAACCGCGTCCTCCTGTTGGAGGCCCTCTGGTTGTGCGGACGCTGCGGCACAGTGTGGCTGTGTTTGAAGTGACTCACATGTTCGTTCTCCTTAATTCCATGTATCTTTATCTTCAGTAAAGACAAAGAAGAGCACCAGGGCTGCAGACAGATCTACTTTTCAGTCAACTCGACCGGAAGGAATTACACACGACACGCGCGCTACATACGCTGGTAAGTGTCCTGTGACCCCTCCTCCCTCCAGTACCGCGGTCTACTACACGGGATGTTATCTGGGCCCCCCATGTGCTTACTACTCTACTGGATTCAGGGCTGGAATTCAAATCTATTAAAATAAAAGTGAGCTGAATTCACTTACTCTACCCATACGCCTGAGAGTACAGAGCACAAATGTTTTTGGCAGGGGTGGGGGGGGAGCTGTTCGGTTTAGTAAGGGGAAAGAGAGTTACTCATTCAATTGATGACTGCTATTGTTGTCCAAAGTGATGACGCCTAAAAACCCAAGAGCAAAGAGAAAGTTCTTATTACTTTATTTCCTAAGGTCATTATCACACTAATTCAGGTAATTACTTAAATCGTTAACTCTCTTTGGTAAAACTTTATTATTGGTCTGGATTAGTGAAACACTAAATTAGGAAATATTTTAAAATGCTTCATTTTCTCAAAATATGCACATGTAGAACAAATCTAATACAGAATTTATGTGTTCCCACCCTTCCTGAGTCCCATTCTCCAGAAAAACATTTCTGTTGTTTTTTGTTCCTCTGATAATTACCTCGATGCCCAAGATAGTAAACATATTTAGGTCTCCAGATTTAATAACCTTACATAATGTGTACAGGTTTTCCTAGATTAAAAAATCAGAATTTAGTTCATCAGTCTTCAACTATCTCTCTCAATTTTTAGCCCATCTACCAACTGTGATTTTTAAGTATACGGAGTGTAGTTAAGCTCCCTGTCCCACGGACGCGGCACTGGGTCGCACCTCCTCACTGGCGCGGAGTCTCTGTGCTCCCACAGTACACCTTGGGTCTGCCACACTTTTCCTGTAACAACGTCAGGACTGTGACCATTCATACTTTGAAGTAAACAGCAACCAAGCCTTCTTTATTACAGTCTTGTTCTAGGTGCTGACGATCAACTAGCATCTACAGTGCGATATATAAATACGATTTAATGCCAAGCCAAGAGGCATGCTGAAGTTACATTTAATTCTTTACAAATCCAATGTCATGATCTCCTGGCCACTCCAAGGGAAAAAAAAAATACTAGTTTTAAGATTGAAGAGCTCTACACTTCCTGCTGATTACTTAAAAATAAGGCCTCTCCTCCTACATTTAGGCCACAACAGGAATGTTTCCAAAGGTTTCTAATTGTCTCTTTCAGGGACGGTAAGGTCAAAGGTAGACAGAGGTCATTCCCCAAAGGTCCGCCCTTGCGCTCCGGCTCCCGTCTGGAACGGCTGCTGTCTGGACCTGTCTCACAGGCCATCCTCCTGCATCAGCTGTGGCCGCCCAGTTAGGTCACCTACTCCGTTTCGGGCAAGTCTGTCTTCTTGGTATTCTCCTGCTTTGCTGGTGTACACACTCAGCTACATTCTTAATAAGGGTACCTGGGGAGCTAACTTTTCAAGTCCTCAGCATCTCAATGTCTTTTTTTCTGCTGTTGTAACTGAATTCTAAGTAAAAAAAAAAAAAAAAGTATGTTTATCTTCGGAGTTTGTAGGCAATATATATAACATCCACTACCACTGATGAAAACTTTGATGCCAGTTTGACATGGAGAATTTTCCTTCCTCCCTGAAAATTTCTGCAATCTTATCTTCATCCTTAAAGCACTGAAATTTCACAAATACATACCCACGGATGACTTGTTTCCATTAATTGTGCTGGATCTCCATGGGTCCTTTTAATATAAAGACCCCTCTTTCCTGGCCCAGGAATGATCTTCCTTTGCTTTCCTGACCACGGCCTCCCCTCTCTTTCCTTCCGTAACTTCTGTGAAAGCCGAGTGTCACACCGTGCAGCTTGTATTCCTTCGGACTTGGATTTCCATTTTGGAAGATCACTTTATCCTCTTTTTACTTACGTTTCATTTCAGCAATCCTTTTAAACAATAAATCTAACGGCCCCTCTGGGTACCGCCACTGCTCCTGCATTAGCTCCTTCATCGAGGCCCTTTTTCCTCGTCCACGCTTGCAGCTGTCGTCCGCCCGGTGACCCGCAGCTCTGAGCATGGGAGCTGGTCTCCTGCGCTCTTGGGTCAGCTGGCATTTTAGGAAGGCCTCCTCTCTGAGAGGCAATTCTGAGCTCTCTGCACGAATAAGACAGGCAGGCTTCGCCTGACGTAAACAGAAAAGAGCCTGACTGTTGAGCAGCGGACGCTGAACAATGAGGAGGGCTTTACTGTGGGACCAAAGTCCACACGGAAAGTCCCAGTTCTCCCAAGTTCATTTCGTGTGTACAGAAGAATCAGTTTTTGCCTGTTCTGGCTGATCCCACACCCCAGCTGCCTCTGCTCTGAGTGTGCGCACATGCACTGGGAGGCTGGGGCGCAGGGCCCTGGTGACCATGACAATTTTATACCTAGCTCCTCAACTGGACCCTGTTTTGGGAATCCTCAGCTCTAAGTTATTACCACTAAAACAGCTGGTGGCTTTGAGCCCCTCCAAGATTCCTCTGCAGACAATAACGCCTTCCCCACCTTCACAGGCCCAATGGCAATACACAGGCTAGAGCTGTCTCATCTCCTATATTCCTTTTTCTTTTTTTTAAGACTTTATTCATTATTTATTTGACAGACAGAGAGAGATCACAAGTAGGCAGAGAGAGGGGGAAGCAGGTTCCTGCTGAGCAGAGAGCCCGATGCGGGGCACGATCCCAGGACCCTGGGATCATGACCTGAGCCGACGGCAGAGGCTTTAACCCACTGGCATCTCCTATATTCCAAACAAAGTTGCTGATATCTCATTTGTTGATGAATTCTCTCCCCTTGGTTTGCTATTTATTGGCGAATGGTTATGATTCCCCCACCAATGTTCTGTGCTATCATTTTGATGAGGTTTTAAAATAGGCAGGTAGCAAGTACCAGTGTTCAGGGTCTATCCTCTTGACCGGAAGACTTATGGCCTAGAAGCTTATAGTGGCAAGTTATGACACACAAGAACAGAGAGAACAGCCTAATAAAACGTCATTTACTGATGAGTAACACTCACAAATATTTTAAACAAATAAAATTTGATCATTTGTGGCCTCGACAATAATAAACTCTATGGGGCAAAGTCCCCTATGACCAACCTAGATGGATAAGAATTACACAATATCTAGAAACCACTTTGTAAGAATGAGCGTGTTGTATAATTTGATTTTGTAATCAGGTCAGGAGTTCCTTGGGATGTGCACTACGTGCGCTTTCACAGAACAGCTGCCCAGAAGGGGACACAGGACACAGTCAATCCTCTTCTTTAACAAATAAGAACAGCCCAGGAACTGGGGGTGTGCGCTCCGAGGTCCAGGAGCACGTGATGTCACTGGCTGGGCCCCCCCATCCTGTCCACCAGTACAGAACAGCCGGGGCCCCTTCCCTCTTTTTAACATCTTGTTCATGGGTAACTGAAAAGGTAATCGGAACTTAACAGAAATATTGTTTGGGCTGGACTGCAAACTGTACACAAGCTGGGAAACAAAATGTGACGTCAGAAAAGCCACCAGCACGTGAGGACGGCCTGCACAGCCTATGTGCGCGTGTTCTGGGTTACGGGTGCTTTGGAGGGAAGTGTGAGCAGCACAGTGCCAGGAGCATCACGATGCGGGGGTCTTCACTGTCGGTCCCGGTGGCACCAAGCGTCAGCGGAGCCCCCAACCTACCAACACCCAGATTCAGCAGCACGTGCACGAGAAAGGTCCGCCAGCCGGCAAGTGAAAACTCCCTAGAAAAAGTAGCACTTGCATATGGTGTCTGTCGTAGTTTACGGAGCAGTTTTTAAAAGGCGGCCGAGATAGGGACTTCGCAACAGCTCAGCAATACAGATAATCCCGTCACTGTCACTTCACAGAGAAAGAGAAGCTCACAGACCCAAGGAGGTGGCCCTGATGAGGACCCCGCCATGCAGTCAATGACGTAACCCCAAACCTGCAGCACACGGGATGCAGCCTGTCCTTCCCCTGACCACTCAGCCCCTCCCGCCACACAGGTCCGCGCTCGTGTGACAGCTGTGCCCGCCAAGAAGAGCCACGGCCTCCAGCTGCCTGCATTCTCCGGTTCCTTCCGACGCCCCCGATCGCCCCCTGCAGTCCTCAGGCCTCCGTGGGCGCAGACGGGAAGCGACTACTGGGACCGCGCACTTTCCCTCCTTGGCCGCCGCTGCAACTAGAGATGAGCACGTTCCACTGCCCCGTCCGTCCTCGCTGGCGGAGGCTCAAGGAGGTGTCGCCCATGGGCGACACTCTATGCCCTCGGAAAGCAACCCCCGCCCTGCTCCCTTCCCCCTGCTGTGTGTACTGTTCTCCGGAGGCAGCTGCCACTGGTTCCACACGGTGGACAGCAGAAGTGCCGCAGCGGGGTCCAGCCGGCTCCGGCCCAGAAGCCCGAGTCCCAGCCTCCTAGGCGGGTGGCAGTGTCCCCAGCTTCAGCCCCACGGTCCTGGTCTGCCAACGGTGGCTCCGGACGACCGCGAGGACGGCCTGCAGGCTGGCGCGATGGCGAGCGGACTGCCTGGCCTGGGGGCCGCCCAGAGCCCACTAGCCCGGCACGCTCCGCTGCGGGGGGCGGGGGCAGGAAGCACCGGGCCTGAGTCTGAGTCGGTCAGGCTGTCCCACTACTGCACCGGCCCGCCGCGCAGCACAACGCTTCTGCAGGGACAACGTCCCTGGGACGCCGCAGCGGTGAAAGCTTCGCCACGTCTCCGTCCAAGCCCGGCAGCTCCCGCTTATGCTTCGCACGGGGTCATTACAGCACCCGGTGGTGAGGCTGAATGTCTGCTCTTTCTTTTCTTTCTGGAATGGATCAACAAGATATTAAGATCGCTTCAGTCAGCTTTCCTGTCGTCTTCACGCCGACAGAAATGAATCTTCAATCACCAGGCGCGAGCGAGCGGTGCGGGGAGCGAAGAAGGCCTGGCGGCGGGAGCGCCTTCCCTCGACCCGGCGCGACGACCGCGGCCTTCACAGCTTCTGCGCGTAGCAGCTCCCGTCCTGGCCAAGGAAACGCGGCTCTTCGCTGGGCCCCACACGCGCTGCGGCCGCCGGAGTCGGACGAGACCGGGCCCGCCGCGGCCCAGGGCAGGGTGGCGGCGAGGGCGCTCTGCAGGCCGCGCTTCGCTTCCTCAGGATGACAACGGTCCCCGCGCGCCGTCGGGTAAACGAGCCGCGGCGCCTGTGTCCGCTCTCCTCGCCCCTGTGCTTGCAGAAGGCCACGGAGGCCGCTCTGGTCTCCTGCGGCCCCAGCGCCGCGGCCGTCACCTTCCCGGGCCCAGCCCGTCTCCGGACACAGGATCCGGGCGCCGGGAGCCGACCGCGCCCCAGGCCCGCAGACTGCCCGCGCTGCGGCGTGAGGCCGGCGTGAGGCCGTGGTGAGGCCGTGGCAGCCGTCCGCGGGGCAGCCCTGCACGGCCTCTGATGGCCTGCGGCCCGGCGCCCTCCTGCGCTGCGCTCCATCTTTCCGTCCGTTTAGCGCCGGCAACGGGCACTCCGCGTGCTCCCCCCGGCAGGGGCTGCTCTCCTGCGCGCCGCTGTGTTTTCCCGCACTACGCGCACCTGATACACAGTAAGGGCTTCCTCTAATACTTGAAGAGCAGGTGAATACACCGCAGACTCCGAAACAGGCCGGGCCACACATCCAGGCACAGCAAATGCTCGCGAGCAGAAGGACACGACGCGGCGCGTGAGCCTTCGCACCTGAGCGGTAACCGGCTGGGCTTCACCGCCGGGGGCTTGGCGGACGGAGTACGGGGTCGGCGGCACAGGCTCCGTGGCTGCTGCCAACGGAAACCAACTTGGGCGGATTTACAGACCGAGAATTCACGAAAAGGTTTCTGGGCGCCTCCACGGAACCAGGAGCGCTAAAGAACTGTGCTGAGAAAGCAGGGAGGAACCAAGACTCCCCGAGCGAGGATGACAGCCCCGCACCCCAGCGAGGCCACTCTAGTAAGAAGCCTGCCCCCCAGGGTGTGGACAAAGCTGCCAGGGCCGGAAGGAACCCTCCACCCACTGTCCCTACTTCTGAGGTCACGTTTTGACACAAAATCCTGAGCAGAAGCCTCCGCTAGCAGCCACCCAGTCAGACCCATAGAGCAGGGAGCCACGGCCTTGGAGGAAGGGGCTCCGATGCCGGGCAAGTGCACACGCGGCAGCAGAGTCCGTCAGGACAGGTAAACACGCTTCCCCTAAGAGCCCCTCCTGGCCCGCAGACACCCTAATATCCGCACTGCCAAGGACTCCACCGTGCTCGGCTCGTGATGCGTCAGTGAATCGGCTGCCCACAGCACCGTGTGTGAGAGCAGCTCCAAACGCACATGCTAGCCTTCACACATCTGAGCGGCGGTGCAGATCTCTGCAGTATCAACCGGCACAGAAAATGTCACACAGGCGCCGGGGGGGGCTCCGTCCGCCGAGGGTCTGCTGGACTCTCAGTGCAGGGCGTGATCTCAGGGTCCTGAGACGGAGCGCTGCCTTCAGGCCCCAGCTGGGCGTGGAGCCTGCTTCAGACCTCGCTCTCCCCCTCCAGAAGGAAGGAAGAAACAGACGGACAGAGGGAGGAAACTGCCGTCCAACTTAAGGTTTTCAAAATAAGGGCACCATTAAAGTGTTTTGAACTGCCCGCCTTTACAACTGAACAGAAATGATTTTCAGGGCATCTGGAATAACAGGAATATGTGTGCATTCATGAAGCAAATCAGTGAAAACCTAATTACACAGTGACCCAAATAACAAGGACTGGGCTGGGGGGGTGGGCACTGCTCCAGTTACAGAGCAATCACTGACTCTTGACAATTCAGTTGTTTGCATCTAAAAGGAGCCTGGGCTCTATGACTAATGCTCTTTTTGCAGCTTTAATTTTACGCAGCCACAAAATACAAACAACTCCTGAATCTAAATCTACTTTATTTCTCACTTCTCAAAACTGTGCAAGGACCAGCCAGCTTCTCTTGAGTTTGAGAGAAATAATCTGTTCCTTTCTTCCTTAGGCTCAAATGATGTGCACAAAAAGCCTCCGCAGGTCCACCAAAGGCAGAGGAGCGAAACAGCTTGTACAAGGTCTCTGGAATCTCAAGAATGTGTCCCCAAGGGCACTGAGATATGCCTAGTTAAAGACAAACTATACCAAGGAAAGCAGCAGAAACAGAACACAAATGTGCTAAAAACCGATCCAAAGAGCACGTAAACAAAATTTCGAGGTATGCCGCCTAGAACTCCGGGGAGCTACAGCATTCAAAAAAACAAACAAAACAAAACGAAAGGCTTCACGACAGGCTTCACTCAAGGAACACTTCCTCAATACCTACCAGTTAACAAACCCGGGACTGGACGCTGCCGTGAGTCAACCCAAGGGACCAGATCCACCCCGGCCACACACGGCTTCTTCTGTTTGCAGTTTCAGATTTTTTTTTTTTTTTAAGATTTTATTTATTCATTTGACAGAGATCACAAGCAGGCAGAGAGGCAGACAGAGAGAGAGAGAGAAGGAAGCAGGCTCCCCACTGAGCAGAGAGCCCGATGTGGGGCTCGATCCCAGGACTCCGATATCATGACCTGAGCCGAAGGCAGAGGCTTATTAACCCACTGAGCCACCCAGGAGCCCCCAGATTTTTTTTTAAGTAAACTGTACCCCCAACGTGGGGCTTGAACGCATGACCCCAAGATCAAGAGTATATGCTCCACCAAATGAGACAACCAGGAGCCCCCAGAACCCTTTTAAAGTGGCACCGCTGACTCCTTCCATTGTCACAAGGCCGGAGTCAAATCCTTGGGACTGTCACCGCACCTCACAGGTGAGAGACAGAAGCACGGGGAAGCAAGTCACTTTCCCAAGGCCACAGAGCAAGGATTCCACCCACTCCAGGGCCACTCCTGGCAAGGTCAGTGGTTTTACAATGGGTCGTATCTTCTCTGCCTCTTTCAGAAACCCTGAATTAATATATGGCTGACTTCAAAGTCGCTCATTTCAACTGTCAGGTATTTTGGTACCTACAGATCATTAGCTTTAGAGGAGTGCTGGAGTTCTTCCCTGTTTTTGCAAGTACTTGTTTCTGGCTGCGTATGAACATGGAACTTTCCCAATCATGTTTAAAGTTGGCCACAGCAAGAGAGAATTCAAATATATATATCCAGAGAGAGAGAGAGAGAGAGAGGATATCTGTATCTATATATTCTCAACGACAGGAGCCAGTGGGTCCCATCATGGCATCAGGCAAAAGTCTGCTTGATAAACAGGTCCTTGGTTTTCATAAGATATCAACGATCCCAACAGGCCAACCTCCAAACTTAACAAAACCGCACGACATAACATCCAACGGGGAAACGGACAATGACCATTTCCAGACGCTGCTTCTGCCTCTGAGACGCTCATGGTCATGTGTGATCATTAACAGGTCAACGAATGAGTGAGTTCCAGGGCCCTGGAAATTATGTTCATGACATGAAAAGTGGCCTTGCTGACATCGCATCACTATTTCCAGACAGTGCACTTGAACATCAAATAAATCTCACATCATGGAGATGTGCCAAAAGCTAGTGACCTAGTTTCGTCAGGGTGGTAAAGGAACAGCAATCTGTCCTTCGAGAACAGCACCAAAATAGCTTCCTGAAGCACAGCGTCACGTTTCTAAAAAGTTTTAAATAATTTTTCCATGCAAGAGCAAAAATAATATCCAGAGTCAGTATCAAACATGAATTTCCTCCACGTGAGCCCGTAAGTCCATGTGAGCTCTCAGAACGTTATCTCTACTTTCAGCTTTTGTGAAAAATGAAGGATGAGTAGAATTAAATGAGAAAGTATTTCCAACATCTACCAACAGCCATACCAGCAGACTTAGATTACTTTTGAGAAACTCCATAAAGGTAATTCGCTAACTTTGAAAATTCCAAAGAAAAATGCAAGTATGAAACAAAACTTTTAATTACATGACATGTACATAAAGATATCAAGAACAACGGAGCCCGCAGACAGCATCACAGAAGCAAAGCCTGGCACGACCAGCAGGGCCCAGAGCAATCGCTTTCGGACAAAGGAAGGGCAAGAAGCCGGTCTGAAGACCCCGGGACCAGGAAAGATGAACTCTGAGGTCCACTTCCGAAACAAAGGACGTGAAACATGGGATAAAATTACCTCTAAGAATTCATTTTATAACATCTGCAAACTGTAATGTCTGCATGACACACACATATAACAAAGCAACTCCAAGGCAGAAAGAGAAGGCTGCGTAAGGCACATCTGGAGCGTGACGCTCAAATGAAGGGTTCTTAACCCTCACAGGTGGGTACGCGAGACGTCAAGGTAAAGACACTTCCTGGGAAAACGGGCACATCACACTGGTGGAGTGCTCTAAACCAAAATGAAGACATGTGCCATGTCTAGAGGGCGCCTGGGTGGCTCAGTCAGTGAAGCGTCTGCCTTCAGCTCAGGTCATGATCTCAGGGTCCTGGGATCGAGTCCCACATGGGGCTCTCTGCTCAGGGTGAAGTCGGCTTCTCCCTCTGCCTCTGCCTCTACCCCTGCCACGCCCCCCACACCCGTTCATGCACACTCCCTCTCTCTCAAATAAATAAAAATCTTAAAAAAAAAAAAAAAAAAAGCAACGCAAGCACTGGGGCAAAGAAAAGGTAGAATTAAGGATCAAAAAGCAGGAAGTCATAAATCAGAAAAGAGAAAGAGTCAAAGAAAACAGAAACCGTAAATCTAAGAGTCGGTTCTGTGAAACAGGAAATCGGGAGAAAAGGGAAGGAAATAAAAACAAATTGAAGAAAGAAGAGAAACACCCAAATGACAGAAAATTCAAACAACGACAAGAAAACATAACATAAAAGTCTATATTCATACATCTGAAAATCTGGGTAACGTTATTTCTCTAGTAAAGTCATTTATTACAAGGGAATTTTAAAATGTCCAAACATAGCAGGATACACAAGTAAAATCAGCACAAAATTTCAAAGACGAGTTAATGCCATTATTTCAACTATTCCAGAAACCAGATAAATAATAAGACTTCTAAATAATTTTTTAAGATGTTAAACTACTACCAAAATCTCACAAGACAACATATGAAACAAAACTCCAAACTAATCTCACCTATAAAAAAGATACCCAAAAAGTACCGTTCTCATACAGGCACCTCGAATCCAGAAGTATCATTAAGAATGAAAGAATAACACAGCACTGTCAGAGCAGTTCATTCAAAGACAGCTACAATCTTTTACCAATAGAAAATGTACCTAAATATTGCAAGTACCAAAATAATTCAAGGTTATTCATATATCATAATATACCCCCATGAGATTATGGATATATAAAAAGACCAGGAGAATGCTTTACGGTGAAACACTGAAGTTCTTCGGCTAGTTGTAAGACAGACAAGCAGAGACACCTAAAATACCAGCGAATCCAAAGCAGCAAGTCTCAGAAGGGAACGTCCAGTCTGGTCACACTTTTAGAGAAAACAAGCCCGTGGACGCCTGTACTCATACCCTGGGAGATGCATTTAGAATCGGGAGGGAAAGCTCCAAACCACTATGGGCATGATTACTAACGGAAACCAAACCAAGGGACAGTAGACAACATAAGCAACCGCTTTTAAGAAATTCAGTTACTAGAAGATTAATTCTGAAATTCCCCAAAACTGTCACCCATTATTATTTTGTATGTCTCATCAGACATTATTAGTGTCTATGTTTCTCTTTAAAAAGCCCCCGCAATATGACATTTGTATGCAAGGGCTCCGGAAGGTAAACTCTCACGTAACACTACCACTTCTCCTTCAGGGAGGGTACCGGAGGCCCGCCGGCAGACCCCCCAGGAGGCCGGGCCTCGTGGGCGCCCCGTTCCTGGCTCCCTGCTGGAAGACGCAGGGCGGGGAAAGCAGGGGCTGTGCTCAGGAGAGAAACTCCAGAGGCAGAAGGCGAGGGCGACGTGCCGGAAGAGCACACAGCCAGCCACACAGAGCGGGGCCGCACACACGCTCCCAGAAGGCTGCTGTGACTGCTGGTGCACGGGGGCCCGGCAGACACCCAGTGTCACCTCAAAGGAAAACGCACACACAGTCAAAGGGGAGATGCCTGACTGCAAAATCACATTGTGGCTTACGGTGTCACCCCGCTTATACCAAAAGTCTAGTAAAAGCCCATTTTACACACACACACAAGAAATCTGAACATTAACCCACGTTTCTTAGTCCCGCCACAACCAGGCCACACAGCGCGCTCCTGACCAACCAGCGCCACCACCGTCCGCTGTCACGGAGCCCTTCCCAAGGAAGCAGACCTCGGCAAACATTGCATGCCAAACAGCTTTTAAGATCTTAAGATTTCAACATTGTAGAAAACAGACCCTGGAAGGACCCTGGCAAGATCTCCGTGAGTGGGAAAATCACCATCAGGACGCGTACACTGAGAGACCCTTTCTGCTTAACGGTCAGTAATTGAATAAAATAATGCGATGGATTCCAGGTCCAGACAGTGGAATACCAGGACCCTGAGCCGACCTCCTCCCGTGAGCACATCAGATCTACAGCTAAATACAGAACAATTTCCTATAAAACACCCAAAAAGCTGGCTGAGGAGTTCTTACACAGTGGGTGAATGAGAGAAAACCCGCGCAGAAACAGCAGGAGAGGCTGAGGGACCATCTGGCCGTCAGCGCCCCCCAGCACGGCGACACACAACCAAGAGCGAACTCACGAGCGCAAGACTGTGCCTGAGCAGGAAAGGGCTCGAACTTCACCGCGGGCAGCACCCACGCTTCCAGCCCTGCGCCCCGACAGATGAAAGCACAGAATGTCTAGTTTTGAAAGTCATCAGAATTCATGCCGGAAAACCCGCAGGGTTAGTGACCTGAGAAAGAGACTTCAACTGGCTGCCCCCCGGACCCCCCCACCCCCCACCCAGCAGAACACAGAGAAGCACCCAGTGTTCCTGTGAAAGAGGCCTAGTTCGTGTACTCCGTAACTTCGTGCTGGGGGCCGCATCTCACGCAGTGCACGTCCAGGGGCTCCAGAAATACTCTTCAGGAATTACAAGGCTGGTGGCACAGCTGTGTGCACCCCCCCCCACCCCGATTCACCCCAGGTCTCCGGCGTCTTCTGGAAATGAGCCTGCGTGCAGGGACAGCACGCTCATTGTTGTGCCGACAGCCCTCGACCCCCTGGCTCTGGGGGCAAGGCTTCCACGTCCTGTACATTATGTGGAACCCAGGGCACACAATGGCAAGTTAAGTGTTCCGGGTCCCACAAAATGGACCGTGGAGATGCAGCCCTGGACAGCCCAGGATTCTGGTGACAGCAGCTACCCACTTACCTTCACAGCTGTGGCCAAGGGGCCACACATCGAGGAGCCCACCACAATCCCCACAGCAGGGGCCACCTGGGAGCGCTCCGTCTGCTCGGCTCAGGTCGCTGAGGAAGAACCCTGTGCACATCTGGCAGCCCAGCATTTGTGGCTGCCGCCCAGAAAGCCTGGATCTAGGGGCCAGCTGGGCCGTGTGAGCACGTACAAGAGGACAGCGACAAACCAAGTCACAGTTCCTGACCGGCTGTCGCACCAGGGCTCAGAACGGACAGGAAACGGACAGAAACACCCCTTGCCAGTTGCCCCCAGGGGTGTGTCTGCAGACTGTAAAGCTGCCGCATCACGGTGGGGCTTGCAGGCGGCCTGCGGCCAGACGCTCGCTGAGACCTTCCCCTGTGGGGCACTGACAGGGCAGCCGCAGCCTCCATGACGGGGAGTCACTGAGGATGAAGCAAGCCGCTCGGACCAAAACCTGGTTGTGAGAAACAGCTAAGAGCTGTGTCAGACGTGAATGACAAGGCTCACTTCCACGACTGGGAGAGGCAGCGGTTCCACCCAATGCAAAAAAAGCCAACACAGACTCAAAGAAAAGGAAAAACCCCCGAGGATACATCCCAAGGGAAAAACCAAGACGATGCCTCACAAAAGGCCTCAATGAAATGGCTCTCAAAATGAGGGCCCTAAAACTGCTCACGGAAGACGGGAGAAGCATCTGTGAACAGAGCGGCAGTTTGAACAAAGGCGAATAAAAGGTGGTGGACAGAAGTCACAGCCTTGAAACACAGGACGGCCACTGTAAAAAACCCCAGGGGGCTCACGACAGACTCAGCAGAGCAGAAGGAAGGATCAGGGACCTCAGAGACCTGCGGGACTCTCATACGCAAGGTGGGGGTGCCCGCGGGAGGGGAAGAAGGAAAAGCAGCTTAAGAGGCTCATCAGACGCCGCGAAGAAAGCCGGCACCCACGCGACAGAGGCCCCAGGAGGGGAAAGAGAAAAGAGCAGAACCCTTCTTGAGAAAACAATGGCTGAAAATGCCCCTGACCTGGGGGATTAAGGACATAAGGTTCCAGGAAGCCCAGAGAGTTCCACACAAGAAAAACCCAAAGAAACCCGCACCAAGACATATAACCAAATTGCCAAAAGTGAAAGGTAAGGCGAGACTCTCAAAAGCAGCCAGACAAACACAACTTGTTATAAACAAGGGGCCTTCCCCAAGACCTTGGGCAGATTTTTCAACAGAAGCTCCGGGCCAGGACGGAAGCGCACAGAATGGTCCAAGTGCTCAAACGAGACCTCCAGCGGAGAATGCCAGGCAAACTGTCCTCCCGAATTGGAGAGAGTTTCCTCAAATCACCGCTAGACTGGCCTTCCAGAAAAATCTTAAAGAAATGGCTTTAAGCTGAAATGAAAGGCTACTAATTACTAGCAGGAAAGCCTATGAAAGTATGAACCTCCTGGCAGAAAGTCCAGAGTAACTTAATGCTGTGAAGGTGGTGGGTCAATCACTTCCTCAGCCAACATGAGGTACCACGGAACAGGCAGTCAAAGGGACTGGCACCCCGATGTGTGAATGCAGCACGCAAGGATGTGAATAGCATGGATCATCAGAAGCAGCACCCGTGAGGGGGAATGACGCGCAGAATGCATTCCAGCTTCACCCGACGTGGATGAACCTCGGTTCTGAAACGTGAGCGTCTCGGTCACCACCCGCACAAACCAGCAGCAGACCCACTGCAGACCAAGGGCGAGGGGTCCGCTCCCCACACAGAATGCCATCGAGCCACAAAGGAAGACAGCCCAAGAAGGAAGACAAGGAATGACAAAACCACAAGAAAACCATTAGCCAAGTGGCAGTAAATATATACTGATCGGTAATTACCCTAAGTGTAAAACGATGCGACGTCCAGTCCAACGACACAGAACCGCTGAAGGAATGAGAACAAAATAAAAGCTGCCTCGGAAAGACAGACTCGAGCTCAAAGGACACAGGCAAACCCAAAGTGAAGGGTGGGAAAGGTCTTCCACACAAACGGAGCCCAAACACGGGACGGCTCCGTCAGTACCGGGCGCAGTAAGCGTCAGGACAGAGACGGTCATAAAAGGAAAAAAGGGAGCGCCTGGATGGCTTTGTTGTTGCTGTTGTCTGCCTTTGACTCTGGTCATGTTCCCAGGGTCCTGGGGTCGAGCCCCACGTCCAGCCCCTGCCCAGCAGCAAGCGCGCTCCTCCCTCTCCCTCTGCTGCTCCCCTGCTCAGTCTCCCTCTCTCTAATAAAGTCTTTAAAAAAAAAAAAAAAAAAAAAAGACAAAGAAGGCTGTTATGTAGCGACAGGAGTCAATCCAAGAAGAGAACAGCACAGTTACAAACACTGATGCATAAAGCGGACATTAACAACAAGGGGAAATCGACACCAGTGCACCAGTAATGGGGACCTGAACACCCAACTACACCCCAGTGTACAGACTGTGAAGACAGGGAACCAATAACAAAACACTGTTCTAAATGACACATCAGACTGGATGGACTTAACAATCGTTTACAGAAAGCTCTACCCTAAAGCAAGAGCATTCTTCTCAAGTGTGTGTGAAATACTCTCCAAGATAAATCATAGGTTAGGCCACAAAAACGGTCATTAAGCTGAAGGACACGGAAATCAGACCAAGCATCTTTCCAACCACCATGGTGTAAAGTCCGCAGTCAATTAAAGAAGAAAACCAAGAAATTCCTAAGTATGTGGAGCTTAAATAATACACCACTGAACAACCAGTGGATCAAAGAACTCAAGAAGGAATAAAAAGTTCTCCTGAGACACAGAGAGTGGGGGAAGATGGAGCAGGAGGGTCCTGAGCTCCCCTCCGGCCACGGACACACCAAGATAACAACTACGTATAAAGCAATCTGCTCTTAGAACATTCTGAAGATCAGCATAACAGATCATTCACGACCGAAGACATTTTTGAAAAGGAAAGGAAAAGAAGCCGCATCCAGAAGGGTAGGAAGGACGTAGAAATCCGCATCCCCATGCCCACTGCGGCACTAACTGCAACAGCCAAGACACGGCAGGACCTAAGTGCCCGTGGACAGACGAATGCTTAATGCAGCTGGGGTGGCTGTTCTGCAGTGGAATATTATTTCAGCATAAAAAGCAGGAAATCCTGTCATTTGTCCACAACCTGGATGGACTTTGAGGACATTATGCTAAATAAGTAAAATATGTTAAACAAAGACAAATAGAAGATGTTCTCACTTATATGCAGAACCTTAAAAAAAAAAGAAAAAAAAACCACCACAAAATCATAAAAAAGAAAACAAATTGGCAGCTGTGAGAGGAGGGGCGGGGCACGATGGTGAAGACAGTCTAAAGGTGCAAACTTCCAACCACACGGTACGCAGCCCCGAGGCTGTGGTGAGCACACTGGGGACTACAGTTAGTGACACTTGCTGCAGAATAAAAGTGACTAAAAGTAAATTACGAAGTTCCCATCAGAAGAAACACTTTGTAACTTCGTGGGGTAATGGATGCGAACTAGATGCGAACTAGATTTAGTGCGGAGATTTTCTACAACACATACACAGAGAGAATCATCGGATCGTACGCGGGAAACTAACGTAACGCCACATGTCCACTGCATCCCGATACAAAATTAAATAAATAATAAACAATGCAATTAATGGATGCGTGCACAAGTATTCACTTAAAAAATAAGAGCTCGGGACGCCTGGGTGGCTCAGTTGGTTGGGCCACTGCCATCGGCTCAGTTCATGATCCCAGGGTCCTGGGATCGAGTCCCGCATTGGGCTCCTTGCTCGGCGGGGAGCCTACCTCTCGTTGCCTCCACCTGCCTCTCTGCCTGCTTGTGTGTACTCTCTCTCTATCTCTGGCAAATAAATAAAATCTTAAAAAAAAAAAAAAAAAGAGCTCTTCCTCTTCCAGCCATGATACGGTAGCAAAGACTTGATTTACCATCTGCCTGAAACAGCCAAAATTCAGTTTTCTTGACAGTGGACATGAGGCAACATGGGACAGTGATGACAGGAAAAACAAGCAAGGTGGGCCCTACTTCTGCACAAACTTATCAACC
Organism: Mustela lutreola; assembly: GCF_030435805.1. Taxonomy (NCBI): domain Eukaryota; kingdom Metazoa; phylum Chordata; class Mammalia; order Carnivora; family Mustelidae; genus Mustela; species Mustela lutreola. The sequence continues at coordinate 99,197,936 of NC_081301.1, forward strand.
AGAAAGAGCTGCCAGGACACAGTACAGGGGCAGAAGGAGGCCAAACCCAGTGCACCTTCAGTGAAAGATGAGCCGTGGCCCTGAGGGACGTGGGTTAGGGTGTGTGAGACAGAGGTGAGACTCCAGAAATCTGAAGAGACTCCCTCCTGCACATTCAACAGAGTCCTGAGCCCTACACATGTGAAGAAATTCCTCAAGGCCCAGGAAAGAAGCACGTAAAGGGAGCAGAGTCAAGAACCACAACAAATACCAAGCAAAGGGCAAGGAAGAAAACCATACCAAGGCACAGCGTGATTCAAGCCGCTCACAGGGAGTGATACAGAGAAGATCCTAAAGCAGCTCTAGAAAAAAACATGCTGTGCTGGAAGAACAAAGGTAAGGACGGCAGCAGGGCCTCACAAGAAAGACAGACTCAGCTAAGATACCGCTGTCACAGTACCTTCAGCACACTGAAGATGAGTAAGCCAACCCAGAACGCTACACCCAGCACATATGTTTTTCAAATACAGAGTTAAAGACTCTTTTGGATATGCCAAAGCCAAGGAAACTCATCAGCAGTGAGCGTGCACTACAGAAGTGTTCCAGGAAGACGGATATTGGTAACAATCGCAAGTATGTGTCTCCACAAAGGAATAAACGAAGTGGGAACAACTGCAGAAATAAATGTATGACATTTTCCTAATTACTTACATCTCTTAAGAATAACAGATTTTGGGGGGTGTCGGGTGGCTCAGCCAGTCAAGCATCTGACTCTAGAACTCAGCTCAGGTCTGACTCTAGAACTCAGCTCAGATCTCAAGGTTATGAGTTCAAGCCCTACACTGGGCTCCACACTGGGCATGAACCTACTTAAATTTTTAAAAACAGAATAATAGATTTTTTTAAACAAAATTAATCGTGAAGCATGCGTTTAAAGCATACATACGATAGCACTTATATGAAAGTACTTACTGTAACATTCCTGTATATGAAATGTTTTATTCATGTGATGGTAGTCTGTCATAATGAAAGATGTACAGTTCCTGCCCTAAAGCAATCAATAAAATAAAGAATAATAGCGAATAAGTCAACCAAGCAGATAAAACAGAATCATAAAAAAATATTCAATTATGCCATACAACGGCAGAAAAAAGAAAAAAAGGGGAACAGAAACAAGAAATAGAGAATAAATATGAAAACGAGAAATTTTTAAATATCAATAATCAGATTAGTAGTAAACAGTCTGAATAGTCCAATTGAAGGCAGCCATCGTGAGACAGGATGAAAACGCAAGAACCAACCATATGCTGCCTACTAGCAACATGTTTTAAATAAAAAGACCCAAATAGCTTAAGAATAAAAAGGCAGGAAAGAACAGATGAGGCTAATACCACCCAAAGTAAACTGGAGTAGTCACATGAACACCAGGCACAGCAGAATTCACAGCAAAGAACATTACCAGGGATAAAAAGATTATTTTAAGATACACAGAGCAACCCGTCATAAGACATGACAAAACTAAGTGTTTCTACACCTAACAGGGACTCAATACTTGAAGAAAATACTATAGAACTGAAAAGAAAAACAGAAAATTCACAATTATAGTTAATTCACATTTACAGAACATTCTGCCAAACAACAGAACATAAAATTTGATCAGGAAAAATTAACGACCATGGAGCTGCCTGGGTGGCTCGGTCGGTTGAGCGTCTGCCTTCAGCTCAGGTCATGATCTCAGGGTCCTGGGATCAAGTCCTGCATCAGGCTCTCTGGTCAGTGAGGAGCCTGCTTCTCCCTCTCACTCTCCTTCTGTGTTCTCTCTTTCTCTCAAATAAATAAATAATACCTTAAAGAAAAGAAAAAAGAAAAATTAACGACCTAACAAAATAAAGAGAGTTACACGGTGTTCGTGGGTCTCTGAATACAGTCGCAAACTCCCCGGAGGATTTTCCGTAGAAATTAACATGTTGATTCATACAGCAATGAAAAGAATATAGATTAGACAAAACAACTTTGACAACACGTAAGAGGGCTAACAATACCTATTTTCAAGATTTATTTTAATGCTACAGTAATCAAGACCATGAAGTTTTGGTATCAAGATAGACAAAGATTAATGGAACAGGAAAGAGCCCAGAGAGAATCCTACACACACGGACACCGCATATCTGACAAAGGTGCGAAGGTAAGTAAGAGACCAGAACATTCTTTTCCACACACACGGGGCTGGAACAGTCAGATGTCTACATGCAGGCATTTATCAGTACACTATACACAGTACACTATACACAAAAATGGACTCAAAATGGATCATGGATCTAAATGTAAACCGAAACTACAGAAGTTCTAGAACAAAACATAGGAGAAAGCCATTTATGACTGTGGTTTAGGGGAAGATTCCGTACACACAACACCAACATCACAGTCCATGAAAGAGTAGGTCGATAAACTGAACTTCATCAAAATTAAGATTTTGTTCTTTCAAAGAACTGCTAAGAATAAAAAGTCAACTCACAGATGGAAACAAAGTCTTTGCAAAGCATATACTGGAAAAAGGGCTTGTATCTATAAAAATAAGAAGAAAACACATCAAGAATTTAAAACTTAGAAATAAAACAATCCAATTAAAAGTGGGTAAAAGAGGGGTGCCTGGCTTGCTCAATCAGTTAAGCGTCAGTTAAGAGTCTTGATTTTGGCTCAGATCATGATCTCAGGGTCCTGAGATCAAGCCCCGCTTCAGGCTCCACACTCAGTGCAGAGTCTGCTTCTCCCTCTCCCTCCCCACGCCTGCTGCTCGCTCTCTCTCTCTCTCTCTCTCTCTCTCCCCCAAATAAATAAAAACACTTTTTTAAAATGGGTAAAAGATCTGAGGAGATACATCATAAAAGAACCAGAGATGTCAAGGAAGCACAGGAGAAGATGCACAACATCATTAGACATTAAGGAACCACCAATCACGTCCACAGGAAGACTGTGCCAGGCTTGGCGAGGAGGCAAAAGACGAGGGAAGTCTCATTCCTTCTGCTGGGGACTCTCACATGCTGGTCCAGCCAAGTGGGACAACCAGTTTGGCCATTTATTAAAAACATAAATACGTACTTAATCATATGAAGCCATTCCCATCCTAAGCATTTACCCAAATAACTGAAAATGTATGTCCACACAAAGGCCGGAGTGTACAGCAAATGTGTACAATATATACAAATATTTACAGCAGCTTCACTCGTAAGACCCCCAGAACTGGCGATAAGCCAAGCATCTATCCAAAGTGATCAAGCTGTGGTATACCTATACAATGCAGGGTCACTCGGCCATAAAAAGGAATTAAGTATGTTAATTCACTATAAAGTAGATGAGTATCAAAATAATTATGCTGAATAAAAAGGCCAGGCAAAGATTACAGAGAATATTACATTTACATAGAATACTAGACCACGAAAACTAATCTATAGTGACAGAGAGTGGTTCAGTTGTTGCGTGAAAAAGCTTTTGGGGGTGACATATTTATTCTCTTAGCTGTTGATGGTTTCACGGGTATACAAACGTCAAAACTCACCAAATATTTTTGCTAAAAATACACGCAGTTTATTGCACATCAATTATAAACTAGAGCTGTTAAAGTTATCTTAAAAATAAGAAAAATTACAGCCAACCACCACTCAGGAACAACACAAGTCATAATAACAGAATGGGTGTCAGTACCGCCCAGGAGCCGCCTAGCGTCACGTGGACACACCTTCATGTTCCCCCTCTTTCTTCTGTCGTGTCTATCCGGTATTCAGTCCATCCACCTGCTTCTTATTTTGGCTAATGTATTTGTCACCCCTAAAGTATGATACTCTGTATCTTTTCTTTCTTTTCTGAAACTTGCTGTATTTCCACCTGCTTGTGTGGTGTAAGGCCTAAAATTAAGGCCCAACAGCACGTGCTTCCTATCATCTAGGGACACCAGATGAGCCGCAAGTGGCCTGAGCACAAGCCCCCCACTCTGCTCCCACGGATAAGCGCCCTAGACAAAGAACCCTCCTCACTGAAGAGACCAGGCCGGGTTCCTACTCATCTCCGGGGAGTGGGTTCCAGCGTCAGACCATGGAATCCTTCAAACAAGCCCGTCAGGGCACCTGGCTGGCACAGTCTGGAGCATGTGACTCTTGCTCTCAGGTTCCTGAGTTCCAATAAAATTAACAAGAAAAAACCAAAGCAAAAACAAACAACAAAAAAACCAAGCCTACCACACCGTCCTGTGGGACGCATGGGCAGCCCACCCTCCCGTCGCTCCGAAGCTGGCTTCTCGCAGCCATGCCGGATCCTCTACTCCAGATCACACCCGCGCTGTGGCCCCGTGGGGTGTCCGCAGTGTCCTCCTCCTCCTCTGGAATGGGAACCGATGTGACTGAGAAACCGCTCGCGATCACATCTCTCCGGGTCAGGCGCGAGGTGTCTCGTCATTCCCAGACAGCCAGCACGGGAAGCCCTCGTGCACGGGCCAGGTGGAGAGGAGGAACCTGGAAGGTTCACCCTTACTTCTCGGAGCATTTTTACAGTAAATGCTTTAAAATCTTTCTCAGGTAATCCTAACATCTACAATCTTAGAGGGCATCTGTTCAATGTCTTCTCCCATGCAAGTTGAGATTTTCGGGTTCTTCACACGCTGAGTAATTCTGGCCTGGACGTTTCTGTTTCAGCGTTCGGTCAATGCTACACGGACTCAGGCGACACATCCCAGCCAGCCTTCTGTGGACTGTGGCTTCAGCGCCGCTATGTTCGTGAGGACTTCGGCCAGTTTCGGATCCGGGCAGTGGCCCATCTCTCGGTGCAAGTCCTCAGCGTCTGATCTTCTGTGCAGAATCAGACACACGCACGCACAGCCCAAGAGTGAGTCAGGAGTTCACAAGCGACGTGAAGGGATCTCCTTCCTACGTCCCCCGCTTGACCATCTCTTGGTATTTTCCAATGCCCTAGGGCTCCCCCAGTTTGGACCTCCGTCCACAACCCTGGGGTTGTCTACACCTTGCTCTATCTTGCACTTTCAACAACTACACCTACGTCCAAGGCAAAATGCAGACGGAGAACATAAAGCAGCAGGAACTTGCCCTCACCCCCTTGAGACAGCAGCTCTTGTGACTGAGAAAGGTTCTCTTCCCTCTGAATTCCTGACGTTTCGGGTTCTGCCTGCCACAGCAGTCCCTACCAAGAGACTCATCTCCCATTTCCCAAACTTGAACAAGAAAGATTCTCTTGAAGTTCTCTCTGGCTGTGCCAATGGCCCTTTCTGGGATTTTTTTTTTCTTTTTTTTAGACCAGAGGGATGGATGCCAGGAAGAAACTGAATTCATACTTTTATTTTCAGCCCACAGCACTCTCCTAAACTTCACACTTGCACAACCTACTGCTTAATACGGCACTTGGATGTATAACAATTATTTTTAACCAAACAATACTCTTCACTGTGTCTTCTAAACCTGCTCTTCCCACATCTCTGCTGAAGGGAACCTTTTCCTCTCGGTCACTCCAGCCAGAATCCCGGCAGTCGTCTTCACACCGCTGCGCTCCGTCAGGAGAGTCTCCAAACCGCGGCACACCCCCGGGTTCCACCGCCACGTCCCAGGCCAAGCCCCGCGCCCTGCACCTGAACCGCAGCCACAGGCCCCCCGCAGGCACGCGCTCCGCCTCTCACCGGCCTCGCCGCAGAGACCAGAAAAATCTTTAAAAGCCTCCGACCGCACTGCCCTCTGCTGAGACCCTGCCGGGGGCCCTTCTCATTCAGGGTGGACGCACGGCGGCCAGTCGGGGACCCCCTCGCTTCCCTGCCAGCAGCTGCTGCCAGTCTCCTCCCGCCCAGCGCGGTGCCGGTGTCGGGGCAACGCTCGCCTCCATCTGCGCGGCTCAGCCCTCGACTCCCCCATCGTCCCTCCAGCCCCCGCGGTCCGGCGCAGGCCCCTTCCTCTCCTCTCCCCAGCCCTCTGCGCTCCTGCCCCGCGTCCCAGCGCGCCGGGCGCCAAGCCCCCGGCCCTCTGCGGAGCAGCCGCTGCACGGCCGCGGGGACCTGTCCTTCCCGGTCACGGCCGCAAACGCGACCAGTGCTTCCTGCAAGCACACACCCCCTCGGGCACCGTGCGAGCAAAGCACACGGCAGGGGGCCTGGAGGCTGAGACTGAGCCGAGAAGCCACCTTGGGGCCCCTGTGAGCGCACACCGAGAGCGGGCAGAAGCCACACTGCTCTGTCGCAGTCGTGAGCCGCCCGAAGCCTGTCCGAGTCCGGCGAGTGAGCAGAGGGCAGCTAGGGTTCTTGCGCGCCTGCTCTCTGCTGCCGGGTCTGACTCTGACCCGGCAATTCGAAGGGAACACTGCCGAGTCACACGCACGATGTTCCCTCCACTGCGACTAACGCAATGGCCCGTCCACAGTGTGGAGTCCACAAACAACTCTCCAAACACTGCAGTTAGAAGAGGTCCCTGAACTACATTTTTAGTACAAAGAAACGGGAGTCTGCAGAGTAAGCAGCGTGTTACTAAATGCACCTAACGGGGCGCCTGGGGGGCTCCGTGGAACATCTGCCTTCCGCTCAGGTCATGACCTTGGGGTCCTGGGATCGAGTCCCACATGGGGCTCTTTGTTCAGCAGGGAGCCTGCGTCTCCCTCCACCTCTCCGCTGTGCACCACTTTCTCTCTCAAAATAAAATCAATAAAATCCTTAAAATAAACCAACCAACAAACAAATGCACACACAAGAGAACCAGAGAGCGGGCCTCCGCAGAGGTCAGCCGGGGAGCGGGCACGAAGCCCAGCAGTGCTGCCCACGGCTCGCAACACAGGTAAACGTCCGACCTCAGGGGAACCTCGTAAGAAAAGCAGTCTTAGTTTTGCTGTTACACTATTCTTCCTCCTGAAACAGTCTGACCTTAATTAATCAGATTGGGTACAGAAAGGTCTCTTGCTATTTGTGAAAACCAAATTCACCCTCGCAGGATAAAGATGAGTCACTACTAAGGATGTTCGCAAGAAGCAGCTGCCATTCTGACGTGAATTCTAAGAGGATTTCAACAAAGGTTACGAACAACACTTTCCAAATGACTACGGTGTTCAGGACAACAGGCGCGCAGGGTCTAAACATCCACATTCCTTCACGGGCACACCCTAAATGGCATTCCTGCTCCCCGTGCCCAGAGCCGCCTTCCTGCAGGGCCCGGCCCGCAGACGGAAGGGACCCCCACCCCATGCGCATGACGCCGGCGTTCTCGAGTTTCCTTCCTCTTGCTTTTATTTGGGGAACGGTCAATGCCAACCGAGTAATTAAAGATTATTTTCCTAAAAGGTTTCTAAAAACAGAATGTTCAAAGGTTAGTCCTAGTTAGTCACCACATGAAGTAAGGGATCAAAATTACTGTCCCCCAAAGCGGGACAACCTACCACCGAGAGTCACCGCTAAAACGAGAAACGGAGCACAGCCCACTGAGTGTTCTTGGCTCAATATTTTCACCTACATCTAAATTTGAGGAAATGACTCAGTCATATCCAGAATGTGTAAACCTCAGTAAGATAATTTGCCTGAATGCTTAAAAAAAAAATGTGTTATAAAAAACAAAGAGATGGAAGACTGGTCTAGATTTAAGAAACAAAACAGTAAAACCCCATAGATCTAACCAAATACAACATGAATTATTAACTCGATCCTGAAGTGAAAAAGCAAAGCCAAAAGCCACCACAAGCACGGTGAGCCCCGTGGGGAACCTGAAATTTGTGCTCATCTCGTGCGGGGTGGCGGCAGTTCTGTGGTTCTGTACGGGTTTCTTCCCAGGAAAGGCGCTGCTGGCACATCCAGGGTTCACCTGCTCATTCCGAAACGGCTCCGCAGGAACAAACCGGTGTGAACGAGCCCAGGAGGGGGCCCGAGGGGACCGGCAGGGCTCGGTGAGGCAGATAAAGAGGATCAGTTTTCCGCCTTTCAAATGTTCGGAAGTTTGAGTATTCCCAACACAAAAAGCTGGAGGAGATCTGAGAGAACCATGGGGCGATGAAAGCAGTGCGGAGGGTTCGTGCCCCCAACCCCAAGTCCTCCAGTCGAAGCGGCAAGAAGCACAGGCCGGGCACGAGGCCGTCTGCCACTGCTTTCTGCACGCACTTACGAGAAATGTCCTCCACTGTCACAAGAACTCTAACCCTCTGGACTTGGTTTTGCTTGCTTCTCGCGAAGGCGTTAAAGGGCAGTGTCATCAGAGGGGCTGTTTCTGGAAGGGACCTTCAGCGTGCACTGCTGGAGCGCTCGCCGCTGGGAAGAGCGGAGGAGCCGCAGCCGCCGTTGGTAAGGAGAAGAGGCCGGAGGCCAGAGCAGAGCTGTGAGCCGCACGGAGACCCCCAGTGTAATTCAGGATGCTGTACCAAGGTCCTTGGGGACAATCTTAATTATTCTCAGATCGGCTAGTGCTTTCACTCATTGACATTGTGTATTTTGTATTTTATAGTATGTGTCTATAATCAAACATACATATTACGAGTAAAAGCACGGGTTAGAGTATATGATACTTCGTCACGTTTAACTTTTCCAATCACATCTGCTCTCACACTATTTAAAGATGTTCAACTCAGACCCGTACGTTCCGCATTCCTTTCCATCAACTACTTCCGACAGTCGTCCCTGAACAAGCTCTCGTCTCATAGACAATAAAATTTAGAATACTTGTTGGGCACAGCAAAGATGGCGCTGGCCTGCCTCCTCTTCCGGCTAGAAAAGGCGCCAATTTCACAGTTTCGGTTCCTGAAACCTATGGCACTTCCTCCTCTCGCCCGATCTTATTGGCTCTTCCCCCTCTGTCCTCACTTCCCTTCTGCTGCTCTATATAAGGTGTGCCCCTGCACAATAAAGTGAGATCCTGCTTCGACAGATCCCCGAGTCTGGTGTGGTTCGTTAATGCGCCTGGACTCGCGACACTCGCCATCCCGCTCAGCCCCAAGGGGAGCTACCGGCTGGCCCGGACGCTCTCCTCGTGCCTGTCGGCCTGCAAAACCTACCGGAGTCCGACAAATACTCACCTAAGAATCACACTATCGGTGATGGCCCACTAGTGCTCATGTTCACTAGAACAGTACTCTCCCCAAAATAACCATTTTTCATTTAACTTGGTTTGCGAAGATTTATAAAATATATCTTAAAAGGAACCGTATTATCACTCGGGCTCAAGCTCAAGTGAAAATGAAAGGAAGGAAGGAAACCTTTAGAAAGCTAAATGCTAGGCTTTGTCGACTGTTTCCCCGTGAGCTGTCATCCCAAAGGGGAAGAAGTGATGCCAACAGGACGGCCAGGGCCATCTGGCAGGGGGCGCAGCCTCTACGAGCCGGGAGGGGCTCAACCCTACCAGACCTGCAGCACCGCGGTTTCCAGTGTGCATGCAGTCAGACCCTGCACCCTCAGGAACTGACCGCCGTCTTCATATGACGAGGAAAGCAAAGCATTTGCTGTTTCCACAGTACTGTCGCTCCTGCCCCGTTCTCTACCCCAAGGTGGCCGTCACAGCTGGTCCCGCGTGAAGTGGAGGACCAGCGGAGCTGTGGACACGGACAAAGGCTCAGGGACGAGGGCCACGCTGCATCTGCAACAGGAAGCAAGTTCAGCATCTGCTTTTAGCTAAGAGGTCCACCAACAAGGGAGAAAGAAACTCCGTCTACACTGTCTATTCTAAGGAGCTCTTACAGCAGTTCACTGCCCAAAAGACGACATCTCAGGGATCACAGGAGCCAAGGCAAGTCTGTCAACTTAAAACCAACTTTAAGAAGGGGCGGGGGGGACGCCTGGGTGGCTCAGGGGGTTAAGCCGCTGCCTTCGGCTCAGGTCATGATCCCAGGGTCCTGGGATCGAGTCCCACATCGGGCTCCTTGCTCGGCAGGGAGCCTGCTTCTCCCTCTGCCTCTGCCTGCCTCTCTGTCTGCCTGTGCTCCCTCTCTCTCCCTCTCTCTCTGATAAATAAATAAAATCTTTAAAAAAAAAAAAAAAAGAAAGAAAGAAAGGAGGAAGGAGGTGGTATTCTCATCTACACGAAAGGAGAGGGCAGAAATATCTGGGGTCACAAACCCACCAGAGGATTCCTCTCCACAGAGAGTGCAGAAGCGCCCCCTTCAGAGAGTCCACTAAACAGACCTTAGAGAAACTACATTGTTTAGAAAAACAAACAAACACCTGGGCCTGACTTAGGGTGCATGAGTCACCGTCACACGAACCTGAACGCAAATGCCTGCGTCTTTCTTCATCGAAGCGGCACGTGGCTCCCAGAGAACTCGCCTCTCTCGACAGAAAGTGCAACACGACGGAGATGCACGTGCACGAGGATGAACTTGAAAGTGACATTAATTAAAGGAGCAACTGAGACACATTCCCTCAGACTCACTTAGGAAAAAAGACAAAGACAGAAGACGACTCTTTCTAAGTAGATGGGAAAATGGTGAAGCATTCTGAATTTTATCACAAATTCACTCAATAAAAATTTTGGAAATAATTATAATCATGAGACTGCACGGTCCAAAATGAATCAAACTTACAAGTGGGTTCTAATCAACGGGTCCCTGGCTGAGGAGGACCCTGAGCAACTTCCGTACCCTGGAAAGAAGACGCTAGTCCCCAGACCCAAAAGGCGGGGGTGGCTCAGGAGCCAAGAGGGAAGGAGCGGACGCTCGCACTCGGGTTTCTGCAGGGCAGCCAGTCGGGCCGCTTCCCTCTAACCAACACCAACATGAGGCTCATGCGGCCGTTCTACCTTCTCGGGCTTTTAACACAACATTTCATCTCCGAGATGATGACAAATACCCCAAACACCAAGTTCTTCCTCCCGCCCTGTACCGCCGCCACCCACTAACCCACTGTCCGGAAATACATCACTGAAACGTTAACCACCACCGTATTAGTCTCCAAGGGCTGCTGTAACATACTACCGTAAACGCGCTGGTTTAAGACCACTGAAGTCTCCTCTTAGAGTTTTGGAGGACAGAGTCCAAACCCGAGATGCTGGCAGGGGTGGTTCCTTCCAGAGGCTCCGAGCTTCTGGTGGCCGCCGGCAATCCTTGGCCTTCCTGGACCTGCGAACGCTTCTCTCCCATCTCTGTCTTCACAGACCTTCTGCTTCTCCTCGTCTCTTCGTATAAGGACGCTTATTGTCAGATCTGACATCCGTTCCGATCACCCAGAATGAGGTCATGTCAAGACCCTTAACACGTTATCTGCCAAGACCTTTTTTCCCAATAAGGTTACACTCACAGGTTCCAGGCTGACCTGTCTCGGGGGGCAGGGGGAGTCGTGAGAGGGGGTGGTCACCATTCTACTACAGGCACTGTCTTGCTGGGGCCGGCAGTACCCCAGTAACCAACAGATGCTTCTTAGAAGAATCCAGAAACATCCCACCATCCTCTTTTCCTAGCCCTTGTTCTATTTCCAGGATCGATTTCCTGATCATTCTTTTCTGTTGGATCCATTTCCACGGAAATCCACCTGCCAGCATCTCCGTGAGCATCTGTGAACAGGAGCCGCGCGGTCCAACAGGCAGTTACCAAATGCTTTTACCCACAAGATTAGCGTTTTCACGGACAACTGAAGCAGAAACCTTTCCGTGAGTCTTACACATTGACCTGGGTCGTCACCAATTTAACTGAATTGTGTTTTAGTTTCTCCCTGATCAGGATAAGCACTCTTCTAATGATAAGTTTAAACACACAATTTTAACTTGTCCAGGTGCAAACATACCTAAAATGTTCAAACGCCGCTTTTAATTTTTACATTGTTACTGTTTGTTTTTTTTAACGCTGTTACTGTGATTTAATTCATACACTAAATAAATCACCATCTCAAATGAACCCTACTTTCTGAGAGAACAACTTCATGAAAACCAAAGTAGCTCCAAATTCTCTTATCGGACAAAAGAACGCAAATTTCAGATTTATTGGGTGATACAAGATTTCATTATCAGTGTTGGAAAAATGCTTTCTTAAATGAGTCTTCCCCAAAGGCAGCTCACCTGTCTTTATTGTAGTGACAAAAGAAAGACCTCCGCTCCAAATTCAGGCCACCCACTAACCCCAACCTTTGTCCTGCTGCCCAGAAACAAAAAAAGCCGGCATGAAGCCTGGGAAGCCCTGCCCACTCCTCCAGCAGGGTCGGACCGTGTGCAGGCCGCTTTCAAAGTATCAGTGCAATGTTTCAAGAAAAATGTGGCTGAAAACAATAATTTAAAAATTAAGAAATTATACAGAAAAGCACAGGAGACACCACAAAACCAGGGCAGCACCCAACACACCCAGCCTCTTCTCAACCACCTAAATAAAAGAGCACATTTTACATAAGGCAAACAATACAGTATTAGTCTCTTCGCCCAAAATGTCACCTTTTCAATTCACACCCTTTTGCCTTACACCCTGTTGTTAAGAATAAATCAACGGGCGTGGACACTTCATACCTCCACCAGGAATAATTGCCAACTTCGTCTCGACCAAGCCCATTTTCGCGGAGGAAGCTAGAAAAGGAAGGAAGAAAATTAAGTAAAATCCGTATCATCAGATTCAAATATTACAACTTGAAAAAGTTACTGAAATCAGCTACAAATATTCTATTTACTAATTAAACCTGTGCCACAGATCTCTTTACGTCACTTCAGAAGGCATGTAGTGACAGAAATAGGTAAAGACTGTAAGTGACAGACATTGGGGGTTCCCGTAACATTTCCTCTTCAGAACTGGTCGGCAGTGAAGTAATCTTCGACGCAGAAAGACCAGGGTTGTGACCGCATGATTTGACCCGACACAGCCTGCAGGCTGAGGCCCCGTTATTGTTCGGGATGAGGCGCGAAGCTGTGTCTGACAAGCAGGGCCTCCAGCGGCCTGAGGAGTCCGCGAATCAAACAGCTTCACGTACCACGTCACATATGGCAGCTCTTCAGGGCCGAATCTCTGGTTACTTCTGACAAACCGTTTTACTATTCTGACGGCTGGACAGGTTCCTTCCTCCTGCTGGGTTTTGTTTTCACGGCTACTGGAAAACCTCTTAATTGTTTATTTGCATCTGGACCACCTCCCACACCCTAACGCCCACAGTCCGCACTCTTTCAGAAATGGACTATGGGTACCTCAGCTTTTCCATTTAAAACTCGTGATTTCAGACAAGTAGGTAGAAATCTAAAATAAAGTAGAAGGAAAGGGGGAAAGAGCCCACATGGACCGGCAGCTACAACGCCCAAGAAATAGTCCAAAGTGACTGGAACATAATCACACCGACTCACTGTTAGCAGGCGGCTGCTTCAGGAGTCCCGGTGGGAGCCGGGGGAAAATCGGTGACACACAGCCTGCTGCCTGCTTCACCCGCTCCTCAGGGCCAGGGTCCCTGTCACCCCACCGTGGCCATGTGGTGGCAGTCCGCGGGGCTCTGGCAGAATGGGGGGGGAGTGTGGGCCGTGGTGCCAGACCGCCTGGGGTCCAGTGCAGCTCGGCCACGGCCCCGGGCCCCAGCGTCCTCCAGCAGCTCGGAGCCTATCACGGAGGGCCGCGGGGCCGCGGCGTGACGTCATCCCATGGGGGCTCGGAGCCAGGCCGGGCAGGGGCAGCGCTCAGCACGGCCGCACTCATTGTTCTCAGTATTATTTCCATGAGCGTCTCATCCCACCCACAGGAAGCCAAGCGAGCAGCGAGTGAACCCCAGAGAGATCAAGCTGCCGTTCCCGCAGCGGACATGACCGAAGTGCCGGGACCGGGCAGAGGCCACGGATTCGCTCGCTGGACCCTCGCGCCGCCCTGTCCTTTCCCGCACTGCGGAGGAGGAAGCCCCTCGGAGAAGGACAGGGCCCGCGCCGCACTTTCAGTCCTGTCTGACCCGATTCCCGTCTCCCTCTCCTCCAGCAGACCGTCCCCACACGCTCCGTCCCGCCCAGCGGGTGCCTCCTTCCAAACGTTCTACTCAGCACGGGGCAGGAGCAGAGCGTCGGAAGCACCTGGAGAGCGAGCACACCGTCATCTCTGACGGGGCCGTCCTCACCTGCCACGCGAATGTCGCACGCCAGAGCCAGCTCGAGGCCACCGCCCAAGGCAAGCCCGTCGATCGCCGCGATGGTGGGCACCGGCAGATTAGCTGAAACAGAGCAAAGAGTTCAAGGTTCTTCGGGAAGATCGTGACCTTACTATGTAATTTATCTTAGACTCTTTTTGGTGAATTTATTGTTCAAGGGCATACCGTACACAGAGTTTTGCAGCCCGTTTGCCTTAAACAAAATAGTCATTTCCTTTGTTACTGTTCTTCAAACATGCGATTGTGCAGAGTTCCAGCAAATAAACACGCAAGAATGTCTTTAAGTCTTCCCATATCCCTGAAATATTCCCATAAATATTTTCTGCTCAATTAGCACAATCACAATTCTGACTTCGTGATTTTTTAAATATTTTTATTGTGTTATGTCAGTCACCATAGAAGACATCATTAGTTTGGGAGGAAGTGTTCCAAGATTCATTGTTCACGTCCAACACCCAGAGCTCCACGCAACACGTGCCCTCCTCAATCTTTGAGCCTAACGTCCTTTATGAGACGTTTGGTTCATACAAATTTCTGTTTGAAATGACTTCTGTGTAACTGCAAAGTTCTAGATCCTTTATGGGCCACCAGGGAACTCGGAATGATGGTCTCACCCGAAGAAGTAACCGGTCGCTCGGCGCAGACAACAGCCGACTAAGCGGCTGCTGGGACCCCGCCCACTAGCTCCGACCCTGCGGAAGCAGCAGGACGCACCCCCGCTAGAGAACCAGGCTCTACCCGGCAGCACGTTCCAGAGGCACGCGGCTCGGAGAAGGTCCCGAGGGCCTGCCCAAAAGCATGCCTGGGGAAGGGTCAGCCACCAAAGAGCTCAAACCAGACTTTCTTGAGCCCCAAATATTATTTTAATGAGATTTTATAAATTGGAACATACAGACTTCGTTTTTATAGCTGGTTCAAAAGCTGACTGATGATTAGGTGAAGCAGACTCCTCCTATTTAACTTTACTTCTGACAATGGGACTGCGAAGCAAGGCCGGCCAGCCCTGCTCCCGGACGAGCAGAACGTGGGCATCGCCTCTGACTGCCCTGACGACAAAGACGGAATAGTCACGTGGCGGGAGGTATTGGCTAATGCTCCAGGGTAATCGTATCGTAATATATAAATACAGCTAATCCACACGTTACACACCTTAAACTTACACGATGTTACATGGCAATTACAGCTCAATTTTTGGAAAAATAAATAAACTGGAAGGAAGGAAACAGACGACACCATCCCGAACAACCTCTTTCTTCCAAAGCTGTTCTGAAATAGGACGTTCCCGTCAGAGAGGTGCATTCTCGGACTTCTTAAACATACAAATTTGCTGAAGTACACTGACTTTCATTCACACGTGAGAACTTATCAGACTTATTTTCCGAGCAAAGACGGAAGCGCCGGGCCGGAGCACAGACACTCACTGCCGCCAAGACAACAGCCGACCCGGAGAGCAGGCATGGGTGCAGGGGGCAGGCGCCTCCACCAGGCGGCCCGGCCTCAACGTCCGGGGAAGGGGAGGCTGAGGGGCTCGAAGACGCACCCCGGGTGCACGCGACAGGACACTCGGGGAGCAAGCAGACAGCTGCGTCAGGGTCTACCGTCAGGAAATAAATTGAATGAAAAAACAGTGACTGGTAATGTTTATCTGACCAAAAAAAAAAAAAAAAAGGAAAGAAAGATCAGTAAGGAAATCTGACAGCAAGTCCCTCTGAGCGGCTTCCAAGATCTTCTCCAACCGCGACAAGTCAAGTGGGGTGACTCTGCGACCCAAGGCTCACGCCTTCCTTCCCAAGATCCTGGCGGCAGAAATGACTGTGACTTCTACACTCCCCCGGTCTCCTGTCTCCGCAGTCTCATGGCGCTCCCAGCAGACCCTCCCCTCAGCTTCTTGCCAGCTCCCGTCGAGGACAAGAGGACAAGCTTCCCGAGGGAGGACAGTAACGGAGGACCGCCCCGGCCGCAGCCCCTCCGTCCCCCGCTGCTCCTGCCCTGCTTCCAGGGACACCAGGAGGCGGTCCCGAAACCAGTGGCCACGGTCTGGCCCCTGTGCAACTTGCTGGCGCCGAGGACCACACACTAGGGCCGCACACTCCTCTGTGAGTTCCTCTCTTCGTCTGCCTGGCGAACCCCTGTCAACGTCCCTGTGTTTCTTCCCATTTCCCGTTCTTTCTCAGCCTTCTCCTTCGCCCAACAGACACCCCGCCCAGAAGGTCTCATTCCCACCCAGAACCCTGACCACACAATGCCAGGGACGCCCACCTCCGCCCAACGTCCCTGTCGGCCGCACTCCTGCCCGCCTGCCTGCGGCACGTCCGCAGTACCCCATGGACGTGCTTCAGCTCAAACCTGCTTCTCTCCTCGCCAGCCCTCCTTCTAGATGCTGGTTCACACCTCGTAGCGTCTCCAGCCCCACGTCACCCAGGACAGAGGCCCAGAGCCGTCCCGGAGGCCCTCCTTCCCACAGCGCACAAAGCCGCGAGCCCCTCCCTGTGCTACAGTCGGTTCTGGGTCCCCTCATCCCTCGGCAGCAGAAGGCCCTGCCAGAGCCTCCCTGCGACTGGCCCTTCCAACGCGCCTTCCAGACTTCCTGGGGTCTAATCCTTCTAAACGCCAATGCGGTCATGCTACTGCCCCCAGGTAAAAGGGTACAGTGATCTACTCCACACGCGGGATAAAAATGGAGAAAACAATAAATACGGCACAGGAAGCAGCCGATAAACTAGGCTCTGTCCACCCGCCCGACCTCTTCGCCAACCTCAGGCCCGCACTGTATGTTCCAGAAGCGCTTCCCACCCAGGCCTGCGGACAAGCTGCCCTCTGCCTGGCGCGCCCAGCTAGCACCTACGGGCACTGCCCCGGGGTTCCTGGCTTCGCATCCCCGCGGCACCCCGTCCACGCTGTCCCGGCGCGGCGCCGATCGCCGCGCACCCACGCTGCAACGGAGATGAACAGCACAGGCGCGCGGGTCAGTAACTCCTTCTTCCTACCTGGGACTGCTGCTCCCGTCCCTGTGACGCTCAACCTCCCCTTCTCCCTGCTTTTCTTGTCATCACGAACGCCTTTCACTTAGTACTTTAAAGAAATGACATGAATGCAGCTATGGGAAAGGCAGCGCGCAAAGGCTCCCGAGCGGGGAGAGACCAGAGGAGGACGGGCGAGTCCTCCCTCCGCCGGCCTCTGAAAACGCCCAGGGCACTGCCCGGCGGGACAGGGGCTCTTCTGAGAGCAGAACCACAAAGAGGAGGGTAAAGGCCTCTACGGTCACACCCGGGCCTGAAACATACGCACTCCTGAGTCCAGCTTCTGAAAATGCCAAGTCCCGGCTGAGAGGGTGGCCTCCCCCCGCAAATGGGAACAGACCGGGAACTGAACATGCAGACTAAGTTAGGGGTCCACGGAGTGAGCTGACTGTAAATTACAAGAGGAACACCCCACAAGCTCATGAGCCCCGAAGCGTCCCAGGAAGCACACGGCAAGTGGTTACAATCCGCGCCTATCTATAACGTCCGTGTTAGTACGTCAGGGGACGGAGGCCCCAAAATCATCAGGCAAGGCTTTGCTTTACAATTCTGTTAGTTAGTTAATGTTATCAAATAAATATCATACTTAAAAGTCACACTAGCCAACAGAAAGTTTAAAAGCTATTATTTTTTAGAAGTAGAACAGGTCATTAAAGGGAAATAAGAGAGGTACTACACATTAAAAACACAAATAAAGGGATGCCTGAGTGGCTCCGATGGCTGCACATCTGCCTTTGGCTTGGCCCGTGATCCCAGACATCTGGGGTCAAGTCCCACATCAGGTTCCCTGCGTGGCGGGGAGTCTGCTTCTCCTTCTGCCTGCTTCTCCCTCTGCTTGTGCTCTTTCTCTCTCTCTCTAACCTATAAATAAAAACTTTTTTGAAACATTAAAAAATTTTTAAAAAACGCACAAATAAAATGGACTAGTAAATATACCCTCCTGTGACTAAGAGGTGCTGTAAACACACATACGTTGATAAAATAAAATGATGGGAGAGAGGGCATTCGGGGTCTGCTCGGCCCGGAGGAACAACGTAGGAACGAAGGAGAAACAAGCCAACGCAGCAAACACGCTCATCTGGGAGGTGGGGGTGGGGAGGCGGAACGATGACTCGCCTCCTGCTCAAGTCTTAATCCTAAAGTGCAAGAATCGGCACTTTTCCCCTATATGCTTAATTCTTTGGAAATGATGATAATCATTCTTAAATTTGATAGTTAAAAACTGAAGACATTTTCTCAAGGGGCTGAAAGGTTTTTAACATTACATTTTATGTGAAGTATCTAAAATAAAAGACAAGAAGTGTAGGGTCCTTACACAAAACAAGAACAAGGTAAATAGGGTATGAACACTCAGATTATTAGAAAGGTAAATTATTTGCACCTTTCAAATGCTAATTAGCATAAATTAGCGTTTCATAAAGCAGTCTATAAAACTTTTTCCTACCAAAAAATTATTTAAGAACAGCTCAATTAGCATTCAATGAGTAATTAAATTTCAACCATTTTACAATATTATAAATTCTGAAGTTCTAGTGAGTCAACTGTATATACTTCAATTTAAAATTTTTTTAATTAAATTGGTTTTTGAATCTTAAACTTTATGCAATCTCAACCTTTCCCTGAAAGATGTCTCTCTTAGCAAATTTTCTTGGGGAAAAGATGAGCCATCCCAAAGCACATGCTCGTTTCACAGTTACCTCATACGCTGGTTTTTACATCCAGTATTTTTTCTGCTTGGTAGCACTTAATAATCTCAGGGGACTGAATACACACACTTCAGAAGGGCCGATTTCCCGTCCCCGAGAGCTGGGAACCAGCACAACGGCAGTTGTGTAAGAGCGCGGCTGGATGCCATCGGAGCTGCCGGGAGCACAGGTTATCCCAACAGCAAAAGGAAGAAGTGATGACTCCGTGTGTTACGCAACCAACAGGATCAGAAGCTATTTTGAGTTTAGTACCAGGAAATGGGCCAGGTATGACAAAGAAGATAATAATCCTTTGAAATGCTCCTAAAAATATAATTAAAAGCAAACAATTAAAGTTCTGCTATTTCAAGAGAAAGATAAAGGAGCTGCCCGGGAAGGCTGGGGTCTCCCTCAGTGTCCGCAGGAGGACCCCAATGACGGAGGGGCACCGGAGTCAGACCAGGAATGAGGGGGAACAGGGAGCAGGCCAACTTTCAGCTCCAAAAAAGAAACTATACGTAACAGAGGTTTTCAGATGTTTCCAGAAAAAGAGAGATTCAAGTATTAAGGGAAAACGTTACTGTCAGTTGTGATTTTTAAATATGGCTTTGACTGAAGAATCATGTTCTTCTACAAAATGGAAACATTTCAAAAGAAATGCTCATATAGCATACTGGAGGTCTGACTTTACTGGTATCATTCAAAAAGAATAGAAATAAAATGCAGGTTAATTGAAAATCACAACCAGTCCCTAATTATCACGCATTCCAACTCCAACCTTCACACTCACGCGTCCCCTGCCATTCCCATCCCCAGGTTTCAGGGGAAGCACAGAGACAAAACACAACCACTCCCGGCCCAAGCACGCAGGGGCTGCGCTTCTGGAGCCCAGCCAGGACCTCTGAGCAAGAAGGAACCAACCCAGATGCCAACACACACTCGCGCCGCATCACAGCTGGGCTCGAGGCCTGTCAACGGGAGCCACTGTTCCCACAAGCCAGGGGCGACCACTGTGCAATCTGAGAAAATCTGATGCTTGATTTTCCTAGCCCTACCTCTTCTCCACCTGTCTTAACTTTCCATACGGCTGCCTGTGGATTGAGCACATGCACAAAGTGCTTACGAGGTGGGTTCACTGTCCTAAGCACCTTACGAACATCACGTAACCTTCCTCCCAGCGTTGTGACCTCAGCAGCACCCTGACCGTCACTGCTGATGGGGACACAGGGCAAAGGTTAGCTGCCGTCGCCTGCCTGCTGCAGCCGCAACTGAAGTCCCGCTGGCCCGACAGACCATCAGCAGCTCTCACAGCCTCGACCCAGAGCCCGCGACCCAGGCCTCAGCTCGGCAAGACAACAGTCCGGCCTGCCTCGGGGACCCATGACTATGCGTCTGAGGAAATCTGACAAGCACAGTGGCTCTGCGCTCTGCTGTCCGTTGACTGGAACGGATTTCTGACTGGAGGCTTCCCTGCACACCTCCAACCCAGACTGTTCCCAGTGCACGATTCCAGGTTAGCAGACGAGGGCCAACACCAGAGCATCCCTTTCCGACCAAACTTCCAAAACAAACAGGGAAACACAGAGAAGGGGAAGCAAGGTTAGCCGTCCCCCGCCCCCCACAGCCGTGTCTGGAAGAATAGACCAAACAGAACTGAGTGGTCACGTTCATCGTCAACTGCTGCCCCGGTGCTCACGACAAGCATGATCGCCCGAATGAAAGAGAGGCGGTCTGCTGCGAGCAAGCTCTTGGAACGTCAACTGCTGACTGACATGATACGTGGAGGTATCTTCATTTCTGAGGAAAACCTGATACTAGATGTAGCCTACTATTGCCTGGTAGGAAAAAATACACTATTCCGTCTGGCTCCAAGAACACCAGGCTCTGTACCCTCGCTCTGCAAAGCGCGGTCTCGGCCCCGCGGCCCTAGCACCACCGGGAGCTCCTGAAACGCACAGCCCCAGGCCGCACGCCGGAACTACCGCACCCCGCAAAAGCGCAAAGACCTCCGCACGAGTGTCTGTGGCAGCTCCATGGGCACCTGCGTAGGACGGACACTACTCGCGGTGAGAAGGAACCAGCGTGCTAGACATCAATGAACCTCGAGAAAAATCTGCTGCAAGATGACATGCAAACTGATACAAACTGTGCTCCGTTTATTAAAAACTCTAAAAATGGAAAGTGGTGTCCAGTGATGGAAAGCAGCTCAGCAGTTCCCCGAGCACAGGTAAGGAATGGGAAGGGGCAGGGAAAGGGACCACTGCGCGCCACCAAGGAACTCCTGCGGGGGAAGGGCGCGCTCGCCACGTGAGCTGGGCGATGTGTGCGGAAGTCAAACCCCACACACGGCACGTGCTATTACCTCCAGCTCAGCACACGCCACTGACACCTCAACGGGTCTCCTCCTACAGCATCCACGACTGCAATAACATGAAAATGGTAAATCCAAGAGAATAAAGTAGACTATTTCTGGGTCTCTTATAAACAGGGCTCAACTAAATAGATAATCTATGTTTATTTTTTTAGATATAATTTAAAATCAAGTAACACAGGTATGAATCAATTTAAAATGATAAAGAAATAAAATTTGAAAAACCTGAAGGATGGGTAGGGCGTATCCCAGAGTCCAACACAGAGTCATCCCAGGATCCTAACAAGTAATGGGAGACATCTGAGCAAAAGCATTACATGGGCAGAGGAGAAGCACTTTAGGCTTAATACGGGGAAAGTCCACAAGGAAGGTCTAGCAGCAACAAAATGTCCACTGCACACAAAACACCACAGCAGGGGCATCCACAAAGCAAACACATGAGAAACAACAAATTCGTCACAGCACAGACATTACAGCCCCTCTCTGGCCGTTATATAATGATTAAACTAAAAATCAAAACAAAAACACTAGCTAGTTGGGGACAGACAAATACAGATGGGCTGAGGGCACAAGTCTTCCCTGTTTTAGTGGCCGGGCAGAGACTGCAGGCTCCACGGCTGAGGACGGGTCCCGTGGAAGGTCAGGACCCCAGCCCCTGCCTCCAGAGGTCATTCCCAGCAAGGCCACCTTCGCGCCTGCAAAATGTCCAGTGCACACGGCTGTACAGAGATGTTCTTCCTCCCCGATGCCTCCCTGTCAGAAATGGGACCCACACTCTCAGCACTCCAGCCCCTAAATCTCTTCTACCCCAACAAATCATTTATTTAAACGGACAGGACAAGAGAAAACAGATGGGCTTATCCTTAGCTCAGCTACCCCTGCTTCGCTCCCAGAACACCGATTCTCCTCCACGCCCCTGTGAAGAGTGCCCGGGAGCCACACAGTGCCGGCGCCGGGGTAGCTTCCACGGGCAACTTCAGGTGCCGACCCGGTCGCTGTGGTGGGGAAGCCGGCCTGAGAGGGGACAGCCAAATGAGCAAACCTCCTCATCAACAGATCTAAGCCACAACCTTCAGCTTGGCTGTATCGGTGATCAAGAGAACATTTTGTCCCTGTTTCTATACTTTATTTTATTTTTCAATTTATTCCAGACCTTAGACAGAAGGAGGATTTCCCTTAGATACCGTATAATATGGATGATGTTTTCTGCACTGTTGTTTGTCATAGTAAAAAAACTAAAATTATCCAAATGTCCATCAATGAAGGAAATAATCACATACATTATGGTATGTCTAAAGCAAATAATACAGGGAAACAAGTCTTTTAAATGCAATGGTAAAACATTCCACACTACAGAACACTAGACTCCAAACTATTCCCAGAAATAATTTTTCAAATACAATGTTTATCATACAAAGGATAACCACGAAAACGAGCTACAGTAGGAAAAAACATTAAGAAAACACCCATACAAATCTGAGACCCATGATCTTCTAACGCTGACTCTCAAATAAAGACATGAAGCCATGCATGAAACTGTAAATGACAGAGAGTGACAAAACAGTTTTTTAAAAGAACGAAAAAGTATTGTAAAATGAAATAAAAAACTCAATGTCTGTAACGAACTGGGTGCAGCTTCTGAAAAACCAGTGGAGCTGCAAAGTGTTCGGTGGGAAGGAAGGAGGAACACACGGGAGACGGAAGGGGAGACAGACACACAGAAAGAAGGTCTGGCACGAGTCAAATCGGCAGAGAACAGTGAACCAAACATCCCTTGTCATGGGTTTAAAAGAAAGCAGCCCATGTATCCTGAAGAAACAAAATTTAATGAAAATCAGGATGGAAATTAATAAAACAGAAACAAGAGACGGGATTAACAAAGCCCAAAACAGATTTCTGAAATGTGTACTAGATAAACCTACAGGGAGGCAGACCCCAGCAGCAGACAGAGCGAGCCCCCCAGCCGGCCCACGCAGCGTGAGAGGAGACAGCCACTGCGGACTGCTCAGAGACACTAAGAGAACGTTACCAACGGCTTCACACTGATGCATTTGAAAATCTAGGTGAAATGGATAATTCCTAGAAAAGTATTAATTTCCAGAAATAAAACTTAAATACAGACAACTTATGCGTGTGGTCATTTTCATATATGTGTTTGCATATAATCTAAATCAATGTAAGCATACAAATATATATTCACGTAGCAGCCAAGAAAAGGCCGACAAATACTAAAATCAATAAATATTACAATATTAAATCAGGGCACTAGCGGTAATTACTTATGTGGACAGAAACGGAATGGGGGAAAGCTGCTAAAAGAAGTTCTAATTTTTTCATTAAACACACACTCAGATATTCCTTATGGAATTCAAAGCTAGCAAACATGAAAAGGCTCAGAAATGATGCAAGTATTTCCCTTTTCCCTTCAAAAAGACTGAAAGTGAAATTCTAGAATATTCCAGGGTAGTGTTTTAGAGTAAGCGACCGAGCTCGTTGATAAGCCTGCTTCTTTGGCTATATTTAGCAAAACAGTATCCTTTGCGCACCACCAAGCCAAGTCAGAGTGTGATTAATACCCAGTGGGAGTCAGCAAAAGCAAAGAATTCGACAAAGGGAGGAGAAGTTGCCAAGCGAAGTGTAACTGGATTCGAAACTGTGACTCAGCAGGCGGGGATGGAGCACTTCCAAGGGAAGACAAGCGGCTCCCGGATCCTCGCGCCGGCCGCCTCCGTCAGATGACGAAAGGAGGAAGGGAACGGGACGCAGGATCTGGAAGTTTCCACTTGGCAACTAGGAAGGACAGTTAACATGAGTGTCCACAGTCGCTCCCTTACACACCGTAACTGAGCTCTTCCAGTTTCTACTGACTACATCAGGTTAGGGGGAAAGATAAAAATACAGGCTGAAATTCATCTAATTTAACAAAACTAATTATTTAAAAAATTCCCTTGACCTTCAAACAAATAAAAATAGGCGCAGTGAACGTAAATATTTTGGGTCAAGCCGGCAGACTGACAATTCTGCAAACCTCAAAAATGTTCTTTACTGGGGCACCTGGGTGGCTCAATGGATTAAGCCTCTGCCTTCGGCTCAGGTCATGATCTCAGGGTCCTGGGATCAAGCCCCGCATCGGGCTCTCTGCTCAGCCGGGACCCTGCTTCCCCCCCACCCGTTCCCCCACTCCCCCCCACCACTTGTGATTTTCCTCTCTGTCAAATAAATAAGTAAAAATCTTTATAAATAAATAAATAAATAAAGGTTCTTGACTAAACAGTTCTTAACACATCTAAAATCCAAGTCAAATAACCAGCGCATAGCAGAGGAAATGCAGCAAGTATACAACCTTCCAACCGGGTGTGGTAGCAATCAATGTGGCACTAGGGAAGTAATTTGACAGTAAGTCCTGTTTCAGGTCAAGCGACACACAAATGAGTGTCTGAAAAAGCTCTGAATGGTATAACGGTGATAAACTATCAAACTAAAAAAAAAAACAATCACAATTCCCAGAAGTTCACCGCACAAAGGTAACGGATGAACGCCACTCTTCTGCAGCAAGTAAACACCTTATGGCAACTTCTCTGGGCAAACGATAAACGGCGGCGACGTCTGACTCTGTGCGCACCGGGCGCCTCGGAGTCAGCGGAAAGCGTAAAAGGGGTCTATCTGGAATCGTATGCAAGCCCTTTTGCATTCATCCCTCAAGAATGTCTAAATATTAAAATGGGACCCTAGGGAGTTTTAAGTGGACTTACACCTTTACAAAGCACAGGCCTCAGTGTAACGTGTTGTGTCATTAAAAAGAATGTGACGACGAAATGCATGAAGCCAACAGGTACACTTTCTAACCTTTAGCAAAATGTTGATCAGACCTTATTCATGTTTCAAAGCTCTGTGTCTTACCCCAGAGTAAATCAGACTTCATGCTACAAAGAAAGGTGTATACAAAGTTTCAAGGAAAGAAAAAGAAACCTTCCAAAACCCTCACGTACAGTTTACTTAGAGGAAATCGAACAATGGCAAGTTTTCATCCATAACCAGCACAAGTTTCAGATAACTAGTTCTTTCTCCAAGGACCTACACCAGAAAGCCCAACAGTCTGTCTAAGGGGCCGTCCACAACCGTCCAAGGATGGAGCTCTTCCACCACGGCCAGCCGGCCAGGAAGCAGCTGCCCCGGGCCCCAGCGCTCAGCTCCAGAAGGATCCGCGCAGACGCGCCGGTGCCGACGGCGCTGCCGGACTCAGCCGTCCGTTCTGCCTGTGCGTCCTCCTGGACACGGCGGCAGCGTGCGATCGAGGCCCCCCAGATCAAGGACTTTCTTCACCTGGCTCTCAGAGAACTATCTTCCTCCTATGTCTCCCTCTGAGTCTCCTCTCTGGTTCTTTTCAGCCTAGTCTTGAAACGTTAAAGAGCTTCAGCTGGAAATGCCTGGCATTTTAAAGGGTTACTAAGGAACATCGATTCTACAACTGAATATTCTGGTGAAAACCTATTTCAAATATCTCTTTATCATTAGACGACAATTTGTAGAGACCTCAACCTGCGAAGGAAGTAGACTAGCTCCCGCAGACTGTCGATCTGAGAGAGAATTCTGCATGTTTTCTAGCTGTTTATGAAACACCATCTAATGAGTCAAGCCTGGCCATCAGGAAGGAAGTAACACCTCTGCAGCGGGAGCCCCAACAGTGGTAAGCCCATGTCACAAGGGAAAACAGGAAGGGAGGTGCAGACGGAGAAGGGGCGGGAAGTTCAGATCAGCAGCTCTCAGGAGATGCAGACCATCTCACGGCTGAGCAGCTGTGGCGGCCTGCTCAGCCTCAGATCTCAGAATAACCTGTTACTGCTCCCAACCTAGGCTTCCCCTGAAAGGGGAAGGAACTTGAAACAGTGATTAACCTTGGAGATATCTGAGAATTCACCATTTCTTTACAATGAAACATCTCAAAAAGAGCCTTTTCTCTTTGAAAAGAGCAACAGAACCAAGTTTTGTTCTAGGATTTTGGAGCTACTTTCTAAGAAGAGCCTTTCTAAGAAGGTAGGAGCATTAAGTAAGGAATTTAGTGACGGGGAATAAAATACAGAACTTCTTTCAGATCTGTATTTTAATTACAGAGAACAACTTCCAAATGAGTCCCATTCCCGTCAGTTCCTTACAAACTCTTCCATTACAAACAAGAGGGACGCAGGGGCCACCACGGTCAAGAAGGAATTCTGTGGCCGTTGAGACCCCAGAGAAAGATTCTCCAGGTGTGGAAAATGCAAAGATAACAGAGCAAGAGGAAAAAGTGGTATCAGACAGGCAGGATATACTCTGATTCACACCACTACTGATGGGGCCACAAGGGCTGTGACAAGCAGCTCACCCAGTTTTTGAAGAGCAGCAGTCCTCCCGAGCCTCCAGGAACAGGCGTCAACACGTCTGCGTACGAAAGAGCCCCACGAGTGCCAGGGAGGGTTCTCACCTGCCGCATCCACTCACATCCTCCAGACAAGACCTCTCCGTAGACACACTGACCTTCAGAAGCCCTGGACAGAAAACCAACTGACCGCACCGGCAGAACTGGTGGGGAAGGACCAACAAGTAGGCTGCAGGCCTCCGTGCAGAATCTGGTCCATAAACCAACTGTGTTGCACATTCAAAGGGTTTTTTCCTCTCTCCTGAAAACCTAACTAGGAGATTTTTTCTAAAAAAAAATCTAGAATTCTGGCTTCTCCTGAAAATAAGAATCAAGGTGGAAAATATAAATCATTCAAAAAGTAACACTGGAAATGTCTGCAGAATTCAAGATAAATGAGTATTTTAAAAACTGATCTAATTTGGCAAATATGAAGACCGTGTACGGCATACCCACGGAAGGAGGCGCTAACAACAGACTTCCTCAGGATCACCGACGTAAGACCCGTGGGCAACCCCCTGCGCCCGAGCGCGCCTCACCGGCTGGCCGGCTGCCTTCCCAAACCCAGCGTCCTGCCTACTGAGACCTCCCTGCGGGCGGACCGCCCTCTCACTCTTCCTGTGGCTGTGCCCGTGCGTGACGGCAGTACACACACACTTCTGCATTATATACTGTTCTGTATGCTTTCAGTTTGATAAAAAATTCCTTGTTTTAATTCGATGTTTCAAAGATTTACCTGTGTTGTTACACTTCCGGTTATTCATTTATGTACCGCACAAGCGCACAAAGCCACAAAGCCGCCCATCCGTTCCCCTGCTGCGGAAAGCTGGTTGACTTCAGCTTTTTATTAACAATATTGCTATTAGAAAACCTTTCTCTTATATTCTGGCATAAGCTTCCCAAGGACACATGCACAAAATGCACAGACTCCAAGCAGCAACACATTCACTGGGTCCTATCAGGTAGTTTAAAAACAAGTGAGCACAGCGCCCGAATGCAGCGCACAGAGGAAGGTTACTATTTGCGGGAACCCTTGGTGCCACCCTATGTGTCGACTGGGATGAACTTTACTACGGGTCCCCTGGAAGCAGTGTTAAAGGGCTTAGGCTTACCCTCTAGGTAAATGCCTTCTACAGCAAGTGAACGTTCGAGGTCGCGTGGAACGTGAGTGTTCGACGCCGTAAGACAGCAGCACACCGTCCTCCGCCACACCTACGTCAGTTCGTGTCCCGCTTCTTCAGCAGCTCGTGGTAGTTTCAGGCACAGAATACGTGGCTTATCTCACAGATGTGTGAGACAGGACTCTCTCCTGCCGTCTTACACACTCCCAGGTGGCACACACACGTCCCTGCTGATTCACACGTGCAGGCACACGCACGCACGCACACACACCTCAGCAGCTATGTGTTTCGAGTATTTCTTCCCAGTCTGTGGCTTTCCTTTCTAATTTCTTTATAGCACCTTCTAATGAACAAATGTTCTTAAGTTTAATTTGGTAAAATTTATAGACTTTTCCTTTTACGGGCTGCATTTTGTTTTAACAATTTTACTCTGTCAAGATCACAGACATAGGGGCGCCTGGGTGGCTCAGTGAGTTAAGCCTCTGCCTTCGGCTCAGGTCAAGGTCTCAGGGTCCTGGGATCGAGACCGGCATCGGGGGTCTCTGCTCGGTGGGGAGCCTGCTTCCCCCCTTCTCTGCCTGCCTCTGTGCCTGCTTGTGATCTCTCTCTGTCAAATAAATAAATAAAATCTTCAAAAAAAAAAAAAAAAGATCACAGACGTCCACTTTCTGTCACAAATGCCTCCCCTCCCCGGCGGCAGTGCCCCATTTACGAATGTCTGCCGGCCGTCTGCAGGCCATTCCGCAGTGCGTTTGTCTATCCCAAAGCCCATCGCGTACCAACTTAATTCACACATCTGTAGCGTAAGTCTTGAGTGCTGCTAAGGCCAGGGCCCTCTGCTGCTTCTTCAGCAGTGTCTGGCTTCATTATGCTTCTTTATGCTCATCAGATTCCTCACAAAATTCATGCTGAGAATGTAAGTGTGATTACAGTGAATCCGTACGCGGAATCATTCGTGAGAATCATCTTCTGGATACTGTGTCCTCCTATCCAAGAAGATAACGTGTCTCCGTTTAATCTTTTTAACATCTTCTGACAAAGTTTCACAATTTGGAAATAGCTCACATTTTTCTAGATTCATTTTTTTCCTGCTGTCAGTAGGATCTTTTCTTGACTGACATTTCTTGGCTGTTGCTGGTAAAGAACAATTAATTATTTTTAAACACGCATCTATATTTGGCTCTGTCGAGACACTCATATCCTGAATAATTTGTTGATCCTTTGAGATTTCAACCAAGACAATCATACCACTTGAGGCAGGCAGTGCTGTATTTCGTCTTTGTGTCCTTCTTTTATTTCTATTTTCTTGCCTTTGCACACCGGCCAGGACTGTCAGAGCACTGCTGTACGGAGGTGGTAGCGATGGGCCTTTGTTTCTTCCTGATTTGGAGAGATGACTCTTAGGACTCTTAGGTTTTACTGCTAAGAAACAGACACCTCTCATCAAGCTAAGGAACTTCCCTTCTCTTTCTTGTGTGCCTGAACCTTTCTCTAAGGAGGGATCTGACATCTCAAATTCTTTTCATTAATCTAGTAAGACAAAACATGATTTTATTTTAAATGACTAACGTCACAAATTAGAGATTTTCAAATGGGAACCTCCTCCTCCCCCTTATCTTCCTGAGAAAATCCAACATGGTCTTTTTATTTCTAAACCTATTGGATTTCATCCATGTTCCTAAGCAGGACGGGCTCCTCTCACTCTCTGTTCTATTGTTTCTGTCACATGTGCATGTGAAAGTCATGCTAATCAAAAACACCGAGTTTAGGAATAAAGTCTCGCTGCCCCGTTGGGCGGAGGAGTCCGTGGAAGGCTGCACCAAGCCGGCACACCACCCGCCGGCACACCACCGAGCTTGTGAAGCTAGGCCTGGTGCTGTCTCTGTGAGCAGACTGCCAACCCCTACTCAGTCTCTCCCGTGGGAACAGGGTTACTCCAGAATACGATTCCTTCTGAGACAAGAACTTCTTTACTGGCATAAAGACTGCCTCAGCCCTTCCCACAAGCGACATAGTCTCTGCTTTACCTGCGATCACGTCCCTCCTTCCGTCTGTGACACCCGTCCAGGACCCTCTCCCCCTTTGCTAGAGGCGCGGCCTCAGGCCGACTCCCCACTGCAACTCCAGCTTCTGCCTCATTAACTCCACAGCCCTGTAATACTGCCTTCCTTCCCCTTTCTTTGGGTTCATAGCTTTTTAAGGCAATGTGTGCCACTTATTGCCGGTGGTTTTCCCTTGCTAACACAGGCACTTAAACTGTGACCTTCCCCTCAAACTATCACTTTAATCAGATCTCAAAATTTTGGATATACAGAAATTTTATATTCACTCAGTCTTAGTACTTTTTCCTTTAATAGTTCCTTCTTTGACCAATGATTAACTTAGCAGTTCTTTTTTTTAATTTATAAATATATGGTCTTTAAATCTCTAAGTTGGTTTATTTTATTTCTAACTTAGTTGCATTATGAACAGAGAGCATGGTCTCTATGTATTAATCTTCTGAAATTTAACAGAGATCTTAGGGTCCAGCACATGATTCATTTTTGCGAATGGTCTGTAGGCTCGTGAGAAGTACACATGTTCTCCGATTTGGGGTTAAGGGTCTTTTAAGTCAACTTTGATACACACATTGTTCAGATCTTTATTTTTAACTTTTGTCTTTCAAACTCATGGTAAGTTGGGAGAGAGGAGCTGAAATCATCCACAATGATGAAGGATTTGCCAATTTATCCTATACATATCCAATATAGCTTCATTTATTTGTATACTTTTAGATCTCTGTTTTCAGAAACATACAAGTTTAATCTTCTGGAAAATTTAACCTTTTAGTACATGCAGTGTCCTTCTCTTACTACTAACGGTTTTTGTCTTAAAGAGTATGACTCCTAATCTCCTGGTATGAAAAAGGCTACAACAGAGGTAGCGACTACAAACAATACACACTTTCTTAATCAAATCTGAACATCCATGACTTTAACAAGTTTAGTCAACTGACATTAATGGTGATTACCAGACTTATTTCATCTTATTATTTAATTCATCCTAAGATTGTACCCCTTTTATCCTCTTAACATTTTGTTAACGTTTGATGAACTTTCTTTTGGTTTTTGGTTTTTTTTTTACTCTGCTCTCCACTCTCCAACCTCCAACTCATTTGTAAGAATTATGCTCCATTCCTGATCCATGAATAATGCCTTAAACTCCCTAGGAAAGGACACAAACACCTTAAAACCTTTAAATCTCCAAAATGCAAAAATCAAAAAGGTCTGAACCAAACACGAAGCAAGTTATCCAAATCAGAACTAGAAGTCAGTAGATTTCTTTAAAAAAACCAAAAAACTAAAACTAAAACTAAAAAAAAAAAAAAAAAAAAAAGTGGAAGATTAGAATTCCAAAAAACAGGAAAAATAAAGAAGACAGGAGACATCGGAGCTAGAAGAAATGGATGCATGACGGGAGGAAGGAAGAGAAGTGCCTGTTTTAGTAAAACCTGTGAGCTAATATGGTTTCTATATTTTTAAGCAGCTGGAAAAAAGTAAACAAATAAAATAAACTGTTTCATAACACGTGGAAACTATTTAAAAGTTAAATTCACAGTGCATATAGTTTTACTGAAACAGAGAAACACACATTTGTTTAATACATTATGTCTGCGACTGCTTCAGCACTATCTGTCAAAGTTGAGTACCTAGTACATGGCAAGGATGTCTCCTATCACTAGTTCTTTTCAACATTATACTAAAAATCTTTGCAAATGTAATTAAACAAAAAAAGGAAATGAAAGGTAATACAGATTGAGAAAGAAGACATCAAACTGTCTTTGCTTTCAAATGACATGACTGTCTACAACACAGAAGATAGGAGAGAATTAACAAAAAAATTTTTAGAACAAATACACAATTATACCAAGGTTGCAAGACACAGGGTAAATATACAAAAGTCAATTATTTTTCCACATACCAACAATGAACAAGTGGAATTTTAAGTTGGAAACAGTTACATTAACATCACTTACATTAACATCCCTCATAATAAAATACTTAGGTATAAACCCAACAAAATGTGTACAAGAGCTATATGAGAAAAAATATAAAACTAAGTATGAAATCAAAGAATTAAATAAATGAAGAGACAGTCCATGTTCATGGACAGGAGGACTCTGTATTGTCAAGGTGTCAGTTCCTCCTAATTTGAATTATAGATTAGATGCAATCTCAAGCAAAATCCCTACAAGTTATTTTTTGTGGCTATCAACAAACTAATTTCCAAGTTTATGTGTAGTGGCAAAAGACCCAGAACAGCCAATACAGTAGTAATGGAGAAGAAAAAAGTTGTGTCACTGACACTACCCAACGTGCAGACTCATTGTAAAGCTACAGTAAACAAGCCAGTGTGGTTACTGGCCAAAGAACAGACAAATGGACCAAGGAATAAAACAGAAAACTCAGAAACAGACACCCATAAATCAACTGATCTTTGACAAAGACAAAAAAGCAATACAACGGAGCACAGATAGCTTTCCAACAAATGATACTGAAACAGCAACATTCTCCAGCAAAATCAAGAATCTACACACAAACGGGCCTTATATGCCCTTTACAAAAATTAACTCAAAATGGATCACACATCTAACTTTGTAAAGCACAAGACTATAAAACTTCTAGAAGATAACAGAGAAAACCTAGATGACCTAGCAGACAGAAAACTTTTTACTTACAACACCAAAAGCAAAATCCATGAAAGAAATAATGAACTGCACTTCACTAAAATGAAAGACTTATTACAAAAGATAACGTCAAGAGAATAAGACTACAATGAAAGCTACAAGCTGGGAGAAAATACAGAATTTTCTGATATTTGATAAAGAACTATTATTTAATACCTACAAAGAACTCTTGAACTCCACAAGAAATACAACAACTCAATTAGAAACTGGGCCAAAATCTCGACAGCCACCTCACCCTGGGTATACAGACAGGAAACAAGCAGATTAAAAAGATGTTCCGCATCACGGATCATCACAGAAATACAAATTAAAACAAGATACCACTATACACCTATTAGCCTGGCTCAAATCCGGAACACTGGCATCAAATGCTGACAAAGATGTGGAGCTACAGAAACCTCCTCCATTGCTGGCGGGAATGCAAAGTGGCACACTTACTTTGGAAGACAGTGAGGCAGGTTTTTTTGTTTTTTTTTACAAAATGAAACACTCTTGCCATTTGATCCTGTAATTATGCTTCCTGTTATTTTCTCAAAAGCATTAAACCTGTGTCCACACATAGATGTTTCTATGAAATACAGGTGTTTCTAGCAGCTTTATTCAAAACTGTCAAAACTTGGAAGCCACCAAGATGTCCTTCAGTAGGTAAATGGATAAAAGAACTGTGGTCCGTCCAAACAATGGAGTACTTTATTCAGCACCAGAAACACAGAACAACATTAGAAACACAAGACAGCAAGGCATAAAAAGGGAGAAAACTTTCAAGTGGCTACTAAGTGAAAGAAGCCAATCTGAAAAGGATACATACTATATGATTCCAACTATACGGGAAAAAAAAGGTGCATAACCACAAAACAGAACATACAAAGCCTAAGTCAGTATCTGTCCCTTTAAAAAAAAGTCGGCCTGCCCTGCGTTAATATATTAAATGAGTAGATTAGGTGAAGACACTTAGTTTCTATCTGCCCCTTCAAATCTCAGTAAGTCTCCACAAAAGACAACTTAACAATTTCATGTCCAAGGGCGCCTGGGTGGCTCAGTGGGTTGAGCCTCTGCCTTCAGCTCGGCTCATGATCTTGGGGTCCTGGCATCGAGCCCCACGTTGGGCTCTCTGCTCGGCAGGGAGCCTGCTTCCCCCTTTCTCTCTCTGCCTGCCTCTCTGCCTACTTGTGATCTCTGTCAAAAAAATAAATAAAATCTTTTAAGAAAAAATTCATGTCCATTGTAAGGTTGTAATAAAAAGTATTATTAACAAAAACTGGGGAACTTGTGGGGCAGAAAAAAGTAGACTGGATTAGGATTCAGACAGAAATGCTACAGCTACAATCACTGAAAAGAAAATGCCATTGAAAAAACAGAAACATCCTTCATTTTAAATGTCCCAGAAAAATTCTAATTTCAAAACCAATATAACAAAAAGAAGCTTGGAAAAAACATCAAGGTAATGTCTACAACTGGACAGTCTCGGCCACTCCTCCTCCCACACGTACAAAGTTAAAGACAACATCAACCTCTACATCCAGGATCAGGCTCTCTGACCAACATGGAAACCAAGTCGGTGCTCTGTCTCAGGGGACATCTGATCTGACCATGAGGCCGGAAACGAAGAGAGAAGCAAAGCGGAGCCACGAGAAACAGCAGCACGGCATTCAGAAAAGGTAGAAAGTTGACAACAACCATTCCAGAAATCAAAACAAATATATTCTAAAACTGAACTCTAAAACACAAAAAGTAGGGCGCCTGGGTGGCTCAGTGGGTTAAGCCGCTGCCTTCGGCTCAGGTCGTGATCTCGGGGTCCTGGGATCGAGTCCCGCATCGGGCTCTCTGCTCAGCAGGGAGCCTGCTTACCTTCCTCTCTCTCTACCTGCCTCTCCGTCTGCTTGTGATTTCTCTCTGTCAAATAAATAAATAAAATCTTAAAAAAAAAAATAAAACACAAAAAGTAAGTAAACAAAACCACACAAGCCCCCCAAAATGTTACATGGTCAAATTCTACCAAGCTGAAAGAACAGACGACTGCCCTGCACAGCACAGAGAAAAAGACAGAGAGCTTTTCACCTCATTCTACGAACTTAAACCACCTTGATACTAAACCAGAAAAGGGGAACAGACAAAAAACTGGAAGACTGATCACAGCAAAACACATAAAAATTGAATCCCCCGTTTATATTAAAAACCGCTACAGCCACTAACCACCATGACCAGGTGGCGCTGATTCTAGTAACGCGAAGCCAGCACAGCATTAATAACTCTACTAATACAATTCAGCATACTACAGGCTAAATAAGATAAATTCTAGTATTGGGGCGTCTGGGTGGCTCAGTGGGTTAAAGCCTCTGCCTTCGGCTCAGGTCATGATCCCAGGGTCCTGGGATCGAGCCCCGCGTCGGGCTCTCTGCTCTGCAGGGAGCCTGCTTCCTCCTCTCTCTCACTCTCTGCCTGCCTCTCTGCCTACTTGTGATCTCTGTCTGTCAAGTAAATAAATAAAATCTTAAAAAAAAAAAAGATAAATTCTAGTATATTCAGTTGCAGCTCATCCTTGAACAACACGGGTTTGAATTGTGCAGGTCTATTTATACAGAGATTTTTTTCAGGAAATACAGGACAGTACTGTAAATGTATTTTCTCTTCCTCATGATTTCCTCAGTAACATTTTATTTTCTCTAGCTTACGTTATTCTAAGAAATTTACTATATTAATATTTAATTATTATTAAAATGTTACTACTTTATTGTAAAAATATACTATATAATACCTATAGCACATCAGGTATGTATTAGCAACTATTTCTGTTATCAGTAAGGCTTCTGGCCAAGGGGAGGCTTCTGCAGTTAAGTCTCGGGGAGTCAAAAAGTAACACACACCGTTCAATACACCCCCACATTGCTACGGCTCAACAGCATAAATGCTGACATGCACCAAAAACGCATTTGACAGACATGAACACGTGCTCCTGATGAAAAAACAGTAACAACACCTAAGGAGGTGAAATAGAAGAAAACTCCCCCAACTTGCTGATTACTGGCAAACACTAAAAGCACTCATCAGAGTCGAAGAAAGACAAGGAAGACAGAGATGGACACACTGCAACCACTGAGTGTTGTACCAACCAGCTTACCAATATAAACATGAAAAATACGGAAGAGTAAAATGCTAGGAGAAGCAAAACTAAAAACAGCATTATTTACAGATAATGAACTTTCACCTGGAAAACACAAAAAAATTAACCTAGAAGTAACAACAGCTAATAAAAGTAATTATCAAGCTGCTGTTACATAAAATAAGCACTTGAAACTTCGTCACTTTCCTACAGAACTACAATAACCAGATTTCACCAGGAGCAAAAGGTCCCGTTCAAAGGAATAAATGCTATAAAAGAGCAAGTGTAAATCTGAGCTGGAGAAAAAGACGGAAGACCTAGCAAGGCAAAAGTCAAGAAAACTTTCTTGAAGAACATTAAAAAAAAAAGACACCCCCCCGCCCCGGCCAAACACACGGAATGAAACCCATACACATCACAGATGGAAAGAATCAGTATTACAAAAACGCCAATTCTAAATAAGATTCAGAGAAATTCCAATCAAAGCCCCGCGACAGCAGTTTCCCCCCTTGCTTTAAAAACTAGCAATTCCAAATTCATCTGGAAGAACTGACATGTGGGAACCAAAGAAAATCTTCACGGAGAAAAGAAAAAGAGTAACGAGGGAACGTCATACCCTCAAGATTTAATACCGGCACAAGTCAGGGTGACGCACCAGGAGCCGGGCACCAGGAGCCGGCATCGTAACACACTGACAACGAGAGGCCGAGAGGCCGTCACTGCGCACTTGTTAATGAGCGCTGCGCAGGGGAGGGGGAGCGCCGCGAAGGGGCGATCCACACAGCGGGGACAAAGTCTAACAGGAAAGCATCTGCCAAAAGCAAAATAAAATGCGAAGATTCAAAAAATAAATTTATTCAAATACAATAAAATGTTAAGATGTCTTTTGTTTTAAACCTTGGCAAACTTGAAAAGCAGCAACATTAAATGCTGGCAAAAATATGAAGAGACAAGTACCGTCATGTAAGTGATGGGAATGTAAATTATGACAATCTTCTTGGAATATAATCTGGTAAAAATGATTAAAATATAAAACAACATGGGGCGCCTGGGTGGCTCAGTGGTTTAAGCCTCTGCCTTTGGCTCAGGTCATGGTCTCAGGGTCCTGGGATGGAGCCCCACATTGGGCTCTCTGCTCAGCGGGGAGCCTGCTTCCTCCTCTCTCTCTGCCTGCCTCTCTGCCTGCTTATGATCTCTCTGTCTATCAAATAAATAAATAAATATTAAAAAAAAAAAAAACACATGATACCTAGAATTGCAATGCCACGTTCAGGAATCTATCCTGTAAGTACACATTCTAACGCTCTCGAAGACTTGATACAAAGATACTCACCGCTTTATTATAAATAACAAAAAATGGAAAGAAATCCCTACACATTAATGAAGTAATTTAAAATTTCGGATATGACAATGCTGTGGATTACTACACCGCAATATAATAAAAAGTATTAATAATCCAGTAGGTTGATATGCACTGAGACATTCATATTACCCAGAAGTCTCTAATTCTAAGGAAATAGCATGATCCTATCTACACAAGCAACAACACAATGCCAAATGCGTAAATATGTGTGTATGCAGTTATATGCAGGGAGACATTCTCTTTGGCTGCTAATAACCACCTTCACACGCCATGTCATCACGTATAGGAAGCATCTTTAACTATAAAATATTTTTCACAATTTTTCAAGTCAAGTATATTACATTGCGCTCCACAGCAACCCGCTAGAGATGATGATTATCTAACGACACAGTAAGTAAGTACCCTAGCGAAAGCTTCTACGGAAGGACCGCGTGCAACTCTCGAAGTCTGACATTTACGGTCATCTTCAGCATGCTAAAAGGAGTTAAACTGAGCTTACCGATTTCATTAATCACCGCTCTTATTTTGGAGACGAAAGGACCAACTTCACTGGGATTCATTTTGACTCTCTCCTTAAGGTCAGCACCTGCAAAGTATTTTATTTACAAACACAGTCTAGTTAGAAACAAGATTTTAAGGCAATGAATTGAAAATTTACTTAAGATTCACAGGTAACTTGAATATCAACTGAATTTACCCACTGAAGGAAGTAAGTTACTTAGGTTTTCCCTCTCGAAGACCAGCACAGGAAAGAGTGAAACACCTGCTCATACAGCATGTGCCCACAGCAGCGGTTCTGGAACCTGGTGTCTCGGGGCCCCTTTACTCTCTTAGAGGAAGAGGTTTCCTTGAGACGGTATCTACCAATAGTTATTCTATTAAAAACTATTAAATGTTTTTAAATTATGTATTCATTAGTTTAATAATACAAACGAACCCATTCGTGTTAAGATAAATGACTGCAGACGGACGCCAG
Organism: Mustela lutreola; assembly: GCF_030435805.1. Lineage (NCBI taxonomy): Eukaryota > Metazoa > Chordata > Mammalia > Carnivora > Mustelidae > Mustela > Mustela lutreola. The sequence goes on from NC_081301.1 coordinate 99,235,704, forward strand.
CCACCTGCTCGGCGCCTAGAAAGCCGGCGGTCTGAGCAGTACTGCATTCGGCTGGAAGTATAAACGTCAACCCGGTGCAGAGGCCATAAATTTGGAGCAGAGAAGAAATTCTTAAGGGATCCCTTACTCTGTAGCTCAACAAAGAATTCTTTTTAATAAAATAAAATTGTATGAGAAATGGCTCCCATTTACATGAACAAATACAAAACAAAGTAAAATGACAACCTAGAAGGTACACACTCAGCTATTTACTCTCTGAAGAGTCCGTTATAAAGAAATTGGGACTAGACAGAATACCAAGTGCCAGCCAAGCTGGGATATTCTGAGCCCACACACTTCCCTACAACTCATCAGTTCTTAGCTATATTTACCCTAGAAAATTGCAAACATATGCCCAAGGAATATGTACAGTAGCATTCAATGCAACATATATAAAATTGAAAAAAAATCAGAAATAACCTAAATATACATCAGAAGAATTTTTAATAAAATTAAGATATATTTATACAGAATATTACACATTCAGCATGAAAATGAAGGAATTAAAAGTAGAAATACGGAAAAAGCTAAGTGTTGAAGAACACAGAATTATGTATATTTATTATACCTTAAAACACTAATACGCATTTATAGATTTAGTGACACTACGCTATCATATTTACAGAAACACACACGGGATGCTCATCACCGTCATAACTTTTCTTTAAACGAATGCTATTGAGGGGGGCAGCTGGCGGGCTCAGTCAGGGGAGACGTGACTTTTGATCTCAGGGTTCTGAGTTCAAGCCCCACACTGGGCACATAGCTTAAGAAATAAGTAAACAGCAAACGAAAGCTCCTTAGGGAAGTGAAACGTGCAGGGAGAGGATAAATGCCACAGTCGATCCGCAGCGAGCTCTGTGAGAAGGGAGTGCGGCCGGCAACGGTCACTGGAACGGCTTAGTGTGACACGGCGCGGCTCAAGTCCCCGACGGCCACTCGTGTGACACGGCGCGGCTCAAGTCCCCGACGGCCACTCGTGTGACACGGCGCGGCTCAAGTCGCCGACGGCCACTCACTGCACCGGGCTTTAAACACTTCCGAATGCCTGATGTATGTCTTCCTAGGAAGCTTATTCCGTGAAAAATATTTTTAGGGCCAAACACTTGTTAAGCCACTTGGATATGTTTGTGGAGGAAAAACCTGTGGAGCCCTGAGGACACAGTGCAAGTGACAGCACGAGGCGCGGCGGCGGCCCGCGGCTCCCAGCACCGGTCTGTGGACGCGGCTGAACGCGGGGCCGGCCCGGGGAGGGCGGACGGCAGGGGAGCCCAAGCGACAGAGGGGAGAAGCGGATGGGAGCCCCCGGGGCTCTGCTCGCGGTGGGCCTGCAGGAGGCCGGGGGACCACGGCACCGACCCTCAGCGTGGGATACGCCGCAGGCGGTGCCCTCGGACACGGCACCGGCGCTCCAGACCGGGCTTTCACCGGCCTCCGCGCCCCGGTTCCAGAGAGCGCGTGTCGGGAGCCCGCGGGAGCTCGGGCGTCCAGGCGCACACCCAGGCCCCGCAGAGCTGGACGAGGCGGTCTGGCCCTCACCACTGTGGGAGACCGCCACGGGATCCAGCGTGTGTTTTAGAAATCATGTCCCTTCTCCGTGGGATGTTGGACACTTGTGACCTTGAGACTACATGTTAAACACTGTAACACCCTGTTGTTTTTACTTTAGAAACGCACCCTGGAACCTTGAACACGCGGAACCTAAACGTGCAGTTTCGCCTCGATCCCTCCAGAGTTTGTCAATTTCTCCTCCGGTAAGATCGGGTGTATTTGAGGTCTGGCATCTTTCTCTTTCTTTTTAAATCCCCCATGTCCACGACCACTCCCTGCGGGTGCGAGGGCCTTCGTGCTGCCACGGAATCCCACGGCAGCCCCCTCCTGCTCCACCCTCAGGCCATTTCCTAACACCTCGCGCTCCTTGAACCTCAAGCCTCCCAGCCAAACCTGACACCAACTGACTAAGAAAACGGATGCACTCAGAAGAAAAGTTTCACCAACACCCACCCCCAAACCTACCCACGCACCAGGAGCAGACTCTTACACTCTGCTCCTCCTCTCACTTCCGACGAACTGCTCACGACCAAAGCCGACTCGTGCCCTAGATCCCACCCCTTCTCTCTTCAGGGCCACCACGCGAGCAACCATCCCTTTCCTGGCTGGCATCGCCAACAAAGAGTCAAGTATCCCTCTCCTGAGAACCATTCCCATCAGCTACAGGAACACCGTAACCCTGCTCACCTTAAAAAAGAAAAGAAAATTATGTGGACTCTCACTGCCAGTTCTAATGGAAGAGTTTATTATCAGACCGATTCTCTCATGAAACCCGAGATACGAAACATAAGGCAGCTAGTTTGAGGACAACGGAGAACAACTAAGACGGTCAGAATGTATGAGAACATCAAGGCAAATATAAGTTTCTAAATAATTTCACAGAAATGAGAAAAAAGTTGGAGCTCAGGGCTTGCCAAAAAAGACCACCACAGGCTTCTGTTCGGGACCTCTGAAGGTTAAATATAAAACAGGGTGAACACGAAGAAAACCATACCGAGACCAAATGCTAAAGAGAAAGGACCCAAGTGAAAAAAAAAAAAATTTAGAACCTGCCCAAAAAATAACTACTCACGTAGAATTTTAACCTAAACAAAGCGAGCAGCAAGAATGAAAAGAGGGTAATACGCCAGATTCTCCTTTGATTAAAACAAGAGAATATTACCAACAACCGCGGCCCTATACATTTAGAAAGGACGTGAAATGGTCACATTTCAAAAAAACACAGCTTATTAAAACTGACAAAGAGAAAATCTGAAAACACCAATAATTATGAAGGAAACTGAATATGTTAATTTAAAACTTTGCTACAAAGGAAACCCCATGCTCATGCGGCTCAAACAGTAACTTCTTCCAAACACACAACGAAAACACTGGATGGGCGGGGGGAGGGCGCCTGCAGGACTCAGAGGTTAGCGCACGCCTGATCCCGGGGTTGTCTTCTGGAGCCCCACGATGGGTACAGAGAGGACTTAAAAAAGACAAAATCGTTAAAAAAAAAAAAAAATTAACATGAATCTGACACACGGAAAATTGCAAAACAAAAACCCAATTAAGAACACCTTAAGAAAAAAACATGACAGGCTAATCTTTCTCATAAATATAGTCTCAAAAAATCCCTAAACAAAATATTAGTAAAGCACACACAGTGGTAACATAAATAAAATACCGTATTTCAAGACCAAGTTACATTCAGTCTAAGATTCAAGACTGGTTTAGCATCAAGTGCTTAAATTTGTAAAACTAACAGCATAAAAGGGAAAAATCATATAAACTTTCAGTAGGCATAGAAAGAGTACTTAAAATTCAACTCATTCTTTACCATCTTGAGACATAAGTTACAGGAAGTAAAATTCAGTCGTTTTAAGTACAATTCAGTAACCGTTAGTGAATTTATGAAGTTGTACAACCCGCACCTCCGGGCAACTGCGGAGCATTTCCATTCCCTCCGGCTCACGCTCAGACGCTCCCCGCTCCCACCTGCTTCCCCGGGAGCCACTGTCTGCCTAAACCCGTGCCTGCTCTGGACACTCCACAGGAACAAACTCGTACAACAGACAAGACAGTTCCTGTGCTCTCCTCCCGCGAGGCAAGCGCGGCGTGTTTCAGGCTTACCCACGTCCCAAGAATGGCTCGGGGCTTTTTTATTACTGAAGAGTATTCCTCCGTAGGGACAGAGACACGTTTTGTCTATCCACTCCCCCCCTGAGGGACACCTGGGCTGTTTCCACTTTTTGACTGCTATGAAAAATACTACTGCGAGCGTTCACACACAAGGTCCTGTGTAGACGCGGGATTCTGTCTTGAGCAGATGCACAGGAGCACCACAGCTGGCTCATACTGTAAATTTCTACTTAGCAACAACAAAACTCAGCTGTCACTGTTTCTGCACAGTGGCTGCACCGCTTTACGTTCCTACCAGCAACGCCTAAGGGTCCCTGTCACCCTTGTATGGCCACCAGCACTAGCCTGTCATTTTTTTATAGCATTTTATGGGAGTACAACGATATCTGTTATGGTTTAAACGTGCATTTCCCTAATGACTAATGAGGTTAAGAATCTTTTCACGTGCTTATTAGCCATTCACACAGGTCTTTGGTGAAACATCATTTCAAATCTTTTGCTCTTTTTTTTTTTTAACTGGACAATTTGTCATCTTACTGAGTTAAGAGTAATATCTTAGATACAAGTATTTTCTCCTAAATATGATTTACAAACATTTTCTCCCCATCTGTGGTTTTTTTCACTTTCTTGATTTATTTTTTTTTTGAGTTTTAACTTCAGTGAAGTTCAATTTATCAATCTCAATCACACATGCTATCGTTGTCATATCTAATCAACAGTCACTCTTAATGAAGTTCATAGCAAACTAGGAAGAAAAGAGGATCTTTCTGAATCTGGTTAAGAGTAATAATAAAATATCTCTAACTACCATCACCTTTACAGGTCAATTACTAAGACAGTAACAGATAAAACAGTCAGTATAAGAAAAAAATTTAAGTTACATGGATCAGAAGGGAAAAAATGAAACTGTCACACGAGCAGATGACTTCATTATATAAGAGGAATAGCCAAAAGAATTTAGAAATCATGAAAACAAGTGAATTTAGTAAGGTTGAAGAATACAGTTCAATAAACAAAAATCAACTGTCTTCATATATACTAACAAAAGAAATGTGTAAAATTTAAAAAAGATACCATCTCAGTAACATTCAGAAATCAAGGAGCCAAGGAATGACTCTAACAAAAGATGAATAAGATCTTTTTTTTTTTTTTTTTGACAGAGAGAGATCACAAGTAGGCAGAGAGGCAGGCAGAGAGAGAGAGAGAGGGAAGCAGGCTCCCTGCCGAGCAGAGAGCCCGATGCGGGACTCGATCCCAGGACCCTGAGATCATGACCCGAGCCGAAGGCAGCGGCTTAACCCACTGAGCCACCCAGGCGCCCAAAAGATGAGTAAGATCTTGACACAAAAACCTACAAAATCTTCTGAGATGAATTAAAGAACTAATTAAATGAGGAATACATCATGCTCATTTTAGAAGACTTTCATGCTGAAAGATAAAAAATTTTCTTTGAATTAAGAGTCAATGCGGTTCCAATTAAAACCCCAATGCTTCTGGAAAATGAGAAGCTAAGAATGCAAAGCGCATTTTCAAAGCCTCCTGCAGGAGAAACAGTTGGACCATTTATACTAAAACAGGAAGATGTTATTATAAAGCTACTCTAATTAAGAAAACTAATACAGCCTCAAAAATAGAGAAAAGAAAACAAAAAACCAACAGAACAAAACAGCAAGTCTGAAAAAGACCCACCTGATTTATAACAACGATGGCACTGCGGGAGGGAGACCAGACGGACGCCCTGATAAATGGGGCTGGGACCACTGAACGCTCATGCGAGAAAACACAGTTCTGGCCCTTCACCTGACTCACACACACACATCAATACATGGTAAATTATATCCTAAATGTGAAAAGGAAAACAATCAAACTTCTAAATGAAAACCAAAAATATCTTCAAGACCTTGGTATACACAACATTTTTTTAAAGATTTCTCCAAAGACTTAGGAAAACACTGGACTTCATTAAATTAAATATTTCTGTTCATCAAAGCACACCATTACAAGAATGAATATGCACGTGAAAGAGAGAGAAAATGTCTGAGAAAAATGCGGGAACTAGAAGCCCGGCATGTGTAAATCACAGAAAGTAAAAGGTAAAAAGCAGGCAGAAGACTCAGATAGTTCTAGAAAGAGGAGACTGGCTAACCAAGAGATGAAAAGGAACACCCATGATTAGTCATCAAGCAAACACGGCTCGGAGACACAACTTCACAAGCCAGCCACAGCGGAGGTGTTGGGGACGGCACAGCGCAACGGGACGCTGACTTCATGCTGCTGGAAGCATAGACTGGTCAAAATCCCTCTGGAAAGTGATTCCACCCCAAGTGCAAACACCCATATCCGAAATACATGAACGTGGAATAAAAGCACATTCCCAGAAGCATTATTCACGGCAGCTAAAACCCGGCAACGCCCCGATCGTCCGGCACCCACAGAATGGCAGAGAGGTGCCACGAGGAACAGGACTGTAACACTCCTCGCCGAACGGCACAAACCACGTCCCACAGACACGGCTGAGTCAAAGTCAACCTTAGAAGAGTACCTGCGGGATAATTCCAGGTACGTAAGATGAAAAACAAGCAAACTTGGGATCTGACGATCAAAATCACAAGAACCCCAGTGGCTCTGGGTGAGAGACGGTCAGCGAGCGACAGAAAGAGGCTGTGGGCCTGCTGGTCACCGCCGTAAGGTCCACTTCTTAAATCGGGGGGGGGGGGGGGGCTGCACAGGTCAGTTCATTTCACAGAAACGTGTTACACGCTCAAGACTTGTACAACTGTCTGTATGTATATCATAATCCAACTGAAAAGGTGAAAACAAAGTGCCTGACTCCATCCGCTCCGCCTCCAGCCGCCGCCGCCCTCTCCTCTTCCTTGGAGGCAGCTTCCCCCCAGGGGCTGCTCTGTCTCCCGGCTCCCCTCTGACACGGGGTCTCTGAGGCAACGGAGAGGGAAAGACAACAGAAAAAAGACTAAATAACCAACAGAGGAAGTGGCAAAGGTTTGGGGTGAGAACAGGACAGTGCCACAGAGGTGGGGGCTGGTGAGGCTGTGGACAGCACGACAGTATCAGTGGTGCGGTCACCCTGGTGTCTCCGAGAGAGTAGCATGAACTTCGGTCACATCTGCTTGCCACGTTACTGAAACAGTAACACAGTAACACTTCCGCCGCTTCTGCACTGTCGGCCTACTGCAAACTCGTCCCGTCTAAATACACAGTTCAGTATTTAATACACCAGACACACAACGCAGAGTTAATATGTGATTTAGCAACTTAGCAATTCTGAGAAGAAAACCTATTTCACTTAAATATTGCCCACTAAAATGGCCCTCCCCTAAAACTCCTGGACTTACTCTTTGATATAAATTCCCACGTTTAAATATGCCTTCAGATGACGGTGTGTGAGGTTTCTGCTCATTTCTACGGGCAGTGGACCATCCAGGAGGACGTAAGAAAAGTCACGAGAAACAGTAGCACTCCTTGTCACACACTGCAGGAGGTCTACCTTCCTTGGCCCCCAACAGCCGGACCATAAGGCCCTGCTCTCACTGCACCGACCGAAGAACCCCCTGGAATTCCAACAGGCTCCCCTGTGTGTTCCCATCCCTTTGGAGATCTACTGCGTAAGCCAAGGGTCTTCAACCTTTTTCATGCCTGCTAAATACTGCTAAAAAGAATTTTGAAAAATAGGCTGTACTGAAACTTTGTATATGACATTTACAACTTTTATCACTTGCGTTTAAACACTTGTAAAGATTACAGTGGGTCCTAAACACTGGCATCTTACAAAACAGCTGACTCAGACCATGGCAGTGTGCCCAGTACAACCCCAGTGACCGGATTCACGAAAGCACCCACGTCTAACACACGAACAAAGCCTAAATGTTACATTGTTTCTGTTCTATAGGAACTACTATTTCTACTTCTTTCCTGTAACTGTTTTTGCTGATATACTCAGTATTTATGCATAGAAAACTTTTTTGCAATGAAATACATAAATGGATTGAGTTAATTTTTATTAAATTTCCTGTAACTATGATAAAGCACTAACTTTAAAGTTTTCCTCTAGGGGTGACCGGGTGGCCTGGTTCATTAAGTGACAGCCTTCGGCTCAGGTTACGGTCCCGGAGTCCAGGGATCGAGTCCCACATCAGGCTCCCAGCTCCATGGGGCGTCTGCTTCTCCCTCTGACCTTCCTTCTCATGCTCTCTCTCTCTCTCTCAAATAAATAAATGAAATCTTTAAAAAAAAAAAAAAAAAAAAAGGCGGGGGGGGTGGTTTACCCGGCACTGACTTCATTACGAGTCTGAACCGGCGCACCCCCGGCCGCAGCGGCCTTGGAGCGCACGTCCGGTAACGATTCCATACTCAAAGCAACCTTACACTGGACACGTGTCTCACTGAGATCCTGGGTCCATCTGCCTCCTTCCACTCATTATCTCGTGTATCTACGCATGCAAGTCCATGCTAGGAGGAGGCAGGGTTCCTTATCAAGTTTAGTCGTGTGGAGAAAGCTTTCTCACATAAACAAAGGAGTTCCACTTCCGCAATGCCGCCGGATATCTTCAGCTCCTTCGGATCCACCACTTGAAAAATCATATAGTAATCAAGAAGCATTTAACAATTCCATATGAACTTTATTAGGCAAAGAGCTGGAAACTGCCAGAACAGGAACAGGATCCCAGTTGAAATTCTCAATATTCATATTAAAAATAAAATAAAATAAAATAAACCCTTTTTGGCAATTCAGAACCTTTTCTCCATTCCTGGAGCAAGGAAGCAAGGAAGATCAAGACGACTTGTGAAATGCAAGGACCGCTGTGACACGGAAGATGGTGGGAGTGACCGTCACGCACAGACTGGTCAGAAGTCTCATGAAAGCGCACCTACGTCTGTAAGCTGTATCAACTAGACAGTTTGAAAACAAGCTATTCCTCCTGAATATTCCTCCCGAAAGCCTCTAGAATGCCTAGAAATCTCCCCACCCCCATCTGGCAGATCGTCGCTGAAGTCCTTTTCCCCGGAGTGCAGTGGCCAGATCATACGGATGGAGACGGCGGTCTTTACAAGTTTCCGAGGTATTCCCACCTGCACACCTGGCCAGCAGTGCGCTGCACCTGTGCCTGGCACTGCCACACTTGCTAAGTCTTGCCCATCTAATGGACAAGAAATGGTAGCTTTAACTGCCTTTTGCTCCGCAGCAGAAGATGAAATGCCCACGATTTGTAGTGGTATCGATATGTGCAGCATCGAAGTTGACGTTCCCAGTCATTCCGGTGTCCATACACGGGCTGCCAATCCAAACACCTTGGTCTTTCTCGCTCGTACCCCAAAAGGGCTTTTATTCCTCCCATTCAACCCAAGTATCAGGTCAAGATAACAAGGATTTCCAGACAGCTCAATCTACAGCACAGGGGGAGCCGATGCTCCCAGGGTTCTGGGCAGGCGTCCGTCTAGACGCCTCCCGTCTCTTCCCTCCTGCACGGCTCTAGCATGGTGCACAGAGCCGGGTCAGCCTAGCCTCACAAAGAAGCTGGGCAAGGGTCTTCGTCATCTTCTCCAAGAACGATGTGAGACTGGAATGATCTGTTCCAGACATTCCGCGTAGAATGCCTTTCTGCAATCATCGGGCCACGTATCTTTCCACTGTTCTGGGATTAGTCAATTTTCTGTTTCTTAAGTCAGTTCTGATTTAGTTTTATTTTGTGATAATTTATCTATTTCATGTAAAATTTTCAAATGTATTGACATCAATTATTGGCAAACATGACCTTACCAGTTTAATGTCTATGGAATCGATACCTCTGGTGTCTTTGTGCGATCTGCACATTGCGTGTGTATCCGCCCTTGATCTAATGCCGCGTTCTCTGCGTCGTACGTGTGTGCTCACCTGCACCGGCTTCCTCCAGGCCTGTCTACGTCTCGCCTGCAGCTATCTGTGTCTTGCCTCAGCTGGATTCTCAGTCTATTCACTTCAAAACTTCATTCTTTCCTCAAATACAATCTTAACTGTATTACACAACTTTCAAAGTATTTTGTTAGAATGTAATTCTGAACATGCTCTATTTTACATGAAGATTCCTCTGTTGAGCCGTAAGTTATTCAGAAGTGATTTTAAATCTCCCAACGTATGGAAACTTCTTCTAATTACCTTTTTGTAAATGACTTCTATCTTAAGTGCTTGCAGTCACAACACAGCCTTTCAAATCTGGAGAGGTTTTACAGCCAAGCAGATGGCCGACCGTCAGGCGTACTGCCCCGGGAACGCGTAATCGCGGCCGGCGGAGGGCAAGGACCCGCTCAGGTGCATCCCCCGACCCTCAGCACACCTTCATCAGCTGAAGATGAGAAACCATTGTGTTTTATTTAATATGTGGGTCATTTTATAAATAATTTACAGAAAAATGAAAAAGCAAATTTGACATTTTAGTCAAAGTATAAATATACAAACCCCATATTTTTAAACACTCCTGGTATGTGCATATATGTGGGGACACACACACACACACACAACACAAAGACATTCATATATATGGATACATACACAAATACACACACACAAAGACACACCATGTGGACAAAACGGCCCATCAACTGACACATATGAACTTGGAACATGTAGTTTTATAAAAATCTGATCCCAGATTTTTATAAAATAGATGATCATTACTTGCAGTTCTTCTTGAACTTGCACTGTAGAAATGCAGTGCTTTCAAAAGTTTGACAGCTCCCAATTTTGTTAGAATAGTCATATTCTTTGTACTCTGTGAAACAGATTCAGCTTAGGACGTACAAACCTTGGAGCGACAAAGCCAACGATGTGTTTTCATCCGCACACCACCTAGTCCTTCCTACCGCACATTGGTGCGTGCACCAGCCTTCACCTCCCGCCCCTACAGCTGCGTCGAGGAAACAATCGCGCGTGAACATTACGGGAAATTCGGGAATACGGACACACAACCTCTTAGCAAAATGGGATGTCCGAGAGCTCGTCACAAACTACTGCGTAAGGAAGTCCTTCCTACCAAGGGACTCACTGAAGGCACCTCCACACTTCCTTGTATGAATCACTGTCCACGGTTCACACAACAAACTGCTCACTCCTCCAGTCTTGACTTCAAGAGAACTCACCCGGGACACTGTCGTCTGACCACTCAGTCTCCGATTTCCCTTACATGATCAACTTCACTTTCAATGATTAGAGCCTGGAGTCCTGCTGTCTCTATTGATGATTATTCATCTGATAACGAAATATCTTCCTCTGTCAACTTTCTACTCCTGGTCATCAGAGGGAGAAAATTAAAAATTCTAAATTCTTAAATGTGTTCAATAAAAACTAAAAGAAAGAATACAGGGGCGCTTGGGTGGCTCAGTCGTTAAGCATCTGCCTTTGGCTCACGTCATGATCCCAGGGTCCTGGGATGGCGCCCCGCATCAGGCTCCCGGCTCAGCGGAAAGCCTGCTTCTGCCTCTCCCTCTCCCACTCCCTGTACTGCCTCTCCATGTCTCTCTCTGTCAAATAAATAAACAAATACATACATAAATAAAAGAAAGACAGACTATGAAGATGGTGCCTCCCGATTTCATTTTTTAAAAATTTTTAAAGGTTTTATTTATTTATTTATTTGACAGATCACAAGTAGGCAGAGAAGCAGGGGGGTGGGGAGCAGGCTCCCCACTGAGCAGAAAGCCCAACGCAGGGCTTGATCCCAGGATGCTGGGATCAGAGGCTTTAACCCACTGAGCCACCCCCCTCATTTAAATTTTTAAAAGACGATGCAATTCTTGAGGCAATGCAATGAAGAAGCAATGATCTGACTATTCCTTCATCTTTCTGGGCAGTTCCATCATTCTTCATGTGTGTACTGTAGTCCTTCTCAGCACAGCCGTGACCAAGAGGTAAGTAATAATAAATCCATTCCCAGATGATGAAATTACTAATACAAATAGTGATACAAAGCAAGAACCCGCAATGCATCTTAGATTCAGAAAAAAAGGTCCAATGAACCCACACTGTAATTGCAAGAGGAAATGAGTTTTCACCTTTTTTAAAATAAATTATGCACAACTAAGTGGGACTTATCCCAGGTACGCAAGGCTGCTCAGCATTCAAACATCAATCAAAGTAATCCTCACATCAGCAGCTATATAAGAAAAAATATCACATGACCATATTAATAGATGCAGAAAAAGCATACAAATACCCATTCATGATATGCATACTTGATAAAGTGAAACAGAGGGGTACCTTTTCAACTTGGTAAAGAATATCTATAAAATATCTACAGCTCGTATAATGAATGGTGAGAAATTCAAAGTTTTCCCACTACGATCAAGCAAAAGTCAAGCACGTCCCCCCCACCACACCTTTCAGATCTCCTACTAGAAGTCCTTATGAACGTAATATAGCAAGAAAGAAGTAAAAAGTAACAGACTGGGAAGGAAGACATAAAACAATCACTATTTTTTTGCAGATGACATGAAAATCCAAAAGACTCAATTAAAAGAAAAATTCCTAGACTTTGCAATTATACCAAGACTGCAGGATACAAGTTAATATATAAAAGTCAATCACTTTTCAATACCCAAGCAAGGAACAAGAGGGATTTGAAAATAAAAACATGATGTCCCTTACATTAGCACCCCCAAAAATGAAATACCAAAGTATAAATCCAACAAAATATGTGTAAGGTCCGCAGGAGGAATACTACAAAATGAACAAAATCAACGAAGAACTACGTAGGTGGAGAGACAGTCTGTGTTCACAGACAGGAAGACTCAACATGGTCAGGATGTCCCTTCTTCCCAACCGGGTCTACAGATGGAGGGACGTCTCCAGCACCAAAGTCACGACCCGTGAAAGACGTAACGGATAAGCTGGACTTCATCTGAATGAAGAACTTCCGTTCTGCCAAGGATAGAGTCAAGAGAACGAGAAAGGCAGCTGCAGAACGGGAAAAGTATTTGCAAAAGACACACCTGATAGAGGGCTGTGATCTAAATTATACAAAGAACTCTTGAAACTCAAGAAGTAAACAAGCAACTCAATTAAAAACTGGGCCAAATGGGGTGTCTGGGGGGCTCAGCCAGTTACATCCAACTCCTGATCTCAGCCCAGGTCTTGATCTCAGGGTCATGAGTTCAAGCCCCGCACTGGCATGGAGCCAACTTAAAAAACCACCACCACCAAAAAACAAAAACAACAACAACAAAAAAACTGGGCCAAAGACTTTAACAGACACTTTACCAAAGCTATAGAGACTGGAGATAAACATGGTGCTCCACATCACATGTCGTCATGGGAATACAAATTAAAACAGGGAAACACCACTGTACACCTATTAGAATGGCCAAAACCTGGAACACTGACACCACTAAATTCTGGCAAAAACATATTGTTCATGCTGATAGGATGCAAAATGATATGCTTCTCTAGGAGACAGTTTGACACGTTCTTAGAAAACTCAACTCACTGTTAATGCATGATCCGGCAGTCGTTGGTATTTAACCCGAAGAGTTGAAAACTTCGGTCTGCTTAGCAGCCTGGATACAGGCCTTGATAGCAGCTTTCTTCACAACTGCAACACTAGGAAGCTGCCGAGATGTCCTTCAGTGGGCAGAGGACCGAGCTGTGGCACGTCTATAAAGTGGACTGTCATTGGTAAAAAAAAAACGAGCTACTGTGCCACGGACATGGAAGGACATAAAGAATCTTCCGTGCATCTTATGAAATGAAGGAAGTCAATCTGAAAAGGCTACACAGTGTGGTTCTGGTGTAACATACCGGAGAGGGTAAAACCACGGACACAGCGAAAGATCAATGGTCACCAGGGCTTTATAAGGAAGGGACAAGTGAGCTACAGACAATTCTTAAGGCAGCAGACGCATTCTGCATGATAGTGTAATGGCAGATACGTGTTCTACATTTGTCCAAACCCACGGAGTGCACAACACCAAGAGTGAACCCCAACGCAAATGAGAGACTTTGGGTGCGTAGGACATGTCAGTGTAAGTTCGTCAGACCCAGCACACGGACCGCTCCGGTGGAAGGTGCTGCTTATGAGGGAGGCTACGTGTGTATGAGGCAGGGCGATTATGGGAAATCTCTGTATGCCCTTCTCGATTTTGCTGTGAACCTAAACTGCTCTAGAAACACTTAAAAAAATTTTTTTTAATTATACAGTAAATTTTCCCCAGGTCATTTATAGTAACTCCCATTTGACAAGAGACTGTTCTGCCATAGGATTTTATCTGAATTCAAAGCTCTAATACACAGAGCTTCACTCTCCCTCAGTGAAGCATCCTTTTACCATCCCAAACCCAGAACTTTCCTTCTACCCAGTGTGCCAGGCTCTCCAGCTCACTGGGAGGCCTCCCTGCTAAGATGGTGCCATTTCTCCATCCCCTGCAGAGTCTGGGTCCGTCCCGTCTCCGCCAGCTGCCCACCGTGGCACAGTGGGTCTTCAGAAAGGCTCCCGAGCCCCCATCCGCTGCGGGCACCCTCACATTCCTGTGAGCTAATCTCTACGCTGCTATGAACTGAAACAAGCACAAAGAGCACAGACAAGATTCTACATGAGGAAAACGGGACCAGGCACACAAGCACGTCCTTGATTCTGTAAAAAGGAAACCTGATGGGTGAACGAGGAGCTGATGAGACGCCGTAACGCCCTCACGAGTGCGGACCCGCTGGCCGGGCGGAGGGAGGACGTGAGCGGGGCACGTCCGCGGAGAGCTTTGGCTGTGGAACGGCGCTGGTATTTCACACAGTCAAGTAAAAGAAACAAGTGAGGAAACCTAACTCGATTTCATAGGAACAAGACAGAACTGCACCGAACGAGAAATGACACGAATAACTTCCAGTACAGCGCTTTACTCTGCACCCCAGTCTAAAGCCAGAAATGCTCTAAGGAAATCGTGAACCCTCGTTAGAAAGTGCGCTTATCACAGCGGCATCAATCCAGCAGTTCTGAAACGATTTTCTGCATACTGCAGAACTGAGCAGATGAATACATGTAGTTCAGATAACGCAAGGATAGAATGGGAGAGGAGGGGCGCCTGAGTGGCTCAGTGGGTCAAGTGTCTGCCGTTGGCTCCGGTCATGATCCCAGGGTCCTGGGGTCAAGTCTCTCACTGGATTCCCTGCTCCCTAGGGAGTCCGCCTCTCCCTCTGCTGCCACTCCCTCTGCCTGTGCCCTCGCTTTCCCCCTCTCTCTCTGACAAATAAATAAATAAAATCTTTAAAAAACCTAATGGTAGAGGAAAATGGATCCTACAGTGAGGAACTGGAAATGGAGCTGTCAACATGAACTCAAGGCTTTCCATTCATAAATGCACCGATAGGAGAGTGTGCGTGTGTGTGTGTGTGTGTGTGTGTGTAATACAGTGTAATTCATTTATCTAAGTAGCTCTTAGCTTTATCCAGTAAAAGGGCCTAGAGACAAAGACACCAAGGGACAAAGAGCACGGTTAGCACCCAGCTCTTACTTCCTTAACACCATTCCCTACAAAGGGAACTGAAAATTTAAAGCTCTGACTACGACGGGCTAAGGGACAGCAGACTAGCCTTTTTTCCTTCAAATACTGGAAACTTCCTCCAGAAGCTGATCAACAGGTAGTGACAGACTGCACGGGAGTCCACTGACGGTTCCAGCTTTCTTTCTAAGGGTGCTTTCCAGGATGGGTGCAAGGCGGGGGGCCCTAAACAGAGCGAGCAGGGAGGCTGGGTGGCTGCAGTTTGCAGAACAGAAAACCAGAGAAATGTCACTCAGAGAAAGAGCTCCCCTAATCTGCACCCAGTTCCCTTAACCTTGAAGATGAAATGCCCATTCACAGGCAGTTATCAAAGAAAGAACATCGACAGGAAGCCAGGGTGCGAACAATTCTGCTGTTCGCCTTATGACCAGCAGGAACTGAGAAAATCTACAGAACACCCTGGGCACTCAGTAAAGACATCAAAAGCTTTAAAAAAAAAAGCCTTGTCAAAAGGGTCAGGCAGATCGTCCCGGAGAACACACCAAGTAGGGGTGGTCTATTCATCACAAACGTAACTGATGTGGGAACAAAGGCAGAAGAGAAATTATTAAATTTCCTTACTACCTACAGCCCACAGACAAGTCCTTGAAACAGGCGGCGTGACCTTGGTCTAGGGACTCCACTGCCTCGATGCTGACACTTTGCTGAAGGCAAAAGTCCATTTTGGACTTGTGGACCTATAGGATCCTTCAAGTCTACTTTAACACAGAAATTCTTTTAGAAACTTCCTTTATCGCTACTCCCCAAAATAGAGGTTAGCAATCACCGTCCAAGCATACGGCCCACTGACACACATCTGGAGGGTCTCAAGACTAAGGTTTCATTTGCCAGTGATAAGTGAATTTTCCCAACAACAGCCGGCCCCCTCGAGGACCTGGAAACCTTGCTCCCAAATTCTTTAGAGACTTATGCCCCCCTAACCCCCTCTCGACTGAAAGTATGTAATGGGCCCCGGCGCAGCTCTTTCTGACTACCCGTCCCGTCCCCAGGCTTTAAGAAAACCGCCTTTTTGCACCAAAGACATCTCAAGAATTCTTTCTTGGCCATCGGCTTTGAACCTAACATCTTTCTTACATCAATAACCAATCACAGATATTTCATACAATTCAAGAAAAGAAAATCACCAAAAGTTTATAGTGAGGAAGAGATAACAACTCAAAGTACGTGACATTTTTATAAGTGTTTTAATGAATACATTACATTGGTATCTGTTAACCATGTGGCCTATACTTCTGTTTTAGAGAATGTGAAAATACTGACTACTTCCATGTCTCAAACTTGATTTTGCTGAGCAAGTCCTAAGTTATTCAAATGGACATTCTAATGGGGGGTTTCCAGGAACATAAAGCACAAGGTGATCCTCGCTGACAGGGGCCCCAAAGGCCACTAACGCTACGCACCTGTGCCACTGCGGGCTGCAGAGCTTTCTGCAGGGTCACTCCTCAGTCGCATAAGACAAAAGGGCACTTTCACTGCTGATTAGAGATGCAGTCTCCAGGGGCCAGGCATCTAGCACCTTCCGTGGAGCCCTACGGAACTCAGCCTGGCTTCTCCAGCTGCAGGCCGAGAGGCCAGGTCCAGGGAAAACATGTGGACCAGCAAACGGGAAAAAGAAATTGAGTCTGGCCTGGGGTGAGCACATCACAGCGGGCAGGCTGGTCTGCCCCCAGCTAAAAGGGGTCCTGCTTGTCTCCTGAAGCTCAATAAAAATAAACCAGACAAACAGATAGGTAGTCAGATACATGACAGATACATGACAAAGACTGTAAGAGGCCCAGAGAGCCTAAACTATCTGGCCCTTTACTGAAAGCGTTTGCTGAAGCCTAGTCTAGACGAACTTTCCCCTCAGAAAGCAAGCTCTGCAGCTGAGTCTCCACCGCCAGAGCACACGGATAAACACTCGATCTGTTTCTAAGTCTTTGTGTTGTTTTTTTTTAAAGATTTTATTTATTTATTGGACAGACAGAGATCACAAGCAGGCAGAGAGGCAGGCAGAGAGAGAGGAGGAAGCAGGCTCCCCACTGAGCAGAGAGCCCGATGCGGGGCTCGATCCCAGGACCCCGAGATCATGACCCGAGCTGAAGGCAGAGGCTTAACCCTCTGTTTCTAAGTTTTTAGGCTCTGCCTTTGTAGCCCCTGGAGCTCCATGGGACCTCACCCAGGGTCACAGGCTGAATTACATCCCCTGGGACTCCCCACACGCAGGAGCTCTTCTGGCCTCCAGTGCCCTCCTCGCCACTGAAGGCAGCAGGGCCTCCCTGGGAGACCTGGCGAGGGGCCCCAAGAGACAAAAGCCCAGGCCAGCCACCTCCGGCCGAGCCGCCGCCTCTGGAGGGGCCCATTCTCTCCTCTCCCCAGAAGAGGCAGCTCTGTTCTTCGGAGACATGCTTGCACTTCAGATGGTCCCTTTAATACGGAGGGTGAGGAGACAGAAGGCGCACAAGTCCCTCCTTTTCGCCACAAGCCGCCTACACGAGCCGCCTACACGAGCGCGACTTCTAAGGCAGGTAAGATGCTCTGCCGGCGGCGCTTCCTCAACGACCAGAGCCCTTCCGCTCTTCCTCCCGAACTCTCTGCTCAGGACCTGCGACGGTCCCGGCAGCGCTCTGATAAAGGCCCTGCCCCAGTTCCAGGGAATCGGCAGATCTGCAGGAGGAGCGGGCCGATCACACAATCACAAGCAAAAAATAAATTCCGGAACTGAAAAGTGCCAAGCAGCAGCTAAAATAGGAAACTGTGGTGGAGGGTGGGGGGCGTGGCTACAGCGACAAGGGAACAGCCAAGGAGATGACATCTGTGCCAAGGTCCTTCGGAGCCACGGGAGCTCGGGGTCTGAGCGGAGAAACGAGCTCCGGCGGGCAGGGACCAAGGCGGGGAGAACGCGAGAGAGGAGGAGGCCGACGGGGCAGGGAGGGCGGCAGCCGGACCTACGCGCCTGGCGTCCGTCTCCTCCGAAGAGCCGCCAGCTTCGTGGCATCGCCCTCCGGTTTGAGGTCAGAAGCAGAAACTGCAGGCTCCTGGGAGGGTGAGATGCCGGGCCTTCCCCAACACCGGAGGCTGCGCACGGGCCCGGGCTCACCCCACTTCCCAGCTCCGTCTCTCCTGCAGATCCCTGTCCTCCTGCCTCTGACACACCCTTGTCGTTGGGCTGCGCCCACCAGCTAACGCGGGATAACCTCCCCAGCTCCAGATCTTCAACCGATTCCTGAGGATGACGTCCCTTGTGTCATAGAAGGTCACATAGCTCCAGGTCCGGGGTTCAGGACATGGACAAGTTTGGGGACCACCATTCAGCCACCACACCTTCACTTCGGAGATCGGCTGAAGCAGGGCGGTGAGGCGATCCTTCACATCAGCCCGCCGGGCCACTCTGCTGGGCAACGTGCTGCAGCGGGGCTGGGCTGCCAGGGGAAGTCGGCGGATCACTCCTATCGCGCACCCCCTACTTCTTAAGAAGAAAACAGGATCTACAGAGCATAAAGTATTACTTAGGACATTTTTTTAAGATGCACTTACTTTAGAAACAGAGACAGAGAGCAGGGGGAGAGGGAGAGAGAGACCTCCAACAGACTCCCCACTGAGTGCACAGCCCAGCGCAGGGCTCGATCGCAGGACCCTGAGAACCACGTGAGCTGAAATCAAGAGTCGGACACTCAGCCAGCTGAGCCACTTACTTAAGAAATATTTTTTTAATGGAAATAGGGTTAGAAATGAATTAGCAACAGCCAGTAATTATTACTTTCTCAGAAAGTCCATGAGTACCCTGAGTCATTCTTAATGGTATCTCTGGCATGTCCAAATGAAAAAATTAAAATTACTTATAATATTAAAAGCATCTATTAGGAAAGAAAAAGGTTTAAGATCAAAGATCTAAGCTTCCATTTTAAGAATCTAGAAAATAAGGTATAAATTAATACCAAAGCAAACAGTGGAAAGAAAAAAATGAACCAATGAAACCAAAAGCCAGTTCTTTGAAAAGATCAAGAAAAGTAATAAATGTTTTGCCAGAATTTGAGAAAAAGACACAAATTATCAACAGGAAAAATGGGAGATATCTCTAAAAATTCAGTCGACATTAAAAAGATAAGGGTATATTGTGAACTTTATGCAGTAAATTTGAAAACCTAGATGAAACAGATAATTTCCTTAAAAGACACAAATTACCCCAATTTAAGAAGTGGGTAACTTGAATAGCCCTAGATTTACAGAAAAGATTAAATTCACAGTTAAAAATCTTCCCACTGGACCCAGATGGCTTTGTTGGTGAATTTTACCAAACAACTACAGAAGAAATAACAGCAATTCTACACAACCTCTTCAGCAAAACAGAAGAACCAAAATTGGAACACTTTCTGACTCATCTCACGAGACCAGCAATGCCCTGACACTAAAACCAGACACAGACGTTACAAGACAAACTGTACTTGAATCTCCCTCATGGAAACAGCTGCAGAATTCCTCCACCAAACGTTAACACATCGAATCTAACAACATGTAAAAATGACCAAGAAGGGTTCATTATAGGAATACAAGGTTGTTTAATAGCTGAAAATCATTTCATAATTGCTATTTTTAAGAGAGTCAGGGAAAAAAGATACAATCATCTTAAGAGACACAAAAGGGGCGCCTGGGTGGCTCAGTGGGTTAAGCTGCTGCCTTCAGCTCAGGTCATGATCTCAGGGTCCTGGGATCGAGTCCTGCATCGGGCTCTCTGCTCAGCGGGGAGCCTGCTTCCTCCTCTCTCTCTGCCTGCCTCTCTGCCTACTTGTGATCTCTGTCTGTCAAATAAATGAATAAAATCTTTAAAAAAAAAGAGAGAGAGAGAAAGAGATACAAAAGAAAGAAATTTGACAAAATTCAACACCTATTCGTGATTTAAAAAAAAAAAAACCAGCAAACTAGGAATAGAGTCTTTTACAACCTAATAAAAACACATTTCTGAGAAAACCACAGTGAACAGTATACTTATGGGTGAAAGACCAAATGCCGCCCCTCTTCAGCAGAGAGAAGACTAGGACGGACATTCTCATCAGCTTTATTCAAACTGTAAAGGAGACCCCAACTGATGTAACAAGAAACAATAAAGGCCAACATACTAAAAAGGAAGAAGAACAACTGGGTACAGATGACTGCCTACAAAGAAAAATCCCAAGAAATCTACAAAAATAAAAAGATTCCCAGAACTAAAAAGTGAGTTTAATAAGGTAGGATACACGGTCAGTATATGAAAATCAATTGTATTTCCACATGCCAGCAATAGAAAATCAAAATCTAAATTAGAAAATACCACTTAGAATAAATCAAAAAACTATGAAATATTTAGGAATAAGTTTAGGAATAAATTTAACTAAATATGTCCAAGATGTATACACAGTAATTGAGACTGAACAGCAAAGACAGCCTGGGTATAACTCACACATACATATATTTTTTAGAAAGTCCTAAGATAATTCAATGGAGGAAAAGTTACTCTTTTCAATAAATGCAGTTAGAAAACTTGGAATATGCATATGCAAAATTTGTTTTAAAAAACCTGCAATATAATACAAAATACATTTGGTCCTTTTCACAGGATCCTGGCATAGGGCTTTCAAAATCCTTTAACTATCTGGAGTGATAGAGGTGTTTTTATTCTTATTCATAATGAGCCCCTCTCAACCATCCTTAAGCTTATGCTAATGAGACCACTGCTGGGGGGCTCCGAGTAGCTTCAGGACAGAGGCTCCTCACCAGGAAGACAGGGGCACAGACAACCTCTGGGAGCCGGCTGGGCCAGAGGCTGAGTTCAATCACCAAAGGCCCATGTTTTAATCAATCGTGGCCATGTAACAGAACCTCCATAAAACCCATGAACAATGGGGCTCAAGGGCACTTTCAGGTTGTTGAACACACGTGCTCACCATCCACCCTACTCTTGCCCTACGCATTTTACCTTGTTCCTGTTTTCTATCCTTTATAATAAACTACTAATGGTAAGTAAAGCACCTCCCGAGTCCGGGAGTCAATCTAGCAAATCTTACTCCTGACACCAACTGGCGGGGCGTGGGGGCACGGGGCTCCACACCAATTCTCTAATTATCCACGCCAAAGGCTGTCCAACAACTTAATTCGATCCTGATGCTAACTCCCAAAGTCAGCAAAGACCCTACAGATTAAAGGCTCAGGGCCGTGAGCCTGCTATCACTTCAGATACCAGTCACTGGTCCCAGAAGGCACCCAAACTTCTGACTGGCCAGCTCTAAATTCAAGGGTTTCCACAAAACCCTCATCAGGTTCAAGAATTCACTAGAATGACTCACAGAAGCTGGGAAACACTTTACTTACATTTACCAGTTTATTAAAAGGATAAGACTCGGGCAGGAACCGCCAGGTCGAAGAGATACTGAGAGCAAGGTAAGAGGACCGGGGACACAGAGCTTCCACGCCCTCTGTGGGCACGGCACCTCCCCAAACACCCATGTGTTCAAGAACCCAGAAACTTCCCACTGTTTATGGGTTTTGACAGAGCCTGCACTACACAGGCACCAAGTCCTTCGGTGACTGAACTCCATCTCCAGCCCCTCTCCGCTCCTCACACTCTGGGGCAGTGGGACTGAAAGTTCTGACTCTTTAATCCCATGACTGAGTCTCTGGCATCCCGCCCCGCCCTAAAGCTATCTAGGTACCCCCAGCCTTGACTCAACTCTTTAGTATAAAAAGGCCCTCTTAGCACTCCGGGAATTCCCGGGTTTTAGGTGTTCTGTGCCAGGAATCTGGGGCAAAGACCAAAGACATGTTTTATTTTACTACAATACCTAAATCTACATCTCACAATATATACAAAAATTAAGTCAGAATGCATCAAAGGTCTAAATGTAAAACATAACAACTAAAAAAATTCTAAAAGACAACACAGTTTGACAAAGTCTGTGCTCTGGAATAAGATAAGAGTTCTTAATTCACAAAGTAAGTACAAGCCCCACAAAAGAATATACAAATGGATAAATTAAACTTCAAATAAAAACCTTCATTCTTCAAAATGAACTGTTAATAAAAAGGCTAGTCATAGAATGGGAGAAAATACCCCGGAAACACTCCTCAGATGAAAGACCTTGTATCAGGAATATGCGAAGAAGTCTGTAACTCAGTAAGAAGACATCTGATAAAAACATGGGGAATAGACTGAATAAAGAGTTCACCACCAAAAAAAAAAAAAAAAAAGACCAAAAAAGCACCAGAAAAGATGCTCAAAACCACTAGGCGTTAGACCCAGGACAAGCCGCTCGGCACGCAGAATGAACACGGAGCCCGCAGCACCCCGCCCCACGAGCCACTGAGCTCAGTGACGGAAGCTCCTGCACCAGACCACCTTCAGCAGGGGTCCCTTCAACCTGAGTGATCGCCACACCCGACACGGGGCTCGAACTCACTGCCGAGAGCTCAAGAGTCGCAAGCTCTTCAGGCTGAGCGAGCCAGGCGTCTCGGGAGACGCTTCACAAGAGGAGAAACTGTAGGAAGAGCGAGGGAAGCTGTCCGAGCGGCCAGAGCCGTGGATGGGACTGACCACACATGAGCACGAGAAAGCTTTGCCAGCGATGAGCCCGCTCTAGAGATCACTGCGGAGATCGTGACCAAAATCTCAACACTCAGCAATTACATACTTAGCATCGGCACATTTTTTTCCAAGGTGTTATTTTACTAAGTAATCTCTACATCTACCCTCGGGCTCCAATTCCCAGTCCTGAGATCAAGAGTGGCAAGCTCCTCGCTCTGAGCTGAACGGGAGCCTCTAGAATTGGTGCATTTTATTGCAAGAAATTCATACCCCAAAATTAGATTATTTTAATTCAAAAAAAATGATACACAACAAAAGAACCCTATGCTAAACTATTACAGATTTGTGGGTACCTGTCCCTTCCCTTTCTTATCAAACTCTGTAAGGGACTAACGTTTAAGTACATTACTACAACTTAACCTGAGATTCTGAAATAAGACTGAAGAGAGAACCTCACCCGTCAACAGCCCCCATGGATCTGTATCATGACATCTGTCTATCTGAACACTACACACAACATTCAATAAAGCATGTTGACAATTTTAGTGAGAAGTTTTTAGTGAAATCATAATTTACTAGAATTCAAAAGCAGAAGCAAAACTACATTTCCTTTAAAAAAAAAAAACCCACACTATTATGTATAATTCAGTGAAACACTCAATTTAGAGTTCTGAATACAAGAATCAATTACCAAGAATTGTTTATAATCTATTTTAGTAATTTCAAAGGAAAAAAAATCCTTATTCTCAGTAATTTCTCAAAACTTTCATTTCTAAAAATTCGATGGTAAAAACGACACATATGTCCTTTGCTACTTAGTGTTGGAACACTGGAAGAACAAAAGTAAAAATCCAGGGTTACGCACTTACATCGACTTCAGTAACCCAGCCAAAAGAACTTTTTCATAATTTCATTACAGGCAATATGTTAAAATTGTGTAGTAGAATTATTTCAGCTTTCCTCTGTGTGTGGATGTGAGTGTGTCTTTATGTGTGTAAGAAACAAGGTAAAAGTTTTGAATGAATAAATAACATCTAGACTATGCAGGGAAAGCAAGCACACATTTTGGCCACGGCTTCACGATGACTGTGACTATGAGACCGACATGTCTTGTAGTCCCGGAGAAACACAGGCAGGCCGTGAACCCAGACGCAGCGTCTAACCTACGAGGAAGAGTGCACTTCAGTGATTCCCAACCTGGGTCACGCCTGGGTATGGCATGGCATCTGAAAACATCCACGTCCACCCGTGATAATTATGATTTCTTTTTCTGTAGCTAGGTATCACTATTAATTAACAGAAAACTCACTTCTATACAATGCTGTACCCAGACTGGCATTTTGACATTATCCATCTTCTCAATCGACTAGGACATGTAAGTGCATGGAGTTTGCAGAATTTAAGAAGAAGTCCTCATACTCCAAAAGATTAGAAATCACAGTGCAGTTAAAAAACGAAACAAAAGAACCGGGCTCTAGGAGTCCAGAGAAGTACTCCAGCTAAGTCCTTCCCTTTAACCAGGCCCGTAACCTCACAGGGATTCTGTCAAATAAGAGCATCTGAATGGCTGTATGAGATCTTCTTATTTTAAAGCTTTTCCTCTCACATGTTGTAACAATAATTCAGAAACTCGGTCAATGTCACAATTTTAGGAACCTGGTGATTTTTTCCCCCAAATTATTTACTTCGTGTATCACTGGTTACTATAATTTATGACTGGAAGATAATTATTTCACAGAAAGCGTGGAAACAACAAGAAAGTAGCACTCGGACTCCCGGGAGCGCACAGCCCTGGTCCCGAGGCCGGCCGCGGCACACACGGGCCCTCCCAGCAGCACCCGCGTCCCGCCCCGCGCCGCCCGCCAGGCCGTCCTGTCCATCTTCTCCCTCCCGAGATTCCCCTAACGTCCCACTGGGTCCGTGTGCGTATCCGTGTGCGTCTGTATAATGAAATACTAAAAGGATAAAAATAATCTAATACAAATTTCAACTTTTATTAGGAAAAGAATGAGCAGAAGGGTAGAAGCGGGACTTCTCTATTTGTACACATTTTAGACATTTTGTGTACATTTTGATCACCAATTAAGTGAAATACGGCTATCGATTTTAATAGTACACTTAAAAGGCAAAGTAGGGGGTCACTCAGTCCAACCTTCAACACACTAGGGATCACTTCAATAGCGCCCCTTCATCTGCTCTCTGGCATATTCGAAAAAGGATATAAGAACCTTGGGACATGTGGGTGACTCAGTGGGTTAAGCCTCTGCCTTTGGCTCAGGTCATGATCTCGGGGTCCTGGGATAGAGCCCCGCATCGGGTTCTCTGCTCAGCATGAGCCTGCTTCCCGCTCCCCTCGCCCCCCGCCTGCTGCTCTGCCTACTTGTGATCTCTGTCAAATAAATAAATACAGTCTTAAAAAAAAAGAAGAAGAAGAAGAAGAAGAATGAACCGAAGTCGAGCGCCGGAGCCACTGTGAGTGAGCAGAAGGCGGTCTGAGACGGCCGTGAAGCCGCGCACTACCCCCGCGCTCCCTGAACCACAGCGGTTCAAAGCCCGATCGGGTTCAGCAACCACACGCCGAGTCCCTGTCGGGCTGTGTTCCCAGAATACGAAAGATGACTTTTAAAGAACGAAAAGAAGTTCCCGTCCTCAAGAAATCTGAGGCAAGACCGCTTTACAGCTCCAAGTTTCGGGAAACAAACCGGGCTCCGCTGGAATACAGACGGAGGAGAGGAACCACCGGCGGAAAGGGAAGGGGAAGACCGACCGGAGGGGCTGCAGGACTCAGAGTAACGAGCAGCGGATGACAATGGTGAAATTAAAGTTCTAACTACGTGACAGTCTGCACTCTTCAACAGTAACACACGAGGCCTGGCTAAATCCAGATTTCTACACTGGTACAAACTATGAAAATTTTAAGTGCTCATTGTCCACTCTGCAAAGGGATTTTATGAACTGGACTTAGAGTTTATGTGCACCTACTAGTAATGACAGGCCTACCCAACTGCCTCTTTCAAATATATGTAAGAAAAGAAAAACCTTCCCGAGAAATTTGAAAGAATGATTCCATTACATATACTGAGTTACTAACATAAATGACCTGCCCCAATTTTACTAAAATTCACACTCTGGTTTTTTTTTAACAAAATCCAGTAACAAATCTCATGAGTTAAAGCATACAGCAGAAGATGATCCTGGTCGTGCAGAAGTTACAAAGCAATGCGACAGAGGAAATAAACCTGATGGAGCCTCGGGAAACAGTGTTCGAGGCCACTGTGTTCATCTGGGGAAAAGCATGTGGTATATTACTTAATACGTCCCCCAAAAAGCAACCTATAAAAAGGAGTTGTAAACTGATCTAAAGCCCCACAGGCTTTCTCAGGGTGCCAACAAGCGAGAAAAGCAAAACACACAGGCAGCAAAGGAACCGGGAAAATAAGAACTCTCCTAGGAGTGGCCCCGTTCCGTCAGCCAGCGGCGGGGAAGCCACAAAGGCAGGAAGGCCGGCGGGCTCGGGAGTGCTGAATTCTGAAACGCTGTTCTGCCTTCACCGGATCTCTGTCACTCCTCAGAGATTCAGGTCCCTGGGCTTTCCTTCAAGGCCCCTGAGCAGCCCTCCCAGGCCATCGGACGTGGGCTGGACTCAGTCGCCTGGAGATGTAGTCTCCTGGTCCTACAGTCACAGATACAAGAATCCGAACTCGAACTCTCTCCGTGGAAGTTCTCCATCCTGTTCAGGCAACAATGGAAATGTACTTAAAGCCTGCCGTGTAAGAACTGCTAAGGGCCATCAGTGAGGGCCTCATGTGCCATACCGGACCGGCCCCAGGCCTCCGACAGCCCCGCCAGGCGGACGGCCTTCTCTGCCTGCAATTAGGGCGGGGCAAGCAGAGGCTCTATCACAAAAGGCCTTCACCCCACCGCTGAGGAGGATAATCCCACTCTCTCCGATTACCCAGCTGGAGTGAAAACTAGTCTTTTCAGGCATGCCATGGTACACTGGAAGCCAAAATGTAACTCATTTACACTCAGTGTTTCTTAAATACCACAAAATTCTGCAGTATTTTAAGGTGGAAGCCACAGAGGCTGAACCCTGACTGACTGAGGGCTCTTGAGAAAGAAACTGAAACCTGTCGCCCACAACAAAGACACTCTCCACATTTCCCGTCACTCTCGGCCTTATTCTGGTTTTACTCTAAAGCTTTAATAGATACTTGTTTAATGAACAAAATACTATGTGCTGTTCCCTCAAACGTCTAATTGCCTGAAGGGGATTATCTCATTTATATTTTTACTGAAAAAAATGTTTACGCTTCAGCCAACTTCTACTTTGATTTGTAGATAACGACGATGCTGTGAGTCATCAGCATCTACCTTCCTCATCTACATTTTTAGTCGTTTTTACTAGTTGAAACCGATTCATTCAATCTCATGGCACGAAACAATTATAAAAGGAAAAGGCAAGGCAACTTAATCTTTAGCTTTTGGTAATACAGTACCATCAGGGGGGAAATCCTAATTTTCACGGCTGTAGATGCCAACTTATAAAGACAGTCTGTAGACACATCACATCCTTACGCAGGAGCTACTACAAACAGCGTCCAAAGCAAATGTCTATACCCAATGCTTTTCACTGGGGGAGCTGCTGCTAGGCAGTCAAGGTCTTCGGTGAGCAAATGCGCACAGAGCACACTGTTCTGGGTAGAAGACTCGACTCTTCCCCCCAGCTCATCTTTCATAAATATTTCACATGCACTACAAATATTTTAGTGGCTCAAATTATTTTTTTGACTTACGAAACAATCAACAGAAAGCTCCTTAACTAATAGAAAGCTTTTTTTTTTCTTGTAAAACAGTAAAAAAACAGACAAAGAAAATGCTGGTAACGGAATTCAAATCACAGAACACTTCATAATGGAAAATAGGCTATCACAGAGGAAAACTTAAACTATAGTTCAACGTCCTAATAGAGTGTGTGTACATACCAGCACAGAATACCCCCGGGACTTCACTCCGGACTATTATGGTCCGCACTTTCTTATCAGATTTTAAAGCATCCACAGCTTTTGAGAGCTAAACAGATAAAGGGAGGGTAGGGAAGGAAAAAAAAAGAAATGAGGAAAAAAATCACTTTTCAGATTGACGTCAACATTGTATCTTAATGTTAGAAACAAACAGCTTAATCTTTATACTCACCATTTTTATCAGATTTTTACTGAATGAATTTTTGGCATAAGCTCTGTTTATTCCCAGCACCACAATTCCTAGTGAAAAACAAAACAAAATGGCACAGCATCTGAGTTAGTGAGTTCTCAGGGTATAACGCCCCCACACACAGCTGGTAACTTGGGACTTGGGAAACCTGCCCCTTCCTTGAGGTTCCCGCCAAGAGCTTCGTCCTCACGTTCACGTTTAGCCTCCTTTTCAAGGTAAGCAGATTTCAAACAATGCGGTATCCGCGATACATCTGTAAGCGCAATCCAGGGCTCCACACGCAGTTTCTTCTATCAGAAACACCTTTATTAACATCCTGACGCCTGCCCTTTCTCTCCTCTTAAGCCCCACCAAGGTAATCTGGCACATTTTACTACATGTACTTATTAGTGAGAACTCTCAATTACAGAATACTGTTTAAAATGTGGCTTCATCATCTTCAAGCCCATACAGAAGTCACAGCCAGCCAGGCTTTGTCCCAGGCGAGCCCCGTGGGACCCGCTTTTCCGCAGACGTCAGGAGTTGGTATCCACGCACTCTTTCCACCGCACCACATCATTCCAGCATTTCCATCCCAAGTTTCTCGCTGGCTCTGTCTGACATACTTACCTGAAAGCACTTCCACTGGGACTGAGCCCAACAAGTAAGTCAACCTCAATCTCTAAAAGCAAAGCTCCTTCCTCCCATGAAGCCCGCTCCTGCCTCCCCACTCCCCTAATTCTACAGGGAACCCACCACCGCACTCCAAGCGCTTCAGTCCAACCATCAATCTTCCAAAAGCAATTATGCACAGAATCCACCCCTCCTTAAATTCCTTTGTCTCCAAAACATCTGCATACAAAGAGTTTGGCATGATATTCAAAGCCCTATATGACCTGTACTTGACCGTGCTTGTCCCATGAATAAGTACAACTTCTCCCAGTGCAGGGAAATGCCTTCCACCTCCTTGGGGCTGGGGGTGGATACGATCCTTATTGAAACTGAGTTAGACTGAAGACAACAAAACGTGTGCATGCCTTCTCCAGGCAAGAACCTGCAAACCTATTTTCAAAGTGAGTACAGAGATCAACTTCAGCTCACAAAATAAATTTTCAAGAATTCCAAATGATCTCAGCATGGAGAAAATCAGGAAGAACTCGTATCTAGGGGTGCCTGAGTGGCTCAGTGGGTTAAGTGTCTGCCTTTGGCTCAGGTCATGATCCCAGGGTCCTGGGATGGAGCCCCACACCGGGCTCCCTGCTCAGCGGGGAGCCTGCTTCGCCCTCACCCTCTGCTGCTCCCCCTGCTTGTGTGCTCTCGCTCTCTCGCTCGCTCTCACTCTATCTCTGAGAAATAAAGAAAATCTTTTTAGAAATAAATAAGAATTAAAAAAAGAAAAACAAGAACCACCACCACCAGCAGCAGCAGCTGCATCCAGAGCAGGCTCTGCACTAAACCCGGATGAGGACAGCCCTGTCACTAGCAGAGCGCGGAAGGATATGCCAGACAGGCTCCCAGGGCTTCACGAAGCCAAAGACCCTCACAGCAACCCGAGAGGAAGGCACTATTTCTATCCTACTGAACAGGCATCCCCCGAGTGTGCATCCTTAATTTTAAAGATGCTCCTAAAAATACTGTCTCCATCAACCACCCAGCCAAAACACTACTACCTATTTGTTCACAAGAGCAGACGTCAGTGGTATGAAAGACATCTTGGAAGGCATTTGGAAAATGTAAAGACACATCCTGTAACTGTCACCAAGTGGAATCCAGGGTTTGCAGGCCTGAAGCTTCTAAAATCTAGGGAGCCCTTGTAAGTAAAAGAATACAAACTCACACACAGAGAACCAGGGACAGAAATAAACATTAAAACCTTCAGAATTTTAAAAACTTGAGAACTACTACATTTTCTTTCCAATTATGTATATGACCTACACACTACTTTCCCTACATCTTTCAATTTTTATATTTATCAATAATTCTGAAAAAATACACAAAACTAATCAAATGGAATTGTAAGGAACCCCAAGGGGTGAAAATCTTGAAAAAGAAAGATGGAAGTCTTAATTGAAGGACTTAATCAGGACACTTCCCGATTTCAAAACTTACTACAAAGCTACAGTAAAAACAGTGTGGTACTGGCACAAAGACAGACATGCAGATCAATGAACTGAGAGTCCAGAAATAAACACCTACTCTATGGCCAACTGGTTTTCAAAAGAGATACTGAGACAATTCAGTGCTAAAAAAAAAAGAGTCTTTTCAACAAACAAGGGTGGGACAATCGGAGATTAACCATCACAGAATGAAACTGGACCGTCCCCGCACACCAAATATAAAAATGTTCTCAAAATGGATGGTAGTCAGTCACACTGTGAGACCTAAAACTGTAGCTCTCAGAAGGAAGCACATATAAATCTTCATGACCTTGGATTAGGCAACAGAGTCTTAAACATGATAACAAAAGCACAAGCAACAAGAGAAAAAAATGTAATTCATTAAAACTGCCCAGTTTAAAAAAAAAAAAAACTCACACAACAGAAAGTATTTGCAAATGATACATCTGACACAGAGCTAATATCCAGATTATGAAAGAATCTGTACTACCCACTACCAAAGGACAAACGGCCAGAATGAAAAATGGGCAGAAGGTGTAAACAGCTGTCTCTACAGGAGACACACAAATGGCCAACAAGCCCACGAAGTCACGGTCCACGTCGTTCGTTAGCAGGACGACGCACACCAACACCACCGCGAGTCACCACCTCCGGGCAGCAGGACAGCTGCACGGAACACCC
Organism: Mustela lutreola; assembly: GCF_030435805.1. Taxonomy (NCBI): domain Eukaryota; kingdom Metazoa; phylum Chordata; class Mammalia; order Carnivora; family Mustelidae; genus Mustela; species Mustela lutreola. Next base: position 99,266,475 of record NC_081301.1, read on the forward strand.
AATGGAAACAAGCGTTGGCGGGCAGCGGGGGGAACAGGAACCCCTGCGCGCTGTTGGTGAAGATGCTGAAATGGCGCAGCTGCGGTGGAAACCACTCCGGTGGGTCTTCCAGAAACTAAACATAAAATCACCACATGACCACTGACTCTAAGCCTAGTATCTACCCAAGAGAAACGAACACGTATGTCCAAACAAGTCAGTCCAGTGTTCAGCAGCATTACACATAACACCCGAAAAACAGAAGCAAAATGTGGTCTAGCCATTCCCTGCAAGACAAAAAGGGGCAGGGCACATCATCAGCATTCACAGCTTGAGCTCAGGAGACCTTTAAAGTGCGACCTTTGGTGGCGGGGCCTGAAAATAGAAAAGCTGGCACCATCCCACCGTGCTTATTCTATTTAATCTTACCGTGTGCATATATAACATTTTTACTTTAGAAATTTTGTGAACTTGAATAATTTACTACTATTACTACAAAATAACATGTAATGCACAACGTGCTGAAAACCAGGAACAGATTACCTCTAATAAACCACGTACAGACCCAAGTTCTTCAAAATATACCATTAAAAAACTGAAAACTGGGGCGCCTGGGTGGCTCAGTGGGTTAAAGTCTCTGCCTTCAGCTCAGGTCATGATCTCAGGGTCCTGGGATCGAGCCCCACATCAGGCTCTCTGCTCCATGGAGAGCCTGCTTCCCTCTCTCTCTACCTGCCTCTCTGCCTACTTGTGATCTCTATCTGTCAAATAAATAAATAAAATCTTAAAAAAAAAAAAAACTGAAAACCCACAAAATGGTGGGAAATTTTTCTGCAAATCATAGATCTGATGAGGGACTTGCATCCGGAATATATAAAAAAAACCACTCTTAGAACTCAACAATAAAAAGACACACCCAGTTAAAAAAAAAGGCAAAGCCTGTGAGCGACACTCTGTAAAGAAGATACATAGGCTCCATCGTTAACCATTAGGAAGCCCGAATCAAAGCCACAAGGAGACACCGCCTCGCAGGCAGCGGGACGACTAGAACCAGAAACACGAGCGAGCATCGGTCAGGACGCATGGAAGCCGGAGCCCCCATACCTCCCTGCAGGGACTGCGAAATGCTGCAGCCGCCCTGCAGAAGTGGGGGAGCTCCTCGAAACGGTCCCCACAGAGTTATCAGGGCACCCAGCAATTCCGCTAAACGGAGTGAAAGGAAGCGCCCACCAAACGCACACGAAGTGTCCACAGTCCCCAGCACGCGGCAACGGCCCAACTGTGTGTGAATGACCAACAAGCCAAGCGTGCCCTGCTCCATCCCAACACGGGACGTTACCCGACGCCGAAACGGAAGGAAGCGCGGACACTGCTGCAGCACGGACGGCGGCCAACACACGGGGACTGGACGCCACCGAAGCCCGCATCGACGACTTCTTCACGTGCAGCGCCCAACGGCGACACAGCTGCTGCACAGAAAACGGACACATGGGCCCGATCCTGCGGCGAAGGGAGCGAGAGGATGGGCGGCCGTGACTAAAGCAACGGGGCTTCTGTCTGGGCTGATGAAATGCGACTTCGTTCCCAAGCCGGACTGTGGAAACGGTGGCACAGCGCTGTCGAGTACTAGAATCAGCTCCGTGTCTGAATGTTGTGGTATGTGATTTGTACATCAACGAAGATTTAAAAACACATGCATCTTGGAGCACCAGGTGGCTCAGTGGGTTAAGCATCTGACTTCAGCGCAGGTCCTCACCTGGGGTCTGTGGCTAGGAGTCCGCTCGTCCCTCTCCTGTCCCCTGTCCGCGGCCAGAGCTCTCTCTAGGTCACATGCTCTCATGTAAATAAATGAAATCTTAAACATATTCATACTTTAATATGTATGTTTATAAATGTAATTCCCATGCCATAAAATGTATGAAAATGCGTTGTTAAAAACATGAGAGAGTAAATAAATAAACATAAAAACACGAGGGAAAATATATGAAAGAAACCAATGTGCTGAAAACGAGAAGCAGGCGGATGTCGGAAGAGCGGCCGGCAGAACCCCAGCCACGGCCCCGTAGGGACGAGCCGGCTGGACCCGAGCAGCGGCGACAAAGAAGGCCGCAGAGACCCTGGGGCCGTCCGATCACCTGTGAACTGTGAGCGGGGCAGGGCTGCGGCATGACGCGCGAGGGCCTCGCTCGTTCGCTCTGCTTCTGTGGTTTTCCTAACGTGGCTCCTAAAGGATCTGTGGAACGGGTCGCCGTCGGGAGTCGAGGCCGCACGACCCGGAGCAGCCTGGGAAGCAGCAGGAACGGGTCGCCGCACCCCGCGAGGGGCCTGGGAAGGACCCGCAGAAGAGCAGGGAAGGCCGACGGCGGCACCAGCAGCTCCGAAGCGGGCAGAGCGGCCGGCCTCGCCTTGAGGGAAGGCAACCCCCGGGCACGAGTGAACAACCAAGTGCTGAACCGCCGACCTGGGAAGGAGAGACCCCGATGAACCGCGGCCCCCGCGGCTGCTGACAGCCCGAGGAGGTCCACGACCACGAAGACACCCCGGCCACAGAACGGGCCACATCAGGATCCGGACCCAGAGCACGGACGGAGGCCAGGGCATCCCGCGCCTGCACTTCCAGCAGCGTCGAGGGCCCCAGGGTGGACAGCAGTTCGGGCTGCTCTGACCCTGCGTCTCAGGGAACTCTGGGCTTCTCCTGCCCTCGCGGGCTGCGGACCCCCCAGCTCTGCACGGCCCCCAGGGACGCCGAGGCACCGAGAGGCTCCCGCACCTGCCGGTTCCGGGCCTCGTGTCCCCGCACGGTGCGGGCTGCGGTCGTGCTCCCGGGCCGAAGCTCTCATCCCCAGGAGGCGGAACGCGCCTCGCGGAGAAGCCAGGACTCCGCAGACTGGGTTCCCGCAAGCTGGCGGCCTCGTGGGCCCCGTCCTCTCCGGGCTCCGTCGGGACCGTAACTCACGGACCGACCCGACCCGCGTCTGGGCCCCCGTCCGTCCGGCGGACCGCAATCCCGAACACGCGCGACGGCGCACGGCGCCCGCACCTCGTCCCCGGAGCGACCCCACAAGCTCGCCCGAAAGGCTCCGACTCACCCCGTCCCAAATCTACTTTCCGGCTGGACCTTCAGTCCTCGCCCGCGGGGCCGGCGCCGCTTCTCCCACTGCGCACACCGGCCGGAGCCCCTGGAGGCCGCGCTGCCCGGTCAGCCGCGCCGGGGACGCCCAACCCGGAGCCGCGAACACCCCGCCGCGCCCTCCACCGCCCCAGGCCGAACTGCCGCCGGGTCTCCGCGGCTGTCCCGGCCCCGCGCCCCCACCAAGCCCGCAGGGGCCCTTCCTCGCCCCGTGAGCAGACGCTGCGTCCCGCACCCGCTCGGCGCACGGCAGGGGCTCGGGACCCCGCGTCCCCGTGGGCGGCCGCTCGTCCGGCAAACGGCTGTGCTCCGTGTCCCGCCCCCGCGGCAGCGCAGGGACCCTCGGGCCGGCGGCGCCCGACCCCGCGCCCGCCCCCGCACCCGCGCCCGGACCCGCACCCGCGCCCGGACCCGCACCCGCACTCGCACCCGCACCCGCACTCGCACCCCGCACCCGCCCCCGCACCCGCGCCCGGACCCGCACCCGCGCCCGGACCCGCACCCGCGCCCGCCCCCGCACCCGCACCCGGACCCGCGCCGTCGCTCCCCGCCGGTGGCTCACGGGCACGAACCGCAGCCCCGCACCCGCCGGAGCCGGACACACCGAACGTCCGAAACGCGCCGGGGAAGGAGCCGCGGCGCCGAGGGCGCGAGTCCCGGGCGGAGGCGTCTGGCCGCGGCCGCCGGAACCCCCCGGCCCCGGTCCCCGCGACGGGCGGCACGCGGGGGGCAGACAGCACCGCGGCCGGCGACCTCGGCCCGGCCGGAGACCCCGCGCGGGCGCCGGAGCCGCTCCCGGGCCGCCCCCGACGCTGCCTCGGGCTCCGAAGGCGCCGACCGCGGGCGCGCGGGGCCGGCGGGGGCAGGCGGGGCTCCGGGCCGCCCCGACACGGCCGTGGGCCGCGACCCCTGAGCGAGCGACCCCGGCCGCGCCCACCTCGGTTCTCCGCGTCCAGGTGGCGCACCCGCAGCTCGTCCTCCGGCCTCACGTCCGAGCCGTAGCCCCTCCGCGGGGCCGAGCCCCCGGCCGCGCACGCCCAGCCCCGCGCCCACACCGCGGGCGCGACCCGCGGGCCCCTCCAGGAGCCGGGCAGCCTCGCCCCGGGGCCCAGCCGCCAGCGAGCGCAGCAAGCGGCCGCCAAGCGAGCGCGGCCGGCCCGCAGACTGCCCAAGGCCCGGGGCGCCGCCGCCGCCGCCATCTTGTCTGTTGACGGCGCGGGCCCGCGGCTGCCCCGCCCCCGCCGCACGCCGCCGCCGCCGCGCACGCCGCCGGGCACGCCCACGCCACGCCCCCGGAGCCCGCCCCCGGCGCCGGGCCCCGCCCCAGGCCCCGCCCCTCGCCGCCTCGCCCCGCCCCGGCCCGGGGACGCCGCGCTCCCGCGGCCACTTTCCTCCGCCTCCCCTGCCCGGCGCCCGGGACGGAGCGTCGTCCGGCGGAGGCCGGAGCGGGCAGCGCTCGACCAGGGGGAGGGTCTGCGCAGGAAGAACTCCCGGTCTCCCTAGGACACGCCCTGGGGGCCCGTGAGAGCGGCAAAGGGGAGCGGCACGGTCCGCTCTCAGGTTCCCGGGCTGGTGGCAGCGGTGCGAGGGGCTCCCGGGTATCCGCGCGTCCGCGAGCCGCAGGTCGTCCGGGCACGTGCCTGTGAGCGCGGGCGAGCGGCGGGGCTGCGGGCTGGGGGGGGGGGGGGGCGGGGCCGGTGCCGCTGCAGGCCCCGCCCACCCGGAGCAGGCCCCGCCCACCAGCGGCAGGTGCACGGCCTTCCCCGGGCCCCGCTGAGGCCCCTCGACGGACCGACGGGCCGGGGTGGCGCCGGGGGCAGGGACAGCGTTTGGTCCCGCCTCGGCCGCAAAGGCTGACGACCGCCCGGGGGTGGGGGGCGCTCATCGGCGCCTCGGCCGGTCCCCACCCGGTCCCCGCCGGCCGCCGCGGTCGTGGGTCCCGCTCGCGCGCTGCAGGCGCCTGTCCGCCCCGGAGCCTGTCTTCGGCGGGACCCGGTTCTGCCCGGGGCGCAGGGGGAGGCCGGGCGCGCGGCCGCGGGCGCTGTGCAAGCGTCCTGGGGCCCGTCTTGTGTCCGTCGTCCCCCCTTTTCCGATGCTCAGGTTCACGTCGGTGCCGGGACACTCGAGGACGTCGTTCCGAGCGCGGCCGCGGCAGAGCCCCGCGTCCTGAGCGACTGGCTCTTCTGTCCAGCGCCGGCGCGCGGGTCCCCGGCCAGGGCTGGGGTCTCGCACCGGCGTCGGTTGTGGCCCGGGCCAGCCGCGACGGGCGCCCCACAGCGCAGTCACACTGCGCAGCCGGGGTGGCCACTGCCCTGCGGGGCCCAGCTCTCCCGCGCACGCACCTGCCACATACCGACGCGCTGCCGCTGAAAGGCCTACGACGCCTTTTAAGAGACACAAAAAACCTTGAGCGGAGCCCTCTGACTCTAACGAGAACATTACAAGATGTGTCTTACCCGCAAGCAGGTAAGAAATACAGTTGGGTTGCCTTACACAGCTCTGTAACCCGTCTTTTGCCACAATAAATGAATCCAATGATAGAGACCATCTAGAAGACTTTACTGTAGAGCCGAGAATGTGACACAACGCCATGGCCACCACCACACCACGCACGGAATACAGCCCGTGGTATCTGGGGTTGTAACGAGGTTGTGTGGTGACAGATCGTGGCTATGCTTGTGGCTGGCAGGGCGTAAGGTATAGGGGAGGTCAATCACCGTGTTGCACACTTGAAACTGATGTACCATTGTGCGTCAACTATACTGAGAATTTTTTTTAATTAAAAAAAATGGACACTATGTAAATTTGAAAATACGTTCAACTTTATGAAAATTTCTAAATTATAGTACACATTCTGTACTAAGTTTTTAATAGGGTCAGAAGAGAGACACTCAGAAAGTTGTTCGGGAACCATCAAAAAAGCAAAGAATGTCAGAAAAATACAAATTATTTGTAAAGGGCCAAAGTTTCATATTTTAACAAACTGGATAAAGGTAAGCAAAAAATAATACAACCTCAGAAAATACGTGGTTGATTAGGAGAGCTGCAGAAAGACCATCGTAGATTGTCTGGTTATATTAGAAAGCAGATGAAGAAGGACAGCCCTGGTGTGGATGGGACAGAGCGGCACAAAGACACTAGCTCCGTCCTCAATAATTTTAACTCTGGCTCTCACTGAAAGACAGTCATGGGGATACCCCAGTCTGTGAAACTGCCTCTTAGAAGTCAATGCGGGAAAATATCTAAGTCCCTTTAGTTCCTTTGTACTTTTCCATAGAAGATGTACACCAGGAGCAGAGGGTGAGTCGGCAACCAGTATCAGTTTTCAAGAGGAAGGTAGGGCTGGTGTTGGGGGTATTCGGTTACTAGTGCCACTGTCTGTCTGTAGGACTGGGACCTTCGCCTCCAGCCAGCGCGCAGCTGCCACTCTTTGATTTGCCTCCCGCTTACTTCTATACCATGTTAAGTGCGTGTGAGTGACACAGGAGGGCCACCCGCGGCCTACTAGAATACGGGCAGCCCTCAGTGGCAGAAGCCATCCCTCCTTGAGCACAGCTCTACTGCCCAAAACCGCAGGAGAACAACAGGTGTCCCCGGCAAACTGAAACACTTGCCAGCACGTTATCAAGCACAAGTGGAGAGACAAAACTGGTTTAGCAAATGCTGTGTGAAGATTGAAGCAGAACTGTCTGGACTTTTCTGAAGACGGAAGCATAGTCTTAAAACTATCTCGCCTGAAACAGTCGACAAGAAAGTAGGATTTAGCGTAAAGTCCAGGCCCCAGGATCTGAGGCACCCATGGACGTGACAGCTTGCACTTGAGAAGTGTTAACAGTCCCGGCATATACGACAGCTCCCGCGTCTTCAACATGGGGCGTCCGCCTCTGGGTCTCGAGTGGCCACTCCCTGCCACCAGCAGGACGGAGGAGTGGGCACCTGGCCCTTCTGCTTCCCTTGGGCCGCACCAGGCAGCAAAGTGGGACTAAAAATGTAACCTTGCGCAGGGCGATATGTACCCAGCTTCGATGCTATTACTGCATGCAAAGGTGGCAATGACAGATCGTCAGGAACCCAATCTGCCTTACACTCTTTGGATTTTTTACTCTTAAACCAAAATTTCTGTGAATCCTGAGAGACATTCACAGCCCTAAAAGGTGGTAGGTTTCACAAGAAACAGCTGGAAGACTTTTGTCACCGTGAGCTACCTGGAAACAATTGCGGTTCTGTCTCCAGCAGTGAAGAGGCAGGTAAAAGACAGCATGGGATGTTGTGTGTGCGGCCACAGCCATGTTGAGTCTATGAGGATCTGCTCACACAGCGACGCAGAGAGCTTGCAATCTGCACGTTCTACAATATACAACTGTGGGAAACTTTCACAATGGTGTGTGCTCATAGATAGCGGTAAGAAAGTGATAGAAAAAATATATGTAATTGTCTTCAACTTGAGGTATTTGTGTGATTTTTAATACAAAGTTCTCTAGGTATTACACAGGCATTTTGAGTATCTGTTTCTTTAAGGCACAAAACAGTGGTCACAGTGCATTTCAAGAGGGGTGCAAAGTTTCACTCATGCTTTAGTCCCAAAATAAAAATCAAAACAATAGCCCCTTTGAATTTCTTTGAGTCTCTTTTTAATGCTTTGAAATAGGCTTCTTTCTCAAGTGTTCTCTAAGCCTCCAGAGTGGATTTCCTCTCCAGAACCATCTCGCTTTCCATCCAACCTGAATACTCACCTCAGAGTGGGAGGGGTTGAATGGCAAATCCAGGACAGCCCAGGTCCAGAGTCTGGGAGTGTTCCAGCAAGCCTCGCCCAGGGACATTGTCCCCACAGAGAAGGTACAGCAGAGAACACCCTCTGAGGAAGCCTCTTGACTGGCCGCTGCACTCCGCCCCTGCCGAGATTTTGTAGGTGCCCTTCCTAAGCAGCAACCATGACGACTTGCGCCTGTGAGCTCCCTCTACCTATAAGGCAAAAGATAAGTGTTGCACAAACAGGGAACGTGAGGCTTTAAATTACTGAGAGTTCCATGACTAGACTTTGCAGAGCAGAGTCTCAAACACTCAACGCCACAATCATCATGACTGTGTTGCCCCCTTCTCTTGGGTGGTCATCAGGGCTCTGCCCTACCCGTCGCCACCCCCACTCCCTGCTGTGGGGACTTGACCACTCTCTTCTCCTACCCTCTCATTTGGAAACTTCACCTTCCGCGTCAGATCCTCTGTGGTTATGATTTCCCAGATACTGCCTCTTCCTCCTGCCAACGCCGTAGTTGCCAGTTGTGTGTGCTTCCATGCACACAAACATACATGCACATGTTCTTTAGGCTCTGAAGGCACATGCCACCGCTGTCTAGGGGGAGGGGAGGGATGGAAGGATGGAAACATTGAGGGATGGTAGGTAGAGGATATGTAGCTCCATTTGGGGTGAGGGAGATGTCCTAAAATCGACTGCTGATGTTTGCATGCCTCTAAGAATACACCAAAAACCACTGAATTGTGCATTTTAAGTGGATGAATTGTATGGCATGTGGAATTATATTTCAATAAAAAGAGGAGGTGGATTAGGGTTTCTAGAAGATACGACTGATTCTATATCTGAGACAGAGAAAACACAAGGCAAGTCCAGAATATTGTTGTCCCAGGATGCAATGAGGTGCTCAAAGACTGGCAGAGGTGAGAGAGACGTGGATTGAAAGAGATCTCTCTGGCCAAATCTGGGACAAGGGGAACATCAATAGGAATAATGCCAGTAATGGATATTAATGATTATAATTTCCTTTTAAGTCAGTAAACAATTAACTGAATGTCTGGCCGTTGGTGTGTGAGACTACAGATAAGCCAACCAGGGGTTGTGCTAGGATTACCCATGGGATAAGGAAATCACACTGGAGACATCCATGTAAAATCATGCTTAGTTTAGTATGGATGCAGAGGGTTACATACAGAAAGAGATAAATGCATATCGATGCAAGGACTTACATGTCCTTGCCCCCAGTTGTGATGACTCAAAAGCAATGGTAGCCCAGTAGCAATGAGCACACTTAGTTCCCAAATCTTGGTTTCTAATACCATCCCTCAGTGAAAGTGCTCCTTGGAGAAATAGCTGATTTTAGGACTGGGACATTATAGAAAATATATGGAATGAGCCAGAAGGATGCTGCAGAATCAGAAAGTAAGAAAGTGCTAAAAAAAAAAAGAAAGAAAGAAAGAAAACACAGAACAAAGAAACCCACAATCATGGGAGTATGTCAAAGAGACTCAGTAACCAAGAGAAAGACCTCTCCGGTGGCCAAATCTGGAACTAGTTGGACATAAATAAAGCACTGCAAGATTATAACAGAAAGCAGAAATTAAGTATCCACAAATCCCACTGATATAAAATAAATGATTGAATAAATAAATGGGAGAGAAGAGACAAATCTCCCAAGTAGAAGAATTCGGAATAACGTACATAGACACTACCCTCAAGGAGGAAAAGCACAACCACTCTGAGTGGGCTGCACACCTCCTCTCCATTCTGCTGTTAAGCCCATCAGTGAATTTTTTACACTCAGAGCTGGAGACTGCTGAGATTTCTTATTTGATCATTTCTTCTGAGCACATTTACATTTAAAATTTTGGGCATATTTATAATAGCTGCTTGCCTGCTAATTTAAACATCTGGGTGATCTTGAGGTCTGACTCCATAATTTCCATTTCCTCCTGTGCAAATGCTCTGAAAGTATGGTTTGCAAACTCCTGAGGTTCCCCAACATGCTTTCTGGGGCACTGCAAGGTCAAAACTATTTTCATGGTTCTACTAAGATGTTATTTGTCTGTTTCAATATGTTGACATTTGCAATTATGGTACAAAAGCAGTTGTCAATTAAACTGCTGGCATGGGAGCAGGAATCAAGGCAGTATATACTATACTGTACGACTGAGAGAATTTCTTTGATAAAGCCGGATGAGCTATTATTTTCTTTAAATATCAGCCTTTGAGAGCATATCTTTTCAATATTCTATGCAACAAGATATGAGTCATCCATAAGTCACTTTTGCTGTATAATGAAGCAGATAGGAAAAGCACTTATGTGAATGATTCAGCAGAACTCACTGATTCTTTCATGAGACAACACTTCTAATTGAAAGAACAATGGGTAGTCACACTGGTTTCTCAGAATTTAGTGTTTGATAGATATTTTCAAAAAAAAAAAAAAAAAAGGAAAGAATCATGTGAGTGTGTAACTTCAAAGAAAGTGACTATTTTTGGCCCACAATGAAATCTGAAGTTTCAAGTGAAAATTTAAATTTTGAAAAACTTGTATCTACCGCTATCATGAGCATAAGAGTTTCTTGATATTTAAAGATTGACCTGGGGGTGCCTGGGTGGCTCAATGGGTTAAAGCCTCTGCTTTCGGCTCAGGTCATGATCCCAGCATCCTGGGATCCAGCCCCGCATTGGGCTCTCTGCTCAGCAGGGAGCCTGCTTCCCCCACCCCCTCTGCCTGCCTCTGTGACTACTTGTGATCTCTGTCTGTCAAATAAATAAATAAAATCTTAAAAAAAAAAAAAAAAGATTGACCTGGTGAAATCAGTTATGATACTCATGAATGTTTTTTTTAATAAAATATTGAACAATGAAGTATGCCAACATCTGAAAGATCTGCATAACTCAGTCAGTATTTTACAAATGACTAAAGCTAATATTGCACAATAAAGGATCCATTCAAAGTGCAATATAAAATAATGGATTTTAATATAATAGAATGTGAAAATCAACAGGCTGTGATATAGTTTCAAATTCCACATTGCAACAATCCTTTAAGGATCTAGCACTTGTCAAATTTTAGTATAGTATGAAAGAAGAATATCCACAATTATCTGGAAAGGCTGTTAAATACTTCTATCTTTTGAACTATGGGGGAACCACATTATCTTCACAATGCAAACAAAACCAAAAGATTACAATAGATTGAATGCAGAAGCAAATATGAGAGTCTTACTAATCTTCCATCAAATCAGACATCAAAGAGACTTGAAAAAATACAACAAAGCCATTCTTCTCATTGTTTCTGTTTTGGAAAATATAGTTATTTTTCATGAACATGGGTTGTTGTTGTCAACATGTGTGAGGTTTATTTTTTTAATAATAAATATAAAAATTTAAGGAAATATTTTTAGATTTTATCAGTTTTAACTTCTAACAAATTGTTAGATTTATCAGTTTTAACTTCTAACAAATATCAATAGAGGTAAGATGCATAACAAAGTCCTAGCAGAGCCTCAGTAATGTTGGAGTGTAGAGGGACCTTCCGTTCACAACGTTTGAGAGGTCCTACTCCTCTCTTTATTCCTGTGTCTAATAATTTTGGATTCTATTCTGGACATTGTGTGACAGATTACAGACTCTCGAGTGTGTTGTTCATCTACTAGTAGTGATTATTTTGTTTTAACGGGTGGTCCACTTACGAGAACGCAGACTCTGTCTCCCTTACAATGGGCAGTGGCAGAGGTCTCTCCTTAGTCTCTCAGCCTTTCTTAGCTGTGCTGCTTGGAATCTGCCCGGCTCAGGCACCATTCAGGGACCAGTGGGCGATCTGGGCAGCACTGACACACGTAATTCGGGACGCCTGCCCGGCAGCTCCACCCTTCTGAGATGTCTCCCTTTATTTTCCAGCTTCTGTGCTTGTCCCAAAGTTTCTCCTCTGTTATTTCAACCAGAAATCTGCAGGTTTTGGAGTTCCAGGCACCGTGTATAGCACAAACTGAGGCTTGTTCTCGGGCAGAAAGCTGCAAAAGCAGGAGACTCACCAGCACTGAACTTTTCTTCCATGTGTCAACCCCCTCCAGTTTCTCCCCACATTCTCCTCTGCAGGGCCAGCAACAGTTGTGTTTGTAAATTTGTCTCTATGAGTTACTCTGCCTTTACCAGAACAGAGCTCCAAACAAAGGCAAAAACAAATCAGTTGTACTTTTTTGAGGAAAAAAATGATTTACTGTGTTTGATGTCACGATACCCAGGATCTCATAGCAAGTTCCTTAGAAAATAGCGTCAGGAGGTAAGGGAGACTTTCCCTATTCTTCTCGTGCATATTTTCCTTCCCATTTACATTTTTAATACTATTTTCAAATATTATTTGAAAATTTTAAAAATGTAAAGGAAGAAAAAAGGAAGAGAAGTTAAAAATATATTGCAGAAACTCAGGTGCCTTTTTCAGGTGACAGCATGGCAAAAGCATGGCTTTGGGCTTCAAACTACATACATTTCAGCAAAGGGATTTCTCTTACTAGCAGCATGAGCCCAAGCAGAGAGCTTTCATCTACAAGAGGGGAAAATAGTATCATTTGCTCTCCTCGGTTGTTTGAGGATTAAATGAGATATGGAAAACAGTTCGTACTGTAGTGCGTGTTGTAAACATCCTGTACGTGTCAGCTCTCATTCACTGTTGTCTTTAAGAGATCGTTAACTGAGCAATGAGCTCCAAGACAATACACATTGGGGTAGGATAGAAAATGTTAGGACTTCTGCTCACATTTTACCCCTTCCTAGAACTGCTATTTGTGCATGTTTATATGCACACACGTGAAAGTATATGCTTACCATTTTTTACCCTCTTCTTGATGGTATTTAAAAAAGGGTGATGGTGATTTAAAAAAAAAAAAAATGGAGACTATTGGCTCAGAGATTCAGTCAAAACCCAGAAGCATATTTATATTCTCCCAGAAGCATTTTCATTCTCAAAATGAGGCTTCTTTTATGCAGACCACAAAATATTTTCAAACCATTCATTAATTATTTAAGTTTGCCTACCTGTCCTAGGGGACGGGATAGTCCCACTTTGGACTCTGGCCTGAAAAGCCAGTGTGCTGTGTTCATCCACAGCCTCATGCAGTCAATGAACGCTCCTTTGTCAAACCCCCAGATCAGGAGCGGTGTGTTGCCTTGGATACTTAGTTTATATTAAGCAACCGGATTTATAAATAATTCAGGAAATGAGACAGACCTTGTTTTAATCAGCAGCATTCCTATAGATGCGTCCAATAGCAAAACTACGTAAGTCATCTCATCTGAAGTCACTCGAGAGTTAGGCAACTCCAAATTAGAAAATCGGGGCTTGGGAGGCATGGAAGGAAGAACTCTTGACTTGAATCCCCGCTCGTGTGCAGCGGCGCAGACCCTCTGGTTCCCCACACACTTGTCCTGTGTTACGTTTGTGCGCGGCAGCCACTCGAGAGATTAACACACGTACGTGCCACGGAGGGCCCTCTGCCTTTTTTCTAAAAACAGGTAGTGGTAGGTAGCAGTTCAGGAGGAAAGAGAAACAACATCAAAGTTTTGCCGAAGGAGATAATAATCACATTGAAAGAGAAAGAGGAGAAAGCCCAAGAAATGACGCGCTTAGGAAACAGTAACTTTTAAAAACCTGAGATATGTCTTTCCAGAACGAGAGGTGTTGGGATGCAGAGCCCAGGAGGGGGACGGCGCAGTCTGGAAGCTCTTGTGATTGATGTCAGCTTCGAGGCAGTCTATCATAACCTAGCAAATGCCCTGGAAACTTCTGGCCTTTCGAGCCAAAAGTCACGTTCAGCCCCAAAGAGAAAGCCAACTCTATTTCCCATTAAATACGATTGTTAGAGTGTGTGTATTTTACAGGCGCATCCCTGTGTGTACTGCTGGCGCGTAGGTTAATTAGGGAAAATGTAATCCAGACCCACATGTCAAGTTTTGCTGTTTGGGGTTGAGCACTCTTCCTTTTCAAGTCAATGAGCCAGGACTGATTTCTAAATTATGGTGACAAAGGTCTGTGGCTCTTAAGTATGTTCTCAGGATCAATAGCTAATTCCTACTAGACTGTAAGATCCTGGGAAAAGCCCCTCTTGTACATCGTACTCGCCACGGCATCCCAGCGACCTCTGCAATGCCCGAGACACATTGGATAGTTGAAAATATCTGTTCTTGGGGCACCTGGGCGGCTCAGTCGCTTACGCACCTGATTTTAGCTCAACTCATGATCTCAGTGTCCGGGGATCGAGCCCCCGAGATCGAGCCTGGTGTCTCGTTAGGCTCCCCACTCAGTAGGGAGTCTGCTTATCCCTCTATGCCCTACAACTGGTGCTCTGTCCCAAATAAACAAATCTAAGAGAATGAAAGAAAGAAAGAGAGAGAGAGAGAGAGAGAGAGAGAGAGGAAGTTGGTGGGGGGGGTGGAAGGAAGCAAGACAATATTTATTCTTCTTGTTGGACAAATGAAAATAAGGTGTGTGGCTTTCCATGAAGTCAGAACTAGAACTCACCCCCCAAAATTCCGCCTTAATTTTAGATGTATCTCAAGACCCAACATGTGGCTTTTAAACTAGAATTGTTAAGTAGCCAGTGTCATTCTGATATCACTATACTAATTCTCACAGAATAAATAATTAAATCATCATTTCTTTAATTATAACATTTTTTAAAGATTTTATTTTTATTTATTTGACAGAGATCACAAGTAGACAGAGAGGCAGGCAGAGAGAGAGAGGAGGAAGCAGGCTCCCCGCTGAGCAGAGAGCCCGATGCGGGACTCGATCCCAGGACCCTGAGATCATGACCTGAGCCGAAGGCAGAGGCTTAACCCACTGAGCCACCCAGGTGCCCCTGATTATAACATTCTTTACACATTTCATTCTTCAGTGGGGTCCATGAATTAAATGACAATATTTAAAGGTATTTTGAGATGTTACGGTAGGTACACATTTTCAGCTATTTTCCAGTTAAAGATTATTGTACCTTTTGCTTTAAATATCACAGGTTGTTTCACTTATCTCTGAACAGTTAAATTCTATGATCAGTATATTCCTCTGCAAGCAATGTAGTGTTGATTTAATAATGTGAACTTTCATAATAACATTGAGATGCTCAGAAAGTTCTGCAAGAAGTCTGTTGATACAAAATCCAACAACTAATCATCTTGACGTCTTGTGAACATAGGGCTGTTGTGCCCGGGGGCAGACACGCCCCACATTTGGGAGTTCCAACAGCTTAGAACACCCCTTACACATATTATCAATATTAGGAATGATTTCTCACTCTCAAGTATTGGGTGAGGTTGAAAAACTGAACAAGAGAATGACCTAGGAAGCGTAACTACTACTACTACTACTACGCATGTTCATGCAGTCATCTCTTCTGACTCGAGTACTAGAAATCCTCATTTTGTCCTTGGGAAGTCTGTTTGGATTCTGGTACCATTTTGTATTGCAATTCTTTTTCTTCCCACTTCTAGAAAACCCTATTTCTGTTGTGTAGTTTATGAAAACACCTGTAAATGTTAAGACTGAATAGGTCTGATTAGTCCATAGTATTTCATCAGAACGGAGAAGAGTGCAGTCCCCTGTCTGGGTCTATTTAGTCCATGATGGTCCAGAGGGGACAGACTTGGGATCAGTAAGGATACTGACAAGTGCCCAGAGCCTTTGGGTTCTTTTGTTATGTATTCCAGTTGCTAGGGAATTACTAGGGTTCTGTGTCTAAGAATACACATCAGTTCTTGGACAGTTTTGCCCCAGTCGTGATGCACAAGGCCATGTATGTTCTGCTCAACCTGAAAAGCAAACAGTTAGTGACATACTAACTGTGTGTGACATTTTAACACCGTGTAATCAATCACGTTCTCTTTTCCCATCTGCCAGTTTTGTTTTCCTTGTGGACCTAGATCAGGGCAGGGAAATACCAAGAGTGTCATCCAACATTTAAGCGCATCAAGATACGCGCATATGTCCTCGTTTTCTAAAGAAAAGAAATTATTAAAGTCAGAAAAGCAAGGTTTAAATTAAGCACACCGGTAAGTAGATTCAGCTTTTTAGAAACGAGGAGCTTTTGTTTAAAATGATTTAAGAGGCACGCCGGGGGAGCAGGGGACGGGCTCATCGAGTTCAGCCTCTGCCTTCCGCTCGGGTCATGATCTCGGGATCCTGAGATCCAGCCCCTTGTCGGGCTCCCTGCCCAGCGGGACGTCAGCTTCTCCCTCAGCCCCTCCCCCACTCCTGTTCGTTCTCTCTCTCTCACACTGAGACAAATAAATTAAATCATTAAAATCAATCCATCCATCTGTCAATCAAATGATTCAAGAAATCAGTGCAAAGCTACAAACAGGAGTAGCTTCCTGAAGTTCTGTTCCTGGGGAGATGAGAGGTAACGGGATGGTTCTGTCCTCCACAGAGACAAAGAAACGGTTTGTTGTTTCCCGGGTTTTTTCAGAGAACACTGTATATTCAAGGATTAACATGATACTTATCTGAACGACTCCTCCTCCTCTTCATCCCTCATAAGCTTTTTCAGTTAAACACATTTCACATGCATGTTTACTCCTTTCAACACACACACATGCATGTACGCAGTTGGACAAGAACGTAAAGTTTTAAAACAAGTTAACCGTATCCAGGCAATATACATCCCACATACTCAGTCTTAATTGGAACTTCACAGAAAGCAAGGATGCGTTAAGAGCGTGACGGATCAGTTTTAGAATCTGTATTTATGCACTTTAATCCCCCAAGATTTCAGGTGACCACGTTATTCACTAAATTAATTTATTATTAGTCCCAGGTGTTAAAAATCCAAAGATCTCAAAAATTACATCTGAAGTGTAATATAATCATCAAGTTTAACAATGAAGGAACGACATTTAAAAATCACATACGGACCGCAGAGGGGAAACAACCGAGTTAAAATGATTTGCACTATTTTTCGGAGTCTGCAAAAACCAATTTTTGTTTAATAAAATGGCAGTTTTCTTTCAGTTAAATACACATGTTTATATTTTCATGCCCTCAAATACTTTCTATAAAGAATAATTTATCTGACCCACTAAACCAACAGACGAAATTCAGAAGGTTTAAAATAATGAGGCTAGAATGAAGACACACAGACACTTTTTAACTCAGGACGTTAGACCGATGCGGTTGGCCCGAGGACTGGTGTAAGACGGCGCTATCACTCCAACGTTCTCAACACGATGCGTACGCCTCTGCAGGAAGCAACAGAATGTTTGAGCTTGTTTACCTTACGACTAATTGCATTGATTTTTTTTTTTCGTATTTTATTTATTTATTTGACAGAGACACAGCGAGAGAGGGAACACAAGCAGGGGGAGTGGGAGAGGGAGAAGCAGGCCTCCCGAGGAGCAGGGATCCCGACGCGGGGCTCGATCCCAGGACCCCGGGATCATGGCCTGAGCAGAGGGTGGACGCTTAACGACTGAGCCACCAAGCATTCCAGTATTGACTTTTTAAGTATTTTTTCTGCCTTTTGGTCAATCCAGTATGTGGAGATTCCGTTACTGTTACAGGATTCCTCTTGGAGCTTCTGCGAGAGAGGGTTTATCTCGAAACACCGGCACCCGTGAGACCGCAACCGTTTAGTCTCCTGTGCACCCTGTTTTCTTGTTTTTGAGCTCTGACCTATTTTTAAAATTTATTTTCTAAGCTTTTTAAAAATGTTCCTCAAAATGTTGAAAATAGAACTGCCCTATGACCCAGCAATTGCACTATTGGGTATTTACCCTAAAGATACAAATGTAGTGATCCAAAGGGACACATGCACCCGAATGTTTATAGCAGCAATGTCCACAATAGCCAAACTATGGAAAGAACCTAGATGTCCATCAACAGATGAATGGATCAAGAAGATGTGGTATATATACACAATGGAATACTATGCAGCCATTAAAAGAAATGAAATCTTGCCATTTGCAACAACATGGATGGAACTAGAGCGTATCATGCTTAGCGAAATAAGTCAAGCAGAGAAAGACAACTATCATATGATCTCCCTGATATGAGGAAGTGGTGATGCAACATGGAGGCTTAAGTGGGTAGAAGAATAAATGAAACAAGATGGGATTGGGAGGGAGACAAACCATAAGTGACTCTTAATCTCACAAAACAAACTGAGGGTTGCCGGGGGGAGGGGGTTGGGGAGAAGGGGGTGGGATTATGGACATTGGGGAGGGTATGTGATTTGGTGAGTGCTGTGAAGTGTGTAAACCTGGTGATTCACAGACCTGGGGATAAAAATATATGTATATAAAAAATATATGTTTATAAAAAATAAAAAATTAAAAAAAAATAAAATAAAATAAAATAAAATAAAAAATAAAAATGTTTACTTACAGTTGAAGTGTAGTTGACATACAATGTTGTATTAGCTTCACGGGTGCAGCAGGGGAACGGGGCAATTCTGCCCATTACTCAGGGCTCCCCAAGGTAAGGGCAGCCGTCACCTGTCACCGCTCAAGGCCATTACAATATTATTGACGGATGGTCCCGTTCCTGCATTTTCCTCTCCGGGACTTATTTATTTTATAACTGGAAGTTTGTTCGTGATCTCCTCTATTGTGCCCTACACCGTACCCCTCTGGAAACCACCAGTTTGTTCTCTGCATTTCTGGGTCTCTTTCTGCTTTGTTTATTTTGATTTTTGGATTCCACATGTAAGTGAACTCGTATGGTATTTGTCTTTCTCAGTCTGACTTGTTTCATTTCGTGTAACACCCTCTAGGCCCACCCATGTTGTCACAGCAAAGATCTCACTGTTTTCTGTGGCTGATGCGCACGCGTGCGTGTGTGTATGTGTGTGTGTGTGTATGGGGACACACATGCCACCTCTTCTTTATCTGTCAATGGATGTCCGGTTCCTTCTGTTTCTCGGTCATTGTAAATGATGTTGCAGGAAGCATAAGGACACATGTACCTTTGGAATTAATGTTTTCATTTTCTTTGAGTGAATGCCCAGTAGTAGAATTACGGGATCAGATGGTGGATCTATTTTTAATTTTTTAAAGGATCCTCCATACTGTTTTGCACAGTGTTTGCACTGGTTTATGTTCCCGCCAACTTTTACTTGGTGCTTCTTAACTCTCTCTAGGCCAAAGGAGTCAAAGGAATTCCGTGCACTTTCCATTTGGAGAGGAGAAGCAGCAGCCTTGCGCGCGCAGCAGCCCAGTCGGTGCGTCTGTGGGGAGCGGTGCACCGACAGCCGCGGGGGCCAGCCTCCTCGAGCCGAGAGTTTGAACCTGTGCTGGTGCGACTCTGTTCCCTCACTCGGTGTGAAATCTGCTGTCGCCCGTCCACTGTGTCCAGCTCACATCATCTCCTGACTCCGTTTCTCCCAGGACGGACAGAAGGCTCACTCCCTTGGACGGCTGTTAAATGGCTTTCTGGGTCGGGGGATGTGGCTTCGTTCCGCCCTCATTACCGAAGAATTTTCCCGCAGTGTTCTGAAGGCTCAGGAGCACAGCTGGTGGGCTCCTGGGAGAGGTGAGATGCGTCTGGTCCCACCAGCGTGTTTCTGTCCTCTCCGAGCCCTTCGCCCACCACGTCCTGTGTTATGGCTCCGGATTTTCTCCTTAAGGTGTGCGTTGGGCCACGACCCACGTGTCCCTGGGAGAGGTTGTGACTTTGAGCTGTACGGCCGGAGCCTGTCGCCGACAACGCCTCCACGCACGGTCTGTAGCTGGCAGTCCCGGCACCGGCCACTCGGCACCGTTCAGGGCTCAGTGCAGAGCACGGCTGCGTGTGCAGCAACGAGAAGGGACCCACAACTGACGCACTTAGCACGTGGGGTCTGTCTCGGGGGCCTGGCTCAGGGTGTCAAGTGTGGGGTGATCCCATCTGAAAGACATTCTTGGAAAGGCAAAGCCACAGTGACGGAGTGGCCGGGCGCAGCGTCTTCTCCTCCTCACTGTTAACTCATGATGTTTCCCAAGACTTGATCCAATAATTTGTTCCTCTTTAGAGTCTGACCTGTTAAAGTTCTTCATTTTCGTGACGGGTGACAGGGCCACGGGCAGTATTTTCGGATTTGCAGGTCACGCTCTGCACTGTGGACCATAGCGGTCCTCTCTCTGCCCCCCGGGCATTGGTGGGGGGCTGGGGTGTGAGAGCACTCTCTGAGGTCAGCTCCCACCGGACGTCTCCTGCACCCCTGTGCCCATGTCCTCACAGCTCCCAGCCCTGAGGACATTGCCTTCGGCTTTGCGTTTTCTTGGCTTTTTTTCCTCTATATATTTGATCAGGCCTCCATTGAGTTTTGACCTGGATTTACTTCCTAACCTTCTGCTTTAACAGCTTTTTTAATGCTAGATTAGTCGTTTTTCACAGTCTCCCAGGTTGACGGTGTCCACTTAAATACTGCCTTGATCTCACAGAGCCTTCCCCAGACCCAGCCGGGGCTCACCCTCACCGTCAACGGACACCCGCAGCCCAGCGACCCCAGACGCCCAGCACAGAAGGTCTCATCGGCCAAATGAAGCTGCTCCGAGGACTTTGGTTGTGAAGTCCGTTAAAACACAGCGAGGAGCGAAGGGAAAGGAACAGGGTTCAGGAGCGGCGCAGGGAAGGGTGCGAGCAGGCGCTGGGACTCGCTCCCCGAGCCCTGGCCACGCGGTGCTACTGTCCACTGTGTGTCTGTCTGTCTGTCTGTCTGTCTCTGCCGTGAGCAGGCGCTGGGACTCGCTCCCCGAGCCCTGGCCGTGCGGTGCTACTATCCACTGTGTGTCTGTCTGTCTGTCTCTGCCGCACAAAGCGCCCCAGCCCTGTTGTTGACCTGGGAGCAGGGAGACCCGTCAGAGGAGAGGCCGCAGCCAGGCACCCCGTCCCATCACGACGGCCCGGGAGCCTGCAGAGTGGCCCAGGCTACACTTGGGTTTCTCAGGGCCAGGACACGGAGGCCACAAAGGGCGGTTGAAGGGAACCCTCGGGAAACGTCAAGTCTCGAACTGCAAGGAGCTCTTCGTCTCTCCGCTCCTCTCTGTCCGGGTCCGACACACACATGCTCCGCTTACGAACCTCCATCTGCCCGGCGTACCTGGGGCGCTGCGGCGCGGGTGGCCCGCGTGCAGCCACGGACCAGCTCAATCCTCCCCTTTCTGTGTGTTCTCATCCTCGCCGGCAGCCCCGGACGTTAGCAACGAGACCAGAGATGCACATTATGCCCCATGGCCCACCCCACCCTGCGGAGCACAGGGGCGGTGGGAGAGTCAACCCCGTGTTTGTGCTATCGCGGCCGCCTCTCTTCCTCTGGTCGCTGTTAGGGCCCTCGGCGAATGTGCTTCTCTGTCCGCAGCCGAATGCGCTCGCTCGCAGCAGCTCCGGAACCAGACCCTCCTCCTCAGTCCCTGACGAAACTGAACGCCACTGGAGGGGACCCAACTGCTTGCCTCCCGTCTTTGGGGGACCGTCCCCTAAGACCCCGGCGTGGGGAGCAGAAAAGCCCACTGCTCCAGAGAGGTAAAGGCAAAGAGAGCAAACAGAAGGAAGGGGCTAAGCCACCCGCCCTCACGTCCCTCTTCCCAAATGACCAATCAAAATCCTTCTACCATAATGTGAAGAGTGGGGGCGCCTGGACGGCTCAGTCGGTCAAGCATCTGCGTTCGGCCCAGGTCATGATCCCAGGGCCCAGGGAGCGAGCCCCGCATGGGTCTCGGGGAGTCTGCTTCTCCCTCCGCCCCTCCCCCTGCCTTGTGTGCTCCCCCCACTCTGTCTCTCAGATAAGTAAATCTTAAAAGAAAAATAAAGATTCAGAAAATGACAAAAAGACAAACATGTGGCCTAATGATTTTTTGTAAGGTATATACTTGAAACCACCACCTAAGTCAAAAAACAGCTTTGCCCTCCAGCCTGGAGGTAGCTCCCACGCACCCACTCCCAGCGCAGACACCCCTGCAGCAACAGAACCACCGTCTGACGTTGGTGCTGATCAGTCGGACGAGTCCTTTCTCTCCCCCGGGGCAAGGCAAGCGTGGAAGCAGCCCAGAGGGTCACTCCAGCAAGCTCCCTCCCCACAGACACTGGTGACGTAAGGAGGTGTCCACTGCCAACCTCTGGTCCCCACGAGTCTGATCAGAGCAGATCTTTCCCGTGTTGCATCTTGTTCATTGCTCTTTCTGCTTACGGATTGCATTTATGGCCTTAAAATACCATTAAAATCCTTCTTTTTAACACGTAAAACAGCTCCAGCTTTCCTCTTTAGAGTAAGAGCCGTGCACAGCCCTATCTCTACGAATACACACATACCGTGTGCTCTCGGCCCCGTGACTCCACGAGGCACATCCTATGTACTCAGTTCTTGCACGGGCTATTACGGGGCTAATGCTTTGAGATGGAAAGGTAAAATTTATTTGCTTTCACCCTCAAAGTCACCTACTTCTCAAAAATTTGTTCCTCGGCAGTGTATCTGCATGAGAAACATAGTTAATATGATCAAGAGAGAAATTTAAGTTCCAAGAAAAAGCAAATAGATTTAAAATCAGTGGCACATAATACACGTATATGTTTCTATCCATTTAAAAGTAATTGGGTAGGTGCCTGGATTGCTTAATCATTAACGTTTAGAAACGGAAAGCAGCTCAGGAGCTGTGTTATTTAGACTCTTCATTTCATGGAAAAGGAAACTGAAATCCAAAGAACCTGTTTCTCTCTATCTCTTTTTTTAAATTTATTTATTTCACAGAGAGACAGGGAACACAAGCAGGGGGAGTGGGAGAGGGAGAAGCAGGCTTCCCGCCGAGCAGGGAACCCGATGGGCTCGATCCCAGGACCCCAAGATAGAGACCTGAGCTAAAGGCAGACACCTAACCGACTGAGCCATCCAGGTGCCCCCAAACACCTGATTCTTGTCAATCAGGAATAGTAGTGGCCCAGGGGCAGCCCGGTGCCGGCAAACGTGAGCACCGTCTGCTCCCGCTCTGTTTGCGTCATTAATGTGTGTGCGGGAAGTATCGCGTGGGAACTACGGAGGGAACATACAGATACTGCGCGGCTCCTCCCAGTAAAGACCCCCTCCCCCACATCTTCCCCTGCAATATTGGCGATGGGAGTCAGAGACATTTTGGCAGTTCATCCTGAACTACTTAAGTATCATTTCTTGTATTTAATTAAAAAGAAACTTTTACTTGATACTCACATGATCACTGCCAACCTGACCAGACCCATCGTGCCCTGGGACCTCCAGCGTCCGGCCGCACCGCAGACTTCCAGTTATTTTGGAACTTGACTTTCGGGGCACCCCAGGCTCCAGTGACTGTCCTGTTGTATCTGCTCGTGTGACCTCGTGTGACCTCTCTTAATAAAACGGAGGCCCTCCCGTCCCCCGGGAGCTCACTGAATGACCCCGACCTTCGGAAGGGCCAGTTCTGCGGTCCAGTGAGGGCGGCTGTAGGCGAAGGCCCCACCCCCTGACTGTATCTGGTGGTTTCGCTGTGGAACTGCTTCCCTCGCTCCTTTATCCTGGATTTATCCGTAACCCACAAGGCAGCTACAAAGGCTCCTTCAACTCGGGCTCACCCCTTTGAAGAAGGACACTTCCTAAGGGCTAGCATGGAGCTCCCATCGTTCCAAGGAGGAGGGGCCGCGGTCGCACGGGCTGTCGGAGGGGCTCGGCCCGGAGCTGCCAACACCCACCGCGCCCGGCCCTCCCGCACGGGGAAGCCGGGGTCCGAGCGGGGGTGTGCGGGCACCCCACCCTGCCAGCTGCCCTCAGAGCCTCAAAGGGAAACGTTCTAAGAAGCCATATCCCAAGCAGTGACATTTCAGGTAAATACAGAGGAGCTACGAAAATTGAGCAAGCCGGTGTAGAACATTGGCAGTTTGAGTGTCTGCGGTCAGCCAGGGGAGGGCCCAGATCCGAGTGTGGACGCGCCTCCTCCCAGTGCACTCCTGCGGTCGTGCTCGGGGCTCTGCGACAGCCAGGCCCTCCCCCTCCGGCTTCTCCTGAGTGTCATGCCCAGGCCCTTCCGGCTCCCCAGTGTGGACGCTGGGGTCGCTGTCCCCGGTGCCGTCTCTCTGCTCCCACCGGGCCCTCCTGGGATGTTCTCACCCACAAATGCGGCTTCAACTGCAGCCTGTGAGTCCTACATCTCAGTCCTGGGGTTTTCCAGAGAATCCGAAACAGAGCCTGTAGGATGTGTGTTGACTTACAGCTACGTACGCGCAAATATCCGCACGACAGATACATATCCCGCGTGTGGGAGAGAGACGGGGAGAGAGCTTTATTACGAGGATTGGCTCGGGCAGTCATGGAGGCTGGGTAGCCCTAACGTCTGCTGTGCAAGCTGGAGACCCAGGACCCTGCAGCGTACGGTCCAGTCCGAGTCCCCACGCCTGAGACTCGGGGGCTGTTGGCATAATCCCAGCCCAAGGACAGAAGCCCGTATCCCAGGCCTTCCGCCGACGGACTGAGGACCACCCACATTGGGGAGGGCAAGCTGCTTTATTTTGTAAGTGGACTCCTAATTCCAGTGTCAAGCTATGTGGAAACGCCCTCACAGACGCGCTCAGAAACGTTTAGCCAAGTGCCTGGGCGCCCTGGGATCCAGTCCAGCTGCCACAGAAAGTGCAGCATGACAGCCCGTGTACGTGGCCTCTCGGCCCCTGTGACCGCTCCTGCCCCCCTGGCGGGTTGAAAACAACACCGCGTTGCAACACCGAGCTCGCTCTGCAGCTCTTCCCAACAGTAGCTCCTGTAACGTGTGTCATTACTCGGGTGTCTCAAGCTTCTTCCTGCTTTAGGAAAAACACAAACAAAAAAGATCTCTGCCTGTTGAACTTGGCCCGATCTAATCATTTGAACAGTCGTCCTCGGCTTCTCGGATGACCTCCTCCTCCTCCTCCTGCCCCTGCTGTCCCAGAGTGGGGGACACGTGTCCCAGGGTGGGGGAGAAGAAAGCATGAGGGAGGCTGTGGCCGTCCTGGTCCCCTCGGGCACTGGGAGCACCCGCAGCTGCTGGAGTGTAACGTCCTGGCGTCCCCGACCACCTCCGAGGTTCCGTCCTGGGGAAGAAGACAGCATTGGACACAAAACAGAATGGAAGCACACGGGGGAGCAGCCACAGCTGGACGACCCTACAAGGTTCTGGGCTATTCCACCTCCTTTAAAATAGAATGAAAAAACGAAACAAAACAACAAAAAAACCCAAACCGAAAACCTGAAGAGGAAGGCGCTGGGGATACAAACAGATGCGGGACGCGCCTGGTGTATTTTCAGATCTTCTCAGTATCTTTCCCACCGAAAATCTAACACAGAGTTGGCTAGCGTTTGTTTTAAGGAAACTCTCTTGAGGCAGAGGTCCTCCGTGCCTCTGTGCCCCGTCCCCCGTGCAGCGGACCGCACAGGTGAGAATCTCATTCGGTTCAGCACCGCTCTGTTCAAGCAACACGACTCACGCAGAGTGTTTACGTGTGTCCAGTCCGACGTCGGGAAGAACGGCGACGGGTCATGCAGCGGGATCATCGTTCTGCCTTCTTGGGCTCCCCACGGGAAAACCTGTGCGGCGGCCCCGGGGTCACTGTAGCCGCGGCCAGGAGCTTCCCTACGTGTTGAACGTACTCTGCAGCCGGCGTGGAAGTACATCTAACCGTCGCCGGTAGGAAAGGGAGCGGAGATGTGGACCGGTGCGGGGGATCCTCGCCCAAGGTCCTACCGCGCAGGGACTGGGCCGGAGCTCGCGCTTGGCTTTTCCTGCTTCCCGCCTGTGACCCTCCCCGAGGCCGTTGTCCCGGAGGACACCGTTCTGTTGACCCCGCGCTCTCACATCCAGGGAGAGTCCCTGCCCCCGTGTCCGCACCTCTGGGATCTGTTCTCTCTCCCGAGCCCTTTGTCAGAGCTACTCACCGCGTCTTGATTTCTTCGGCTTTTGCCGCTTCCATCCGTCTGTCCGCGCCGCGGCCCGCGCTCACCGTCCGGAGTGCGGGACCAGACCGCGCGGCTTCTCTGCGGAGCAGCGTCACGGTTCTCATTTCAAATCGAGGCCTATTTTTAAAACTACGTTTTGTTTTTCCTTCTGCAATGCTTAGAGATTCTTCCTCCTAAAATTCCTTCGAAAAATTTTAAGTCCATAGAAAACTCGGAAAAAGAGTACAACCCACACCTGTGTAGCTTTCACCCATTCGTTAACTGGGAAAGTCGTACTGGTCAGCGGGGAGCAGGTCCGCTCACCAGTGGTGGCGTTGGTTTCGCTGAGGAAGTTGCGACATCGCGACACCGGCCCCCACGGGTCCGCGTGTGTCTGTCTTGAGGACGCGGAAGCTGTCCTGGGTGACACCCTTGTCACACCAACACCGGGTAAGCGCCCATGAAACCACCTGCACTTACGGCTTCCTGCTGGGTCCTCCGCAGCCCGTTTCCTGTGAAAACGGCGCAGGTTGCTCTGGGATAGGCCGGTCTTAAACTAGAGCAACCCCCACTCTTTTTATTTTTTTTTTTTGCTTCTGAAAACATGCCCCTTCTTGACGAGGCCAGTTGTCCGTAGAACATTTGGGTTCCAGGCTGTGCTTCTTTCCTGATGGTCAGGCTGAGGCCGCGGGTTTCGGTGTGAGCACCTATGCCGGCGGGGCGGCCGTCGAGGGTGCTTTCCCTTCTCGAGGGCGGCTCCGTCCGGCCCGCCTGGGGGGTGGCCGTTGCACCACTGCACCGCGCAGGCTTCCCTTTGGCCGCATCTCCTCGCTGCGAGATTTGGCATTCCTCCGACGGATGTTACAAGCACAACACAATGGTGGACGCCCTAAGAGGACAGAGACACGGCCGGCTTGGCCATGAGACCGAGGTTCCTGGCCGGGGTCTCCTTCCCCGAGGCTGTGTTTGCCACCTCCCGCGGCGGGGGCAGCCCCGAGAAGATGATGGCAGGGGACGGCGGAAGCGAGGAGGGGACACGAGCACGCGGCAGGCACCTCCGTGATGCCTGCCGGGGCAGCGGTGGCGGGAGCAGTGGCATCTCCTTCCTGACTGCAGCCGCACGTCTGGCCACAGTGCGCAGAAGCCCGGCCCCGTTCTCAACTCTGGCCTTCATTCTCCCGCACGGCTTCTCTCTGGGACCCT
Source organism: Mustela lutreola (assembly GCF_030435805.1). Lineage (NCBI taxonomy): Eukaryota > Metazoa > Chordata > Mammalia > Carnivora > Mustelidae > Mustela > Mustela lutreola. The sequence goes on from NC_081301.1 coordinate 99,293,416, forward strand.
CAGGTTCTCCCTCCTTCCCACCGCCCGCGGCAGCCCTGGGCCGAGCCTCTTTCCCTCTTCCTCCTGGACTGCGGTCACCCCGACGGTCTTCGGCCGACCTCCCCCTGCTGCCCACGAGTCCACTCTCCTGCTTAAAAATCTGTGCCAGCTTCCTGTTTCTCTTTTCTTTCTTTTTAAGATTTTCTTCATTTATTTAAGAGCAAGAGTGACCAAGAGCAGGTGGAGAGGCAGGGGGAGAAGCAGACCCCCCCGCTGAGCACAGAGCCTGGCACAGGACTCGATCCCAGGACCCTGAGATCATGAGCGGAGCCCAAGGCAGCGGCTGAACTGACTGAGCCCCCCAGGCACCCCTCAGCCCTGTGTTTCTTAGAGAGAAAGTTCAGAAGCTTTTCCTGGGACACAGACTTACCCTCATCCATTTTTAAGTGCAAGAACTGTGTCCGCTGAAGTATAACAGAGGCACAGAAAATACGGGGTGATAACTGCACGGCAGGACTGTCCTCACAGAGGGACGCGCCAGGTCAGGATACCGAGTGTCGCCAGCATCCCTCTCCCCGCCGCATGGCTCCGTCTGCCTTTCCCCACCAAGCCGCCACTTTTCTGACTTCTGACACCAGGCAGGAGTTCTAACCCCTTTTTTAAAGTTTCTGTCAGTGGGATTGTGCAGCGTGGACTCTTTTAAGTCTGCGTCTCTTCTCGCCATGTCGTGTTTGTGAGCCTCGTGAGGTTGTCTGTGGCTCTGCAGACCGCCGTGTGTTGCACAACACTTCCGTGCGGGAGACGCGCAGGACTGTGACCTCTTTCACTGTTGATGGATGGATGCTTAGTTATTTCCCGTTTGGGGCCCAGAGTCATGCTGCTGCCGGCACTCAGACAGGCCTTTGTGTTGGGCTTGTGGCTGCAGACCTGCTGGGTCAGGACGTTTGCATACGTGCCCGTCCTTGGTAGATACTGACAAATAGGTTTGAATTTATCAGACCAACTTAGATTCCTACCAACGAGCTGTGAATGTTCACTTGCTCCATAGCTTTGCCAATACTTGGGATTTTCTGCCTTTTGATTCTAGGCGTTCTGGTGGGTGGTGGGGACTGGCTGTGGTGGGGACTGGCCGTGCTCTGATAACCAAGCGCGGCGGGCACTCCTCCATAGCTCGTTAGCCAGTTTGCTGTCCTCTAGGTGAAGTGCAGCCCTTTCTCGCCACAGGCACGCGTTGTTCGTAGAATCTGACCGGGACTCTCTTGCGGGCTGCGGGCGTGGTAGACATCTTCCACTCTACGGGCCGACCACTCACTCACCTCATCCTGTGTTCTGATGAGCACACGTCCCTAATTTCAACGTGGTCGCTTCCTGGGGAGCTCTTCTTCTAGAAGTTGGCCCGGCCCTGCCCCCTGGGCCTGGTGGCCTCAAGCAGCTTTATCTCACGGCAGAGAAGAGCGTCGTGAACACTGTCCCTTCATCGGGAGACACAGATCTTTCTCAGAAGCCACAGCTGGCTTCCCTCATCCATCCCTGACAAATCGGGCCGTGTTAACACCCTCCCTGCAAGGGAGTCTAGGAAGTGGACATCTCTCTTGCTCCTACCTCTCCACCAGACAGGGCACGGGACATAGCGGTCAGGGGACCGACCTGCGAGGTCTGCACTGGAAGTCCGGCGGGACTTCCTGCTGTTACCGCAAGTGGAAGGTGCGTCCCGGTCCCCTCCCCCGAGAGGTGCTGATGATCGTACCGTTGAGCTGTCACGTCCACTTCCACTGAAATCACGTCACGAAGCTGCGATATGATGACAGATGACTGATGAAAGTGAAACGGGTGTGAAATGCCTCCATGCGGAGTCCCACGTGTGTGTACGTCTGTGTCCACTTTCATGTGGAGAAAGGCACGCTACTGACCTGCTTTGCACTGGGCATCTGAGAACGATCGGCTCGGAGAAGTGGACGTCTTCGCATTTTCCTTCTATACTTCTGTGTTTCTTGTACAGCTTTATCGCCGGAAACTCACTGTACACGCATCTTCACTTGAGTCCCACTGGAGTCGGATCCTGCTGCCGGGAAAAGGGTGGCTTTGGCTCGCCGGTGCTGGTTTCGTGGTGTCTGCATTTCCGAAGCGACGGGACGGGGCTGGGAACTCACAAGTGGCGGTGTGCGTGGGGAGAACAAACCCAGTGGGACACTTTATAAGGCTTCGCTTTCTGAACACCCCAGCAGACGCTTGCTGCGCTGACCGTAGTCACTTACGGGCTGAATCTGTCCTCTCCAGACGCAGGCGTTGAGGCCCCATCCCCCGCCCCAGACCTCACCCCGGGGGCAGGGTCTCCGCAGAGCTAATGGAGTTGGAACAAGGTCATTCATGTGCTAATCCAGTGTGAAAGGGGAGAGGGATAGACACACACGCACACACGCGCACACACACACACGCACACACACACACACACGCACGACAGGACCACGTGGGGTGCAGGGAGAAGACGGCCGGCCCCAAGCCAGGAAGAAAGGCCTCAGGAGAAGGCTTGACCTCGAACTTCCTGCGTCCAGAGCGGAGAGAAGTGAGTCGTCGGACGCCCGGCTGTGGGGCTCTGCAGCGGGAGCCCGGCACCCTGGCCGCCCCATACGCGGAGGCGGGTCACCTTCATTCTCTCCGTCCCGGCTTGCCGAGGTCCCGCCAGCAGGACCGGAGCGTGAGGGGCTCGGCCAGAGGACAGGCCGCGCTCCGTGGCTCTCCTGGGACTTGCTCGTCCCGGCCGCCGGCGCTCGCGCTCGCTCGCTGGGGCCAGAACACTCAGGGTCTCCTCTCGCAGCAGGTTTCAGCTCTACGGAGTTTTGTGTCGGAGCCTCAGACCTCGGCCGCTCACAGCGGGACGCGCGTGTCCCTCCACCGGCCTCTCCGCACGCCCCGGCCCGGCCGATCCGCTCTCCCTGCTCCCGGCGCTCGTCTGCGCCCGAGTGTTCGTCTCAGCTTGACCTTTCGGAAGTTCTTCCGCAATTCTCTCCTCTTCCCGGGCAGGATAATTCAGGGAGGGGAGGTCCACGGGTCCTGCTGCCTCACAGACAGGGAAACCGAGGCACCAGGGGATCCGTGACGCGCCCCGCGTGCGGCGAGGGAGAGGCCGAGCCAGAGCGGGCCCGGCCGCGAGGTGCTCCGTTGGCCGCCGTCGTCCCGTCGGACGGAGCGTTTGCGGCTCTGGACACACCGGCGGCTGCGGGGTCGCGTCCCAGATACGCCCAGGACAGCCACGGCCGCTCGCTGAGGCCGTGTGTGTCGTTCCTCAGGCAGCCGAGGAGACAGCGACGGGGACGGGGCATCTGCTTCGAGGGAGCAGGCGATGCAGATGGGCCGATGGACGCCGACACACGCAGCACCTCGGCCGGCGGGACAGCCCGCGGCAGCCGCGTCCCGGAGGCCCTCCCGGTGCGGCCGAAGGGCTTGACCTTGAAGCAGCAGGTCAGACGGGGACAGGGACTTGCTGCAGAAGGAGCTCCACGTGTCGAGTCCAGAGTCGTGCGAGCTGCAGGACAGAGCCCGGGACGGTGGTTGGAGGGTGATGGCAGGTGGGGACGATCGCAGACGGGCTTCGCGCCTGCGAGGGAGCTGGGCCTTCGCTCCATACTCCAGACGTCCCCAGGCGTTTGCGTGTCTCTCGTCCGGTGGACAAGAATTAACGGAACGCTGACACACAATGATGGGTTTTTATTTTCCTGAGTAAAGAACCAGACTGCTGCCGCCTGCGGTTCAGCATCCGTTTATACAAGCAACGCCGTGAGGACACAGAGTTCTACTTTTCTACGACAAAAACCAAAAAGTTGGATGCACTTGTTTAGCTCTATGAAAAACTCACTCTCCTGGCCATTTCCCACACATTTCACCAACACAGCGTTTTGGGGTCCGGCCCTGTGGACCACACTTCTCACACGACTCACGACTCTCCTTACAACAGGCCAGTCCTGAGACACTTACGAAACGCAGCCTCCATGCCGAGAGAGTAGAGGTGTCGAAAAGAGTTCAGAACTGGAAAATATCAATAATGCTCTATTACCTACTAAAATCCAGGCTGGGGAAAAGAAACGCCTTCGCTGCCCGCCCCCGGGTGACGGCCTCGCTGTGCGGAATGCTGACCCGGACGCACGGTCCGTCTGCGGACACGGTCAGACACCCACTCGCACAAAGCGTCGGAGAGCCCGGAGGACGTACTGACGGTGCGGGAGGGCAGGGAGACGTGTTTCCCCGCACGTGCATCGGTGGCCCCCCTGGGCCTCTGTGCCCTCCTCCCTGCTCTCCGTTCCCTGCCCCTTCCCGGCCAAAGCGCCCACGTCCATGTCTCGCACTTTCTCTGCCCCGCACCCACCGCTTTCTCTCGGGGCCTGGGACCGGGGCTGCCACTGTGTTTAGGGGCCCCCTGGGACCCCAGCAGCAGACCAGAAGTTATTTTCTCAAAGAGAAAGTTCCCCGTCTCACGGCTGGTAGACTTCTAACCTTGTTACACTGAACCATCTGCTTCCTGCGGGGGTGGTCCACTCTGGGCGCCTCCTTCCTCGGCTCCCGTGCTGGGCCCCAGGCCGGCAGACCCACGGTGCTCTCTCTTCCATCCTCGGGGTTTCGTCCATGTGCATTTGCAGAACGGCTTTGCTGTGGACCCCCCAGAACCCTGGACTTGACTCAGGCGCTTTCCCCACGGTAACCTTTTCCTTCTCGAGGGGGAGGACTGACAAGGGGGGGGGCAGCGGGCGTGCAGGGGCTACTCTGCTTGCTCAGTGCGTCCGCTCAGCGACAGCCACGCCTTGGTGGCCCTCGCACGACGGCACGTCGGCGCGTGCTTGCTCTCCGGACTCCCTAAGCAGTGCTCCTTGTCACCGGACGCCACCTGCTCTCCCTTGCCTGCATTTCTACCGCTTAGTTCCGTTCGTCCTCCGCTTCCTTTTCCCCGCGGCCGCTCGGATCAGCATACGCCGGCTCCGTGGGAAACGCTGCCTAAGCCTTCCTAGCAGTCGTGCGCTACCTCACCATCCGGAGACATGCCCGTTCTCTACAGGGCAGAGTCGTGCATTTTCTCTTCCTCCTCCGGCCTCCCAGCCATCCCGGGTCCCCACCTCTCACGTCCTCCGCAAGTTTTTCCTATTTCAGTTTTCCTGGTGCCCGTAGCTTGGGGGCCCTGGGCAGGTCACGCCCAACAATTGTATCATTTCCTAAACAACCTCCACTCCCGGCCCCCCAATCACGGAAGCAAAACCCAAGAGGGTGCCGCCGGTGACTCGCACTTCCGAGGCATAATTCCTAGTTTCAAAAATAAGTTTCATACCTGCCAGTGGGTTGGCTTTTTGTAACGTAACATGATTTTTGAAAGTGGTTTGTAACGCGTAATTCCTGTGTGCCAAGACGTGACTCGGCTCCGGAAGCGGCTACACGTGGAGACGCGTGCGGACCCGAGCGTGGGAAAGCCGGCAGACATTAGCTGTTTTCTGTGGGAATAGCTGCCCCTTGCAGATAAGCAAAAATGGTTCTCCCTCGACTGCTACGCAGCAGAGAAGTCGGGATTTCTGCAGCAGCCCCCGTAACCTATGGAGAAAAGCCACTCACGAGCCCGACCGGTTCTCAGATTCCCGGTCTTGCGCCTGCCGCTCGGACATGCTGCCACTCATCTCGCGGGGCTCCTCCTGGGCATGGACCGAAGGGTCACACCGGGTACACTGGCCCCTCTCTGCCTGGTGGCGAGAGGCCCGGTGCTGGCTGCTGAGAGTCTCAGTCTTCCCCTTCCTAAAATGGGCGCAGGAACTAAAGAGATCCTGTTGCATGGGGCAGGGGACAGGGGACAGGCATGTGCTGCTCGGTGGGCCCCGCTGGGGATGTATATGCCTGCCTTCTCCGCCAGGCCATGCCCTACCTGTGGACCCTCCTCCTGGGCAGGTCAAGGGAAACGCAGCCGCTCCTGCGGCCAGGGCCCGGGGACCCCTGCCAGTCAGCGGGCTGCCCTCCCTCTGTGGCGCCCCACGGCTGCGGTGGGGCCTCTGGGCCTTCGCAGTTTCCTCCCCATCAAGCCCTACGCGAGCACCGTCCTGCTGGCAATGCTTGGGGACTGGGATATTCGGAGCCCTCTCATGCTTGTCTGTGGAGTACGGTTACGGATCGATTCGGCGTGCGGGCATCTGACAGGACTGTGCGCAGCTCTGTGAGTGGGAGGGAGAGGCAGCCGCATTTCCCCTGCACACAGTGACAGAAGTGCCAGTGTATCCGCATGGTATTTCTTTGGTTCCTGGTGAGTGTGGAATTGGTTTATGCCATTCTGTTATTCTTAAGGAGCAACATTCTTCACGTCATCCCAACGATATGTTAGATCCCTGAAATTATAAGCCAAAATGATGGAGGAAGAAGGGCCGCAGTTGTGTTTCAATCCAAATATTCACTTGAGGGTTCCTGTCAGCAGTTACTGTGGAAGGTGCCGGGGCCTCAGGCAGGCTGCTTTGCTTCTGCACTGCTCTGACAGAGGCCTGCTTCTTCCCTAAAATAACTCAGACCTACCTTTCTTTTTGAAATATGTATTTTGTAAGTTTATTTATTTACGTGCTCTCTACCCCCTTGTGGGGCTCGAACTCATGACCTGGAGACCAGGAGTCACGTGCTCCCCTGACTGAGCCCAAGATTCACCTTTCCTGCTCTCATCGGCCGGCTTTCACCCCCGCTCCAGCACCACACAGCACAGATGCTTCCCCGTTGCGGGGCCGTTTGTCCAGTCTCCTTAATATCTTCTATTTCAAAACCATAAAGGGGTGAGGCTTTATGACAAGTATGAAGGAGTAAGGCCGTGGGGTCTGACACGTCTGCTCGTTCCTTTGGAGCGCGCCCGCCTGGGCCTCGTAGCGCACCTGACCCTGGGCAGCGGGACAGGTGTCCTCAGGCTTGGACACAACCGCATCCCCCGCAGCGACTCCTACAAGCCGGAGGACACCAAAGCCCCGCCCCCCACGGACTTACTGTTTTGTTTTCCCAACTGTGAACTCGGATGACCTCTTTTTTCCCGTTCAACACAGGAATCTGACTTCACACTGTGTCCCTACTGTGCCCAGGCTGGGCTCGTTTTACCCATTCCAGGCTACCGAGCACTTTGGGATCCTGACCCGCATGCAATCTTTTCGGTCTCCTGGGCTTCAGAACGGTGGAAATGAGAGGGGTTTGCCTCTGGACCTCACCCAGTCACTGGTACAACATGAACAGGGAAGGCCAACCGCTGAGAAGAAGCCACATTTCTCTACGAGCCACGAAATTTCCAGAGAAATCCGGTCACCGTGACCAAGGGACAGAGTGGAGGGCACGTATGCGCATTATTAACATTGCCTTTAATTCAGAGGGCAGAAATATAAATAAAAATATCATTTCTTTATATTTTAAAAATACAAAGGACTGAGCTTTTGCTCAAACCTGTCTGCCAAAAAGACCGCAGCCCCGAAAATGGGATGTTCCCATCAGGCCCGTGCCGGAGGGGCAGGTGAGGTAGCGGCGGTGAGCAGAGCGAGGGTTAAGTCCCTCCGCACACACCCCTGAGCCTGAGCCCCTCCACCCTCTGCAGAACAGGTCAGTGTGGAGTGAGCTGGAGCCAGAGGACAGCAGCTTCGGAGGGGGCTGCACGGGACCAGCCTCCGCCCGCCCTGCCTGGAAGCCAGGCCCACCCTGCCACAGAAGACTTTCCGAGCCACCACGCCGGCTTCCACAGGCAGCTCCGGAGGCCGCGACCATCCGAGCGTCAGCGGGCGTACAGGGACACTCTGCTCTGGGCGTCCGCGTTACCGTGTCTACTGTGAGCGGCTGGTTACGTTCATCTCTGGCAAACCAGAAAAGAACAAGGATCATGCACACCCAGACCACGCGTGCCCGCATGGGATAGCTGGTGGGTTCTCTGAAATTCCAGAAACTAAATAAAAATGGGATTTCACTGGCTTAATTCCCTAGACTGTTAGAGTCAAGAACTGTTAAGATTTAGAATAACACAAAAGTGACCTCATCCTAGTCTTCAGACGCTCTTTCAAAAGAACCTGTAATTAATAAAGTGGGTCAGTGACTCAACTATTCACATGGACGTGTCAGACTCACAGAAGAGACGACCCAGAGAGGGGATGCTGGACCACTTGGATTTTTCTACTTAAAACAACAACAACAAAAAATACCCAAAACTGAAGCTGAGAGCAAAATGGATAAAGGGAGTGAGTTAATAAATCAGCCTCAAATGCAAGAAAAGTCATTGTGATTTGTTTGCCCTCTCTTCGGAATGTTTCTAAACTTCCTATCGCCCGGACCAAACTAGAAGAAAACCAAACCATGTGCTGAACTTACATTTCGGCTTCCTGAACGCAGGGGAGTAAACTTCCCTGAATGAGTAAAACACGGAATATCTTAATACCACTTTTGGAACTTAAATTGCTTTTTCTCTTCCGTAAAATCATGTGCAATGGAGCAGAGGTTCTGTGTCTGTCCCCAATCCTTTATTGAAACTGGCAACAGACACGCTTTATAGCAGTACAACAAAAATAATGTCCGATATATACAGTCTTTGCATGGGCTATGTGACTATACACAAGGCAGAGTGAGAACACGATCTAATCTCCATAATAATTTGTGCACAAAAAGACACCCAGCAGACAACGTGTGAACATTACAGTGGAATGACATCACAGGTCCAGTGGAAATTCAGCCTAATACAAAACGTACTCATCTATTGCAAAGGACGGCTTCGTAAACAGCCAGAGCTTCTCAGTAGTGATTCACCCAGAGTCCGAAGCAGAGATCTGGTGTGTGGCGATGAGTCTCTTGAGTGACACCACCTCTGCGGACAAGCTTGCCATGCCCCGCTTCAGAAACAAACCCTCTGGGTCAGACACTTTGTAGCCACTGTCTTGCATCTCCACAACTCCCGTTTTGAAGCTGTTCTGAGCTTTGCCGTTCAGTTCTTTCGGATGCCAGTGTTCCGATTTGAGAGACCAATCCTGAATGTTGGTCACCTGCACAGAGAAAGGGGGGAGAGCAGAGTGTACCATACTCGGGGCGGCGTGCTTCTCCAGTCCGAAATGTCTCTTGGGCGCCGCGTCGACAGGCGAGGGCGGTTTCGGCGTGGCGTCGAACTCGTGATCCAAGGCTTCCACTTTGATCTGCATGGCTTTGGCTTTAATGCGCAGCTTGTGCGGCAAGGCGGAGGAGTTCACTTCGGGCACCTTCACCACGGTGGCGTGGGCGCGCTGGAGCTCCACGGGAGAGTGGATGGGGCCCTTGGGCACCTGCTGCTCGTCCTCCCCGTCGGACGACTTCCCCACCGCGCCGTCGTCCGTCTCGGACGTCCTGGGGGAGCTGCTGGAGGACCGGGCGACCTGCAGCAGAGGGGGCGAGTGGGAGAAGCCGGGGAACGCGGCCCCCATGAGGCTCTGGTACACGGAGGCCCGGAAGGCGCCCCGCTCCTCGCCAGGCTCCCGCACGTAGGTCTCCAGCTCCACCGGCTCTTGCTTGATGGCCTGGAACTTGCCGTCGGGGCTCCCGCAGCCGCCCCGCGCGGCCCCGTCCAGCGAGGGCTCCAGCGAGGACGCGTCGGAGACGTCGGACAGGGAGGCCTGCGGGGAGTGCTTGATGACGGAGATGCAGCCGCTCACCACCGACGGCTCCTGCTCATCCACGAAGGGGCTGGCGCTGGACTTGGACGCGGGGTAGTCCTGGAAGTACACGGCGGTGGAGTGACTGAGTTTCTGGATCTCCTGGGCATAGGCTGCGGAGCTAATTAAACCAAACTTCAATTTGAGGGACAGCAGCTCAGCTTTTAAAGTCGCGTTCTCCTCTCCCAGGGCGATCAGTTTGTTCTCCAAGACCAGGTCATTGAGGCGGCGCTTCTCCCGAGACCTCTTGGCCGCTTCATTATTTTTCCGCCTCTTTTCCCAATACATGGCGTCCTTCTTCTCGTCGGGAATGAACTCCCGCTTCCTCCGGCAGGCCGAGGACTTGCTCTTGCCCACGCTGCCTTCGCTCAGAAGCAGCTCCTCGCCCGCCGTCAAGTCTTCCGAGACCTCGGTCAAGGCCGCGTTCAGCACCATCTTGTCCACGCCGTTGCCAGCGTCCAGGGACACCTGCTCCTTCTTGATGGTCTGCATTTTCCTCAGCTGCATCAGAATCACACAGACCCCCTTCCCCAGGATTCACAAGTGCTTTAAAAGCTGCGGTGCACAAGCCATCAACGTTCTCTCTCCGGCTCTGCTGTCGAACGAGTCTCGCCGGCGCGTCTTCCGAGCGGAGCAGGCGCCCTCCTCTCACGTCCCTGCAACACAGGAAAAGAACGTCACCCACCGGCCAACAGGTCCCGCCAGGCGCGCACGAGGCGCTGCGCTCCGCAGGGTCCGAACTCAACACAGCGCTTGCCCTCGAGGGGGCTGGGGACGGAGATGGGGCCCCGCGGCCTGGGCTGGAAGCGGCAGAGGACAGTCCCCAGCGAGACCTCCCAGCAGGGTGCCGCGTGGCCCATGACGGAGGGAGCAAGCACACGCGAGGCCGGGGAGAAACCCAGGAAGCCGTTTCAGGAGCGGAAACGTGTGTGCGCGGGGTGGGAGCAGGCGGGGACAAGACATCCCGGGAAGGAAAGCCCAGATCGCCTCTGGCTGGTTAAGTCTTAAACGGCAGCCGCGCGTCGTGGTGGTCCTGAGTAACGTCGGCGGACACCCCAGCAGCGCAGGGCGAACACGCTCACCCACCACGAGAACTTTCCCAGGTGCACGCGCGCCCGTACAGAAATTCTGCAACTACGCGGAATAAAGTACATTCCAGAGCAAAATCTGTGTCTGAACAAAAATGAGAACAAAAGCCACGAGACGGCGGAGTCGTGGTGGTTCTGCTCCGACTCCAGCGCGGAGGCACACCTGCCCGCCAGGCCCGGACCGCGCTGTCCCAGGACGCCCACAGCCCCCGCCCCGGCGCCTCCCCAGCGCCAGATCTTGGGGTGCGTCCCTGCTATGACGTCAGATCCGTTCCTTCTTTTTTCTGGCTCCTCCACACTGATTTATCAAATGTCCCCTTAAGGCTGAAGCACGCCAGCCAGGTGCCTGATTTGGTCCTGGAAACTCTGTCCCAGTAGATTTCATTGAGGCAACAGTTTGGGACTAGAATAAACAGTTACTCTTCAAAGGGACCTTTTTCCCCCTTTTTTTAAAGTACAGTGCATTCTTGAAACTTAAAATTATTTTAGACCCGGAGAATGTAATTTCTTTCCATTTTACTAATTAGTTTTAAACAAAATATTAAAAAAAAAAAAAAAACCCTCAAAAATAGAACCGTCAGCTAGCTTTCTTTTCCACTGATGAGATATTTATAATCTGAATTTGGGTTGACATGAGGTAATAAACCCATATTAGATTCCAGTAACAATCTTTTTATGGTGCTTTTGGGATCCCACTGTGTTTCTCGACGGCTTCTCGGCCCGATTTCCCAGTAGGTAATCCTCTCGTAAAGCAGACCACCGTTCACTCAGTGCTATCTGCATACGGCACTCTCTCCTGCCACATTAAAAAGATTTAATGTTTTTGTTTTACATCACTCTCCCTTTCTTGTGCATAGTTTTGTAATGACTAATGAAGTAAAGGTTAATTTTATCAGCTGGAAAAGCTTGCCAGCTTCTTGCGCCTTTTCCAGAAGGAACAGAAGAAATGATGTAATGATTTCAGGATCATAAAGACTAAGGTTTTAATGCCACATTTTTGTCCGTCAGGCTGAGCCAACGTGGAAGCAGTTGCGACTTAGCGAAACCCATGATTAATAATACCGAGGTTCTGTTTGTTTTTGACGATAGGACGGGAAGGCGAGGAGTCTTTACGGCAGGCAGAGGCGGCGTCAAAAGGAATCTCGTTATCACTCGGTACAACACTGTTCTGCACATTCCCACTCAGGCTTCGTCTTCCGACACCAACACCCGTCTTTCCTCGACACTATCAGTGGACTCCTGGCTGCGGCCCCCTGGGTACTACTGTTTTTCCAAGCATCATACAGCTCCTTGAACACTCATTCTGGATAGATTTTCCACCGGAGACGCACTCTTCTCCCCTGCATTTTAAAATGCATCCCCACCTTTTTTTTTTTTTTTTAAAAGTCACATTCCTTTTATGGCCGCCTTCCCCAGTGAGCTCCCCACTTACACGTTGGAAATGCCCCACCATCCTGCCTTAGTTACTCTTCCTAAACTTTTCCTTATTTCATCATCTCTTACCCATTTTCAGCATTTCAAATCCACCAGGGGGTGGAGACTTTCCAGCCTCCCGGCCCAGGGGCCTGGCAGAGTGGGGCAGGCGGCCCTCACCAGATTGCCCCGCTCCATCTACCAAAAGTACCCCTAGTCCTAGCATCTCCATGAGCCCTGTCTTCTCGCCGTCGGAGCACTGTGTGTCCACTCTGTCATCTCTAGAACTTCCTCGGGGCATTCAAAACCTACAGCAAGTCTCCTTTCTTTTTGATCTTCTTCCCACGTGAGTTTTACCACACGGACTAGGATCTGACGTCTGCCCTCACCTGCAAATATTGTCTCTCTGACTCACAGGCAAATCACCACCTACTATCTTAAGAGGATCTTCTGTAACATTTTTTATCAAATAATCTTGCAGCGTTGGAAAAAGTTTCTCATGCACGTGAGGCACCGCAGAGCAGGTGCAGATTTCGTACACCGCACCCTCCGCGGGTCTGCTCTGTGCCCCCAACCAGCCTGCAGTCCTTTCCAGGGGCGCGTCCTCGTAACACGCTGGACACAGGGCATCTGACATTGGTCTGGCAGACGCTCATTCGCCTTACCTGAGAGAATTCTGTAAATGAAACACTTTCTGATAGTTTTCTTGACCGAATATTATTACGTATTTTATGACATCACGTATTCTAAAAAAAGACGTCGTACTTGTTAACACACAGCTTCTCTCATTAACTGGTTCACCCAACACATGCGGCGTGCCGGCCACCAGGCACTGAGCCAGACGGGGGCACATAAAGAGGGAGGGAAAACCAAACTGGAGAGTCCAGGAGCTCCTCGTCTCTGGCAGGAGCCAAACGGGAAAACCCAGCGCTCGGGAAGGCACGCACTACGGGCGCCATCAGCGTGGCGTCGGGTCCCACCGCACATCCCTTCCAGCCCCGATGCTTGTTTCTTGGTCGTGGTGACAACAGCACAGCAATCCCAACGGGTGCCATGTACGGAACACGTGCTGCACAGCAGGTGCCGGGGGCCTGGCCTGTTCCATGTGCATCACCCCCACGATGACGCTTTTCAAAACAGAACCGGCTTGGAGACGTTGGTGGCTTGCCCCGCGGCCCCGCAGCTGGCGATGCAGCAGAGCGGACTCCAGCCCGGATCCCGGTCCAGCTCCGGCCAGTGGCGTCTCCAGGCTCGCGCAGGTGGGTCTGGCGCGCGCCCGATTCCTCTCCTGGACGCTCCGCACGGACACCGTCACTGCCGGCAGTACTGCACCACAAGATGCGGCCACGACTGCCTTAGGGCAACCCGGGTGCCACCCGGAGCTCTCCCCCGCGTCTCTGGCCGTGGTGTGAGATCCCGAGTACAGAGTCAGCCGCAGGAACAGGCTACGCGCTGGCCTCTGCCGAGCTGCGGTCTCCCCGCGATGCGGCGCGTTACAACAGGGGATGAGGGAAACTGCGGCGGCGGCGGCGGCGCCTATGATTTTTGGGTCAAAACCAAAATGTACGCAGGTTCAGCGTGGAGGGTCGGTGAGTGGCTGAAACACAGAGAGCCTGAGTGACTTTCCCAGGATCACACAGCGCTCATGGGCAGAGAAGCGCCTTAGAATGCAGTCGTGTCCCCTGACAGTGAACTCACAGGAAAGACCTCAGGGGGCTTATACGCGGCCTCTGATACATCGTTTGTACTCCGCCTTCATACTCCACTAGTGACTTTCTTCCAAACCCCAGCATTCTCCCTTTGGGTGGATTTAAGCCTCTGCATCACGCTTTCCGGCCACCACCCGCGCTGGGCTGCGGGCACCCCTTCGAGTTCCCTTCTTGAGTAACTGTCCCTTAGTGTCCTTTCTGGGACGCTGGCATGCTCGGGTGGTCAGCCTCATCAGCTCCATTAGGTGACAGGGCTGCGTCATCAGGACACGGATGAAAAGAGCAATCGAAGCACAGAAGACACCGCTTTCCAGCCGATGGGTCCTCCCGTCCCCAACATGGGCGCGCCGTCTCCAAGTGCTTTTTCACAGCACGTAACGTTCCCTGATTTCCACAGGTGGGAGCTGGGTTTTGTAAACGCTGAGTTGTGATGCGTATTCAAGTCAGAAGACCCCAATGTGATCTTTAATTAAGTCTAAAATTTGGTTTAAAAAAGTCTAAAAAAAGAATAGAAGTTCACAACATGAAGCCTCCACCTAATTCTTCCTCAAGGACGGACGGGGTCACTTCTGCTTCCGGAGACAGAGCTGTGCCTGTCCCGGCCCCCAGCGCCCCTCTCAGAAGAGCCAGGGGAAGTCTTCTTGCAAACAGCCTGTGTCACATATTTTGATTTGAAAATTCTGTCTACACAAAATGCGATGCTATCCGATGTGCTTCATGTTTTGGAAACATTTTCTAATAGAACTCTCGTCCCCCACCCTCCGGATGTGCCACTTACGCCCTTGGAGCACAGTGTAGATGCCGTTCAAGGAAACAAACCATTTCATCTCATGGTAAACTCTCGCGGCACTAAGCAGACAGCTGCTTGTCTTTGCGACAGGTGTCATTTCGGTGAAAAATAAATGAAGTTAATCAATTCACAGCTCTTTAAGCTATTAAAACGAGCAAAATGTCAACTGGGCTTCTTGCGGTAGGTGAACCACCGAGGACACGACTGTCTCAGTAAAACGCCTTACTCTGTTCATGGATCAGAACGACATCAGGACTGAAAAGCGGAGCCCAAACGGGGAAGAAACACGCATGTGCGGTCAAGGGGGCTGGGCGATGAGAAGCTCAGGGAGCACTGAAGTCGCAGGGGGATTTTCTAATCAGGCTGAAAAATTAAAGGCTTTTACTTTTTAAAGTAACCTCTATGCCCAACATGTGGCTGGAACTCATGACCCAAGATCAAGAGTCGCACCCTCTACCGACTGAGCCAGCAGATGCCCCAGAGATTTTTTAAATAAACAAAACTACGTTAAACCTCTCTAATTGCCAATGAAGTACCTTCCGTTCAAGAATATAATTGTGTCCCGTAACACCGACTTCAGCCCTAATGTTAGACTTCAGCCCTAATGTTAGAGAGGAAAGTGTACTGATCCAGATAGAAACACACATATACAGGGACCCTCCTGCTTTGCCAGAATCTGTCCTGTCATAGCAACAAACTAACCTACTTTTTCTCCTTGGGCGTATTTGTAAACAAATGTGTCAAAATCTGATCAAGTTTACGCTCCGCGAAAATACTTCAAGTTTCCTGCTCTCTCGACCTCAACAAAGGACCACTTAAAAATTAGATTCAATCTTAACAAAAAGGACAACATCGCATTCTGTGGTAGCTGGTACAACTTAAGGGACTGAAATATGAAACAGTAGCACTCGGCACTCTTCTGTAAGAGAGTGTCTGTGACCTACAGCGCATCGTGGAAATTTTCGGAAGACGGTGCGGAAGCGCACAGATGCTAACACACAGGAACGACGGGGCGGCTGGAGAACAACAGACCAAACACACCCTCCTGACGAGGGAGAGGAATGGGGAGCGGGGCCGGGGGGAGAAGGAAGAGGAATCATAACGCATTTTAAAAAGCCACACACAGTCCCTTCAAAGTGGGGACCCCTAGTTTCCTTGCTACTTCCAAAGATCGATGCATCTTTGACAATGAACCTGCAATCCTAAGGGACGCCAACAAGCCCCAAGTTACCCTGTTACAGGAAATGCTGCCATTGGCTCGCACCAGCAGAGCCTGTGCAGCCCGCGGACGGGTGACAGGAATGGGGTAGGTGCAGGGCGGGGAAAGTTCTGGAATGCTTGTCAGTTCCCTGAAGAGCCACTGCGGCGCTCCTCAGCTTGACACTCTGATCTCTTCTAATTTCACTTTCCTGCCCCCTTGAGCAGAGAATCACAAATGTCATTTACTTTATTACATGCCTTGTGAATAGGATGGATTTTTAAAAAAAATGTTTCCATGTTTACTTGAAGACTATTGAACTGCCAGTTGAGATCCTTGGAGAGTTAATTGATAAAAGACACCATATTCTGATAACTAAAGGCCTATAATACAAAGATCATTCTGACTCCAACGAAATTCAGTCCTCAAAGCACATATTATTATGAATGGCATCTAGAAAAATCCCTGCTAACTTTCTTATCATAAAAACAACCTTAAGCTCTCTAATTAAAACCATAAGAGAAGTGGTATTTTTTTTAAAGTTTTTTTTTTTTTTTTTTAAACTACAGGAAAGTTATTTGCAAAGAAATTTGAGAGGTAATTGGGGGCAATGGTAATACAGATTCATTTTGAAACCGAAAAACTCTTATGTAATGTCTGTGATCAAAGGTCAATGTCTTTCGACATTCTCAATGAGTCTGATCTGGATAAAAATCAACTCAAATACAACTTAGGAAAATAACAGGATATCAGACAATGTGTCAATGCTGTGAAATACTGGCACACCTCACAAAACCCAGAAATGCATATTAAAGGAGCTTCAATTGCATTGTTTCTGTCATATTTTGAATCGAATCCCAAGTGTGCTCTCATTCCCTCAATACAAATTAAAAATAAACAACTCCTCACAGCATCAGTGCCATCTGGATTACAATGGAAATAATGAAGTATGTGTGATTTCAGCGCGGGTAAAAATAAAGCCGAGGCAATATGACTGCACCTTTTCCATTCCATGCGGCAATCACATTCACTTCGCGGAGCTGACGACCGACCAAGGCAGGGTCAACTACAAATATCCACTCCATGGGTGAGTCAGGCAGTTGCTCAACACGGGAAAGCGCTCTAACAAAGGGTTTTTAATTTTCAGGTTGTTGCATCACACTGATGTTATAATTGGGCTGCGCAAAGATAAGCCTTTAACACAGAAAAGGAAACTGTTGCAAAGACTCCAGTGAGCTAGCATTCACACTCTGGGGAGGGAGGGGGAGTGTTACTAGCACAGCCCACCCCCCCTTTCCCATTCTCGGGCTGGTGGACTGGGCTGCTAACCCATGTCTCCGTGCCTCCAGTCCCTCACCTATAAAATGGGGATGGTGACAGAACCAGCCCAGTGCCAGGCACAAGCAGGCGAAGGGGCTGGGAAGTACTAGGTCTTCGTCTCGGCAGCATCAAGGCAAGGAGGCTGGCGAGCCAGGGCGTTTGAGCCTCTCGCGATTCTTAGGGAAGCCCTGCCCTGCGCCGCAGGTAGAAGACTCAACCAGATGAAATCTTGTGTATTAATCAAAAGGGCCAACCATCAGCAGTTTCACGGGGCACGGCCTTGGCTGTCAACCACGCAGCCCGCACACATTCCTTCCCAGAGGGCTCATCTGTGGGGTCTAAGCAGCCTGCGCTGGTCTGGGGCCACAGAAGCGTAGAGATGTGCATCATCAGGCCATGGAAAACCATCAGAGTGATCCAAGGAACTGGGCAAAGCCAGGGCTCTGTGGCACGCGTCTCGTCACTCCTGCCACAGCGACTGGCCTCTCTGTTCCTGCCAGCACTTCCCCTACATCAACCCGGTGATCTAGGAGGCCTGCAACACGGCCAAGAATTCACTTCCAACTGAAGTCACCATCGAACACAATGGCACACAGTTTTAAGAGAAGAAAAAAAAAGTAATCATTGTTACAACAAAAATGGATCCCAAGGAGGATCTTTAACTACAGGGTTTAACTCAAGCCTCAGTCCCTACTACTGTTACTGGACAGAGATGCAGGCAGCGAAAAATGAAGGTGAATATTTTTATTTAAGACAACGAACCAGTCTGTTTGCTGGTGGTTTGCTGAGCTCCTCACAACTGCCCAGCCGGATAGGTCTTACTCCCTCAGTTTACCGTGGACACCAGTGGAGATCACAGCGGCTCCCAAAATCACAGGCCCGGGCTGAGGGCGCAGCTCCTCTGGACCCGAGCTCTCAGCACTCCGCCAAGCTGGTCGCTGGCGCTGGACAGTGGCCTGGACTCCAGAGAGGAAGTGGATCAGGGGCACGGACTTAGGATGTGATCGCACAGAAACCAACGTTTCAGCAAAGCGGCCTGCCGGAGAACACCCGTGATGTCGCCCGAAGCCCCGGCACACCGCTGCCCGCGGTCTGCGCGGGGACGGACGGGCTGATGTCGGACAGCAGGACCGCGGCGTCTGCGTGGGCGGTGTGATTTTTGTTTTATTTTGAACTCGGGGGATTCAAGTTCTTTCTACTCTAGCCTTTGACCACACTAAGCGAAGGTTCAAAAAAGACCAAAAAACACATCAGCTCGACTGTGGCCACAGCCAAGCCCGGCGCTCCTTTCCGTCACCAGCGGGGCGGGAGCGCCCCCACCCCCGGGGCCCGCGGGCCGCTGACATTTGGAGGCGTCGTCGGTCTCCCTCACTCCGCGAATCGAGAAGCGCGCGGCTCCAAATACAATGACGGCTCCAGGAACAAAGGTGTCCGCGGCGCTCGGAGGCTCCCGGGGCAGAGGCAGGAGGCAGGCCGCTCCCGCCGCTCCAGCCGCTCCGGCCGCTCCGGCCGCCCTGTCCTTGCGCCTCGCCCCGGGCGCCGCTCGCTCCTCCCCAGCTCCCCTCCCAGCCCTCCGCCGCCGCGCTCCTCTCGCCGCCCTCGGCCCGGCGAACCCCCAGCGCGCCCGCGCGCCCCGGCCCAGGTCCCTCCGCGCCCCCAGCGCGGCGCCTCACCGGGGCCCGCCCCCGCCGGGTGGGCGGCGCAGCGGGGCCTGGGCGCCGGCAGGACCCCCTCGCCAGAACAAAGGAATGTGGGGAGGGGGGAGGACGCGCAGGCCGCCGTGCGGCTCCGGCCCAAGCGCCGCCCAGGGCGCTCCCGGGTCCCGACCCTGGGCCCCCACGCGCCGCCCCCACCTCCCGGCCCCCTGCCTCCTTCCCCCCAGGGCCCGCAGGCGGGAGGGGCGCGCCCCTGGAGGTCGCGATCGGAAGGTGGCGCTGCGCGTTCCGCGGCAGGCCCGGGGCTCCCTGCCCAAGCTCCAAAGTAGGTCGGGGTCTGACACCGGGGGGCCTGGAGCAATATTAGCTTGTTGGAAAGCAGCTGCGATTATTGGGGGTAATATAATTTGTTCTAGGGATGAATGTCTGTAACACGCGCCCCCCCCCCCCAAAACTCGAACCCTGTTCTGTAGTTATTTAAATGTTAAGTCAGGGGGGAAAAAACCTGACATATACACACCATCATATACATATATTCACACCTAATTACACTACCTAAGAGTGCCGGAGGAAATTTAAAATCTCGGTATATTATATGTCCATATATACTCACAGGAATAAAACTGGGGTATCTACACCAAAATGCAATCCACTAACCTATATCTGTTTCCCATAAATCATGTCTAGCCTGGAGAAAAAAAATACCCACGATGTAAAATAAATACTTGTGACCTCATTCCCTGTTGTTATTTACAAAAGCCAAGACCAGAAGATGACACTTGGCCATCCCCTGCTGTTCTCAGGGAACACAGCAGTTTCCTCAAGTGTCCTTCATAAAGAGAAACGGGAGTCCGCATCCAGCAAGTCACCCGGCTCTGCGAAATGCCTTCCTAAAAATACAATCTTATCAAAGGTCTCCGAAGGCGTGGAGTTAAAACTACGGCAAATGGCCTTGAACTTGAATCTGCACACAGCCCTGGAGAAAACACCAGAAATAGCGCCGCGAGGCCACAATTGTGAAAACGCGATAGGCTAAATTTAGAAGAACGCACATTTCATTTAGGGCTAAAGACACACATTCGGCAGCGGGAGCCAACTCAGTGCTTTACTCGGTTGTCTACTTTCCTGTTTAAAATATCCTTAAAAAAAAGAAAGAAAGAAAGAAAAGAAAGAAAGAAAGAAAGGAAAACTGTTACAGTGACATTTTAAAGGCTGGGACTGTCCTACTTTCTTTGTAGCAAGAATATAAAATCACGTAATGAGCTCCCGTTTCCTATGCTGACTGCCAGCAAAGTCGGCGGTTACATAAGGCCACATTTCCAGGAAACTATTATGTGATCTGTCTCGTGTCTGAAAAAGCAATGACAAGAAGGTGAGAAACGGCGGATGGGACGGAATGCGCGAAGATCAAGCAGCTGGGGAGGTGGACGCCACAACGGCTCGTCCCGGATTTAAACAGACTAGCTCGGGACACCTACGGGGCGAACCCCGGGAGTATCCAAGACCGGAACGCGGCGCGGGGGATTCTTCACGGCGCGTAGGAGCGCTGAGGGCACGTCTTTCTCCTGGGGTCGCAGCATAGCTGTCCACAACGTCCCCAGCGCCCGCATCCCGGCGCCCGTCCGTGCACACGCCCACCGCGGCCCGGAACCCCGGCCCGGGTCTGGCCGCGGACAGATTATGCAATCCGCGCAAGGACACATCCCACAACCTTCCCGGGCGCCGGCCGCGCGCGCTGACGACAGACAGGGTGGGAGACGTCGGAGCCGACACAGCCCCTGACACGGGCAGACGCGGGCGCGCATTCCCGGGATGCCGTCACGGTTCACGCTGCCGACGCGCCTGCTCCGCCGGCCGCCCCGGACGAGCCCCGGCCCTCGGCGCCCCGCGCCCCCGCCGCCCCCGCCGCCGGCCCCGCGGGACGGACGAGGAAGCAGGCAGCGCCGCGCTCCCCGCTCGAGGTGGCTCAGTCCCCGGCGCTCTCCTCCGCCGAACATCAATTTTCCCGAAATCCGGAGACATTATGCAACCGCGGCGGGGGGGCGCGGGCCGGCGCGAGGGCGCTGCAGCCGGGGCGGCCGCCTTAGGGTGGCGAGTCCCCGCCCCCCCCCGCGCCAGGGCAGCAAAAGTTTATGTAACGAACGCCCCGCGCACTCTCGCCGCCGCCGGCCAGCCCCGCGCGCAGCCCGGCCCGCGCCCCGCGCCCGCCGGCCGCGCGCCCCGGCAGCGGGCGGGGAGCGGGGCGCCGGGCCGGGCCGGCGGTGGGCGGAGCGCTTACCGTGTTCCTGCTCTCGGGCCGGCGAGCCCGGGCGGCGGGGAGAGCGCGCGGGCGGCCGGGAGCGGCGCGCGGGGCGCGGGCCGGGCCTCCGGGGCGGCGGGCGGCGGCGAGGGCGCGGCGCGGGAGGCGGGCGGCGCGCCGGGTCCGCGGGCGCCGTGGCCGCGCCGGGAGATGTGTGTTAGTAGGTCAGTTCCGAGCGCCGCGCTACGTCGCCGCCCGCCAGCCTCCCGGTGATGGGCGGCCGCGGCCCCAATCGCCGCGCCCGCACCCGCCCCCGGCCCGTCGCCAATGGCCGCGGCCGGCGGGGGCGGGCTCTCCGCGGCCCCGCCCCCGGCCCGCCCCCCGCGCCCCCCCCGGCCCGCTCCCCGCCCCCCCCGCCCCGCCCCCACCTCCCCGCTGCGCCGCCAGCCGCCCGCGTCCCTCCGCGACCGCGGCCAGCGCCGCCGCCCGAGCGCCGCGAGGATCCGCGCCCCGCGCTGGGCTTGCGCAGCGGCCGGCGCCGGCGTCCCCAGCGGAGGGACCGAGACGCCCCCCGCGGCCGCCGCCGTCCCGCTCTCCCGCCGCCGCCTTCGCCCTCCGGCGCCGCGGAGCCTCCGGGAGCCCCGGTGCGCGCTCGCTCGCGGGCGCTTTTTGTCTCCGAGCACGCAGCGGCGGGGCTACCTGTTGCCGACCCGCTGCCCGGCCGAGGCCCGCGGGCGGCGGCGACCCGGGCGTGGCACGGACCTCCGCGGCCCCTCCCCGCCCCCTCGCCGAGGACCGTCCGCCGCCTCCGGGTGGGCGCCGGGGAGGGGGCGCTGGCGAGCCGCGGGCGCTCGGGGCGGGGGCGTGGGGAGGGGGCCGGGCGGCCGGCTGGGGCCCCGCGGCGCTGCGTCGGCGGCGAGTACAATGCCCCGCGCGTCTCCCCGGGGAGCGCGACGGCCCCGAGCGGGAGACCGCGAGCGCGCAGACGCCGCCCCCTGCACGATTAGGGCGAAGATGACGGACGCGAAGTTGTTGCGTAACGGCACTGGGGAAGGAGGCTGGCCGAGGTCCGTCTGCGCCCGGCCGCGCCGAGAGGCGGCCGCCGCGGGTGCCCGGCCGCTGGCCCGCCGGCGCGCGGAGTGTCCCCGGCGACCTCGGAGCTGGCGCCTCCGTGGTGTAGTTTCTGCCCCGACCGGACGCGGCTGTCTTCTCCCCGGAATTCCCGGCTGCGTAAGACGCGTAAAGGAACCGGAGAAATGGCCCCTCGCAGCGCGTTCCCCGGGCAGCGCGCGCGGGAGGCCGTGGCGGCACGTGCGCACCGGGCGCGTTTGCGGACTGAAGCCGCAGACCCGCGGGTCGGCCTCTGCCGGGGGAGCCACGCTCCTCGCGGGGACGCACACGCTGGCCCGGGCGCGGCCGTGGCAGGTGCGGCAGGACCCCCTGCTCCGCCGGGACCGCGGGAGCCGGACGCAGTGCCTTCGGGGACGTTCCATTCTTTTCCCCATGACACATTTTTTTTTTAAAAGAAGAAAAATTTGAACCAAACCCCGAAGGAAAGAGGAGACTGAACCCCCGGCGACCACAGCCGTGCCCGTCATCAATAGAAAACCCTCCTGTGTCTCCGTCTCCCCCGTTCTCCTACTACACAGTAGTCACAAGCACCCAAGGAGTGATGCTTAACAATGTTGATCACTTATCACCTGATTTTTGGAAAGCTTCACACTTCGAAGTGTTCTTCAAGGACAATGCTGTGTTTCACAACACACACTTCTTCACAACCCGACTGGTAAAGTGTAGGTTTACCAACAAGGCCCTGACAATTTAGGCACGCGAAATAGGTTTCAATATCTTCCCCAAATCCACTGTCTGGGCCCTCACCAGTTCAAGAGGCATGTCCCTGGCTCTGAGTCTGCCCCTTCTATTAGATATTCATTCCACAGAGCTGACTCTGCTGATGAAAATAAGTCTTGGTTTTGGTTTATAATTTCCACTTCTCTCTCTCTCTTTTTTTTTTTTTTTTTACTATTATGTTTGCTTTTTCCAAACCCTCACAATGCCTATTATAGTTTGAAAACTTCCCTTAGATGAAATTAAAACAATATCCGTAAGTCAGTTACCTTTTCAGGGTTAGAAATGCAGCTAATTCCTAGAACCCCAGAGCAACAGAACTCTCTTACCCCACAGGTACATATTCTCCACATTGTTCTGCTTTTTGCATAATTTTATAAAATTCCAAAGGTGCTGTAAAATGAATAGTGAATAATGGTTTTATAGAAGGAAAAACTGAAGAAAAGTAGGTAACATGCTTGCAGTCACCCCAGACAATGATGGTGGGGGAGGTGGGGGGGAGTCTCTGAACTTGGAAACTGGTTCTATATGCTGGATTTTGAGACCCGATGTTCCCTTCATTACTGGGGGAGGGTTGGTTCTAGACTGTGCCTGTGTCATATCTGTGCATCAATTTTTGGTGCCATCCTACTCGGAAATCAGAGGCAGTGCAGGAGAGGTCTGTGATACCAACTCAGAAAGTAACTCTAGAGCTCCTCCTGGTGATTGGGAAACCACAGAGCATTACAATGAAGGATCTGTCCCCACTCCCCAAGATGTGGGGTGCCTGATGGCGTATCCTACAATGTTCCGCAACAGGCAAGTGCTTGCAGATGAACACAAGTCAGGGGAGCCTGCGTTGGAAAGAAATGACTCAGGGCAGGGAGGCTTCTAGGAAGACGTTAGCAGGGGCCTGACCGTGGAGCAGGGCTGTGACCAGGCCCCTGAGAGGAGGAGGAACAGGGTTCTTGTTGAAGAATGAAGTCACAGCTTCCTTGCTCTCAGCCCCTGTCAGTCCAGGGGCGGGAGGATGCCAGGGAGGAGGAGGAAGAAAGGGACTCTGATCGGGACGAGGGACAGAAGACGGTCGATCCCATTCAGCTACGTCTGATGACACGCCCAGCGTACTTTCTGGTTAACCAGATATAAGGAGAGCAGAACGATGGACTCCAAGGGTGGCCTCTCCTTCCCGAGCTGGGCAGTGACCTTAAAACTACAGAACATGGCAAGCTAGAAGATTCCCGAGAGGCCATCTGTCTCCAGAGGTCTTTCCTCGGGGCCTCGACAGGCAGAGGAAGATGCAATCTTGGATACGTAGCGAGAACTGGGGTTAACTGTGTTGGACCGTGGGAGAGCCGCACACCCTGCTTCATCCCTCGTGGGTCCTTGCAGCACAGGACAGAGTTCCGGGGGCCTCAGGCTCCAGCTTCTCAAAAGAGAGTAGACATCAACAAAATTTTTATTTGGTAAGCTATCCTGATTTTTCAGTGTTGGCAAGCAATTGGTTAAAAAAGAAAAGACCCCATGGCTTGGCGGGCTGGATGCTGGGCGGGCTATGCCACCTGATGGAGAATTCTACAGGATTGCCCAGGGTAGGAGCCATCGAGGGGAGGAAGGCAGGCTCCTAGCTGGTGGCCCCGCTTGGACAGCTCCACCTCACCTGTTCCAGACTGTGGCTTCTGGATTCTTTCTAGGAAACCGTCTGCAGTTAGAAACCCTTTGGCCACCGCTGGGGCCCCAGAGCCAGGCTCAGGGTGGCGAGCCCAGGACCCCGGTGTTCCCACCGCACTGGGCCGACAGAGGGTCTGACGCCCATCCTGTAAAGTTCCCAAACTCCAGGTGAAACAATTTCTAGGAACGCAGAAGCTATAGATTTGTTTTG
Source organism: Mustela lutreola (assembly GCF_030435805.1). Lineage (NCBI taxonomy): Eukaryota > Metazoa > Chordata > Mammalia > Carnivora > Mustelidae > Mustela > Mustela lutreola. The sequence goes on from NC_081301.1 coordinate 99,318,154, forward strand.
TTTATGAGGTTAGGCCTAAAGCCGAGAGCTAGTGATTGCCACAGCTGGTCCCCCACGGGAGGCTGCCCACACCCGTCAGTATGCGGTACATGCTGGCATTTTGCTTTGACCTCATGAGTCATCGACTGTTTAGGCAGAAACTTCCTGGAATGGGCATTTCTTTCTTTCCTGCTTGCTCTTTGTTTTGTGTATTTGATGCCATTTCCAGTCATCGGGCTTGATCCTGTCCTCCCCGAGCCGCTCTTTCCTCCTCCTGCCGTTGACCTTTTATTCTTCTTCTGTGTTTTCTTCTCCTGATTTATTCCATGTAGGCTTTTTTTTTTTTTTTTTTTTTAGCTTGCAAGGAGGAGTGGGGGGAATGGTGGGGAGTGGCCAGGAGGAGAGCAGAGGGGAAGGACGGACAGAGACCCGTAAGCAGGATGCACACGGGCACAGAGCCCATTGTGGGGCTCGGTCCCACGACCCTGAGATCATGACCTGAGCTGATCAAGAGTCCGACGTTTAGCCAACGAGCCAGGCGCCCCTTACTCGATCATTCTGTTTTTCCTTTGGCCTTTCCCCAGACGTCAGGCCCTCACTAGTCCCTGGATCGCCTCCTTTACCAAGCTTCCGCCTCCCGTGCTGGGCCCCTGCCTCTCCTGGCCACAACCCAGACAGCGTGAGGGTTTAGAATCCCCACCCTGTCGGCCCGTTCCCTGCCGCATGGTCCCATCCGAGGAGCTCCGCGGGCGTGCTCGGCCTTATTATTCAAAAACTAGTTGTTGTGGGAAATTGGGTAATAGAAGTTGGTCAAACAAAGTCCCCTAGAAGCACAGGCTTTAGAGTACGAGAAGCTGAAATGTTGCGTGTTAAATGGCTCTTGCTCAAGCTAAGAAAGAAATTAGATCTCTACACCGACGACATGATTTCCCCAGACAAAAGCAGCTGATGGCCTGAATGCATTTCAAAGCATCTGCAAAGACCCAGGAAAAGACCAGAAAGAGACGGTTTTGCAAAAGCGGACAGGATGTTGCAAGTCTAGCATTACAGACACCGAACCGGGTCTTCAAACTCGGCCGTGCGGACGGCTCACGCCAGCACGTGTCTGGTCCGTGTCTGTGCTCCTTCCAACTAAATGGCCGGTGTGAGTAAAGGTGTCAAAATAAAGGAAACTCCGAGGAACGGCAGGTGACGAGCAGGGGAAGACACCAGAAATGGTCCAGACTTGGGAAGCGGCTGATTGCATTTATTGCAAAATCCCTCAGTGATGGGGCAAGGCCTGTGGCAGCAGTTAGCCGGCGACGGGGACCTGGCAGGGTCACAAGAGTGTGAAATAAAAAATTGTGAAACATGTTCTAACACAAACATCTCACTGAAAATAAGAGGTAATCCATCCGCCCAGCAATGCAGCTCCCGCCACCGAGGCAAACCTTATCTAAACATTTCTGTGAAGTCAGGCCCCGGACGTCCGCTGGAAGGAGCCAGGGCTGCAACCCAGGAGGCGGGGTGCTCACGCATGTTTGACCCCAGACACACGCAGGGAATCATGTCACCTGTCTGATCCCCGTTTCTTCCTCGGATGGCTGATGGGCTTGACCAACTCCCAGCATCCCTTCTGGCCTTGCAGTGCGGGGTTCTCCAGGACACGCCCAGGCGGAGGGCGGCACATTCAGCATCTGCAAAGAAGCAGACCCTGGTTCACGCTGGCTCTGCCCCTGAGCTTCACTTTGCCTAATTGCAACTCACACCGTAGGAAGTTAACGGTGAAACTACATGGACGGGCTTGGACAGAAAGCCTCTTCTTAGGTGCGGTTTGTTTCCGCAAGAGATGCAGAGGAATGCTATCAGTTTGGTAAAGGCCCCGGAAGCCCGGAAACTGGGTGCTTGACCACATTTCTGGTCTTCTGAGAAGCTTCCAGCTTCAAAGACTCTGAGCAACGGAGCAGAAGTGCTTTAGACTTTTGTGCAGCTCCGAGGTGTGACGACCTTCCTGAGTAGGGCAAAGCAGCTGCCGAGGGCTGTCGTAGGGTCTGCTGTCCGAATGATGGCTGTGCAGGGCCTCGGGGGGCCGTCACCCAGCAAACGGGCGGAGAGCCTGGCGGGGAGGAGCAGACAGTGCTGGGTCCGCCCCTCGGCCTCACGGCCCACGAGCTGCCCATGAGAGGCCCACGAGCGGCCCACGAGCTGTGCGGACAGAGCAAGTTACCTCCCTGCCTTCTCTCTTGGTCTCCGCTTCCGGCGACTGTTGACGACCACAACGCCGATGTCACAAGTTGTTGAAGGTGAAAGTGAGCGAGGACCCCCCACCTGCTTCGGGAAGTACCCGACACGCGTTAGGTGTTGTTATTAACCCAACCCAGACTCGACCTGCGTCAGGGAAACCATATTCACCAGCAAAGCGGGTGTCCATGTGCATCGCTGTGTATGTGCACAAGTGTGTGTCTCCATTAAGTGGTGTGCACGATGAATGACACTGCAGAGTCGGTGCCTCATTCAGTGGGACTGACCAGTGAGGGCTCACTCACATCTGCGCGAGGGCCCCCAGACGTGCCCTGCACCATGAGTTCATTCCTTCCCCCCTCCCCTGACATGCGTTCACTGACCAGGGCCCAGGGACTAAGCTGTGCCTGTGCGATCGCGACGTGGAGCTGTCACACACGATGCCGGACCACGGGCCACCAGACACAGTCCCCACTGCAGGGAGACGGGAATTCTTCCGGAAAGAGGTGCAACTCGCCAGAACTGCTAAGACGGGTGGGCGTTCCCCAGGTGTGGCCACTGGTGGAGGGGACCTGACGGAAGCAAGTGAGGGTGGAGGTCAGGGACCTGGGGGGCCCAACGAGCTCCCGAGTCCGGGGTGTGCAGGGCTCTGCGGCCGGGGAACAGGTGGGAAGGCCGGCCGGGCCACACCAGCGAGACCTGACCGTGATCCAGGCAGGCAGGAGCACAGCCGGTCTGGCAGACGTGGTCTCCAAGAGCGACACCCTGTTTCAAACATGTTCCTATGCAAAATGTCACACACCAAGCATCAGCGTGGGAACCGGTTGAAGGCCTGGACCTTGCCGCCTGATGGCCCTGCGTTCCACCCTGTTCAACAGGCGACTTGCTCAGAGCCGTGTGCCAGAAGGAGCAAGCTGGGAGCGGCGGGCAGGATGAGCCTGCTGGGGGGGCTGCTGGGGTGCCGCTGGGGGGACTGGAAACGGGCCACTCGTACAGGCGAGAGGAGCTGAGGTAGCAACGCCTGGGTAGGTGGGGACGTGCGGGGTGACATGGTGGTCCCAGAGGACACAGGCCCCCCCATGCCGTTGGCAGCAGACAGGAAGGTGGCGGGAACAAGCAGTGGCCCAGTGAATACGGTCCCCTCCCAAGACAAGGTGGCAGCAAATGTCACACGCTCTGGGATTTTGAGCTGCATGGCTCTGCCCCACTCCCAAGCCCCCAGGTGTCCTGATGTTCCTGCTCTGCTCTTGGAGAAGACACTGTGTGACTCCTGAATGGTGGGCACCGGGGCCCCACACTCCCAGGGAGGGGACACTGAGATCTGCGCCTCCCCCGGGCTTGCTGAGCTCACCAAGACACGCGAGGAGGAAATCTTGATGTGCGAAGTTGGTTTACTTGCCCACGGCTGAAAATTCCTGACCGAGGCCTAAATGCGTAGGGCCGGAACGAAGCCAGATGCACCGAGGCTTCAGCAGGGGCTCTCCGTGGGCCGCACGTGCCCGTCCATTCCAGTCGCGGCTGTGGTCACGGGGTCCACCGGGGCTCTTGGACAGGACTGTGCACACCCACGGCGTTGCACTCTCGTGCCATCGCGCCGAGAGGTGAGGGGTGCCGGGACCAGGGCTCAGACCCCAGCTGTCCACACTGGAAGTGAACGGGGAGCTCCGTGCCTCGGGGCTGCTGTCCTCCTGCACGGTGTCCGCCCCGTGGGGACAGCCCGACTGGCCCGTGAGGCAGGAACAGGGGTTGATGGGCAAAACTCCCGCCGAGGCCCACGTGTCTTCGGCCCCCGGGCATTGACCCCTCGGCTCACGGCCGGCCGTCTGTTAGGTGATTCCTGATGCAGTACTCGTGCTGCCCCCCGCCCCCCGACCCTGCCACACAGGACCTCCTTCCTAACATACAAGAAGGAAACCTCTTCCTGATGAGAGCGACTGCTGCCCCGAGTCCCGGGGTGCACTCCCCTTGGACTGCCTGGCCTCAGCCGTCCGCCCCACCCCCACCCCCACCAGTGGCTGTCCCCCCTCGCACCCGACCCGCGGCCCAAGCGCTTTCCTGTGTGGGTGGCCTCATCTCCGCTTCCTCCCTGCACCACGTCAGCCCCAGCAGACTGGACAGACACCCCAGTGCCTCCATCACTGAGAAACTCAGACTGGCGCTGAAGGGGGGAGGCCTGTCCTTTCCCGAGGTTGCCCGTGGGGTGGGTCGCGCAGACCTCCGAGGGCAGGGGAGACGGTGCAGCGCAAGGAGGCCTCACAGGTTGAAGCGGGAGCTGGACAAGCCGCGCTCCAGCGGCCTGGTGCTCCCCTCACTGAGCAGGGCCCGTTTGCTTGGGGACCTGGGGTCAGCCTGGTAATACACACCTCCGAGCCGGTCGCCCCTCTCTGCCTGGCTTCCCTGCCCTCATCGCGCAGTTCTGGAACCGTCCCTCCCAAGAAAGCCTCAGCGCACCGGCTCTGACTCTGGCTCCAGTTTCTAGAAATCCCAGTCAGCTTTTTTCTTGCTTCCAGAGTCTGTGGAAGGTGTAAAATGCGGGGGCGCCTGGGGGGTTCAGTAGATGAAGCGCCTGCCTTCGGCTCAGGTCATGATCTCAGGGTCCTGGAACAGAGTCCCCCATCAGGCCCCCTGCCTCACCCTCTCCCTCTGCCTCTGTGCTCTCTCTCTCCCACAAATAAATAAAATAAAATCTTGGAAGAAAAGGGAGTTAACGTGTTCCTGAGAAGTATCCATTTTTATCATTAACTATCAGAAGAGTCTTCTTTTCCAGGACAAATGTGATCACTTAACAGCAACTCAGGAAAGCCTTCATATTTAAATAGGAAAACCAATGAGAACACCCCATATTTTTTAACGTCAAAACAGAGAAATGAGGAAGGGAAAGAAAAAGAATCATCATTATTACAGGGAAGATGTGACCCGCTGCATTCTTTTGCGTAAAGTAGGCAGGAAAACAAGGACTCAGCAGCGCAGCGGGACCAGGAGTCCGTGCTTACAACGGCGGCTTTCCTGCCTCCGGGAGCCCAGTGTCCTGGAGCGGCTCGGCTGCAAGCTCGCAATCGGCGCCGCAGCTGTGTGACCACGGCTCGTGGCCCAAACTCCTGGTCCTCCTGCTCCCTCAAGCGGGAACCAGGGGTGCGGGTCCCGCTGCCCTCGACCTTCTGGGCGGTCACCGTAGTTTGGCTCCCTCGACACCTAATCCCAGGCTTCTCCTTCCAGCCCCCTGGTCTTTGGGGGTTTTGCAAGTGTCATTCACTTCCAGAGACTTCCTTGGAGCCGGGGTGACTCTTTGACGCAGTTCCGGCCAGAGAGGCCGACGAAGTCCAGGTGTCTCCTGTTTCCCTCGGAGATCAAGGTCACGCTGGCGATGCGGCCCATGTGACGAGGAGGGAGGGGCCCGTGTCGGCCTCTGACCACGTCTCGCAGCTTCTCAGACGCGTGAGAAACAGCCCCGGGTTTGTTCAAGCTGTTGTTGGGGGCGTGGCGGGCCACCCACACGTTTTCATTTGAGTCTGAATAATATGTAGCATAAGACACAGTTCTCGTGCCTAAAGAACGCTTCGTGACCGTCCGCAGGCTCTTGCTGTTCTGTGCTAACAGACTCTATTTAAATGTATTTAAAATACGATTGGGAAAAGTGTGCGACTCATAATAAAAACGGGTAAACCATACCGCATCCCGCGAAACAGAGCGGGCTGATCTGGCGAAGAAAACCGCTCGACGCTGAACACGGGTGTAAAAAGAGACACATAAGTGGAAAGATTGAACACATTTCTGGTTTAAAAGAGTCAATATCGGGACGCCTGGGTGGCTCCGTCGCTTGAGCATCTGACCCTTGGTTTCGGCTCAGGTCACGATCGCATGGCTGTGGGATCGAGCCCGCGTCGGGCTCTGTGCTCAGTGCAGGGCCCGCTTCAGCGTCTCTCTCCCTCTCTCTCTCGCTCACTCTCTCTCAAGTAAATAAATAAAAATCTTTAAAAGAAAAAAAATGAGTCAATATTATAAGGAAGACAGTTACCCCCAAATTAACCAGTAAGGATAACCCTACGCGGTCAAAATTCCAATGAGCGATTTGAGGAACTTGGAAAGTCAATCCTCATTTTCAACTGGAAGAATAAATATTCCAAAATAACTGAACTGGCTTTGAAAAAATAAAATAAATGTTGTGAATTCATTAATTAAAACAATGCGGCATCACGGAAAGAAACTGACCAATGGAACGGAACTGAAATTCTAAAAATAGATTCTCCTAGAAACGTAAGACTGTGTATGATAAATGGTCATTTAAGCCAAAGAATGGATCCGTCGGGGATGAGCGCCAGAAGCAGAAGTTCTCCGGGTCCTGCAGACGTTGACAGCACCCACAGGAGTCCTGTGGGGCACCTTCTAGGCGCCCCCGCCCCCGGCATGACTCCGCACAAACAGAGCTGGTTCAAGGTGGAGCCTTCCTGGTTACTCAGACTCCGCCGCCAAAGCAGGCCAGAAGCCAGCCGCCGTCCAAGAAAACAAGAAGCGACACATCCAGGAATTCAGACCATGGTGTCCCAAGCTGTGCTCTGGGACCCAGAAGTCACAGTAAGATGCTGTCCCTGTCACCACTGCTTCTGATTCCCAGGAAGCTGCAGGATGGACATTGGGGTGTCAGGCAAGGAAGCTTCGCGTTTCCTGGGCTCCTTGCAGCGGCCACATTGAGGGGCGGGGAAGACGGCTCACAGCTGCCCTCTGGACGCTCTGGCGAGTGCGTCTAAATGATGGGAGGTGATTTGCTCCGGAACCTCGGCTTCGGGGAAGTCTAGAAAACATTTTCTCTCGCTTTCCGGTTTGGCAGGTGGAAGCCGGATTAGACGGAAGCTCAGAGAACTGACCCGAAGCACCCACTCCTGATGGAAAAGAGCATGATTTCAGGATCATTGGTCAGACCCTCACCTCCTTCCAAACATAAAAATACTCCCACGTGATTAAAGATCTCAGTGTTGAAATCATGCTCAAAACTACTCAAAAACATATGGGAGAACTATAATCTTGGGGTAGGGGATCGCATGGAACCCAGAGGTTATACAAGAAGAGATAAGCATCTTTAATTGAGTAAAAGTTAAGCGTCTTTGGTGTGATCGTGGATATGATAAACCAAGTTCAAAGACAAAAAGCTAAGGGTGCGCGGGTGGCACCGTCCGTTAGGCGTCTGACTCTCGGTTTCGGCTCAGGTCAGATCCCACGTCGGGCCCCTCACTCAGCCTGAGTCTGCTAGAATTCTCTCTCCCTCTCCCTCTGCCCCTTTGCGTGTGCTCTCTCTCTTAAAATAAAGTAAATAGATCTTTAAAACAAACAATCAAACAAAAAACCAAAGACAGAAAGTCAGGGGAAATATCTACAATTTATGTTCTAGATAAAGAGTTAACATTTTTAATATGTAAGAGTTCTTACAAATCCACAGGAAAAGATCAACAGCCAATCGTAAACTAGGCAAAGGACAGGAATAACTACTTTTTGGAAAAACGCAAATGCGGATGACTTTGAAGCCCATGGAAGCACGAGTAGCTTCATTAATACTGAATACACGAGATTACAATGCGAAGTTTTTACTTATCCAACCGGCAAGCACAATGGGTGATAATATCCACGGCCGGCGGGAGCGGTGTGGAAATCAAGGGCCAACGGATGCGAACTTCAGAAGTGAATCTGGCCGTGTGCGTCGGATGTTCAAGTGTCCTCACCCTTCAACCTGCATTACACTTCCCAGAATCTGTCCCTCGGACGTCGCCACGCCAGCGAGCAAGGACGCGTGCTGCCAGGGTTTTGACTGTAGAGTCATTGGTAGGAGGGAAACCTGGAAACGACTGTTCGTGCCCATCAAGGGGCCATTAGTTGAATAACTGATGATACAGCATGCAGTGGGATACCAAACAGCCATGAAAAAGAAGTAGCTCTAGTTCTATGGACTTCGAAAAATGGCCACAGTATGGTAAGTCGAGAGTAGGTGGGTAACATGATTCTACGTGCTCCTTTTTTTAAAAAAGGTTTTTATTTATTTTTCTGAGAGAGAGGGGGAGAAAGACAGAGAAAGAGAGAGAGAGGGAGCACGAGCAGGGGGAGGGGCAGAGGGAGAGAGAGATGCAGGCGCGCCGCCGAGCAGGGAGCCGGATGCGGGCCCCATCCCAGGACCCTGAGACCATGCCCCGGGCCGAAGGCAGAGGCTTCACCCACTGAGCCACTCAGGCAGTTCCACTTGTTTCTAAAGACAAAAATGTTATTATGCCCACAGCCACTCGGGAGGGGTGCACGCACAGTTGACCGCGGTGTCCCCCGCCCGGGCCGCAGGCGTAGCGGTCAGTGTGGGCTGAACCCCACTTCTCACCGTGCGAACTTCTTCCAGCTTCCACACCTCAGAAAGACGCGTATCTAAAAGCATGAAGGAGTGCTGTGAAGTGTGTAAACCTGGCGATTCACAAACATGTACCCCGGGGGCTAGTATTATATTATATGTTAACAAAAAAAATTAAAAAAAAAAAAAAACACCACGGAAATAAATAAATAAATAAATAAAAGCATGAAGATCCGTACAGGACAAAAGCCATTTGCCATAAGCAGCACGACACCGTGGTGACTAACCCCCCTTTAATGTCCGAAGTTGCTTAGAGCTCACGCCGTGCAGATGGAAATTAGGGCTCCCGCCTCCTGGGTCAGAGTCTAGGTGGGAGGGATTGCATGACTTCCGGAGGCCATTATGTCCGAGTTCTAAAACCAGAAGCAGAGAGTGTTCTGGCATTTTAAAGTTGCGTTACACCTTCCTCCAGAGAAACTTCTGCTTCTGGCTGGCGCGATCCGCTTTCCTGCCAAGGCCGTCGGGTCTGCGAGACCAGCGCCTTCCAGCAGCCTCGAGGTGGCCTGCGCAGAGCTGCTCTCCTGCTGGGCGCCGCATCCAGGACGTGCCGTCGGCCCCTTGCCTGCCCAGTGTGCGTTGTTTTGTTATGTTGTTTGCCCAAGCTCAGTCCCCTTATCTTGGCTTGCTGCTTGCCTGTGCGAGCTGTCGTAACTGGCCTGTTGCCGTAATTTCCTGCGTGCGATCATAGATGCTACATTGCTTAAAAATTTCCTTTGAAATGTTGCACGGGAGCCTTTGTTTTCAACCCCGCCTCGCTTGTAAATCTATCCTTTGGTTCTTTCTTGCAAAGAAGTCAATGTCTCTGAACCATTGTCAAGAAAGCACTATGCTTCGGTTAACAAAAAAATAATAATAATAATTTATTTTAAATTTGTCAGAAGAGCCCAGAGGATGTGACAGAGTGCGCAGCCGGGCCTCTGTGCCCCTTACCTGCTGCGTGGCTTTGGGCTGGTGGCTTCGCCTCTGAGTCGGCTGCTTCCTGTGTGAGGTCTACGCCAGCGCTTGTTACCCTGAACAGAACACTACTGTGCTAAGTTTTGCTCAATTACCTGGTCACTACAGCATCAGAGCTTCACTCCTTCAACAAACCTTATGTGATGATCAGGTTACGGGGAGCCTCCTAGCTGCTGGGGTGGGGGGTGTGCGGACGGTAGAGGACCCCAGGTAGAGCAGGGAGCCTCCACATCTGCCCCGTCTTCCCGCCTTCACGGTCTCCACTGCGGTCCCAGCCATCCTCCTGTCCACGGCTGAGAGACCTTGTCTCAGCCTGCCGGTTCTGCAAACGGACCAGGACACCCCCAGGCTGCCCCTGCTCTGCGGAGCTTCTCGGCCCCCATCACGCTCAGGGAGAAGCCGCCCTCTAGCTGCGATCCGTGAGTGTCTACACAGCCCGCTCCCTTCCATTTCTCCAGCTCGTATCACGCCCCTCTTCTTGCTCCCAAGGCGCCAGACACACGAATCCTCCTTCAACTTGTTGACTGTGTTACACTCCTTCCTGCCTCAGGGCCTTTGCCTATGCTCTTTCCTCTGCCTGGAACATTCTACCTAGTGTTTTGGATGGCGTCCTTCTCTTTCGCTGGCTCCAGCTTAAGTATCATCCCCAGGAGGAGACCGGCGTGAGTCCGCCCGGCACCGACTCCCGTATCTCTTTCTTGGGGGACGGGTAGTGCCCCAGATTTCCTCTGTGTTCCTCCCACCCCGCATGGGGTTGACACAGGGCAGCCACACCAGGCCCAGCAAGTAGGAGCTACGGAGTCTTTCTTTTCGTTTCCCCACAGAGGGATCTTTCAGGCATCCCCGTGATGGCGTGGACACAGTGACACGGTGACCACGTGGACAGAGCACTGAGGAATCGAAGCGACCTTGTACCCAGACTCTCTGTCACTCTCCACGTCGCCCCCAGCTTCCCATTACTGGTCCCGAGTCGGCTGACAACTGCGCAGGGAATCTGAGCCCTTGGCCCCAGTCTGTCACTGTGGGCAAACTGTGGGCAGCCACCCCCGCTCTGTAGGACCCGCTCCGCACCCCGTCTGGTCCGCGGGCGCGGCTCGTCCTGCAGCGGCTCCTCGCCCTTCCCGTGCCCTGCGGCGCTGACGCCCCAACCAGCCCGGTCCCCTCCTGCTGCTTCCCCGGAGTTGGAGTGAGAAGAGACCCCTCAGAGGACGTCTGTCACCAGACTTCAAACGGGGCCCAGCACGCGCTGCCCGCACTGCTCAGGAGAGGACGCGGCCTTTTCCTGCTTCCCTCAGACCTCCTGCCTCGCCAGCGCCCTGCCCAGGCCCAGGGAATGACCTCATGTGCCCTGGTCCCGCAGAGGAAAGCGAACTCCCCGCGCGGTCTGTGCTGGCTGCAGGGCTCCGCTGCGCCCATAACCTCCTTTCTGTCTCTCGTCACCACGGAAGAGGAGCCCTCTCCTGTCTCAGCCTGATAATGGTCCTCTCAGGAGGCTCTGCCTCAGTCTGTCCCCGTGGGGCCTCGCTCTGTAGCCGGGCCCCCCTCTTTCCAGCGCTGGACACGAACCACATCTCATCAGCGTCTGAACGTATGGTGACCGCCCCTCGGTTACTGGGGAGTGAGGGGGTTCCCTGGACTCAGGGAATTTTCAGCCACTAAAACCAGAATGGATTTTCACAAGGTTTGTCTCCGGGATCGAGAGCGACGGCTCCCTGCCCTGCCTGTGCCTTCATCTGCTTCCGTGGCTCGCCCGACCCACGCCGGCTTCTTAAGCAGGTGTTTGTAATCTGGGGGTTGCCCACCCCCCCCCCCGTCCCTTCAGTAGAAAAGCAATAGTCTGGTGACCCCAGGAGCACCTTCAGGCGTCTGCCTGCCCTGCGCTCCCCATTCTGCGGGGCTGGGGTGGGCCCGTGCCCTCCATCCCACGCACGTTGCCACTAGCCCGCCATCACCCTGGAAGTGCCATCTCGTTGGAAGTGTTCTGGGCAGGGTCAGCGGTTCTCGTCCGGGCACACGCCCATCATCATCCCGCCTGGACGTCCGGTCAGCGATGCTCAGCAGAGGCGAGCCCCGGCCGCCGCGCCCTCTTACCGTCTCGGGCCGCATCGAGCTCTGCAGCTCGCTCGCAGGCTCCGTCCTTCTGACACGGTGTTGCTCGGCCCTCTTCTCATTTTACACACTCACCGCGGGAGCCCACCCTCTGGGCCGGCTGGACGTATCCTCTCCATGCTGGCAAACACAGGTGTGTCTGCATCACATCCCTCCCGGGGACAGGACCGGCATGTCCCATGGACGCACCCGTTGGGGTGTCTCCAGGGCAACGCCCGCTCAGCTCGTCCGATCTCCTCGTCCTCCCGGTATCCGTCTCAGGTAGTGGGACCGGGACCCACCCGTCGCACAAGCCACTGGGCATCTAACTGTCACTCTCGATTCTTCCCTCGCCACCTACTAGGGCAGTGAGGATTCTTGCTTGCAGCCGGGAAACCAATTCTGATTCAGCTAAGTCCGGAGGATTTTACTGGAAGGTCCTCGGTAGCTCACAGATGCTCCAGCCAGACTGCCCAGCCAACAGTCCATCTTAGCCGAGCCAGCACCGACGCCTGGTCACCGAAGGAACCGACGCTGCCTCTGGGCGCAGACACACTACTGTGCCCACGACGAATGACGCCCACCCGGGACCTGGGACAGCTGCTAAAATCCCAGCAGATGCCACCATCACCAACGTCCCGGGACAGAGCGCGTGTAATCCCAGCTTATCTTCATGACTGGTTGACGACCAAGAGAGAAAGACAGGCTCGGGGGGGGTGGGGAGAGGGGGCGTTTGAGAGACGAATATAGTGGCTTCATGCGGGGTCGCTGGGGAGTGAGGGTCCGGCATGTTTTGCTTCAGGAGTGGGCAGAGTGGGCTTGTGCGTCACAGGACGGTCGGTTCCTCAAGCATAGGACTGAGGTTCTGACGTCCAGTGGCCACCAAGAATGGACAGCACCCACAGCCCCTCCCACTGACTGCTCAGCGTAAGCTCTTCACACACCGACACTTCCTTGCTGTTTTAGATTTTGCTTATTTATTTGCAAGAGAGAGAGAGACAGTGCGTGCACACAAGTAGGGGGCAGAGGGAGAAGGAGAGTGAGAAGCAGACTTCGCACCGAGCGGGGAGCCTGACTCGGGGCTCGATCCCTGGACCCTGAGATCCTGACCTGAGCCGAATGGAGCCCCCAGGAGCTCCACACACACGTACACTTTTTAACGCTTAACATAATGCAACTCTCCCTCCTACAACAAAGCCCCTCTGCTACCTGCCCAGACCTTATCTTATCCAGACCCCGGATCTTGCTATGGCCATTTCTGCCTTATCTCTACGATGATCACCTCTCCATACTTTCTCACGTAGGGACTATATGTCAGTCACATCTCAATAAAACTCAAAGAAAAAGAATTCTTCTTAATGGTGTAGGAGAAATTCACATGCAGTAAAATTTACCCATTTAAAGTCTACAGTTCAGTGGTCTTTGGTACGTTACATTATGAATGTTCGTAATTTGGGATAAAATACGTAACATAAAACTTGATCTTTAAACCATTTTAAACGTACAGTTCAGTAGCAGTAATTACATTCATAACGGGTGAGCCAGTCTCATCATTCCAAAGAGAATCTCTGTAATCATAAGCAATAATGTTCTCTTCCCCACCCCGTAGCCCCAGGGAACCTCTGATCTACTTTCTGTCTCTATGATTGTCCCTGTCCTGAGATTTTGTATGCGTAGAATCATACAATATTTGTCCTTGAGTCTCGCTCACTTTTGTGTCTCGCTTAGCATAAGGTCTCCATGGTGTAGCCCGTACCGGATCTTCATTCATTCACGGCTGAATGATGTCCCTTGCGTGCGTAGCTCCCATGTGTTATGCATCTGTCTGTTGGCGGACACTGTCCCACCTTCGTGTCATCCTGAACACGGGCCTGCACGTGTTTGTTGGGACGCCCGCTCTCCACTCCCTTGGGTATGTATCTAGGAGTGCAATGGCTGGTTCACATGGTAATCCAATGTTTAGCTTTCAACCCTAGCAAAAATATAAGAAGCCTGCAGGTTGTTTTCCGTAGAGGCTGTGCCATTTTATATTCCCCCCAGGAATGTGCAAAGTTTCAATTTCTCCATGTTCTTGCCAACTCGTGTTATTTTCCATTATTTTATTGTAGCCATCCTATTAGGCGTGAGGTCATATCTCAGTGTGGTTTTGATTAACATTTCCCTGATGATTAGTAATATTCAGCATCTTTTCATGTTTAGATGCATGTGTACATCTTCTTTGAAGAATTTTTATTCAAGTCCTTTGGCCATTTAAAAAATTGAGTTATTTGTCTTACTGTTGTTGAGTTGGAAGAGTTCTTTATATTTTGTGAATAATGTACCCTTATCAGATATACAGTTTTCAAACAATTTTCTCCCTCATGTGGGCTGCTTTTTAACTCTATTGATAGTGTCCTTTAATGCACAAATATTTTTACATGTGATGAAGGGCAAGTTGTCAGTTTTTTCATAGTTGTTACTTGTGCTTCTAGTGTTCTATCTAAGAAATCATTGGCAAATCTAGATCTTGAAGATTTACTCCTAAGCTTTCTCTTAAGAGTTTTATGATTTTAGCCATTATCTTTAGAACATTGATCCATTTTGAGTTAATTTTTAATTTTGTATATGGTGTGAATTAGGTGGTCTAACTTCTTTCTTTTGTGCCACAAGTTGAAAACTATTTTTCCCATTAAATGCACTTGTTCCTCTTGCAAAACCTGTCCACCAGAGATGCATGAGTTTATTTCTGAACCGTCAATTCTATCCTACTGGTCTCATGTCTATTCTCACGAACACCACACTGTTATAATTCTAGTTTTTGTATAAAGTTCTAAACCCAGGAAATGTAAGTGCTCTAACTCCATTCTTCTGTTTTCAAAATTGCTTTGGCTATTCAAGGTCCCTTATAATTCCATAGGAATTTGAATTTTGGATCCTTTATTTTGGCAAAAAAGGGCCATTGGAATTTTGATAGCAATTGTATTGAATCTGTAGATCTCTTTGGTTAGTATTAACATCTTTACACTACCAAGTGTTTCCATCCATGAGCATGGAATGACTTTCCATTTACATAGGTCTTAATTTCTTTCAGCACTGTTCTATAATTCTTAGTGTTCAAGTATCTCACATCCTACGTTATATTTATTTTCAGGTATTTTATTTTATTTTATTTTTTTCAGTTGCTATTGTTCCTTAATTTCTTTTCAACATCCTCTTCTGATTATATGTAATGGGTGTATAAAACTACAACCGATTTTTGTGTTTTGATCTTGGTTCCTGCAATTTTGTTGAATTCGTTTATTACTCCAGTAGCTTTTTTTGTGGATTCTTTGGGATTTTCTGTATGTGGAATAATGCCATCTGTAAATAGAGATATTTCACCTCCTCTTTTCCAATTTGGATGCCTTTTAATTCTTTTTCTTGTCTAATTGCTCTGGGCAGTATGATTTTAAGTAACAGTGGTGAATGTAGGCATCCTTGCCTTGGTCCTGATCTTAGGGGGCAGTTTTGTCTTTCACCATTAGGTATGATGTTAGCTGTGGGTTTTTCAAAAGTGCCCGTTAGCATATTGATGAAATTCTCCTCTATTCCTCATTTTCTGAGTGCGTATTTTTCAAATCATGGAAGTATGTTGGATATTGTCATATGCCTTTTCTGAATTGACTGAGATGATCATATGTGATCATATGGATTTTTTCTTTCATTGCATTTATGTGATATATTACGTTTATTGATTTTCTTATGTTTTACCACCCTTGCATTCCTAGTACAAATTCCACTGGTCACAGAATATAATCCTTTCAATGTGCTGTTGGATTAAGTTTGCTAATGTTTTGTTAAGGATTTCGCATTTCTATTCATAAGGGATATTGGTCTGTCTTTATCTGGCTTTGGAATCAGGGTAATGCTGGCCTCACAGAATGAGTTAAGAAGCGTTCTCTCATCTTTAATAGAAAAGGTTGAGAAATATCAGTATTAATTCTTCTTTAGATATGAGTGAAATTTACCAATGACGCCATCTTGTCTGAGACTTTTCTTTGATTCAGTCTCTGTTGAGATTTCTATTTCCTTCCACTTTTTTTTTTTTTTTAAGATTTTACTTATTTATTTATTTAAGAGAGAGAGCAAGCAAGGGAAAGAGCAGAGAGTGAGAGACAGGTAAACTCCGTGCTGAAGGTGGAGTCTGATGGAGGCTGAATCCCAAGACCCTCTATCAAGACCTGAGCTGAAATCAAGAGTCACATGCTTCACCAGCTGAGCCACCCAGTTGACCCCAGATTTTCTATTTCCTTTTAAGTCAGTTTAAGTAATTTGTGTTTCTGGGTATTTGCCCATTATATCTAGAGTATCCAATTTGTTGCTCTACAATTGCTCATAGAATTTTTATGATCCTTTTAATTTGTTTTCTATGGTCAGTAGTGATGTCCCCACTTTCATTTCTGATTTTAATTATTTTCATCTTCTCTCTTTTTTCCTTTGTCAGTCTAGCTAAATTTGTCAGTTTTGGTGGTCTTTTCAAGGAACCAACATTTGGGTTCATTGATTTTCTGTATTATTTTTGTATTTTATTTTCTATTTATCTGTGCTATAACGTCATTATGTCTTTCCTTCTGTTACATTTGAATTTAAATCACTCTTTTCTACCCCACCCCCCATTTCCACAAGGTGTAAATTAGGCTATTGTTTTGCGATCTTTCTCATTTTTTTAAGATTTTATTCCCAAGTAATCTCCATACCCAGCATGTGGCTTGAACTCACAACCCTGAGATCAAGAGTTGCACGCTCTACCAGTTGAGCCAGCCCGGTGCCCAAATCTTTCTTATTCTTAAAATTTTTTGACAGCTATAAATTTCCCTCTGAGCTTTGTATTTGATGCATCCCATAAGTTTGGGTATGTTGTATTTTCATTTCATTTGCCTCTAATTATCTAATTTCCTTTGAGCCATTGGTTGTAATTAGAGTGTGTTGTTTAATTTCCACATGTTTGTGAATTTTCCAATTTTGCTTCTCATTGATTTCTAACTTCACTTCATTGTTAAAGATGATTTATATGATTTCAACATTTTAAGTTTATTGACACTTGTTAATGCCATATAGTCTATCCTGGAGAATATTCCATGTGCATTGAGAAGAACATGTATCCTTTTTTTTTTTTTTTTTGCTGTTGTGTGCAGTATTCTGTGTGCACACTAGTTTATAGAAGTTGGATCTCGCTGGTGTATTGTGTTGTTCAAGTCTCTGTATCCTTATTGATCTTTTGTCTGATATTCTATCTATTACCAAAAATAGAATATGGAAGTCTCCAAATATTATCGTAGAACTGTCTATCCTTTCAATTCGGTGAATACCAAAGATCTCTCAAATCCATCCTCGCCGCCAGACTTTTTCCTTTTCCACTGTAATGGCATCTAACTGGCCTCAGCCTTATCTTGATTAAATCTGTTCTCCTAAAGCAGCCAAAGTGGTCTTTCTTTCTTTCTTCCTTTCTCTCCTTCGTCCTTCATTGTCTTTTCTTTTCCTTTCTTTTCTTGTATCTTCTTTTCTATTTGTTTATTTGAGATAGAAGGAGAGGGAGAGGCTGGGCGAGGGACGGAGGGAGAGGGTCTCTCGCGGATCCCCACTGAGTGTGGAGCCCAGTTCTGGTCTCCATCTCACAGCCCTGAGATCAGGACCTGAGCCGAAATTAAAAGAGTTGGAGGCTCAACCCACGGAGCCATCTGGACACCCCAAAGTGGTCTTTCTGAAATCAAAACTCATCCCAACATTTTCCACACTACAACCATTCTCCCTAGCTTTCCATGGTACTCAAGAAAAAAGTCAAATTCTTTAGTATCATTTCAAAACCCAACATGTGTCCTTGAGTCCTGTCTCTAGTTTTGTCTTCTTACCACCGGCCTTCTTAATTCCAGCTCCAGATATATTGAATGTTTCCTGTTTTTAATTGCACGAATTCTTCTCTAACCTCTGACCTTGGCTTTAATTTTTTTAATGCTGCCTGGAGTTGCCTTTCATCCTGTACCTCGACCTCCTCAAATAGAGAATTCCTGCTGACCGCTTAGGTGGCCAATAAGCTCTCAAATCCTCCCAGAAACCCACCCTGAGTTTCTTACGCAACACGAGGCACACTTTCCTTTTGTTTTTTTTTTTAAATTCTGCCCTTTCATGTGCTTTGACACTTACTCATGGCGCTTAATATTTCATCATGAGAATTACTCTTTCTTTGGCTTGTTGGTCTACACCACTGGAGCCTTTAGCCTTGTGCCTGGCACACAACAGCTCTGTTGGAAGAGCCAAGCCACAACTGGCCATGGATATCCTCACATGTTCTTATTGGTTATCTAGGCCTTGGCCACTCTTTATCGGGGCCACTTACAGTGCGTAATCCCAAGGGACGAGGCAGCATGTCCTCCCAGATGAGGGGCAGGTTTCCTTCCACGTCCTGCAATGGTGGTAACTCTCCTAAGCTCTGTGCCTTCCTGTTTTGTAACATAACTCACTGCACATACAGGCATCCATTTTGGACCCATTGTGTTGTCCCTGTGGGACTGGGGGTGGGTGACAGAGGAAACCCATGCACGCCTGCTGTTTTTGCCATCCACAATCAAAGTCTTTTTTCTCTGACCCAGGAATCTCATTTCTTCTGTTAATATCTTAAAAAAGAAAACAAAAGCCAACAGGATAACTTGTTAGCTTGCAAGTAGAATAAAATCCTGGACTCTTCACTGTCCTTCACAGAATCAGGATATGGTCATTATCTCCAGGGAGAAGAACCAGAATTGACACCTCTATTATTTTGCAAGGGCTGCCAACAAGCATTGTAGACTGGGTGGTTATACAACAGAAATGTATACTCCTGCAGTTCAGAAGGCTAGATATCTGAGATCAAGGTACTGGAAGGTTTGGTTTCTTCTGAAGCTTTGAGGGAAGATTATGTTCCTTGGCTTGCTGAGGGCCATCTTCTCCCTGTGTCTTCACCTCACCCTCCCACCGGACATGTCTGTGTCCAAATTTCTTCTCACAGTCATATTGGAATAAGGTCCACCTAAAATCCTCGTTATAACTTAATTACCTCTGTAAAGACACTGTCTCCAAATACGGTCACATTCTGAGGTACTGGGGGTTAGGACACTGACATATGAGTTTGGGAGGACCACAGCTCTGCCCATAACCTTCTGCACCATAAAGAAAAGCGGAATATAAGCATTCATTAGGTTCTATAGAATCAACTCCTCCTTTTTTTATTATATGTAATGAATTATCAATAAAAAATAATAAAAAACCGAAACTTAAAAATGTCAAAGTTATTTTGGAAAGATATGAAATTGATTTTTCCCTAGGGATTTTAAAAATTGTTCTTAAATCCTTGGAACTTGGCACTTTCCTCAAGTGGTTACACTAATAGGTCTTTTTGACCACCTGAAACTATGTTTCAGAGCAGAGATATTTCTGGCATTGCACTAAAGCAATCATTTATTACACATATTAATTTAAAATTTTCTCTGAAATTAAAACAGAGGAACAAGGAGCATCTTTCATTGGTAGATATTATTTAACTAAGAGAAACGATAGAACTAAAACATTACAATTAGTCACAACATGATGGCAGTCTATATTGACTTGGGATTTATGCTTTTAGCTTATAATATCACATTTCTTATTTTGTTTATTATGTGAAATTCAACATTAGCTTTTGATGTGGAAAGAGATTTCAAGTGAATGAGCCTTGAGGAATACAATTAAAGAATAAAACAGCTAAAATAAGTCATAATTTATGTTCCCTCAATACAAACAAACCAGACAGTTGGAATAGAGAAAATCTGTCTATTCCATGGAAATCATCTTTCAGAAAGGCTTTTAATCTCAAACATTTACTTTTTCATTTTTCTGTTTACTAAAAATTGGGTTTTGTCTCTGAAGAACTACTACAGTAGAACCACAGTCTTAATTATGTGTAAGATCATACATTTTCTTATAGATTTGGCCATAACTGAATTACCTCAAAAACTGATCATCAAATTTTACTTTTAAAAGTTTTCTTGAGAAGAGGAGGCTGGGTGGCTCAGCCTTCTTTCGTCAGTGTAATTATGTTGCCCTCTCTCCGCGCTGTTGTGTATGTCCATAGTGTGTTCCTTTTTACTGCTGAGTAGTATCCCATGGCATGGATGTACCGCAGTGTGTGAAATATTCACCGTCCGATGGACGTGTGGGTGTTTCCTGGTCTGGGTTATCACCCACAGGCTGTGCATTTCTATGTTGGCTTTTGTGTGGACGGGAAGATTTCGGTGAGGGTGATGGGGAAGGTAGAGAGATTGGGGTTTTACATGTTCCTTTGATCACTAACCATTTTAGAAAGAGAATTCTGAGCCAGGGGCACCCTCAATGGAGTCTGAGG
Source organism: Mustela lutreola (assembly GCF_030435805.1). Lineage (NCBI taxonomy): Eukaryota > Metazoa > Chordata > Mammalia > Carnivora > Mustelidae > Mustela > Mustela lutreola. The sequence goes on from NC_081301.1 coordinate 99,338,145, forward strand.
CCTGCACTTACATGCCCGTACTTTGAGACATAATCCCCAGAGCGGGAGTGGGGGGCCTGGGTGTCTTGTGCGGGGAAGAAGGTAAAGTCAATACAATGTGTTTTACTGGTGCTGCCATTTTAAGCAAGGAAGCTTGATTCTTTAGTATATGTGCTGCCAGAGCGAGCACAAGGAGCCTGGTTCTTCATGGACACCTCACGAGACCAGCATCGTCCACCTGGAGGGCAGGAGGTGGGGAGGTCTCTCCACCAGGTCTTACTCCTTCTCGTGCCAGGGCTTTCCCTGGAGGAGTTACTCCAGCTTCTGAGCTGTGCATGTGCCAGAGCCTAGCACACACTGCTCAGCTCTGTAGTTACGAAACAGAGAAGTAAAGAAATGAGCATCTGGCTCATTATGCGTGGCATATGGTGTGAGTACATTGGGCACCCTCTGAAAAGCATCATAAATCCAAAAGTACTATTTTACTTATATCCTGAAAACTGCAAAAATACCTCATCCATCCTAAGCATATGGGCAATATAGAAAGATTTAGAGTGGAAACGAAATGTTACATTGCGATTCAGTTCCTCGTGTGTAACTTGAAGAGCAATGAGTAAACCCATTTCATGGTTTTCCCGCCGGGGAATGTGCACATTCTGTGCCCTCCACGCCCGTAATGTATGCCATGTTTGTGGTTTCTCGCGGATCCTGGGTGAAAACTTAATCCTGGTCACTGATTGGTGGAAGATTTGCTCAGCCAGTGGCACTGATGGAGAAGAACATGTTATGCTCCATTGTATTTAGAGCGACATGGGATCCCGGCTACCCAGGCAGCCCTATACGGTCGCGTCCTCCATCGATATACAGAAAAACAAAATCAGACCCTTGGGACAATGAGGTTAAGTTTAACTTTTAAGCTTTTTAGACTAAAAATGAAATAAATGTAAAAACCCAAAAGATTATGAAATTAGACACAGAAAGTAATAAACCTGGAGGGAAAACCGAGTTGCTCATTAAAAATCAAAAGATAATGGTGTTCGCTTCCTGGGCTTCCCGTAAGACCTCACCACGGACGCAGTAGCGCAGACAACAGAAATTTATCCTCCTGCAATGCCGGAGGCCAGAAGCCTGAAATCAAGGTGCGGGCAGCGCTGCGATGCCTCTGGAGGCTGGGGGGATCCTCTGGCCTCCACCAGCCGCTGGGGGCTGCGGGCAGTCCTCCACCTCCCTGGCTGGGTCCCCATCTCTGCAACTGTGTGCCTCTGTCTTTGCCTGCTTTTCTTCTCCTTCTCTTCGGTGTCTGAATCTTCCCCTCTTCCGTGTAAACCACTATCTGCTTTTCTCCTACAACACTATTTTTTTTTTTTTTTTTGTGATTGAGAGCGCGCGAGCGAGCGTGAGCACAAGCATCGGCAGAGTGAGCGGCAAAGGGAGAGGCGGACTCTGCACTGCGCAGGACGGAGGTGGGGCTTGATCCTGGGACTCGGGGTCATGACCTGAGCCAAGGCAGACGCTTAACCGGATGAGCCACCCGGACATCCTCAGATGTCCCTCTCTCAGGACACTTCTGATGAGGTTTTGGATCCACTCATAATCCAGGATGAGCGTCTCACCTCAACATGCTTCATCGTATCTGCAAAGACTCTTTTTCGGAATGAAGTAACGCAGATGTGGGGACTAGGATACAAACGGATCTTCTCGGTCTCCCCATGCAACTCAGTACAGTAACTGCTTGAAAAAAGGAATAAAACAGACATGTCCTGGGCAAGTCTGGTCAAGGGAGAAAAAAGAAGAAAGAAGACACAAGGGAAGAACAACGGGAGTAAAGGGTGTGATCATAGACTACGGGTACAGGAGAGATTTAAAATTACGGGATGACAAAGAAGACAACATGTACAGCTTTATACCAATACATTTAAAGACTTACAGAAAACTGGCAATTTTCTAAAATGCTCAGGTTTGCCAAACTTGGCTCTAAAAAGCGTAGATCATGAATTGCAAGAGGCCTTGAAACGGTAGTCGAATTTCTTCTAAAACAGATATTACTCAAATGGCTTTAGAGTTGCGTTCTACCAAACCTGCAAAGAACAGAAAAATGCTATCCTATATTCCAAATACAAAACAAATAAACAAACAAAAACAAAAAAAAGATCATGTTCATTTTCCTGAGCTGTCGTCACAATGTATCACAGGCTCCTTACCTACAACATAGAAAATTACCTTCTCATCGTTCTAGAAACCAGAAGTCCAAGATCAAGGCTCCAAGAAAATTCAGCTTCTGGTGAGACATGGTTGCAGACAGCCCTTTTCTTGCTCTGTCCTCACCTGGCTTTTTCTCGACAATACATACAGAAATTGATGGAGAAGGCTCTGGTGTCTCTCCCTCTTCTTATAAGGACATCAGTCCCATTACACTTGGCCATCCTGACCTGAACCGCGTCCTTACATCTCACTTAAGCCTCATTACCTCCTTAAAGGTAATATCTCCAGATAGAGTCCCATGGTGGGGGGCTGTCAGGCCTCTAACAGATAAACCTGGGGGTGGGACACAGCCAGTTTTTAACAAAGACAAAAAATTAAATACCTGAGTGTATGACAGTACTTTAAATCTGATATTGAAACAGGAAAAGAACATCAGAAATCGGAATTTATAAGACGATGTTGCTTGCACATGAGTATAGATGGAAGCCCTCAGGATATTAAAATAAGTTTATGCAAGGAATGGGGAGTGTTTCAAAAATAGAAAAATGCCACTCCGTGTTTTCAACACAGACACTATTCAAAGCCAAAATCCACAGTATCTTCAATTCGACACTAATGATAAAAGAATAAGCATAATTTGGAGAAATTAGTCATAGCAGGAAACAGCCTAAGTCTGCGTTGGGTGCAGAAAGCTGCCAACAGACTCAAGAGTGCTCTGCGTAAAGTCAGAAACAAAACTGGCCGGTTCCTCCCCGAGTCAGCCTTCTCCTGGAGACCCGAGCCGAGGCACTCGCAAACAAGAAGAGGTATGCACCTCGGCTAGGAAGACAGGACAACACGATTTTCAGATGACACGATTTCTTTCTTAAAAAGGGGCATCAACTGGTTAATGATTAGTTTCAATAAGTTACTTTAATCAGACGGCCAGACACAAGGTGAGTACCAGCGATCAACAGCATTGCAAGCCTAGATGGCAATAATCAACTTCAGAGCCATAATAGAAAAAATTATAAACAGTAGTGGCCAAACTTTAATAGCTACAGGAATAAGTCTAACACAGGGAGTGGAAGATCTACACAGAGAAATCTATAAAATATGACCGGATGAGTTAGAAGAAAATTTAATAAGTGAGAAAATATTGCCAAAGTTCATGTCTAAATTCAATGAATAACACTCAAAATCTCAACTATTTTTCTCATGGAAATTAACCCCCTGATTTTAAAATTCATAGGGAGACATAAATGCGCACGAGCTCCCAAATGCTTCTAAAAGGGGAGCTCGGACTTCTGTGCGGGTGTACAAGTGTTACAGATCTGGTGGGGTAGACGTGGCTGGTCTATCTGACATCCATTCTGTCTCTTGGTTCCTAAATTTGTTTGGGGTGGTGAGATTTTCAACCTCCCAGTCTCCTTTGCTCTTGAAGTGGCCCGGTGACACAGTTTAGGTCAATCGGATTTAAGTAAAGGTTGCCATGCAAGACTTCGGGGACAGGGGCGCAGGTTGGACGCTGGTATGATTTTTCCTTCGCCTGCTCCTTCCACCTTTACTCTGCTCTGATACACGCCTAGAGGTTCCTCAGCCATCTGGTAACCACGACGGCCAAAACCTCGGGTGACGAGTGGCCCTGCTAACAGCGGAAGGATTCTGGGTCACAGATGCCGTCTTGGACCTGCCGTGCCTGACCTGAACCATCCGGCTCTGGTGTTCTCGTTACATGAGGATCATTAAGTCCGAGGAAGCCACTGCTCTCAGAATTCTGTCCCATGCAGCCCAGTGCAGTCCTGCCCGATGCAGAAACAGGGATGTTGATGCCAGCGGGGGAAGAGACAAATCCATCTGTCTACTGAGGAAGGTGCAAAGTCCTCCATCAGACCCATGCAAGTATGGGATTCTGCATAAAGCAGTTAACGGCAAAAGAATGGGCTGACGAATACATCATAATTGGCTACCGTTTTGAGGGAAAAAAAAACAACACAGAGATATTTACCAGATACCAGGGGACAGAATGCAGGGTGACCTGGCATCCTGGCTGGACCAGGACAGGCCCCTCTTACTCTTGTAACTATCAGCAACGCTCCGATTCAGGCTCAGAAGCAAATTGTGCGGCCGCCGTCAGTTGGGAAAGGAAATTGGCAGCGGCGCTGCAGAGCCCGGGCTGCCCTGCGGCTTGTGCAACCCTGCGGGCCGGCACAGAGGCCAAACGTGGCCCGTGACCGGTTACACAAACAAGCCACTCGCTGGCACCGAGAAGGGCCTGCCTATCCCCACTAGCTCTGTAGGGCGAGCGGTTAGAATCGTCAATCTCACATCTGCTTCTCGAGGCTGGGCCCTGGGAGCCCGAGTGAGCGCAAAGGAGATTTTGAAAAAAATACAGAATCAAAATGAACTTGCTAGCCAAAATTCTTTCTTTTTATATTTTATTTATTTATTTGACAGACAGAGATCACAAGTAGGCAGAGAGGCAGGCGGGGGGTGGGGAGCAGGTTCCTCACTGAGCAGAGAGCCCAATGCAGGGCTTGATCCCAGGACCCTGGGATCATGACCCGAGCCGAAGGCAGAGGCCTTAACCCACTGAGCCACCCAGGGCGCCCCAGTTTTCTAGGCTGGAATAGGATGTGCGCAGCTGTGATTTTATTGGTATTTATGGTGCTGGGAGTTCTTTGAACTTCTGCATTGGTCATTTGGTGTCTGTCGTTAATTTTGGAAAGTTCTGGGCAATTATTACTTGAAACACTTCTTCCGCTCTGTGCTTTCTTTCTTCTTCTGGTAGTCCAGGTGCACATGCGTTACACCTTTTGATATTATCCTGAAGTTCTTGGATACGTTGTTGTTGTTGTTGCTTTTGTGTTTTCTTAAGCAGGCTGCACACCCAGTGTGGAGCCCAGTGCAGAGCCTGGACTCACAACTCTGGATCAAAACCTGAGCTGAGATCAAAAGTCAGACACTTCACTGACTGAGCCACCCAGGTGCCCCTTGGTTATAATTTTTTTAATCCTTTCTTCACTTTGCTTCTCAGTTTGTGAAGTTCCAACTGACCTGTCTCCACTGTGCATGACCCTGTCCTGGCCACAATGAGCCCTTCAAAGGTATCCTTCATTTCCGCCATTGTATTTTTTTTTTTTTTTTTTAATTTCTGGCACTTGATTTTGATTCTTTCATCTCTGCTTGCATTATCCACTTGCTTTTCCATGGTGCCTATTTTTCCATCAGAACTCAACATATTAGTCATATTCTTCTACATCCCTGTGTGATAATGTCACGGGTACGCCGTACCTGAGCCTGGTGCTGGTGCTCGCTTTGTCTCCTCATAGTGTTTTTTTAAATTCCCCTTGGTTTGCCTTTCCGCTGGAAGCCTAGCGTGCTATACTGAGCAGCCGGGGTGGCGGGATCTCAGCTCTGGCACGAGGACTTACATGAATCTGCGTCAGAGCTGAGCCATGGGCAGTGTTTGCTGTGGCTGTAGGAACCGGAGGCTTGAGATGTCTCCAGTGTCGTCCTCACTTTGGGTTCCCTAGTGTCCTCAGAGGTAGTCCACAGCGCACAGCTCTTCTAGTAGGAGCCCACGGTTACCATCCTGGAGGTCTGTTGGTGCAGTGGTGGTGGTGATGATGTGTGCATGTGTGTATAGGTCTGTGTGCGGTGTGTGTGCATATGTGTGCGGTCTGTGTGTGTGAGCACCCTGTAAGCATGTGTATGAACCTCAGTCTCTGCGCTGTGTCCCTTACAAGTGTCTCTCCCATAGACTGGCTGTTTTCCCGTCCTGTCCCCTCCTCCCTGTCCCCAGGCTGCCACATTCCTAGCCTGTTTCTTGAAACCCTGACCCCTCTTGATGGCAGAGTCGCCCAGTCCTTGCTGTCAGGTGACGAGAGGGTTGGAGGGGGCCGCAGGGAAGGAAGAGGCATTTCTCCTTCACCCGGCAGAGGCTCTGGCAGGTCTCTTTCCCCAGAAGAGGCTCTGGGTGTATTTCACGGTGACACTTCTTCCTTTCCGCGACCTTAGTCACCAGGAGATCGTTCTCAGATGAGAAAGATGAGAATCTGCTGGGTTTCCTGCGGGGAAGGCTGGAGGTGGGCCCCCGAGACGGCCGCCCCAGCATCGCTCACTCACACCAGCCCACACGTGGCCCCTGGAAATTCATCGCAGTCACCGTGTGGCTTTTCTCAGCCGTGGGTGGCTCCACAGCCCCAGCCCCAGGAGGCAGAGCTCGGCCGTGACTCTCCAGATCTGCCCCTTTCCAGATGGGGGGCTCTGGTCACGCTGCGACCTCAACTCTGCCCTGAGTCAAGCGAGGCGACTGGGCACAAGGCTGGTCCTGGGCACGAGGGTGTCGGCCTCCAAGCCCTTCACACGTCACAGTTGCATCTGGAAGCCTCTGTAAGAACGTACACGCGTTATTATTGGTTATTACCTGTTATTTCAACATAGAAATTCAAAAGCACGTCTCAGAGTAGAGAGAAAAGCATAATGACCCTTCGGGGTGCCCAGGTGGCTCAGTCGGTTGCGCGTCGAACTCCTGGTTTCTGCTCGGGTCGTGGTCTCAGGGCTGTCGGATCAAGCCCCGCGTGGGGCTCAGGACTCAGCAGGGCGCCTGCCGAGACCGTCTCTCCCTCTCTCCTCTCACCCACACGCTCTCTCTGAAGTAAATCCGTCTTTCAAGAAAAAAAGCACAATAATCCCTCAAGTGCCCCTCCTCAAGGTACGTCCTGCTTCCCCCGGCAGCGTCCTCCGGCCCTTCGGCTGCAGCCCATCCCACGGCCACAGCAGGACCGGTATGTCAGCGCCCCAGAGACCAAGCTCATGGTAGACGTCGGTTACCGTGAGGAAACCCCAGCTTCGACCGGTATCAGAGTTCATGACCCGCCTGCTCCCCCGAGATCATTTTGAAATAAGCTGGATTATTAAAATTTCATCCACGAACATTTATTTAGAATTTTTCTATGCATGAACATTTCCGCACGTAGGTCTAGAGGGTTCCATCATCGTATCTGCTTCTCTATCCCGGCAGTGTCCGCGTGTCCCGTCACCTGAGAATCCTTTGGTAACAGCTCATCCCCATCGGGCCCAAGTGAGGACCTTCCCATGCCAGAGGCCTCCAGTGGCCCCTCCTCCATTCCTTTATGTGGGGAAAAGTGGGTGATTTGTCTTCCAGAGCTCGTCATGGTCAGGTTTGCACGAATTACCCCTCCGTTCCCCGTACTTGCTACAAACCAGTAGTTGGAGCACAAGGTTTGCTCAGATTCGCTTTCCATTTTATTTTCTTCTCTGGCAGGATTCCTTCTGGACTCTCCGGGTGAGGTCCGGGGGCTCAGCCCCCGCCCCCAGCAGGGACTGCAGAGTGCTCTTTTCTCACTCACAAAACCGTCTTCGTTTGTGGCGGGAGTATTTCTGCAAAGAGAGACTCTGCCCCCGGCCGCGGGCAGGAAGTCACCCTTCACGGCCGTGTCCCGGCCTGGGGGCTCGGGGCCGCTCAGCAGAGACCACACTCTCCTGTGTGCTGTGTCTCGCCCGGTGGAGACGATACTGGCAGATGCAGACCTGAGCCACCGCCGCCACGATCCACCGCGATTGCATGAGGAACCCTTAACACCTAGGAGAAATGAGGGAAAAAAAAAAAAACAGACAAAACATCGAAGTATGTTAGGATTGAGTTCTTACTACACATGGATGTTGATTGTGTTATACTCTACACATTTTTAAATTTTAAAGTATCTTATGACAACAAGTCTTGGAATGCAAGAAAATGTGTTCATGACCTTGAGGTAGTGAAAACTGTAAATAACTTGTCCAAGTGCGGGAGACTGACAGCCTAAATGTAAATAGGCCAGTCCGAGGAGCAGAAGAAAACTAAAGAGCAAAACCAAAGGGTGAAGGAACATGGGATAAATCCTGGCCGGATGGCGCTAGCAGTGAGGGTGCAGAGTGAAGTCGGGGTTAGATGTGAGATGCCATTACCTCCTTTCATTGACTTTTACTCCTCGGCAATGGGAGGGTTTGGGGCACAGAATTTTCCACTGAGTACAACTAGCCAAATGCCCTGAGCTTTGTTGCGTACGTCTAAAAACAATTCATTCCTTTTAGGTGTTGTGCACTTTTGATTCTGAGTACCTCTTGGAGACAGAATGTGTTTCTTGTATGAGAGAAAATTAAGCATTTTTGATGTTTGAGTTTTTCTGGTTGTTCCTTTTCTTTTATTTCTCCTCAGTGCCTTTTGGTCTAAAAATGTTATCTGAATTATTTCTACTTCACAGAATTATTTTCAAGTATCAAGGACTCTCTATAATCAAATATTTCAAATTCAAACAATTCAGGATACTCTGTGTTCTTCCACTGCCCCCGAACAGTGTTCCGTATCGTCCAACACACTCACCTCACTCGGTGTGTCTTCTACATTTTCTCTATCTTTTCTCTTTTAAAGTGTTGTCTGTGCGTTAGACTGTCTGGAGAGCATGTCCAGTTCCGATGCCCGAGCCCTGCTCCAGACCGACAGGTCTCGAGTCTTCTGAATGGCATTTGAAGAAACATCACGGATCATTCCGTGTCCATGGCACTTCAAAGATCATTTCCGTCATCTTCATTTTTCTCTACTTGAAGACACACACTTACACTCACCCACACTCACCGCCCCCCACACCTGCAGACGTGCCTGTTCTCACCCACACTCATGTCACACGGCACTGCGTTTGCACAGGAAATGGTCAGCACAGGCTGAGGTGAATCACGCTTGATCTTTGTATCTTTAACTCTTGATGCTCAACTTATAACTGGATCATTGTTTTCAGGAGCTCTGATTTTCATATTTGGTGGTCGCCTGAGGTCTTGTTCTGAGTACATGTCGCAGTTCCCTTGATTTCTGCCCTTGATCTTGACCTTGGGTGGAGGAAGGGTGTGATGGGGAAGAGCTTTGACCTTGGAGTCCTGCAGACCTGCGCTGCGTTTGACTCTCAGCTCTACCGTGCACTGACTGCAGGAACGCCAAAACCCAAGTCATGTCTCTGGGCCTCAAGTGTCTCATCTGCTAAATGGGATGACTGTGGCAGCACGGGGTCTGGACTCTCTGAGCACTCAACAAGTAGAAACGCGAAGGGACAAGGCCTCTTAGCACGACAGCTCAATATATTTATCACCAAGTGAGCTAAATCTAAAACCTTCAACGTGAAGTAAGTTACCTATTTTGATTTTTAGATGTGGAAAATAAAAATTGGGATGATTGGGAAAAAAGGAAAGCATTCTCTCAGTAGCTGGCAGGCAGAGTGTCTTGTTGCTGTTGTGTTTCTGGGTCTCTCCGCGCTGGCCTCCTTTCTTGCTTTAGGACTTTTTGACCCTAAATTGCTCAGAGCGTTAAGGTTGCCGAGCGCTCCCCATGCGTGTGGCAGCTCTGTCGTTACGGAGTGGGTCTGCTTGTTTGCTGCTGTTTGCCTCAAGTTAAATCTTCTCGGTTACTATTATTCTACCATGATTTCTTCTTAATCGTGTTTGCCGAGTACGTCTTTTCTGTCTTTTGTAATTTCAAGTGTTCTGGGTGGTTTTCGTCTTTGTCATTTTTTTTTTTTAAAGATTTTATTTATTTATTTATTGGACAGACAGAGATCACAAGCAGCAGAGAGACAGGCAGAGAGAGAGGGGGAAGCAGGCTCCCCGCTTAGCAGAGAGCCCGATGCGGGGCTCGATCCCAGGACCCTGGGACCATGACCTGAGCTGAAAGCAGAGGCTTTAACCCACTGAGCCACCCAGCCGCCCTTTGTCGTTTGTTTTTAAATGCAGCTTCCAGATGGGCTTTGATTCGATCTGAAAATCATTTTCCTTGTAATGAAGTGGTTTATCTGTGACTGGATATTGCAGATATATTTGCCTTTATCTATTCACCTCATTCTTCTCCATGTCTTCTGAGCTTCTTTTGCTCCCCTTATCAACTGCTATGTGGCGTCTCTTTCTGAGTGTGTCAGTATTTTCCTCTTGATAATTTGGAAGATTTACAGTCCATTTCATTTCTTCTAGGATTAGCCTTACAACTTTGAATCAGTTACTTAAACCTTTTTTTTTTCTTTTTCCGCTAACCAACTTCAACGATATCTATTGATTCCCTGCACGGGAACAAGCACTTCCCCTACCTCATAATTTTTGTGTTGTAATATTATGCTCTTCCAGCGGGTGCTCTGTTACCTTGGACAGTGCGTGTTCCCTTCAAGCTTTCTGCACTGGCTCCAGGCCTGGCCAACGGCTGTCTTCTCAACACCAGCAAGCCTCTTCGACTTGCTATGCCGGACCTCAGTGGGGATTCCTGCCCCCCAAAGTCTCCTTGCACACTCCCCCACGTTTCGGTAAATAGATCAGTCTCCAACCTCTGTGAAAGCCAAAAGCCGAGGGGCCGTTCTTGGTCCCTCCTTGGTCCTCGTGCAGAAAATCCAACCAGCATTCCTTCTCGCTTTCGCTTCTCTGCCTCGTCTCACCAGACCCCTCAGCTCCTGATGGCTGCGGCTCCTAAGCCTTCTGCCCGCCTCCCCTCGGCACAAGCTCGCCCTCCACGGTCCCCTCCAACCTCGGAGAGGGGACATCGCTGTCCTGCGTGAGACCCTTCGTGGATCCTGTCAGTCTCAGAATGTGACTCTGTCTCCTCCGCACTGCCGAGGAGGCTGGTCTCTGGTTCGAGACCCAGACCCAGAGCCAGGGCAGTCCACGTTTACCTGCTGCCCCGCGCAGGAATGGACTGTGCCCCCTTCCTTCCGAAAGCCTCTCGCTTGGACAGTGCGCATACAGCGCACAGCGGTCTTGGCTCCTGTCTGTCTGTCCCACAAACTCACAGCTCTTTCCCTCTTGCTCTGGTCTTGCTGCAGTCATGTCTGTTTTGTCGCTCAGGCTTGCCAGCCCTTCCCCGGCCTGTTCCAGAACGTGGTTTCCCCACGTCCACACACAGCCGCCCCATCCCCCCTCGGGTCCAGGGCGAACGTGACCTCCTCGGGGAGGCTAACCTCTGCTCCCCGTTTCTCCTCGCGCATGTGTTCGTCGTTGCCTTTCTCAGCGAGCACCCAGGTACCAGGACCTCCCTCCTGTGCCCTGCGCTGTCCCCCGCAGGGACGCCAGCCCTCACGGCCCACTTCACAACGTCTGCCTCAGACCAGAAGCTAGGCCTGCTTCATAGAGATACTCAAAATATTCGTTGAATGAATGGATATATTTAATTGACTTTTTTTTTAATTTATCAGATCTGGGCGGCATGTAACAGTTCCCAACGGAAGTTGAGAAACTTGCTCACTTTACACTTTCTCCATCTGCTCCATCGCCATGATTTTCTCGGTTCTGCTCTCATTTGCGTTTGCCTGTGGTTTGCAGTGTTTCCCTTCCGCTCGACGCCCGCGAGAGCGCTGAGCTCCCCAGCCCCGGGAACAACCGCACCGCACCCCTGCCTGTGAACCCCCGGGGTCCCACCTTCGCCAGCCTCTCGTGCCCACGCCCCACCCACCTGCGGCACCCAGTTCCCACCCGCCCCTGCCGTGTCACTGCTGGCTCACACTCTTTGGTGACATGTTTTACGGGTCAACACCCCGTCTCCGGGCCGAACCATCCGCACCATGACAGCAGACACCACGGCCAGCATTTCCTTCGTGTCTCGGTGGCACCTAGGCCTCGGTCGAGGACCTCTTCCACCCCCTGCCCCAAGAGCCCCCCAGAATGGCTGGCCCCGTCCCTGAGCAGAGGACTGGTCGGCACAGCCCAGTGGGCCCAGCCGAAATATGCCCGGGAGTGACCACCCTGTGTGGGACAGCGGGTCCTGTGGGCCTTGGGGGTCTCAGCCTCAATCACTGCGCGTCGTGACAGTGCGAGGTTATACGCCGGTGACAACGCGTGTCCCGGCGATCTGCGCTGAAGCGAATCCTGGGGGACCCGGGGTTGGCTCGGCCACCAAGACAGCAGCGACAGGCAGCTTTTTTTTTTTTTTTTTTAATTTTATCTACTGGGACGCCTGGGAACAGTCCGTTAGGCCTCTCCCTTCAGCTTGGATTATGATCCCAGGGTCACGGGATCGAGTCCCACCTCTGCCCTCTGCGCAGCGTGGATCCACGTCTCCCTCTGCCGCTCCCCACTTGTGCGCTCTCTCTCCCTGTCTCTCTGGAAAATAAATAACATCTTTAAAATATATTTTATGTATTTGAGAGAGATTGAGCCCAAGCAGGGGATAAGGGTAGAGGAAGGACCAGACGCCCGCGGAGCAGGAGCCTGACACGGGCTCCACCCCAGGACCCAGGATCGTGACCTGACCCAAGGCAGACACTTCATCAGCTGAGCCCCCCAGGCTCCCCGAGGGGCAGGTCTTTAAGGATCTCCCCCAGGAGACCTCGTGCTTCTCAGGAACAGGGGACCTGTGGTGGGTCATCCCAGAGCATAGGCCCGGGCCCTGTTTGAAAATCATGCTTTTTGCACCAAACTGTTGATCCGATGGTTTTGTCAACAGATAAATGTTTTTCGTGACGTTTGCGCACATAATCTCTGCCCCTATTTGGGGCCTTGAAGATGGCCTCAGGCGCCGACACCGCGAAAGGCGCTTTTCCTGAAGGACAAGCACCTTCTGTAGGAGCATCTCCGGGGGCAATGACTCAACTAGAGAAGGACGATGAGGCCGCACACATCATTTTATCTTCTGCTTCTGGAAATACGGGATCCCACTTCCACTGTACTCGGTTCTTCCCCGAGCTCGTTTCTTCCTGAGTCCGGGGCGAGCCGGTTCTCGCGGCGCGGGTGCGCTCCGGGAGCCTCTCCTGCCCCCACGCCTGCGGTCGGCGTCAGCGGTTTTCTCCTGCGGGGCGCGTCCGTGCGTTTATTCTGCGGCGGCTCGGGGCACTGCAGGCCTGCGGCGGCTCGGAGCGCGGCGGCTCTCCCGGCTCCGTTCTGCGGGGCTGAAGCCCACGGGCCGGCGGTCCCTGCCCTGGAGCTCGCGGGCCCACGCCCAGCCGCCCTCGGGCCGCAGCTCCCCAGGAGGCTTGTGCAGGACCCCCTGTAGGGCTTCCCGCTGTGCCCGGACCGAACCGCCGGGGTTTCCCGCTGTGCCCGGACCGCACCGCCGGGGCTTCCCGCTGTGCCCGGACCACATGGCTGGGGCTTCCCGCTGTGCCCAGACCGCACGGCCGGGGCTTCCCGCTGTGCCCGGACCGCAGGGCTGGGGCTTCCCGCTGTGCCCCCCCGACCGCACGGCCGGCATCCGGAGGGCCGAGGCCCGTTTCCTCGCCTCTGCCGCTGCGGCCTCGTCGGTCCTGACCCGTCCACTGTCCTCGCGGGGCCGCGTCCGTCGTCAGACCGGCGCCGGCGGTCGGTCCCGCGCACACGGCGGAGCCCTCGGGTCCTGTCTGCGAAGGACGCGCCCCCGGGAGATGCTGCTTCGAGCGCGGTGCGACGGGTCGGCTCCGCCCGGACTCGGTCCGCATCGGGGCGCCCGGGCCTGCGGCGGCGGCATCAGCCGGTGCGCAGGAGCCCAGCCATGGCGGCGGCCCCGGGGGCGGGCTCCGGATCTGGCTGACTCCGTGCCTGGACGTTTTTCAGTATTTTGGCTTTTACACTGTATTTTTAAAAGGATTGTATTTGTCCGACAGATCACAGGCAGGCGGAGAGAGCGGGGAAGCCCCCGCTGAGCAGAGAGCCCGACGCGGGGCTCGATCCCAGGACCCCGAGACCATGACGGGAGCCGAAGGCAGAGGCTCAACCGGCGGAGCCCTCCAGGCGCCCCATCATTTACACTTTAATTTGGCGTTTTATGTAATTTTAAGCGGAATGAGACTTTCGCCGGCGGGGCTGCCTCTTGTGTCAGCAGACGTTGTGGTCTGTGACGCTTCGGGCAGCGGAGTGACCCGCTGCACCCGGGCACAGCGTCCTGCGGACCCGGCCGCCGTCCGGTGTCTGCAGCGGGTCAGACCCTCTGCCGCGCGGACCGGACGGCCCCGCCCCTCCCACAGGACTTGCAAACCCGGGCACCGGGGCGGGCCAGGCCCGAGGAGCCAGCCAATCAGTGCGGCGTCATTTGTTTACTGCGCTGAGCCGAGATCCCATTGGCCACCTGTGTGTGGGCGGGGCTCCACCGTCTCTATAAAGGTTCGTGCCGCGGCCGGGCGGGGCAGTGGGAGGGTCCGCGCGGTCGGAGCGGGTCGGGGTCGGGGCGTCCGTGCAGCCGCGGTCGTGGTGGGGAATGGGACCCGCGGGCAGCGGCCTCGCTGGTCCGGCCTCGCGGGAGCGCCTTCTTCGGCCTGCGGGCTCGTCCGGGAGCGGGGGCCGCGTGCTGGGGAGTGCGGCTCTGCGACGTCCAAAAGGCGGAACCGTGGCGACGGCGCGGAGATCCACGGCGGCCAGAGGTCAGGGCAGGGGCTCAGAGGATGTTTAACGGCAGGGAAACTGTGTCCGATACTGTCACGGGGACGTGCGACCCTGTGCATTCGGCAACACCCAAGACCTGAAACCAGCGAGTGTGAGCCCCGACGCGGACCGCGGACTTCGCTGACTCTGACGTCCGGAGCTCGGCTCGCCGGTCTGACCGGTCCTGCCGGAGACGCGGGCGGCAGGGGCGTGGCTGAGAGCCACGGGCGCCCGGGAGCCCTCTGGACTTGCCGCGGCCTGCTCCGGCGCGGGGGATCGGAGTGCAGCTTCGACAGGCGGGGGAGGCTCATCAGGCAGGCGCCCGACGCCACGCGCGCTGACCGCACCTTCTGACGGCTCCCTTCGTCTGACCCCTTCCACGAGGACACACGCCGCGCCGCTCCTTTCCTGAGCGACTGTTCGCTGTGTGAAGCTCCTTTCGCGCCCCTTCTAGGACTTTATACGCATTCAAGGAGAACGGCCGACAGGAGAGGGACAGAAGGCGTCTCTTCACAGAACTGTCCAGGAACACAAGGGAAGGCTGCGGGGGCGGTCACGGGGGCTGGATTCCCACCGAGCAGAATATTCCAGACCTGAGAGAGCAACGCGACGCTGTCGGGTCCTGGAATTCAAAATCACGTAACATTGTTAAACGCATCCGTTTTCCTCTTCCGTCTCCTTACGACTCGTCTGTTTCTCCCTTGGAGGGTGAACATGGTCCGTCCACTCGGGGACTATTACGCAGCCGTCAGAAAGGAGGAACACCCGACTCTGCCTCCGCGCGGTCGGGGCCGGAGGAGATGGGGCTGAGTGAAGAAGGTCAAGCAGAGAGTCAGCCATACGGTTTCACTCACTTGTGGAGCATAAGGAGTAACACGGAGGACACGGGGAGACGGAGAGAAGGGAGTTGGGGGAAATCAGAGGGAGACGAACCATAAGAGACCGTGGACTCTGAGAGACAAACTGGGTTTGGGAGGGGCGAGGGGTGAGGGGCTGGGTGAGCCTGGTGCTGGGTAGTGAGGAGGCACGGATTGCGTGGAGCACTGGGTGTTCTACGCAAATAAGGGATCGTGGAACACGGCCTCCTGAACGAATGATGCACTGTACGGTGACTAACATAACAATAAATATAAACAAATAAATAAAGATAAAACCCGATTCAGTTACAGCATCCCCTGTCATTCACGGAAGATGTGCTGAGCACCGCTGTGGACCCCACGGCACGCTGCGCACGGGCCGAGCAGGGCTCCGTGGCTTCCCGGTCACCCCTGGCCGCCTTTGCCCTCAGGACACGGGATCGCGCTCACGGGGTCTGTCTGCCCGTATTCCCATCCTCCCGGAGGCCTTCCTCAGAGGGCAGGCGATTCCCAAGAAATGCCCCATAAAACACACTTGGTGTCGTGGAGAACGAGCGACGCGTTAGACGTGAGCTCCCAATATGCTGTCCCTTCGAGAGCGCCGTGCGGGGAGCAGCACGGCTGATGTCTGGGGCACAGTTTAGTTTTGTGCATTGACCGGGTGGTCTCAGCGACGGTCAGTGGCTCCCCTTCGGTCCCTTTCCATGTCAGAAATCTTAATTATGTGGAGGACCGTCTTTCTCTCAGAAGCTAGAGCTGCTGGAAGGTTACGATTCTGGACCCCGATTTTTCCCTTACGGGACTCTCAGCCCCTTCTCTGCGTCTTCCCTGCCGGCCTGATGAGGGGCCACGGCGAGGAGGAGACCTCGCTTCCTGCCCGTGTTTACCGCTCTGCCAAGGGCTTCTCTGGAGCCCCTTTTCTGTTGAAATACCATCTATTGTTGGCCGTTGTGTAAGGCTTCCTGTCAGCGGAGCTGTTGTTTAAATAAGGCATTCCTGAAAATTACCTTATCCCAACCGGCTTCTTGCACTTTCCGGACGGAGGATCCCGGAGGTCTGACGAGGTCGTCTGCGGGGTGAGGTCACCGGCTGCTGGCAAAGCCCCGTCAGTTCTCCTTTTCGCCCAAAACTGCTCTGCCCTAAAGTTTATCAACCTCTGTGGTTATCAGAAGGTGTCAGGATCGAGAGAAGGACTTGAATGCACCCCCGCAAGGAAGGCCAGTTCCTTCCAAGGTGTGCAAAGGACACAACTTCCAGCTGGTGCACCTCAGGGCCCCGCGCTGGACGACCCCAGCCGGCTGGAAGGGTTCCGTCAGGTGCTTCCCGAGGCCGGCACCCCTGCACCTCCCTGCCTTTCCCGAGACCGGCCAGGAGCTTGCCTGGCCCCAGGGTGCGGCAGACCGTAAGACGCCTCCACTCCCGATGCACCCCTGCCCCTCGCCAGCCCCCCCGCCCCCCGCCCAGACCAGCCCATTGCTCATCTCGGATGAAGCTTAAATATTCTGGCCGAGTCAAGTGGGCAGAACTGGTTTGTCTTTCAAACATTTCTTGGGTCGAGACAGAGGACAAAACAGATGCTCCTCCTGCCTCCTACAGTAACGACTTGAAGGAACATAAGAAGAAAACGTACCAATTAAACCAGCGGTTCCGACCCGTCGTGGTCCCGGGATCCCTTTATGATCATAAACAGAAGCTGAGGACCCCGGAGAGCTTCGGTTGAGCATTTCTTGACTGGTGTTCTCTGTGCTGGCAATTAAACCTGAGCTTAAAAATGTTCATTCGTAGGTATTCATTAGTAACAAATATTTGTTGGTAAAATATGTGCTCGTGTGTTTAAAATAACAATAACACACTCAGGACATGTTGGCACAAATGGCCTATTTGAATCAAAAGTAAAAACTGCCCGAACAAAGCAAACCGTGAGCAGAGTGCCCGTGCGGTTCGACGTGCCCCTCTTTCCCACGACAGCTGCGCAGCGGGCGGTGGGGGCTCGTCGCCACTTCTGAGCCGAAGCCCTGGTGATGGCACGGGGGTGTGGCCTCTGCGAACCTCCAGGGCACAGTCCCCAGCGGCTGAGGCAGAAAAAGCAAACACCACTGACACTATCACGGCAAGTTTCGACCCCAGACTCCAGCAGGGTCTGCGAAGCCGACTACTGAGGAGTATGGAGTTAAATCAAGTGTTTCACTTCAGAAAAGCCAGCGGGAGTGGTATCACTGGTCCCTCTGGGACCCCCTTTCTGATGCTGGAGGCCCCCAGGGCCCGGCATGAATACACAGGCTCGCGCTGGAGGTCACCTCGTCTCCGGCACACCGGGTGGGGTTCACCCCTTTGCCCGTGGCCCCCCGCACACACCGTCCGTCCCAGGGGACCCGAGCCTCTCTCTCTGTGCGGGTTCAAGTCATGCTCTCGAGGACCTTCTGGCCAAGACGACTTGCTGGTTTTCAGCGTTTTCACAGCAACCAGGTCCAACTTGGCATTTCCTCTTTCTGATAGCAACAGTGGGCACAGCCTCGTCTCCCGCTCTCTGAGCCCGACAGCTGCCTGCTGAGCCGCTCATTCCGCGTCGGGAGGAGGCTGGGCACTCGGGGCTCACGCTTCTGCTTGCAGGAGCCCTCCCAGCTAGAGCGGACGGTGTCGGGGCTCCCAGACAGCAGCGGGCCGGAGCAGGCAGATCCCTGACTCTCAGAAGGTCAAAAGTGTAAGCTGAGATTTCTGGTCTGATTTTTTAAAATCTTGCTTTGCTGTACAAGTGCGTCACCCCGTGTGTTCCCTTCCTCGGCAGCTCTGAGGCACCATGGCCCGTCACACCAAATCACATCTTCAAACCGCAGCGATGCCCCTGTTAGAAGGTCTTCGCATCCTTTTGCCAGTTGTGCCGCGTGATTCAAGTATTCAAGTGCCCCAGCACCGAAGCCCGCATGTTCGAACGACTTCCTGACCGCCGTCACCCACAGACAGAAACAGGGAACTCAGCTGCCCTCACTTGAGCAGTGGCAGCACGTGTGGTGACACAAACCCCCCAAATCTTAGAGCCTGGCTGCGGACTGGAAACGCCGGTCGACTCCTGTGTGAACGCGTCATGCTGTCCACCGGCACCCACAACGACTGAGGACTGTCCCCCGTCCGACTGCCTTTGGACTTTTTGTTGTAAGACACTTGACCGTACATGTAAACGTTCGGCCTCAACTTTCCGTTCTCGTCCACGGAACTGCGTGGACGCCCGCCGGGGCCGCCAGCCTTTCCCTTTCTGTTTCCGTGCGTGTGCTTGACTCGCATGAGTCACTCCGCACCGGCACGCTCCAGCACTCACCGGGGCCTGCTCCGGGATTCCGCGGGAACGCCTGGTGAGTAAGCCTTCTTCTCGTTGGCCTGGAGAGCTGCCGTGGCCGAGGAACCCAGTTTAGGGTTCGCGTCATTGACAGATGGGTCCCGACTCTCCCTTTCTATCAAGGCTTCGCGTGTCTCCTCCTCTATGTGTGTGCGTGGCCTCAGGTTCAGCCGGAGACGGGAGGATTGCCAGGCCCCCTCTGGCCTCTTGTGAGTGAGCACGTGCCCTGTGCACCAGCCCAGACTTCCAGCTCATAGAAACACGTGGGGGCTTCTCGGGCTGCACCATGGCGGCCTCAGTCTTTGCATTTCCCTGTTACACTTCTGTAAGTCTGCGAGCCGGCTGGCCCCACCCAGAACCATAGCCTCGGGCTCTCCGGGGTCTTCCTCCAAATCCGGTCATCACCCTCTGGTGGCAGAGTGTACGGATTTCGGGCCCCCAGCAGTCCGGCACTGGCAGAGCTGAGAGGTGCGGACAGGACCTGCCCCCAACGAAAGGGCCACAAACTCGGACTGTCTTTCCTGAATAAACCTTCCTCAGTTTGTTTTATGCCTTTAGTTGATTTATAGAGTCTTGAAATGGTGGTTTTTGACAGTCCGTTCTAGTTCTCTCGTCTTTTTGGAGGGTGGGGCTGAGATTGGCCAAGCTCTTCTCACAGCACCCCATGCAAGTCCGGCCCCAGGACACAGTTTGAACAAGCCCTTCATATTCGTCTGGTGTCCCCTACGGTTTGGGAACGAGTGCCGGGGATGAGCGACCCTGCTTCTGTCTAAAACCGATTTTCAGCTTGAGCCACAGCTTGTCCTGACCCTCTCGCAGGAGTGCCGCTGCTCTCTCCTGACCTTCCATCAGAAGCCGACCCACTGGGTTAGCCCTCTGCTGTGCTCTCCTCCGAGCCCTCACCTGACTCCTGGCTCCCGAGAGAGCCAGAGTGCGGCAGGGAGGGGCGGAGAGAGAGGGAGAGGGAGAGACTCAAGCCGACTCCACGCTCAGCCCGGAGCCCACTGCGGGGCTCGCCCTCAGAACCCTGAGATCACGACCTGAGCCCAAACCAGGAGCCCGCCACGCCGTCAACGGTACCCCACATGACTCACTTCTTCACCTCCTGTAAAATCTGTTCAAATCTGATCCTTCTCTTATGACTTTGTATAAAATCATAAGTTTTCTTATTTTTTATGCTGATAGTCTTTTTTCCCCGCTTCTCCATACTAGACTGTACACCCGAAAGGCATCTTTGTCAGTTTGTTCACTGACATGTCCCAGGTGCCAAAAACAGTCTCCGGAACACAGTAAGTCACTGTAGGACGAAGGCACGTAGGACCGAGAACGCTGCATAGGAAGTGACACCGGCTTATTTTAAGTAAGTTACTGCAAGGGGCTCAGTTATTTCCACCAAGAAAGGGATACTGTTTTGTTAGAATTCTAAGAGGTCACACAGGCATTGGGCTTCTTGGCTGAATCTTGGAAAGTTAGGGAGGAAGAAGAGAGGAGAATCACGCGTTATTTTCAAGTATACTCTGCCTCTGCGGTGCTCCGAAATCTCACTGTTTCCATTTATTGTGCTCTTGGAGGGTGGTAACACTGGAGTTTCTTCTTTCGTTATCTAGTTAGCATCTGGTGGTGGGAAGGACTGTATCATCCCACCCCTGGGCCTTTCTGCTGCCACTTCTAAGTGAGGCACAGGCACTACTGGATACAAGGGCACAGCACCTTGGAGAGGGATTTGCTTTGTTCTTCTTCACCAGCTTCCAGCCGGTCAGTGTGACCGCCATGATACCTGAGCTGTGGGAGCACACTGACCGGAGCATGTCCCCATGACGGGCGCGCGTTCCCACAGCAGTCAGTGCTCTTTCTCCGTCTGTTGCTATTGCTTCTGGAAAGCTTGGCTATTAAGTCCTTTGCCATTTTGTAAGCCATTCTTTTAAATATTGTTTTTGTGAAAAGCAAATGAACTAGTGATTTTTTTCATTCGTCCAACTCTGAAACCACCAACAATCAACAGCTGAGCAATATGAAAAGTGAAAGTGCAAGGGACAGACCACAGCTTTTTTTAACTTCTTATTTTGAAATAAGGATAGACTCTCAAGAAGTTGTAAAAACAGTACAGAGAAGTCCTGTGTACATGCCTGGCAGCTTCTCCTAATGGTAACAGAACACCTAACGGGGCTACACGGCCAGACCCAGGAAACTGACACTGATGCAGTAAAACAATAAGACACTTTAGAGTAAATTTAACTAAGGAGGTGAAATCTCTCTATTCTGAAAACTACAAGACGTTGATGAAAGAAATTAAGGAAGACATACAAACGGAAATGTATCCCGTGTTCATGGATTGGAAGAATTGATATCGTTTAACTGTCAGTACCAGAAAAACCCATGTGTGCATTCAACACAATCCTGACCCATATTCCAATGACATTTTTTACAAAGAATAAACAATCCTAAAATTTACATGCACCCAAAAAAGACCCCAAATAGCCAAAGCAACTCTGAGAAAGAAAAACAAAGCAGGAGACATCACACTTCCTGATTTTAAGCAATACTATAAAGCTATAGTAATCAAGGCTGTGGTATTGCATGAAAATAGACAACTAGACCAATGGGACAGAATTGAGAGCTCAGAAATGAACCTAAATATATATGATCAACTAATATTTGACAAAGGAGCCAAGAATATTTAATGGAAAAAAAACAGGGTTTTTTTTTTTTTTTTTTTTTTTTTTTAAGTAAATGGTGCTGGGGAAATTGGATATTCACACATAAAAGAATGAGTCTAGATCCTTATCTTATACCATTCACAAAAATTAACTCAGAATGAATTAAAGACTTAAACGTAAGACCTGAAACCATAAAATCTATAAAAGAAAATACAGGAAAAAACTGCCTTGACATGGGTCTTGGCAATTTTTTTTCTGTTTGATTTTTTAAATATTAAATTTTATTTTTTTCAGTGTTCCAGAATTCATTGTTTATGCACCTCACCCTGGGCTCCATGTAATACGTGCCCTCCATAATACCCACCACCAGGCTCACCCAACTCCCCACCCCCGACCCTCCAAAACCTTCATGTTGTTTTTCAGAGTCCACAGTCTCTCATGGTTTGTCTCCCCCTCCAATTTCCCCCAACTCACTTCTCCACTCCATCTCCCCATGTGCTCTGTGTTATTCCTTATGCTCCACGAATAAGCTAAACCATATGATAATTAACTCTCTCTACTTTACTTATTTCACTCAGCATAATCTCTTCCAGTCCCGTCCATGTTAATACAAAAGCTGGGTATTCATCCTTTCTGATGGAGGCATTCATAGTGTATATGGACCACATTTTCTTTATCCATTCATCTGTTGAAGGACATCTTGGGTCTTTCCATAGTTTGGTGATTGTGGCCATTGCTGCTATGAACATTGGGGTACAGATGGCCCTTCTTTTCACTACATCTGTATCTTTGGGGTAAATACCCAGGAGTGCAATGGCAGGGTCATAGGGAAGCTCTATTTTTAATTTCTTAAGGAATCTCCACACTGTTCTCCAAAGAGGCTGCACCAACGTGCATTCCCACCAACAGTGTAGGAGGGTTCCCCTTTCTCCACATCCTCTCCAACACATGTTGTTTACTGTCTTGTTAATTTTGGCCATTCTAACTGGTGTAAGGTGGTATCTCAGTGTGGTTTGATTTTAATCTCCCTGATGGCTAGTGATGATGAACATTTTTTCATGTGTCTGATAGCCATTTGTATGTCTTCTTTGGAAAAGTGTCTGTTCATGTCTTCTGCCCATTTTTTGACATGATTATCTGTTTTGTGTGTATTGAGTTTGAGGAGTTCTTTATTGACCTTGGGTATTAGCCCTTTGTAGTGTCATTCTTGGCAATGTTTTTAAATCACAAGCAACAAAATAAAAAATTAACAAGTGGGACTATGTCACTAAAAAGCTTCTGTGTAATAATAGAAACCATCAACAAAGTGAAAAGAAAACCTATAGGAGGGGAAAAAATATTTAAAAACCATATATCTGGTAAGGGGTTAATATCCAAAATACATAAGGAATTTATACAAATCAATAGCAAAACCCCCAAAACAAAAAAAAAAAAACCCACATAACAAACAAATAAAGAAAAAACCAAACAGTCTAATAAAAAAATAGGCAAAGGATCTGAATAGACATTTTTCCAAATAAGCTATACACATGACCAACATGTATATGAAAAGATGCTCACTAGTCATTAGGTCAAAACCACAAAATCACACCTGCTGGAAGAGCCGTCACCACGAAGACAAGAGACGACAGGTGCTGGCAAGGATGTGGGGAAGGAGACGCTCCTGCACTCTCGGTGGGAATGCAAAATGGCGCAGCCACTATCGAAAACAGTATAGAGGATCCTCAAAAAATTAAAAACAGAGCTACCCTATGATCCAGCAACTCCACCTCTGGGAATATATGCACAGGAAGCAGGAACTCTATCTCAAACAGCTAGATGGACCCGTGACTACTGCAGCGTTATTCATGACAGCCGAGACACAGAGGAAACAACCTGTCCGTCGACAGATAAATGGACAAACCAAGTGTGATATATGTAAGATAGAATATAATTCAGCCGTAAGAAAAGGAAATCCTGTCACTGGCAACATTACAACAAATGAAATAAGTCACACAAAAACAAGGCCCGTGTGATTTCATGTACATTTGGAATCTAAAAACGAAAACCAAAAAACGAAACTCAGAGATAAGAGATGGGACTTGTGGTTCCCTGGAGCAGGGGCGGGGAGAGGGGATGCTGGTGGTCGGAGGCTCGGACCCGCCGTTGTGGGGGGAGCGAGAGCGAGGAGGGGCCGGACGGACGTGACGACAGCTCGCACGGCCGCGGACGCCGGGAAAGCCGCGCGGGAGAGTCGGTCCCGAGTGTCGTCGTCACCAAGGGAGACGTTCCCTTTTCTATACATTCCTTTTTATTGGATCTATGAGATGATGCGTGTTCACGGAACTTACAGTGGTGGTCACCTCACAGGGAACGCAAGTCAGACCTTCCCTCCGTCCACCTGACTCGCGCGGTGGCTCACGTCAGCCACTCAGCAGCACCGGAGACAAACGGGCCGGCTTGGACACACACTCCTCGAAAGAAGACTCTGAATAAAGACATAGTCAAATTCCAGGAAATATTGGCCTTAGGTTTTACGCTTGACTTTTTATGATGTCCGTGATCTAATTAAGTGGTAAGAGAGGACAAAATAAAACCGTAGCCTATTTACATAGAAATAGGGGTATTTGTTTCCTGTCGCTATCCTAGCATGTCACCATGAACTCGGAAGCTTCCAACGACAGAGGGTCATTCTCACGTAGCTCTGGAGGCCAGGCGTCCAGCATCAGTCTGTCTGGGCTGAAATGAAGCTGTCTGATGGCCGCGCTCCCCTGGGAGCTTCTAGAGAGAATCCCATTAACTTCTGGGGCTACCACACCCCTGACCCGTGCCTCTCTTGTCTCACGGCCTCTTCTGTGAACTCTTCTCTTTCTGCCTTTCTCTTCTAAGGACACATGGACGTGTTGGCATCTAGAGCCCACTCAGGGAATATGAATAATCTCATCATGTAAGATCCAGAACTTAGTCCCCGGTGCAAAGACCCTTTCTCTTTATAAGGTGCTGGCAGCTTCCAGAGATTAGGAATCTCTGGGGGTACCTTTAGGGTCATCTGGCATCTTTGGGGGGTCATGATTCAGCCCAGCACGGAAGGCAGATTCAGGAGCCAGAGGAGGAAAGGTCTGTCACCTGTGGGGTGGTGGGTTTGTCCTGGGAACAAGCTCTCGCCTTAGCTTAGCCAGAACGAAGTCCAGAAAAGAAACAAGAACTTGGGGCTGGTTTGTAGGTATTGGTCCGTGGCCGCTTCAGCGTCCAGGGGGCAAGGCTTCTCCACTGGAGCCGCTCTCCTCTTTGGATGCTTTGCTAGAGGGTCCGAGATACTTAGTGGAATGAACCACCTTTTCCTCAAACAGAACTGTAGTTTTTACAAAATGGCAGGTTTTGTTTCTGCGATCTAAACTACTTCTCTCGTCTCGGTAGACAGAGTAACTGTTTCTGAATTTATAAACCCGGCACTGAGTCTGGTCCGAGTCCTGGTCACGGATCTTCCATTGTAATTGGCTGCTTTGCCAGCGAACATCCAGAAAATCTCCGGGCGCGTGGGCGGACCCCCGCAGGCGGTAGATGCTTGACGAGACGGAGGGAGGGAGCTCGGGGCGAGCGCACCATCACCCCCGCCAGCACCTCCCCCAGGAGCCACCATGAGTCCCGCAGGACTGACAAGCCGGTCAGAGACGAAGACGCTGACTGTCGGCATTGCCAGCGAGCAAAGTGCCCTCAGCGCCTCCTGAAGCGGCTTTGGGAAAGTCTCATCCCACGAACCCATCTGCACGGGACAAAATGAGCTCAAGGGTCAGAGAGAAACAATGTCTTTGTGACACACCGCAGTCAGCATGGGCTGTTGCGGCAGGTGTCCTTCCCGCTGCGCAGGGCGGTGACGTCACAGGGGGGCGTCCGCTCGCCACCACGACACCGTCACCCCCTCTGGAGTGCAGTTTCTATGGGCAGTGTGGACGCTGTGAACGCAGCCGGGACCGGTGGTGTTTTCGAACAGTTCTGTTTACAAGGCAGTGCCAGAGCGATTCTGGTTTGTTGTCCACAGCCACAGTCTAGCCAAGAGCACAGGAACGGTGTCTGCCGTTCCCACTGTGATTCAAGTTTTACCTACTTTTCTCTTTATTCTTTGTCCCTTGTAAGGTGTGCTGTTAATTTTACACTAATAAAATAGAACAAATCTACAACTGTGGGAAATGCTAAAGTAAGTTGGGTTGTTTTTGTTTATAAATAAAATAAAAATACTTTGTAAAAACTTGTTTCAGGTTCAGGTTCAAGTGCATGTCCCTCCTCATGGCCAACTTACAGCAACACGCAGAATGAGGATTAGAGAAGAAAACACAATTTTCATTGAAAATACATGCAAAAACTGAAGTTTCAAAGGGTAGCTACCAAGTATAACCACCTTGGGCCAGAGGGAGGCCTGACACTGAACGGGCAGCCCCTCTTTCCCAGCCTACGGTTTCCTGTAAAATGGTTACAGCCCCTGCGTCTGGTGGACGGTCCAGCCGGAAGCACCCGCCGTGGGCACCACGGGGGAGCCAGGACCAGAGGGAAACCGTCAAGATGCCCAGTCGTTCCTCAAAGCGCAGGGGTCGGAGAAGGAAGCTTCATGGCCGTGGGCTCGGTGTTAGCTGCTCCAATACCCCAAACACCCTGGCACGACCAGGCGGGGCTGCCAGGCGCACGGGCCCACCAGGATGGGTAAGCAGATCCCGCCCTTGCCCGGAGGACGTGGAGTGACGGGAAATCCTTCGGAGGGACACCTGAGCTCAGCTACTGCTGTCCCCCTCGATCTGGCCTGGCCCCGCGCAGGTCTCAGCAAAGGGCTCATCCAGAGAGAACCGCTCTCTGTTGCTGGGTAATTCCCCAAGACGAGGACAGGCGCAGGCAGGAGCCGGCTGAAGACAGTCCATCGGCAGCAGAAGAAAAACGTGCATGAACTTTTCTCCACGAGCTCAGGGAAAGGAAAGAGTTCGTCTCCCTGAAATCGGGACGCGAGGAGGAGATACGAGACGTTGCAGAGGAGGCAGGAGCTCCGGAGCAGACCGGGGCGGTGCCGTGGAACGGAAGAACGGGACCGTGCGGCAGCCGTGGCTGCGGGCTCCCCGGGAACGGGCGCCCGGGTGGAGAACGGCCAGGCCCCGCGGGATCCACGCCTCGGGCGGAAGGGGGGCAGCGGGCTTGGCAGGGGTGAGGCTGAACTCCGACGTGCTCTGTCCATTCCGGTCCTCCAAGAAGCTACTCCCGAGAAGGGGCTGGACGTGCAAGGGCACAGCTGTAGCCCGCGGAGCGCCTGCGGCTCCCTCACCGGCTCTGCACCCAGCCTGCCTCCCTCGGCGCCCGCCATCCCACGTGGATGCCTCGGCTTGGGCCACGGCTGACCGGGTCCTGCAGCTCTGTGCCGGACAGTCTCTGCGTGGGAAGCCTGCCCCGCCGTGTCCCCTTCCTCCACACCGGGCCCTCCTGGGGGCTGTGCTTCCGTCTCAGAGAAGCCGGACCCTCACCCTGCCGGTGACGAGACAGCAGCGCGGGAGCTCCTGAGATCGGCCCCTGCAGGAGGGAGTTCGGAAGCCGGACAGGGCGGTGCGGCGGGGCGGGCTGTGTGCGGCCGCGGCAGGTGTGCAGTCCCGGCAAAGGCGGGGGCTGCTCCCACAGGGACCTCTGGATCAGGACGGCCCTCGGAGTGGCCTGAGCAGAGAGAGTGGGGGGTCCTTATTCCCCTGCGCTAACCGGTCGGCGAACGTGGCCTGTCCTTCCCAAGACGCCCAACCTCGGGCCAGGGGTGTCTTCAACCGTGTCGGTCCCGGAAGAAACCAGGCAGCCGGAGCGGTCCTCCTGCGGCGCTCCCCACAGCCGGGGTTCGGTTATCCGGACCGCCGGCGTGTCCCCAGCCGACATGGGGGCAGGACACACTGGGAAGACCGCTTCACTGGGATGGGGAAACGCGCGTGCCCACAGGTGACCCACACGCAGCGACAAGGTCCTCCCGGAATGCACGTCAGGGAAGACACGGCCGTCGCGGGAGCTGGACCAGCCAGAGGTCTGCGCTCTGTGGGGCTTTTCAGGTGAAGGAAAAGAAGCCGGACGGAAAGTCAGAAACGCAGGACAGACTGAGCGGCGAGTGTCAAATACGTTGTTAGGTGTGGAATGACACTGACTTCCCCAAGCACCTCGGGACAAACTTGAGAAGCAGAAACAGCAGGGGGGAAGGGGTGGGGTCAGCGTCCTGCGGTCAGGGAGTCCAAGCATCGGTTTGTCCGGCTCCGGGCGCCCCGGCACCCTGTAAAGTACCCGGGAAGCCATTGCAAGATGGGAAATTCTCGGCAACCCAAGCAAGGTAAAAACGTAACATTGGGACAAACAGAAGGACAGAAGGACAGAAGGACGGAAGGTTTGGAATAAAGAAGGAAGAGGGAGGCGCTAGCGCTCAGCCAGGAGGGGCTGGTGTGGCGACGCCAGCGGCCGGGAAGGTGTCCGCGGGTCCGGCTCTGCTACAGGCAGTGAGCGCCACTGTGGGGAGCGGACGCTGGACTCACCTGCAACTTAGCCTCAAACTACGTCCGGAAAACCGAGTAGAACGACAGTTCACGATCACGGGGGGAGGTTTTCTTACAAATCACCCGGCAATTCGCCCAATAATAACCCCCGAATCCGACCTTGACCGAACAGGCCCGCAGGCCGTATTTCCTCGAATCGAAGAAGCCACGTCTGCCCACACACGGTTCCTCGGCGGACGGCTCGGGGAGAAGGAGTCTCGTCAGCGGTGACTTGATTTCTCTTCACTCGGAACCGCGCCTCCAGACTTACGGAGGAGGCTTTTCCGTGGTCCATGACGATGTTCTTCTGCACGTGTGAAACGGAGAACAGAAATAAATTGCAGAAGGTGTTTCTACGACACCTTTGAACGTTCTTTGCTTTGGGGTCTCTTGAGACGAGGGGCTATCCGTACGCATGTTTCTGCGCGCGTCCTAGTCCTCGGTGACTCAGGAGGCTGGGGGTACAGCGTGGCCCAGAGAGAGCCCCGTCCCTGCCCACCGCGACGCTGCCTCTGAGACTCTGCTGCTTGAGCCGAGCTGAGCGTGACGGTGGAGCCTGTCCAGGCAAGACGGGGACCCACATGACATCCTTCAACGGCCCTTCAGTGGTCTGTCTGCTGGAAGTCACGCATGCCTTCGTGTATACACACGCAATGACGGCCGCGCCCCAGACCGCCCCACGCCCCTTTCTGGTTATAAAATCCACCTTAAGTTTCAAGATCTTGAACTGTGGATAGCGTACATCTAAAATTCATTGAAATACAGCAACACACAGTATCTGACAGCACCAGAATATATAATATTTTCAAGCATGCGTGGAATATTTATAAAAATTCCCCACAGAATGACCTTTAAAAGAGCCTCAATACATTTGAAGACTTCTAGAATTACAGGCTGGTTCTCTGCTCACAGTCCCGTCAGGCTATAAATCTATAAGAACGGAAAAACTGAAAGCTTCCTGTATGTTTGAAATTCGAATTATACTTCTAAATAACCAATAGGTCCAATGAGAAATTATAACGGCAGTTGGAGATACTTTTTAATAAACTTAACAGAAAAAAAAATGTTGGTCTCAAAGGAGTATCGGTTAATCCTCGAACAATAGGGTTCACACCGTGCGGGTCCGCTTGAACATGGACTGTTTTCGGGAAGTACAGTATGGTACCGTAAACGTGTTTTCTCTTCCTTATGATTTCCTTAATAACATGCTTTCCCTCTAGCTTACTTTATTGTAAGAAGGAAGCGTATAATAACAATCTGTAAAATGTGTGTTGATCGAGGGTTTCTGTGATCAGGAAGGCTTCCGGCCCACAGTAGGCCACTAGTGGTCAGGCTTGGGGGAGTCAAAGTTACATGAGGATTTTCAGTTGCACGGGGCTGTCAACACCCCAACCGGCCCCATAACTGTGTTAGGAAAGAAAAGAAAAGAATCTTAGGAAATCAACACAAAAGTGAAGCCAAAGAAAGTAAAAGAAATGTCAGAACACATGGTAATGAACCAGAAGGCAAGTACCTCAAAGCGCAGAGTGGTCTGACGCTGGCCCTGAGAACGGGGCAAGGGGTGGCGAGAAAGGCCTCCTCTGTCACCCTGACTTCTGTCTCCAGGGGGAGACGCCGCCCCACGCGGCCCCTCGCGCTACCTTCTGAGCTCAGCAGAGCGACCTTGTTCTCCCCTGAGATTCTCCGCGTCTCGCCCCGGCCTCCCCCGGGCGCGGCCCGTCTCCCTGCAGCGTGGAGGCCGGGGCGTCCCCAGCTTTCCTCATTGGCTTCTTACGGTCAGGCTGGCCACCCCCTGCCGTTTTCCGCCACAGTCCCGGACCGTCACTGAGCGCTCGCGGAGCCCTGGCGTAGACGCCCTCGTACGGTGGGGCAGACGCATGACCTTAACCCCATCGTCCCAGGACGCAGGGGCCACATCCGGCTCTCAGGCAAGCAAACAAAACTATTCAAAGGAATTCAAAACGGGGAGAGAGGGGCACCTGGGTGGCTCAGTCGTTAAGCGTCGGCCTTCAGCTCAGGTCATGATCCCGGGGTCCTGGGATCGAGCCCCACATCAGGCTCCCTGCTAAACGGGGAGCCTGCTACTCCCTCTCCCACTCCCCCGCCTGTGTTCCCTCTCTCGCTGTGTGTCTCTGTCAAATAAATAAGCAAAATCTTAACAAAAAAACAAAAAACAGGGAGAGAAGCCAGGTCACACACCTTCCAGGCAAGCTTGCCTATCGCCCCCCATGAGAGGGACCTGCCAGCAGCTCAGCTTGTCGGCTTCTCGTGCCGTCGTCCTGGGCAAACTCACCCAGGATGACCGTCTGAGTGTCCCCTGTGTGGGATAAAGTGTGGCTCCCTTTTAAAACCCGTCCGTTCTGCCGTCCTTTGCAAGGTCATTCCGGGCAGCCGGGCCCCCTCCGTGGGCGGATCTGTGTGGTCACGGAAGAGCCTGATTTCATGGGAACAGCCGCCTCCTCCCCGACCTTCAGCTAAGGGCTACCGTCCCTCAGGGAACCGGCCACACTCTGTCTGGGCGGAGGGCTGGGAGACGGGGGAATGCGTGTATCTCCTTACCGGTGGTCTTACGGCTTCCTGCGGGTCCCTTAGGGGCTCCACACACCAGACACACCATCCACCACGGCTCACTCAGCGCGGGAGGCCAGAGCCCCCAGGCGTCCTGCCCGGAAGAGGTCACATTTAAGGTCGCTTCTGCCCCAAAGCCACCATGGCCGTGTCCGGCTACGCAGTAGTGCTGGACTGCTCTCTGATGGACCTTCGCAATGACCTGGCCATCACCCCGGAGGCCACAGCTTTCCTCCAAAAACGCAGTTGTAAAACGATTCATGGAAACCGTGTTACCAGCCTTTGGAAATCTCCTTATAAACAATGCAGTTAAGTTCTTCCAACGAGTCATCGGGTCGATCGCCGGTGCTTGGCAAGGTCTAACTTCAGAGCAGGAGGGGGTTGAGACATACATTTTCCCTCAAGCTCCTCCCAGTTTCACACCCAACACCTGTAAGTCCCCAAACAGAAACATGAACCCTTGGGCGGGTCATCACCGTCACTGGGGTCACCGGGGGTGGTAGGCTTGGCTCGTAGGGTCCGTGGGAACGTTGGAGACCGCAGTGTGAGCACGGAATGACGGTGATCGTGGGGCCTGTGGGGCCGGGGACCCGCCGTGCACCTTCAGCTGTCCGGTGCAAGCTCAGCCCGTGGGAACGTCAAGGAGCCGCTGTGTCCAGAGCAGCTCCGGTCCTGCTGGAACTGGAGGGGCTTCTCCTGAGAAGTCGGCCTGACCTTGCACATTCCGTTTATGTTCTTGAAAGAGTGGAATCGCAGCATTTCCCCACGATGGGGTCTTCTGACCTTTGAAAGTGCCACAGTGGCAATCTGAGCACTTCTCTGGGTTATTTTCAATACTTCCTACAGCTTAATAGAAACCAAGCATTTACCAATAATAAGGCCACAGAGGCTAACTCAAATGGCCTGTTTCTTCTCATGAGCCTGGGACCTCGCCCGCGTAATGCGATTTTCATCTTGGCTTACGGCTGCGAGTTCTCATTTTTGCAGCTACTGATTTTTGTGTACCCAGCGATGATTAATAAAAGGTAAGAATTTATTTGTTTTCCCTTAATGAAAGTGATCGGGTTGTTAGATGCCATCTTTTAACTCATGAGGTCTGTGGGTAGAAGTATTACTCCAGAGCCCTTGCGGAGGAGAAGGAGCTGCTAGACAGGCCACTGCCCTTCGCTGGCCATTGGCTGTCACGGTTCCTGAGCCCGGAGAAGAGCCGGATCAGACCAGGTTGCGGAGAACGCATCGCACAGCGGAAGCACGTGTCCTGGTGAGACCTCAACCCACAGACGATCACGTGTGTTTTTCTCATGTCTGTGCATAGACACGGTTCAGGAGTTGTTGATGATGTTGTTTTCACGGCGGCCTTCATAATCTGATTATAGAACCTGGGATAGATAACACAGAAAATTAACCATCAGACGACCCAACTTTATGGCCGGTGGCGCAGAGACCTTAACTCCTTCCGTGCCAGGATCCTGGAATCACGACCTGAGCCACAGGCAGACTCTTAACTGACTAAACCAACCTTGGTAATCTCTACAAATATAATTTATTAATTTATCACAAAATTGTTTAAGATTGATCACATCTATGGAAAGCAAGAATTTTGAAAACTTAACATCCTGACTTTTTTTTTTTTTTAAGGAACATTTAGTGCCGTGCAAATAACCAGAATTGTCCTTAATAAAGAGTATGTATCGGGCTGCCTGGGTGGCTCTGTGGGTTAAGCCTCTGCCTTCGGCTCGGGTCATGATCTCAGGGTCCTGGGATCGAGTCCCACATCGGGCTCTCTGCTCAGCGGGGAGCCTGCTTCCCTTCCTCTCTCTCTGCCTGCCTCTCTGCCTACTTGTGATCTCTCTCTGTCAAATAAATAAATAAAATCTTTAAAAAATAAAGAGTATGTATCGAGATCGAGACACTACATCCCGATAAAGCAACTAAACACACCCGTGGTCTGCTGGGGACTCGACAGGACCCGCGCAGGATGGTTTTCGGCGAGTCTGAATGTGTGAGCGAGGGTGATTCTCAGACGCGGCTGATGCGTACAATGCGGCGGGATCCCCCATCCCAGATCGAATGCAAACATGCAGAGCATGGCCTGGGCGTGCAGGGTGTGGGCTGCAGACCAGGCTCCGGCGGTGTCTAGCCCCCCGGAACAACACTGTCCCGGCCGCTGTCCCGCCGCGGGAGCCTCACGGCACTGCCTTCAGCCCCTCTCCTGGCCCAGCCCGCGGCTTCACCAAGCGCGAGGTTCCAGCCGTGCTTCCCGCCGGGAGTGTCCGGGACCCCACAGGCGCTGGCCGGGGCTGTCGATGGCCTGCAGGGGCTGCGGGTCTGTGGCCTCACCCACAAGCAATGGTTTGCTTCAGGATTGCAGGAAACCCAGGTGTCACCGGGTCGTGGGCCGCGGGACCCCGTCCCCCGTAAGGCGTCCCCTACTGTTCCCCTTCGCGCTTCGGCAGATTGCACGCAGCGGGAGCACTGTGTGGGGTCGTGGGGGTTTGGTGCCGCCCTATGCGACGGAGGGGAGCAGACGCCCGGCTGGCGGAGCGCTGACCTCCACGATCGCTGAGCGCGGGCGACCGCCTTTCCTGCGGCTGCTGAGATGGTCCGGTTGCTGGTTGCTTTCTCCCTGTCGATGCAGTAACTGCGTTTCTTTTCAAACGTGTTTCAATTCTAGTTCATTGGCATCTACGGTGAAGTTGGTTCTAGGACTAGAATTCAGCGGTTCGTCGCGCATACGGCACCAGGGCTCACCAGTGCCCTCCTCAATGCCCGTCACCCATTACCCCTCCCCACACCTGCCCTCCAGCAACCCTGAGTTTGTTCTCTGTAGCTACGAGTCTCTTGTGGCTTGTTCCCCTCTCTCTTTTTTTTCCTCCTCCTTCTGCTATGCTCATCTCTGTTTTCCCCTTAAATTCCACATATGAGTGAAATCATACTGTGTTTGTCTTTCTCTGAATTACTTTGCTCAGCATAATACCCTCTAGTTCCATCCACATTGTTGCAACTGGCAAGATTTCATTCTTTTTGATGGCTGAGTAACATTCCATAATATATATATGTACGTATAATATAATATTATATATATATATATATATATATATAATAAACACTACATCTTCTTTATCTGTTCCTCGGTCCATGGACATTTGGGCTCTTTCCATAGTCTGGCTGTTGCTGATAATGCTGCTGTAAACATTGGGGTGCACGTGCCCCTTCGAATCCATTTTGGTATCATTTGGATGAACACTTAGTAGTCCAATTGCTGGGTTGTAGCTAGATTTCATCCAGACAAAAAGCTTCTGTGCAGTGGAGGAAGAAATCAGGAAAACAAAAAGGCAGCCTCCAAAATGGGAGAATGTATTTGCAGATGACACATCTGGTAAAGGGTTAGTATCCAAAATTATACAGAATTTATCAAACTCAACACCCCCAAAATAAATAATCCCATGAAGACATGGGCAGAAGACGTGGAGAGGCACTTTTCCAAAGAAGACGTCCAGATGGCCGGCAGACACATGAAAAGATGCTCAGCGTCACTCGCCATCAGGGAGATGCAAACCAAAACCCGG
The DNA here is from genome assembly GCF_030435805.1 of Mustela lutreola. Lineage (NCBI taxonomy): Eukaryota > Metazoa > Chordata > Mammalia > Carnivora > Mustelidae > Mustela > Mustela lutreola. The sequence continues at coordinate 99,372,150 of NC_081301.1, forward strand.
CCGAGGTACCACCTCACCCCTGTCAGGACGGCTAAAATGAACGAGTCAGGAGACAGCAGATGCCGGCGAGGATGTGGAGAGGGGAGACCTTTTGCCCTGTCGGTGGGAATGCACTGACTGATCTTTAAAATATTAAACCAACCTGAAATTTCCAAGACAACCGCTCTTTAGGCAAGATGTGTCGTTCTGTTTATGAATGTACGGGTTTGCTTTGTTAATAGTCTTCTTTAGAAGTTTCGTGTCTGTGCTCGTGAGGGATGTTGACGTTGGTAATTCTATTGCCCTGTCTTTGTTTAGTTTCGTAGCAAGGGTATTTGACCGCATGAACTGAAGTCATTTCCCTCTGGAAGGACCCCTCTTCTCTCCTCTCTGGGGGAAGGAACTTTTGGACTCTTCTCGGGCGGGAGGACAACTTCCTGCTTTTCCTAGTGCGGCTCAGCCGGAGACGCATCGTCTCTCCAAAACGGCATCTTTGTGTTCGAAGGACGCATCCGTCAGGGCTTAGCCGGGGAGACAGAGCCCGTTCTTTAGAGAGCTTCTCTCCTTACCCAGGGAAGTCGTCATCCCCAGGGAAGTGGGGCTACAGCAGGAGGGCCGAGAGCACCTCCTACTCCTGCCGAAGAGGATATGCTCAACCCCGGGGGGCCGCCTCCCCACATCCCCGCATCCCCCTAAATTAATTCACCCCAAGTTTTCCCCATGATCTGCTTCCTCGTAGGAATCACGGATTAACGTTTCGTACCTCTCACAGGTGCCGCCCGGCACGGACTGCCCGGGGACGTCCGGACGTCCGACCTCCGAGCTCACTCTCCCCGCAAGCACGGGAACTTTCCTGGCTAGCCCAGCGTTCTAGCATAGAGACAGGGCTTCGGTCCTGGAAGAAACGGGGCCTCTTTGCCGGACTATGTTTACCCGGTCTGGCCTACCGGACGAGGGGGGCGAGAAGAGGCGAATGTGGTGCCGGAACGTCGCGCTCACTGGACCTCGAAACTTGGGAAAGCAAATTGGGGTACGAATTCCCTCATGTGGCCCTCAGAGGCCCAGGATACTCCTAGGTGGAAGACACGCCGTCTTGTTTCCGAGCCTGTCACTCAGGGAGGAGTTGGAGACCCCCCTTCGGGTATAGAAGCCAATAATACACCCAGACCTTTCCTTTCAGCAGCCTTACACGAGGATTCTCGTCAACCTTCATGGCCTCAAACCCTTCCTTCAAGGAAAAGGGGTGCAGCTCCTTCCCCTGGAGAAGACGGTCCACGACCCCCTTTTTTCCACGGAAGCCTGCGGAGCAAACCCCAGCTGCTTCTGCTTGGCCGCGCACCTGAGCTCCGTCCTTTTGCGCCCGTGCAGCCGTCTGTGTGCTCTGGGCTCCTCCCCACCACGCCTGCGTCCCTGAGCTTGGTGCAAGGAGACAGTGTCAAGGCCTCCTTCCTTCCAAGAGTTGGTCTCACAGTCAGCGGTCTGCCGGGGCTTCGTCCGGCCCTGAGCCCGGGTGGGCCGAGCCGGGAGTCCTCGCCACCGAAACCTGTGCTCGTTCAACCCCCGCCCAGCACGTACGGGTCTGAAACTGTGCGGACAGAGTGAAGCACGTACAGCGACATTCCGTTTCTCCCCACAGGACCTGAAAATGTGCCCCCGAAGCAGTGAATTTTATTTAAAAATGGGTGCGTTGGGGACGAAAACAGTCTGCAATGATCACACACGTTTACCTGCCTTTTCAGATCACCTGGGGGCCGAATTTGAGCTTTTCCTCCTGATTCCGATGGCGTGTTCGTCTGCCTCCACGCCCGTCCTGGGATTCACACGGTGACGCACTTTCCTCCCTCGCCATCGAACGTCCTCGAGCTCACTTCACCGAGAGAGCGGGCTGACCCTGCGGGCCCGAGCCTTAGGCGTCCTGGCATCTGGTACTTCGGGCTCTGGGGGAACCATGCTGCATCTATCCCGAGACCACCGTGCTGTGAGAAGCCCACCCGAGCCAGCGGGGAGGCCCCCAGAGGAGGATGAGACTGACAGGCAGCTCCAGCAGGCCGTCCCGGAGCCAGACCCCACTCCAGCTGCCCCCCCCCCCCCGGCCATGTCATGTGGAGGAGAGAGAAGCCCCCCCGGCCTGCCCAGATTGCAGAATCCAGAGCCAGTCGGTGGTCGTTGATCTTTAAGTCATGGACACAGCAGTGGATGAGGGGAACCCGGCCCTCCAGGGTCACAGCTGCTGAGCTGGGCTCGTGCCAAGCCCGGAGACAGCGCTGGGAAGCCCAGAGGGTGAGGCCGTGCTTGTCGTCTGCCGGTGGCGGTTCGTCTCCTCTGGCTCTGTGAGGCGGCCGGCCGCCGTTCCTCGCCGAGGCCGAGGCGCTGTCACTCTGCGAGGCCCCGAGCCTGCAGGACAGCCGGTCGTCGGGCTTGAACCAGGGAGGCAGGAGCTCGAGCCGCACCAGGCGGAGACTCCTCGCGGGCGCTGGCGCTCGCGGGGCAAGAGCGTGAAGGGCCTTAGAGAGACTCACTCGGGCAGTAGGTGCGCGGTCAGCGGCGTGTTGTGAACACGCTTCGCACCCCTGCGCCCGGGCTACTTGCCGTGGGCTCGACGAGGAAAGACCAGCGGGTGAAGCGTATTCCCGCCGGTGCGCGGTGAAGAGCGAACCCAAGGCTTCGGCATGAAATGGACGGTCACGCGACGTCGTACCGGTGGAGCTCGAGGGCTTCCGTCACCTTCACGCTCCTGCTCCGTCTCGGGACAGGTTCAGAGAGCACATTGCGGGCCTGTTGGTCCCAGCGACTGTGCTGCGATGGTGGCCCTGCCGGCCGCACGCTGGCGGAAGCGGCATCCTCCGTGCGCCGTCCTCCGGGCCTCCCTTGGAATCTTCCGGAAATGTTCACCGTCGATTTTGAAGGAAGCGTCACCTACGGACGCCGTCATGCTGGACACCAGCCGTTCTGTCACCACCGGACGTGAGAGCTTCACGCTGCACGGAACAGATTCTGAGATCGTGCCTTCATTTCTCGGCCGGTACGCGACTGTCGGGGGAAATATGTACCGTTGAGCCTTGACCACCACGGCTCTGACGTGCGCCGGCTCACTGACACGTGGGTCTGCGGTTTTTTGTTTGTGTTCTCACAGCAGAAAAGCCTTCTCGGTTCCATTTGCTTCTCAGCGTGGGAGAGGGCTCCAGCCTCGAAAAAAGCTGCCTGGTGGCTACAGAAGCAGTTCAGGCAGAAGCCTTGACACCAGGGGGACACCAGAAAGGCCCTGCGAGGGCCCCTGGGCTCCGGAAGCTCTGCTCATGCACAGGGGGGACTCGTCTGGGAGTCACCCGCCCCGCCCAACCTGGGGGCCACCAGCCTGTGGAAGCGGGCCAGACTGTTGTCCACGTTCTTGATGAGTTTAGTCCTCATCTGAGAAGTCTCAGACATGGGGTCCATGTGGCAGATCCAAAGGGCCGTGGTTTAGGCTCTTCCTGGACCATGGCAGCTTCCACGACATCCAGGGCTCTACTGCACTCATCTTGGGACCACTTCTGCAATCCTGGAAGAGAACGCGGCCACCATGCTGCGTGGTGCATCTTCAAGAACTGCCGGGCGCCCTGAGATTTTCCTCGGCCGCCTGGAGGAAGAAGTGTCTGTGTGCTCCTAAGCCGCATCCTTGAGGTCAAAACAGAAGCCTAGACAGAGGTACAGAAGGCTCATGTGAGCAGGTGTCCTAGAGACAGGGGAGGGCGGAGAAGGTGGTTCCAAGGTTTCAACTGGAGAAGGGGCTGGAGGGTGGCCAGAGGCTGCAGGAACGACCCCGGGTCTTGTCCTTCCAAGCACTGCTGAAGCGAGAGACGGGCTGCAGGGCTGGGCAGCCTCCGATATGCTGATTCTGTACAGCACCGTACGATGCCTGTACTTCATCTTCCTTATGGTTTTCTCAGTAACAGTCTCTTCTCTCACTTTACTGTAAGAATGCAGCCTGTAATACACACGACACACGAGATGGGTGTTAATCAACTATTTATGCTATCAGTACAGTTTCCAGTCAACAGGTTACTAGTAATTAAGCTTTAGGGGAGTCAAAGGTTACACGTGGATTTTTGATTGCATGAAGGGTCTGTACCCTCAATGCCTCATGTTATTCAAGGGTTAACTATATCAAAATTTGGGTTACAGAACGAGATCTGTGTTTGAAGCTGGGACAGCATGGTCCTGGTGGCCATGGGCTGAATGAGGTCTTCTGGACGGTGCTGATTTCTCTCCTACTGTAGGCTCCCCATGTGGCATCTCCACATGGAAAAGGCAGTTGTAGTTAGCAACCTTTCAATTTTTTGACGATGTAGACCTCGTCAACACATTAAAAACGAAAACGTAGTATTCATGTGTGCAAGGCCCTGCCGGAGAGCCTCAAGCCCCAGTAGTAACATCTCGTTCTTACGACTATCCTCCTGCCAGCGACATTACCGTGTATCTTGAAGGAAAGATCTGTAACCCACGCCTATCCACCCACATTCCACAGAATAAATATGCTGAGTGTAGCCGCATAGTCATCAGCTGGATTTCCCCCAATTTCTTTTTTTTAATAATTTTTTAAAAAACATTTCACTTACTTATCTGAGAGAAGGAGAGAGCAAGAGAGCATGAGCAGACAGAGGGAGAAGCAGACGCCCTGCTGAGCGGGGAGCCCGACGTGGGGCTCCATCCAAGGACCCTGGGATCATGACTTCAGCAGAAGGCAGACCCAGGTGCCCCAAGATTTCCCCCAGTTTCTTTTAAAACATCTCAAACTTAAAAAAGAGTTGAAATAGTGATACAATGGACACCCATTAACCTCCTTTCCAAATGCAATTGTTAATATTTTGCTGCATTTGCTTTCTCTCTCTCTTCCTCTCTCCTTCTGCCTGTCTTTCTCTTTCTCTGTCTCTCTGTCTCTCACACACAGACACACACTTTTTGTTCGGCCATTAGGACATACGCCGCGGCGATCACCTACTTCAGCACGCAGCTTCCAGAAGAGTACCGTATCGTTGGCCATCAGGTCTTTATCAATCCCCATCAGTATTTTTAATATGAAAATTAACTTAGTATTAAAATTCCCCCAATTTCCATGAAAATGATCTTCATTGCTTTTTTTTTGATTCGGGATGCTATCAAACATCATGGATTCTACTGGCGACCATGCCCCTCTAGTCTCTTGTGCTCTAGAACAGTCCCTCTGCTTTTAGATGCTTTGTGTGACCTTGGTAATTTTGAGGAGTCCAGCCCGGTGTCCTGCAGAACGCCCCACTCTCCAGATTTGCATACCGTCGCCATTAGCTAGGTTAGTGATGATTGTCTTTAGCAGAAAAGCCGCTCAGTGCAGTGCGCTTCCTTTTACATCACGGGCTGCCCAGTGTTGCGTGATGCTGGCATTGATCTGTCCTGTAAGGGGAATCCTTCCCTCCTTGTAATTAAGAAATGACCTGGGCAGTGATGCTTTGAGGTTCCGTGCCTGGCAACTCTTCCCTTGATGATTTTAGGGTTCACTGCTGAACCCTTGCCTGGAGCAGGAATGACCGCGGTGGCAGGAGAAGTGGAGTGTAACCATCCTTCATTCTTCCACATTTGCTCATGATCGAAAAAGCTTCCTCCTCCCATTTTAAAGATATTACTAAGGACTTGGAGATTCTTTTAGTCAAAGTGTTAGAACCCTGCCCATCCTTTTTCATTGATCAAATGATTTCAGATATGGTCACTGGAAGTCCCGTAAGTGAGTACTTGTATCCTTGTCACATGCCCCCGTCAGATTTTAAGCCCCGTTTTGTTTTCTGGCACAGCAAGATGTTCTCAGTTCACCTTTCGCTTGTTTCCATCATTAGTTCTTGCCCATCATGGCGCAGTCACTAGCTGTGCGTGAGCTGATTTCCAGTTGCGTCGTGGGATCTGAACGGAAGACACGGTCTTTCCTCTCCTCTGTTCTCAGAAGATTTGCAACACCAGATGTGGGGGCTTTTCCCACACCGAGTATTCTCCAGTTCTTGGCAGGCGACAACTGGGGGTCCGGCAGTTTACTTCACATCTGACAGGGTCTACCTGGAATTAGCATCAGATCCCAAAATCTAAGGTCTCCGTCCCACAAGACCACCCTTTCTTCAGATGCCAGTTCCAAGTCCAGGTTGCCACTTATGGTTCTGATAGACTGGCTATAAATCAGGTTCCCCCACCCCGTCCTCTGTTTAGTGTTAAAGCGGTTCAGAGGGGCGCCTGGATGGCTCAGTTGATTAAGCGACGACCTTCCACTCGGGTCATGATCTTGGGGCTCTGGGATGGAGGCCTGCTTCAAGCTCCCTGCTTAGCGGGGAGCCTGCTTCTCCCTCTTCCACTCTCCCTGCTTGTGCTCTCTCTGTCTCTGTCAAATAAATAAGTAAAATCTTTTTTAAAATATAGAAATAAAATAAAATGGCTCATAAGCTCAAAATAGGTTTTACTCAATTATCAGTTTATTATAAAAAGATACAACTCAGGAAGTGATACACAAGACAATGTATGGGGGAAGGGGTGTGGAGCTACTGCCCATTCAAGCACATGACTGTCTTACCCTCTCCAAGGTCACCAGCCCAGAAGCTCTCCAAATCCCCTCAGTTAGAGTTTTTAATGAAGACTTCATTACATAAGCATGATTGATTAAATCATTGACACATGGCATTAAGCCAACCTCCAGTCCCATTCCCCTCCTGGGAGATCTCAGAGTTCCTTCTGTCCATCTCATCACATGGTTGGTTCCCCGGGCAACCAGTCCCCCATCTTTAGGTGCTTCCCCAAATCCACCTCACTAACACAAACTCAGGTGTGGCTGAAAGGGGCTTCTTATGAACAAGAGATACTCCTTTCACCTTTATTTACGCAGAGCTGTTTCAAGAATCTCAGGCAAGAGACAAATATTATAAGATACTCCTACTGCTCTGACCACCTAGGAAATTACAAGGGTTTCATGAGCTGTTTTTCAGGAACCGTGGATGGAGACCAAAATATATATTTCTTATTATATCACAGCATCACAGTATCTCAAGGGAAAATTCTGAGAAATAAGGCGGTTGGATTAAAAGAAATGACTATATAATTTTTCTAGAACTTTCCAAATTCCCCCCAGAGGAGTTGTAACATTCTGCACTCTTATTCACAATAGATAGCAATGCCAACTTGATTTTTCATACTTACACTTCGACATGAGTTTCTCCTTCAAAACAGTCAATATTTGTCACTCCGCTTTTATGATTACTTTCAGGTCCTCATGACCATCTTAAATTGCTTCATTCTCAGCAAATTTTTGTCGCATGTGATTATAATTGGGTATTTTTTCATCCCAACTTTTACTTTATTTTACTTAATACAAAAGCAGTTAGAGTGACATCAGTGGGATGGCAGACCCGTTCTCTCTCATCATCCCCCACAGACACCGATTTTGGCAACTGCCCATGGATGACAGCGCTATCGTGGGAGTCCCTCAGAGAAGTTCCAGCACACATTCCATTACAGGAAAAAGAAAATTCCAAAACAGATGCATTGTAAATGGTAAGGGGAGGAGTTTCATCTTGCCTGTATCACCCCTACCCCAAGGTTGTGGGGCTCAGTGCCCAGAAAGTCTATGGCCCACAATTCCTCCCCTGAAGGAGAGCGAATGAGTGAACACCCAGCTTCTCCAGCCATGTGGGATGTTGCCCAGGAGGCCCCCTTTCTCCTTGCCTCACCCAGAATGCCGCATGATCTGCAGGCCGAGGGTGGAAAAGAGCCTAAGGCACAGCCGCCAAGGCCTGGAATTCATCAGAGGGACACGAGTAACAAGAGTATCCTCCTAATGGATTTGTCCTCTCCATCAGGAAGTCTGCTCACAAATTGCTAGAGATACCACACCTGGGGACACCCCAACCAACTCACAGGGACCTCCAACACTCTGCACACACCTTCTTTCTTCACAAACCTATACCCGACCCCCATGGCCGGGTCCTGGCACAGTATGATGGGGAAAGCAAGCCTTTGCTAGGGATCAAAAAGCTGAAAGCCCACCTGACTCTTCAGGATAGGGAGAAGGCTCACAGATAAGCATTTCAGAGCACTGCCCGAGAGGAAATATATGGAAGGCTCTCAGTAAGCAGCCTGGTTTTCTGGAATTGAGAGAAGGCATACAATTAAGAATCCCCTCCAAGACAGAAGAAGTGTTAATGAATGAATTCACAGGAAGGATCTGAGAAAGCCTCAGAATCCCTATCCAGACTGACAGGTGAAAATATCTCTCACACTATGTGAATTAGACTAGAGGAGATGACTGCTGCTTCAAACACAAAGACATCAGTGCAGCACCTTAAGGAGCACATGTGCGCGCGCGTGCACACACACACACACACACACACACGTACACAGAAATATAACATCACCAAAGAACTGACCTCAAAGAAATGGAGATCTGCAAATGATCTGACAAAGAACTCAAAATAATTATTTTAAGGAAGCTCAGCAAGTTGCAAGAAAATACAAATAAATAAGTGAAATCAAGAAAACAATACTTGAATAAAATGAGAAGTTCAACAGAGAGATGGAAATTATAAGTAAAAACCAAACAGAAATTCTGGAGCTGAAGAATACAATGAATGAATGAAAAAAAAATGCAATAGAGAGCATCAGAAACAGACTTCACAAAGGAGAAGAAAGAATCTTTGAAATTGAAGATGGGTCATTTGAAATTATCCTGTCAGAGAGAAAATAAGAAAAAAAAAGGATGAAAAAAAAAAGAATTAATAAAGCCCACATGAATTATGAGGTTTACTAAAAGAAATAATATTTGCATTATGGGACTCCCAGGAGGAGAAAGACAGAAAGAGGCAAAAAAACTTATTTAAGGAAATAGTGGCTAGTATTACACTGTATATTAACTAACTGGAATTTAAATAAAAACTTAAAAAAGAGTAATCAGTGAACATAATAGCTTTTTTCATCTTTTAAAAAAATAAAGAAATAAAGACTTAAAATTTCCCAAATCTGTGTAGAGATATGGGCATCTAGCCACGTCAAGTTTATAGGTCCCATAGAGATTCAATCCAAAAAGGACTTCTTCAAGACACCTTACAAAAGACTCAAAAATCAGAAAGCAGCAGAAAAAGAGAAACTCGTTTCATAAAAGGGAATCCCCATGACGATGTCAGCAGATTTCTCAGCAGAAACCTTGCAGGCCAGGAGGGAGCAGAGGATGCCTTCAATGTACTGGATGAAAACTGTCAACCAAGTATACTTTACTGAGCAAAACTGGTCTTCAGAGACGAAGGAGATAGAGACTGTGTCAGGAAACAAAAGCTGAGGGAGCCCCTCAGAACCAGCTATGCTAAAACGCTAAGTTGAGTTCTTCACGCTGAAATGAAAGGACACTCATCAACAACATGAAACAATATTAAAGTATAAAACTCACTGGTAAAGTATAGACAAATCTGGAATACTCTAATATTGCACTGGTGGTGTGTAAATCACTTACAGCCTAGTGTAAGGTGAAAAGACAAAAGCATTAAACATAACTGTAGCCACAGTAATTTAGAAGTAGAGACACAATATAAAAGTGTAAGCTGTGACACCAAAAACAAAAGGAGGGGAGAAATAAAGCATAGAAGGTTTGCATGCAATTAAAGCTAAGTGGTTATCAGTTTAAAATAGACTGTTGCAAGATTTTTTATACAAGTCATATGGTAACCACAAAGCAAAAAGCTATGGTAAATATGCAAAAGATGAAAAGAAAAGATTAAAGCATGTATACAATCATCAGATCACACAGGAAGAAAGCAAGAGAGGAAGAAAGGAATTATAAAACGACCAAAAAAAAAACAAGATGGCAATAGAAAGTTCTTACTTATCATAACTACTTTAAATGTAAATGGATTTAATTTTCTAATCAAAATACATAGAGCAGCTGAATGGATCAAAAAGCCATATCCAACTCTATGCTGCCTACAAGAGACTCACCTGCGCTTTCAGGACACACACATGGAATCTGAAAGCCTGGGAAAAGATGTTTCATCCAAATGGCAACCAGAGAAATCAGGAGTGGCTGTACCTACATCAGACAAAATGAACTTTAAGCTAAACACTGTCGCAAGGAACAAAGAAGGTCCATATATAATGATAAAGGCTCCAGCCACCAAAAGATACATTGGTGCATAGTCATGCGTTCCACATAAAGGCATCTCATTATCTAAAGTAGATATTAACAGATATTAAAGGGAACTAGACAGCAATATCACATTAGTAGGAGACTTCAGTACTCCACTTTCAACATCTGATAGATCACCCGGACAGAAAATCAGTAAGGCAATGATGCACTTGACCACACTCAAGACCAAATAAACCTAACATGTGTCTACAGCACATTCCATCCGACGTCAGTAGAGTAGACATTCTTCTCAGTAGAGTAGGACAGAAGGAATGTTCGTCAGAGTAGACTGTGTCAGGTCACAAAATAGTTTTAACAATTTTAAAAACATTAAAATTATTTTAAGTATTTTTCTGACCACAATCACATGAAGCTAGATGCCAATGAGAAGAGAAAATTGATGAATTCACAAACCAAATGACATATTCTGAATAACCAATGGCTCAGAGCAGAAATTGAAAGGAAAAAATATTTTCAGAAAAACATAAGCACAGCACGCCAAAAATTATGCAAACCAGCAAAAACAGTGATAAGAGAAATGTTAGTAGTGATAAATGCCTATACGTTTTTTTATTGAGATTTTACATTTAAATAATCTCTACACCCAACATGGGGCTCAAACCTATAACCTGGAGACTCAGAGTTGCATGCTCCACTGACCAAACCAGCCAAGAGCCCCTAAATACCTACATTTAAAAAAGAAAAAAATAAGATCTCAGATAAAAGACCTAATTTTACACCTTAAGGAACTGGAAAAAGAACAAACTAAGTCCAAAACTAGCAGAAGGAAGGAAATAAATTAAATAGCAACTAGATAAGCAACAGGAATAAAGAGCTAGTTTCTTCAAAAGATAAACAGAACTGGCGCATCCTTTACCAGACCCATTAAGAAAGAAAGAAAGAGGGAATACTCAAATAAATAATATAAAAAAGAAGAGACTTTACAACTGATACCACCGAAACACAAACGGGTCATGACCGATTTCTATGAACGATCACGTGGCACCTGACTGGGATAACCCCGAAGGAAAGGATACGTTCCTAGAAGCATGCGACCTTCCAAGAGCGAGTCAGGAGAGACAGAACATCGGAATACAGACGGAATCAGTAATCGGAATCCCACAATGAAGGCGAGCTCAGGAGCAGATGGCGCAATGGTGAATTCTGCCAAACACGGAGGGTAGAAGAAACGGGGGGATGTTGTTCAAAAGGTACAGATGTTCTGTTTTAAGACGCATACATTCTGGGGACCTTATGGCCGGCGTGATAATACCACTCAAGTAACTACGTACTTGAAATTTGCTGAGAGAGTCCGTCTAAAGCGCTGTCGCCACACACACATCCGCGGCAGGTAACTGTGTGTTAACGAGCTTGATGGTGGTCGATATTTCACGACGTAAATGTATGTCACATCATCACATTCACATTTTCAATACATGCTGCTGTGTTTATGGGTTGCACTTTAATAAAGCTGGAAAAATAATACATGCTGTTATTCGATTTCTTGGAGACTTCCAAAACTTAGAACAAATGTAATTTTATTTTATACCGCATTTGCAAACCAAATGAAATCATTTTGGTTTTGTTACTGCAGTTCTAAAGATTGGCCACAAAACGATATCAATTTCACACTTTTTAAGTCCATTGCCAATGAGAAACTCAAATTATTTTCAGCAGTTTCAGTATCATTTGAATAATATATGGTCCCCCGAAGTAATACCTTAGGAGACATCAGGCTTTCAACTGTAAAACCATCACTGTGTCATTGTTTTTCTTTAGGACATAATATTTCATGGTCGCTCTGCCTTCCCTTGGCCCCTGACAGGTATAATTGCACAAGTCTACCATAAGAAAGAATAAGATCAAATGTTTTACTTAGAAAAAACACATTTAGTTGTATGCTAACTAAAACGTATTCACTGGCTAAAATATTTCATCCGTGAGTTATATGCAAAGCAAGAAAAGAACGCCTTCAAACCGAGTAAGGGTTTAAGCTCTGGGGTGGTGCTGTGAAGTGCTTATTCACCTGCTACAGGCCGCTCAGCACCCGATGTTCCCTGCAGCGTCATGTAGGACAGCCGCACGTCGAGGAACCCTCGTGTCTGTGGATAGCTGGGCGGACAGGGAAGATGTGAGACCCATCGAGAAATGCAGGGAGTAGTAGAGCTCTGAGCAAAGTCAGTCAGATCAAAACAAATACCATGATTTCACGCATGTGTGGAATTTAAGAAACAAAACCCATTAACAAAGAGAAAAAGAGACAAATAGAGCTGCCGCCTCTTAACTGCGGGGAATAAACAGGTCGTTCCCAGAGAGGAGGAGGGTCAGACGCGGTGGAGCCGGTGAGGGGCGTGAGCGCACTTACCCTGACGAGCGCGGAGTCATGCGTGGAATCGCTGAGTCACGGTACTGTACGCCGGAAACGAACATGACACTGTACATCAATTATACCTGAATAATAATTTAAAAAAAGAAATCAGAGAAGGAAAAAAAAGTTGGTAAGATACCTTCATACCCTGGTTAACAAATAGTTTTATTACATTTCAGATCAGTGATAATTTAGTAAATGACTTAAATCAATGAACCAGTGGTTTAAAGAAATGAGCCCTGAACATCCAGTTTAGTCTACACCAAATCATGTCACTTCGAACGAGCATAAAAGTGTCCGTTAGAGGATGGCTGAGCGAAGCACTCGGCGTGGAGGTTTCTGGGTGACGGCATCTGTGCCGCTGGCAACAGGAAACCTCTACTCCTTGTGCAGGTAGTGTGACTACTGCCGTCCCTCTGACAGGCGGCCCCTCACGAGTGGCGTGTCCCCCGAGTCTGTCAGCAGATGTCCCTTCTGCAGCCACGAGGACTAATTGAGCTATTCCAGAGAGCACCGCGAGTCCATTTCGACTCGGAGAGGTGCACCGGAGGTCCAAGAGCGACACATAACCCACCGTCTCATGCGGAGGACACACGCACGGAGAGGTTGTTTGTATTATCAGGCAGCTGTATTTCTGATTGCCTACAGTGCGCCGTGCATGGAGTTTGACTCTTTTTTATAAGACCTTAGAGAGGAGAGTCGCGTCTCTCCCGGAGCAGATGACAGCCGTAGATCTCGGGAGACGACACAACGTACTGAGGGGTTCCAGACAGCGTGTGCTAGCTAGGTAACGTTCAGTAGAATACCATCGCCTCTGTAAAAGCAGACCTGTTCTTAAAAATCTCAAAAAAATATGCCTTACTGGACTTTAATTTTCCTGATTGCATGTCTGGGCTTGATGGAGGCATCGTTCCTCTTGTGGCTGGTGCCCGCGGTGGGGAGACACGGTAGGTGCCACTGTCCTGCTGAATGTGCAGGTGGAAATGCCAACGAGCTGCTTTTCTGGCTTCTGTTGGAGCTAGTGGCCACGGGGAGGTCTGCTAGGGGCCACTCAGGGGCCACTCTGCCTCTTACCAGATGCCCTGCTGATTTATGAGCACCTACGAGTGCGAACGTCTTCAGCTGGCTCAAACTACTTCTGAGTGTTCCCTACCTCGCAGCCAGAAGCAGCCAACAGACCCAGATGTGTTCCAGCTGGAGGGCTCAGCACGGCCTCTTCCTCCTCCTCCCTGGGTCCAGCAGCACGGCGCTCTGAAGCCCTGCCCTCGGATGGGGAGCGCTTTGCACCCTGCCCGAATCGTGCCCGACTGCCCGAAGCACGCAGCGTCGGGAGGCTGGGGTGTCCGCGGGAGGGTCTGAGGCCCCAGGTAGCACGGGGCTTCTCCAGGGCTGACCTGGCCCAGGCACCAGGACTGCGAAGACTGTCTTCTCCGGATCATCCCATCGTCCCAGAGCTCCTGTGCTTTTAAGAGGTGCGTTTTCATAGAGCATCAAAGAGAAAAATCACGGTCTTAAAATAACCACGTACAAGTCGGCCAACTGCTCCGAAAAGAAGTATTTGGATACTACCTCTTTTCCCAATTAATTCTCCTTTAGCACCCTTTAAAGAAAAATCAGATGGGCATTTGTGAGTGGATATTAGCCACATCTGCGTAGGTGCGCACTGGAAAAATGCTTTTAATAGACTGTGTATTTCTCTGCTTTTAAAAGGCCGTGTTGAACTTCAGCCAGTACAACAGAATCATTGGCATTTAGCATCGTAAAACTAGGAACTGCAGAGAACGTCAGGATGCTTTCCCGTTCCCAGGACACAATTTTCCATCAGGAATTCTGACAGTTGCAGCAAACGGGAACTTTTCCCTCTTTCTGACCTTCACACAAGTGATCATTAATCTCTCCAGATTCCCACTTTTTTTTTTTTTTTTAAGATCCATAAAGAATTCACGTGGCACACGGCCCTGTAACTGAACACAGTTTGAAGACAGATGACTAATTTCCTAAATTATTTCTGGATTTTCCCTTTTATTACTTGTAGCCTTAAGCAGCTTCAACAGAAAACTTGCGCTGGGAAGTCCCCCAACCCCCCTGCCCATTCCTCTCCGAGCAAGAGGTAGAAAGTGAAAGGCTAGTCATGAAACTCTTAAAAATGATCCCGCGGGCCCTGGCTGTTACTCACGAGCAAGGAATGCGGCTGTGCTTATAAGGCCGGGTTTCGTCTACAGGAATTTCCATAAACCACCAATTGCATGACATCAAGGCATCATCTTAAATCCCATGGTGATTTTCCTAAACACGACTAGCTTACTGGCTTCAAACCCATTATCTCTTCTTGTTGTGGCAAAAAAAATTTCTCCAAATGTTTATATTTCTTCAGGACCATCCTAAAATGGCCAGTTAGCAAACGTGGGGTAAGGGGAAGAGATGGCAGAACTTTCGGAGAAGAAGCGTCCACTGCCCGAGGACCGGGCCCAGCTCCCAAACCCTGGCGAGCAGCACGCGACGCTTGTCTGCGCATTTCCCTGTGCTGCTGCGGGGCGGGTGGACCTGGCGTGGGCCGGAGAGGGCAGGGCGTGGAGAGAAGCTGGGGGGCCCAGAGAGCCCCGTTTCCGTCTCCAAAGTTCCACGTGACAAGTCTGCCCTTCCCTGATGCCCCGACGCCGAGCGAGCTCCAGGAGGTGCAGAGCTGTCCCAGGCTGAGCGTGGGCTCTGGTGCAAGGAGCCAAGGTCGGGAGGTGGTGCTGGCGGCTCTCAACTCAGCTAGCCCAGCGGAGGAGCCAACCAGACTTGCGTGGCTCCCCGGGAAGGCAGGTGTGGGTCGGAGTTGGGGAAGCCCTGTGGGAAGCAGCACCAACCGGACAGCAGCTTGTACATCCCCTGGGGTCCACTTTCGGCCAGACCGCGTCTTCCCTGGGGCTCTTCTCCCTCCGTGCGGCTCCCAGGCGATGTCCGAAGAGCTCTCCCCACACCCACACCCACACACCCCCAGCCCCCCGAGCTCCAGGTGCTCCAGGCGGGGCATCCGCACGGGCAGTTCCTCGGCACCCAGCACATCCCTATCCCAAATAACTCTGTCCCCTCCTCCCGCTCAGGGTCCTCCCGGTTCTTCCCAGAGCGACCGCGGTTGTCGCCTATTCTCTGCAAAGCAAGGAGCCCCGCTGCTCTGTGACGAGCACCCCTGGCCCCACGACTTTGGCTGTGCCCCAGTGGCAGGTCCCCCGGGAACTGTGAGCGTCCCCTCAAGGCTGGGCAGGGGGAGCGGGGCAGAGAGCCCTCGCGGACCAGAACGACGTCGGGCTCGGGAGAAGCACCTCACTATGAGCACAGATAAGGGGCCTGAACACCGAGGGGAAAACCCTAAACCCCCAGACTCCTGCCTAAGGAGCCTCGCGAGCGCAGCCCAGAGTCCTCTTTCTTAACGCTGCGGGCGAGAGTCAGAGGAAGGACACGTGGGGGGCCGGCCCCGGGCGTGCAGACCCGCGGGGACAGCGAGTCCAGGTCAGGGGCGACGACCCAGCCCTGATGCAAGAGAATGAAGCCGAGAGGGTTTCGCGGCCTTCAGGCCTCCGTGGGGAAAAGCAGGATGTGAAACAGGAGCAGCTGCCCAGGGCTGTTGGGAGACCGTGAGCCGGCAAGTTCTTCCGGCCCCGCAGGAGGGGCTCGCGCAGGCAGCAGAGCCCGAGAAGGTCCCCACCGCTGCCGGCGCCCCTCGTCTGTAAGGAGCCGGGCTGCCCTCCTGGCCTCCCCTCGAGTCTGCGTCCTGACGTGCTCTGCTGGGTGGTCACGGAGGGAGCCCAGTTGCGCCTTCTGGGCCGGCACCAGCAGAAGTGAGACGCTCTGTGTTTCTCAGTCCGTCCCGTCGGGAGGGGCCTGACATCAGGGTGTCCTGGGGTCGGCTCCCGCAGCCAAGTTCAGGCAGATCTGCCGGGCTCCCCGCCGGGAGGCTGCTCTTCTTCCCCAGGTAGCCTGGACACGAAATGTGGCGAGTGGGCCCGGAGAGCGTGGACGTGCCGTGTCCTCCGACTGTCCCCCGCGCGGCCTCCACGGGCGCGGGCTGAAGCCTCCTTACATGATGGTTGCCAGAAGGCGATTTTCTGGTTAATTAATCCCTTAAATCCAAACCAAGAGAGGTTCTACAAAGTAACTGGCTCGTGGTCCGTAAAAACCCTGACCTCAGGAAAACCGGAGGAGCTGCCGCAGATAACGCAGCCTAAGACCTGGCAACCAGACGTAGTGCACAGTCCCGGACCAGGAACCTGCTGTCCTTTCTCGAAGGAGGTGTGGGGACAAGGCTGAGAATTGAGGAAGGCCTGGGTGTTCCGTAATAGGATTATGCCAGCGTTAATTTTCTGATTTTGCCTTCTATAAGAGAATGTTCTGGGACCTCACGTTCCTTGGAGCATTTCAGAACAATCGGGATGGTGGCCACCACCACGTCCTCTCAAATGGTCATGTATCTACAGCACATAAGAAGCCCAGTGACGTGTTAACATTAGGGGCTCCGGGGAGGGTACCCGGGGGCCATCTGAATGCTCTTGCAGCTTTCCTGCACAGGTGAAATGATTTCAAAATAAGGACGTCTTTAAGATGTGCCGGGCGTTCGAAATGCACTGAGAAGGTGGGCGTGGCGGAGTTTGAGGAGGGGTGGGCCCGCGCCCCCCTGGGGAAGGCGGCTGGCGACCTTGTCCCTGGGGACGCTCTGAGGCTACGGAACAGTCTAGTCCATCCACTCTGCAGGAGGCAGACCCACCGGTCTGGAGGCAAGAAGCAGCTTTCTCTATTCTCTGTCTGGGAAGGCAAAACATTCGAGTCATACCAACACAGGCTAGCTTTCAAGAAAACTTACGAAGAGCCCATGGCTCTGCCCTCCGAATTCCAGTTTCTGGGCATGACATCGCTGCGGTCACATCGGTACGTTCTGTATCAAGTGTCTCGAAACAGATTATTATCCCAGAGGCTGCAGCTCGCCCAGACGCAGGTCCTACATGGTAACAACAAAGGTCTTCAGCCTCTGAGCCCTCGATGAGGGACGAGCACACCGAGTCCTCAGTCTTGGCCACCACGTGAATGAGCTCCTGTCCCCAGGCCACAGCCCACAGCCCACGCTGCTGGTAATGACTTCAGCCCACAGAGGCGAGAGAGAAGTGGCCCCGAAATAGATCTTTAAAGCCCTCCCTTGTCTTCTGTGACAGCACCATTTATTGTTTCATTTTGGTCTCTTATCAGGAAGCCTTCTGAATCAGTGCTCTATTTTGAGCACAAAGTCAAGATTTCTGTGGCCTCAGCCAAAGCCGTTCACGTGGAGAGCGGCTGAGCCGGCGTGCTGACGCAGCCGCGGCGATTCTGGAGTCCTTCTGGGTGAGTGGGAGGGGTTCACCCGTGAAAGCTTCCCCTTGGCCTTTCTCTCCCTTTCCCGCCCCGTCCACTTAGCATTCCGCTGGAGAGAACACGAGATCGCGCGCCGGCCAAGAAAGTGGACACGCCCCGCAGACGTTAACCGCTCGACGGCATGGATGCCTGCCCCAAGTCAGCTCTCGCCGCGGGATCTTACTTTCTCCCATTGTGAGTGTCCATTTTTTTCTTTTTGTTTCTCCTTCCCCCTGCAGGAAATGCGGATCACAAAACTGGTGCGCGGGAGCCCAGCTGGGGTCGGCAGCGCTGGGCCAGCCAATGCCCAGCGATAGAGTCCCTGTGTCGTGCGAGCCCAGCTTGGGCCATGTGCCATCCCACGTGACCCTCAGGAGCAACCTGCAAGCCTCGTGACTCCACCCTCCGTTCTCCAAGGGGGCGACAGAAGCTCGGAGAAGAGGAACGTCATGGCCCAAGGTCCACGGCAAGGCCGAGGGGTGAGGTTGCAACGGTTTCTTGTCTAGAGGGCTCCGTCTTCCACTCTGTGTGCTTTGACCGCAAGGAGAAAGATACCCAGAGCTCCGTCTTCATCTGCTTGTTGAGGGCCCTGGGTCGCAGCAAATTGGGGTTTGGTACCTACATCACGGAAGAACACGTGTCCCGCTTGTGGGTGCCGCCTCGGTAACCCTCGTGACCAGGAAAGCAAATATATTCAAGACTTCACTCAGCGGGTGGTTGGGATTTCTCCACCACGTGTGAGCCGGACATCCTCAGGACCAAAGCTGGGCGGGGTTACCGTGTCCCCACTGAGCCAGCCTGGTGGGCTGAGGTAGCTCATAGCTCTCCTTCCTGCCCTCTGCCACAGCTTCTAATCTCATTTGGCTTCTTGTGAATTGTGACATCTGAGATTATGAGAGCAGATGCCCCCCGGCCCCACGAGGGGACCCGGAAGTCTGTGCTGGCACAGCACCCCGACCCGGTAGGACCAGTGGACGGCTCCCAGCTAGTGCCCAGGAAGACACGTCCTGCAGGTGACTCTGTCCCATCGTGCCCCAGGGACCCACCAAAGCCACACGCACTGCTGGTCTCACAGAAGCATTCACACTTGCCGGTCTGAGGACCCCGTGGGCCCGCCCCCACAGAGGACTGGTGCAAAATGGCGGGAGCTGAAGACCCCAGGCATACCGTGAACTCATGAACCCACGGAAGTTGGGAAATCGGACTCTTTGACCCCTGGGTGGGACAAGTCTGAGGTGTGTTGTCTACTTTCCTCCCATCGTGAGACCAGCGGGACTGAGCCCCCACTGCCCGCGAGCATAGATTGGTAAAGTTCCCCACGTCGGCTTGCTTCTCTTCGGCCTCCCTCCTCCTCCCCCTGAGGGCCTTCTGGAAACAGCAGCTAGTACATTCCTTGCACTCCGACCCTGATCTCGGGTGGACTTGGGAGGAGCTGGCCTTCAACATCCCTCAGGCCACCTCTCTGCCTCCCCAGCGTGATCGGTACACGGTCGAGCACCCCACGCCCCGGAGAATGTTGCAGACCGAGGTGAGGACAGTTGTCCCTGGGCCCCACACGTAGGCTTCTCCACACCAGAAACCAGAATCTTTGATCCTGGTACCAAAGCAAAACCTGCGGCTGCAGCCAGACGGCACCCACCAGGAAGGAGCTCCTGGAGGATCCAGGAGCTAGAGCTCAGGGTGGGCCACCAGCAACGTTAGTGAGTTTTCGTTCCGATGGGCCCGCCCTGAAGGATGGGTCTCTCCTAGCGCAGTTCTTAGCAGGATAAACACCAGCAGCAAAAAGGAAACTGTCCACGGGGAGGGGAAGACCTTGTCTTTTGCAGGTTGACAATGTCGCCGAAGGGAAAGAGTGAGGTGTTTCTCTTTCCTCCTTGAACTTGCTTTCTTCTCTCTGGTAGGTCCCAGGCTCCATTAAGTCGTGATTTCTGGGGTGTCATGGGGCTCCAGCATCACACGCCCCACTTCTGCGAGCCGACAGCGGGGATCGCCAGGCCCTGACTGCAGCTCCCCACGCCGTGGAGTGGCTGAGTATGTGTGTCCGTTTCCTCCGATCAGCGCGGCGTCGGGGAGGGAGAGCGTTCACGCTGTCAACGGTTCCGAAATAGCAGAAGTCAAACCGGTGACTCGCCGCGGTAGCAGTTAGTAAGAGTCCGTTGTGCGTGACCGAACAGGCAGTTCGCAAGCCAGGAGCCCTCAAACCAGTCTGAGCATGGAGCGAGGCCTAGAGGGAGACGGCCACGAAGCAGCCCATACGGGGAGAAGTCGGGGCTTCCCAGGCATGGTCAGGATGCTAGAATGTTCTCAAGTTCTATGGGAGACGGCCATGAAGCAGCCCATGCGGGGAGAAGTCGCGGCTTCCCAGGCATGGTCAGGATGCTAGAATGTTCTCCAGTTCTATGGGAGACGGCCATGAAGCAGCCCATGCGGGGAGAAGTCGCGGCTTCCCAGGGATGGTCAGGATGCTAGAATGTTCTCCAGTTCTATGGGAGATGGCCATGAAGCAGCCCATACGAGGAGAAGTCGGGGCTTCCAGGCATGGTCGTGATGCTAGAATGTTCTCCAGTTCTATGGAGCTGCTCACTGGTTACCCCCTCTCAGCCCTGGGAAGCGGTTCAAGTTTTGCTTGTGATTTCCAGAGGCACAAGCAAGGGATGACCCGGGTCCCGTGAGTCTCGCAAACTGAACAAAA
Organism: Mustela lutreola; assembly: GCF_030435805.1. Lineage (NCBI taxonomy): Eukaryota > Metazoa > Chordata > Mammalia > Carnivora > Mustelidae > Mustela > Mustela lutreola. Next base: position 99,392,706 of record NC_081301.1, read on the forward strand.
TGAAGCTTATCTGTAGGAGGAAGCTGGCTTCATCTGGTGAGGGATTTTAAGGCTGGTCTCTGCGTGTGTTTTATTTCAACATCCTCGTGCTGACTGGCCTAAAAGGGGCCACATGACACCCTGAGACCCGAGAGACTCGGCAACAGGTCTCCCCGGTTCCTCAGTGGACCCCCAGGGGCTGCCCATGGGCCTGGGCTACCACGCTGGTACCCTCGGCCAAGGGCCTGTGGATGGTGCCCCGGGGAGGCAGAGGCCCTGTGATGTTAGCCATGGACTCCGCCTTTCCTCCCTGGACCTTGCAGTAGGGGAGACATTTAATTCCTTGGCTTGTTTACTCCCATTTTAACCAAGTTGTCTGTCACTTGAAGAAAGAATCAAGTGGGAGGGAGTTTCTTAATTTGCTTTGGTACCAGGATCAGAGACTCCTCTCCACGGGCCCCCTGGCCCCACATGGCCCGTGAGGCCAAAGCGTGTGGCTGCTGGGTACCCCCCAGAGGGTGCACAGAATGTTTGAAACCCTCTTGGGCTGTGGAAGGCCCCGTCCTAGGGCACGGACTCCTCGGGGTGGGGGGGTGACAAAACTTATAGGAATTTGCTGAGGTTTTATCCCCAAAGTTAAAATTTCATTCACAAGTAAGTTTAGGCCAAAGCACTTGGGGAAATTACACTTTATTTATTTTTTGAAAGATGTATTTATTTAAGAGCGAGAGAGGGTGTGGAGGGGAGGCGCAGAGGAAGGGGCAGAGGAACCGGCCCCTGGTGAGCACAGAGCCCAGCGCAGGCCTCCATCTCACCAGCCTGAGATCGTGATCTGAGCCGAAACCGAGGTCCAGTGCTCTGCCGACTGCACCACCGGGGCCCCAGAGAAACGGCCCTTTAAGTTCAAGCACGAAATATATCCAGTCTAGTAAATTGGGACCAGTATTTTGAACAAGAGGAGAAAATATTCCAATGGAAACATGTGAATTCAGCCATACAAAATAATATTTATCCTTGGGTTGATTTTAAAAGGTTACAGACATGGCCATTGTTTAGCGGAAATACGCTCTTCTGATGGCGTCTAAAAAATCCTTGAGCCTCTCTGCAGCCTTTTGTTATGAAACAGCCAAGCGACAGGGAAGTGCCAAAGTAAGCGGATGAACGTCTACAGACCCCGCCAGACGGACCGGGTGTTCTTGGTCTGCTGCGTGACCTCCGCACGCACACGACACACGCACACCTGCGCTGCCACGCGGGACCGGTTCTACACACGCGCCCGCACCCACCTCACGGGGATGGCTTTCTGGCCGCCCGAGAGTTAGTTTGTAGACGTCAAGACACTTCTGGATACTGTAGCATCGGTCCCCGAAAAATAGCAAGTGACTGTCACACTCTAGAAAGTCAACGTTGACATAATGCAATTGTGTGCGCACGCGGTCCGCAGCCGGGTTCCCTCTTTGTCTGGGTGGTGCCCTCAGCGCTTGGGTTTTGCTGTTGTTGGGGGTTTGTTTGTTTGTTTTTGTTTGCTTTAAAGTCTGGGCTCCAGCTAACGATGAGGTATTGAATTCACTAATATTTCACTCCGAACCTTATTCTACAGCTTTTTTCTGGTTCTTCATAAAGTGACATAAGTTACGGTAAAACCAGTATTTGTTCCATCAATTACTTATTTTCCGTCATTTCCCATGCGTTTCGCTGACGACATACTCAGAGAAGGGCCTGAAAACAGAGTGTGCCGCGGCACAGACGTCTGTATAATTTTTTTTTTAACCGAAAACCACCCGTTGATTTTATGCTCACAAGCGACATCCGCCCGATCACGCCGCACGTCATCGCGGGAAGGAGATGGCCGTCACGGACAGAGGCCTGGTGGTGGGGGGAGGGGGATTGATGAGGGGCCGAGGTGGGACTGCAGAGGCCGGGAGACAGCAGGGCTGGGGGTCAGGCCGGCGCAGCACGGGTTCCATCTGAGGATGGACACGCTTGTGGTTTCAGGAGTTTTTGCAAAAGGACAAAAGCCTGTCTTTATAATATCACCTGGGGCGGCGCCCCTCCTCCGTGGTCATCACCCTGCCTGTGTTCTCCAGACACCCGCCGCGGGACGCCCTCTCCCTGCTACCCACCACCCCTTTCCCGGCAGCTTTGCTTGAGCACCTGCTGCTTGCGGAGCGTGGTGTGATGTCGGGTGTCCTTGCCGCGCACATCCGGCGCGCGTGGCTGCTGAGGGCTTGCAACCTCTTTAGTGCGACTGTGAACGTGGACTTTATTTTACCTCATTTTGAAGAATTTCCATGCCACGCAGCGCGCCCGACCAGATCACGCTGACCGCCGATCACGGTGGAGAAGGGCCGTCTTATTTACACCCATGGCCCGCCCCACGCAGGGCGCCCCGCTGCTGTCTGCGCGGGTCCGTTCACTCTGCAAGGCCTGTCGCCACGTGTCCTGTCCTGTACTGACCAGATTGAGCCTGTCCACTACGGCATCAGCTCTGTGAGGGGAGGGAATTTCGTCTGCTTTCTCTCCAGCGACATCAGGAGACGTTTGGGAAGGAGGCAGAGTTGGAGACGATCACCCCAGGAGTCCCGACATCCTCGCAGTCCCCGGGACCTGGTGCCCACGCACCTCGGCTGCACACCCCCCACCCAAGCAGGGCAGCTAGTGACGGGGCCACAGAGCAGGAGGACGGAGGGGGTGTAAAGTTGGGCCTAAATAGCCCCGAATCCCAACTTTACCGCTTATTTTACATAACTTATGAGAGCAGCAGTGCGCTTCCGGCTCATCACGTTGTTATAAAAAGTAGAAATCGTGTCATTAAGGATCTAGCCAGGAAGCAGGAATGGCTTTAGAGGACCTAGAATTGCATTAAAGATTTTCCTGCAAAGCAGCAGGCAAAGCTCGTCACCAGCCCAGAACAGGAGGGGCTCCCAGAACAGGCGTTGGTGCCGAGGGCTTCCCGGGTGGTGACCCATGGAAGTGTGGCTACTGGGCCCATTTTTCAGTCAACAAACCCGAGACCCAGAGAAGTGTTCCAGCACCACGGTTGTGGCCGAAGGTGAGCTCACTGGTCGGCTGCAGTCCGGTTCCAGAGGGTAAGACGCGTAACCGGGAGGAAAGTCCCTCTTGTCGCTCGTCCGGGCTGGGGTCCGTCCCTGCAACCGTTCGTGCAGTGAGGTGCAGATGGCTGGTGAGGACAGCTGCCGGCTGCCTTTCCTCCAGGACAGGTCCCTGATGGCTCCCGCGGCTCACCCACACTGAAGGAGACATTGGTATTTACAGCATCGTCAGGGGCTTTCATTCTAGCTCTTGGGGCTTTCGCTCCAAGGTCAGAGCGTGCAGGAGTCTCTCCTTAGATACGCATCATGAGTTTTAAATGCCCAGGCTGGGAAGTTAATTTCAGTCCCCAATGTCACCGCAGACCGTCGTGGCTCCAGGCATGGCCACCCAGGCCTCGCTCCTGCAGATGGGGAGGGAAGCAGGCAGAAGGGCTCCGTCTGCGAGGGGGGACCGGAAGGAGAGCGGCCGGCGAGGCCCGCGCGTCTCCCGGCGAGGACCGAATGCTCCGCCCCCGTTCCAGCGGCTCCTCTGACCACAGGTGTTTGCTGGCGACGGAGGAGCGTGGCTTCCCCTCTCGTCTCCAAGCTTTCGGATTTGGAGGAGGGCGAGGCCTTCGGCGCCCACAATCTGTTTCCACCCTGTGGGCGCCGGGCCCAGCCCTGGACATGACAGCACACCCCAGCAGAGCGTCCTGCGTCGCTCAGGAAAACAGAGGCCGGACAGGAAGCCCCGAGGAGAGACTGCCCACAGTCCCCGGGGAGGCCTCCCCAGAGCCGTACCCTGGGCCAGGACCCAGCGGGGGGCGCTCCCAGCACTCCCTGGGAGAAGAGGCCGAGGGGTGAGGACGGGAACCGGACACAGGACGCTCGGTCTTCCAGCTGGGCAGACTGTGCTGGCCTGGGGCCCCCGGCCCGCCTGCAGAGAGGCAGACGCCTGGTCTCACCTGCACACCAGTCCACCTGTGGCCCTTCAGGGTGACCTTGAAGCCTTTCTGCCCCGAAAGCTGTGGACAGATGCACGAGTTCTTCACTGAGCTCTAGAGCCAAGCTCACTCGGCTCCTTCAAAGAACCCGATCACGAAGTCGTTATCATCACATCCTCATCGGGGCTCGGAGGCTTTGCCCTGAGCGCCCATCCCCCAAGGCCAAGGGCCAGACGTGCCCTGGACCGCAATCTTCACAATCTTCGTGTGTCGCAGACATGATGTTTTTACAGAATTGTATGCGTTACAAGACTGGACGCAAAACTGCATCCGTTTCTCTGCAAGTTGCCTCTCAGCTGCTGACGTGCCAGCAAGCGTGGCCGGAGGCGGATTCTGAGAAGGGAGATCGCTGAGGCCAACGACGCGTGTATCTGAAGACGTTCATGTCGTCATTGAAACGGATATTAATACTTTAGTATTTTATCGGGCACCTGGTGGGGCTCCGCTGGTTAAGCCTCTGCCTTCGGCGCAGGTCACGGTCTCAGGGTCCTGGGACCGAGCCCCGCATTGGGCTCCCTGCTCAGCACGGAGCCTGCTTCTCCCTCTCCCTCTGCTGCTCCCCCTGCTTGTGCTCTTGCTCTCTCAAATAAATCAATAAAATCTTAAAAAAAAAACTCTAGTATATTATTGATGGTGCCAGATTGCCTTCCAGAACGGCGTAGGGATTGCCTCCCCAGAGCACAGTGTACAAGAGCCCCCCCCTCGTCCTCGCCAGACGGGGGCACCGTCGCGGCCTCTGACTCACGGACAGACACATCAGATGACGTGCGTATCTGACTGTTCCTGGAGGTCTCCTTTCTGGGTATTAGTCAAATTAATCGCGTTCTCATATGTTTACGGATCATCGACATTTCCTCTTCGCAGAACTGTTCGTATTCTTTGACTCTTTCACGGTGAGGTTGGAAAGTAAACGTTCATTACTTTTTAAGAGGTTTTGGGTCTGTGGATTTCAAGGCGAATCTGCCAAGTCTGTTTCCTTGTGGGCCGTCTGGTCCTTCGCCTGTGTCCGTGATGACTTCTCGCTACGAGGACGTCATCAGTGTTCCTTGGGTTCCTTACAGAAACGTTTAATCACAGAATCAAAAGAAAAATAATTTGAAAAGCGTATAAAAGTAGATCCAGGGCCGTTTCAATCGTAAGCACCGTTTCCCGTCCGGGACGGACCGAGCTTCCGCGTGGCCGCGTCCGAGGTGTGGTTTGCGGCGGCGCTGCGGGCGTCCCATTCTCCCGTTGTCCTCCTCATCTTCCCGCCTGAGTCGCCAACGTTGCTGCCCTTGGGCTTCCTGCACTTCCCGATGCAAAGGCGGAGTGTTTTGATGACGTGCGGGTTGTGAGATTTCTTACGGGCTGGCCCGAGGCGGTCAGATTTGACACTATTTCTACGAGAAGGCAAACTCTGCAGGGGACGGAACACGCCCGGAGCCAGGTTTTGGGTTGTGTAGACTGAGGTCACCTCCGAGCCGGACAGTTCAGGTGGGAAGCGAGCGACAGGAAGCAAACCGTCGCGACTCCCTGAGACCGCGTGCGCCAACTTGTCCTTATTGTTGGGTTGTTCTCTGTTTCGGGGGTGGGTGAAGGGAGAGATGTTCTTTTTCTTCTTGCTTCCGCACTGCTTGATAATGGCCACACTCGGAGGCTTCTGTTAGCTTCCCCGCACCTGCCAGCGTCGGTCTCATCCCGCCGCGCTGGGATAGTTCAGGAGCGTCGCCTCCGCGGGAACAGCTTCTTCCCGCAAAACCGTTGAGTTTATCATTTAGTCAAGACATTCGCATAGCTCCACTGTGCTAGAAAGCAAAGACAGGGCTGACCAATTTTGCATAAAGACAAGTTAAATCAAAGAACGCTATGAACCATGGGATGAAATTTAATTAAATATTGGAAAGACAAACATTTCACAAGGAACAGACGTTCTTAAATAATGGTAAATGGTCCACGGACGAGGTGACAGTTTTACATCCAGAAAGTGTGTAGGGGACCTGACGGGGCATCTCGACACCTTTGGCCCGTGTTCCAAAGCGTAGCTCACCGGTGTGGGGGGTCCATGGCTCCACGAAGACGTCTCAGAGCCCCGCAGACCTCGCAAGCTAGAGGCCTCGGAGGAAGTTGAGGGATCCAAACCCATCCGGCAGGGAGGTCACGCTCCTTTGTACGTCGGGGTGGCATGGCCCCAGGGTCCTGCCCCGGCGGCTGCTCACGCCGTCCACCCCGACCCACTACTTCGGGAGCCCCTTGCTGAAGCCGCTCCGCCCGCTGTCGGACGGCCGTCGCTTCCTTGCTCTGTGGCTTGCCCTCATGATGACAGAAGCTCCCTTACTTACCTCTCTGTACTTCTGCTTCTCCTCCCCCCAAAGTGTTCTTAGATGGAAGTTCAGCCTCTTTAACCTGCTTTAATTCTTCACCAGAATACGCGCGACGGTTCGCGCCTGTCAGTCTGGATGCACAGGCTGGGGATGGGGGTGGTGGCTCCTGGGGCTCCGGGGCAAAGGGAGTGTCCCTGTCTGAGGAGGAAGAAGGCACAGGGACTTCAGCCAAGTCCCAAAATGATCCCTGGACCTCAGGAACCACGCACTCCAGAAGGTCTTATGAAGGGCACCAAACCCCTCCTGTTCTGGACCTACTATGTCTTGTCATCAAAGTCCTTTGGATCAAGGTCCTTTTCCAAGTTATATTGTAGGAAACGCGGAGTTCCCTGCCTGTCGGCCTCGTTAAACCAGCTCCAGGCATTTGCACCTCCCACAGCAGGAGCAGGAAGCACACTCCTGCTGCTGGAAGGCGGGGTGTGGGGGTGGCGGGGGATAGGGCTGCTGTGATTACCGTGGGCGGAAGAGAAGTAAGTGGGAAAGAAATCTGTTTTTTAAGAAAGCGAAGAGAAGAGTCGCAGAGAAGCCAGCGTATGTTTAAGAAATGGAGGCCATTTGGGGCCCCTGGAGGGCTCCGTCAACTAAGCATCGACTCTTGCTTTGGGCTCAGGTCATCATCTCAGGGTCGTGAGATCGAGCCCTGCATCCGCCTGTGCCCGGCGTGAAGCCTTCGTGCAATTCTCTCTCTCCTTCTCCCTCTGGCCCTTCTCCTGCTTCTCTCTCTCCCTCTCAAAATAAACGAAAAAATAAAGTATTTTAAAATATATAAATGAATTTTTTAAAATTTGGAAAAAGAAATGAAGGCCCTTTCAAGAGCGAACAGATAACTTGGAAGTAACAACAATTACAGCCGAGCGAGCGGCGCAGCGCGGTCTCTAGAACCTGCCGGCTTGGCTTCGTTCTCGGCTCCACCGCGGACCGGCTGGGGCACGCGGGGCAAGGCCCTGAGCAGAGGAGCCGGGAGGGGCGGGAACCCAGGGCACCGCCGGCCCCGAGCGGCGGGTCACCCCAGCACCCCCGTCCGGAGAGCGGGGGCAGCCGCGGCGGGAGGGAAGTCTGCCCCCCAACCCTGCGGTTTCATGAAAGTGGGTCTGGAGGTGCTGCTCCTGCAAGGCAGCTGCTTCCAAGAAGGTGAAATATTAAAAAAAAAAAAAAAAAAAAAAATCACCTGTAAAGATTCTGTGTTTTCTCAGGGGCTGGCCAGGCTGTCGGCATTTGGGTCGCTTGGTTCGGCCTGGCCTGGGCTGGGGACAGGAGGGAGCCCCTGCGTGGGCAGCTCTCTGCCTACTGTGGGGCCGCGGGGCTCCTGAAGCAGCTGGGCCCGGTCACATCCTTCCCTGCAGAGAAACGACCCGCAGGGGCTGGGCAACCCCCCGCTGCTAAGGGAGGAGCCGCGCTGCCCTGGGACGGCCCACGAGACACCGGAGAGGCCTCTGCTGCTCCCGCACACGGATGGCGGCCAGAGACAGGCATTTCCCTCCCAGAGCTGGTGAGGCCGCAGCCCCCCGGTCCGCGAGAACCGCAGCTGGCCTGGCCTCTTTGTTGCTGGCCGAGAAGATGAAGCCCAGGAAACGAGGAGCTCCGTGAACGCTGCCTGCGCGTCCTGCAGGAGTCCTAGCCGGGGCCGGACACGGAACACGGACACAGGAGGGGTGGTCCTGTCCCTCGGAGAGCCACGCGGAGAGCCACGCGGAGAGCCACGCGGAGAGCCACGCGGAGCTGTCCTGGGCCCACCTGCCGCACTCGGGAGGACCAAAGTCACAGTCTCAGGAATTTTATGAGCCTACGGTGAAACGGTCACCATTAAAAAAATAAATTTCCGTAGGGGCGTCTGGGGGCTCAGTCGGCTGAGCGTCCAACTCTTGATTTCTGCCCAGGTCATGATCTCAGGGTCGTGGGATCGAGGCCCATGTGGGCTCCAGGGGAGGGGGGCTCTGGTTGGGATCCTATGTTTCCCGCTCCCTCCCTCCCCCAACCCACACACACACACACACAGACACACACACAGACACACACACACTCTCTTTCTCTTTCAATAAACTTAACGTGAAATTACCATTAAATCAATTACTTTATAAATAACAACAGTAAGTCTCAAAACTCATCATTTCCTAATTATTTCATTACCTTTCACTATTATACCACAGAAATCGGTTGACAACTCAATTTTTTTTTAAAGATTTTGTTTATTAATTTGAGAGAGAGAGAGAGAGCACCAGCAGGGGGAGAGGCAGAGGGAGAAGCAGACTCCGCTGCGCGGGGAGCAGGGCCCGACCTGGGGCTTGATCCCGGGACGCAGGGACCACGCGCTGGACGCAGACACTTAACCCTCTGAGCTGCCCATGTGTCCCCACACGACGTGCTTCTGATGAGCTGGTCAAGCATTTACTAGCCTCACGCGACCCGCACGTCTGGAGGGATGCGGGCAATTCTGTAAGCAGGGGACGCTGGGAGGCCTGTGCGACGCTCTTACCGCTTTCCCCGGGGAGAAGGAAGAGCAGAGCCGGCCCGGCTCAGGCCCGCACTGCACACGCCTGCCCTGCGCTCAGCCCGGGGTGCACATGGAGCTCGGACGGACGCTCAAACGATTCACGTGAACAAGGGCTCTTTCTAGAAACGGGATTAGGTGAGTCCCAGGAGAGCCTTCTGTTTCAGTGAGTCTATCCATCTACAGAGAAACACATCACGCCAGGCCCAGAGCCAAGATGATGGTTTTCCTCCAGATGGTTGAGTTGCAACGTCACTTCTTCCGTTCGCCTTTCAGAGCACTCCGGCCGCTCCGTGGGCCCCTGTGAGCTCTTCCCAAGGTGCAAACGGGTTTGTGAAATGTAGAAAATTGACGTTGGACGGAGCCCGTCCTTACTGCTTGTCAGAGATCTCACACAGGTTAATCTGGAATCTTCCTCTCGGAGACCCAAAGGGATTGTCATTCAGTAAGCTCTGAGCCTGGGGCGCCTGGGGGCTCCGTGGGTGGAGCCTCTGCCTTCGGCTCAGGTCGTGATCGCAGGGTCCTGGGGTCGAGCCCCTACTTGCGATCTCTGTCAAATAAACAAACAAATAAATAAATGATAAGCTCTGAGCTTCCCCCTCAAGATTTTATTTACTTATTTGCGATGGAGAGAGCATGTGGGACAGGACAAGGGCAGAGGGACAGATGACCTCGCGAGTGGGCGGGCTCGTGACTCCCCTACGAGGGGGCGGGGCTCCATCCCAGGACCCTGAGATCGTGACCGGAGCAGAAGGCAGACGCTCCACGGACTGAGCCACCTCGGCGCCCCTAAGCCCTGTGCTTATAAGAGCCGCTTGAGCGGATACCCCGCCTCCACCCTTGCTGAGCTACGGGTGCACGTAGCAGGACACGGGAGAAAGTCACAGTCGTGAGAAAATTTCTTCCTTTCATTTTAATGTGTCACCTTTGCTCAACAACAGCGTAATTTTGGCCCAATCTTGGAAATTGTGTCACATTTAATTTTCACCTTATTAGAGAGATTCTGTCTGTGCGCGCCCGTGGAAGGGGTTTGGAGACTCCACATTAAAGCTGCTGTTGATGTGAAATGTCCAAAATCCCTTGGTGGTGTTTACAAGACCCAGGAGGGGGCAGAAGCAGAGGGCCCGTCATCAGTGAGCCGTGAAAATAAAGACGCTAGGTGGATTTGACATTCGAAAATCATACAATTCACCATATTAACAGATTAAAAAGAAAGTACGATCATGTCAATAAACGTAGAAGAAAACATTTGACAATAGGAAAAAAATGAACAAACCTCTAGCCAGACTGACCAAGAAAAAAAAATATTGAAAGTCATGAATTAATAATATCGGGAACCAAAAAGAGGAGATCATTTCAGATCCTACAGACACAGAAAATAAAATAAAGAACATATGGAAAACTTCTGCTAATAAATGTAACTATTTAAGTTAAATGGAAAAAGAAATCCTAGAAAGACACACACTACTGAGACGACTTCAGAAGAAACCGGTAACTGCAACAGTGCTGTGTCCAGGAAAGAACTGAACATTGAACTCCTGGTTCAAATCTCACACAAAGAAAGTGCCAGCCCCGGGTAGCTTCATTAGCGAATTCTACTGAACATTTGAGAAAATAACAATATCTATTCTACACCAACAGACGGGGGAAATTCTCCAGCTTATTTTATGAGGTCAGCATTACCCTATAACAAAACCAGACAAAGACGTTGTGAAGAAAGAAAACTAAAGACCACATCCCTCCTGATCACAGATGAGGCGTGCTCTTATAAAACCTGACAAAACAAACCTAGAAATAAAAAAAAAAAGAAAACCAGGATAATGCATCCTGGCAAAGGGAAGGCTGTCTGTTCTCACCACTTAAAATCCACACTGAAGATCCTAGCTGGTGAAATACGGCAAGAAAAAGAAGCTAAACACATATTGACTAGAAAAGAAGTACAACTGTCCACTTAGAAAGACCAGGGCCGTCTTTGGAGAGTCGGAAGAAGTGCAGGAAAAAAGCCTCTAGAATAAGTAAGTGAGTTTAGTAAGATTGTAGGACACAAGGACAATATCTACAAAAATCAACTGTGCGGTTTGGACTCTGATCCAGACGAGACGGGATGAGCTCCTGTCTCCCTGCTTCTACTCACTGAGAATCACTCAGAGGCCTGCAAACACCGTAGGGGAGACCTCTGAGATACAGTAAGAAGACGGGCTGGTTTGGGACCCTGGGACTGGAAGAAGAGTCCAGCCGCGGAGCGTCGCACGACAACGTCTTCGCCCAGGCCGGGCTCCCCCCTCACCCTGCAACACGGGGCCGCCCTGCAGACCCGTTCTTCCCCGGAGCTGAGTGGGATTCCCGCCTATAACGCCAGCTGAGCCCAGCAGCACCGCGAGGGGGACCAGTGGGAGCTGCGGAATGTTCTTGAAACAGGAAGGAAATGACCATCTGCATATTGGGAGATCAGGAAGGAAGAAAGAAAACAGAAACAGCAGAAAAAAGTGGCTGCGTGAATAGGCTCTTCTCATGAGTTTTGTAGATTATATCGATCAACACAAAATTCGTCACACCGTCTGATATTTTAGGAAACCAAACTTAAGTGTTGGGAAGCAGAAAGGACTGGAAATGGAAGTAAGGGAACCGTGCTCCCCCGAGACGGTAAATGGCGACGCCAGAGACCACAGTGACGCGTACACGTGTATTTTAATACCTGGTGCACTTCACAGAGACTAAGAGAATGAGACCAAAAAATACCCTCAGAAACCCTATGAATAAATCCATGTGAAATCCTAAAAATCTTTAAGTAACTTATAGGAAGGCATGAAAATGGAAAAAGGAGAGGAAACAAATAGGAAGGAACTATAAACCGGCAGATGTAATCTCCAGTATAGAAAAATGCCCTTTTAAGACACACCACAAATACGGCGGGAATTAACTGAGTGAATTAAAAAAAAAAAAAAAAAACCACTGCAAACCAATCCCAAGACACGCCTCTCCACTCCAACACGTAGGCTGCAGTAAGAGGATGGAGCCCGACGCGCTGTGGACGCGCTTTGGGAACGGCGTGGGTGACGGCGTCAACATCTGATCAGGAGACTTCAGTGCACAGAGAATCACTAGGGATGAAGAGGCATGTCGCATAATAATTAAAGAATTAACGTACCAAGAAGACAAAGCCATCCTAAATGTGCCCTTCCCAAACAATAGAGCCTCCGAATGTATGATGCAAACAACAGACTCGAAAATCTTACATTACACTGGGGGACGTCCGCGTCCTCTCTCAGCACCCGACGGACCTACCCGAGGAAAAATCAACAAGAATAGAGAATAACACGACGACGGGACGTGACGGACGCACACAGAGTGCTGCTGCACCCAATAGCAGCAAAATGCATTTTTTTTTTCAATTGCTCATGGAACATTCACCAAGGCCACATTCTGGGTCATAAAACAAGCCTCCACAAATGAATAATTATGATCATACAGAACTTGTTCTCTGAACATAATTGAATTAAACTAGAAATCAATAATAGAAGGAAAACAGGACAATCTCAGAACCCATGGAAATTAAACAATTTCTACATAACATGGAAATTAAATATGTTTACAAAATCCATTGGTCTAAGAGGCTCGAAGGATATTAAAACCAAATGAAAGTAAAGATAAAACATTTCCCAGTACGGGCTGGAGCGCCCTCGTTCCGAGAGGATCATTTGTTAGGGTAAAGGCTTGTGTCAGAAAGAGGAAAGGTTTTAAATCAATGGCCAAGTCTCCTAATTCAGGTCCCGAGATGAGGAAGAGCAAAACACAGTCAAAGCGAGCACGCGGAGATAATAGAGCAGAAATCAATCATCGAAACTAGGAAAACAACAGAAAATTTAATGAGACAAAGAACCCAAACAGGTTCTCTGAAAAGGCCGACGACACTGACAAACCTGGAGCGCGACGGACAAGGGAGGAAGAAGGAAGAAGCGAGGAGAAATGCCGGGAGCGGGCGCAGACACTCTCCGCAGACCCCGAGCTCGCTCGGCCTGGGTCGTTACAGCAAGAGCGCGGCAAGAGGGCTCACGGAGGCAAACACCGATTTCTCACAGTTCCGGACCCCGAGAAGTCCACGCCAAGGCTCTGGCAGACTCGGGGTCAGAGTCCTGTCCTTTACTGCGCCCTCCGAAGGCAGCAGGGCGAGGGCGCGGTCTGGGGCCTCTTTAAGGGCACCACCCCGTTCCCCACGGTGGAGGCCTCGGGATCAAATCACCTCCCAAAGTCCCCGTCTCCGAACGGCCATCACATCGTGGGCGAGGATTTCAACCCACGGATTCCAGGGGGACACAGACATTCAGTCCCATCCAACCTGCTGACCTCAGCAGGGCCAGAGACGCTGCCAACAACTCGTTGTTAAAATGGACGACTTACGTGAGGTGAGGTGGGCCGATGTTCTGAGCAGCACAAACTACGCACTTCATCCAATATGAAATGGGTCATTTGGTTCTATAACTATGAGGGAAATTGAATTTATAATTTAACACGTCCTGAAAAAAGGAATCTTCGGGTCCAGCTGGTTTAACTGGAGAACTCGACCGAACACTGCATAAACCAGTTCTACACACTCTTCCAGAAAATGCAAGAGGAATCACTTTCTGCCTAATTCTATGTGGCTAATAGTACCCTGGCAACAACTGCAGACAAAGACAGTTCAGAAAAAGAAAATCACAGACCAGGATTCCTCATGAATAGAGATGCAAAAATTCTGGATAAGTATTAGCAGACAGAATTTATCAATATATAGGAGTTACACACCATAACCAAGTGGGGTTTATTCTAGGTATGCAAGGCCGGTTCAATATTTTAAAAAGTAACCGGTATAATCCACCATATTAACAAGCTAGAGAAGAAAAATCATACGACCATATCCGTTGATGTGGAAAAATTTTGACAAAATTTACCAGCAAATTATGACGCAAACTCCTAAGAAACTAGGAATAGAGATACTGCCTCAACTTGTTAAAGAATGGGAGCGAACAGCCTGCACTAAAGTCGTACTTAACGGTGAAAGAATGACTATGTCCCCCTAAAATTAGGAACAAGGCTAGTGTGCTCAGTCTCACCAATGCTCCTCAGCATACGCTCAATATTCTAGACGAACAATAAAGCAAGAGAAGAAATAAAATGCATACAGATTACAGAGAAAGGAAGAAAACTGTCCTAGTTACGGATGACATGACGCTCCACCTGGAAAATCCCAAGGAACCTCCCCACTCCAGAAAGAGAGAAAAGCCAGCTGGAGCTAATGAGTAGGTTCGAGAAGTTCGCATGATCCAAGAACACAAAAACCAACCATACTTCTATAGGCTGATAACAAATATGTGGAAGCCAAACCCAAACATGCAGTAAGATTTGTAATTAATGCAAAGAAAATGAATATTTGGGTATACATTTAACAAAATATACAAAGATTCTACACGCTGAAAATCACGAAAAACTGATGAGGTCAATGGAACAACATAGATACATGGAAAGCAGACCGTGGTCTGAAGTGGAGAACTCACGTCGTAAAAGCGCCGGTTACCCCCAGATCGATCCATAGACGTGATCGGATTTCCATCCAATCCCCAGCACTTGTTTTGAAGCCATAGACGACGTTATTCTAAAACTCGTAAGGGAAGGAGAAGGTCCTAGAATAACCCAAACAATCTTGAGAGGAGCAAAGTGTGAGGAATCACTCTTCCCAGCGCGGAGACTTACTGCCTCGCGAGAGCAATGCAGGCAGGTAGTGTTGCTAACGGGAAGCAGAGCGATCGGCAGAACAGAACAGAGAGCCCAGACAGACATCTACAGAAACGTGCTCCATTACTTTTTGACAAAAAAGCAAAAGCACTTTAATGGCAGAAGGACAGCTTTTCTGGCAATGGTGGTGGAGTGATAGAACATCCACAGGCAAACACCGAATGTCAGTCTGTACCTCACGTGTTCCATGAAAATTAACTCAAAATGCATCACGGACCTACATGTGAAACTGCAGAACTCCTAGAAAAAAAAGAAGAGGAAATCTTTGGGATCTGGGGCTAGACAAATAGACCTAGTTTGAAATCACAAGCAAGGTCTGTAAAAGAAAAAAAAAAAAGTTTGGCCCCTTCAAAATTTAAAACTTTTCCTCTATAAACACCCCTAATGAGACCATGAAACGACAATCTGCAGACCACATATCCAACAAAGTACTGAGATCTAGAATGTCTAAAGAACTCTCAAAACTCAGAGTCATCGAGTCCAATTAGAAAATAGTAAAATACGTCAACAGACATTTCCTTTAAAAAGGAAATGGAATTGCTAAATGAAGCACATGAGAACTTGCCCAACATCATTGTAAAGCATGGTACAGCCATTCTGGAAAGAAGCGTAGCAGTTTCTTAGAACACTAAACACGCAATTACCATATAACCGTCGATTGCACTTCTGTGCGTTTCTCCTAGAGAAATGATAACTTAGGATCATGCACAAAAATGTTTACATGAATATTTATAGCATCTTTATTCACTTTAGCTAAAAACTGTAAACCCATATGCCTTTCAACGGGTGCATGGTTAAACAACTTTGGTCTCTCCAAACCACGAGATAATATTCAGAAATAAAAAGGAATGAACTATTGATATACACAGCTTGGATGAATCTCCAGGGAATTATGCTAAGTTTAAGAAAACAAACTGTGCAGCCACTCGGCAAAACGCTTTCCTCACAACGTCGAAGATAAAGCTACCCTGCGACCCAGCAATCACACTACCAGGTATTTACCCAAAGGACACAGATGTCGTGATCTGAAGGGGCACGTGCACCCCAGTGTTTATAGCAGCAGCGTCCACAATAGCCCGAATATGGAAGGAGCCCCGTTGTCCATCGACAGATGACTGGATAAAGAAGACGTGGTAGAGACGGACAACGGAATACTATGCAGCCATCAACAAGAATGGAATCTTGCCAGTTGCAATGACGTGTTTGGACCTAGAGGATACTATGCTTAGCGAAATGAGTCAGTCAGAGAAAGACAAATACCATATGATCTCACTCATATGTGGAATTACAGAAACAAAACAAACGAACATAGGGGAAGGGAAGGAAAAATAAAATAAGATGAAATCAGAGAGGGAGGCAAACCCTACGAGACTCTGAACTCTAGGAGACAAACTGAGGGTTTGTGGGGGGAAAGTGGGGGTGGACGGGAAAACTAGGGACGGGCCTGAAGGAGGCACGCGATGTAACGAGCGCTGGGTGTTGTGTGCAACTGATGAGCCCCTAGCCTCTACCTCTGAAACTAATAATACAGAATGTGCTAACCAGATCGAATTTAAATTAAAAAATTTTTAAAAAGAAATCTTGTGCACTGTTGGTGGCGATGTAAGTTGGCACAGCCACTATGGAAAACAGTATGGAGATTCCTCGAGACGTTAAAAATAGAACTACCATATGGTGCCGACGTTCCACTTCTGAGAATATCTCGGAGGGAAAGAAATCGCCGTGTGGAAGACATATCTGCACCCCCATGTCTGCAGCGGCATCGTTGACACGAGCCGGGCAGGGGTACAAACAAAGCATCCTTGATGGAGCAAAGGGTCCAGAGCGCACGCATGTGTGCACGCACACACTCACGCACACACTCACGCACACACACACACACACACACACACGGACTATCAGAGGGAAACAAAAAGCCAATCCCCAAAGGTGAGACACTGAAAGATTTCATTTAAATAATATTCTTGAAATCGGGTTATGGAGATGGAGCCCGGACGTGTGGTGGCTGCGGGTGAGCGGTGGGGCACAGCGGGAGGTAGTCCTGGTCCAGACCCCGAAGGAATCCTTGTGGGGATAGAATGGCTGTGCGCCTTGAGCGTGGTGAGTGTTACAGAAACGTCCACGCGGCATGAAACGGCATCAGTCTAAGCACACACCCAGGTGCTCCCTCTCATGGGCGCTCGCCCACAAACCAGTGAATCAAAGCACAACAGGGGCATCTCGGTGGGATCGGCGGGTCCCATGGGTGTCGACATCCTGGGGTCGGTATCGTGCTCTAGTTTCACAGGATGCAGTCACTGCTGGAGAAAGCCGAGTCAAAGGCAGAAAGCGCCTCTGTTTTATTTCTTACAATTGCATATGTGTCTACAACTATCTGAAACAAAGAAATTAATTTTAACAACCAAAGGTTTTCCATTTTATTTCCAATGAATGATTGGAAGTTATACCGAATAATGATTATATTTACAGTGCCATCAAAATAAGAAATAAAAATGGATTTAACAAAAATGAGCAAGATCTGTACACCAAAAGCTACAAAAAATTGCTGAGAAAGGTTTTTTAAAAACCTAAATAGATGGTTGGGAGAGTCAATATTATTAGGGTCTCAGGTTTTCCGAAACTGATGTACAGACTCCATGGAACTCTTACCAAAATCCCAGAAAGCTCTTTTGTAGGAATGGCTACGCTGATCCTGAAGTTTGTAGAGCAATGGAAAGGTCTAGAAAGCCAAAACAATGTAGAAAAAGGAGGAATTGGATGACTTCCACTCCCTGATTTTAAGACTTACTGTAGTAATCAAGACGGGGTCAGCGGGCAGCATCAAGGTCAGACACAGAAATGTGCGGAAGAGAACGGAGAGTCCAGAAATAGACCCCAGGGGTCTGGTGTGCGTGCAGTTATTTCTTCAACATTATGAAGGCAATTTAATTGGAAAATAATAACATTTCCAGAAAATGCCGTTAAAACAATTGGATATTCACAACAAATAAATGAACCGCAACACTTACGTCATACAAAAAAATTAACTCAAAATGGATCACAGACTTAAATTTAATAGTTAAAGTTATAAAACTAGCAGAAAATCTTTATGATCTTGGGATTGAAATGATCTTTAAAAATAGGATAGTGAGAAACATGGGTGGCTCAGTCTGCCTTCGGCTCAGGTCATGGCTCTAGGGTGCAGGGCTCGAGCCCCGCATCAGGCTGTCTGCTCAGGGGGGAGCCTGCCACTCCCCCTGCTTGTGCTCTCTCTCTTGCTCACTCTCTGACAAATAAATAAATAAAATCATTTAAAAAAATAGGGTAACAAAGGAATGACCCACAAAACTAAAAAACTGAAGAATTGGACTCTAAAATTAAAAACCATTGTTTTTGAAAAGCCAATGTGAAGTGAATGAGAGGAAGCCACGGTCTGGGAGAAAATACTTAGAACACGACACTGTGACAAAGGACTTGCACACAAAATACATAAAGAGTGTTTCTGGGGCGCCTGGGTGGCTCCGTGGGTTAAAGCCTCTGCCTTCGACTCAGGTCATGGTCCCAGGGTCCTGGGATCGAGCCCCGCATCGGGCTCTCTGCTCAGCGGGGAGCCTGCTTCCCCCTCTCTCTGCCTACTTGTGATCTCTGTCAAATAAATAAATAAAATCTTTTTTTTAAAAAGCGTTTCAATTCTAAATAGGAAGACGAAAAGTGAGCAAATGTTATAATTAAGCATACACTTATATGACTTATAAATCACATTCCTAGGTATTTTCCCAAGAGACACGTCATCAAAAAAGATAGGCTAATAACAAATTAAAAAAATGAAAGATACTCAACATCTCTGGTTATTAGGAGAAGCAGATTAGGAGTATGAGCTAGCACAGCACGACTACTGAAATGGCCGAACACCACAAGCCCAGCCCTACGGATACCGCAGAAGGTACGGGTCAAGGGCAGCCCACTCGCACACACTGCTGGCGGCGACACGGGGCGGCCCAGGAACTTGGAAATGGCTTCGCCAACCGTACGTACGACTTAGTAACTGTACTCCTGGGGACCTTCCTCAGATGAATGAAAACATAAGTCTAGACAAAGACCGAAGCGCAGATGTCCCCATCAGCTCTGTATATCGTAGCCCCACACTAGACACGGCCCAGGGGTCCTCGGCCAGGGAAGGGCAGACGCACCATGGATATCTGTGCCCTGGAGGAGAACGTGTGGGCTTCCAACGGCAGCACGATGAGCCTCGGAATAGTTACTTGGGGTGAAAGACGGAAGACGCAGGACACCGCGTACTGCCCAGATCCGTGTATGTGGGATTCTAGAGCAGAACTGTGGGGCTGGAAAGCACCGAGGTCGTGCTAGGTGGCCGGAGGCCGGGAGACCGGCAGGAGAGGCTGTCCGGTGATGTGCCACATCATAGTCGCGGCCACGACACACCATGGGTGTGATTGTCAAAAATCATTAAATAGTACAGTTCACATTGATTAATATTACATTATGCACGTTTTACCTCAGCAAACCCGATATAATTAATTATGTCTAATCAAAGGCAGTAGAGCGAGACACCTGGGTGGCTCAGACAGTTAAGCGTCTGCCTTTGGCTCAGGTCAAGATCCCAGGGTCCTGGGATCGAGTCCGGCATCGGGCTCTCTGCTCAGCGGGCGTCTGCTTCTCCCGCTATCAGCTGCTCCCCCTGCTTGTGCTTGCTCTCTCTGACAAAGGAATAAATAAAATCTTTTATGTAAAAAGAAAATAAAAGCAATAGAGCTACCGGGGTGGTGAAGAACGGTGGGAGCTCCAAACGAAGAAGGAAATCCAGAACCAGCAGAGTGGGGAGGCACTAGGTCTTCGGACCCAGATGGACAAGTCCACACACGGTCAGTCCAACGTGGTGAGGGCCCTGTCAAAGCACAAGACGCGTGTGCACACACCACCACTGCAAGCAGCAGTAGGATTTTTCAATTTATGGTTTTTTCAAGTATCTAAGTATTTTATTTATTTATTCAAGAGCGAGAGAGCGCACGCACAAGCTGGGCAGAGGGGTAGCGGGAGAAGCAGGCTCCCCGGTGAGCAGGGGACCCGATGCGGGGCTCGGTCCCAGGACCCCGGGATCATGACCTGAGCCGAAGGCAGCAGCTTCACCGACTGAGCACCCCAGACGCTGCTTTTTCAATTTATGTTTTTCACAGGTTTGTGGAAGTAAAACTTTCGTCTGTGAAACACTTCCGCAGGCTGGATGGCTTGCAGCTTGTTTACTGGGGTGAACAACCATTGCCACAGTCCGTTTTTGGAAAAGTTCCATTTCTCCACAGTTTTCCTCATTTCTCTTTGTTGTTGCTTCAAGCCACAGCCCCACTGGTCTCCCTCACACCTCAGTATTTTGCCTTTTCTAGAAATTTCATATAAATGGGATCGTGTAATACAGAGTCTCTCATATCTGGCTTTTTTCATTTTGGCTAACGTTTACGAGGTTCACCATAGTGTCGTACGTGTCAGGGTTTTGTGCCTTTTTCTCACTGGATGCTGTTCCACTGAACACCACATTATGCACTGACCAGTTAGTGGGCACTTGGATTTTTCCAGACAGCACGGCTCTGAGATTCCAGCGCCAATCTTTGTGTAGACATACGCTTCCGCTTCCCTCGTGTCACTCTCCAGGATGACAGCCGCTGAGGGGTCTGCCTAACTTTTTCAAGAAGCTGACAAAGTGGTTTGCAAACCGGCTGCCCCTGTCGCATTCTCACCGCCGCCGGACGGGGCTCCAGGCTCTCAGTTCCGCAACCACAGCCATTCCGGTAGATAGGTCGGGGCGTCTCACTTAGCTTCAAGGTGCACTTCTGCAATGCTTAGCGAAGAGAAGCAGTTTCCATGTGCTCGCCAGCATGTCACTGTTCAGAGCATGGGCGTGTGATTTTATTAGGCTGTTTTCCTTCTTCTTTCTAGTTGCAAGAGTTCTTTCGTGAATTCTGAGCACAAGTCCTACATCAGTGCACGATTCACTGCTATTTTCTTCCTATTTATGACTTGTATTTTCTTTTTCGTCATGGGGTCTCTATAAAAGCAAACTTAAAATTTTGATGAATTCTGATGACATTTTTTTCCTATTTTGAATTCTGCTATTGATGTCATATCTAAGAAACGTTTGCCTAACCCAAGATCACAAAGATTTCCTTCTGTGCCTTTCTGTATGAATGTTACAGTTTCCGCGCTTTGCATTCAGTTAAATTGTGTGTGTGTGGTGTGAGGTAAGGGTCTAGTTTAAATCTTTTGCATATGAGCATTTCATTATCTTAGCATAGTTTATAGAAAAGACGATCCTGGGGTGCCTGGGCAGCTCAGTTGGTTATGTGTCTGCCTTCAGCTCAGGTCATGATCTCTGGGTTCTGGGATCGAGCCCCGCATCGGGCTCTCTGCTCAGCGGGGAATCTGCTTCTCCCTCTGCTCCTCCCCCTGCTTGTGCTCTCTCTGTCTCTCTCTCTCTCAGTTAAATAAATGAAATCATTAAGAAAAAAAAAAAAAAAAAGACCATCCTTCCCCGCACTAAATTCCCATATAACTTGTGCTGAAAGTCAGTAGACCACATGCTCTGTCGATCTGCTTCTGAACACCGACCTCGTCCGTTGGTCTATAATATGCCTACTCTCAGGCCAAAACCACCCTATCTTGATCACTGTAGCTTCAAGTAAGTTCTGAAATAGAGTAATATAAGTCCTCCAACTTTGTTCTTTTTAAATATCGTTTTGCTATTCAAGATTCTTTGCATTTTTATATAAATTCCAGGATCAGAATAAGAATTTCTCTTTAAAAAAACAAGCCTGCTTGTATTTTGGTAGAGATGGCATTGAATCAAGAGCTCAATTTGAGAAGAACTAAGTTCTTAACGTGAGTCTTTCCATCCATGAAACCAATATGTCTCTCCACGTACTTGGGACTTCAGTTTCTCTCAGCAAATTTCTGGAGTTTCTTGTCTTGCACTTACTCTGTTAAATTTATTCCCAAATATTTCACTCTTGCCAATGCTCCTGTGGCTAAACTTGATTCCCTAGTTTCGTTTTTGGGTTGCTCATGGCCCATACACAGCGATGTAACTAACTGCCTTTGTATACTGGTCTTCTATCCTGAAACCGTAGGAAACTTGCTCATTAGTTCTATACCCAGCAACATTTTTCAGGACTGTAATGTTTCCTGCCAATAATGATGGTTTTACTTCTTTCTACCCAATATGTACACTGTAAGTATTTTTCTCACCTTGTTACAGTGGTTGGGTGTTGAACTCATTCACAATTTGATCTTTCATAACAGCCTTGTGTTAACTGTAGGATTTTTATAGACACTGTGTAGGAGGTACTGGGAATCCCCTTTAATTCCTAGCTAGTTGAGAATTTTTATCATGAATGAATTTTTGATTTTGTTAAATGTTTTGTGTCTACTGAAATGATCATATGGTATTTCCCCTTTATCTCTGAACGTGCTGGTTTATATTAATTGATTTTCAGAGGCTAAACCAACCTTGTGTTCTTACAAGCTTATACACACTTTTCTAGTTGAATTTCCTCACTTGATATGGGTCAACTTAAATTGTCTCTTTCTTCTTGAGCCAGTTTGACTATGTCTTTTTAGGAATCTGTCCATTTCTTTCTGGTCGTTGGGCTTGTTTGCACTCGAGTGCTTATAGGATAGTTCCATAATCTTTTAAAATTTCTTTTGAGTCTGTAGTGATGTTTCCTTTACTAATCTTGAGATTTACTAGTCTTGGGATTGGAATTTTCTCTCTTTTCTTCTTATTCAGTCTACCTGATGGTTTCTCATTTTGCTGATCTTTTTAAGAATAAATTAATTGATTTTCTGTGTTGACATTTTATTATCTTCATTGATATTTGAGCTGATCTATAGTATTTCCTTTTTTCTGATTACTAACACTTGATTTTCTCTTCTTTTTCTGGCTTCTTGATGAAGAAGCTTAAATTACTATTTTTAGAAACTTTCTTCTTTTCAGATGTAAGAGCTTAACCTATAAGTTCTTCTGTAAACACTGCTGCACTGTATCCTATAAATTTCCACATGTTGTGCTCTCTTTTTCATTCAGTTCAAGATACTTTATCAAGACTTTATTTATTTATTTGAGAGAGAGAGAACATAGCAGGGAGAGCAGCAGAGGGAAAGGGAGAAGCAGGCTCCATGCTGAGCAAGGAACCCAAAGCCAGGCTCAATCCCCAGAGCCGGGATCATGACTGGAGCTGGAGCGACCCAGGCGCCCCTGGTCAGGACATCCTTAATCTTGTCTGTGACCTCTTCTTTGGTCTATCAGTCATTTAGAAGGTACAGTGTAACTTTAAATATTAAGCACTTCTCTGCATTTATTTTTGTTGCCGATGGCTAATTCAATTCTATTTTGGTCATATAACATACTTTTTGTAATTTTAATCCTTTTAAAAGTAATGCTGGTTGTGTGATATGCTAAAAACTGCCCGCCCCAAAGATACTTGTGCCATAATCCCTGGAACCTGCAAATGTTACCTTATATGGAGATAGGGCCTCAGTAGATACGAATCAGTTAAGGATCCGAGCTTCTCCTGGACAAAGCACTCACAGGGTCCTTGTGAAATGATGGCAGACGGAGATTCCATGCACGGAAGAGGAGGGGGTGATGGGGGCGGATGCGGAGATCCTAGGGAGGCGGCCCCTAGAAAGGCGTCCGGCAGCCAGCAAAGCTTACGAAGCTGGAAGTCCTAAGGATGGATTCTTCCCTGGAGCTTCTGGAGGAAATGTGACCTGCCAGCATTTTCGCTTCAACCCAAAATACGGACTTCAGACCTGCCCTCCAGCAACCCTCAGTTTGTTCCCTAGAGTTAAGAGTCTCTTGTCTCTCTCTCAGTTTTCCTCTTATTTTATTTTTCCTTTCCTTCCTCTATGTCCACTTGTTTTGTTTCCTAAATTCCACATATGAGTGAAGTCACACAGTATTTGTCTTCCTCTGACTGACTTATTTTAGTCAGCATAGCACCCTCTAGCTCCATCCCTGTCGTTACAAAGGGCAGGATTTCATTCTTTTTGATGGCTGAGTAATATTCCATTGTATGTATATGTGTGTGTGTGTGTGTATGTAGGTACCACATCTTCTTTAAAGACACTTCCTGGGGCCCCTCACCCGCCCGGTCTAATCGCCGGGGCCTGTCGACACTGCACCCTGAGCACATGGAGGGGCTGGGAAGGGCAGTCTTTACTCAAGACGCTCACGCTCTGACTAGAAGTTGGGAGTCTACAGCCAAAGGAAAAGCGGACGGCGATTGGTGGGCTTCCGTCAGTCTGTCGCATCAGGATGAGAGAAATTTCTTAAGATTAACTCAGCAGCTAAAAAGCATGGCTCTTCATTCACGTGTGCACACTGGGCTGTCACAGGTGAGCCGCACCGACACGGCACACACATGTGGTGCCCAGGGAATGGTTGTGGAAAGACTGAAGGAACCATTGGCCTGAGAGAGGCCTGGTTCCTGGGTTTGCTATAATCCGTGACCATGATGACATCCATTATTTTCCTATACGGAGTCCACCAACGAACAGAATAGCAGCTTGCCTCCAGTGTTTTCTACGGGAGCTTGTGTGAGGCGGCCACTTTATGTTCGGTTGAAAGCCTCCAGGCCCACGGATCAGTGCCGAGTGGAAAGACTGGAGAGGCCAGACCGAGGAGCCGTGGAAAGTCTTTGTGTGGCTCACGTTGACCCACCAAGCCTCCCCCAAAGTGGAAACGGTGATGAAAGTCGGTGCAAGCTTACCAGCCTTTGTTACTTGACTCTAACCGGAAGCCATGTTCAATGACTGGCATTTTTCAAAGTGGTCGAAGCAGCGCTGGGATGTGGGATAAATGTTCTATTATTATTATTATTATTATTATTATTATTATTATTACAGAGACTTAGCAGTGAGCCTGAAAGCGAACTTCCGCAGGAGCCGAGCACGGCAACACTGGACTCCAGGAGGCAGGAACCTTCCCTCCACCATCACACACCACACTCCTGAGGGGCAGGAGGTCCTGGAGCTGCCGCAGGTGTGGAGGTAGCGGGTTACCCTCGATACCCTTACAACCCGTCTCTTTGAAGGGAGGGAGGGCGTTGAGTCTGACCCACAGAGGCACGAGTCAGGATTCGCCTGCGCCTGTGCAACGTTTCTTTACACTTGCCATAAGGATCAAAACAAAGACCCTTTATTCGTTCTGAAAACGTCTCTCGGGCAGGAATACCGTTAGGAGCTCGCAGTCTAAAGGTGGTAAGAAAGACCATTAGCAAGTCAGGACATAGACCCTTTCTGGGTCATTTGCTGAGGGGGAGGAGGGAGAGTAATTAGTGGGGTGGCTGGGGTGTCGGGGGCCATCTGTAGGGAAGTGAGCGCCCATCTGAGACCTGATGGACGGGGGTAATGCGGCCACGCAGAGTGTGAAGGGGTAGGAGGGGTGGGGTGGATTCCGGGCAAAACGGTGAGCGCCGCAGGGGGTCCTGGGGCCACGGAGAGCCCGGCATGGCAGGTGGCGGGGGGCCTCCGTCCTGGCCGCAAGGAGTGGCGGCTGTGGCCCGGTGTGAGACTGGAGTGGGGGTTGGGACCCCCTTGAGGACAGACTCGCGGGCCACGAGAAGGAATCCAGGTGTGAGGGCAGTGTAGACACTGTCCGCACTGCCGACGCGGCCCACCGCTCCTGGCTACAGAAGGAGTGCCAGGAGGGTAAGACCGTTGCAGTAGTTTGAGACCAGACATGACGACGGCTTTGGTGAGCAGAAGCAAGATGGAAAGACAGAAGTGACTGAAGGATTTTTGGGAGGAAGGCCCAGAGGCTCTGCCTGCGGAGATCAAAGCCTGTGGGGTACAACCAGCGCTTGGTGCTAGATCCGTGATCCTGCCCGACAGCTGGGAGCCCCTTTGTGAAGTGACACGGGAGAAGGAAGGGCAGCGACTCCACAGACACGGGGTCCGCGGCTGCGGGGCTGCGTCAGCATTCAGAGCCTACCCCTCGCCTGAGCAGGTGAGAGGAAATGATCGCTCAGTAAGGATGATTCATCATGACTTGGTAACGCGCTGCAGAAAATGACCCAGAAGTACTGTTTGCAGACACAGGCTCCCCGGGGTTGTTTGATAGCCGTGTGTGAGAGAGAGACAGACCTTCAGGGCCCTCAGGAACAGGGCTCTCTGGTGGGCATCTCCCACCGTGTCCAGCAATGACATCGGCAGGTGCCAGAGGAGGAAGGCGAGAAGTGGAGAGATCCAGCTGGCCTCGCCCCTCGTGTGGCAGCAACAGGGTGAGCCCAGTGAGTCCTGAGAAAATGAGAACAGCCACAAGTGTTTCCTGCGCGCCGGTGCCTTGTTTACCACAGAGAGTCTCCTTGGACTCGGGGACGTGAGTATGAGCAGCTTCCGGAGTCACGTTCCGCCCCTACGCGTGAAAATGAGTCTTCACGTAGGAGTCGCGTCTACTCTGTTCACCTGCCCTAGACTGAATATTTGCGTCCCTCCGACATTCATAGGCTGAAGCCTAACCTCCAAAGTGGAGGTCGGAGGTGGGGTCCGTGAGAGGTGGTCGTGAGGTTATGAGGGCCCTGGGGGAAGGCCACCGTGGAGGACATGGGACTCCACGTCCCCACCACGGAAGGACAGCGGGAGGAGAGAGCAGGCTGAAAAGGAGGAATCCCACGGCTGCAGGGATCTTGGTCACCTCCGAGGACTCCCACGGCTGCAGGGATCTCGGTCACCTCCGAGGACTCCCACGGCTGCAGGGATCTCGGTCACCTCCGAGGACTCCCACGGCTGCAGGGATCTCGGTCACCTCCGAGGACTCCCACGGCTGCAGGGATCTCGGTCACCTCCGAGGAGGAGCAAGTGTTGAAAGAGACACTGTGGTGGGGGACAGTGTCTAACCTGAAAGGAAGCAGCTGATGGTTTTTTTCAAAGAAATGAAAAATGTGACTAAGCAGAAATGTGTGAAAATAAACACAAAGGAGACGGCTTAGCGTTTGATACCTTTACAGCCAGAACCTCCTCCTGGATCCTTCCCATGGATATGCCGGACCCCCAGAGAGGTTGGGATTCCAGGCTCCCTCGCTCCTCTAGCAGATTCTGTCCGTTGTGGGTGGCAGGGCTGGGGTCCCGAGGACTGGCCCCCTCCAGGGAGAAATCTGTCATGGGCTGAGGTGTGTCCCCCACCCCGGATTCGTAGGCTGGAGTCCCGGCCTCAGAACGTGACTGTCTTTGGACAGAGGTTTTTTTGTTTGTTTGTTTGTTTTTTCATTTTTGTTAAGATAAGACTGACATATCATATTGGGTAAATTTAAGATCTAGGACGTGTGAATTTGATGCAATTGTGTATTGTGGTGTGATTCCCGCCATAGCACGGACGCGTCCGTCTCCGCACCGCTACCATTTCTCCTCCGTGCTGAGAGCGCCGCAGTCTACTGTCTCGGGCACCGGGTACTGGTAATGCCGTGCTGTGGACTGGAACCGCGGTGCTGTGCGTAGACCCCACAGCGGGGTCATCTCCTAAGCGGGACTTGGTGTCCTGGAACCGTCGCCCTGTTTCCCGCACTCCGACCCTGAACCCTGCTTCCCGCACTCCGACCCTGTACCCTGCTTCCCGCACTCCGACCCTGAACCCTGCTTCCCGCACTCCGACCCTGAACCCTGCTTCCCGCACTCCGACCCCCGACCCTGTTTCCCGCATTCCGACCCTGAGCCCATCATTTTACCCTCTGTTCCCATGCGTTCGGCTTTCTTAGACGCGACACACCCAAGGAATGCCGTACAGTGTTTTTCCTTCTCCATGTGACGTAGTCAGTTCACGGAGGCCCACGACGGTCCCTCCCTGAGTGTATCCTGGCATTATGCACAGGAGCCCGGACGTGGAAGCAGCCCAGGTGCCTGCCGGGGGACGGATGGGTAAAGCAGACGGGGCAGCACCTACGATGATAAAGGGAGGAAATCCTGCCAGTTGTGTCACCGTGGAGATAAGGTCTTCGTGGAGGGACCTGAGTTCAGAGGAGGTCCTGTGACCCTCACGCGGGACCACTGCAGTGTTCCCGACAAGAGGGAACTTGGACACCTGCAGAGGGAGACGGCAGGAAGACACAGGGAGAAGACGGCCGTCGACCCGGCAAGGAGAGAGGCCTGGAATGCGCGGCCCCCTCCCACCCAGCCCCTCGGGCAGCCTGACCTCAGATGTCCAGCCTCCAGAGCTGGAGATGGTCCACTCCTGCTGTCGAAGTGCCCCCCCCGCCCCCGACCGGTGCTAGGGCCACTCAAGCTCACTAATCCAGCGACCAGCACTTCGGAATCTCACCTCTCAAGTCCCCTGCACGCAGCGGGCGGGCGCACGGAGCGGCGGAGCAACGCTGCCCTCGACACGTTGGTCAGAGCCGTCCTCCAAGCACGGGGGAGCCCGATCTCCGACCCGAGCTCCGGCGATGCTTCCGGGAAGCACCCTGTGGCGTGGGGGACTTTTGGCCAGACAGGCAGCCCGCTCGCCAGGGGAAGCCGTCGCGTCTGCCTTCCACCGCGTCCTCTCCCGCCAGAGGCGACACGCCGGCTCTCCAGGGCTTCTCCTTAAAGGGCTGAAACCGCCTCATTCTGGGTTTGGCCCTGCAAACACCAGCTGTGCTGTTTTCTCCAGATGTGAGTTTCCAGGTGACACGCTGTCCTCCATTCCTGGTGCTTCTTAATCAGTTTCTAGGGCCTGACACCCTCGTATGAGCCTGTCGGCCCGGGGTTAACAAATAACCATGTTTCAGCAGGTTTAAAGTACTGCTGTCCCAGAAAAGGAATCCCGGGAAACGTCCTGTCTTAAAGTTTGAGGGCTCTGGACCCCGCACGAGGGCACTTCTGGGTCTCGAAGGGTAAGGTCAGGAGACTCTAACTCCCCGGGGACAGTGTGGCCCCAGGAGAGACCCCTTCCCAAACGCCCCCAGAGTTCCTGGAAGCCCCCAGGAAGAACGTGTGGAACACTCGCCTTCCCAGCTCCGTGTTCGTCCTCTTGAAGAGAAGACACGGCCAGTTCTCCCGGGAGCCGAGGGGGACGCGGCTGGAAACCATTCAAGGTTGGGGAAGTCCAGACTGGGCTGAGCCGACTCGAGAGCTTCTCCTGGCAAACTGCCCCAAGCAGGAGGACACTGTGCCTCTGCAGGCAGGAGCGAGGCTCGAGCCAGCACGGCAACCCAGTGAGGGATATGCCCCACGCCGTCCTTGGCAGTGTGGCTGGAAAAATCCACCCCGTCCTCCTCCCGACGGGCTGCACGGGCTCCAGGTCTTGGGGGCAAGTTTAAACACTTGCCTTCCATTGAGGACATGTCGGATCCCCACATCGCCCGAAACCGCCCACTGGGTGATTAATGGTGCTCACGAGGATCGTGTATGAGCTCGTGGTTCTCGGCCGTGCTCGACTGGCGAGAGCTGCCGGTCAGAGGAGCCAGGCCGGGCTCCCCGTGGCCCAGACCCGACAGCCAGCGTGAGGCCGACTGAGACAGGCATCCTGGGAGGCTTCCTTTCCTAAACGAGGCTGCTCACAGAAGAGGGACCCGAGGGACGGGACCCCAGGAGCTGGAGAAGTCTCTGGAATTGTGAGTCTGACACTAGTTTTCTTTCTGGCTTTCATCCACCAGATAGTGAAGCTGGACAGCCAGGGCTCAGCAAGCAAGCCGGCGGGGGAGACAGACAATGAGACTTGGGAGGTCCTAATCCCACCTGGAGCCCGGGCCGCCTGCTTAGGAGATGCTGGGGGATCAGGAGACCCGTGGCACGTCCCGTCTCTGATTTTGACTCCCTCAGCGCTGAATCTGCCACATGTCATTGGGGACATTGTTGAGATGGAAAGTCCCGGGCCGGACTGGTCCCCATCCTGCCGGCTCTGATACCCTCTCTGGGGTCTGTTCCTCAGTGGGGCCCCAGATCCGCGGCCGAGGACCGTCCCCCCTCCCCGCCCATCCCGGAGCTGCACACCAGCCCCCACCAGAGACACTCCCAGGTGTCGTGAGGACGCACCGTCCTCTCTGAGAGGCTGAACCACTCTGACCTGGCCCTCTGTGCGCCAGTATCCTCGGCAGGCTTGAGAGTCTCCTCGGTCTGGTCTGCCCCTCAGCTGTGACAGCCTTTTTCAGCCAGATGCAGCCTGTTAAAAAAAAATAAATGAATAACACGGTGTGGTGCACGTGTGCAGAAAACCAGTGTAACGGACTTGATCTTCTGATTGATCTCAGGGTCGGCCGGTGGTACTGGGGAACTCAAGCTCACCGGTGAGCCTACCAATTGCCATTGGCTCGTTGGACCCTCTCCTTTGGGCTTGGCTTGGAGCAGGCTCAGTGCGCCTGGGGCACCTGGCTGGGAGAGAGGCCTCTGCTTCCAGGCCCCGTGGGGCTGGAGGGCCACTGGCCCGGGGACTCCCTGCTCACCCAGCCGTTTCTCTCCAATCTTGCTCTGCCACCGATGCCGCACCAACAAGGCTCGAGGTCCCTCCGGGTCGTCCCCATCTTGGCCCCCTGGGGTGGGGCCCCCCAGGTCTGTGCGCAGCTGCCACGGGGTTGTGCTGGGCCGGCCGTCCCTCAGCCCCGTCCACCCAGGAACCTCAGTCATAACCCCTGCCCCCTGGCTTCCACGGAAGGGGCACCCGGCCAGGCACCAAGTTTGACCTCTGCGTTCTGCCACTTCGGTGGGCCGCGGCTGCCCTTTGGAGGCGTAGGGAGGGTTAGGGTTAACCCTAACCCTAACCCTTTGGTAGAAAGTCTCCTGCCAAGTCCCTAATGAAAGCAGGGACCAGCCTGCTCTGATTCCGCCCCCTCACTCGTGTGGGCTCTGCGTCTGCTCGGGGAGGGCTGATACAGTCCTCAGCTTGGGGGCACCTGCGGGGCTCCGTCGGTGAAGCCTCTGCCTTCCGCGCAGGTCATGATCCCAGGATCCCGGGATCGGGCTCAGCATCCGGCTCCTGCTCAGTAGGAAGCCTGCTTCTCTCTGTCCCTCCCCTGCTCCTCCTGCTTGTGCTCTCTCTCTCTCTCTGACAAATAAATCATTTCTCTCTCTCTCTTTTTTTTTTTTTTAGAAAAATCCTCACCTTGGCCTTGTCCCTCCCTGCAAACGTCTCTTTCACTGTCCACCCCCCCCTGCCACCCCCAGGCAGCGAGCCCGCCCCCACCACCAGCAGGGGCCTCCCTGCGCGGTCTCCATCCCTGGGGTTACACCTCGCCCCTGCTCGCAAGTTCGGGAATCCCCAAACCCTCCCTTTCCCCACAAAGCTTGGCTTGCAAGACCGTCTTCTCCTGAGCATTTCCGAAGTCTGTTCTGTCCGTCAAAAGCTGCACGAGGCCTCTCTGTCTGTCCTCTCCATGGAGAAGTGTCTCCACCTTCCTGGGCAGCACAGGCTCTGGCCGGAGAGGGTCAAGGTCACACCAAAGCAGGTAAAAAGTGCTCACGCCTTGACGTTTCTTGAAAAATAGGTTTTCCTGGTATTTACACAAGGATGTGGCTCTTCTGAAGGCTCAAAGCCTGGCAGGGAGACAGTGGGTAAAGCGAACCCCGTTCTGTGCCTCTGAATACTTGTGTCCTCGAAGAAAGAACAGATTTCATGAAAATGTGTTTCCCACGGTTGGCACTCGGTGGTGTGTTTTCTCACCTTCTTTTCTTTTCTTACAACTTCTTTGTAGCTTCTTACAACTTTTCTTACGACGACGTAGTCATGGATACACCCAGGAAAGAGGGAGCCGGTTAGCAGAGCCGATAAGGGCCGTGCTGGCGTTAACCCGCCCGGCTGGTAAAAGGCGGGCCTCTCCCGAATCCTGGCAGCCCCGGCCACGCGGTCTGCTCCGCGGCACCCCAGGCAGACGAGCCTGCAGCCGGCGGCCGCAGGACCGTGTGGTCGGCTCGGTTTTCAAGACCGCGCGTCAGGAAGTGGGTAGAATTTCTCTGCACCTCCTGCCTCATCAGAGAAACCCTGCTGCCACGTTGGCGTCTCGGGTCGGTCAGAGACGATTCTTGTAAATAGCAGCGTATATTTGAGGGGGTACATAGGAAATGCCTTCGTTAGCCTGTGTGTTTGACGGGGTGGGAGATTTCACCCTAACTCCCAGAAACGGAGCTAATGTCTGTTGTGTTCAGCTGCTACAACTGTACTGATTTTCTTCTCAGTCACAATAGAAAACCAGCACTGGGTTTCTCAAATCCCGTGTACTTCTGGCTACGGCTTCTCCTTTTTTTACTGGACAAGGGTGAAGACACTCATCAGATAGATCCTACACTCTACTAGGGAGAAGTTAACAGTGGTTACAGCGACTGCTTGGTTCCTACCCTCCTAGCCTTCCTCTCGTGATTACGGCAGCAGGATGGACAGGACCTGGACTCCAGCTTACCTGCCACTCCCTTAC
The DNA here is from genome assembly GCF_030435805.1 of Mustela lutreola. Taxonomy (NCBI): domain Eukaryota; kingdom Metazoa; phylum Chordata; class Mammalia; order Carnivora; family Mustelidae; genus Mustela; species Mustela lutreola. Next base: position 99,424,701 of record NC_081301.1, read on the forward strand.
TGCTTGCACGGGGAGCTGAGAGATGGCACCACGAGGAGGGGCATTTCCTTGACTCGGATGACGCAGCACTGTCCTTCTGTTGGGCTATGAGCTCCAAGAGACTGAATTTCATTTTTTCTGTTTTTCTTCTATTCCCAGTACTGTGTCAAATGAGTAAAAAGAATGTGATGGATGGATGAATAGATGGATGTGTGGATGGACGGAGGGACAGGTGGATGATGGATGGATGATGGGTGGGTGTGGGTGGCTGAGAAGGGGCATGGAAGGTTGATAAGTGAATGCACGAGCTTGAGCCTGTTAGTCTCCTATGAACTTGGGCCTCCTCTAAGGCCTGGACTTAAACCTTGTCTCTAGAATAAAGCACCCACTGTGTTCTGCAATCCACCAGCTCATCAGCCCTGTTCTGGCCTCGCCAGCTGCCACTTCTGTCCTCATGCTCGCCACTGGCCCATCCACATCGTTCTGGGGCCCTGGGTCCCACCGTCTGCTGAACCACCTCCCGGACCCTTGGTTACCACCAGGTGTGCTCTTACGGATCTGCTCTATCGATGGCACTGGAGCCTGGACGCTAACTGCAGTCTGCTGCGAGCCCCCTGCAGATGACCTAGTGTCTGCTCCTCCTTCCTCCCCAAAGCTCTGCTGTGCTCAGGGTCTCCCTCCCCTGGCCTGGCCTGGCTACATCCCTCCCTGACCGGTGCTGTAAAACAGTCTCATCAGGCATGGGCCGTGTCATCTGCGATACTGGAAGATACCACATGGCTACTGTTTGGGGAATGCAATCAGAGACGTAAGAAGAGCAGTCACCGTGGGTTTCGGTAGAGGCAGGAGAGGGCGGTCCTGGCTCCTGTGCTTCCTCACACCGATGAGGGACGGAGGCCAAGCATCAACTAGGAAAACTGCAGCCGAGTAGGACGTGTCCCTCGAGCTGCTACCCGATGTTCTCCTTTGACGAAGTGAGGGGCTCTTAGTGCTGACCTGGACGACTGCCTGGGCTGGCTGAGGAAGGGGGACACGGGAGTGTGGGACACTGTCCGAGGAGGAGGGCGGCGCAAGCTGCTTGGTCCCCAGCTCTCTCCCGACGGAGAGGTCGGGAGCACAGAGCGTGCCGCTTGGTGACACCCACCAAAACCAAATCAGAGCCTGTGGGTTCACCGAAGCGACGTTCAGACTGAGGCGGGGGCGTGGGGGGGGGGGGGTCCTTCCAGCCCCGCCGCTCGGGGCCTGCTCCGGGCAAGACAGCTGCAGCCGTGTGGTCAGGAGCTGTGTAGTGCATGTGAACTCTTCTTCGAATGTTAAATTAGTATCAGTTAAAATAACCTTTTGAGCCCAGGATTAATTCACCTTTTAGGACAGAGCCCCTTCCTAAAGGCATAGCCACCATCTCTGGGCACCTAGGTGATTTTTCTCAGGTATTCCTTCCAGCCCGGTGTGGGGTGCTGATTGCCCCTTTTCCCAGTGAAGACACTAACTGTGGTCTCGCGGCTCGTGGGCAACGGAGCCCGCCTTCGAGCCGTGGCGAGCTGATGCCAAGTGTCCGCTCTGAGCTCCGCACGCGGCCTCCAGCTTCCCATCTTGCCCAAGATGCAGCCCCAGGCATCTCTGGAGGTCCGACCCACGAGTCAGCAGGCTCTCCAGCACCTAGAACGTTCTCGAGGCGCTCGAGAGAGCTTCCTGGTTTCAAGTCAAACCCCAGGCCTGCAGCAAGGACACGTGCCCGAGGACGGGCACCAGAAAGGCAGGTCCGGGTTTGGGTCCACCACAACGAGCATCCGCTTCAATTCTGCCCTCGCTGGGCACATGGATGTGGGACACTCACCTCTCCGGCCTCTGCTCCTCACCCATAAAACGGTTGCAGAGACTCGGTTTGCGGCGACACTGATGCCAGCGCCTGACCCCCGCTGAGAGCTGTCATTGGGTCGGCAGCGAGGGCCGATTTCACGGGGGAACAGCTGTCACTGCGGTCAGGACCCCCAGGACACAGCCCGGACTCCTGACTGCTCAGGGATCTGGTGCTCCCAGCAGAGCGTGGGGCACGGTGGCCTTGAGCGCAGCAGACGGCGCAGGAACGCCGTGTCACTGCGACGGGGTCACGGCTCGGGCAGCTGCTGAGCCTCTGTACCTTCGTCCCCTCCATCACAGGTGCCCCGGCGTCCCCCCCAAAGCCGCTGTCCACGAGACGGGGGCCGTCTTCACAGCAGCGTGCGTCCGGGAGAACGCGATCGCACGTCCCGCAGAGCCCCATGGAAGTGTCCGCAGCCCGAGCGCCGGCTCCGAGTCCCGGTGGTGCCTGCCCGGGCGGCGAGGAGGCTGCGGCGGGAACAGGCCCCTGCAGGACCGGCCGCGGTGGCCCAGGCGCAGCTTTGATGTGGTCGGCTGGAGCCGGAGCTGCCCAGCTGACTCTGTCTCCCACAGAATGTCAACAATACCGACTGCACACAGCCGAGCCCAACGTGTCATTCTCGCCTTGGGAGCAAATCCTAGCTGACGGAACATTCTGGAAACGTTGCCAGAGAGTGACGAAAGATGTTAATTTAACTATTAACACTCAACAAAGGGGCCCCCTTGTTAACAGAGAACAATTTCAGACAAGAAAGAAGCTGAAAAACAAAACAGAACAAAACCACCCCCCGAACTGCTGGAGAAGGCCTCAGCCGGGAGGGGTGTCGCGGAGGGCCCGGCTCTCCTGCCGACTGAGCCTGGAAGCTGAGAAGCATCGGGCGATGCCTGCCTCCCTCAGCCCACACCCTGCAGCTGCTAGCCGGACCTCTGGCCTGCCCGCCGCTGGCAAACCCTGGGACAGGGCGTCCCTTACGACTTGCTCCCCCAGGGCCGCCGGAAGCCCTGCACACACACCCTCTCCCTTCTGCCCTGTGCTCCCACGCAGATCCGTGGTGGACATGGGGCCGAGGAGTGCTCCGCCCGGCGGGCACCGCCCAGGTCCAGGCCACCTTGGGCTCCGTCCTCGCTCAGGGCTTGGCATTCGCCCGCTGGCTCTGAGCTCAGGCCCTCGCCTGGACCCTCGCGGTGCTAGCTTCAGGGCATCGCGGGGATGATTGCATAGGAAGAGAGAATGCAAACCGGTATTCACGTAGCACGGTGTGTGGGGAACGCTCGTCGCTGCTGCTAGACACAGCCATCAAATCTTCCGGAAGACCATTCCGGCTGTCGGGCCAGCGCACTCTGGGGAGAGCGTCGTGGCCATTCTGAGGTGACGCTTGCCGTTCTGCTCCTTGGGCTGGTCCCAACAGGACACTGACTGCTGTCATTAGTGCAAAAACGTGTTTGCTGAGAGCCAAGCACCGCATGGAGTGCACACTCTCGTGTTTCATTGGATATTATTATTTTTAAGTGGGCTTCGTGCCACGGAGCCTGATCTCAGCTGGGATCAGGACCCGCGCAGAGAGTCGACACTCAGCGGACCGAGCCTCCGGATGCCCCCACACCTCCGTGTTTTGGACGAGACTATGACTATGACGTTCAGAAACTTTAACTTCTGTATCCTCACCGGAGACTCTGATGAAGGAGCAGTCTTGCTGATCGCTTTACAGAGGCATCTCCGCGTCTGTGGAGGAGCCCGGGATCCCAGCTCCCGACGGCAAATCCTCCTCTGTGGGGACGGCCGTGCCACGCGACACGGACTCGGGTAAGCGTGGGCTCTGGGGTGCGGCCCTGACACAGCAGGGCGTTTGGTCCTGGTTGGCTGGAAAGGGGGAAGGAAAAGGCATTTCTCTTCATTTCTGGAAGCTTCTGTCTCAACCCAACCTTCCGGTGTTAGGAAAACCCAGTGTCTGGCTCTATGAAGTCTGCAGACTACAGATGTGGAGGGAGACGGAGAGACGCCCGGAGACCTTGTGCACATGCCGCTGTGGTCTTGAATAAGGATCCGGGCTTCTAAACAAGAGTGGACGGACGAGCGTTCCTCCGTCTATTGCGAGAAAGCAGTAAAGGCAGAAGCACACTCGTCTCCATGTCGGAGGGTCCCCCAGTCCTGACCCGGCCTCCTGGTCTCCTTACTTCTCTTGACCAGCCCAACCGCTCCTCCTGCTCATACGCTCGCCCTTGCCTGAGCACCTTCGCTGCTCAGCTTCTTTAGGTCACGGTGAATCTCTGAACATTCAGGGTCTCCTCGGTGCGATGAACAAACACGCGTGGGGACCAGAGCGCTCCTGGCCTGACGGTTCCCCTCCTTTCCAACCCAGACCGTCTGTTAGCTGCCCCCCAGCTCTGCTCCCAGGTGGCCAGGAGCAGAGTGGGCCAAGGGGGAGCTGCTGCCCCCTGAGGGTGCGGAGTGGGCACGTTTGAGCTGCGGTTCCGCAGAGAAGCAGAGCCCATAGAACATAGACATATGGAGGGAAAGAGATTGAGCTCAAGGAATGGGCTGACATGGACGTGGAGGCCGGCCAGTCCAAAACCTCAGGGTGGCCGGCAGGCTGGAGACCAGGAAGGAGCGAAGCTGCGGCTGCTGGCAGAACTCCCTCTTGTTTCACCTGGGGTTGGGGGACGTCAGTCTCTGTTCTTATCCAGCCGCCAACTGCTTGGGTAAGGCCCACCCACACGGTGCCGGGAAATCTGCTTTACTCACATTCTGCCAATTTACGTGTTAATCTCAGCTGAAAACACCCTCACAGCAGACATCCAGGATACTGTTGGATCACCTCTGGGCACTGTGGCCCAGCCAAGTTGACGTGTGACATGTACTATCACAAGTGGCCCAGAATCCGTGGTAGGCAGATCAGGCTAGCTTGATGGTGCTTTCCCTGCCTGGTCGCCACCCCTGGTCGCCATGTCCTTTCCCTCGTCAACTAGTCTTCCCCAGCGGTTCTCTCCCGCCTGCACAGGGGCCCTGCTGAGAGAACGTGGTCTCAGAGACTCCTCGGCCCGAGGACTAGAGCCATCGCTATACAAACAGGGCAGGACTGGTATGAGGTTTGGGGTTTCGTTCGTGTTTGACTTTGTAAACAGCACAGCAGGGTCACCACTGGGCGTCAAAGGCTGTGTGGCTTCCGGATCCCCTGGTGGAGACCCCGCAGCCCCCTGGCCGCAGTGCGAGGGCTCCCACTGTCAGAGCGGGATGGCTTCTCTGTGTCTGGCCGTGTGTAGTCTTGACAGGCCTGTGGCAGCCCGGTTTGGAGCCCAGTGAACCGGGGGCACCGTGAGCAAGACGGCGGGCCTGGCGTTCTGTGTGGGTGAGTGAGTGAGGGCACAGTGGGCTCGAGCACGAGTGCCAGGGGGATGTGGTCGTCACAGCCGTGGGGAGACCGCGGGTCCCCGAGGAGGCCGGCACGCCTGCCCCCGCCTCACCCCAAGAGCACGGAGAAGGGACGGTGAGCCGGGGGCCCCCGGCGTCACCTCCTGCCCTGGGAACGGGCGAGCAGGGCTGTGGAAGGGACGGCTCACTCCACACAGGCGGCTGTCCCTGACCACTGTTTGCCCGGCCCCACGCGCCTGGGGTTGCAGACGCCCCCACCCACTGCACGGGCGTCCCGGAGAGCCATCACCGGGGCCCGGTTCAGCCGAGCGGGCCACTGGTCTAATATTCAGAGACACAGCCACGAGCTCACTTAGTCTCAGGTATGCGCGCAACCCCTAGTGCCCACCCACGCCAGGCCTGGCAAGGCCCGCGGCCGTCAAGGGGCGTCCAGGTGGGCGACGGGAACGCAGCTTTGACGAGGTGCTGCCAGGCGATAAGCTGAAGGTCTTCTTTCTTGAATGCCTCCTTTCTCACCGGGGTGCTGTCTTCTCCCAAGCCTGGGGACCTTCTCTTCACTTCCCTAGCAAAAGCCCCGAGCCAGAATCTGCCAGACTCGGGAGCAAGAGGATAGGAGGCCGCACGCCGGCTCAGCCCCGCGAGCACAGGAGCTGCGGAAAGCGGCCCGCTGACACAGCGGGGCTTCCGGGGTCTCGGCCAAGGGCCAGCCCGGTGCAGCCGCAGAAGCGGGCGTCAGGTCAGGCCCGAGCCTGCAACCCGGCTTCCCCCGCTCCTGCCCGGGCAAGCTGGCGCCCACGTCGGGGGACCCCGGAGCCCCACACCTGCACACCCATCTTCCCACGGCTCCCTCCCTGCCCTCCTCCTGACCCCTCCCGGCCCCAAAAGCTGAGGGAGGCTGTAGACGGGTCCCCCACTCTCAGACGGTTGAACTACGTTGATCCCAAAACAGTTCTTGAGGCTCAGGGGACACGAGTGGAACTGTCCCTCCGTCCTGCTCCTCTCCTTCCAAGGCCAGCCTTCTCCAGCCTGAGCACTTCTCGCAGGCTGCTCCCCTCCCGAACCCCGCAGGAAAGCCCCCGGTGGTGGTGCCCAGCCCAGGCCTGCCGAGTCAGAGCCTCCGGGAGGCCTGCGTCTGGGCTCTGACAAGCACCCCAGAAGGCTCCAAGGCTGCGGCATCTGCAGAGCTCGGCCAGAGGGGTTTGGGGCGCTGAGCTCTGGCTCCTGGAAGCACCGCTTCAGACCAACCAAACCAGCCTGGTTCGCTTTCCCTGCGAGGCCCGGGGCTCCCCCACCACCCCCGCAGGCCAGAGAGCTGTGGGGCTCCAGCGTCCGGCTCCCTCCCTGTCTCCCCGCTCCTCCCCTGGGTCTCTCTTTCTCCGTCTTTTCTTCTACAGAAAAGTCACCAAGCAGGAAGCAGAGGCCGTGTGTGACCCTCTCTGCTGCTAGTCCGCACACTGGCACGTGGCCAGGGCCGCACCCCCTTCCTCAGGTGGCCCCCGACCCGTCCGGGGACACCGCTACACTCCTGCCTCCCCGAAGCTGCCCCTCCTGAGGTGTGTGGGGCTTAGCACACCCTTTTGTTTCTACCTTCACCTCCCGTAGTAATGGAGACGGTTTACAGCGCTGTGCTACGTGTCCTGCAGGCTTAACACTATTTCGCAATAGTTTCCTTTTCTCGTCCGACAAGCGTTTTCAAGATTGGCCTCCAGTCCTACCTATGGCTCAGCTCACCCGTCCCCGCTGCTGAACAGTGTTCGGTGGATGAATACACGGCGCCTCATTTACCCACTTCCTCGTGGGCGGCACCTCGGGGCTTTCAGGTTCTGCTGTTTATAGCCAATGCCCGGACAGAAGCCTTCGCTAGGACTTGTGTGCTCGTCCTGCGAATTCTCTGAGACGTGCCTGGGGGTGCGTCTACTGGGTCACGGGCGAAATCACTCCACGGTGACACAGTGACAATGCTCGTGATTCCGTGTCTATCAGCACGTGCCGTGATCAGACCTGATCGTTTTTCCAACGTGATGGGTCGGAATGATTTCATTTCCTATTTACACGTCAGGATTCTTAGGGAGGTGGAGCCTCTTTTGTATATTCATTGACCTCTCAGGGCTCCCTTTCCATTAATTGTTCCTTATTTGGAATAACGCCTGGGGGCTCAGTGGTTGAGCCTCTGTCCTCAGCTCGGGCCATAATCTCAGGGTCCTGGGATCGAGCCCCGCGTCCGGCTCCCTGCTCAGCAGGACCTGCCTCTCGCTGCCCCTCCCGCAGCGTGTGCTCACTCGCTCTCTCCCTCTCACTGGCAGATAAAGAAATCTTTAAACTATAAAGTAAAATAAAACCGCACTGCGGCTTAGACTAAAGGTCTGTGTGCCGGTCCCTCCCGCATTCATATGCTGAAACCCAGCCAGTCCGTAATGTGGTAAAGTGGCCGTATCAGGAGGGGGTTCTTGGGTGGTCATTATGTCCGGAGGAGGGGGCCCTTGTGACGCGGCATTAGTGTCCTTGTAAAAGAGGAGCCCGAGAGCTCCCTTGCTCTTTCTTTCTTTCTTTTTTAAGATTTTATTGACCGCTCGGACAGAGGGAGTGGGGGAGGGGCAGAGGGGGAGGTTCTCCAGCAGACCCCGCCCCCGCTGAGCACAGAGCCGGCGTGGACCCAATCTCACAACCCAGGAGATCATGACCTGAGCCGAAAATAAGAGGCCTAAGGCCTGAGCCACCAGGCGCCCGCCCGTCGCTCTTCCTACCACGTGAGGCCGCAGGGAGAAGGCGTTGTCCGTCCGCGGGAAGCAGGCCCTGCCCGGAGGCCAAACCTGCAGGTGTCCAGACTTGGGACTTCCCGCCTCCAGAATGTGAGAAACGGATTTCCGCCACTGATAACGCCCCCGTCGGAGGTACTCTGTTACGGAAGCCACAACCGACCGGACCGTTACCTTTTTCTTTCTGATTTGCATCAGTCACGTACGTCCTGAAAACAGCCACCGGGCGCGGTGACACGTCTGTCTCCACTTTCTCTTACACTTGCCCCATGGATGGCGCGTCGCCTGCAGATAATGATTTTGACTTTGTTCATCTTTCCCGTTGTTATGCCTCTTCCCTCGCCTCATGCTGGCCGGGCCGTCGGAGACAAAGCTGACCAGAGCAGCACAGGGACGGGAGGCTCCGTTTCTGATCCTGGCCTGTCACACGGCACTGTGGGCTTCCAGAAGGTGCTGCTCACCTGGCGGTGGCGGTTCCATCCTGTAACTGGTTTCTGACTGTAGTTCGTCACGAGTAAATGCAGAGCTTCTCCAAATGCCCTTTTCTGCATGCCTGGAGAATCAGGTGCTTTTCCTCATTGGGTCTGTAGCAGGGTCAGCTGCAGGAGCAGATGTCTGTCACCGTTGCCGGGTGAAAGTGCTCCTGCGTCAGACACCCACATCGAAGTCGGCCGATTGTACGTCTATCCCAAGGAGCTTTGCCTTCACGTTCGGAAGGGGGACGGGCCTGTTTGCCTCGTCAGTGACTCAGTTACTCTTCCGTGGGGCAGTCTTACAAGACACAGGGGCGCCGTGGTGGTGTTTTCTTTCTCACATGCGAGGCTAGGCTATTTAGTTTGTGCAGAAGCGTCAACAAGTGACACCGGCGTGGTGGTAGGGACTTGACGGATCGCGTCCACTGTGCACGGCAGGAGGCCTGGAGAACGGCTTCCAGATGCAAGTGGGGCGGGGAGAGCTAGGGTGGCCATACGTACGTCCGGCAAAAGAGAGGTAAGATAAAGACGGTAACAAAACTACAGAAGGGCATGACAAGAGGATCGAGGGGCCAGTCCTGTAAGAGGACACAGCATCTGTAGACATTCATGCGTTCAGCCTGGCAGCACCCAAACGTATAAGGCAGACATCACGGAGACGACAGGAGAAATCAATGGTAATACAATACTAGTAGGGACCCCAACACCGCACTTTCGCCAACGGACAGACCCGTCGGACAGAGAATCAATAAGGAAACATTAGCCTCGAAGGCCACCCTGGACCCAATGGACTTTTAACAGACACATGGAGAACATTCCATGCACTTTTCTCAAGTTGCACAGGACGTGCTCCAGGTGAGGTCACAGGCTGGGCCACAAAACAAGGCTCAATAAATTTAAGAAGACTGAAATCACATCAAGCAACCTTTTCAACCACAGTGAGATGAAATTTGAGATCAACCACAAGAGAAAAGCAAGGAAAGATGCACAGAGACTAAAGAACATGCTACCAAAGCACCAGCGGGTTGATACAGGGAAATCAAAATACACCTGGAGACACAGGCAAATGGAAACAATGTTCCAAAATCTTCGGGTTGCAGCAAAAGCTGTTCTAAGAGGGACATTCCTAGTGACAGAGGCCCACCTCAAGAAATTGAATTAAATTAAAAAATAAATGGCAGGAACTCAAGCTCCAGAAGGAGTCGTGCAGACCTAGTTTGGTAGTCTCCCAGCAGAAGCCAACAAAAATGCTCTTTGTTGCAAAGGAACCGGTCGTAACCGTGGAGATTTTCTCAGATAAAGTTGCTACAGTCACTGACATCCCGAGAAACAAGCCAGCGACTTGACGGAACTTCATCTGAGAAAGTCCTTGGGGTTCACATTCCATTCTGCGCTCAGAAGGATCAGGGCTTTCTGGAGAAAGAGTTGATTCTGGGGCTGGGGTCGGACAGCTACCGGATGAGCCTGGAATGTTCTGTATTCGACGAGGACGTGGCAAATCCCCGAAGGGGCTTCCTCTGGTTAAATCCGAAGGAATCTGAATATCAAAATATGTAATGGTACAAAAGGGTTAAAGCCCTCAGAGTAAAATGGGAAACAGCAAGTCCCTGCAGAGGTAAACCCACGCCCAAACAAAGAAATACAAGTGGGGCGAGAAGTCAGCTTTCCTCACGCCGGTGGTGATAAACGTGATGAGACTCCGAATGCCAAACACCCCGCAGTAACCCAGCCGAGACACACCCCTCCGTGCCGGCACTGGGGGGACAAGGCTGGACGAGGACCCGGGTGATCGTCTGAACACACCTTTCCACGGAACGCAGCACGCGACCCTGGGCCAGAGCCCAGAGCTTGTGCGAACATTCTTGGTGAAACGCAGCTGAGGTCCAAGGTGAGGAGCAGCGGCGGGGTGTCCCTGCTCTAGCTGGCTGCCCCGCGACCACAGGGGCGATGTCCGTGCGTCGGTGTACGTGCGCGGGTGCGGGCTGGCGGACGACCGGCCACCAGCCACCCTCTAGTCTTCCGGGAAAACCTTATCTGTACCGTGGGGTCCTCGCCTTTTTTTTTTTATATACAATTTAGATTACATAACATAATTAGCAAGTTGAAAAGAGAAAGACTCATCCAGACAGCTCTGTACAGAGCCCGGAACAGACAGAGTCTATTAACCTGTTTGTTGCACTGCTTCACGGCCCAAAGTTTCCAACGTGAACTTGAGTCTTTAAGACTTCAGGCCTCCGATCAGCTCCAAAGGGACGGCGGACCCGTGGCTTCAGTCTTCGTAGCTGAGGGTAGAGAAAGGCCAATGCCGTTAACTGAGCTAAGCAGCCTGTACAACCTATACTTCCATCACCACCATGGTATTCATTTTTCAAATGCAAAAGCTGAAGCTCAGAAAAATTGATTGAGTTAGCGAAGATCAGACTGAACATTCCGACCGGGACTGGAAAAAAGACGTCAAGTTCTGGGTACCTGCTGGCTTTTTAGCAGCGTTTATTCGCCTTCTGGATAATAGAGAATCCACGGGGTACGTCCGGGTGATGGGTGACGCTCTGGGGAGAACAGCATGAGGAGTGTGCCCAGGGTAAACGCCGCCGGCTGCGACCCGCACTGCGGCTGCGTTCGGACAGCGCTGCTCCCTGCTGCTCTGCTCCGCTCCCTGGAGAGCCACAGGGAAGCCCTCGGCAGGCAAGCAAAGCCTCCCGCACCTCTGACCCTGAACTTGCAAGGACGTCCTTTGCAGCCATCTGCCAGGAGCTACGGAGCGACGTGGCACCCCAAAATCACACTTTCTCAGGATGCCCTCTGGACCCGCCGGGATAGCATCTCAATTAGGAAATCCTTTAATTCGTGCTGGTCATTGAAGGAGGCACCTGACGAGCTCAGAATTCAGTGATATTTAATACTGACTCTGGGAATTTGATTTGTTTATTTACCAACTAATTCATTTCTTTGTTTACCAACCAGGGGCCCTGGAGTATGAAGACGAAGGTGCACTTCTGCAAACGTCTCTGGTGGGTTTGTCTTTAAAGATTTTATTTATTTATTTGACAGACAGAGATCACAAGTAGGCAGAGAGGCAGGCAGAGAGAGAGGAGGAAGCAGGCTCCCTGCTGAGCAGAGAACCCGACGCAGGACTCGATCCCAGGACCCTGAGATCATGACCCGAGCCGAAGGCAGAGGCTCAACCCACTGAGCCACCCGGGTATCCTGGTATGCAGAAGTTTTTAACCTTTAGATTAAAGGAGTGTCTAAGGGAATAAATACAGATTCCGTAAGGTCTGATATTTGTTCCCTCCTAGCGAGGACTGATCGCTACGACTGAGGTGGACGTCTGCCGTGGACGTCACCGTGCGGCTGCTCACCTCACAGTAAGAGCAAAAGCTCCATATCATACGGACGAATCAGTGCTGACACCAAGGGCCAAAAAACCTGCCAATATCCCCCAAATGCTTAACGCTTGGTTGAAATGAAGGTCTTTTAAAATCAGATGTACAGCACAGACTTTCCTTCAAGAAGTCCCTAAATTAATCCCATAACTGTCATTTTCCTAGGGTTTTTCAGCAGTGGTGTCTACACGACTTACTGACGCTGAGAGCACTTTCCACTAAATAAGGGTGTTCTGAAGTTGGAAGTGATGACCAAGCGAGAGGGTACCTGGAAATTTTAGATCAAACTATAGCTTCCAATGTTATATTCTGATTTTTTGCAATCTAAAATATTACATTTTAAACTTTTAAACTATGCTCCGCTGCCTCTCGCTGCCAGACTCACCCGCAGGAAACTAGCCGCAGAAAGAGACGGGGTCGTGGATACGGGGATACTGGGAATCCCCCGCTCATTCCTTGCTTCGCCGAGTGTGTCAGGGATCCCCAAGACCCCGTTTTCCACGGTGGCGGGAACAACTCACAGCACCCAGCATAAACGCTCGTGATTTACTACAGTGATTTAATACAATGGAAAGATACCGAGCAAAATCAGCAAAGGGAGGGCGTGCAGGCCATGGCCTTGGGGCACGAGGGGAGGACGGCAGAGACCCTCTGAGGCTGAAAGGGAAAGACGGGCCAGTGAGGCCAATGCACCTGCAGCTCCAGGGTTCTGGCGAGGAGACGGTGGCCAGAGACCGAATCCTGGCTTCTGCGGCAGGTGCCCCGTGACATAATAAAAAAAAAAAAATAGAAATAATGGATGATTTCAACAGATACAGAAAAAGAATTTGAACATATCTGATGGTCGTTCCTGATTAAAACCCCTTAGAAAACTAGGAAGCATCGGGAAGGTCCCTCGACCTGACAAAGGGAATACACGACTTTACCAAATGCTTTTACTGAGTCTGAGACGATCACAGAGTCTTGTTTTTTATTCTGTTGATATGATGTCTTACATAATTGATTTTCAGATGTTAAGCCAACCTTGCATTTCTGGGGTAAACCCCACTTGGTCGTGGTTCATAATTCTTGTTATATGTTGCCTCCTCGATGTACTAATATTTTGTGGATAATTTTTGCCTCTGTATGCATAAGTAGTATCGGTTCATTGTCTTCTTATCTCGTGATACCTTTGTCTGGTTTGGTATTAGGGTACAACTGGCCTCATAAAACGCGCTGGGAAGGGTTTCCAGCTGACAGACGCTGAATTCTACTTTGTGGTAGAATCACCAGTGAAGCCAGCCGGGCCCGGACTCCCCTTGCCGGGCAGATTTTCTGTCATCATCATTACCGTTATTATTACTAATCCAATCTTTTCATTTCTGTTTTTTTCAGATTATTTCTTCCCAAGTCAGCTTTGGTAGTTGGTGTCCTTCTAGAAATGTGTCCACGTTGTCTACTGTATCGGTGCGCAAATGTCCACAGTAATGTCCTCTCTTCTATGTCAGTGATTTATGTCTTTTTCCTTCCTGGTCAATCCTGCTAAGATTTGTTGTATTTTTAAAAACACAACGAGTCTATTGTTTTTCACCGTTTCATTGCTCTCTCCAGGATTCCTTATTATTTTCTCCTTCTCCTGCGTTCGAGTTGGGTCGCTCTCTTTCTCAATTTCCTCGCGGCAGAAAGGAGGGTTAATCATCTGAGCTTGTCCTGTTTTCCCCATCAGGTATGATTGGCGTAACAGTGTGACAGTTTCAGCTGTGCAATGTCATGATCTGATATTTGTATTTGCTGTGAAATGACTCCGGGGGTCAGTCCAGCCAGCACACACCATCGCACGTAGCTAGCGCCGTTTTTCTCCTGAGAGCTTTCAAGACGCACTCTCCGGGCTCCTTTCAAGTAGGAAGCACGTTATGCCGACCGTCACTACGTGGTGCGCGGCAGCTCTACGGATTATTCGTTCATGACTCACGAGTCCGACCTTCTGATGCCTTCTGCTCCTTTGACGCACCCCCACCACTGCCTCAGGCGACCTCCAACCACAAGCTCAGCTTTTCTCTTTGCTGTTTTTAGATTCCACGTATAAACGAGATCGGATGGTACTTACCTCTTCACATCTGACTTGGTTCACTTCAGCTGCTCCTGCAGCCACAGACGGCGAGAGCTCATTCTTTTTTACAGCTGAATCATATTCCATTGTGCACAGACACACCGCATTTTACAAATCTATTCAACTGGCAATGGACATGTAGGTTGTTTAATTTCTTGACCATATAGATAGTGTTTCCATGATGTGGGTGTACACATGTGTTTTTGCACTAGCATTTTCATCTTCTCCGTATAAATATGCAGAGTGGAACCACTGGACCATTTGGTGTTTCTACCGGTGGTGTTTTGAGGAGCCTCCGTTCTGTTCTCCGCGGCGGCGGCACCGTTTGCGCTCCCACCAAGACTGCACAAGGGTTCCCTACCCCCATGTTCTCATCAACACTTGTTATTTCTTGACTATTCAATGTGAGCCGTTAGAACGGTGTGCGGTGCGATCTCGTTGCGGTGTTGACCTGCATTTCCCTGAGGCCGAGTGACGCTGAGCATCCTTTCGTGACTGTCGACCATCTGGATGTCTTCTTTGGAAGAATGTCTATTCCGACCCTTTGCCCATTTTTGAGTTGGATTGTTGGTTGGGTTTTGCTACTGAGTTACATGAGTTTACACACACACACACGCACACACTCACGTATTTTGGATATTAATCCCTTATTAGGTATATGATTTGCAAATATTTTCCTTCATTCCACAGTCTGCCTCATCATTTCATTGTGTTTTCCTTTGTGGAAAAGGGCATTGACAACTGTGAATTTCCCTCTACGAACTGCTATCGGTGCAGCCCGTAATTTCTGATATTCTGCCTCGTCTTCCTCTCCGCCGCGCAGAGTGGAGCACGCGTCAGCGGCCATCTCTCCGGGTCTGTCCGTGCCTCCCGATGTCTCCGTCAGGTTTTGCTTCCTGTATTAATGTCTTATTTTGTCTGATGTCACTATAATCATTTTCTGTCTCCTGTGGCCTCTTCTCATAATACATCTGTTTGCACCCTTTACTTTTTAAAATTTTTTTATTAATTTAAAAAAATTTTTTTAGTTTTTTTTAAATTTTTTTTATTTCTTTTCAGCGTAACAGTATTCATTATTTTTGCACCACACCCAGTGCTCCATGCAATCCGTGCCCTCTATAATACCCACCACCTGGTACCCCAACCTCCCACCCCCCCGCCCGCCCCTTCAAACCCCTCAGATTGTTTTTCAGAGTCCATAGTCTCTCATGGTTCACCTCCCCTTCCAATTTCCCCCAACTCCCTTCTCCTCTCTAACTCCCCATGTCCTCCATGCTATTTGTTATGCTCCACAAATAAGTGAGACCATATGATAACTGACTCGCTCTGCTTGACTTATTTCACTCGGCATCATCTCTTCCAGTCCCGTTCATGTTGCTACAAAAGTTGGGTATTCATCTTTTCTGATGGAGGCATAATACTCCATAGTGTATATGGACCACATCTTCCTTATCCATTCGTCCGTTGAAGGGCATCTTGGTTCTTTCTATAGTTTGGCGACCGTGGCTATTGCTGCTATAAACATTGGCTTACAGATGGCCTTTCTTTTCACGACATCTGTATCTTTGGGGTAAATACCCAGGAGTGCAATTGCAGGGTCATAGGGAAGTTCTATTTTAATTTCTTGAGGAATCTCTACACTGTTCTCCAAAGAGACTGAACCAACTTGCATTCCCACCAACAGTGTAAGAGGGTTCCCCTTTCTCCACATCCTCTCCAACACATGTTGTTTCCTGTCTTGCTAATTTTGGCCATTCTGACTGGTGTAAGGTGATATCTCAATGTGGTTTTAATCTGAATCTCCCTGATGGCTAGTGATGATGAACATTTTTTCATGTGTCTGTTAGCCATTTGTATGTCTTCATTGGAGAAGTGTCTGTTCATGTCTTCTGCCCATTTTTTTATATGATTGCCTGTCTTGTGTGTGTTGAGTTTGAGGAGTTCTTTATAGATCCTGGCTATCAACCTTTTGTCTGTACTGACATTTGCAAATAGCTTCTCCCATTCTGTGGGTTGCCTCTTTGTTTTGTTGACTGTTTCCTTTGCTGTGCAGAAGCTTTTGATCTTGATGAAGTCCCCAAAGTTCATCTTCACTTTTGTTTCCTTTGCCTTTGGAGTCACCCTTTACTTTTAATCTCTTTGTATCTTTGAATTTAAAATGCATCTTCTGTAAACAACATGTACTTCTGTCATGTTTTTTATTTTAAATCAAGTTTGACAATCTCTACCTTTGATCTGAACTCTGTGTTTAGTCACTTTAAACTTATTATTTATATGATTGGATTTAGTTCTGACATTTTACTTTTTTTTTTATGTGCCTCATGTCATGTTCCTTTTTTACCGCTTTCTTTGAATTAAGTGACTATTTTCCAGTGTTACATTTTAATGTCTTCAATGATTTTTTCCCATGGTATTTTAAAGGGTTTTTTAGCAGTTGATCTAGGGCTCAGCATATACATGTGAACATACCAGAATCAGTATCAGCTTGAGGTTTGTGATCACTTATTTCCAGTGAGGCATAGAGATGTTAGTACACGATAGCTGTGTTCCCTATCTCCTCTCTCGGTGGTGTTAGTATTATACGTATTATTTCTCTTCATGTTACAAACATGACAGAAATGGTTACTTCACCACAGTCTCTAGTCGTTTCTCTAATATAGCTGGACCCCATGCCTCTCTGTGCGGTTATGGGCAAATATGTGGCACACATGTGACATTTCCATGTGCAACCTCACCTCCCAGGCACCTGCGCAGGACCCGCTGAGGCTGAGAGGAAGGGATTACAAGGGGCAGGGAGCACTTTGGGACCTGATGCTCATGAGGCGGGGGTATCCATGTATGAAATGAAACACACCTGTGGGCCTCCTGCAGGTCAATCATACTTGAATGAAATCTCAAAATGGGAAAAGTTACGAGGGGGACCTGTTTGCGTTATATTAAAGAATTTCTGTAGCAAGAGCTCAAGTGATAGAGGAAACAAGGCGCTGCCATGGAAATGAATTCAGGCGTGACCTTGGGACGCAGGAGTGCAGACTAAGGGCAGAATGCTGGGAAGAAAGCTTGACATTCACTGCATCCCTTGTGATGTTTGTGGAGTAAATATTGGTTGACTCCACTGTCCATGGAAAGTTACTTTCATACCTATCCCAGCCCTGGGCAGTGCTCTCCCAACACGAGCGTAATAAACACGCCTTCATCACAACAGGAAGTCAGAAGGCATCGGGATCGGGCTCCCTCAGCACATTTTCTTCCGCTGCCTGAGTCATAATGATGAGTCGTGTTGACCCACTCATTATATAGGAACACAGTGGTAACATTGCGTTTAATTCCTTAATTTATTTTTTATCTCAGAATCTCAAAAGGCAGCTGGTAGGTTCCATATCTCCTCCATATGTTCCCATTTTTAAGGAGCTTTGAGCTGTAGAGACCGACTTTAAAGGAAATTAGGTCCGTTAATGGGGTCTCTGGTTTGCAGCCTACTGGGTTCTTCATATCCCACATGCTTGCGCTTTCCTCCGCCAGACTTGTCTCCCCACGGCTCCTGCCCACATCCTCATCTCCCATCACTTCATGAGCACCGCGGGCATCACACGCACCGCACAGACGTCAGCAACGCTCCTCCCCTCTCCCCCCGACGCAACCATTAATTATTCCCCATTTTATAGATGAGAGAATGGATGGTCGGAGAGATCAAGTCACTTGCCCCAAGTCTTTCCACAAGTGTTGAGTGTCGGCTGCCCTCCCCGGACCTGTGCCGTCAGGCTATCCCCATCAGATTTCCGTCTTGACCTTTGTGTTCCTGTCACGTCCCCGGTCTGGGTGATCCCTGCTTCTATCCTTTGAGATCCTCCGAAACCGAGTCCTACCCTGGGCACCAACCCTGAACGTCCTGGCCCCCAGCTCCTGGGTCCACCTCGTTGGCCCCTTGTCTGTGGCAGGAGAACGAGGGGCAGATAGAGGCGCGTGGAGAGAGACAGAGAGCAGAGACGTGGGGACGGCAAGGCGTGGTGGAGGGCGGGGAGATGAAGAGGGGAACGAGGGAAGAACCTCGGATGCTTGCCCCCCCCCCCACCTTTCGAAGCTGTGCAGCGCAGTCCCGTGTTTGGGGGCAGGTAAGCAGCACGGGTGGCCCGGGGATCAGGTGCGAGACTCTCGGTCATCCAGAAACGGCATCGGCCCTCATCAGGGCCAGAATCCGGTCTTGGCAGGGCAGGAGCGGACTGACGCCCTTACCTCGCCCAGCCGGGCGGTTCGGATTCCTTTGTCCATTTTGTTAACTAGAGATAATTTACTGTCAGCTCAGAGCGCCCCACCGAGCTGTGGTCGTCCGCTGTGTGCACCTCACTCGGAAGAGCAGTAAAAGGCGCCCTCCCCAAAGCCAGACTCCTGTCAAGAGATCCCAGCACGGGGTTGCTGGGCCGACGCAGAGAAGGAAACATGTACATGCTCCGTTGCTCGAGTCGCAAACAGCTCAAGGAAAAGAGCTGCCTAAGGACCTTTTTTTATTTCCTGGACCTGCAAAGACAGCCAGGAAAACTTTATAGGGTGATGGGAAACGTTTTATGTCTTGACTGGGTGGTGGGCACGCAGGCAGATACGCTTGCCGAGTCATCAGATTGTCCGTTTCCGGTGTCGCGCTGCAGATGTCGTCTGCTGCCCTAATTACGGGGGGGGGGGGCAGGAGAGGGAAGAGAAGGAAACGGGAACTCCCCCCCCCCCATAAGCTCAGGCTCGGCCTGTGAAGAAATCCTGTCCCGCAGGGCAGTGCTTCTGCCGAGGAACCGAGGACGGGGCTCTGTCGCCCGGGTCGCCGCAGACGCCCGGCACAAAGGCAAACAGCTGCGCACTTGGGGCAGCTCTGGCCGCAGGTGCCGGAAGGGTCTGCTGACCTTGGCTGTCCTGAGAAGACGCGGTCGCTGCTACGGCGTGGTTGGGAGGAGCTCTGGAATGCAAGGCGCGCAGTGGGCCTCCCTCGGTGCCCACCGTCCACAGCCCGCGACTGGCTGCAGCCAGCCTGGCCCCGGGGAGAGCGGGTGCAGGAGCGGAGCCGTGCTGGGTCGTGAGAGCCAGCCTGTTCGCTTGAGGGTCAGAAGCTGCTTGGCAAGGAGCCTCTAGGTTCCCGGGGAGACGAGCCCGAAGCTCATTCCTTCTCTGAGGGTGAGTGATGGACGAAAGAGCCCGTTGCGGCCCCGGACTGAATGTCCTACCCACGCTCACCACGACGCCTGCCCACCTGCCCACCTGCCCGTTTCGGGACTGGCTGCCTTTCCCAGCCTGATCCGCGCTACGTATTGTCTGTTTTACATACGCAGAACAGGTCATCTGCAGCAAGCAGAGACTGCCGGAGAGATTTTCATTAAGGTTGACTCATTCGTTTACGTGGCTGGAAGGACTAGACCGTATCACGGAGTACTCAGGAATTCTCAAGTGCTAAAAATGAAATAATCCCTGCACACTCACTTACTCCCACACAGAGTCTAAAATAAAAACAGAGATAGAGGTGGGGGGGCTCTTTCTCTAGCTCCTCCTCCTCCACCTCCCAGTCCAGGGTACCCAGGCCCCGCGTTGCTGATCTCACCTTCCTGATAACCGCGGGCCCAGGCAGGCCTTTCAAGAACCCGTTCTGGGGCGCCTGGGTGGCTCCGTGGGTTGAGCCGCTGCCTTCGGCTCAGGTCATGATCTCAGGGTCCTGGGATGGAGCCCTGCATTGTGCTCTCTGCTCAGCGGGGAGCCTGCTTCCTCCTCTCTCTCTGCCTGCCTCTCTGCCTACTTGTGATCCCTCTCTCTGTCAAATAAATAAAATCTTAAAAAAAAAAAACAAAAAGACACCCGTTCCCACTGCTTACACTCAGTTAGAACCCCGCGGAGAGCTACACTCACTCCCCTGACACGGCGCCTGGGTCCCCTCAAGGAACTTCCCAGGCTCTCTCACACGTGACAATACTGGCGACAGTGGCCAGTAGGCGGTCTCTTGAGGAATATCATCGTTCAGTGCTGCTTTAAAGCTGTGCTCTTCGAGTGCCACTTCAAGCGGTGATCAGTGACAGAGGACGTTATGGCACCGAGAAGGTTCGCACGAGCTACCAAGCATTAGAACGGAATCACACGTTTCCAAACTACCTGATAGTTTTTGCAAAGAAGCCATCCCTGGGGTCTGTCCAGCATGGGGACTTGTTTCTTTCCCAGTGGCTCTGAGTGTATCTTCTAGGGCTCTCTTTCTGGTTTTGGAATTCTGAAATACTCGTGTGTGTTTCTCTTTTTGTTGAAGTGCAGTTGTATTAGTTTCAGGTGTACGACATAGCGATGTGACCATCATGTCCCTTGTGCAGTGCCACCGTGACAAGGGGAGTCCCCACACACCCTGGTTACGCTGTGACTGACTGTGTTCCCTGTCCTGTACTCTTCACCTCCGTGGCCTCGCTTCTTTTATAACCTGACGTCTGTAGCTGTACTTCATCCCCTCCGCGTGTAAAGGACAAAATCTACAACGGGCTCCCAAGCCAGAAACGGATGAATGAAAATCTCTAAAGCCAGGCAGATTCACTGGAATTTTTTTTTTCCCCAGATACAATCTCTGGACGACAGAATCACAACGCATGAGGTGGCAGTAAGGCAGCTCTCTCCCAGATCCCTTCACCGCTAGGCGACTAACTCTGGAGAGCGCTTGGCAAAATGCTCCCCAGCTCCTCTGCTGAGTGCGATAACAGGCTGGGTTTGAGCCACAAACGGTGGTCGGTAAAGCTGGTGGAGTGGCATGAAGGGAAATGACTGCACAAGAAGAAAGCGGAGGAAAAGAAATCTGACAGTGTGTGTGGAAAAGGTCGTTAGGTGAACGATGGGCTGTTTCTTACTTTATAAGCTCCTTTAATAAAGACTAAGAAGGAATTTGCAGGACAACATTCAATGGTTACGACCAATTTGAATGGGGAATACATTGTCAAAACAAGATTCTGCCGATAAGACATGCTGCAGAAAGAAGGTGACATTTTCACAGTATTTTCTGAATGATTTCTGTGTGAAGGAAACCAAAAAACTGGATGAGGGAAGTTGTATTTCTCCAAGGACTACCCTCCACCTTTGTTTGTAACATCCAAGAAAAATCCAAGACTCATGTTTCCGTTTCATTCACTTTACAGTAGCCGAGGGGACGTCGAGGACCCCAGGGTTCTCATCCCAAGCGTTCTGAGAAACCAGACGCCTTCTGCGTGCAGGGGAGTGGAGTGGCGTGCCCTTCGAAAAACCGTCTGCTACGGGTGCTAGGAAGGAAGATGTGAAGAGCCTGGGTTCTTCCCGTGGCCTCTTTACAGTTTATTCTTCAGGTTCGGGGATGCTGAAGCAGACCCTCTGTCCCGGCATCTCCGCTTCTCTTCGACACCTGGGGGCCTCTCCTGCCGGCAGATGCCATTGTCGCTGCTCCCAGTCGAGCCCAGTCTTCTGGGACACAACCTGCCCCCTCGGGCTTGTAGCCTACTTTCCAGATTAAAGGAAATCGGACATCGCGCCGTGAGGGTTACGATAGGCAGACTGCGGGCAGACTTTGAAGTGGCCCAGTTAGAAGTGGAACCTTCCCTGGTTGAGCCTCTGATGAGAACCCAGCCCCGGCTGGCACCTTGACTGCAGCCTCAGGAGACCGTGAGCAGAGAACCCCACTAAGCGGTGCCTGCCCACAGACACTCTGAGGTCATCAGTGTGTGTTGTTTTAAGTTGTTAGTTTTATGACCGTTTATTACACAGCATCAACTTACAGGGTCCTCACTGGGTCGGCTCTGTTCAGCCCCTCCCTGCCTTACTAATGAGGAATATAGTACCCAAATGGGCAGTGGCCCTGGTCCAAGACCACCTAGACGTGATGCTATCTGTGGGTGTCCCTTCACTGTTCTCGTCTGGAAGCTACTCTGGCTCTTTAATTGTCCTATTTCTTGCAGCAACTTTTTCATTTTGCTAAAGTGATTTTTTTTTTTGAGAAACAGAAAAATTCCTCCATCCTTGCTGTTGATTGAATTTTAATTGGAAATAAAATTCTAAATTTAAAAATGGTGGGTATTAAGGAGCACAAGGATTGCACGGAGCACTGGGTGTGGTGCATAAACAATGAATCCTGGAACACTGACATAAAATAAAATAAAATAAATGATTTTATTTTAAAACATTGAAGACATTGCTTCATTATAAGAAGTCTGACACCAATCGAAATATCATTCTTTTAAAAAGGAACTTTTTTTCCTCTCTGTGAATTTCTACATGGTTTTTTGTTTTTTTGTTTTGTTTTCTGTTTTTTTTTTTTTTTTTTTTTTTTTTTTTGTATTCCGTAATTTCTTGAGGATGTGTCCCAAATGGGGTCTTTACTCATTTACTGCACATGCCCATCCAATCTGAAAACTCGTATCCTTCTGCCTTGGAAATTTCCTTCAGTTTTTCAATTTCTAATTCTCTTGATTGAAGTGCAGTTGACACGTACTGTTACGTCACTTTTCAGCTGCACAGCACAGTGATTTGACGAGCGGTACATTGAGTTATGCTCACCACAAGGGTAGTTAGCACCTGTCACCACAACCCGATTGTAAGACCATTGACTATATTCCTCATGCTGTACCTTTCTTTTTTTCTCACGTTACTCGCCATGGAGTGCATCATTAGTGTTTGAGGCAGTGTTCCATGATTCATTGTTTGCGTAGAACACCCAGTGCTCGGTGCAACCCGTGCCTCCTGAATAACTTTCATACCTGTGACTTACTCATTCCATGACTGAAGACCTCTGCCGCCCACTGCCCGTCCCCCATGGTCCCCCTCGCCCGCCCACTTCCCCTCTGGCAACCATCCATTTGTTCTCTCTACTTGTGGGTCTGTTTCTGATTTGTTTGTTTTGCTTTTAAGATTCCACATATAAATGAAATCATATGGTACTTGCCTTTCTCTGAGTTATTTCACTCAGCTTAGCACCTCCTGGGTCCGTCCACGTTACAGATGACAAGACCTCATTACTTTTCATGGGTGAATGACCTTCCATGCTGTATATACACCCCATCTTCTTTATCCATTCGTCTACTGACATTTGTCTATGGACATTTAGGCAGCTTCCATATCTTGGCTAGTATAAATAATGTTGCAATAAACATAGGGGTGTACATATCTTTTCAGATTAGTGTTTTCTTTTTCTTTGGGTAAGTACCCATTATGGGTCAAGTGGTAATTCTATTTTCAACTTACTGAGGAGCCTCCATACTGTTTCCCACAGTGGCTGTGCCAGCTCGCATTCCCACCAACAGTGCACAAGGCCTCCTTTCTCTCCATGTCCTCACCAATGTTTGTTATTTCTTCTCTTTGTGATATTAGTCATTCTGACAGGTGTGAGGTGATATCTCACTGTGGCGTTGATTTGCATTTCCCTAATGATTAGTGAGACCGACCATCTTTTCATGAGTCTGTTGGCCGTCTAGATCTCTTCTTTGGGAAAATGTCTACTCATCTACTCTGCCCACTTTTTAATCAGATCATTTGGATTTTTTTAGTGTTGGGTCATAGAAATTCTGTACATAAAGAACAGCCATATGAGCCACCAGCTGAATAAAAAACCTCCCTGAGGGTACTGAAGAATGACCTGCCTAGCAGATACTGAGAGAGGACAGACAAGTGGAGGAACGGTACAGAACTGGGTGTGTTTCCATCTGTTTTGGCCCAGAGCCTGAGTGCAGTCCCCAGTATACACCACAGAATGGATAAAACTCTGACCAAAAAAAAAAAAAAATCTGCAGTCTTACAGGCTTGAGACATGAGAAGAGTTGAAAGCAATCATGGCAGCTGGAAATGGAAACAAGGAGACGGTCACAGAGAGCACCTGCATTCTTGGAGTTGCAATCGTGAGGCAGCTGGCAAGCAGCTCAGCTAAGGCTAGTGAACGGAGCTGAGGTTTTGGGGTGTGGAGTTTGAGTTCATCCAGGCTCCTCCTATTAAAACGAGTAAAAATTACTCATTTTGGGGGTCACATAAAATCCAGAACCTCAACAAAATATTATTCATAATGTCTGCAAATGCCCCTAAAACCCAAAATTACTAGACATAGAAGGAACAGAAACAACAGACTTCATTTAAAAGGATAAGGCAATCTAAGAAGGTACACTTGTGTCCACCCAGATCTCAAAAGTAACAAACAGGGATGGAAAAACCACTGTTGCAGCTTTGCTTGAGAACGAGAATGAACGCCAGAGCGAAAATATGTCTCAGCAATGAAACAGGCAAAGTGGAAATTCTGCAGATGAAAGTTACGACTTACATGCTCTGATCATACAAATACCAGCTTCGTGGTGGGGAGGGGACGGAAGAAAGTGAGCTTGAAGATGAAGCAGAAGATTCAGTCTGAAGACAGGAAGATAGAAGAACGGGAAAGTAAACAGACCTTTATTTACATATGAAAAGGCATCAGAAATTCTTACGTATGTGTAATTGGAATCTCAGAAGGCGAAGAGATAACCAGGCACAAAATATATGTGAAGAAATGTAAGAAAAATTCCAAAATTTGTTGAAGGACATAAAATTTCAGATTCAAGAAACTTTAGCAAAGTCCAAGCAGGAGAAAAAGTAAATGAAACCACTCACAGGAACATTGTAGGCTGACGGCGGCTGTAAATAAAATAGAGAAAAAACTGGATAATTTGAAAAGTTGCTGATTCTCATCAGAAATTGTAGAGAGCAAAAGAATGGAACAATACATTGAAATGGTAGAGATAAAAAAAAAAAGTGTCAATTCAGAATTCTATATCCAGCAAAAATAAAGGCAAAATAAACATATTTTCAGTTAAAAAGAAAAACAAAAATAATTACTCATCAGCAAACTTTACGACAAAAAATTCCAAAGGAGGTTTCTCAAGCTGAACAGAAAGAACATCTCATAGAAACTTGGATGTCCAGGAGGGAATAAATGGCAAATATGTAGTAAAATATAAAAGTCTATTTGTTCACTTTAAAACAGATATGACTGTTGAATGCAGAGATTTGACATTTTCATTTGCAGTTAATATGTACACACAGAAAACGTTCTATAACATAAAGGACACGTGCAGACAGACACTTGTGGTTTCTTACGTGTTAGCAGCACAGATCCCCTGGCCAGGCCGGGCAGGAAAAGGAAGACCGAGGACGCGGATGGGCCGCTCAGGCTCCCGAGCTCCCCTCGGACTGCCCAGGGCTCTGCAGGAGCGGCGTGGCCGTCTGACACCTCGCCCCGGCCCGGCCCGTCAGCCCTTCCTTCCATGGACACTGATTCCCCGAAAACGTCCTGCGCCGCCAGCTTGTGTCAGCGTCTGGGTCTGACCTTCCAGCCCGAGACACAAAGCCCGGCCCCTCCTCGCCCTGTTCCCTTCCTTCCAGAACCATCCAGTCCGAAGTCAGTGCACAGAGTCGGGCGGGTCTCCTCTGCGCTGGGTTGGGGGGAGGGGACACAATGGCCAGATCAAGTCCCAGAGCTCTGGGGGGTCAGGAGGGCCTCTGTGGGTGGGGAGCCTCGTGCGGAGGCCGGAGACCTCTCGGGGTGGGACAGCAGCCAACGCGGGACGGCCCAGAGTGGGCGTCAGACCCCAGGAGGGTGAGGACTTTCCCGTGGGGGTGGGGTCGGGGGCGAGGGCGGGGCTTGGAGCACAGACAAGGGAGAGAGTCCAGGAGCAGGGGGTGCTACGGGCTGAGCCGTGCCCC
Source organism: Mustela lutreola (assembly GCF_030435805.1). Classification (NCBI taxonomy): domain Eukaryota; kingdom Metazoa; phylum Chordata; class Mammalia; order Carnivora; family Mustelidae; genus Mustela; species Mustela lutreola. Next base: position 99,450,299 of record NC_081301.1, read on the forward strand.
ACCCCCAGCCCAGTTCCAATGGTCAAGTCCTGACCTCCAGTTCCTCAGAGTGGGACGGTCTTTGGAGTTGGGGTTTTGGAAAAGGTCATGAAGCTAAAAGGAGGTCACGGGATGGTCCTGATCCGATCTGACTGGCATCCTGAGAAGCGATTAGGCCCCAGACGTGCCCAAAGGGAAGACCTTGGGAATGCACAGGTGGGAGAGAGACCGTGCAGAAGCCCAGGGCGGAGGCTTCGGGAGAAACCCGCGCTGTCAGTGCTAGATCGTAGACGTCCAGCCTTCAGAGCCACAAGCTGGTCCATCCTTGTGGTTCAAGCCCCCCGGGCCATGGCCCTCTGTGACGGCAGCCCTCGCCGGCCCGTTCAGTGGGTGACTTCATGGGGTGAGGAGACGGAGCACACCGGCCAGAAGGGCAGCGGGAGACCAGGTGTTCGCAGTGAGCTTGGTCCACGGAGGTACGGATAACGGCAGCCCAGACCCCCTGTCAGCAAAGGGGTTCAAAGGGAGGAAGTGAGAATGAAGCCTCTGGTTTTCCACTGGACTTGGGGGTATCGGGACAAACCATGGTTATCCGTACCAGGTCGGGAGACAGTGAGGGAGAGACACGGAAGTACAGGATAGAGAAACGATGCTCCGATCAGGAACTGACATCTGGAGGAAAGAGGGTGGACGCAGAGAGACGGCGGACGGCAGGCAGGCAGGGAGAGACCTACCCAGACATGTCCACGCACACTCAGACGGTCGGCGAGTCACGCGCCCCTGGAGACCCGACAGGCCTTCGAAGGTGCATGTCGGGTTCGGAGCCGAGACGGCTTCGCTGCGGCGATGACGGCCTGGCGAGTCGAGAGCTCGCTCATCGGAGGAGTCGGTAGTGACAAGCACACTGGGGAAATTGGGAGGGAAAACAGCATCACACCGGTGTTGCGAGCGGAGTCTGGCTTCTTTTCTGTTTTGGAGATTTATGTGTATCGTGTGTCCCAGTAGTTCGTTGTTTTATTTAATCGTTTAACGGGTGTTGCATCGCGTGGCCACACTGGTCTATCTATGTAATTTGGTTTTATGCTTTGTGAGGGCAGATCTGTTCGCATTCTGTCCCTAATTTGGGGCAAATACACCTCGGGAGACCCCCAGGGGCGACAACGAGCCACACACTGTGCACACTTGCCCCAGACGACAGCGGCGGCTCTCCGTCAGCTGCAGGAGCAGGTTACAAAGGGCGGCAATTACCGCAGCCCGGAACAATGTCTTTAAAGTTTCCACGGCGCGCCGTGTATGTTTGCGTGTGCCCATGCATACGTGTGTGTGCGCGTGTGCACGGACACCAGGAGGTGGGAATGTGAGGCTTCCCAGGGACGGCACTGCCTGCCTTTCTCTCTAGAAAAATAAATATCAAATGTATGTATGTATGTATATATATGGATTATTGTGTTAAATAAGTAAGTATACATACATATATATAATTGTAAAAACTGGCAATGACCGTTTTGCGCATCTGAACACCAACTTTCAGGACCCGCTCACTCTCCCGAGCCGCACGGAACCCCTGGGGAAGGGGGACCTAATTTGCTCTGGCCTCACCTCCCACACATGTCAAGGCGAAGCCTAAAATGAGGAATATCTCCTCGAGGGATACGCTTTCTTGCGATTCTCAACAGAACTCATCCACTGGATGTATTAATTCCCTCCCTTCTCAATTAGAAGGCAGAAATGATCAGAGTGGATTTTTTTTTTTAAGTGGGCTCCATGTCCAGTGTAGGGCGTGAACTCACAACCTGATCAAGAGTCACATGCTCTACCTACCGAGCCAGCCGGGGCCCCCAGCATGGACTTTTTAAAAAAGACTTGAGCTCAGTCTTGAGCAATCTTCAAGAAACTCACTTCAAATATCGTCGCACGGTATGTTAGAGAGAAAGGATGGAAAATGCACGACACGCAAACACTGAGAGAAGGAAGGTAGGGGTGTCTCTGTTAGTATCCGGCCACGTAGCCTCAGAGCAAAGAAGATTACCGAGGGTAAAGAGAATCGTTACATGATGACAAAAGAATTAATTCACCAAGAAGACGTGACAGCCCCAAATGTGTGTGCGCTGAACCACAGAGCGTCAGCGCACACGGAGTAGAGACTGACAGACCTGCGCACGTGAACTGACAAACGTTCCACCGCGACTGGGACTTCAGGACGCTCTCTCGGTAGTGAGCACCATATCTGGCCAGAAGGTCAAGGCCGCAGAAGACCTGGATGACTCCATCACCAGGGGGACCTAACTCACGCTTACAAGGGGTTTTCCCCAACGCTAGCAGGACACACATTCTTTCCGAGGAGACACGGAACATATACTTACATAGACCATATTCTGAACATAATAAAAAAAAAAAACCCAAAACAAACAAAAAAACAACAAAATAGACCATATTCTGGTCCATAAAACAAAATTTAATGAATTTATGTTTTGGGGCCATAATGGAATTAAACCAGAAACAAACAGCAGAAAGATCATCTCCAAACTTTAAAGATTTTAAATCATGTATTTCTAACTAATCCAAAGAGAAAAGTCTAATGGGACATTGGAATATGCATTGAGTCAAATAAAAATAAAATTAAAACATGAAATATCTGTGGGATGTAGCCAAAGCAGCAAACACAGGGAAAGTTATGGCACCAAATACCATTTTATATAAACACTTCTATTACAAATACTCCACACTTCTGCCCGAGGCCTTGCTTTCTCACAGTTTGCAGGGAAGGGAGACGTTCGTAAGGTTAACCGAGGAGTTCGCCGGCATTTGTCATCTACTTGATGCAGTGCTCAAGGATGTGGAGAGAGTGCCCTCGGCTCAGCACGCCTGCCTGACCACGGCTGTGGTCGTTAGCGCAAACCGTCTGGACCCTGAGAGGGCACGGCTCACTCGGGTGGCGGGACGCGCACAGACGGGCTGTCCGAGCCCAGAGCCTAGAACTGAGAACGCGTGAGGCCCCGGCGACCGTCTCAGCAGTGCCAGGCAGTGCCGCTGCAGGAATGTCCCCGTCTCGGTGCCAGCTTCCCCTTCGCAGCACCATTTCCCCTTCGAACATCAACGTCCACTTTTCCAAGATCGAGTCTCTCGTCTGCCTTCCCTGTCCTGATTCTGCGCAAGAGAAAGACTCTTCCCCGTGTTCATGCAGTGCAGAGAGCAGGTCCCATCTTCGACCCACACACGCGGTCCGGCAGACGGGGAAGCTGTGTCACTCTTCGCACGTGGGGTCACTCCAGCCCTGACCCAGTGAGCCCTTGTCGAGGTCCCCACTCAGATGCCCCCGTGATTTCCACGTCCCTCCTAAAGCCACGGGCCTGAGAGCGCCCCAAGGAGGCAGAATCCCAGGTACTTCTCAGCCTCCGTCACCCGACTGTCCTCCGAACGAGGTTTTCTCCCTCTCCCGGGACGCTCCAGGGTCCAGCTGGTCTTGCCTCGCGTGTGCTCTGTCGTCCCAGTGGGTGTGGGTGTCCTGGACCGGCCTGCTTCAAAACAGACCCGCCCAAGTTCAAACCTTTGTCTCAGCACTTACTTTGCACCTTTGGGAGAAGCTCTTACCCTCTGCTCCCAAAGGTCAGGCGGGCACAGCCGTCCTCCCTGTGTTGCTTCGGGGACCAGGTGGGTTAACGTAGAGCACAGACTGCGGGAGCCGGGGGCTCAGCAGCCCAGCTGCTCCTCCCAGGCCTCGAACACAGAACCTTCGAGAGCTAAAGAACGCTCGCCCAGGAGGGCAGTTCGTGCGGAAGGTCAGGAACGGGCGGTGTTTGTTTCCCCTCGTGGCTCACCAGGTACATGTTCACCTTCTGGAACCGCTCAGAAGACCGTGTGCTAGGATAATCCTAGGCTGTGATGTCGAGACCCCAATGCCCTTGCCAGTGGAAGGCAGGTTGTTGGTTTTCAACAACACGATACAGGCATGAAGCAGGATGGTCTGGATGAACCCGCAGAGACCGCTCCGGCTTGCAGGAGCTGTCGGAACAAAGGCCGGCTGTCAACCCCAGCCTCCCTCCCATCTTGGAAAAGCTCCGTCCTGTTCCAGCTACGGGCGGCCAGAGCTAAATTCTCTACACGGGAGAAGCTTCCATCTGCGCACCTGGGACTGTCCGCACCTGCGGAAGAAGAGCCCTTTCCAAGTCCTCCGAGTCAGTAAACAAACAGCCCCCGCTGGGTGTGAAAACAAAGTGGCCAACAGGTCGGCCCCCTCAGGAGTCCGCGTAGCTGCCGTCCCGGGCCACCTCCAGGCAGGGCCCCTCCTTACATCACTGGGATGAGCATAATGAGCGTGGGGAGTAATTAGCGGATGACACACCGCCCCCGAGGGAGGTCGGGGCAACAGCAGAACAACAAAGCCCCGGAGGATTTCGAAACGTGGCTTTATAAGCTTCACGGGGCGACAAGCCGAGCCAGAAGCACTCCGAGGCGGGCGCCGGACCCGAGCCAGCTCTCTGATGCCGGGGCCAGCGGTGTGCGAGCGCACGGCGTGGGGAGCGCAGATAGCATCTCTTCTCTCAGCGAGACCTGCTGCTGCCCGTGGGGAGCAGAATTAATCAGGAGCGGAGAGAAAAGTCCGCGGGGAATTCGAGAGCCCTCCTCCCCTGGCCGCCGCGGCACGACCCTCCGCCGGTGGCGCAGCACCCTCTCCGTCCACGGCCAGGCTACCGTGGCACTTCTTTCTGTGGCCTCAGCTAGACCCGTGGAGACCCTGCTGCCTGTTTCCAGAGTGTGTCCCGTGGTATCAGAGCCCAGGTGGGCCATGGGAGGACTCGCTGTTCCCACAGACCCACAGGGAGCACCAGCAGGGACCACCGTCTAAGGGACACGAGCCAGAAGGGACACAGCTCTTCCTGCGGGGGCTTCTGCCAAGAACAGTGGAGGAGCCCAGAGCCGTCCTTCCTGGGGAAAGCCTTCTAGCACCCCCCCGTGGTCATGGCGAATGCTCCAGGCCACCGGAGCCACCGCTGCCTGCCCCCACCCTGCGAATGAAGGCCCTAAAAGGAGCAGGACTGTAGGGGGAGGGGGAGGCAGGGGACGCAAGCCGGTGAGGGGCCACAGGGAAACGCCGCCAAGGTCTCCAGCGTGGGCACCTCGCTGCCCGCATCCCACGGGGACTCGCACGTGGCCCACGGGGCCTCCCCAAGGCTCGCGGAAGCCAGCGGTCGGTCATGGTTTCGCAGAGGCCCACCAAGACGTTCATTGTCTTATCCTGACAAAAGGCTCTCACGGGAGCTCCACGCAGACAAGAGGTGGCCACCGTAGCCGCGACGTCCCTCGAGCTGTGAGGGACGCCTCTGTGACCCGATGCCACGCTTTCGGCGACGGTCACATGGATCAGGTGAGACCCGGGCTCTCACGGGACCCCGTGCTGTCTCTCTGTCGGCAGACCGGGTGCGCACCTGCCCAGCCGGCGACTGTCGGGTCGCAGTCGGAGGGCGTCTCCATGCTGTCCCAGCCCACACCGCGGGAGGACACACCTGCCGCCGCCGTCAGAGGGCCCACCCCAAACCCAAGGACCTGGCCTCTTGGGCCACCTGTGGGATGAAGCCCGCACGGCATCAGCCTTACCCTGCTCCTTGCAGTGGAGACGGCCACGGAGCAGAACACACAGAACAGGGTGAGTCCGAGAAACGCACACAAGGGAAGATCTGCCTCCGTCTGTTCAACACGTTTAGATCTTCATACCTCACCCGCCAGAATCTGCTTGTAAATGCTCTGGACCCCGGGACTGCTTCCCCATCTGGGCCACGGGATTCAAACCACTGACCTCGTGCCAATGTGTGTGTTCTGTGAAGGGCTCGGAGAAGCAATCACTAGGCCCCAATTTGAACCATTGTCCTTGATGCGAACCAGACTCGGAAGTCACTCCACGTGTTAACAATTTACTCGGAAAACAGAGAAACCTCAACCGAAGTCGTGTTTGTTGATTGCTGGACCAGTCACTAGTTCTGTAGGACGGGCTCTGTGCTCTCGAACCAGCCCCGGGAGACCATTTCTGGGTTTTCCCAACATGACACATACTTTAAGTTAGAGGGAGGCTTTAATGGTTTAATTGTACAAACCATCAAGTACCTTATCCCCGACTTTGGACAAATGCAATGACTGTCGGTGAATTATGACCACACAGGCTGTCACGGAGAGCCCGTTAGGCTTACAGACAGCCCGTGTGGGATGGTCCATATGAACGCGTCATGGTCTATGTTGCATGTTATACTCCTCGTACTGGACTGAGCAGACTTTGTCGCAAGGGGAAACAGAGTCACCGTTCTAGGCTTGTGGACCGGACCGGTTTCACCGCTTCACCTCTGCTGTTGTAACAGAAGGAGCCACAAGCAGTCTGCAAAGAAGCCGACGTGGTCGTATCCGGATAAAAACCGTGCTGTTTCACGAAAGAAGTGGCGAACCCACGGGCCAGAGTTTGCCCATCCCTGACGTACCCCGCGTAGACCTCACACTCCGCCCTGTGCGTTGCACACTCCACGCACTCCGCACACCACGAGCCACAGACGCTCCGTGGATGTGGGCTGAACGGCCAGAAACGGTACGTAGATTCACTCCCTGAACAGCAGGTGTTTCTAGGAGGCGTTTGAGACCGTGAGTAACACGGGAAAAATACACCAGTGGAATTCTCAAAACACTGACACTGAGTGTCAATAATTGAAAAGTGAATGTGGAGAGGCTCCTCGAACCTGCTGCGCTCTCCTGTCCCAGCCTGCAGGACTCTGTCCTGAGCCTCCAGAGAGCCCCGTTTCCTCCCGGGATCCTCTGTGGCCGGAGCCGCCGTCCCGATCCCACGTCCCAAGCACGCTGCAGGGGAATCTGGGCGGACCTCGCCTCCCTGCTTGGATTTCTCCGCAACTCCGAACACAGATGCTCTGCTGAGTCTTGGCTACCGCTTTCCCGCCACTTTGTGGAGATGTGACCGCTTCCACCCCGTACCCTGATGGACTAACTTACAGTGGCCTCCTCGGTGTGGGGCTGCGTTTTCAGGTGATGGAGTCCCCCGTGCTTTCCCCTTCCTCAGAGGTATCTCGGGGGTCCACATCTTGAAGGTTTATGGGTCTGGGTGGGTGTCCAGTGAGCGCCACGGTCCTCTGTGGCAGCTCTATTTCCTGGTGATAGCTCAGGGCTAGCCATCCGTAGTTCTCCCTCAACACCGACTCTTAAAGCCCCCAGTGAAGAGACTGTGTGACCGTGTATGTGTGCCCGCAGAGAAGAGAAGTAAAATGTCCCCAGAGACATGGTCATGACTGTGTGCACAAGCAGGAAGAAATAAGAAAAGATCTCAAAAATTAAAAATGACAGAGGACCGTCGGACTAAGCTCCATGAGTGATCGGAAGCTTCGAAGAAATGTGAGCTCAGACGAGGACAGGATAAAAATGCCTTCAGCTGCAGGACAAGGAGGAGACATTGCCAAGAAGAGAGGAACTGGGGTCCAAGAAATCAAGAGCACAACACAACCTGACGTGTGCGCTGAGTGGGAGGCGGGCGTAGTTGATTCTAAATTCAGTATCGATAGCCCTTCAATGAAAGTAATGTGGCCATGAATTACATTTCATACATACGATATGTAATTATGTAATTGTATTAATAAGGTGACCATATGTAAAGACGGCCACAGTCCCTCCATGTGTGTGGAGGCTCCAGGAATCCACGGAGACGACGGGAATGCCCGTGCCGCGAGCCGAGGGCAGAGAAACCAATCGTAAGAGAGCAAGTGTGGGGCCTGGTGGTCCCCCAACCAGGGCACAAACGAACAGGGGAGCATTGGTGGTTGAACAAAACTCAAGGAGAACATGGAGGTGCAGGTGGGGTGACTGTCCCCGCCCAGGGTAGCTGCTGTGCTCCTCGTATCTCCGTCTGCTGGGTCTGGGGGCAAACACTCATTCAACTCCGAAGGGGCAGACCACTGCCGAGCACCGGAGCCGTTATCAGGAGGCCTTTCACAAAGGGTTCCCAGGGGCATGTCTCGGGCAAAGCAGCTCGACTGCAGGGGTCTAAAACCAGGTCATGGGGGCGCCTGGTGGCTCAGTGGGTTAAGTCTCTGCCTTCGGCTCAGGTCATGATCTCAGGGTCCCGGGATCGAGTCCCGCATCGGGCTCTCTGCTCAGCGGGAAGCCTGCTTCCTCCTCTCTCTCTGCCTGCCTCTCTGCCTACTTGTGATCTCTCTCTCTCTCTCTCTGTCAAATGAATAAATAAAATCTTAAAACAAAAACGGGTCATGAGTGGCACATGAAACCTGGGGGTGAAGCCTGGAAGGGACAAGTACAGACGGGGATGTGTGGAGCACGTGGGGACAGGCTTTAAATTTGTGACAAGCTGTCCTCTGGAACGGGGATCTAATCCTGTTTCATGAGTCACCAGCAGGACTTACACTTCAAATAAAGAGTTGACAGCGGAGGAGACATGAGTGAAGACAGATCCAGCCGAAGGAGCTGACACAGTGTGTTACGCCGTGTGGAACTGAGTGCTCCCCCTCTCCAGGGGTTTCGGTGGAGAAAGTCATTGGAGCCCGTGCCCTGGCCCTTCTGTAAACACCGTAAGACCTTGGGCAAGTCTTTTATATCCTGCTGTTGTGATGTGAGTCCAGGTCCTTGCAAATAATACATCTGAAAGTGTTTCCCAAATGTAGAGACGCAACCGTGTAGGTCGTTTTGTGGCTGTGGAATTAAGAGTTGTTGCATTGATTTGCTTCAGTTAAAGGTCCCTTTCAATCTCCAGATTCTATGACTTCCACGGCAGGCGAAGCTCAGCCGCCATCCCACACAGGTAGAATGGTCACATCTTCCAGGACATGGAGTCCAAGTAGCCCCCGTGTTCTGCTTCCCATCTGCGAGTCATGCATGGACACGGAACCTCAGCAGTGTGGCCACCTCTGGCGTGAAGGGGGACTTAGGACATTCAGTCATCCCTCGAAGACTCACTCCCAAAAAGATAGTAAGGAGATTTCAGGAGTCCGCTGGCATCCCCACTTACTCCACTCCCCATTCCTCAAAGGTTTCCAGAGGTCCCAGAGTCTTGAGAGCTCCACCTGCCTCTGACACCAGAATGGTATGTTCTGGAAAGCCCTGATGAGGTTGCACAACCAACCGATGCCTTGATTTCTTCTTCTCTAAGAGAAGGTGACTATCTCTGCCCTTCCCACCTCCTTGAGCTGCTATGGGGGAATCAAGTGATTCAATAATAAAGATATTCTTTAATTTAGTAATCACTGAAGAACTTCCAAAATCCCCCAGTCTCCTGTACTAAAGCACTTCCTAAACATCAACTTCTAATTCTCAAATACCTCTGTTATGTTTACTTGGATGTATTAACTTGACTGGAACACAGGGTGTCCAGCCATTTGGTCAAACATTGCTGTTTGTGTTCGTGTGAGAGCATTGTGAACTGGTTTGCATTTAAATCGGTAGACTGAGTAAAGTAGATCTCCCGCCCCGGTGTGGGTGGGCCTCGTCTAAGCAGTTGAAGGCACGACTAAAACAAAAATGCTGACCCACTCCCAAGGAAGAAGGAGTGCCTCCCGCCTGTCTACCTTTAAACTGGAGCATCAGCTCTTTCTTGCTTTCACATCTGAACGGAAACACCAGCTCTTCCTGAGTCTTGGGCTGGCACACTTTGCACTAGAACTAAACCATCAGCTCTTCTGGGTCTCCCGCTACCAACTCATCCTGCAGATCTTGGGACCCATCAGCCTCCATAATAAAGTGGTCCAATTCCTTCTAACAAACCCCGTCATGTGAGTGTGTTCACACACGTGCCCTCCTGGTTCCGTTGTTATGGAGAAGCCGGACTAAAACGGTCTCCTGTAACAATGTTGCTCCTCCATTGACACAGAAAGAATCTGAGTCCATCCAGGACGTGAAACAGCAGGACCGGGATGCAGATGCGACTCAAGCTCCACGACCTCCATCCTCTGCCTCACTGCCTCCTCTTACACCTGCTGCTACCACGCTTGGACAAAGCCGGGAAGGATCTTCGGGGAAAGGGGTTGGAGAGAGGAATCCCCACATCCCACAGAGGAGCAAATCCTGTATCCTCGGGAACCCACCCGAGAAACCGGGGACGACGGGCCTGCGGCGAACGGAGCACGCGTGCCGGCTGGGTGTCGGAGCGTAGCGCCGACCCGACCGCTCTCAGGGCTGGAGGGCATCCCCGCGCCGATGTGTATCTGCTGGGTATCTTCCCGGAGAGCCAAACTCATCAACAGATTGTTATCAAGACACAAATCTGCTTGCAGAGATATTTTTGTGGCATTTAATTCCACAAAGAAAACACTGCTGCTCATTAACACGAAGGAGAGACCTAAAATACTCAGGAATGTTGCACGCAGGGCAGCCCGCAGAGCCACTTGAAAAGAAGATGAATGGGGCGCCTGGGTGGCTCAGTGGGTTACGCATCTGCCTTTGGCTTAGGGTCCTGGGAGGGAGCCCCAGGCCGGGCTCCCTGCTCAGTGGGGAGCCTGCTTCTCCCTCTCCCTCTCTCTCTCTCTGTTTCTCATGAATAAATAAATAAAATCTGAAAAGAAGAAAATAAGATGAATGATTTGAACTGACCGTGAATCCCAGAACTCTGGGAATGGGATCTGTCTGGGGTGAGTGTATTTCGGATTCCTTTCACGGTTCACTGTGCAAAGTCTGAGGCCGGTGCAGCACAGACCTGGGGGAGGTCTCCGTCAGGCCACCGTGTGGTTCCGGGACCAAAATTCCAAGGGCCACCCTTTTGTACGACATACTGGTGAAACCACGGAAACAGGGTGAGGGTCCTGCCAGCCCCCGGTGTCTCAGGGAATGTGGGTGACCTCATGATCGCGCACTGGCCCTCCTGCTGTTCTCTGTCCCACCCGAGGATGAGACAGGGGCTCCGTGCGTGAACTGGCACGGCGGAGGAGACGCGCGCTCTCCTGCCGACCGTTAGTCTGACCACGAACGCCCTTCAGACACAGAGGAGATGATAACGCTCGAGGCCATTTCCTAGCCTGTCGTCCCTTCGATCCGTACTGATGGTCGGTCGTTTTGGAACTACCTCGAAAGTTCTCCGGCGTCGTGCTCACGAGCATCACGAAGGAGGAAGGTAGACATGTCTGTGCTTACGTGGGATCCCGAGAGTGGCTCACCCATGTTTCCTTCTCTTTCGCGTGTAACGTCGCTGATTTTCTTCCTTCACTGGTGTTTCTTCCTTTTTAAATTCTCTCTGACTGGTGACGTCTAACCCACACCAAAGCCTCATTCTCACCGTGAACCTGCAGCGTCGTTCGATGCTCTAAGCAACACGTCCGTGTCACTTCGTAAAAACGAGAAGCATGTTAAACAGAAGAAATAATCTTTCCCCAATTTCGCATTCCACAGTTTTTTTTTTTTTTAATTTTTTATTTTTTATAAACATATATTTTTATCCCCAGGGGTACAGGTCTGTGAATCACCAGGTTTACACACTTCACAGCACTCACCAAATCACATACCCTCCCCAATGTCCATAATCCCACACCCTTCACCCAAACCCCCTCCCCCCCGGCAACCCTCAGTTTTTTTCTGGGAAGTTTTACCAGTTTCTCGTGCATCCTTTTATAAAGAGTCTGCAAACACAGGTTTTATATATTTACACACACGTGGATGAAGATAAGCACATGTAATTGCCACTATCTGTGGTAGAAGCTCCAATCACCCTTTTTCCTCTAAAATTCCAGTTTCATTTGAACCTCTACCCTTCTGCCGTTTTAACTATTTATAGTATATATAGTTCTGATTCCCTATTTTTTTTAATCTGCTCGATAGTCCAACGTATGGAAATCTATTTATTTAACCAATTGAGTTAAAGTCATGACTCTGACCTAAGCCATGGTTCTGACTTGGGACAGTTCCACATACAGCGGCTTGTCCCTGCCCTCGTGTGTGTCGACATTTCCCACCTGAGTAATCCCAGGAGGTACATTTCTATAGCTCTAACGGTCATAATACTTCCATTTCGACACAAAGAGTGACCCAGTCCATGATCGGTGTATGCAAGTGTCCACTTCCTCACACCCTGCGAACGTAGGACACCATCGCTCGCTCCAATCAATCAATCCGTTTGATCTCATTAATTAGTTACCGGGAAGCTGGGGCTTCTTTTCCGAGACTGCTCGGCACCTTGGTTTTCTTCTCTGTTCATTTCCTTGGTCTATTTTGGAACTACATGCGGCCTGTCTCATTCATTGGAGTATTTCATTTGTTGTTCCAATATATTCTCCAAACTCGTCAGAGGTCTGGCATTCGTCAGACTAATTCGCTTACTAATTAACAGTGTATCGTTCACAAAATCCAGTCCCTGATCCTTGCCCTCACGCTTACAACTCTGCACCGTGCTCAGAAAGACTCTTTCCCCAGGAGTACTATGAAAAGTATCTACACTTTCTGCTGCTAATCATTACATTTTAGTGCTTGAATCTTCCTGAAATTTATTTACAACGTGGCAGAGAGATCTAACTTGTTTCGTTTGGATTGCCGGTTTTCTCAAATGTCCGTATTTTCCACATTCAATTGAAACACGACTGTCATCATCCACCAGATTTCTACATTTACTTTTTTTTTTGAATTTTTGGAATCTGTTCTATCGATCCTTTGGTCTCTACCCCACTGTTCTGATTAGTATTAACTTTGGATTTTGACATTTGGGGAACTTTAAAAACTATAATTCCATATCAAGGATAGTAAAGGAGGGACTGTGCACCCTTCCCATTTCTCCCAGGGTGACCTCGTACATAATTACGGTGCAAGAGTGGGACGAGAGGTCCACATCGTACAGTGTGTGTCCCTCCAAGCCGTGGTATCACGGATCACAAATCTGTGTCACGACGACCACAGTCAGGACACAACAATCTCATTATCAGAAAGGTCTTGCCTGTGTGACCCTTTGTAGTCACCCCAACACCCCTCCCCCCAGCATCCCTAACCCCTGGCAACCACTAATCTGTCTTCCATCTCTGTAATTTTGTTTTTCCAAGAACAGTGTGTACGTGGATCATACAGTCTGTGGACTTTGGTGTTGGCTTTTCTGCTCCACGTCATGGCCTTAAGACCCACCCAAGCTGCTGTGTGCACCACAGTCCACTCCACGTGCGGCGTGTCACTGTCGACCGGACCATTCATCCATTCAGGGACACTGGGGTTGTTCCACTCTGGGGCTATTACGAACGGAGCTGCCAGGACAATTATTTGCAGGTTTTTCTGTGGATGTGAGTTTTCATTGATCTGAGATAAACGTTCAAGAGTACCACTGCTGGGGTGTGTAGCGAGTGTATGATTTAGCTTTTTAAGAAACTGCGGTTCTTTGCCAGAGTAGCTGTACCATTTTATAACCCCACCAGCAATGTACACGAGAGCCAGTTTCTCTGCTTCCTCACCGATTTTGGGATTTTCACTATCTTTTCTTAATTTTACTTCTAAAAAATGTTCGTGATACTGAATCGAGGTCTTAATTTGTATTTCCTTAATGCAAACTAAGCTTGTGATATTGAATATCTTTTAAAGTGGTTTTTGGCCATTCACATATTCTCTTCATGCTTTTTGCTCATTTTATAATCAGATTTTTTTTTTACTTTGATTTCTGAGAGTTTATTATTTTGGATAGGAGCCCTTTGTCAGATATGTGGTTTACAAATTTTTCCCCCCTTTCCTTTCCATGTTCTTAGCAGGGTATGTTGTAGAACAAAAGTTCTAATTGCTGATGAAGTCCCCTTCATGATTGTTTTAAAATATAGAACATGCTTTTGATATCATAACTAAACACTGTTCACCAAGCCCTAGGTCCCGATTTTTTCCTCTATTTCTTTTCTAAAAACATTATGTTTTCTTCTTAAATCTGTGCTCAATTTTGCATGAGTCTTTGCATGATGTGTGAGATACGAGTGGGCGTTCTTTCTGGTAGTTTTGCCTGTGGCTATCCAATTCAACGCTCTCGGTTGAAAAAATGATCTTTCACAACTTGGTCAAAAATTAGTGGCCATCGTCACAGAGGTACTCAGGAGCTCACGGTTTTGCCCACTGATCTCCGTGCTACCCTTCTTCCTCTTCTGGCACAGCCTAACTTCCCAAGGCTACGTGGCAAGTCTTGAAATTGGGTAGGACGGTGGCTCCCTCTGTGCTCTTCTTTTTCCAAGTTGCTTGAGCTCTCCATTTCCTTTGTCATTCTCTACAGATTTAGAACCTTGTTGTCTATGTCTACCGTAGCCCTTCGGAGATTTTACAGGAACGGTGTTAAATCTGTCTACCAGTCTGGGGAGAATTAAGCCCTTCCTATGCTGTGTCTCCCGGTCTCTGAATGCAGACCGTCTCTCTGCTTATTGAGGTATTCAAGGAGAACTTCACCAACACTCAAGTCCCGTACCTGTTTTCTTAGACCGACGCCCACCTATTTCATTATTCACGGAGATGGCACATTGCATAGTTCTTAAAACTTCAGTTCCCTCAGGTCCGTTGCTAATAGACAGAAGCGAAGCTTTTGTACGCTGACCTTCAGCCCTGCTACCTTGAGTTCTGAGAGTTTGGGGACTTCGGATTTTTTCTTGTTTACTGTGTTTTCCTTGGTACTTCTTACACAGACCATCATGTCATCTGCCCGCAGGAGCAGCTGTAGATCTTTCTTTCTGGCCTAGATGACTGCTGCTTCCCTCCTCGCACGGTAACCATGCCTAGAATTTCCCGTACGATGCTCAGGAGCCGCGGGGAGCCTGGACCTCCTTGCCCTGTTTCCAGTCGTGCTAGGGAAAGTCCTCTGTTGTGGGTGATTTTAGCTGTGGGGGTTTGCACGTATTCTTTACCAAGGTAAGCAAGTGTCCCTGCACTCCTAGTTTTCTGAGAGCTTTCTCTGCATAAGTGAGTGCTGAGTTTTTCAAACGCGCTTTTTCTTCAATTGCTATGATCGTGAGACCTTTCTTCTTTAGCACGGGACTCTAGTGGATTACCTTGACGGGTTCTTACACGCAAGCGTTCTACTGTACTTTGGACACTAGTCCTTTCTACATGATGGTGAATTCTATTTGCCTATATTAAAAATTTTTTTATCTTTGTGAAGATAATGCTCTAGGTTTCCCTTCTTTTTTGTACTATCTTGGTCTTGTCTTGCTACTCCAGTAATATTTGCTTTGCAGAATGAGGTGAAACTGTTTCCTTCTCTTTTATCTGCTAGAAGGTATTCTGTAAAACGTGTGATAATTCTTCTTTAAATACTTGGTAAAATTCTCCAGTGAAACCATCTGGGTCTGGAGATTTCTTTTTCAGGAGCTTTTTAATTACAATTTAATTGTCTTCATTGTTAAATGGCTTCAAATGATCTATTTCATGTGAGGTGAACTGTGGTCGTTGATCTTCTAAGGAACCGTCTCGTGCGAAGTATCAAATCTGTGGGTCGGCCAACGTTCACGCGCCCCCTTCTTTTCCATCTGGTGTTGTAGGGTCTGCCATGTTGTCTTCCGTTTCATCCCCGATATCAATAGTTTGTGTCACCCTTTTTCCTTCGTCTGTGAGGCCACACACTTGTCAATCTCATTGACCTCTGCAAAGCACCAGTGTCCCGTTTCTCTGATGTTCTGTACTGTTCCATTCACAATTTCGTCCATTTCTGCTCTTCTCTGTATAATTTCCTTCTTTCTTCTGGCGCTCGGTTTGTTCTGCTCTGGATTGTCTGGTCTCTCACAACAGGAGCCTCTATGACCCATCGGATAATTTACTCTTTCTTGCTGCACACTTTTGGTGCCGTGGTTTTCCCTCCTGCTCTGCTGCCGCCCCCCACGTGTTGGTAAGATGTGGTTTCACTCTCATCTAGTTCCGTGTTTTTGTTTTTGTTTTTCTTGTTCCTCTGAGACTCCCGCTTTGACCCTCAGGTTACTCGGAAGAGGGTTGTTGAGGTTCCAGCAGTTTCTCTAAACCCGCGGAGAAAACGATCTCCAGAGGATTGTTTTCCACTTATCTTTCTGTGAGTTCTTTCCTCTAACCATGCTCAGAGGACACACACTGCAGAACTCCAGTTCCTTGAGATCCGTTGGGTGTATGTCATGGTCCAGGCTGCTGCCCACCTTGGTGCCTGCTCCGTGGGCTCTTGAAAAGAGATAGCTCTACCGCGGCCGGGGCTGTCCCCTGTGTGCTGGTGAGGTCCTGGCGGTGCGTGATGTTCCAAGGTCCGTACATTTCCTGTTTTGCTATCTCGCTGGTCTTCAGCTGGAGAGAACGGTCTACAAGTCCCCAGTGTGAACTGTCTCCTTCCCGTTCTATCCACTTCTGATGAACGTCCTTGCTAGCCGTGTGGTTCATTCATCCTTGGAACAGCTGTTTCCTTGTGATAGACTCTGTCACCGTATGTAATGTTTCTTCCCGGCACTGGCAATATCCTTTGCTCCAAAGTTGACTTTATCTGACATTACTAGGGGCACTCTAGCTCTCTACTGATCAATATGTGTACCGTGTATCTTTTCCATCCTTTTGTTTTCCACTGATGAGCATCATTATAGTCGAGTGAGTTTTTGTAGGCAATACGTAGTTGAGTCATGTTTTTTTAAATCCGTTCTGTCGATCTATGCCTTTTAATTGGTACTTTTAGAACATTTATCTTCATTTAACCATTGATACATTAAGGCTTGTCTGCTATTTTATTTATTTTTATTTTTAAAGATTTTATTCATTTATTTGTCAGGGAGAAAGACAGCACAAGTAGACAGAGAAGCAGTCAGAGGGAGAGGGAAGCAGGCTCCCCGCTGAGCAGAGAGCCCGATGCAGGGCTCGATCCCAGGACCTCGAGATCATGACCCAAACCGAAGGCAAATGCTTAACCCGCTGAGCCACCCAGGCGCCCCTGCCATTTTATTTTTCAAGTTCGTCTTCCCTTTTTGAATTTCTGTTTCCTTTTTCCTGCCTTTGTTGGGTTTCCTCCTCTTTCCTAGAATTCATCTCTAGTTACAGGAATTTTGGCTCTATCTCTTTAGGTTGCTTTTGTAGTGATTGCTCTAGACATGGTATCTTATATTCAAAATGTGTGAAGTCTACTGATGTTGACATTTTACCCGTTCAAACAAGGTTAGGATAAACTGCCTCCCTTTATTCCCACTTACCCTCCATGGTTAATAACATAGTTGATCAAAAGATTTCCCCTAATACACTGGGAACCATATAATTTTGTTCTGGCCACCAAACATGATTTAGAAAACTCAAGAACAGCAGGAAAGTCTATTCTATTTATCCATATTTTTGCTCTACTGTGTTTCCCCTTCCTTTCCTATGTTTGGAGATTCTTTCTCTTACTATTATTTTTCTATTTAGAGTACTTCCTCCAGCTGATATGTTCAGGCAGGAATGTGGCATCGATTTCTCTCAGTGTTCACGTAAGACTGCCTTTATTTCATTGTGATCTGATCACTGAAGGGTATTCTTGCTGGATATAGATTTCTTGGGATTAGACATTTTTTCCAGCACATCGAACAGCATGTCATTTCCTTCTGGTCCGTGTTTTCAGATGAGAAATCCACCATCGTTAAGATGTGCCTCCCCAGTAAGGGATGCATCATTTCTCCCCGGCTGCCTTCAAGAGCTGTGGTTGTCTTTAATTTGGGGACATAAAGCCATTACTGGGTCCTTGGGCGGGCTGCTTCGAGTTCTCAGGCTTGGGGTCCGCCTAGCTTGGTTAACCTGGAGGTGTCTCCTGACGTCACTCTTAGGGGCAGAGGCAGGCAGCCCTTGGTGGGGGGGTGGAAGTCCCACTCCCCGTCTGATGCACTGATGACACAGGGTACAGGGGAAGGACTAGAGGCCACGCAGCGTGAGGGAACGTCCCAGCTGCGCACTCTGCTTCTCCAACACCATCCCGGTGGAAAGTTGGAGCAGGTGTTGGCACATCAGAAGGGGATTTCTAGGCTCCCCACATGGGTGTCTCTGCATTGCCAGCTTCCCCAGTATCCAGTCTGGGGCGCATGAGGCCAGAGAGGGAACCCAGAGCACTCTGCATGCGGTCATTCGGGGGTTCCAAGGTCCCCAGCCAGTGTACTGCTCCTCTCTGCCCATCAGGGCAGAACCTGTATTTGTTTTGTGGATAAGTTCTAAGGTTTTCAGTGGCATTTATGACAAGGCACAGGGACTGTCCATCGGCTCCATCTCCCCAGCAGTGGAAGTCGCTAGAGCATTCTCTGCTCCTGGTGAAGAGTAGCGACCCCCACTCGGGTTTACTCTTCAGAACTGCTCCGGCCAGTATGATCTGCTCTTTTGAGACCATCTGGGATAAACTTGCTGCGTTCTCTCTTAAAGTTCCCGCTGGGATTGAATTCAGCGTGACGTGGTCCTGCCACCTGGCTCAGCAGGATGTGTTTAGGAACGTGGTGCGGACAACGCAGGGTCTCCGAGCAGAACAGCTGAACGTCACAGGTTCGGTCGACTCCGCAAAGACCCCAGGACCACAGCCCGCGCGCTCTGTACGTACCCGGGTGACTGTCAAAGTTCTGCCCCAACAGGCCTTTCCTCATCACCGACTTTCCCCCGGGACACCGGGCTGCTCTTTCATAAAAATTCAGCTTTTCCTGATTTTCCACCCAAGCAGTTGGCTCTGAACTCCGGAGGACGTGTGCCACTCCAGCCGGGGTATTAACCCTCCCCAGGCTTTCTCCTCTCGCAGCTTTGAAAGGAGAGGTCTTTCAGCCGGTCGCGGCACAGCGGCATGGTGTGTCCCCGACCATAAAGAATCTGTAAACTCTGGCATTAGCTGCTTCTCCTTCTTGAGAAAGCAGACCGAGATTCTTTAAAATAGAGCAAACAGGAGTTTCTGATTGTAGTACACGTCTGTGTTTGTTTTCTACTGGTTACATAAATAGAGCAAATCTCTCGACAGAGAATTACTTTGCATCTCCTGGGCTCCCAGGAGGGAGTGTTTTCTGTTCACTTGCCATTTCCGCAAGAATGTGACAGCAGGAAGGAGGTGGTGGTATTAAAACAAGGAGTTAGGACTGCAAGTTGCAGAAGGAACGTTTTTGGACAGATGTCGGAATGAAGAATTTCTGGTCTAGAGAGTAATTTTTATGTAAGAGCGTATGATGCAAATCACAGTGAAACTGGAAACAGGACAAAGTGGGACTTTTAAATCCAGTAACCAGCACTAAAGGCTTCGTAAGGAACAGCATCCTTCCCAGATAGCTAACGGCTCTGCCGCCGCCCCTTCTCCCGGCTCGACACACGCCCCGTGTCAGGGACGGTGGGGACACCGCGGGGAAGGTCTCCCTTTCCCACGGACGCGTAACAAGGCTTGGCTGTGCCATGCCTGACTCCGTTTCCTTTTGTTGGAAGATAGCATGCCCAGAAGAGCCCCTTCTTTCTCGCTCACTGGAAAGGGATAAAAGGGCGTGGGGTGGGAGGACGATGACGGCGTCCGCTGTGGCTGAATCACGAAGACGAGGGGACAGTGGGGTTTCTGCTGGAGGAGCACATTGCGCAGAGACACTGACTTACGGGCAGGAGAGTTTAATTAAACTTGGCTGGTCGAGCTCCCAGCGTCCCCAGAGAAAATGCTCCTTTGCTTCAACCGTCCTCGTGCAGTAACATCTCGGAAAAGGCGTTTCCTTGAGCGGCGTCTTACGGGTTGAAGGGCCCCTGCCTCTCCAATCCCCGTGCTGCGGCCCTGACCCTAGCGCGGTGGATCGGGACTCTGTCTGGAGACGGATCCTTCCGGGGAGCAGTTACGTCACAGCGAGGCCCGTGGGCGGACCTTGTACGAGGGGGGATGAGTACAGGAGGGACTCGGAGGAAGGACCCGCGGGGACGGGGAGAGGCCGCCGGTCTGCGAGCCCAGGAGGAGGAACGGGGTCTACACCGACCTCAGGCCCCGGGCTCCGTCGCGCTGGGATAGAAAGGCCTGGGCGGCAGCCGCAGCCACAGTGCCCGCGGCCCCCGCAGACTCACGCCTGGTGTCACACACCTTGGCAAGGAAGCCGCCCAAACCCCTTTTCCTATGAATTTAAATCAGAGACAAGCAGCAAAATGGGAGGCAACTCCTTTGTCAGCCCGGGAGGAGGTGACCGGGGAGCCCTCCCGGGGGCTCTCCTGGAGCACGGATTCGTGGCCAACGTCCAGCGCCTCCGGGCGGGAGGGTGTCCGCGCCAGCGTCGCTCACGACGTGGGACCCTCCCGGGCTGTGAGGGACGCGCAGCTCCCGCCCCGGCCCTGCAGGCCCCCCGAGGCCCTGCACCCCTCCTCCAGACCTACCCTCTCGGCCGGGCTCTCTTCTGTCAGGTGACCCCCCGTTGTCTTCCCCCTCCGGCCTCGGAACCTTCCCGGGGCCCCCAACGCTGCACCGGCCTTGCCCACGCACCCAGGGAAGTCCCCGTCCTGGGGAGGCCGGTTCCAACCCCCGCAGCGGGTGTCAGCCCTGCTGTCCCACGACCCCCAGCCTGCGCTCCCCCCCACTGGCTTTCCTCCTGTCTGTGCTCCTGGGCCGGACGGCCTGCCCTGGGGTCGGTAGCTTCCAGAAAACACGGTCTCTGGGTTTGGGGGCTGCGTTCTCAGCCCCTCGCATGGCTGCCCGGCTCGGTATTAAACGTTCGCTCACAGGGCACTGGCTAAGTACTGAAAACAAACTCTGTAAGTCTCCGTCCACTTCCCAGAAAGCAGCAGGATGAAGGGTTTACAGATTCTACCGTGTTCGGACTGTCCCCGCCCACGAGCAAGCAAGGATCCTCGCTTCTCCTGCCCAGGAAGCGTCTAGGAGGAAGCCTGGAGGCCACGGAAGGACACAGGTCTGTTCGCCCTTGGGCTGCACTGGCAGACCCACTCCGAGCTCTAACGCATCCACCCCAGTGAAGACTCTCGAATACGGGCCGCCGGACGCCCCCGCCACAGGCCTTCCCTGCCGGACGCCCGATAAAGGGGGGGGGGTGGTGGCCCTGTCGTGTGTCACTGACACGGAGACTTCTGGAAAGACTCTGTGAGAAGGGAGCGCCGGGCCCTGTCGGGGGAAGCCAGCGCAGGGTTTGAGGTCACTCAGCAGGGCCACTTGGACGCTTCACGGTCGTTAAGTGACGAAAACCCCAGCTCTCACAGGAGAAGGTTGCGACCCGCACTCGTCCGCCCGAGACACGGGTGAAGGCTTCCCGGCCAGGCCTCTGGCCCCAGGCCTGGCGAGTGGCTCTCGAGTCCCTGCGGCCTCCACGCGTACTTCTTCGTGCAAATGACAACCTGCGGTTTTACGTTGAGTGTAAGTCAACGTGCTGCGTCCATCTGGTCAGTACCGCACAGCCTGCGGCAGTGCCAGTGAGCTCGGGGGCTTCGGGGACAGGCCTCCATCTCCCGGCCGTTGCTGAGATCGCCCTGTCCCAAAGGAGGCTCGAGCTCATCTCCGTGGCTGCGTGGCTCGCGGTTGTTGACGATCCGCAGGAACCTGCAGAAATAAGGGGTTTGTCCGGGGCGGGGGGCTCTTTGCCTCCGTCTAGCCTTCAAGAGCTGGATGCAGGGGTCGCGGGTCGGGGACCAAGCGCTACCCCGGCCCTTCCCTTCCTTGTGGGTAATTTCCGGCTCTGGATCTGCAGCTTTGTGAGCGGAATAAGAATAGCACGTCCCTGTCCAGGCCCTGATGGGGTTAATGAGGCGAGGTACATCCCGTGGAGTCCCGGAGTCAATGCTCTGCAAATGCAAATCGAGCTCACCCTGCAGGTGCCTTGGTTCCTGTGGAGGGAAAAGATGCACCAGGAGCCTCTCAGCCCCGCCCCTTCCCTCCCCGTGCTTAGCGCTGGCCTTAATCACCATCAGAAATTAAGCCTGTGCAGGCACTTCTCCTCACACTAGATAATTCACAGACGAAGAATCGGCCATAATGGGACCGCCCGTCTGCATTAATTGTGGGAGAATAAGCTCTCCGAGGGCCGAGAACGCCGGGCGTCCTTATGGACGTTTCCAAGGGGCCCAGCAGAGGCGGCCGCGGCAGGGCTGGAGCACCACCTGCAGCCACGGCGGCGGCCACGGGCCGGACCACCTCTGCTCCCGTCAGGCCCCCCAACCCGGTTCCCTTTACAGGGAGGGAACTGATCGTGGAGATGAGAGAGAAGGTTCGTCCTTTTAGTAAAACTTCGTACGTGAGCAGGTGTGTGAGTGCGCACGCGCGTGTGTAAATGTTTTCAGTCCAGGAAGCCTGGCCCGAGCTCGGCCCCTCCATCCCTGGGGTCCCGGGCGATGGCACCGCAGCTTGCGCACCACGTGCCTAAGGGGCCACGGGATGGGTCCGCAGGTGCCCAGGGAGCGCGCTCACCCCAGAGCCCGAGGCAGAACACAGAGGGGACAGCCGGCTTCCGGTGACTCTTTCTGCAACCACCACCTACGGAGCCTGCTGGGTGCCAGGCCCCACTACATGGCGGCCCGGCCCCCCTCCCCAAGCCGTGGCCCCTGCTCCGCAGCTCACAGAGCTCAGGGACACATGGGACGGAGGCAGGGGACTGTGCGACTCGGAACCCGGTTTGCGCGGGGAGAGACGTAACATCAACATTCTCCCGTCGCTCATCTGGATACGTCCGGGCCCCGTGGACCCGCTGGCCGTCCTCCCACACATACGCGCTGGCCGGAGAGCGACTTCCACGAGTCATCCCTGCGTTACTGTGTGGGCGCCTAGGGCTACACACCAGCCCGCACACACGACGGGGGCGTACAGAACACGGGCTATCATCTCGCACTTCCTCCGGCCCGGAGTGCAGGCGCTCTGAGCCGGGTCATCGTCTGGGGTCGCATGGGCTCTGGCGAGGATGCTGACCCTGCTTGGGTCCCTGTCGGAGGCTTGACGGGAGGGTCCCTCGGGTGGCTGTTAGCTTGCTGGCGGCCGGAAGAGTCATGGCAGCTTGCTTCTTCGAAGCCGGCAGTGGAGAGAGAGGGCAAGGCCACCGCGACAGGATCCCACTCAGCCGTGCCCCCGGTCCCAGAGCAACATGCCGTGCCTTGGCCGCCCGCATGGGTTTAAGGAAGCGGCAGGTCCTGTCCACGCCCAGAAAGAGGGGAAGGTGTGAGTGCGGCGGGCGCCCCAAGGGTCTGTCTGCGTCTCATTCCCAAAAAGTACAAAATAGGAAAAGGAGAAACAGCCGTTTTCCTCAAGGACACCTTATCTCGGGAAATAAAACGGACCCGAGATGCGTCGTCCACCTCACCGTGGTGAGTCCCACGTGCGTTCTGAAGAGGGACCACGGCTCGACCGTGCAGAACCTCACAGGCTTCCTTTTCAGGACTCAGGAACCGCTAGGGAGTCCGGAAAGGAAAGTGAATGGATAAGCGGCAGGACAGAGGACAGAACTCCGTAACACCTGCATCGCCGTGCCTTACGTTTTGAGGGAAAAAAATCTCATTTTTGCAGATAAAAGTAAACTGCTTATCAATCAGGTATTTGCTGACGGGTTGCCTAGGAGGGCGGCCCCAGGAGTCGGAACGCCTTCTGAGATCACCCTCTACGCTCACGAGGCTACGCCCGCCCCGGGGAAGACACTGGCGCACGAGGGCTGACTGCACCTGCCGTGTGTTCGCCCACGGGCTCCACAGAATGTGCAAAACGGAAGCTTAAGAACAGAGTGTGGCGGGCTTCCAAGAAGCATTTGTTCTGAAAACGCGACCTCACCAATCCGCGGGGGACGACACCGTCCGGAATCAGACTCCATGTGTCGTCTGAAGTGGCGTTGCACGAGCAGAGGACGGTCAGCTCCGTAACGGGCCGTCCCGCGGGACAGGGGCACCGTTCTCGCCCTACCTCACACCACACGCACACTATGGAGGGGAGACCTAAATGTGAAAAGCAAACGGAAAGTTTTGGAGGAATTATGGGATTCTTGGGTCCGGGGAGGGCTTGGCTCCTCCTGCCGCGGGAGAGGGAGGCCTTGGCTCCCCCAGCTCACCAGAGAGGCACGCGGGGGGCACCTGGGGACCACTCTCGGGCACGCGGAGCAGGAAACCAGGCCAGCTTAGGTGGGGTTTTGGTGTGAAACCGGCTGGGCTGTTTGTGCTCGTCCCGGGGCGATGGGGGGTCACGAGGAGCCTTGAGCAGGAAAGGGACCCGATCCACTGCACACTCTGGGAAGTGGGGTCCGGCCACCAGAACGGGTGAGAAAACCCTGCCGGGGTGGGGCTGGGGGCCGGGGCTGTGGGGCTGAGCCTCACGAGGAGCCTGGAGGACAGGCCCGAGCAGACGGACGTTACGGCGAGAGAGAAGCCCGGAGAAGAGGCCGCTCAGCCAACGGAGAACTCGCGGCTCTACGTAAGGAACCGGCAAACCGGCTGATCCAGTGTCTCTTGAGAGACACACGCTTGGTGGTACCGATCGCGTGTGTCCTGCCCGGATTCACAGGTTAAAGACTCAGCTCCCACAGCCCCAGGATGCGGCCTCGCTCGGAAACGGGGCTGGGCGGAAGGTAAGAGAAGACGAGGCCATCGCAGAACCGGGAGGAGACACGGAGGGTTGTAATGCACACACGAGAGTCCGCGCGGCATGGACCCGGCGAGCCAGGTCAGGGCACGTCCCCGGGGTCGTCGCACGTTGCAGGGCCACTCCTTCCTCTGCTCCCGTCTGCTCTCGCCTCCTGGCTCCAGAGTGTCCTGTGCAGACGCGGCAGGACGGTCGGCGACCTCGGACGCAAGCAATCAGCACCATTGCCCCGTGGCCTCTGCCGGACGCCCTGGACGCCCCGCACCTGCAGGGCCTGTCGTGGACAGCTCGTGGGCTTCGTCTCCGGTCGCTTCCACTTTTAAGCCGCACTCACATGCTGTCTGGCCGGGCTTGGAACGTGCTGGAGGCTCCCGGCGTCTCTGCTCCGGCCACTCCTGCCCCGGCCCTGCTCAGCGTCTCCGGCTGAACATCCAACCGGCATCCTTCCTCCCTGGGAGGGAGCGGCCGGGGAGCCCGGGACCGAGCGAGGGCACGTGTGACCACGAGAGACCGAGTCAGCCCGGCGGGCTCCACGGGAAGCCGGGGGCCGTCATCACAGCCACGGGAGGGGCAGCCCTCGGGAGACCCAGTCCGCAGGGGCTGACCCCACCGCTCCAACCTCGCCACTCGCCGTCCCATCCAGACGCTTCCCCCCATGTGGGGGACACGGGTGTGCTCACCTCAGCAGAGACAGGGGCGTCCGGTGCAGGTCCCCGCAAGGCCTGGTGTGGTCCTGCGGCTGCACAGACCCACACGGAGGGTTGGGGTGGGGGAGCTCCAGAGGCAGGACGGGGCCCCTTGCTGCCCCTCCCACCCCGTCACGGGCAGGTCCAGCCTGGCCTTCTCTACCGTCCCATGGCCCAGCCAGACAGTGGCTGTGGCCATCATCCTCGCCCGTGTGGCCCGTGACTCAGGGGTGGACGGGGCTTGAGACACTCACACACTTGCCAGCGTTGTGCGGGTGGTTGAGGCTGGGGTCACCTGCCCTGCCCCTCACGACCTGACCCCTCACCCCCTCCGCAAGCCTGAGGAAGAAACCGTCTCTCCGTCTCCACGACCTGCAGAGACTTTTGTAAATGACATTTTAACGTCACGGACTGGCCTGAACTCGTGTGATTACCAAGTGTTGGCATCTGCGTCGGAGAGCACTAGAGGGGGTTAACCCTTTGTCTGGGGGTGACTTAAAGAGCGTGGCTGGTGTCCATTGCAAGCGTGTCATTCGGTGACTTGAACGTGGACGCTCGTGCAACCACCCCCCCCACATCCAGACCGCGGGCGTCCCTCGCAGAAGGCTCCGCCTGCACCGCCCCCGGCCCCTCCGCCCCCTGGTTCCAGACAAGCCCAGGGAGGCTGCCGGTCCCGACAGACGGCGATTTCCTGTCCCAGGACGTCACACAGAGCCCGACTGTATGCACCGTTTCCGTGTGGTCTCCTCTGCTCTGCGTGTTCTGGAGACCTGCGCGTGCGAGATTTTTCACTGTAAGCACAACTCGCTGCATGGGGGCCGCCGCTGGTTTACCATCCTGCTGGTGGCACTGGGAGGTCCCCTGTCGGGACGTGAGGACGAAAGCCGCTACGCACAGGCCTAGACAGCTGCGGCGGAGCGATCCTGGCACGTCTCTCGGGCAGACGCCGCGAGCAGAACTTCAGGGCCGCGCAGCGGGTGTTAAACTTGATAAAGAACCATCGGGCGCCTGGGGGACTCCGTCGGGGAAGCGTCTGCCGTCGGCTCACATCGTGACCCCACGGTCCCAGGCCCGGGTCCCGTGTCGGGCTCCCTACGCGGCGGGGACCCTCCTCCTGCCTCTCCCTCTGCTGCTCCCCTGCTTGTGCTCCCTCTCTGTCACAGAAATACATAAAATCTTTAATTAAAAACCTGCCAAACAGTTTTCCACAGCGATTGGGTCACAAGGGAGTGGGACGGTCGGCCCAGGCTCTGTGTCCGTTCTCTCTGGTGGACGGAGGTGGTGCCGGCTCGCTGAGCCCCAGGGGCAGGAGCGCATCCGGCCCCCGGCCTGGTCCAGGGTGCGGAGAGCCCTCAGGGACCCGCCCGCCCGCCCGCACTCCCTCCAGCCGCGCTCCGGAGGCCCGACAGGCAGCCCAAGGGCCCCTCGCTGGAAAGAAAACTGACGGATACTAAGAGGCTCTTCGACCAGGCGTGCTCCTGCCAGTTTCAAAATTGGGGAAGTTAAACTCTGAAAACTGGATTTAAACAGGAGTATTTAAAAAAAAAATTAATGGGGTAGTTGTTTTTTTTTTTTTTTTTTTTAATCTGGGAGCATTTTTTTTGAGATTTTGAGCAAGTTTCTAGTGGGCCGTTGAGGTCTTTCTCATGGGTTTCCCCCGAGCCACACTGTGGTTTGCTAGTTCCGTCTTCCGGGATCAACTTCCTAGAAGACCAGTCTCTCCCACTGCGGGACGCTCAGCTCTATTGCTTGGAGCGTAAGAGTGTAAAATCATAAAGAACAGTCATAAAACCAGTCGCATGGGATACACGTCACGTTAACACCGTAAGCTCTTGGCTTCACGTTTAAAAAGTAGAAAATACGCTTCTGCACTTTGTGACAAAATGATGAAATTCCATCCTGGGCGGCATACGGGCTTTGAGCTGAACTAACATTAAGGAACTGAGGGAGAGAGAATAAATGGACCAGATTCTCCGTAGCTGGGGGCCTCGGGAGGGCTCCTTCTCTGGGAACCGCCCTGGGCAGACCCTGCCACTTGGGTCACAGGGATCTGTCCCTGAGCCCCCAGGAGGTCCCTTCAGCCCTGGGCCCCCTCCGACCCGTGCGTGGACCCATCCTGTGGGAGGCACCGTCCCACACCACGTACAGTGGCCCTGGGGCAGATCGGATCGGGGCCAGTCATCCCCAGCGACACCAGGGACCTCCCCAGGAGGACAGCCCACACCCCCCATCTTCACGCCCCACTCTCAGAAGGAGTGACCCCCCAAGTCCTCAGGATCTACCCCAGGAGCTCCCCAGTTGCACACACCACGCACAGGGCTTCGAGGCCCTGTCCCGGCCTTCCCACGGCCACCATCCCGGGCCACGGCTGCACCTCCTGGCGGGAAGGGCCCATGGCAGGTGCAGGCACTGGAGTGTCCCCAGGTGGGAACCCTGGCCTGGCCACGGAGCCCTCCTGCTCCCGTCGCCACGCACGGGCCATGCCCTGGGCCTCCGTGTCCCCTGCTGCGAGCTGGGGACCCGCTGAGAATGCAGTTAGAGGTGACCGTGGCAGCTTCTCTGCGGGGCTCCAGCCGTGTTGCCGTCTGTCCGCTTCCCACCCCGTGCCGCTGGCCTCCTAGGAAACACGGCGAGGAGCGGAATCTTTGGGCCGATTTGAGCCGAGCGGGGAAAGGAAAGAAGAAACCACGGATCGTCAGAAAGGAAGGTCTGACTTCACCCAGCCGGGACTGAGCTCCTCCAGGACAGTGCAGTGCAGGACACGGCGCCCCTGTGCAGTTTCGTCCAAGTGGCTCTGCACCGGGCGCCTCATAAAATGTCCAACACGAAAACGATGCCAGGAAATTTGTTATCAAGAGAGAGAGAGAGGGAGGGTGAGGCCACTTCTTGACTGCGGGGTCAGCGGAACCTGCTCTTGCTCCCTCCCTGGGATCTCGGTGTTTGTGCAAGCAGCGGGCAGCTCCCGGGCCCCCCATCTCCTTGGCCTCGGACCCGTCGTCAGATGGGTCACCCTTCCACCGATTCCTGGGTCTTTCCCGCGGGAGAGGAGGGGAGGAGCTTCCCTTCCTCTCAAGCGTCCCCGGGACATGGGCTGCGTCAAAAGGGAAGCAAGAGGACGGCAGTGCCACCACTGCTGTGTCCCGTGACAGGGTCTCGGGGAGCCTGGGTGGCTCCGTCGTTAAGCCTCTGCCTTCAGCTCAGGTCATGATCCCAGGATCCTGGGTTTGAGTCCCACATCGGGCTTTCTGCTCAGCAGGGAGGCTGCTTCCTTCTCTCTCTCTGCCTGTCTCTCTGTCTACTTGTGATCTCTGTCAAATAAATAAATAAAATCTTAAAAAAGAAAAAGTTCACTGGGGCCCACAGTTACACTTTGGACGTGAGGGAGAAAGAAACCCCCCGAGCTCCCTGGGCATATGGGTGTTTTGAAACCTCATTCCTTCTTCCCTGGGGACACAGTGAAACCGGGGGGGGGGGGGGAGGCCACCTGCTGCCGGCAGCTCGCACGCAGGGCACGTGGCTCTCCGTGCTAGTAGGACGGATCTCCCGGGGGCGAGGAGCGAAGGCAGGCCCTTCTCCATCATCCCCACCCACAAGACGAGGGCCGTCTGTCTGCCCGATTACGGTCAGAGGCGAGGGCCGGTGATGTCTCTACCTCCGGGCTTTTATTCCGGTTGACTTTGTTGTCAAGGACATGATCGATGATGCGGAAATGTCCCTGAGAAACGTGCCCACAGGGAGCGGAATTCATGCCCTGGTTCAGCCCGGGGATCGCACTCCGCGAACGCTCCCGCGTTGCTCACGTGTTTCCGACTCGCTCTCTCAGATTCTAGAAGATGCCGGGATACCCCGCTAAGGGAGCGGTTGCTGGTGTATTACCTGCCCTGCTGGTGTGTGAACAGCGGTGGCCTCTCTGGCTTCTCAGGGAGCCCCGCATCATCTCCGAGTACTTCGGACTTTAGGTCCCACCGTGTTTAACACCCACAGCGACCTCTTCTGTTTTTCTATGTTTTTAACCCATCTTTTTGACCAGAGGCAACTTGCTTCACCTTCCTCGGGAGAGGGCTGGGTGTGCCGAGGGCGGACCCTTCTGGCCATGTCCAGGCAGGGGGACCCCAGTCCTTCGGCGACACGAGTGTCTGCAGGTCAGCGACTGAAGGAACCGGCACGCGCTGTGAGCCTTCATCCCGCACGACACCGGCGTCTACTTCTGCATCCGGACGGGGCTTGTACGGACACTCCTCTTCGGCCTGGAGAGGTCGAGAGAGGTCGAGAATCTCCATCCTTTCATTTCATGGCGTTTATCCTGGGCTGGTTTTCCAACACGCTCGTGCACCGGAATTCAGACAGACCTGACCAAGATGTGTGGCCACGGAGCCTTGTGTGATGGCGGCTTCTGGCCCGGGTCAAGGACAGAGGGAGGAGTTCCCGGTGAGAAGTGCAGCTCTGCTCCCCCGCGTCCGCGTGAGGCACAGAGACTTGGAGGAGACGACGGGTGGGTTAGAAGGAAGCACGAGGGCATCAGGACAGACAGGTCTGGAGCGTCAAAAAAGAACACGGGGAAGGGGGAGGGGTGTGGGGGGGCACGGGGGGAGGGGCGTGGGGGAGGGGTGTGGGGGGAGGGGCACGGGGGAGGGGCGTGTGGGGGGAGGGGCACGGGGGTGGGGGGCTCGGGCAGCCCCGTCTCTGGTGTTCTCTGCGCCAGCCATGGCGCAGGTCATGGTTTCGGGCACAGCGACGTTCACGGTGACACTACAGTCGCACTCGCAATAACTTAGCACTGAAAGAAGAGAAAAATCCAGAAGCAGGGAGTTTCACGTATCAGAAATTTGCCGTGAGGGTTGTTAGGAAGCGAAGCAGTCAATGAGCAAAAAACTCCTTAGTGTGTGTGAGAGAGACAGAGGGTGCGCCAGCGAGCTCTGTTTCGGGGTGGGGGGTGTGGGGGGGGCAGCAGCTACTTTGATTCGAGAACCGGGGAGGGGGTTCTAGGAAGATTCTTGGTATTTTCCGGAACCTGCGCGGTCCTTTCTGCCGACTTGCTCGCTGTTTGCTGGAACAGCGCCTTACGGGACCCGAGCAAAGGGGCGTGTGACGTCCATTCCGGGTCCTCGCCGCGTCTGTCCTGACGCGCCATTGAATAGAGGTCGTCAAATCCGTTCGGGAGGGTCGTGGTGGGCGTCTCAGGGGAAACAGCCCCCCTCCGCTCTGCTGTCTGTGGCTGCCCCGGTGGCTCCCGAAGGAAGAGGCTGCCCAGCACAGCCCAGGAAGTCGCCTCGACCCTGGGGTGGCCGCCGGGAGAGGGAGAAAACCCCCGCCCCGGGGACCCCACCTCTCGTAACCCACCCCTGCAGGACGGAGCCGGCCCGGGCCTGGAGAAGCGCCTCCACTGACTGGTATTTCCACGTATGGCCCCCACACCTAAATGGGCCCACGGTGCCCTGCCCTTTGACCCTGGGGGCAAACTGCAATTATTTGCAGGCAGACAAGAGCCCAGCTCCGTGGACTAATTAGCTTGTTTTCTAGTGGCCTCTAGTGGCCTTCGTCAGAATTGCAGCCTGGTCCGCGGCCTGGAGACCCCAGGACCCTGGAGAGAGGCCGGACGCACGCCCAGCTCCGCGGCCCTCCCCCCAGGACCCCGCGCCCCTGCACAGCTAACCTGGGTGACACTGCCTCCTTGCTCCCATCAGAATCAAAGCTGCGCACCTGTCTTCCTGCTGCCCCCGTGAGGCTGAGACCCCAAACGTGTGAGGGGAAATGCACGGTTTGCAGGGAGGGAGGCACGTGGTCAGTCCAGCAAATGCCTCAGTTTTCTGTGTCCCCAGTTACTGCGTCCTGCACGAGCAGGTGAGCCTGCCCCACGCCTGCCTGGCCGTTTCCAGCGAACGTGAGGGGAAAACCGTCACTGCACACAGGGAAAGGAACGTTGAAGACAAACCTTTGGCGGTTATTTTGGAGAAGCACATCTGGGGAGTAACGACCAGACATGGGGCTGCCCTGAGCCTGAGGTTCTGCACGACCTGAGGTTCTCCAAGGTGAGGATCGTCCGTTCTGGACTCGGGTGGCTTGCCCAGGGCTGTGGACACTGGCACCCCGCACCCCCCACCTGCCCGGGAGCAGAGTGGACGGGGGTCCCGCTGCCCGCGCACACGATGCCAATTCCCGGCGAGCTCACCCCAGGGCCAGCCCTCAGCCCTCACCGTCCCCCGGCCTCTTGAGGAACTCCGGCTGCCGGACGCCCTCACCCCCGCAGAGCTGGCTGGAAGTCGTGCTTCACTTTATTGGATACACCAGGTGTGGGGGTTACAAGTGGGGTGTACAGTGTGCGGCCTGTGAGCCTTCTCTCCCGCCTGAAACGAACAGACCTCGCCTGCATCGGGGACGAACACAGGCAGACAAAATGCAGTCGGGAGGCGTCCCAGAGTGGGGCACGTCGGCACGTAAATCACTTCAGCGAAAACGGCGGACGCAGCCATATAAATTACACTTCAGGTCTGTACACGAGTCTGCGGAACAGAATCCCCGTGTACAACGGTGCCCCTAACACTCCAAACCCAAGCACGCCTCCCCCCGACTCCAGAGAAGGGGCCAGATCCACATGCAGGATGATCACAGCCATTTCCCCAAAATACAAAACCGCACTGGCATTTTCTTTTTAAGGCACATTTTCATAGAGGCACAGAGAGCCCCCCCCAGGGGAAGCCCCGTACTCTTGGGACCCTGGCAGGCAGCAGCTGCCCATTCCCAACAGTCCTGGGCGGCGACGGTGGTGGGAGACAGTCGCCGGCGGGGGCGGCCGGAGGAACAGGCCGGCCGCCTGGAAGCCCAGAGGGGCACCACCTCCAGTGCACACGCACGGGGGAGGAAAGACGGCGGCTTCTTTCCCGCACGGCGCGTGCCGGCCTCCCTGCCCGTCTCCCTCAGGGACTGCCGGCCGTGTACATGTCACCGTGTGTCCCGCCGGGCCACCACCCCTGCTCCGTCAGGCATGCCCAGCTCAAAGACCCTCTGGCCGCCGGAGGCGGGAGCAGCCGCTCTGCACACAGGAGGACACGGGGGTGGGGAGCAGAGGTCGCGCCGGGAGATGGCAAACCGGCACCCCCGACCCCGCGCCGGGCCTCAAGCCTCCCCGGGGGTGCCCGGTGGCCCCGTGCCCCTCAGGCTGCCCGGGGGGACCTCGGCCTCGTCCACCTGCAGAGTGTCATTGTCCCCCAGCAGCTCGGTCTCGGGGACGGAGCGGTCCTCCTCCTCCTCCTCTGCTTCCTGCCCGGGGGTCTGGGCCGCATCTCCGGGGGCGCTCGGCGTGTCCTCCGCAGCCTCCGCGAGCAGGGCCGCCCTGTCCGCCATGGACGTGTTGGAGGGTGCCGTGGTCACGTAGCCCGTGCTGGTGGAGCCGCTGCCGCTGTGGTGGGAGCCGGGCTTCGGGGCCACTGGGGCGGGCACATGCGGCGGCGCCATGGGCACGGGGATCTGGACGGGGTAGAAGTTGGGCAGGTAGGCCCCGTAGGCCGGCACCGGCTGGTACCCGTTGACGGGGATGTAGAGCTGGGGAGGGGGCACCATGGGCCTGAGCTGGCCTTTCATGGGCAGGAAGGGCGGCTGCGGGAAGGCCTGGGCCTTCGGCTTGGGGCCCCCGTAGCGGGCGTTGCTGACGTTGCTGACGGGGCTGGTGCTCAGGGAGCTGGTCTGCGTGGCGTTGCTGGCCCCCGAGGTCTGTGCCGAGCTGTTGTACGCGGACAGGCTGCCCCAGGCGCGGAGCCTGCTGTGGATGTCCTTGAAGCGGGGCCGCCGGCCGGGGACCTCGTGCCAGCACTCGACCATCAGGGCGTACACCCAGGCCGGGCAGTCGTCGGGGCAAGGCAGCACCTGCCGGCCGCGCACCATGTCCACCACGTCCTGGTTGGAGTGGCCGCAGTAGGGCTGCAGGCCGTAGCTGAAGACCTCCCACAGCAGCACGCCATAGGACCAGATGTCCGAGTCCACCGAGAACTTGCCGTGCGCGAGGGCCTCGGGGGACATCCAGCGCACGGGCAGCAGCGCGCCGCCCGTCAGCCGGCAGTAGTCGGCCGAGTACACCTCGCGGAACAGCCCCAGGTCTGAGACCTTCACGCTCAGCTTGTCGTACACGAGGACGTTGCGGGTGGCCAGGTCCTTGTGCACCACGTGGTGGCTGGACAAGTACTCCATGCCCGAGGCCACCTGCGCCACGACGTGCACGAAGTCGGGGGGCTCCAGGGCGGACCTCACCGTGCGGTCGTCGTCCGTGCTGCCCAGGTCCGAGTGCGGCGAGCGCATGACCAGGAACTCGTGCAGGTCCCCGTGCGGGCAGTAGCTGAACACCATGCTGAGAGGCTGGTCCTTGGTCACCACCCCCAGCAGGCAGACGATGTTGGTGTGCTGGAGCCGCGCCCGCAGCAGGGCCTCGTGCCGGAACTCCTCCCGCAGCGGGCCGTCGGCCTTGTCCTTCAGCGTCTTGATGGCCACGGCCTGGCTCTGCTCCCCCGGGGCCGGGCCAAACAGGTGGCCCTTGTAGACCTTCCCGAACCGGTCCTCCCCGAGCTCCTCCATGAACCTCACCGATGACAAGCTGATCTCCTTGAGCTTGGCCTGCCAACGAGAAAAGCCCCCGTGAACCACTTCTGTTCCCACAACAGGAAGGACAAGCCGGGCAGCTGGGGGCGGGAAGCCCCGCAGAGGACCCCGTCCTACCTCCACGCCAAAGGTGCACTTCGACCCTTCCCCAGAAATCAAAGCAAAACAAAACCAACCCAACTCCAAATGGACCAGAAAACAGGCCCCCGTCCGTTGTCAGAGCCAGCCGGACCCCCATGCGGTGGATCGGTCAGAGCCCTTTCCCCTTGGTTCTCCAGTGGGGAGAGTGGCAGCCCTGCAGACAGGTGCAGGACGGCGCCTTCTGGCTACTGCACCCGTCTGAGCGGAGGGAGAAGCCTAGACTCCAGGGTGGCAGGATTCCAATACGCCTACCACTACCTTCCTAAGGACACAAATGTCCTGACACATCTTAGCGGACATGCGGGGAAATACAGGGCAATTCAGGATGGCGGTGGGTCGTGTATGGAGTAAGCCAAGAACCCGAACGTCGGGGGCAAGCCATCTCCAGGCCGAGGCTGGGCTAGGAGGCGGAGGAGACCTGCTTGTGCTGGGTGATGAGAGGCATCTCCACGTCCTGGCTGGGCGAGGCCATCAGCTGCCGCCGCTGCGGTGTAGACGCAGAAGCCTTCTGCTTATTCCGGCACACGCAGACCAGGAAGAAGAGGCAGGCGATGACCAAGGGAATGGCGATGCTCGGGACCAGGATGTACAGAATCCCCATCCTGCTGCCGTCCTGGGGACCTGTGGACAGCCGGAGCCACGGGTTCTTAGAAACCATCCCCCGCCCAGCTCCGAGTTCCCGCCAGCCCACTCCCACCCCCAGCTGCAAGACTCAAGCACAAGGGAATAGTGCCATGAGCTGCACGAAGGGGAAGGGGCGTGCCAAGCCCTGGAATGGGTCACGTACCCCTGCACACTCGGGCGACGCTATCCAAAGCTGCCCCAAGGACTCAAGCAGGAGTACGCGGCTCAGAAGAGCCGTGCATGCTAGGGCTCTTGCAGTAGTAACAAGCAAGGTCCTGGGATGAGAAATGAGCCCGCCTGCAGCACTTTAGGATTTTCCACATTTTGTGTCTAATGAACACATATCATTGAAGATACTAACTAAAGTGCATTTGATCTGAAAGAGCACCGCTGGCCAGTGGGCCTGACCCAAGGCAGGACGCCGCAGGGCCCCAAGCGTGCTGGGAAACTCGGAGGTCAAAGGTCCAGCGAGGCTTCTGGTTAGCTCCAGGGTTTTCAGAGCAAGACGCGACGCTCTGCCTCCCTCTACGGGATTCCAGACAGGCCCAGGGGGTGAGCTGGGCTGCAGCACCGTCCCCAATCCTGAGTCTGTCTGTCCGTCCCATGAGCCCCATGCCACTCCCCACCCTGCACCCCGCTGCAGCGAGAACCAAATGAAACCCAAGAATTCCCCCGGCCCCACCCTCAGGGCAGATGTTCCAGAAGCCCCCGGTGGAGGCTCTGGGTCATCTGTCTGGGGAGATTCCATGACCCGCCACCCCCGGCCCAGGTCAGAGACGGGAACACCGTCCAGCATCTGTGCGACCACTTCCTTGATCGTTTTCTTTTCAAAATCACCAACAGGCACCACGCTCGTTAACCACGGTACCACAGGACAGGCTGTGTCCTCACAGCCCACCGGCCGAAGACTGTGCCCACGTTAACGGGGGCATCTGCCCGATTTCCTGCGTCCCATTTAAGGTGAGCAGGAGCACACGGCGTTCGGCTGTTCCGACACACAGAAGCAGCTCTGTCGCAGAGTTCTTTAAGATAGAATTTTAAATCGAGTTCTTTTTAAAGGCCGTCGTATCCTCCCTACTCGCCGGCCGCTGGTTTTGTGGCAGAAACTGCATCTGAGACTCGGTTCCACGAGGACCAGACAGCTCCAGGCATCGGCCAAGGGCCGCACACCATTCCCCGTACCGGGGTTCCTCGGGCATCACCCGAACCCTGCTGGGAGGCAATTAGCTTCTCACTTAGCTGCTAAAAGCCATCCTACAGTACCTATGCTTCACATTTCTGCCCTCAGAATGCAAAGTTTTTTGCAATATCCAATGTACCTAGATCGGCCAGATCGAACAACATACATATCTTTAATGTTCTGATTAATTTTAATTACAAAGGTAATACCGGCTCATTGTGAAAACGTATTCTGTTTTAACATTTCTTCAGACCATGGGAAATCTATGCGAAAAGTTTGGCGTGTCTCGCTCCGGAACCTCACGCGTCACAAGGAGGTGCCCGTGTGTGCTGACACACACGGACACGCGTGCACACGCGCCCGTTCCTTCACAGAGAAAGAGAAGGGGGTCGGGGGAGGAAAAGCAAGCAGGAGAAGCCGGCTCTCGTCCTACAGCTTCTTCCTTTCTTTCTTTCCCAGGAGGTCATCGTGGACATCCTTCCTTACAGGAAATTTTTTTTAGAAACCGTAGCAATGCACGAAAGAGCTTTATGATGCCGTCAACATTCTCATTCTTAAAAGTCAGTCCTGCAGCGGACGCAGGTTCTTGAAGATCCGTGGCAGGATCTGTGCTGCGTTCAGAGCAGTGGCAGATTCGGAGCTGCCCATTCTACGCCCAGGAGGGAAGCGATGCCAGTTTCCACGCCCAGCATCTGTGGGGGGAGGCGCGCCGGGCCCGGGCGCCGGGAGGAGGCTGGCGAGCGGACGGTGGCCCGGCTTTGCCTCACCCTTCGTCTGTCCTCATCTGTCACTTCTCGGTCATGTCGCAGCAACCCACTGCCTCCCGGAACCAGAACGTACGACTCAGAAGGCGGCCAACCTTCTCCCGGGGACCCAGGCCGATGGGAGCCGGCGACACGTACATGGCCTCGAGACCGAAATAGGGAGGCCCGTGACGTGTGCGACCCTCCACGGCTCTCTTGTCCCGTCCGTACTTTAACGAGGACGTGGCAGGGAGACCGGTCACGAGACCGAAGTTCTGCTGTTCCTCACTCTGCCTGTGGGAGCCGGGGCAGCGGGAGGTGCCGTGTCCCCAGGGCCAGGTGCCAGGCCGAGGGCTGTGGCCGCAGCAGGACGCCCATCCACCAACACTGGGACACAGCACGTGACGACATCAGTGGAGAAACCCGGCACCAAACTGACCGTCCCAGGGCCACCCTCAAGGAGAAGCCTGGCGAGGGGCCCCCAGACCTAATCAGCCGTCTCCCCAGCGTGGTGGAATCTGGGCTGAGGGGCACACAGCTCCAGAACTTTCTCTAATTTAAAATGTCCCATAACGACCAGGTACTACGTCCAGAACCGGCAACGGCTTTATTTAAAGCCGGTCATCCGGGCGGCGCGTGGGGGAGGCGCCCTGGGACCCCAAGCCATTCCCAGGTGCCCTCAACAGTTAACGCTTTTAAAAAAAAGAGAGAGAGAGAATACATACTACAAGAGGGAACGTCACACAGTTCCATGCGTACGTTTTTATTCTGCGTGAAGCACCAGGGGCCCTCCATCTGCCCTCCGGGGTTGCGGCAGTAGGCGTGCCCCCCTCCGAGCTCGGGGAAGTCTGCGCTGCTCAGCTGGTGGCTGTGGGGGAGCTGCAGGGCCCAGGGTTGGCACTGGTGGCCCGACTTGGTGGTGCTGGCCGTGCCTCTGTAATCCGTGCCCGAGCCGTTGTAGCACTGATGGTCTGCGGGAGAGAGACGCGTGAGGACACCGGCTGGCGAGCGGCAGCTGCCTCCCCAGCCCTTCCAGAAAAGACCACCACCCCCAGTTTGCCTGCATGTACCCGAACAGGAACTTCCAGAAGACCAAACGATCTGACTTCCAAAAACAGCAGCATTAAAGCCGCAGGCCCACCAGGTAAGTCGGGGGATGGGGGTGTCCGGGGACACGAGTGGAGAAGGAAGCCCATCCGAAGTCACCCCATGAGTGTGGAAGCCCCCGGGGGCCCGCCAGGCACCCCCGCTGCAGGAGGACATCAACCCCAGCCTCACGCTCGCTTTGCTGCCTGGGGAGGACACCCGGCACCCCCGTGTCCAGGGCGGAGACCCAGAGCCCTCAAGGAGCCATGCAGCTGCCTCAGTTCTGTCGCCGTTCTCAGCCCCTCCTGAAGTCGGACGCACTAACCTACGCTCCATCTTCTGCGGCTACTATCACGCGCAGAGTAAGGAGCGAGCCCTGCCGCCTGGATCCGGACGCCCCCGGGAGTCCAGAGATCGGGCTCTGACTGCCCCCAAGAAGCTCCGCGGGGCTCTGAGAACCCCCAGCCTCACCGAAGAAGTGGCCGGAGTCCAGGGCCTGGGACGAGAGTGGGCTCGTCCCCCCTCTGTCCCCTGCAAGGGGCAGCAACCCTGACCTAGTCGGAGAGGAGGGCTGCTCAGGGGTCGCGGGGCGGTCTGGAGGCCCGCCGGGCCTCTGCTCAGGCTGCTAACGGACGCGGAGATGACGCCCCCAACCCACAGAAGCGGAGTCTAAAGCCCAGTGACGTAGTGACTCTCGCCAGTGCCGAGACGGCAGGGGCACAGCCGCCGTGCGCCACCGCAGGGACCCCAGAGCCCTCGCGGGAAGCCCCTCGGTGCGCCCGGGGGGGGGGGGGAGGGGACGCCCGGGGCTGGAGCGGCCACGGCCATGGCCAGGGCGGACACGCGGGACTCACAGCGGCCCAGCCTCTCCGCGGGGATGCCGATGCGCATGCAGTTCTCGGCGTCCGGGCTCTCGGGCAGGGGCAGCGCCTCGCACTTGGGCAGCTGCAGCCTCATGAGGATGAGCGGGTTGGAGCGCGCGATGCTGTACTCCTGGCGGCACAGGTCGCTCTCCAGCACCTCGCACTCGTCCCGGCACAGCTCGCGCGGCTTGGGCGCCCCGGAGCGCGCGTCGCACAGCGGGAACACGAAGTGGCAGAAAGACGGAATGGCGAACTGCGAGCACCGGTCCGACAGCTGCGTGGACGTGCCGATCATGGTGAAGGCCGCTGCGGGGTGAGACGGGCGTCAGCCGGGGCGGGCGCCTGCTCCCGGGCCCCGGAACGACGCCGGAGCCGCCCCGCCCCCACCGCCGCAGGTGCGCCTGCCCCCCCCCCCACTCACGCCCCCCTTCCCCTCCCAGCAGGGCCCCAACCCTCTGCCCTGTCCTCTGCACACCCAGAAGGGTTGTCACCAAAGCAGCCCCTGTGAGCAGAAGCCGCCCAGCTGTGCTGGAAAGTCCCAGTCCCCGGACTTTGCTTACTAACGCAGAACAAGAGAAGGGGAAACCGGGCCCAGGATCTCACCCGGCTGGATGCTTCTTCCAGCACAGGAAGATTCGGGGGTCAGACCCACAGCCACGTCCCAAGGCCCTGCTAGGAACTGGGCTCTGCTAGAGCAACGGGCCTGGGTGACGTCTAGAAGCAGAGACCGGACAGGGCACAGGACAGAGCCCGGCGTCCTGCGGGACTGTGGCCGACCGGGCGGCCTGGGGAGGCTGCGGCGGGAGGGGTGGAAGGTGCCCCCGAGCAGGACGGCAGCAGGGCGGACACACGGGGACCAGAGCTGCGACCAAGCAGCAGCAAGAGAGGCCGGGGAGAGAGGAGCCGCCAGACGGCGGGAGGGCGTTGGGAGGGGCAGAGGGAGGTGCTTTGGGTAAAGGGAGCAGAGAAGCAGGTGTAGCCGGGCCTGAGCCGGGTCGGCTGGCGGTCCTCCTGGCTGTCCTCCGAGGCAGGACACGGGATGGAGCAGAGAGGAACAAACGTGGCGTGTGACCTGGAGAGAGCACGCAGTGGCGCTGCGGGCCGAGCGCGCACCCGTGCGGGGGCAGGAGGGCAGGAGGCAGGAGGCAGGAGCCCCGTCAGGGCTCAGAGGGAGGCGGCGGCCGGCGTCCCTGCTGCCCCGAGGCCCAGCCACTGTGGCCGGTGAAGGCTCTGCTCCCGAGATGCGACCCGGCGGCTGGAGAGAGAGGCCCCTGCCCCACACCCTGCGCCGCGGGCGAGAAAACAGGCAGCCGGGCTCAGGCCCCGGGATACAGGCCACTGGCCCGTGCTGCGGCACCCCGTGTGGCCAGCAGGCGGTGCTGCGGGCGGCCTCTCTCCACCGACCGGCCAGGCCCAGGGCAGATGAGCCGGAGGGAGCCCAGCTCCGGCACCGCCCGTTACCCACCACGGACGGCGGGTCCCTCATCCCGTCTGGTCCTGTGCGGTGACCTGTCGAGGCCACACCCTAGGGGACGGAAGCCCACACAGAGCGTCTGAGGGAGCTCGGGAGAGGAACACGCGGTCCCTGCTCCTTCCGGTCCCTTCCGGCCAACACTGATGCTGAGGGAGCGGCGGGAGGTCCCCGGGCAGGGTCTCTCGGAGACGGCTCGGGAGCCCGGGGTGAGGCCCAGTCAGGCCCACGACAGAGCTGGGGGCCATCAGGAGGGCGTGCTATGGTGGGGACCCCAGGCACGGAAGGACGGTCGAAGCCAGACAGACCTGGCGCTGCGCTCCGGGCAGTCACGAGCAGAGCGTGCCCCTGTGAGGGTCTCTGCTCGGCCCTTGCCCCCTCAGACGAGTCCCGCAAGGGCTCACTTCTCAACGTCCGGCTCTAGGTACCCAGAAGGTCCAGCAGCTCATGTCCCCGCCTCCGTCCACTCCCCAAGTCACCTTGAAGGTGTCTTGGGACTCTCCCCCGGAAGCTCCCAGAGTCCTGGGACGAGTTCTGACAAGCCTGCCCCAGACAGGACACCGCAGAGCCAACGGCCTCGGAACCACAAGCCCGTCAGCCCAGGTCAACTCCGACCTCCTCTCACGTCCTCACACCTAGAGATGCTCGTTCTAGACTTTTGTCGAAACGCTGCGGTCCGCCTGTCCGGACAACAGACGTGCTCAGCGTTTCCAGCCGTCCCGGAGACCTGACTCAGGGACAGTCTCGTGCCTGGGAGCCGGGGTCGTCAGTGAGTGGGACGCCCGGTCTGAGGTCCGCAGCTAGCGCTTCCCAGGTCGGTTAGGACGGAGGATGTCTGAGTGCGTGGCTCCTACTAAGGCCATGACGGACTCTTCCCTTAATGAAAGAGAAGTGACGAGAAAAATCCAAGAGCTTCTGTCGAGGGTGATTGCTGTTCCCGGAACCTGTGTCACGTCTCTGGGTCACGGGTACGGCCACACAAAACCCTAACGTAAACCACTGAATGTCGTGGCCCAAAAGGTTTGAGCAGTTCTGCTCTAGAGAGCATGAAAAGCTTTTCCGTTCTCAAACGGGCTCCTCTTGGACAATCACAGTCCTCCTACTTCTCCGTGGACACTTGGCCCTGTCCTCAGGGGGCTCGGGAACCACGGGCCAGGCGGACCCTTGCACAGCCATCGCCCTAGACCCTCCAGCTGAGGTGACCTGGATTTGGAAGGACAAGTCGATGCCATCTGGAGGCTGGAGAGGAAACGTGTGTGTGTTTGTGGGGAGAGCGGAGAGGGGCTTCGGTTGGATTCATTTTCTTACTTCTCAAAGCATTTCTCCCAAGATAACCTTCACCTCACCACGTAAAAGCCAGTGCGTGCCGGCCAACCGGCCGACCAGAAACGGGAACCCTGCAGAGACAGAGAGCAGGCCACTGCCTGCCGAGGGGGCCGCCCCCTTTCCCACGCTGTGAAGCAGGTCCCTGAACACTGACTGTCCACAGGACTTGAATGCTGGCCGCCGGCGGCCCGGCAGCGTCCCCGGATGCTGCCACGGACTGCAAACCCTTCTCCCCAAAACCAAAGCCAGACCTGTGAAGCTCTTCACTGAGCTCAGATCTGTGGGGGGCCGGACTCAGGGAACTCAGAACAAAGAAGTGCGGTGATTAAGTGTGGCGGTTGCCGGCCTCCCTGCGGTGTGGCCAGCCCAAGGGCAGGAGGCCCTGGCGACGCAGTGAGCACGGGATGTCTCAGGACTCTGGAGCCACGCAGTGGGCCTAAGTAGGTGTGCTTGCTCGTGGGAACGCACACACGGGAACATTGGAGAGCAAACCCTGGGGCCAGTCCCCGCTACTTCTAACAGGGCTGTCTGACCCTGTCGCACAACACGCGGAACAGGGACTCCGTGTCCGAGATCGGAAATAAATGCACGAGGGGGGCGGAGGCGGGCCGCAGGCGCTCACGGTCCGACAACAACGGTGCGGGGCTCCTACCTGTGATGCGATTTTCAATCTCCCCCTGCATCTGGAGGGAGTCCACGTAGATGGTCCGGTTCCCGATGAAGCGTGCGCACGCGATCCCCCGGTATGGCTGGCAGAAGCCGTCCTCGTGGTAGTCGTCTCTGGGGAAGACACGGCCGTGAGCACACTGGTTTGTTTGGGTTTCTCTTCAAATCCAGCTCCTTTTTTATTTTTTATTTTTTTAAGATCTTTAAATTTCACTGGGTTAATTTTTAACACATCAAGTGATGCATCCAACTAGATCTTTTTAAAAAAATGATTATTGTTTTTCATTACGCGATGTTAGTCACCATACAGAACATCCTTATGGTCTCGCGGTCTTGCTCCTTGGTATGGACGCAAATGAGCTGGAAACTTCGAACCACCCGAAAACCTGCCCAACTTGGAAGCAACCAAGCTGTCCTCCAGCAGGTGAAGGGTAAAGATACTGTGGCCCGTCCGGATGGAAGAGCTTTTAGCACCAAACACAAAGGAGCCATGAAAAGACACAGAGAAAGCTCACACGCGCGGGACTAAGTGAAACACCGATCCGGAGAGGCCGCGTGCTGTAGGAGTCCAGCGGCCGGACCTTCCGGAAAGGCAGAACTATGGAGAGGGGGAAGGTCAGTGGTGGCCAGGGGCTGGGGGAGGGGGTGGTGCACGGGGCCACCAGGCACAGCACGGGGACGTCGGGGCCGGGAACCGACTCTGTACGATACTGTGACGGCAGGTGCGTGTCTTCCTAGATCTGACGCTGGAGCAGCACAGGGCGGAACCTCGTGAGTCCACTGACAGGCAACGTGTTTTCAGCGAACACAACAGAACACGGTACGTGTACTTTCTGTCCCTTGTGGTTTTCCTAAGAGCATTTTCTGTTCTGTAGCTGACTTTATTGCAAGAATTCAGTCCATA
The DNA here is from genome assembly GCF_030435805.1 of Mustela lutreola. Lineage (NCBI taxonomy): Eukaryota > Metazoa > Chordata > Mammalia > Carnivora > Mustelidae > Mustela > Mustela lutreola. The sequence goes on from NC_081301.1 coordinate 99,492,969, forward strand.
ATGCATACAACACACAAAATACACGTTAAATGCCTCAGTGATGGGTAAGGTGCTAGGGGTTAAGTTCTGGGGGAGCCAAACGTTACACACAGATTTCCAGCCACGCGGGGGGTTGGCGTCCCACTCCCCCTGTTGTCTAAGAGTCGCTGCCCAAAGTCCCAGCAGGGACAGCAGCCCCAGTGAAAGCTCGCGGGTCAGACTTCAGCTCATCCTAAGTACTGGCACTGGCCGGTCCGTTCTAACCAACGCGCCACACTCGGGGAAACCGCAGGTGTGGATGCTGCGGGGTAGTCGGGGAGACTCTCCAGACCTCCTGTTCAATTTTTCTGGAAATCCCAAATGGCTCTAAAATATAAAATCTATTAACTTAACAAAATCCAGCATCGTTAAGGGTCTGGCGCGCCACGGAGCGCGACAGACGATCGTACACGTGAAGCGTACGCACGGTGGCACACGTCCACCTCTGTGAGCAAGAGCATGCAGAACGCTGGCCACAGACGTCTCATCCACCCGTGAGCCACACAGAAGCACCACGGCGCACCCCACGCGTGTCGGTTGTCTGCAAGCCAGACTCGCGATGGTGATGACAGTCCAGGAACCGCGTTCCCGCGTCACACGAGAAAAACCTTTGACATGGAGGGAAATAATGGGGATCCCCGAAAGTCTGGCCTTCAAATAAGCTGTACAAGGAGATGTTCTTGTTACACAACAGAGAAGTAGATGGCACGAGCCACACTTCAAGACACAGGGGCTGGGCGGGGAGCCTCACCGAAGCAAGGCCCTCCCACCGGGCCCCCCAGTTCAACCCCCTCCCCAGGGCCTTTGCACGGCACGCACAGGGCCCGCTGGAGTCTGTGCCACACTCTACTGTGTGGACCTGTTAGTCGTGCCTTCAGCTGATGAGATCAGGCATTCTGAGCACTAGATGCTTTTCAGAGCCCTCAGGATGCTCCAAGGAGACAGGGGACGGGGCCATGGCAGATATACGAGAGCCGGCAGGGCCGGAGGCAAGGAGAGGTGCTTGGGGCTCCTGGGGCAGGTTACTGACAAGTGCATTAGGACTGTAATTAAGTCACTTGTTTTCTAGCAAATCTGTAACCAGCCCCTAAGCCTGACGGCACCGTCAGCCCGCCCTCCAGGGGCTGGCACCGGCCCCCAGGAAAACCTGTGTCGCGTCCAGCTCCACCAAATGGACGTGAAAACCCGTATTTCAGCTCCCTCACAAACGTAAGATCCGGACGCTCGTAACGGCAGAGACAAAGGATCTGGCAGATCACCTCCAGCCGCTCGGCTCTCTCCCTCCTGGCCCCTGCAGGAGCTCGCTCTCTCTCAGAGAAAGGAACCTGGAGCCGCAAGTAACCGAAACAGAGAGATGTGGCGTCGACAGGAGCTGGACGCCCTTTCTTGCAAGCTCGCTGCGCCATGATTTCCTTGGGTCAAGGATTCCTTCAATGTAGTTTAACTAGAGAAGCACACGCCAAAATACAGCCCGACGCCCTGCCTTCTCACTCTGTGAGCTGGAGTCAGCTGCGGAGTCAACAAAAACCAGTGCCTACCAACCCACCAAAAGCGCACGTCGGCTCTGCCCCAGGCGTGGGCCACACGCCACTGTCTGCGGGCGGCTCAGGGCGCTTGCCCACGGCGCCTGGAAAATCAGAGGCACCCACACTCCGTGCACCGTCCTCTGCGCACGGGACAGGAGCTCTGATGCAGTCAGTCCTTCAGGGTGAAGAAGACAGTTGGGAAAATAACATCAAATTAAGCCTGAAATAACTAGAAAATAATAATGATGAGAACAGAAATCAATACAAAAGAAACAGAAAAATCAATAAAGCCAAAAGTTAGTTCTAAAAATCAAAACAAAAAGAACAAAATCGCTTCTACCTAGAAAACCTGGAAAAGAACAAATGAAGAGAAGGAGCAAACACACATCCGCAATATCACGAGTGCAAAGGGGACCTCGCCAAAAACTCGACGGGTGTTCAAAAGTAGCAGGAAACGGTACGCATAAATACCTGAACGCAGATCCAATAACTTAGAAAAACAGAGGAAATTCCTTGAAAAACACAAGACACTAAAATTAGTGGAAACAGAAATAAAAACTCAGAATAGCCTTAAGTGTGCTAAGAAATTTGAAGTTGTAATGAAGAACCTTCCCATGATTAAAACCCCAGCCCCAGATAATAGAAACTGGTGAATTCTGTCGAACATTTAAGGAAGAAACGGTAGTTTTACATCAACTCTTCCAATATATAAAGGAATGAGATATACCACGGGATCGCCCACAGGACGCGGTGACACGAGTGACGCACGAGCACGTCCAAGGACACCGCGGACTGAACGGGCACCACGCTTCACAAAACACGAGCACACAGACTGGCCCCAACAAAACAGAAAGACAATAGAGAAATGGGCAGCGAGCCACCCGGACGGACCGAGAGCACAAGGTCAACACAAAAAGTGCTGACGGGGTCCGCGGGAGCTCGCCCCATGCCGGCATTCATGACCCCAAAACCCAAGTCAGCAGAACCTCTCAGAAACCGTCTCCGAGCCAGGATCACACGCGGCGGCCGGAGGCAGAGAAAGGGTGGTTCGGGTTCACAGTTCACCGGAGGGAAGCGTGGCTCTCCTCTGGGGCGCACGGGGGCTCGTCCCTCCCGGGCAAACCTTGGAAGGTGCGTATTTCCTTGGGTGACTCTGGCGGTCGGTGTGTGGAAAGCTCTCATCCCTAAATACTAGGGCGTGACGGCTAGTGCGTGGGCTCAGGCGAACACAAAAGGACCAAGCGGAGGCATCGGATGTGTCAGCACATGTCCCACGCGGACACCGTCACCCCTGCTAACGCGCAGACACGTCCGCTGTCGCTGTGCGGTGAGCGGGAGGCTGTGGGTGTCCCCCGCGCTCCCCAGAGGGTCTCTGCCACCTCCTGCCTGCAGCACGTAATCTTAAAACGAACGGAGTTTCTCTCTCTTATTCCAGTTCGGCACTACGGGGTTTAAGGAGTTACGTTTTCCAAGAAAGAGAATCTACCACAGCGAGAAGTCACGAGGGAGACCCCCCGGCTGGCTCCTCCCTCTCTCCAGCTCAGCGAGACCCGGGCGGGCGTTCGTGGCTTAAACCTCAAATGCTCCGTGCCAGCCTCTGCCCGGGACGGTTCCCTCTCCTACGGCAAGGCAGCCGGTTTCTCCTGAAGTCATTTTTAATCACTGGCTTGTTGGCAGTTTGAGTGTGTTTTTTTTAATAGTGCTGTTTTTCCTGTAATTAGGATAAAGCTTGAACTCGGTTATGACCGTCCCCCAAAAACGGCTGTGGGAGGAGCTGGAGGGAGCAGATTGCCGAGCCCTGTTTGGACACGCCGGCTGTGGGGCGCCTCTGAGTCACCCGCCCGGGGGTGCCCCGAGGCCGCGGAGTCTGGGCCTGGATACAGGGAGATAGTCAGACCGGGAAACGGGGCTTCCAGGGCTGGGAGCGCACGGGCGGTGAGCGGCCAGAGCCCTGGAGTCACTCGCACCATGTGAAGTAAAAGGGCTGGGGACGCAGCCCCGTTTGTCGATTTCCCGGAAGCCCATCACGAGCCTAATTCACAACTGCCCCCACGAGCCACGCACGTCCCTGCAAGCAGCCTCTGCGGCAGCACCGGGGTGCTCACACGGGGGACCGGGGTGCTCACACGGGGGACCGCGGCGCTGGCCCAGCACAGCCGTGCAGGAACCAGGGTGGGTTCCGGGGGCTACCCCGCCCGCCCAAGCCACCCGGCTACGCCACTGTGGACGCACATGTCTGTCACCGTGAAGTCGAACCACGTTTTAAAGGGCGGATGAAAATGGAGCCCATACACCAAACACGGGACGCGCCGCCTCCTGTTAACCCCTCACGTTACCCAAGCGGCCGCCCGAGTGAGCCGCGGTATGGCTGTCCTTGAGCCACGTCTGCGGAGGCCGGGCTGCTCTTCAAGCCTCCGTTCCCTCGTGCTCACCCTCCTCACCCTCCCTTCAAGAGCATGAAAGGAAAAGCCGCGTTTTAGTGTTTTAACGCAGTAAATCCCGTCACCTCGCTCGACGCCCACGTCCTGGTGTCCAACGCTCTGCCCGTGGGCGCAGGTGTGGCCGTGTGAGGGCAGCCGCCGGGGCGGGGAGCCTGGAGGGCAGCTGCCGCAGCGGTTCCCGCTCACAGCGCGGACCCGCGGCACTGGGGGTCGGCCGAGGCTCCGCGGGTGCTCCCGGGCGGGCTCCCCGCGTGCAGGCACAGGCCCACGGCTGGTCCAACAAGGAGGGGCCTAAGGAGATGGCCCAAGAGAGGAGTCACGGGAGACGAGATGGGGCCGCTCCAGGGACAAAAACGGAGAACGTGTGGACATATCTGTTTTCAGCCCAGTGATTTCCCCTCTTTCTGTCTTGGTTTTGGTTCATTTCCAGAGATGCCACAGGAGGGGAGGGTCGTCTGTGGAGACACAATCAGCATCGAGCTCGGGCGCGTCAGACCACCAGGTAACCCGAGTGCGGAAGGTCGTCCGCCAGCACGAAGCGGCAGACGGGTTCGCTAGAGCAGAGCTCACCCTGGTCGAGCGCCTTTCAGGCCGGAGCCGTACAGGCACACAACGCTGGGAGCGCCGCTTCATAACATGACATTAATATTCTCCAAGGAGAAAAGCTACAGAATCACCGTTGTATCTGAGAAAAGTGACGGCAAACACCGGCTTCTACTCCACATTTCCAAGAAAAATACAAACCGACAGAAATCCAGATGGAGAGTAGAACACGACGGCCAAGACATCTGAAACAGTGGTAGAGTAATAAGGGGGATGTATGTGTCAGCCCAGCCTGCGGGAACAAATAGCCCTGACGGGTCAACCTGACTTTGTGTAGTTCTGGAGGCCGAGAGGCTCAGCATCGAAGTGCCGGCCTGTTCCGCTCCGGCGCACAGAAGGCCACCTTCCTGCTGTGTCCTCACACCGTGGACAGAAAGCTCTCGTGGGTCTTCCTCTTCTGGTAAGGACATGAGTCCTACAGGATCAGGGCCCCACCCGTAAGACCCCATTTAACTGTAATTTCGTCCTGAAAGACCATACCTCTAATACTGTCACATGGCCCTGGGGGTTAAGGCTTCAATGTGTGAAGTGGGGCGTGGGGGTGGGAGGAGACATAATTCAGTCCATAGCAGCAGAGTGAGAAAATCTCTCTACAGACACCAAGACATTGCGAAGCTGTTGGAACACTCTGACGATATTCCAGAGAGACGATGCAGGAGCACACTGGAGAGCTCAGAGCAGACGCACGAGCGCAGGAATCTACGTGTGACAGAGGTGACGTCACACTTCGTGATTACCGACGGCGCCATTCACTGGACGGTGCCAACAACTAGGCCATCGATAGAGAAACACGACAGGAGAGCCCCAGCTGTACCAGCACAGAATCCGTCCCGGTGGAGTAAGAGCTTGGAAAGTTCTGTCTAGAATACTGGTTAAAACTCTCGCAAACCCGTGAGAAAAAGACAAATCACCCAATGAAAAATGGGTAAAATACAGTCTATTCTGGTTATTTGCAGTAATTATTTCCTATGAGGGCGTCGCAAATGCCGAATAAGCAAATACAGAGCCACGGCTCCCAGGGGAGAGGCAGAGGTGGTTTTCTGCGAGTCCGTGGTCATGACCTTTCATTATCCAGTCAATACGTGACCTCGCTCCGTGTGTGTTTCTGTAATGTGTGTTGATGATTCACTAACCTCGAGTGGAGGGCCAAGAGCACCGTAACTCCCGCCTGAAGGAAGCTTATCTAGCACACATGTTTTCTCCGTGGGGCCCGTCAGCCTTCTGGTGCTCGGGAACTCTCGGGAGCACCTCAGCGCGGAGCTCAGGGCCGCCCTGCACAGCGAATCACCCACAAGCAGCCCCAAATGAGAATAGACTGAGAACACCGTGTTTACCGAGGGGCGGCTGAAGTAAGACCACAGACCTCGGGTGGGACGTGCGCCCAGACAACACACGTTTCCCTGCCCTGCCCACGTCCGTGACTGACAACGAAACCGCCTGAGCACTGGCTTCGGAGTTACGACGGGATTTTAGCGAGTAAGAAAACGTGCAGCCAGGGAGTCTGCAAATAAAGAGGACAGACTGCACCAAGGGGCAATTCAGCGGTCACTAAACAAACACAGTATGTTCAACTCACTCTGTCTCCGCCCTCCCCTTCTCGTGGCTTCTCTCTCTCTCAAATAAATAGTAAGTAAAATCTTTAACTAAATGAATGAATGAATGAATAAAATAAGAAGGAGGTAGGAACAGCCATATTATTGTCGGGCAGCACTGAATTCAAAGCAAAAAGCACTAAAAGGGACTAAAAACAAAATAAAAGCTGTACAGCCCCAAACCTATAGGCATTTAGGAAAAGAAAGGAAGGAAGGAAATTGACAGAAACTGACAAACCCAGAATAGGTACCGATGACTTTCACCTATTTTCCGAGATCTATAAACTATGCAGACGAAAACACAAAGACACCTTCAGTTACACACTCAACGCGTGTGATCGAGTATATGAAGCAACCTGCGTGTGACCACCGCCGGAACATGCGGCAGGAAAGACAAGAACCGACCGCATCTAACTGGTCCCAGAAAAGATCGCAGCAAATCACCAAAGTAAAATACGTCCCCAAACCACTGATGACAGCGCAACAAGAATCAGAAAATCACAAGAAAAGCCTGTGTGCCTGGCAGGAAGGGGAGAAATGCAGCCAAAGCATTATTCAGAGGACATGTCATAGTCTTAAATGCATTTGTTTGAAAGTTAAAGTGCTTAACAAAAATGACTTTTTCAAGAAATTAAATGGACATAAAGATCGGTGGAACTACTACACACACACCAGAATGGCTCAACTTAATTAAAAACACCAGCCAGACCAAACGCTAGTGAACTCACGCAGCGGCCGGAACTCTGCTCGCCGCCGGTGGCGCAACCACCTTAGGGAAGTCTGGTATTTGCTGGCGTTTTTGACAAAACTCGACACACACCCTGTGAGCCAACGATACCACTCCTAGTATTTGCTGAACAGAAATGAAAATATATGCCCGCCAAAACGCGTTTGAGAATATCCACAGCACCTTATTCCTAAGAGCCAAAGGGGCGAATCACCTGGGCATCCATCGTCAACAGGAGAGTGGAAGGACCAAGGGGTGTAGACATACAGTGGGACAACCTCCAGCGACAAGGCAGTGACCTGCTAACACAGGCGCCTCAGACACTTCACATGAAGTGAAAGAAGCCAGTCTTGCGTGGCTACATGTTGTGGAATTTCATTTCCAGAAAGTTCTAAAATACGTAAAATGAGTCCATGGCAGAAAAGAAATGAGAACCGTGGCTGCCCAAGGAGGAGGGAGTTGCCTGAGAAGCTGCACGATGGAACTTTCTAGAAGGACAGGAATGTTCTGTGCCTGGGCAGGGGTTTGCACGGCAGAGGTTGTTGCACTTGCTGGACTTTATTAAGGTGATACGGCAGATCCGTGCACTTCGCTGTGCGGTGTTTTAACTCCAAAGAAGCAGCAAGGCTAGAACACAGATACCGAACTCTTGTCCACGCCGCAGCATTTAAGTTCAGGGGCACAAATACTTGTAACTAGCTGTGGAAAACATAACACCGACGGACTGATGGGTAGAGAGAGGCCGTAAGGCCAGCAGAACCAGGAGTGGCAGGGGGCATCGGATTGGATAATCACTGTCATTCTCTCTACTTTTCCATATGCTTGTAATTGTTCATGATACAATGTTACGAGGGGCGCCTGGGTGGCTCAGTAGGTGAAGCGTCTGCCTTCGGCTCAGGTCATGATCTCAGGATCCTGGGATCGAGCCCCGCATCGGGCTCCCTGGTCAGAGGGACCCTGCTTCTCCCTCTCCGCTCTCTCTTGCTCACAGGTATGTTGTCTCTCTCTCAAATAAATAAATTAAAAAATATAAATACTTTTATATATCTATATCCAATATTATATATATTTTGGAGGAAAAAGGAGTACCTTAAAGTTTGAAGAAAGTGGTTTTTGACAGGACAACTCAATTTAGATGTTAACTTTCACCAACTTTACCTTAAAATTCATTATCATTCCGATCGAAATACCACCAGAATTCCTCAAGGAAATGAGGGTGTTCTTTAACAAGACGCAGCATGAACACCATAAAATTATCGGTGACTACTGATAAGCGACCGAAAAATTTTAACTTCTGTATAATCAAGACAGAGATAAATACTTACTAAAACTCAGGAGGGCACAGTGTTAGGGCGGTGGGCAAAGACTGCGAAGAGACAGTTGACCAAGAGGAACCACGAGTGTCAAGGAATGTCTGTTGCGAACGAGCAAACCAGCCGACGTGGCTGCTACGGGTTTTCTTCCTTCAGAGCAGCAAACACGAACAGCCTCGGTGGTCAGCTTGCAAGTTTAGGACAATTGGGTCCTCGTATGGCACAGAAGCAACCCGTGTACCCCTCCGGGGCGGGATCGCTAGTAATAAGGAGCATCTTTGGGTGCCTGGGTGGCTCAGTGGGTTAAGCCTCTGCCTTCGGCTCAGGTCATGATCTCAGGGTCCTGGGATTGAGCCCCGCATCCGGCTCTCTGCTCAGCAGGGAGCCTGCTTCCTCCTCTCTCTCTGCCTGCCTCTCTGCCTACTTGTGATCTCTGTCTGTCAAATAATTAAATTTAAAAAAAAAAAAAAGGAGCGTGTTCAGAACATCCCCTAGAGATGTCCCGTCTCGGGACACACACAGCGACCACAACGGATGTAGGATGGAAGGTTCTCGTCACCGTGGGAACATCGCGCGCTGCCAGGGATAGAGATGGGGAGAAAGTCAGAGAAATTTAAAATAGGCTGACAGCCCGCTCATCGGTTCAGTATGGCTTGTAGGTAAGAAAGTCCGCGGCAGGGGGATGGGGTACCCCGCAGGTAGAGGTAAATCCCGAGAGAGGCCCCCCAGCACCTCCAGGAGACCGTGGAGGCGATCCTGCGGCCCAGGCTGGGGGGACCGGATGGGGAGACGTTCACGTGGCCGGAGCGGCCTGAAGAACGGACGGCAAGGCGCTGCTTTAATCACTAAGAACCGGAAGAAAATAAATGCAGAAATATTGCTGGGTTTTTATATGAAATTCAAATATGCAAATAGAATTGATACTTGCCTATCTAATAAACTACACTGTCCTCGGACATCTACGCTATGTAATATTTATATACACAGGATGACCAAGTATGGAAAAGTAAGGCAGGGCCACTTCTGAAGTCACGGACGCCCTCTCCGAAGCCGCCCAGCCGTGGCTCTGACGTCCCTTCTCCCTGCTTCACCGTCCGCACAACGGACTCTTGACGCCACCGCTCAGCACAGGATGGCCTCCAAATTCTACCTTCTGCAGGTGGCGCCCGGCGTACGCTACCAGGGGCCCCGCACCCACCCCAGGGGCCAGTGTTGCCGAGAAGCCGGGGGACACGGAGGAGCCACGTTAACCCCCATGTAGCATCCGTGTCACTGTTTGCAACATTTGGGGGTGAAGCAACGGCCTCTGATCTGTCGGGACAAGAAAGGGGGAGCCCAGGAGCTGGCGGTGCGGTCGTGAGCGGGGCCGGGATTTCTGTGAGAAGCGCCCCCCCATCTCCAGGACCCGGGTGACCCCAGCCGTCTGGCCCGTAGGCCCACACCCCTTCCGGCTGCCTCACGAGGTCCTGATCCCGCAGCCCCTGGCCTCACGACGTTTCTCCCTGATGCGAGGCCGTGGAAACTCCAACGGGGTCCCGGCCCCGAGCCACAGCCTTGTGTGAAGTCCCGCCGACGTCCCGCCAACTCAGCCAAGACAGGCCGTTGCCACATTTCCACCCCGGATCCTGACATAACGGAAGCCCTCGGGGAATGAGAAAACGGTCCGAGGGAAACGGGTACTCACTGAAAGTGGTGACTTGGGCTGTGTGTTGGACCTGAAACGGGAAAAAACAAACAAGGCAGGTTATTAATCCTTCACGATGTGGAATCCAACCTTCTTCCAGCCCCGCCCACGGGGAAGCAGCCACAGCCCAGTGGGCTCGTCTGCGGTGAGCCGACCTCGGGCCCAGACTCCGCGGCGGCCCGAGACCACAGGCCCGGCAGGCAGGACCCCCGGACTGTGGACGGGGCCCGCTCTCTGTTCATGCAGAAACGTTTGGAGACGTTTTTGGAGCTTTTGCTCTCTTTTCTCACTCTCTGCTCATCTAACCTTGACTCACTAGGTCTGACTCCCAGCCGGGGCCCGCGCTGTCTGGAGCCCGTGGGCCGAGGCTGGGGCAGTGCGGGGACCACCCCCCCCACGGGGGTCAGAGAGGACACATCCTGCCCCTTCGCCCCCTGTGAGGAGCGCGCAAGTGGGGGACCGTCACCGCGCTCCAGCTGGCCCTTCCTCCCGGCCGGGCCCCGTCTTCTGCGGACAGCAGCCGCCGATCCCCCTCAGCGTGGCCGGCCTGGCCGTGGGTGCCCCCCACCTCGAAGCTCCCATTTGCATCTGGGGTGAGTTTCTGCTCGCCGGGTTTCCGGACCCTGTGTCGGTGCCTACTTTCTGTTACGACTCGTAAATGGGGACCAGGTCAAGCCCGGACCTCATGCACAGTGAGGGGCCTCGGGGAACGGTCTGATTTCCTTTCTGCCGCCCTGCACGTGGTCAGTGTCCAGCGGCAGGTTCGCGTCCTGGGGCGGGGCCGGGAGCGGGGCTCCCTGCGAGCCGCCGGCCCGCGGCCCTGACTCACCGAGCCGCACGAACAGCACGCCTGTGGCGGTGATGGTCTTCATGCCGTTGGTGGCCACGCACTGGTAGTAGCCCGTGTCCGTCGTGTCCAGGTCTTGGATCCGCAGCCGGGAGCCATACTCCGTCTTGCGGACGATGACCCGCCGGGGCTCCTGCACCACGGGCGCGTCGTTCTTCAGCCACCGCACCGTGGGGGTGGGGTTCCCGGCGACCTTGCAGTGCAGAATGGCCGTCTGGCCTTGGACTATGGTGATGTTGTTCACCGGCTCCAGGAAGTTCAGAAAGTAGCCTGCGGAGGACAGTAGTCACAGGGCAAGGCTGGGTCAGGGCCGGAGGATGGCGCCGCCCCTGTGACCTCTCACCTAGATGCACGCCATCCCCGTCCCCGGCGGCACTCATGTTCTAGAAGGTTCTAAGAACACTGAATGAGCCAACCGCTGCTCCCGGGGAAATGCGGACAGGGTTTTCGTCAGTCATGGCACAACCTCATTGTGCCCGTGTTTCTGTCTGAAGACGCCTCGTTAACAAGTATTGCTGACTCTGACGCGAGGTCACCGCCAACACTGCGGCCTGAAGGACGCTTATCTGACGCGTGTCTTCTCCGTAAGACACGTCACAGCGTTCTGGCGCTTAGAGCGCGAGACAACACTTCGGCACCATTACTGCAGGGGGTTTAAAACAGCGAAATCACCAACAAAAAGCCAAAAAATGCCAAAAGCCTGAGACCACATGGAGACCACAGAAAGGGCACCTGTTTCCAGTCCGAGCGGGAGGCACCGGCGGGAGTCACCTGGTTGGGCCTCTGTGAGCGATGTGCGCATCAGATGCACTCACGGCTCCGGGCAGGTCCACGAGTGACCACGCGAGGGCACCAGGAGGCCTGACTTGGGGGTTACGGGAACACCCTGGACGGCAGGAACTTGGAGCCCCGGAGACAGGATCAGCTGGGCTGCTCTGTGCCAGCTCCGGCCTCAGCGGGTCTCACGGATGCACGACGCAGCTCACGCTCAGAAGAGCCGTCCCCCGTCCAGCCGCACCACCAAGTCAAGCCTCAGGAAGAACAATTTGTCACCAGACACCTCATCAAAAATGAACAAGGACGTCAAGGCTAGAGCTGCTGAAGGCTGCACGTGGGGCAGGAGCGGGAAGAAGCTGTGCGGGGCTCCCCGCGGGGCTGGAATGTGGCTCAACCCGACCAGGGCTGGGGACTCTCCGCCGGTGACACAGGCCACAGAGGACAAGAGGAAGTGAAACCGATGGCGGAGGAGAGGGGTGTGTTTGTGTGTGTGTTTGTGTGCAGGTACGTATGTGGAATGTGGTGTGCGGGTGTGATGTGGTGGTGTATTGAGTGTATGTGTGCATGTAGTGTGACATGTGGGTGTGACGTGGTATGTGTATTTGTTGTGGGGTGTGTGCACGTGTGTGTGCCTCTGTCGTGTGTGTGATGCCGTGTAAGTGTGCGCACATGTGTGTCGGGACGGGGACGTTATGCTGTCAAGGTGAGCACACATGCTAACCCTCCACAGCACACCCTGCGGTTAGAGAAGACGATCAGCCACGAGGAGATGAACTCACCGCAGACAAAACTAAGACACCAGAGCAGTCTGGAAATGGCCATGAAATACAGCCACGCTCTGAGTCTTCTGGCTTGATTTCTGGTAGGTTCCTATCCTTTTTTAAAGAAATGAAGTGGAGACGGGGCACCTGGGTGGCTCCATGGGTTAAAGCCTCTGCCTTCAGCTCAGGTCATGATCTCAGGGTCCTGGGATCGAGCCCCGCATCGGACTCTCTGCTCGGCAGGGAGCCTGCTTCCTCCTCTCTCTCTGTCTGCCTCTCTGCCTACTTGTGATCTCTGTCTGTCAAATAAATAAATAAAATCTTAAAAAAGAAAGAAAGAAACGAAGTGGAAAGATGGCCCATATCTGTTAGGAATCCGTCAGCCTTCACTGCATGGGAAACACAGCGTTTCCAGGGGACCCTCGAGGTACGTTTCACAGGCTGGGGGATGGGCCCTGATGTTGGGTGACGGGAGGTGGCAGAGGGGATGGGAAGCTGGGGGTTTCATGAGGCAAGGGCGGTTCTTCTTGACAAGGGAGAGTGGGCAGACAGCTGCCTGAGAAGGTTCCCTAACTAGCACTAATCTTTACTACCCACACCACTAGATCGACCCTGATTCTCTCAGTGCACTGGATTCACTTGTGGACCAGAACTCTCGTGGAGGACACAAAGCTGTCATGTGAGGGACACGATGACATCCCCCTGGAAGCAGGCAGGGGACGTGCTGCCTGTACACTCTTCATGAACTCAACTGCTCACTGGACTGGGGGAGACCTGGTTCCTGCAGCTCCCAACCTAGACCCCGAGACCCTGGACACACGCCCAGTCTGATGTGACCGTGTCAAGGGGTTCCTCTGATATAATCCCCGTCACAGGTGAGGGGACACTCACCCCTTCACTGTGTTCTGGCCAGAGCCCCACTGAATCAGAGGGTTTCACAGGAAGCACTTTCAAATTCTTGAATATTCAAATGCTTCATCTAGGTTTGCAGAGTAGGGCTTATAAAATACTCATCACATTGTAACGTAAAATAGCAAACGACACATTAAAATAACAATGATCTCTTCTTGGCCTAAGAGGAATTACAATTCTCCTCTCCACACTGATGACAGTTCCTCCAAAGACCGGTGACAAGACTCACCTCCGTCTCCATCACCAGGTCTCCAGCTAGTGACTCTGACTCTTCTGCCTCCCTCTTGTAGGACCTCTGTGGTGACACTGGGCCCACTTGGATCATCCAAGATCATTTCCCCTCTCAAAATCGTTAACTTACTCCCATCTGCAAAGTCCCTGCACCACGCAAGGGGACATGTTCCCAGGATCCCGTGACATCTTCGGAATGGCAATATTCTGTCCGCCACGTGTATTAACCTTTTATCCTGGCACTTTACTGAACTATCTCGTTAGTTATAATAGCTTCTAAGCTGACTGTCTTGGATTTTCTATGCAGGTATCTTCTTCAAATAGTCAACAGTGTGACCGTTGGCTATTTGCTTTAAAAGTTCATACTGCTCGAATACCCTTTTACCTAATTATTTTGCTCAGTGTTAGTTCCTCCCAACTTAATTTTCAATACTGAAACGGTACAAACACACAACAAATGCGAATAGAAATATAATAGATACCAGCGCACACAACATCGGTATCTTATGCTAACATTTACCATAATTGACTTAGAACACTTTTTAAAAAAATTAAACATTCTAGGATTCAGCGAAAATCCACACTTACCTATCTCTTCCTCCCTCTCCTGAGAACAGGTATGCACCATTCTGATGCACATTTTTACTGTTCTATATTTTTAGAAATTTTCCCTGAAAGATCTTCTTTGCTAGTTTTTTTCTTTTTTTCACTCAAAGTCAACTTGGGATTTATCTTTGTTGATGTTCATTTATCTTAATGACTGCATGTTTCACAGTACAAACCAACCATGATTTCTTTACCTTTTCCCCAAGTGAGGGGCAGTCAGCTGTTTTCCATGACCCCCTGTATACACGTGTCATCTCGCACACATACAAAAATATCTGGAAAGGATCCACCCGCATGGAGAAGTGATGTCACGGGGCCAGTGACATTTTATTGGTAAGAATGTGTTTTCTTGGGCTGCCTGGGTGGCTCAGTCGGTTAAGCATCTGCCTTTGGCACTGGTCATGATCTCCGGGTCCTGGGATCGAGCCCCACGTAGGGCTCCCTGCTCGGGGGGGGAGTCTGCTTCTCCCTCTCTCTCTGCCTCTCAGAGCTAGTGCTCTCTCACTCTCTCCGATGACTAAATAAATATAAATCTTAAAAAAATGTATTTCTCTAACTGCTCAGGACAGGGATTTACATATGCCCATTAGATTAAGCTTGTCAAATTTTTCAAATTTTTCAAGTTTATCTGTTACTCTCAACGGCACCTGTGTTCACTGATGGTGTGTTAGTCAGATGACTATCAGTAATTTTGTCAAGTTGTGTCTATATATTGGAAACCATGCTGCGGGGTGTCTAAACTTCCGTCTTCAGACCACTGTGCAAGGCTTCCGTCTAAGAGAGAGCTTGTGTGACATGAAGGTAGCTACCTCAGGGTACTTTGATCTTACACTATTTTTAATTCTTACAATCATTTTTCTGATTAAATTTTAGAGATGGATCTTCTAAACAACATGTAATAACATAACATGTTATTTGATGTGTCTGTACGTGCGAACTACGGGTCTCTTAACTGGCAACTTTGATTCTTAGTGTTCCCATCATGCATTTCATCTCGTTTCATTTTGCTCCTCCTTTCCCGTTTTCCACTGGATTTCCTTACTCTCCGCTTTCCCCTTACTGATTTATCGGCCTCTGAACGTTTCTCTTAGGGAAGAGCAGGCTACTTGGGTGTTTTCTCATCCTGATTCATATTTGCTCTTTAGGTAAAAGACCGAGGCTGGAAACACCCTCAGTCCTGGTCCGAGGGTGACCCCGACTTCCTGACTTGCGTGACAGTTTAGCTGGGTATGGAATTCTACACTGGAGGTTACACTGGCGTCTCCGGGCTTGTGTTCACGGCTGCAAGTCAAGCTAGTTCTTATGCCTTTGTGGGTTATCCGACCTTTCCTCTCGTAGGCTGCTTTTCCATAGTTCCCCTCTGTCTTTGCCATTCCCATGTATCCCTAGCTGTGGATTTATTTGCATGTAGCATTAATGGGTCGTAGTACCATTCCCAATTCCATCAATTCTGTAAAATTCCCCATCAGTCCCTCATTGTTTCTACAGCCCCTTTGTCTCTCCTCGGAAATCTTCCAGTCAGATGCCGAACGTCCTCCTGTCTGTGGTTCCTCAGTGCACTTCACTGCTTTTAATTCCCTCTTTTAATCTCCAGCTGTGCACCCTCTGCTCCTTGACCTGCCCATCAATTTTCTCAGTTCTCTGACTACAATTTTTTATTTCTAGAAGGTCTGTTTGGTTTTCAAACCCACCACGGCCTTTTCTTCCTTTATCTTTAATCCTTCGGGCTTCCTTGTTTACTAGCTCACCACTCATCCCAAGCCTCTCCAACTGTGCTTTGTAATTTTCCACTGTAGGGCTGGTTTTCCTGCGGGAACCCTTTCAGGACTGGCAGTGCCAAATTTTCATGTTTCATGTTTTCTAGGGCCTGGGATTCCCCGAAAACTTTCCCATCACATAACCTGGGTTTCCTGAGGTGTGGGTCTGAGTGTGATTCCTCATGGTAGTGGCTTCTGTGCTTGCCCCTTTGAGCCAAGGTTCAGGCGAGGGCTGTAGTCCCTGGGTCTCCTAGCTTGTTGCCATAGGCTCACCTACCACACTCAACTCTCTGCACCTCCCGGGTTTCCTCCAGTTTGACCCTGAAACCCAAGACTCCTGCTGCAGCTGAGCCTTCCAGAACAGCCTCTGTAGCAGAATGATCATTCAGAGGCCTTATTGAGGGAGTATGAAGAGTAAATTCTTTCATTTTCCTAAAGGCAAATTTGATTTTTGTTGCGATTCCTATTTCTTCTGATTGAAGGAAATGTAATACCTCCGATTCCAAGTGAAATTGTGACATGCAGGGATTTGTTTATTCATGTGATCTCAGCTAGCATTTTCCCCCTCCTGGGTATTCTCTCTAACGGGCATTTATGCTCAGGGCTGGGGGAACGGGTGGGGGGTCTTCCAGCATCTGGAGAATCTGATGCACCCGCAGAACCCCATTGCCCACCCCCACTTTTGTCAAGGTGCCCAGACTTCCTGGTGCTCCTCCTCCTCTGGAGTCCGTGGATCCACCCAGAGCCCCATGGGGACACCGTCTTTTGTGGCCGGGGAGCCCATGCCGTGAGCAGTGACACCTGCAGGAGACAACTCTTTGTCTCGGATGACCGAAACCACGGGACATTTTCCCAGGCTGCAGACAGAGCAGAACCACCTCCAGCTGATCCTGCCCAAGGCCGTCACAACTCTGCCTCCTGTCTCTTCCTGGCCCCTGGGCATTCCTCCTTCTCACTCTCTCTCTGCAAGCTCATCTAAGCAGTGACCTCTTTTACTCATTCTTATGGAACATTTGTATATAATTTAAGTGGGACGGCGGCCACGTTAGTTTGGTCTACCGCTGTAGCCACCGTTAATTCTCGGGGGCCATCATGAAAGCCAGAAAGAAAGTTCTTTCAGGGTGAAGTACAGTGCTGCCTCGGCCCTCGGCTTTCTTCACAGGCACCCATTTAAACTCCCAGCTTCATTTCTCATTTGTGCAAAATATGGGGTTTGTACTAACTTTTGCTAACCTCTCTTCTAGCTCACAAGGCTCCCTCTGGGTGCGCCCCCAAACTTCTCCAGACACAACTGAACAGCCCAAGTGGGCAAACCCAGACAACCGAGGACCTGGCGGACAGGTCAGCCGGGGCCCCACAGCGGAAGAGGGAGGACAGAAGTCTTCCCGTGTCATCGCCAAGAGCGTGTCTCCTGCTGCACAGCACGGCGACTTCTAACAACCATGCTAATGGACTCCGTGGCCAGCTGTCTGCTCACCCCTAACTCCGGACAGCGGCGCCGAGTCCAGGCGTGAAAACACACTGAAGGCAGAGGCAACGGGAGAAGCCGTCACCGTGGGACGCCGCGCCTGCCTCGCAGACAGATCAGTGATGACCGTGTGTGTTTGTTTTCTTAAAGTCCCTGCTGACCGCCCACAAGTCCGCGGACTTGGTCAGACTATCTAGTCCCTTGTTCCCAGGCCGCGCTGACTGGTCCGGGAAGGAGACAAGGAAAGCTGTGCCCGAGGGTCGCAGGCCGCAGGGCTTTGACTGGGGGAAGATAATACAGACAACCCGCCTGGCCAGGCAGGTGAGGAGGAGACCCAGAGAGCCCCGCCAGAGCACGTAAAGGGCTCTTTTCTAGGGAAAGCATTTATGGGCCAATAAATCAGCCGGGGGCCGGGGCAGTGGGTCACTCCGGCTCAGATGTCCCCGCTGAGCTGTCCAGTGGTCTGCGCAGAACCGGCGGCAGATGGGGGCAGCAGCGTGGGGCAGACGAGCGGAGGAGCCACGGGGAGGAGCGAGAGCAGGAACGACGGCACGAGAGAGCGTGGGCAAACAGGAGCCAAGGAAACGTGCGGTCCCGAGAACAGTGCGGGGTAGGGGTCCGTCCTGTCATGCGGTCAACAGTGGCCCCAGTGACGTGTTGGCGCCTCATCCCCGGAACCTGAGAATGTGTCCTTATTTGGAAGCAGAGTCACGGCAGATGTAATCACATTAAAATGAGGTCATGTGGGTGGGTCCTCGTGCAAGGGCTCACGTCCCTCTCAGAAGAGGGACATCTGGGCAGAGACACACAGAGAAGACCGTGTGACAACAGGGGCAGAGATGTGAGAGATGCAGCCACGAGCCCAGGAAGTCCACGCCTGGTGGACATCTGGCCTCCAGAACTGGGAGACAGGATTTCTGTGGCTCGAAACACCCCGTCTGTGGTTGCTGGGTACGAGAGCCCTCGGGAGCTGCAGCAGAGGGTAGGGATGGAGGAATGAAGGAGCCCGTGTGACAGGCCACCACCTCCCCACGGTTCTCTCCCAGCACTGCAGTCTGGCCACGTCCTGGACGGCCCACCCGGCTCGGTGGACTCCTGGTGACGGGAAGGAGCGAGGCAGATCCGTAAGTGCCCCCCACCACCCCGGGGAGCGGCACTGGACTCAGAGCCCTTGACCCTGTGTCTGCAACAGAGGGTGAGCTCTTAACGTCACCCGTCAGCTCGGCGCCCTCACGCCTGCGGCAAACTCCAGGAGACCGTCACACGCTCACATCGGCAGTTCCGGAAACGCCCCCAGCACACGCGCTCCTCAATCCTTGCGTCCCACAGGAGTAGGGAACCCAAGGCTCGGGCAGCAGAGCAAGGGGCCTCGTCCACGCCAACGCAGAGCTCTGCTGATTTTTCTGTTCCCTCTGCCCCGGAACACTGCACATGGCAGGGGCGGCCCGGTGGGTAAGGGTGGACATCTGCCCCGTGATTTAGGAGCCCCTGGGGACAGCAGCCCACGGGCTGTGCTGGGAGAGGCCCCGCCGCAGCAGCCCAGCAGCACCGCCCCCAGGCTCTCAGAAGCGATCCACTTCCCACAAACATTCCAAAGCACTGATTTTACAAAACCCGAGACGTGTCACAGATGCGCTTGAAATACAGCCTTGGAACGCAAGAGCAAACAGCCGCCGGGCCGGAGGTACCTTCAGCAGGCATCACGCCAGCACCAGCGAGTGACAGAACGCCGCCCACCGTCTCACCCGCGTGTCTACGCAGCCCGGAAGACGGGCTCCGGGCGAACACCCACCCGGCGCTGAGGCAGCACTTTTCCTGGAGCCCGCGGGCCGGCTGCAGGCCTGTGAGGACGGGCCCTGGCACGGGGGAATTTCAGGCAAACTTTTCAGCTGTAAGTCACCGTGTCTGTCGTGTTTATTCCCTACGCAGGCTTTTTGCTCGGGGATCTGTCTCAGGACCGGCCACCGACCCTACATACGTGACGCCCTCTCTGTGGTGCAGGGGACCCGAGCACAGACGCCGTCTACACTCGGACCTCGTGCCCAGATCCGAGTCTGCTCGGAGGACGCCCCGCGGTTCTCCCTCCGAGGGCCCGGCCCAGCGGCCGTCTTTATCCGCCGGAGGTTCTAGAGAGATGGGGGGAGGGGTGGGGCCCGCACAAACGCCGACCGGAGTAAGGAAGTGGCTCCTACGGGCCGTCCGGCTGTTCTGAACTTTCTGTACGATTTCAGCCAAAAGGGCCAAGCAAGGAGCTCCCCGGAGTGGCACAGAAAAGCACGGGGATTAGTGAGCCCGGCACGGCCAGGCCAACTCCTGTCACTGAGCGTAGCAGGAGGCCGGGGAGCAGCGAGTGTCTCTCCGTGCAGCAGCCACAACCCGAGAAGAATAACGTCACAGGAAGGAGCCAGAGAACAGGGCCATAAGGGAACGACTGGGGTCCCTGAGGCTCCCCATGGCCGTTCTCGGGGATCCTGCCCCCAAGGGGTGGCTGAGGTCCCGTCACCTGGAACAGGGGTTGATGCTGACGGTCACACCTGCCACACAGCACACGCGTCCTGCCACTGGTGCCTTGTCGGCACCGCACAGAGACCCCATCCCTCCGACCACTGGGGGCACTGGGCATGCTGTCCCGTCACAGTGCGCGCACACACACACAGACACACATGTGTACACACAGACGCACGCAAACATTCAAGCACACAGACACATGCACGCACACACATGTGCAAGAATACATACTGGGACACAGGCACATACACGTGGGCACACGCGCAGGCACAGACACACAGAGCCACACGCGCGCACACGCACACATGTGTGCAAGAATACCTGCCGAGACACACGCACACACACACGCACGTGCACACACCTCCACATACACCTGCTTCACCAGGGAGCCCGCGCAGACGGTGCTCCTGTGCTCTGGAGAAGGGAACACAAGCTTCCAAATGCCTCCGAGCCGTAGACGGGAGGCAGCCTGGTTTTCCCACAATCCCATGAGGTTAACAAAAACAGACCAGAGGCCATCGAATCCGAACTCCGCAGACGGCGTGACAAAGTATGCAGCTGTGGGCTTGAGGAATTGCTCGAATACCAAAAAGGAGGACCAAGAAAACCACCCAAGGCACAGACCCGACTCCTCCGTGTTTGGAGCCGGTGGCCGGGTGGGGGTAAGTCCTGTGAGCGCCCCCCACGGGCACTTCCGCGCGGCCAGCGAGGCAGGGAGGGCGTCGTCCCTCCGGGGACCTGCGGGACCTCCCACCGCACAGCCGCTCTGCCCCCCACGCTGCTGGCAGCACAGCTGGGTCTGGGCGGTGCCCCCCCACCCCAGTCCCTCTGTCCCCACAGACCCAGGCCCTGGAGGCCTGCGCTCCGCACCTGGGCGGGGGGCTGGGGCCGCTGCAAACGCGGCTCCCCGAGGAGCACTGCTGTCTGCAGCGGAGCTCACGCGGACAGGCTCGCAGGGGTGTGTCCAGCCTCCTCAGCCGGTGCCACCTCCCACCTGTCTTCCCCTTCACTCTCTCCTGCTGCCCCTTCCACGGTCCCGCCATCACTCTCCAGGCCACCAGGGCGATCGTCTCAGAGCGGGATCTGGTGACACCGTGCCCCAGGCCAGAATCTTGCACGGTGGAGAACGGCGCGTCCCAGAATAAAACAGAACCTTCTTCTGCCACCTGGAGAGCTGTGTGTCCTCCCCTGGGCTGCCCAACACAACTTTCTGTGGTGAGGGAATGTTCTAGATCTGGGCCATGACTGCGTGAGCCACAAGTGGCCACTGACCACTTGAAATGCAGCTCAGAAGACTGAGGAGCTGGAATCTTAATTCTATTTTAATTGATTTAAATTTAAAGACCCGCACGTGCCTGATGGCCTTGGTACTGGGCCGTGTAGGTTTAGCTCCTGCTGACCCCAGCTACCCCAGCCCTTCCTCTCAGCTGCCCCAAGACAATGAGTCATCTTGACCTCAGGGCCTTTGCACGGGCGCTGCCAAGGCCCAGGACACCCGCTCCTTGCCCGTCAGCTCTTCAGCTCTCAGAGTAACATCCTGTCCTTTGCTGGGACGTCCTCCCCTTCCTTCCTGCGGACCGTACCCCTGTGTCTTCCTCCGAGCCGCTCCGTCAAGGACTCAGGATGCTGACTCCCCAGCATGGAAACCTCAGGAGGCAGAGACCACACACAATGCTGCTGGACTTCTGGGGTCCCTGGCATGTGCCTGGGACTCACACAGCAGCTGGATATGTGTGGGCCATCCGGACTGTGGGCTAAGTCAGCCTTTTGAGAAATGATTTTAGAATCGAAACCACCAGAACGATCTTCCTTCTTAAGAAATGTTGCCCGAGGGGGCACCTGGGTGGCTCAGTGGGTTAAAGCCTCTGCTTTCAGCTCAGGTCATGGTCCCAGGGTCCTGGGATCGAGCCCCGCATTGGGCTCTCTGCTCAGTAGGGGGCCTGCTTCCTCCTCTCTCTCTGCCTGCCTCTCTGCCTACTTGTGATCTGTCAAATAAAATCTTTGAAAAAAAAAAAAAAAAAGAAATGTTGCCCGAGACCCAGCATCCAGAGCACAGGCCCTGCTCCCCAGGGACGCGTCCCTGTCCTGATGGGAGGCCTGCCCCTATGAGGACTCTGGGTCCCTGTGAGGTCACAGCGAGGTCTACGCACCATCGCCATCAACAGAGCAGGGAGCCCGGTGCCCTAGGTTCAGCCAAATGACCCCTCAGCTCACCGCACGCACTGGTGAGCGTTCCAGAGCCAGGGGGGAGGTGAGCGCCCCTGTGACCCTGGAAGCCTCTTGGGACTTGCAGGGATGCGTCAGCCCCTAGACTGAGGCCAGCAGACATGAGTCCCAGCTGCTCGATGCTCAGAAGACCTCACCGTGGACACTTGGAGGAAAACACCTTCCTACAGGGTCATGGGAGCCTCGAATGTGCAGGCCCTAAGAAATTACGATGGCTTTCTGGTTTTCGAATAATTGGAGGGTTAGCGGAACCAAACCGAATGTTTTAATAGACAGGCGTCAGGCTTTGTACTGAGTCTCCCCAAACCGTGTATCTCAGGGCCTAGAGCCCCCTGGGGGATGGCCTTTGATGGTGGACGTTTGGGGGCGTTAGGTCACCAGGAGCCCCCACAAGGGGGATCAGCGCCCCAACAGGGAGAGCAGCCCTCTGTCCGCCGCGTGGGCAGCGGGAGAGCGCCCATCACACGCCCGGCAGAGAGGCCTCCCCAGACCCGACCCTGCTGGACCCCGCTGCCAGGACTCTGGGGAGCGAGTTCCCGTTGAGGTGTCGGCCCAGGTGCGGGGTCTCGTCACGGCAGCTGGACTGAGACGGTGATCTCAGACGACTCGGGGACGGAGGGTGCAGCAGGAGGAGAGCCAGCTCCCCGAGGAAGCGGGCTGTGTCGACTCTGCCGCCCGGAGAAGCTGACACGGCGTGCCTGTGCCCACGGTGACCCGGACTGCGGCCCACGGGAAAGGCGCAGTAGGAGACAGAGAACTTGCCACGATTGCGCCGCCGCCCACTGGCCACCCGCCCCGTCTGGGTGACGAGTGACCCCAGGAAGAACACCCGTCCGCAGGCGACAGCGGCCAGGCCACGTGTCCAGACCCTCAGGCTCTGCCCGGCCCACGGAGCTCCCCTCAAGGCCGCTGCCTCCCTCCAGCGGCCACCCGCCCCCCTATGCCCTGTCCCCGGCCACCGTCACCTTCCAGATGGCTCTAACGGCAGTGCAGCGGCAGGCAGACCACCACCCCTGCCGACAGGCCAGCACTGGCTCCTGGGTGCCCGCCCCGGGTCCGCAGCCGCCCCTCCAGGACAGGTGCCCGCCGCGGGGGGCCTTTCTCGTGGGACCCCGAAGACGCTCTCGAACACCTGCCCCCAGAGCTCCTCACACTTTACCTTTCAGAGTTGGGAGGGGGCTGTCCGGTCCGTCCAGTTGTCCCAAAGCGTCGCTCGGGTCAGGAGCCTCCGGGTCCCCTGGGCAGAAGAGCACAGCACAACGTCAGTGAGAGCTCAGGGCAAGGCCTTTCCTCGGCTTCCCGAGCAGACACAACCGTGTTCCAGCCCAGCTGCCCACGGTTTCCAGAGCTCCTGCAGCGTGGGGTATGGGACGGAAGCACCAGGGACCCCCAGGGCAGCAGAGCGTGGACACTTGGCAGCCCGTGCTGATCAAGTGTGGGAGCGGACGCCGAGCCCCATGCAGGGCGGGGAGAGGCTGGAGCACCGGTGGCCAAGACAAAGCCCTGCTGCAGCCCGTCTGCAGGCCGCCCCCCGGACACTGGCCCCGCAGCTCCGAATCCACCCCGAACCGCGGAGCCTCCCAGGCCTCTCCTTCTGCTCCCGGCTCCCGGGTCTGCTCGCGGCCGGCAGCCACGGACGGAGGGAGCCGCAACTGTGAGGACTGAAGTGTCTCATCCCGCAGCACCAGCAGCCCACCCCGTAGAGACGGGGTCCCAGGAGCGACGCCCCAAACTCACCCACACCCCGTGCAAGTGCGTGTCTGGTCTGCTGAACCAGCAGCACCGCACACGGAGGTGGGCACCCATCCCCGGGTCCTGGGGGAAAGCCGGGGGGCACGACGCACGCCGGCCCCGCGTCCCCGTGTGGCTCCTGTCCCTTCGCTTTCCGACTGTCACCTGGCAGCCAGGCCTTGACCCGCTCCCTCCAGTCGGGGGCGGGGGAGGGTGGGGGAGAGCCGGTGACGCCAGAGGTGGCTGCGACAACACAGCCCGACGGACCCGGGTTGGTGTCGTCAAAGCCGACCAGTGAGGGAACGTCCACGCCAAGCATCGCCTGGTTTAGAAAACAGGAGATCCTGCCCGGGGACACACGGACGAAGCTGACGGAAACAGCAGGACACGGAAGGACCGACCCGTGGCCGACAAGGTCCCCAGCGTCGTCAACCTCACAGGCAGATGGTGCACCCCAGGGCGGGGGTGGGCGGAGCTAGCGTTCAGTGGGGGCGGGCTCATCCCGGGGAGACCGACGGAGCAGCTCTCGGAGTGGACAGCGGCGGTCACAGACGTGCCTGGGATAGGAACCCGTGGGTCGTGTGCGTCTACCACCGTGGGTTTAAAAACGTCCACAGGAGATGGTTTATGATTCGATACGGATGGGGCCGCCCCACTGTGTCTCTCAAATGAGAATCGAGAGGGGACAAAGCAGCAGACCCTCCAGGCCGCTCTCAGGGTGAAGCCTTGCTCCAGGCCGCTGAGCTCTGAAAGCGGGTTCGAGCGGTCCGCAGAGAACCAGGCGCACGGGGCCCTCTAACCGCGCAGCCGAACGAGCGTGGCCGGCGGATCCTTGAGGCACCGGTGTCACTCTGCCGATCTGTCCCTCCCACCAGCAACTGCATCCCAGGACACACCGGTGACCACGGGCCTGCGCCCTTGGGTACCAGCCCCGGCTCCCCGACAGCCGACAGCCGGCAAGAGGCTGTTTCTGCCCCGTCCCGGGCTTCCTGCGGCCACTGAAGGACGGTTCCCTCTTCCTATCACTTCCCGTCCAAACTCCTCCGGCCGTCCAAAGCCAGCTCTCGTCACATGTCCCCGACCAACCCCTCGGAAGTACCACCCGATTCTCTGAGACGACCCCAAACAGCATATCCCTCCCGGAGCAGACCTAGCGTTCTCCCCTGACTCATGACCCTGCCCAGGGGACCGTAAACAGCGGTCAGACATCGGGGGCTGTGTCCCTGGGACGGGCAGCAGCTCTACGAGGCAGTCGACGCGTCCGTGCTCAAGAATCACACTCCAGTTGGTTCCGCAAAGGCAAGTCGGCACCTTACATGTACCGTCCGTCAGCACCGTGTAAGGGCAGAGAGGCCGCAGGAAATCACACACACTTGCCCTGTGTACACACCCTGGGAGAGGCGTGAGCGCTAGTCACTGCCGAGAAAAGGGCCAGTGGTGTGAAGCCGTGAAGTAAACGCAGCCCAAGGAGAGGCGAGCACGACTCGCCCGGCCGCACCGTGGAGGACGCCGGCTGCTCCGGGCGACTCCCAGGCCCGAATCATGTACCTCCCCCGCACCCGAGGCGCCGCCCAGACCAGCGCACTGCCCGCGGGGAGGTGCCCGAGACGATCGCCAAGCTCTGCTGGCCCTGGAGAAACGGGAAGGTTCTGTCGGAAAAGGTCGTGCTGGTCAGCACGGAAACGGGGTTTAATCTCTTGTTTCTTCCAGCCTCCAGCTTTGCCCTAAACATTTCCATTAAGATTCAGTAAAATTCAGCGCAGGCACTGCGGCGGCAGAGCGCCAGGTGCGTGTTGGAGACACGGATGAAGTTTCAAGGCGCCCACCAGGCGGACCCCAGAGGCCCCGAGACAAGTCACCTACGTGAATAAATGCGGAACGGCCCACGGCCACGTTCCTTCGTGCGGACGCCTGTAGTTTGAGCACAACCGGGCCCTGTTGCTGCTTCCCACCGAGAAAGAAGGAGCCCATTGAGAGTCTGACGTTAGAAACCGCCGTTCTCCTGCACAGCAGTAAGTCGGACGCCGCACCTCCCAAAACGTGTAAGCCAGAGGTACTGGGCCAAATACGAGCTCGGGGACACGTGACAGGTGGCAGCACGGGCCCGCATTTCCAGATTCCAAAGGGTCTCTCCTGCCCCCCAGAAGGCTTGCAAACACCCCAAAAAATAAACACAAGCCAAAACCAAATAAATGGCCACAAAAACTCTCCCCCAAACCCATCAAAATGTCACTATTATGTATCTGGCAAAGCGACAGGAGCACGGAAACCATTGCTGGTGTCAGGTCGGCGTGATTATTAGCCCCTTATTATTATTACTATTTTTTAACGTTTAGAGAGAGGAGAACACCTAATATGAGTCAAATTTCAACGAGGCTGGTTTATACAACGATACGCGACATGCATAGTTTGGTTCCTGTCAAAATTACCCTTTAATGCCTGGAAGCAGAGACCCGATGCAGAGGCCAAGGACACAGGCACTGCACGGATCGGGGTGAGAACAATGACCTGGCCCAGGCCTGTGACAGACGGACCGCACCCGTGACGAAAGGCTTAACACGAGGAGAGACGCGGATGCACAACACGGGACCTCGTGAGGCCCCACGGCTCCCTACGACCCTCCGTGGAGAGCTCAGGGGAGAACGAGTCCGCGTCCGTCCCTCGGTCCCAGCCCGCCACCAAGGCTCGCCGGTGAAGAAGGGCGGGGAGAGCCGACCTCCAGTGCCCTCACTTCCCTGACGCCTGACTTGGCGGAAGCCGGGCAGGACTGCGGGAGGCTCAGGTCCGCGGGGCCGGAGACCCGCTGGGTCGCATCTAAGCCGTGCAAAGACGCAGCGGCAGCCAGACAGCTCGGACTGAAGTCACTTGGGAGAAGCTGGGTTTTGAGCTGGATCCGGCCTTAATCGCCAGGCATGGGGATACCGGCTCTGACCCGGGAACTCGGGGCGTCCCCTTGGCCGGGCTGAAGCGGCCGCCGTCTGCAGGGTGACCCGACGCCGAGATTCACCAATGGTGTCTGGTGACGCTTGGTAAGTCGTCGGGGTTTTGGGGCGGAGGGCGGAGCCCAGCTTGCCCCGAGGCGGGGAAATGCGTGAAAACCACAAACCAGGCCCCGGTCCCACGGAATACCCCTGGGCCGGCTCGCAGCATGGGCCTCGGATGGGGCGCCGGGACTCGAGCTGTCGGAGGAGGGATCTGTCTCCGCAGAGCTGGGTCGCGGCGTGTTCCGTTCGCAGGCTCCTCTCCCCGGAGACACGGGCGCGCTCATTAGCGGCAGAGACACCATTAGGCAAAATTTACTAATGAAGCTCGACCCACGCTCTGAGACTGGGGTCCAGGCCGCCTTTCTGTTTGGGTCCATGTCGCTCAGAATGTTCTGTTACTCACACTCCCCACCCACTCATCTCTACCTGTGATCGGAATCAGGGACGCTTGCTGTGATTTAATTGATGTACTCCCGGCATATCTAGACAACTTCAAAGTAGGGCTGCTGTTTAATTAGCGGGGGCACTTTATTCACCAAAGCCTGGCGCTCTTGGATGTGGCATCCTCGTGAAAAGGTGTAATTTCCAGGATCTGAGAAAAACCGCAGTCAGGGCCCAGAAAACCCCCAGCCTGGAGGGCTGACTGTGCAGCGGGCCAGGGGCTTCCGCAAGGGCAGACACATCTCCCAGGGACAACTCAGACGGCCCGTCCGCTCGCAACGGGAAACACCGACCACGCGTTCCAGAACCATCCCTCGGCTCAGCCGACACGTGCAGCGAGAAGCAGCGTGATGCCGGAGATGCGGGGGCCACAGGAAAGAAACTAATTACTAGGAAGGAGCCGAGGGGAGGAAGCCCCCAGAGGGGCGTCCATCCGTCTGCGCACCCGGCCAGACAAGGCAAGTCACTAGGAAAGAGACCCTGCAATGTCGGCGTCGGGGAGGACCACGGTTAAAACATCGCACCGTGCGTCTTCACGGAGCTAGAACACCACCGGGCAGTGAGGCGAGCCAGGGCCTCGGCGCTGGGGGTCCTAACGGTCTCTACTGTCTGACTTTCACCCAGGCTAACGCCGGGTGGAGTAGGTGCCGGCCCGTGCCTCCCTCAAGGGCTGGCCCAGCCCCGCTGTGTGGACTCGAAGTGAACTCCAGCCACCTGGCACAGAGTCAGCACAGACCGTCCCCAACTTAACTCGCTTTGATTCCGCTTGGACAGCAAACATGTCAAAGCCCCTAATGAGCCAAGTGGAGACGCGGCTCCCCCTTCCCGGGCACCGCCTAAAGCGAGAGCTTTCTCCCCTCGGGGTCTCGGATGGCCCCCAGGGCCGCCAACAAAGGCCGCACTGTCAGGCCTGGTGAGCCTGTGGCTGAATTGGGTCGTTCATCCACCTTCTCTCCTCCCGACACCTAGAGCCTCGGGCCGCGGCAGGGAAGGTGAGACCAGCCCCCCTCCCCCCCGGCCACCGTGAGGCCACGCCCGGGCCCCGCTTCTCCGCGGGGCCGCCCGACACTGGCCCAACACGGCCGAGAAAGGGCAAACAGAAACGCGGGGTGTGCACTGCTCGTGCGTTCTCGGTCTCCACTTCGTTTCGTGGAAACTCTTGAATTACTACTGTTCCTACACCAAGGCTTTTGGCTCAAATCCCTAGATTTATTTAAAGGTAAAGGAGAAAAAGATACTTTTTTTTTTTTTTTTTTTAAAGAATGACCCTTATCGGGAAGAGAACGGAGTCGGGCGTGATCCCAGGTCAGCAGGAGAGGCTCCCCTCTCGGTGCCTAAGGGTGAGGTTGACAGGCCCGGCCCTCCGCACGCTGCAGCCGGGACCCAGGGCTGCGAGACCCGGGGGCTGACGGGAAGGCGTCCACGGACAACGGGCACAGGTGGCCGCCAGCAGGCTCCGTCCAGTGTCTGTGTCCCCGTGGCCTCGTCCTGCCGCCCTTCTGCAAGTAGGTCATTCGTCAGCAGGGATGGCCTCAAGCTCGTGGAAACAAACAGCAAACGGGGGTGGATGTTTGCTCTAATCAAGGTGGGGACATGGACTGTTTTTTTTTAAGTCGCTTCTGGATGAGTTTGCTAGTGGGGACGCGCCGCAGCCTGATGGCTTAAGGCCGGGGACGCCGGTGCGAGCAGGGCTGGTGTCTCCGGCGGGCCGCCCCCCCCCCGGCCCCGGGGCAGGCAGCGTCCCTCAGGCGCCCTCCCTGCCGCCGCCCTCACTGTGCGCATCGGTGTCCGGATCTCTTCGTATAAGGACCAGGCGCACTGGATCAGGGACCAGCATAAGGACCTCGTCTACACTTGATGACTCCCGTAGAGACTCCGTCCAAACAAGGTCACACTCGGAGATGCTTCGGGCTAGGACTCCAGAGGGCCTGTTTCTGGGGAGCCGGTTCAGCCCGCAGCAGGGGTGTTGTTTGTCGGCAGCGCTGCCTTAGAAGGAATGCCGATCTATTTTAAATGTATATGCACCTAAAAACACAGCCCCAAAAACACAAAGCAGAAACTTACAGAAATGGGAAAAAAAAAGTAGCTAAGTCAGTAATACTAACTGGAGATTTCAATAACCCACTTTCGGTAATGGATGTAAGAACTGGGCAGGCCAGGAGGGGAACAGAAAACTTAAATGGCGCCGACCGCCGACCGTAACTAGCACATTAGAACATTCCACCCCTCCAGCAAGAGACACATTCTTCTCGGGCTTACAGATAATGTGTTCCCGGACAGACCGTGTTCTAGGTAGTAAAATAAGATTTAACAAACCTGAAGGGAATCAAGCCATGCAAACTATGTTCTCTAACAACAGAATATAATTAGAAATCAGTAACAGAAGGAAATTTGAGAATTCACAAATATGCAGAAATTAAACAAAACATTTCTAAATAACCAGTCCCAGAAAATACCACAGGGAGGTTATAAAATACTTGGACAGGCAGGAAGGGACACATTTAACAAAACTTAAGTTGTACAATTAAGGTAGTGCTTAGAGGGAAAGTTCTAGTATTGTATTTAAAAAGATCTCGGGCGCCTAGACAGCTCGATTGGTCAGGTCAGGTCATGATCTCCAGGTCCTGGAACCGAACCCCGTGCCGGGCTCCCTGCTCAGCAGGCGTCTACTTGTCCCTCTCCCCTAACCCCTGCTCTCCCTCAAATGAATAAATAAAATCTTTAAAAAAAAATCTCAAATCTATAACATAACCTTACACCTTAAGGACTTATAAAAAGAAAGGCAAACTTTTATAAACTTAAAAAAAGGGCAAACTTATAAAAAGAAGAGCAAACCGAAGCTAGCAAAAGAGAAGAAAGAATAAAGATAGGGCAGAGACAAACAAAGAAACGGCAGAGAAAATCAATGCAACAAAAAGCTGGTTCTTTGAAAAGATCCCCCAAACTGAGAAAGCTGCGGCTCGGGTGACCAAGAGAAAAGGACAGGAGACTCGAATCACTGGGGTCAGAAATGGAAGAGGGGCCATGACCACTGAATGAGAAGAAACGGAAAGGACTGTAACAGTGTGAATGATCGTGGGCTGACGCGTTAGTAACCCAGACGAGATGGACACAGTCCTACAGGAACACAGCTACCAAGGCCGACTTCCGAAGAAACGGGACGGTCCTGAACGGGTCTGCAGCACGTGGAGGCACGGAGCCAGCGGCCAGAAGACTTCCCAGGAAGCAAAGCCCAGCACCAGACGACCTCTCTGGTGAATTCTACCAAATGTTTGGACAAGAATTAACACCAATAACTTCACAGACCCTTCAAAAATATATAAATAAGAGAGACGACACGTTCCAACACGTTGTAGGAGGCCAGTACTACCCGGACACCAACACACTCCCCGGGGCTTGGGGCACGGAGCAAAGGTGCCCACGAGGCAGACGGGCACAAAGACAGACCCCGGAGCAAGCAGCGCATGGGCAGAGCCCACGGCGCCCTGTGGCCTCCCAGGCCACGGCCGGGCACGCAGAGGTGCGGCGACCTAGAATGCGGGGAGCTCGGCGGGAAACGCACCCGCGTGCAGAGTCGGAGGAAACAGCGTGTTTGAATCATGTAGCGGACTCAGACACGTTCTTTTAAATGAAAAAACCAAAAACAAAAAACAAAAACTAGCCAAGTTTTTTAAGCAGAACAAAATAATTCACCTCGGAAATCTATAATTACCGAAATTCTCTAGTTTTTTAAGAATGTTAACATTTCGGGGCTCCTGGGGGGGCTCAGGCAGTTAAGTGTCCACCTTCGGCTCAGGTCGTGATCTCAGGGTCCTGGGATTGAGGCCTGCGTCGGGCTGTCTGCTCAGCGGGGAGCCCGCTTCTCCCTCTCCCCCTGCTTGTGCTTTCTCTCTCTCTCTCTCTCTCTCTCTCTGTCAAATAGATACATAAACTCTTAAAAAAAAAAAAAAAGGCTGAACAACTTAATGAAACTATGTAACTCAAAGTGCCTGCGGCGCAGCAGCATGTAGCGGCGGTCAGAGCTCCCGCTGCTCCGCCTCCTGCATTTTAAACAACCCGGGACAGTCTCCACATCTACTTCCCACACATCCCGCACCGCCGTCTTCCCACAGAGAGTGCCGCGGCAGAGGGTCTCATTCGTTCCACAGAAAGGGCAAGGCCTGGCGACAGCGACGCAAGCGTGTGCATTTCACAGGCACGACCCTGGACGGTTCGTACCGTCCCTAAGTCACGGTACGCCCGATGTGGGGCCGACCATAAAAATGCACGGAGTTGCCAGTTATCTTGTTTTCTCTAAGTTCATGTCTCTGTCTTGTCTGCGCTTCTCCTTTTAAATAATTTGCTGAAGGAATTAAGCTGGCAATCCTATCAGCACACACTGCCTCATTCTCCACGCTGGAGTACAAAGGACATTTTCAGTTCATTGTTTTTACCTAAGTGGGACTCTTAAACTCATAAATCACGGTTGTTTCAAAGTTTTCTTTGAGGCTTTTTTATTTTCGCAGCCAGAAGCCCTAAACGAATCCATCACGGAGCAACGTCATGGGTAATTACCGCGGGGCTGACTCGCGGCTCCGGCCCTCCGGGCGGCAGGTGTGCTCTCCGCCTCGTGTCCGAAAGCACCTCTGCTGCAGCAGCCCCACGGCTCCGGGAACCCCTCCCCGTCATTACCACGGAAACACGCGCCACCGTGCGATGCGGGACACCCAGCCAGCGTGCATGCGTGTGTGCGCCTGGGACTCAGATGGTCCCTGAGGCTTCGTCCTCAGGATTTGAGGCTTTTGGCAATCACAAGCAGTTAGATTTGGAATAAAATGGAACCAGATGAAAAGAACAAAAGGGCTAGCGTCCCTGGACACATGAGAGTTGGCATCTCCGGACACACAGGGCTGACATCCCTGGAGACACGGGGCCGGCATCTCGGGACACAGGGGGTGCTGTCTCTGTCCCCGGGCCCATTCCCCTTCCGGCATCCCAGGGGGACCCTTCCTTGCCTCACTGTCTCAATGGGCAGGGGGATTCTGCACCCCATCCCGACGTCCAGCAGTGCCGGAGACATCTGTGGCAGTGAGACCAGGTGGGGCACGGTGGGACCCGTCACACACGTTCAATATGCAGGAAAACCCCCATCAAGGGGAATTACTGGGCCCCATAAGTCAACAGCATGAGGCCGAGAAACGGCTCCAGTCCACCGTGTTTCCGTGCGTGCTCTTAGTCCTGGTCAGCAAGTCTGAGCACTGAACAGAGCTTAGACACAATCTCGCGCGTCATCTGCACTCCTGCCTCCCCTTCTCCAACTTCAGAAGTGCCGTCTCCGCCTCTCCGACTCCTTAAATGCCAAATGGGAGCGAGGGGCCCTTCCTCCCCGGGTCTCCTGGACTCTTGAACCTCCTGTGCTTTGCTTCACATTCTCTCCACGGAAGTGGACAAGCGCGTCTTTTCTCCATCTGCCCATTTCTCTACGTGTCCCTCCCTTCCACCGCGACGCCTACGAGGCCGCGGCCACAGTCACCGCCCTCCCGGCCAGGCACCTGCTGGGGACAGCGGCTGCCGCTGAGAGATGTGGGGTCGGGAAGGGCCTTGCTCCCCTCAACCCCTGCCACGGCAACCACAGCCACGTATGTGCGTGTTTCTGTGGCGTCCCGGCTGCTCCAATGGCGGCATCACTACGAACGTCCCAGGCTTGGGGCTGGACGCCTTTGGGACACCGCCCAGCGGGGCCACGGAGGTGGTGGGGCCACTGTAGCTGGCCACAGACAGACTCCAGTCGCCCCAACGGCTGAACCGTTTGTAGAAACACGCACCCTACGTGATGGCGAGAAGGACTCGTGCTCTTGTCGGCAGGTGGCTTCTCGTCCTAATGCAAGTGCAACCAGGAAAGGGAAGGAAGACAGCACCAGGGCTGGCTCGGGGAGGGGGGAGGGGACGGGGTCGGGGCTCCCAGCGCCCACGCGGCCAGGCAGACACACAGCTCCAGACCTGCACGCCCTTCCCCACTCGCTCCCACGTCTAGTCCACTAAGCCACAGTAAAGTTCACAGCCGTGTTTCCAAAGAGACCCGCTATTTATGCAAACAAGCGGTGTTCCACGTGTGCCAGCAAGGAGCTCACAGTGGGCCCCAGCCCTGCTTTCAGGATTTACTAAAACAGATGCCGAGTCTCACACCACAGGAAAGTTGAGGGACGGAAGGCCTGGAGAACCCTGACCCTGGAGGGTAGAGTTTTGCATCAACGGGGATGCAGAGCGAGTCGCTCCGGCAGTGGGGAGCGCCTATGAAGGCAGCGGGACTGGCCCCACACCACCTGGCTTTCCTTCCCACCCTAACCCTTACAGCATGGACTTCACAAGCACAGACGCCGACGAGCCCGTGACGGGAGCTGAGCTGTCCTTTCTGCACAAGAACTGGCCAAGACCTACGATTTGCAGGGCACAGGGCGTGACGATTCTCCTCCGGAGTTCTGTTTGGACCTAACTCACCCCAAGCCTTGTGCTAAAAACAGAGAGTAAAAAGGGAAGAACCCAACACCCCCTGGACGGCAGTTCTCAGGGGGACGTGCCGTGAGGACTCGCGGCGCATGAGTTCTCAGCAGGAACAGAAGCGGGAGGGTTGCCCAGCGCGGCGAGGAGAGGCAGCGCCCACTCAAGAAAGTCCCCCGGAGGGGCAAAGAGCCCGCACCTGAGCAGCCTGTCAGCAGTGACGGTCCCTGAGGGCCCTCGGCAGCAGCCGTGCATGGAAAGTGGGCGCGAGGGCCGCTGCCGTCTGTCCGGCATCCCTGGGGCCATCTTACCTGCCTCTGCCACCCAGCCCTGAACGACAAGCACACACATGCACACACACACACACACACACACACGGAACAAAACCGCCCCTGGCAGGCTGCCAGAGGCTCTTTCCGTTTAACGGGGGAAGCAGGTGAATCTCTCCATGGAAAACCATCCCATGCAGGAGGCTCCAGTGACGTGGCTCTGGCCCGTGAGCCACCACGGACCAAAATTCACCTGACATTTCAAAACTGTGATGCGTTCCCTCACATCGGCTGGCAAAGGTCCCAGGCCAGGCCGGGGACGGTGCAGACACGCAGTGGGTGTGTAGGTGCGGCAAAATCCGCGCGGCAGCCACCGACATCCACGCCCCACGCCCATCCCCCAACTGTTCCGCCACCAGGACACGCATCCGGCAAAATAAACTCACGTGTGTGAAATGGAACACACTCAACCCGTCACTGACGCACTGGGCTTCTGTTTCCATTTGCATTTTCTCTCTCGGGGTACAGGCTTACGAATTTGAACACAGGAATAAATCCACGTGTCCACAGCCTCAGCCGACAGAGAGAACAGTGTAAGAGCCGACACACCCTACCCGTCCTCTCCCTCACACACACACACACACACGTGCACACGCTTTTTCTGCATCACTGTCGTCTCGACTTCCTTGAGAAAAGCGGAACCACACAGGATACGGTGGTAGGGATCCGACCGCGACGCCCCAAACAGCCCAGTTTGGCCTGAGGATTACCTCGAGCTGAAGACAAGGGAGAGCGCAGAGGCAGGAGGAGCCCTGTGCCTCCACGTGTCTAAAAGCGGGACAGAAACGTCCCCTTGGGAGGGCGTCCCTCTTCCGTAGCACGAGGGAGAACGACGATTTTGCTGTGGGTGGAGGCAGTGCCAGGAGGAGTCTGAGGACGTAAATCCCAAAGAATAATCCTCACTGACCATCAGCCTCCCACACACACTTCCAGTCGCTCTGTCGTGACCTACCACCCCTGGAAGCCCAAACGCTTGCCCTGTGCTTAGTCTCCACAATTTATTGCCCTTTGTTTACAGGGCGCTAACCATCCAAACCTACCCAGTTCTTCGGGTTTCCACATTTCTTCTGTGAAGTCTTCATGCACTTAACGTAACCCAGTGAAATCTGCCTTTGCTACCGTGAAGCTGCCCTTGTCCGTTCACTTCCCACGCCTCAGTCACAGAACCGAGGAGAGCAGAGGAAGTTTTCCTTCTCCCCCACATAAACTTCGAACCACAGTGCCTGTACAGGGTCATCTAATTTGGTGTCTGTAGAAATAACTCACTCCTCTTTTCTGCAAGAGTATTGCCCGGTGTTGACGGCCCAGGAATGCTGAGTCTCCGCACGCTGGGCTGATCCCTCTGGACAAGCCTTAGACTTCAACAGGCACACAAGCCGCCCAAGAGCTCGTGACGCGTGGATTCTGACTCTGCGGGGTGGCGCCTGGGATCCTGCATTCCCGACAGCTCCCGAGCCATGCCCTGCTGCTGCTCTGTGGGCCACTGTGAACGGAGAGATCTTGGCTTCCAGGCAGACAGGCCATGCCCTCGTGCACCCTTTCAAGTTTGGGTGAATGGGGTTAAGACCAGCAGCCACCGGGTCCTTTGGTCAGTGCAGCTCCCCACAAACAGAGCTTTCCCTAAATTGGAGGTTTTATGTGAAGCCTGCTTGGCATCTGTATTCACCCACCGGAGTCCTGCAGGCATTTGGGTCTGAGACCCTGCAGAGTCTCCTTCCAAGAGCACTACTGTTCCAGACCCGGGAATAAGGGCCGCGCGTCCTCCGCACAGTGCAGTGTGTCTGAAGTCCCTTGAACAGGGGCAAGTCCACCTGCGGGGCTCAGCAAAGACAGGAAGAGAAGGAGCCATGGTGACCCGGAGGAGATACTCTCAGAACACCCATTAAAGACCTCTGGAACACGTCCCCTTTCGCCCACGGGAAATGGACCGAATCTAGCCCAAACAGCACGTGTGCCAGGAGAGCCAAGGTAGGAAGAATGTGAGGTTCTCCTGGTTCCCCGACCACTGGGGAGGTACAGGACCCACCACACCATTACTCCCGGGAGACGGTGCAGGGCCTCGGAGGGCCATGCAGGGAGGAAGCCTTGTGAAGCCCCCAAAATGGGCAAAGGACCAACGCAGACATTCCTCTGAAAAGGACCCACAAACACCCAGCAAGCTTGTGGGAAGACCACAGATCACTGCGGAGATTATGAGAACGTCACCCATCATCTGCGGAACGAACGAGACGCCACCTCACGTCCATTCACAGAGGAGCAGGTGTTGGAGGGACCCGGCGGGACTGGAGCCCTTCGGCGCCGCTGGTGGGAAAACCGGACGGCAGCTCCCCCCAAAGCTAAGAATGGGGTCACCACATGACCCAGCAATCCCACTTCCCAGCGCACACCCAGAAGGACTGAAAGCAGGGCCCTGGCGAGCCGTCCACACCCACACTCACGGCAGCTCAAACACGGAAGCGTCCCAAGCGCCCGCCGACGGATGGATGGAGAGACCCAGCGCGGTGTGGCACACCAGGAAACCGCGCTCGGGCTTACCAAGGAAACTCTGGGCCACCTGGCTGGCTCGGCCAGTTGGGGATCCGACTCTTGGTCTGGGTTCGGGTCATGGTCTCGGGGTCTTGGGATCGAGTCTGCGTGCGGTTCTCTCTCTCCCTCTCCTCCTGCCTCTTCCCCGCTGCGCACACGCTCTCCCTCTCTCTCAAATAAATCCATCTTTAAAAAGAAAAAAAAGTAATTCTAACACGTGCCATGACATGGATGAGGCCGGGGACATGAGGCAAGTGAAATAAGCCAGTCACAAAAGACAAGAATTCTGCGATTCCTGTGAAGGATCTCGAGGAGTCGACTCCCGGAAGCAGAAGGAAGACGGGGAGTCGCCAGGGGCAGGGCAGGGCGGCCCCGAACAGGAGCTGCTTAATGGGGATACGTTTTCAGGTTTGCAAAATGAAAAAAGTTCTGGCAATTGTAAACCACTGCGAGCGGACTTAATGGTGTTGAACTGCACACTCAGAAATGGTGAAGACCCTAAATTGTGTGTGTGTGTGTGAGTGTGAGTGTGAGTGTCACCACAACTGCAAAACAAACCCGTGCGTGCCGGCTGGAGACACAGCTGCAGTCGGGACACCCGTGGAGGGCGCTCCAGGCAGAGAAGCTAAAGTCACATGGAGCTACAGTCACGCCCCGGGGGACCAGAGCCGCAGAAGCTCACCAAGTCACTGTGTGGGTGTCAAGACCCCCAGCACGTGGGATCCTGTCTTCTCCTCTTTGGATGAAAACATTTTACCTTTTATTTTAAAGTACTCTGACCCCAAGGAGGCCATCACCACCGGAAACACACTTACTTCTAAATGTCTGACATCACCTCGCAGCTCTGTGTCCCCACCTGGACGTGGACACAACACAGCCGTGCCCACCCGCGAGAGCCAGCCGCGGCCAGTGTCGGCAAACGCAGAGCTCACGGTGGTGCGTTCGGCACCGTCTCGTCTCCGCCCACTCTCTCCAGTAGCCCCGATCTCAACCCCTGAGCCAACGTACACATCACCAGAGGCCATGCCTGTCCCCATGGCCGCAAAGTCACCTGCCTGCCCCTGGAGGAGCCTCGCCTTGGCAGCCTCTTACCCTGAAGCCCTGCCCAGCTGGGGGCTCGCCAGGGCGGGAGGCTCACTCCCGGCAGCCCCGGCCGGCGGAGGCTCCTCCCAGCCTGGGCCTGGAGGAGGAGGAATCCTGGCGCCCACGCCTCGGGGGCAGGATTCGCCGGTTGGTAAGAGCCGACTCCCCGGCACACACAATCCCGGCGTCCTTCTGCACGTGGCCGCTCGGCACCGTGGCCAGGTCCTGCCCGGCGCTGATTCCTGGAGACACCGGCGACATTCCCAGGAAGCCACCAGGAGCCGATCCTTAGGGATGGAATTGGAGCGGGGTCCTGAGCTCCACAGGTATGGACGTATGGACGAAGATCGCGGTGACTCTCCTTCCGCACGCGACTGCTTCGTTTTCCTCTATTCATTAACCGGATCATCCAAAACCTTCGTGTACGTCACCAGCCGTCTCCATTCGAATCGTCCCCCCAGGAAAATTCCTTTTCCCTTTTTGTGTGTGCGGTTTAAAGGCTTAAAGCAAGATGCTGTGCAGGAATAACCCCCGACGTCCCTAACGCACCTCACAGTGGAAGTGGTCCAGGACGGCAGCAGTGTTCACTTCTGGCCTTCAGGGGCCACACGACCGTCCTCAGGGCTCCAATCCCCTGGGCATCCCCTCTGTGCGCCTCAGTATCCTTTGCACACAGACACACGGAGCACAAAGAGGGCCAACACGGGGCCCTGGACACCCGTGCTTGGCCAACAACGGTCACGGGATCACTCTCTGGGCACTGAATTCAGGGACTGACTGCAAACCCGAGCCCCTCCTGGGGCCCAGTCACATAGCACGGACCCCAAGCCGGCCCGGAGTGGCCAGCGGCAGAACCAGAGCCGCCCCAGCGTCCTGCCCTCTCCTACCCGCCGCTCCCCTGCGTCAAGTACGGCTCCCCTCCCTCTCCCTCCGTCCCGACGGACGCCGCACTCCTGCCTCAGGAAGACGCCCAGAGACGCTGCACCCGCCGGCTTACCCGTCCCACGGTCCTGCCTGAGAACCGGGAAGCCAAAATGCAGACCCTTGCGAGCACGGGGAGCAGCAGAGGAAGAAACGCCAGCGTGTAACGGGTGTGTGTGCTGGGGAAGCAGCACTTACAGATGCATGTGTGCACCCACGCACACGCAGACGCTCGCACACTCACCTGCGCACACACGCACAGGTGGTCGCACACGGGCACACGCACGCACACTCACATGCACACACACACCAGCTGCCACGCACAGACGCACGCAGGACCACCCGTTTCACAGCACCTCGTCAGGAAGCACCCGTGAGACCCCCGGGGGCTGAATGAAGACAGACCCGGGGTGGCATGGCGGGAGCCCATTCTACGTTTCCACTGCATCACAGTCCCTCATCGTCACGGCTCCCAAAAGGACAAAGGCCAGAGCACTCTCAGCTCGCATCCCCGGGGAGAGGCAGGGTCCGTGAGCATGAAGGCGGCGCGCATCACCCCACAACCGTGGACTGAATTCAGTGGGAGGTGCGGCTGTAACCGGGTGTGGGAAAAGTCCGACGGCATCCGAGGTGCATTTCCGCCGTGAGACCGGCCGTCTGCGGCTGCTGGCTGAGTCACCGCGGGGAACATGTACACGGTGGTTTGGGGCGGAGAAGAGACAGCCACGTGGGGCCCATCCGGGGAGGCCGATGAGGGAACTCCAGACTTTCCGGGAACATGACGGACCATCGCCAGGCCAGCCGGCTGCTCCCCTGGGACAGATGCAGGCCTGCCTCGACCCCGGGATCACGGGATCACGGGATCACGACCTGAACCGCAGGCAGTCGCGGCACCAAGGGAGCCCCCCAGGCGCCCCTTTCTGTGCACTTTAAGGACGTGCGACCTGGAGATGCCCGAAGGTGCGCAGGGAGAGCGCCGAGACCTTCACCGCTTCCCATGCCCCAGGGATGGTCCCCGTCACCCCCATCCTGCAGGGGAGGAACACAGGGGTGCAGCCGGCTCGTCCTGCCCCGCGGCCCTGCCAAGTAGTGAGTCTGCATCAGGCCGTCACGATTATGGAAGCTTCCGTGGAAACAAACTGCCAGCGCGGAGGGTGCCCAAGGACACACTGAGCACAGCGAGGGTCCCACACCGCTCTCTTCCACACCCGTGAACCTGGGCCACGGGAGTCCTCGCTGGAGGGGTCCTCCGCCCGGGCAATGGGCTCGCGGCCAGGCACACCCCAAGCACGCACACCTCTCCCTAAAGGAGAGGGGACACATGGACAGGGCGGGCCCAGCCTCGGAGCAGCGCTCAGGTCATGGCCGCGGCCCCGGGGGGCACGGGGGGGACGCTCTCCATGGGTGGAAGACACGGTCCGCCATGAGACGGCTCACGCTTCCTCCCCGCAGAGACACGCCGGTGGTTGTGAACAGCTTCTCACGGCCCCGCGGCCCAGCCGAGGAGGCAGCGTCGGTGTCCCCTTCCCCACCTGCCAGGGAGAAGGCCGAGCTCAGGGAGGGGCGGCAAGACCACCGCCGGGGCGGCTTCATATTTTGCCGTAAGCATCTTCCCTGGCGGCAGTTTGAGGCCCAGTGACTGGAAGAAGTGGCTTTCGGCCCCGGGCATCCAGCAGAACCATGGGGGACGGGTCAACCCCATGCCCGGGCTGCACCCCAAACCTGCCGACTCCCCAGATGATGCCCGGGGCACGCAGGGACGCGGCGGTCCATCCCCACTTGGCCCTGCAGGCTGTCCCTGGACAGGGAGGCACCTTCTCCACCCAGTGGGTCATAACCACAAGCCGGCCTGGGAAGCCTCTGGGGGGGTGCGGGAAAGCGCTGGGGTCGGCACACGTGGGCCACCCAGCAGGTCTGGGGTGCGGACCGGGAACCCGCATTTCCAGCGGGCGGCGGTGCTGATGCCGCCGGCCCGGAGCTGCATCGCGATGGTGGCTGGTCTGGACGGTCGGGCCACATGCCGAGTCATTGGGGCGTCACCAGACGGGACGGGAGCCGGACGCTGACCGGCCAGCCACCGAGGCCAGCGTTCCTCCGCTTCCCAGGTTTCGGCTTCTCTGCAAATAACCACAAGCCTCTTCGGTCACTCGTCTGGCAGAAGCTTCGCCGCTCTCTGCGCCTGCCGACTCCTGCCCCCACACATCCCTGAGAGACAGGGAGAGGGAGACAGTCGGGCAGGGGGAGGGGGGAGGGGAGGGGCTGGGGAGGGAAAGCAGAAGAAGGGCAGGAGGGGGAGCCAGGGGCCGGAGGGGGCGGCAGCAGGGAGCAGGGGAGGAGGGAGGGGGGAGGAGGGAGGAGCAGGACAGAGGAGGGAGAAGGAGGGGGAGGAACGGGGGGCGGGGGTGTAGAGGAAGGGCAGGAGAGGCAGAGGGAGGGGAGCCCGGGAGGAGGCGCAGACCTCGCCGCCCCGCGGCCGCCCCCCTGCAGCCGCTGTCCCCCACAGCTGCCCCCGCGGCCGCCCCAGCTCCCGCTAACACGGAAGGAAGGTCCGGGCCAGGACCAGGCCGGTCGGTTCGCGCCGCGCGACGCCCCAACCTGGGACGGGCGGCGGCAAGGGAGGGCAGAGGCCGTGGACATGCCCACGCTGCAGGTGTCCCGAAGCACACGTGCGCCCAGACCAGGCCCAGGGGCTTGCGCGAGCTTCCGGGAACCCCGAGGGAGTCGGAAAGACCCGTGTTGGCCTTGAAGAGACGAGCGTGACCCTCGGGGGACGCTTTAACGCGTTCTGAACCAGGAGCCGTCCCTAAGGACGTCCGCAGCGGTCGGGCGCCCCTCCGGACACAGGGTTTGTGACGCCCCAGCACCCTGACAACAGGCACGCGGAGGAAAACCGCAGGGCGTGCTGCACTGCTCAGCCCCGGCGACAGCCAGCCACGAGGGCGGTGGGTTCCACCCTCCGAAAGGACTGCACAGGAGACGGTGGCACGGAGCGACCTCCCCACACGGCCCCGAGGGTGCCGGCACCCACACTGCCTGAGGCTGCCGCAGCCCGGAGTCTGGAGCGGGCCACCATGATTTCCCCACGTTCAGGGGCATCTGGGCAGCTGTCCCTGCTCTCTGGGGGAGCCCTGACGGCCATCCTAGATCAAGGCAACACAGAGCTCGCCCTGGACCAGGATGAGACCCCGGACAGGCAGCAGGCGAGTGCTTTCCCGACAGCCAGAC
Source organism: Mustela lutreola (assembly GCF_030435805.1). Lineage (NCBI taxonomy): Eukaryota > Metazoa > Chordata > Mammalia > Carnivora > Mustelidae > Mustela > Mustela lutreola. The sequence goes on from NC_081301.1 coordinate 99,534,683, forward strand.
TGACAGGTGTGGTTTTGCGGGACGTGTTAGCAAATGTTTTCACAGGAATCACGGACCTGATTCGCGCTCCCACGGGTCTACAGGAGGAGACAGAAGGCCACAGCCCTGCCTCCGGGCCGCTGGCTGCTTGCGAGCCGGGGCAGGTCCCGGTCCCCACAGCTGGTTCTGCGTTGTTAGCTGTGGAGAGCTCACCTGGGGGCTGGGGGGGGGGGGGGGGGGGCGCGTGCAGCGTGCCAGGATCAGAACTCCTGACCTGTCACCAGCAGCGCCCGTGCATCTGACCCCGGGGTCCACGGGCCTCCTCTGGGTACCACGTGGGCAGGAACCCAGGGCTGGGGAAGAGAGGCCGGCTGATGGCGGACTGTCTACCTACCACGCTGGCGTGGGACGTGACATGGGGCACAGCAGGGCAGGGGATGTCCCAAATGGCTGGGAGCCAGCTGACCGGGCATGGCTGGCCATTCGGGTCCCAGACAGAATGCGGCCCCTGGGGGACGGGCCCGGGTGGGGACCCTGGGATCCTCCAAGGACCAGGCCTGCCACGGGGAGAACGTGGTATCCAAGGTGCACTGGGACCAGGCAGAGCGACTCCGGCCCACAGGGCCCGGCCATGGCGCACGGGGAGGAGGGGCCCCCGACGCGGCCCGGAGCCCTCCCCAGGGAGCAACGGGAGGGGAGGCCGGCCAAGCCCGATGTGGGTTTATAACGAGCTTCCCCCGCCCGCTTCCTCAGGCCGGCCCCTGCGAGGGGCTGGAGATGCGCCCGCAGTCTGTGTGGGGTCCCCACCCAGCACCTCCGCACGGCCCTGTCTTCGGAGGCGAAACATTTTAAGGCGGCGATCAAAGTAACAGGAGGTTGCCGGGGCGGGTCCTGATCCTGCTGGAGCCTTGGGAGAAGAGGAGACGCAGCCACACACAGGCCTGAGGGAGGGGCCGTGAGGACACTGGGTGCCCCCCCGGACCTCGGACCGCCGGCCCCAGACCCGACAGGTGGGCTGTGCGAGCCGCCCGGGCTGTTTCTCGTCGTGACTGCCGCCCAGTCAACGAGCACGGCATCGGGAGTGGCCGCTCGGTGGTAAGAGGGTAGAGGTGCGGACAGAGGCCACCGACACTGCGGGGGGCAGGAGGGGTGCGCGTGTCCCTCCAGGGAGCCAAGAGCAGCCGGCCTCCTCCTCCCCAAGGCTCTCCCACCTGCGACCACGCATCCTCGGCTTCTGGTCATCCCTCCAGATACAGAGGGGGACTTCCAGCAGAGGCAGATCGCCAGTGCGGTCCCCATCCACCAGCCGCAGGACATCGGAGCTGGACCTCCACACACCTGCTGGCGGGCTGTGGTCACCTGCGCAGACACAGCGGCCCCCACGCGTGGGAGGGAAGCTCTCACACGCCTCCCAGGACAGGCGGCAAGCGGTCACCCAAGCCCCCGATGCAGGGGGCCAGGGCTGAGGTTCATGGGGCCCAAGGACGCCCACCAGGACTGCAGGAGCAGCAAGACGAGGCGGGAGCGGGACGGCGAGGTGGCCGGCTGTGGGTGGGCAGGAGGCCGCGGTCACCCCTCATGGACGGGGCAAGAGTGCACAGTGGAGACGGAGGGCGGACTGAGTGGGTGCCGGCGCCCGGCCCCAGCAGCCACCCCGAGGGACGCGCGCAGAGTCAACAAGCCCAGCTTCTAGCGCCGCTCCTCCACGACACAAGGGGGAGCCGGTGAGCGAACCGCGAGGCCCACCGGAGAGGACATTTCTGAGGTCGTTAGAATCCGAGCATAACCTTAGAGGAACACCGTAAGAGTGGAAATCAAGGGTCTTTAACAACAACGGATTCCAAAGTGTGTGTGTGCGGCGGGACACAAATCCCGAAGCGCGTCTCCACGCGGGACCTCACCCTCGGGTCCGAGTGGCCCGGAGACGCAGCGGCATGAGCCCTCAGAGCCCGCGGCAGGAGCAGGCCCCCGGGGGGTGCCCTGGGCCCATCTGCGGACCGTGCCGGGTGGCAGCGCTCGGAAACATGGGGCCGTCGCGCCTCGAGGTCGAAAGAAAAGAACCAGCGCGTGGGGAACGTGTTTTTCCAGAACTGTGTGGGTGTCGAAGGTCACATGCTGCGAGCACCACGGGAAATACGCAGGAAGGAGCCGCCACAATCCCGGGACGGGCCGGACCGTCTCTCTGCAGCTCAGGTCGAGCCACGCGCACCGAGTCAAGGGTGACGCCGGCATCCTGTGGCCTGAGACTCTCCCCCGGGCCTTTCCTCAGAAGGATTGAGCTTTCTCCCTCCCCCTCTCTCTCTATTTGTAAAGATTTTACTTATTTGACAGAGATCACAAGCAGGACAGCAGCAGAGGGAGCGGGAGACACAGGCTCCCCGCCGAGCAGGGCGCCCGATGCGGGACGCGATCCAGGACCCTGAGATCACGACCTGAGGGGAAGGCAGACGCCCAAACCGACGAGCCCCCGGGCGTGCAGCTGCTGCTTCTTCACGCAGAACCACGCGCTTGTAAAGAAAGCCATCGGAGGCCAGTGGGCGACGCGTCCTGTGAGCCGTCACAGTAAGCCGAGATCCAGTGCAGGAACACAAAATCCAAATACGCTGAATCCCCACAACACACATACGCCGTGTGTGCATTTTACCGTCTAAGGGAAATCCCAGGGGAGTCTGAGACTACGTCCCTCTGCACACATCCCCTTGCCTGGTCCCTGCTCCACATTTCTGTCCCGAAGAACCCGGTAAGCGTCCTTCCACACCTGTCCCCGAAGGACGTGCCAATGCCGCTGGGCCTGCACCCCCAGCCCAGTCCTACTGGCCGCGGGACAGTGTGCAGACGCTCCGGGTGCCGTTCAGCTTTGCCCCTGGACCGCACACTCACGTCCAGCAGCTCCCCACACGCCTCACGCCCCCGTCTCCCTCACTCCGGGCCCAGCTCGCCTGCCCTGGGGCTCGGATCACCTGACGCTTCCCCTGCGCTAGACGGCAGCCGCTCCCTTCAGCTCTGAGTGCGTGAGCGCGCGTGTGTGTACGTGTGACACCAGGATTCGCGTCTCCCGGACGCAGACACACGGAAGAAAACAAGCAGAAACCCGTTGACGACTGATCCATACACTTTTCCAAGTAAGTGACTGTAAAGTAAACACGTCCTCAAGCCCCCGCCCTGGGCTGGGCGTCTGCGGACGGAGGACATCAGGGAAACCGCAGAGGCCGAGCCACGAGCCTGGAGTGACTGAAAATCGACCCACACGCTACGCACACGTAAGGCAGGATCCGCGGTCGAGGGTCAGGCACGCCTTCTGTGTGGCCGCCAGCCCTCGGGGAGCCTCGCAAGCAGGCCTTGGACCGCAGCCGGGTACCACGAACTCCGCCGTCGTTGGGGGAGACCAGCCATCCCTCCGCCGCTCCCCCTCCACCCCGGGGACTCCCTGCCTCCCCATGTCTCCTTGTAAAGAAAACTACTTAACTTTATAGGACTTCAAGTCGCTGCCACCTTAGCCAAAGAATGAAAGAGGCAGCCTTCCCTCTCCCCTCTCGCGGAGAGCGACCCGCCAAGACCGCGGAGCGAGGGAGCCCCCCACGCCCCGGGCTGGGAAGGCAGGGAGGCGCCTGGGGCCCGAGGCTAGGCCATTCCATCTGCTCAGTGCTGAATTCACCGTCATCACGGGCTTTGTGGGCTGCCGGCCCTTGGCTGCCAGGACCAGGACAAGAGCAGGTGAGTAGCGGCCGTGCAGCCCCGAGCTCACCGTCATGGCCAAGCCAGCCTCGCCGAGCCCTGGTGAACACGGCCGCCTCGACCGCTGTGACTTTTGGCCCCAAAAGTAAATAAATAATTCTGGCAGGTGCTGCCCCTCGTGATGAACTCCCCACGAGGAATCAGAACCGCGCCGGGCGTGCAGAGGTGCACGGCGGGCTTTCCCGGATTCCGTCTCACGCACCGCTCAGCCGCGCGGCGCACGGACCACAGCTGCGGGGCCGCTCGCATCACCCAGCCCGCAAGTGTGTTTGTGCGCTGGGTAACGGGGGGCTCGTGACCAGACGGGGGCGGAGGCGTCTGGGGCCGGGCAGGTCTGCCGTCTGGGGACCGCCCCCGGAGCCCACAGGCCAGAAGGAGCCAAGGAAGCAGGCGGCGCGGAGATGAGGACCCGGGGCCTGTCGGGTGGAGACGGGCACGCGCTCCCAGGCCGGCTCTCTGGACCCTCGATGAACCACAGAGCGAAAAACATGCAAGCGTAGAAAGGCGGCCGCGGTGCCTGTCCCGGAGCCCAGCGCAGCCTTCTAGAACATTCCCTCGTGCCCTGTGCCCTTGGCCGCACGTGTGACTCCGCGTGAAGTCAGGACCCGCTCTAGGGGTTCCCTGAATAGGCCTTTCCGACTCTCCCTGTGCAGACGTCCCGTCACAGAAGTTCATGCACGTCCACGGACGGCCCCTGGGCCCTGGAAATGAGCCCAGTCCACGGGGAAAGCGTAAAGATGGCGGCACAAGAGAGCTGAGGGCCCGCGGGGCACCATGGCCGCTCACGAGAGTCCGAATCATACCACATTTTCTCTCTCAGAAAAGAAGAAATGTCAAAGGAAGGTCTTCTCTCAAGAAGGGGGCAGACACCCAAGGAGGAGAGAGCCTCGGAAGGCATCGCCATCTCCGGAGGGCAAGGGCCCGGCTTCGTCAGCGACCCCGGGCGCAGAAGACCATGCCCGGCCGGCGACACGGCCTGTGCCAATCCTCCACTTGCCTCGGTCACGGGGCGAAGGTGGGAAGTGACCTGTTCCCACCAAGGGCCTGGTCAAGCGTCTGCCGTCCAGCAAAGCTCACCCCCGCACCTGCTCCCAGCCGGGGCTCAGAACATGGTGAACGGTTCGACGCCAGGACCCCCGAACGCAAGCAGCTTAAGTCTTCTGCTGAACAGGGAGTGTAAGGAGACAAAATTTGTGGTCACACAGATTACGTTTCGAGAAGGAAATCCAGTCATGTGAAGCTCCCCCTCCCGTAACAAACCATGTGCGTTACGTTTCCGGGTCCCAGCGCTCCGGGTCCCAGCGCTCCGGGTCCCAGCGCGCGCCAACGGGGGCGTGGCACGTCCGCGGTGACTCTGCTCCGACGAGGACTCGGACAGACCAGAACCGCTCCGCTCAGGAGCCAGGAAGCCACTGGCATTTTCATACGTAACAAAAGTCATCCCACGGCTTGAACAAGAACCCTTAGGGCAGTTAGAGTTTGCGGGTCGGAAACGGTGCTTCACGGAGAACTGGACGGATTTGGAGGTAACGGACGGCGCGCTGCGGGACCGCGGCATTCAGCCAGGCTCCTCGCGCTTCCGACAGGCTCCCGGAGGATTACAGGCTTGTCACTAATCCTCAGATCAACCGTGTAAACACGGCTCCTAGCTCGGAAGTCGCCCGCTGGCTATCGAGGGGGGTTCTTGACGGAAAATGTGACGGCATCGTGACTGTCAGCCTTCGAGAAACGGACGGGCTTCCTGTGAACTCCCTGCGCACCACAACTAGTTGATGGGGTGCCCGAGAAAGCAAAGAGGACCGCTTCGCAGTGCCCGGTAGCTCTGCGGGACCCTTTAAACCCACGAGGAGAAAATCAACACCTCCCTGGGCCACACCCAGATGCCTGGAGGATGCCCAGTGAGGAAGAACACAAACCACCGACCCCTGACGGCCCTTGAGTCTGCTTTCCAGGGCTGCCCTCCAGGTACGCTCGGGGTCATGGGCAACCGGGAACAGCCCTGCAGAACTCCCAGAGCCCGTGGCTTCCCCTCTCAGAACCCTCTTCCTAGTGGTTAACATGGGGTGCCTGGGTGGCTCAGTGGGTTAAAGCCTCTGCCTTCGGCTCAGGTCATGATCTCAGGGTCCTGGGATCGAGTCCCGCATCGGGCTCTCTGCTCTGCTCAGCGGGGAGCCTGCTTCCTCCTCTCTCTCTGCCTGCCTCTCTGCCTGCTTGTGATCTCTGTCTGTCAAATGAATAAATAAATCAAATCTTTTTAAAAAATAGAAAGTAAACAATAAACCGCTAACAGCCCCGCCTGCGGCCCGGGTGCTCAAGGCAGACATCATCTTTCTCCGGCCTCCCCAGCTCTCGGCAGCTGCCCCAGGACGGCTCCCGGAGCAGGATCCTTCTCTCGGTCGCCCCCTGCCCCCACCCAAACACCAGGCACAGGCATCCTTGTCCTGGTCCACCCGTGCCTTCCTCCAGGCTCCCTCCTTCCACACACGAGCGTCATGACCCACGCGTCTGCACAGGCCCATCATGAGCCCCCGCCCCGTCCTGGCGTCCAGCTCTCCAGGGACAGCCCGTCCCGCTTCCGCGAGAGCCCCAGCTCCTCCCTCGGGCAGGCTGCGGCCCTTCCACAGTAGCAACCGTCTCCCCACCAGTCTCCGTCCAACCCAGCTCTCCCTTGCGGCCGGACCTGGACCTTGGGTTTCACGGGCCAGCTGCCATGCAGAGCTGCTTCCCGGGCCCCCCACCCCCTCCTGGACAGCCGCCCACGCCCTGTCACCGCGCCGTGTGCCCCAACCCCTCTCACGGTCGCGCTGCCGTTACTCGAACTGCAAGCCCTTCGCTGACCGCCTCCTCGCTTACGTGTCTGCTCTCTCCAGACCTGGGGTTGGGTGCGCTCCACGGGAAGGAACGATACCCAGAGGACGCAAGCGTGAGGTAAAGAATCCAGGGCTCAGGCCCGCAGGGGAAACCTTCCTGCACCACTTGTTTCTGCTTTTACCCAACTTCCAAGAGAAAGGACACGACCAGCGTGATCTGAGAGACACACAACAAGGCACTGAGAGGTTGTGCGTCGTCTTAACTGTCCTCAAAACGTGACCCAGTGTGTGCGCACCGACTACCCGCCACCCCTCACCCCTGCTTCGAACACTTGGACCCGCACGCTCTTGAAGCTCAGGGTTGGGGAGGCCCCGGCCGCCGTCTTGGCGTCCACATCTGCGGCAGAGTGTGCGGAAGGCTTGGACCCAGCTGTGGGACAGACCGGGTGGCCGTGTCCCCCCACTCCCCAAGCTCACGGCAGGACAGTGAACCACCTCCAACAGGCAGGAGGCCTTCCGAGGCGTCCAGAGATCCCAGAGGCCACCTGATGGGATCCCACGTCCCCATAAATGAGCGAGGCCACAACAGGAGCCCCGGCGGCCTGGAGCCGTGTTTGCATCCCGGGACAGAATGTCTACCGCAAGGAGCCAGGAAAGAGGCTCTGTGTCCTGAAGGCCGTCACCCCGTCTTCCCACCCCCGGCAGGCCCCACCCCGGCCCCAAGAGGGGACTCTCACGGTGCCCACGGGTCCAGGAGCCGATGCCCGGGAACACAGCTCCGTGGCCCCTGTGGACCCGGCAGGCCTCTGCCCCCATCTCACCGCGCCGAGGCCCCCTCCAGCGTCCTTGGGAACAGAAGTCAGGGCTGGGCTCGACGACCATGATGGGGATTTACGGAGGGAGTAAGAGCAGGAAGAAACCCAAGCCCGGCGTGTTGTTAACGGGAGGGGGAGAAGGCAGGCAGAGGGCGGGCTGGGGGAAGAGCCAGCCAGGCCTCGCCGTGTCTCCCCGAGTTCGTCTGTGGCTCCTCCAGACGGTCGGAACACGATCCAGTCGGGCAGCGCGAGCCTCGGCACGCGGGTGCACGGGGCCGTTCAGGAAGCATTTGCTCTTCTCTGGGGCCGGCGCGGGGTCACACGAGCCTTTCCTTTCTAAACGCCGTGTTTGTTTTTGTAGTTTCTGCCAAACTAAATCAATCCAGCTGGTGGCAACCTTGAAAGGCACGACTCGCTCGCGCCGTCTCCACGTTTGACTCCCTGCCAGGGACGCCGACCAACATCTGTAACAGGCCTCACATGCCCGGTGATCAAACCCTCTAATTACTCAAATCTGTGTCACGGAACTCTACATTAGCGACTTCTGCGATGACAGATTTCCACCCTTTGATACGCGCGCGGCTAAACGTCTTTCTTTCATTCAGTTCGGCGGAAACGCTCTCCTGTCCCTGCAGCACCCGCCTGGCGGGCACTGGCGTCCGTAGCGCTACTTCTGACAGGAACACAAGGCCCCACGTCCCCACGCGTCCCGTCTGGGCCCCCATGAGGCCACGGCGGTCCTCCTGCGGAGCCACCCTTGCGGTGTGGACACGGGGCCTCTGGAAACCTGAACCGTCCCTGATGGAGCCTCTGGGGACAGAGAGAGGGTGAATCTGTCACAAAGGGAACCCCCACGGCTCTCTCTGCCAGACGGAAATCTAACCCTTTTAACGCAGGAGAAAACAGAAGGTTGAGGTCAGGAGCGACATCCACGGAAGAGACCTGCACCCGATACGCTGCGCTGGTGTGGCCTTTGGGGGTGAGCAGGTCGTGGGGACGGGGCCCTCACGATGGGATGAGTGCCCTTTCAAGAGGCTCCCAGCCCCCCACGCCCCCGCCCCACAGAGGACACAGGGAGGAACCGGCGCCCGCCGCCATGAAGAGGCCCCCAGCCGTGCCGGCACCCCACTCCCACACTTCCAGCCCCCGGAACTGTGAGGAACCTCAGCTGTTTCCGTCAGCCGAGTCTGCGGGGATCCTGGGGGCAGCCTGGACGGACTCAGCCGGCCTGGAAACAGAGCACCAGCCAGAGTTGGGGGGCTGCTGCGCCTGCAGCCCAGGGGTGGGGACAGAGGTGACCCCGGGGTCTTCCGACACGTGACCAGCAGAGCGTCAGTCCTTCCAGAGGCAGGACCGCGCGGCTCAGGCCTGCAGAGCTCCCTCCCTGCCCCTCCTTTCTGCTCCTGTAGCCGAGTCCACGTCACTCACCCCTGCACCCCTCCTTCTGCTCCATGAAGAGAACAGACAAGAGACCCGGAGGAAAGCGAGCGCAGGGGCGAGCCTGGGAGGCTCCGTAGGTTACGCATCCGACTCCTGATTTTGGCTCAAGTCGTGGGATCAAGCCCCAAGTCAGGCTCCGAGCTCAGAGGGGCGTCTGCTTGAGAGTCTCCCTCTCACCCTCCCCCTGCCCGACCCCTGCGCCTGCGCTCACTCTCTCGCCCCCGCAAAAAGAGAGAGAGAGTATCCAGCCAACAGCAGATCCCCGCGCCGGCTCCCCTTCCTCTGTGTAGCCACCGCTTTGCTACAGTGCACCAGAGAGCCATCATTAGGCGCTCCGCGCTCCGGGTCGGGGAAATGTCACAATTCAACAGCTGATTTTCAAACCGTTGAGCACATGATTTTTATAAAACGTGTCTGCAGGAACAGCCGAACCCTCAGGCTGCAGGGCCGGGCCGACAGGCTAAGCGCGTCTGCTGGACCGTCTCCTGCGCTTCCAGCCGCTGGAAAAGCTGCACCGGGGGAGGCAGGGAAGCCCAGGGAGCCCCACTTGGAGGGGAGCAGTGGCTCACGGGGTCTTGTTCAGTTCGGGCGGCTCCCAGGAGAGCCCTAGGCCTGCACGCCCCGAAGTCCCCAACGCACGTGGGTTCTCATCTCCCACATGCCTCTGACATCCATGGTCCTGCTGCATTCGAGGCGGCCCCTCTACGATGCTGAGCTGGTAGACGCCCTTCCCCGCCACCCTTGGGATCACGAGCCGAGAGACACGCACGCAGTCCCTCGGCTGCCGACGGCACATCGGCCAGACCCCCTTCCTGCGTCCCCAGTGCTCCTCACGACCTCCCTGCAGGGCAGAGATGGCTGGGGGCCCCTTCCCCACCAACAGTGGGCTTCACGGCGGTCAGCGGGTGCTCAGGGACACGGAGACGTGGGCAGGCTGCCACAGCCCGTGACCCCCGCCCCCTACGGTGCACGCAGGCCCAGCCCACTCGCGGCGAGGCCTCTCGGGCAGCAGCGGCGTCCCCGCTAGAGCACACGAGGCATTCCAGAGATGTGCTTATAACAGCAACACATGCACAGGAAGAGAGAGGAGAGGCAGGAGGACTTCCAGTCAACGAGCCAACCGCAGAAGGCGGGAAGAAAGGCCACCAGGTCGCGGTTCACAGCGCGCCCCAGGCTGCTTACGCATGTGCACTTGGGAGCTGAGCTGAAGCAGCCGTCCTCCGTCCGTCCCTGGCAAGGGATGGTCCCCTGTCCTTGGGGAGAAACAGGGTGAGACACACACGGCTCTCAGCGGGCACGACACGCTCGGGAACCAGCCCACGTGTTTGCAGTCAGGAGGCAGCCTGGCCCAGCAAGGCCTCTCGCCCGCCGCCGGCCGCCAAAACAAGGCCCCCTTAGTCCAGCCGACAGCACCGCCCGTGCGGCACCCAGTCCTCTGGCCGCCAGGAAATGAAGGGGAGGGAGCTCTGGGCTTGGGACATGCGCCCAGGTCAGACGGGCCACATGGCCGAGTCCCAGTTCTGTGCAGTCGTCCATGTGTCTCGCAGACTTAGGGGACAATCAGAAAACACACACATCTGTTTCCACCACTGGAACGGGGCTGTGATGCACAGAAGTCCCTAGAACAAAGGCCCCTCCCGGACGTGGAAGCAAGCCTTTGGTCATCCCGGAGAGCGCTGGCCTGCAGCGACATAAAACGTGGGCTGCAGACCGTGGCCCCACACGAGCCGGGACAGGGAGGGGAGCGGCCCGGGGCCCACGCCTACCCTGCAGACCCGGCTCGGACGGTCGGGGACTCTCCAAACTCGCTGGCGACCCCGTAGGTCCTGCTCACGCTAAGCTCATCCCTAATCACGCTGAGGTGAAAACATCACCTGAGAACCCGTCCGGGATCCTGCCCTTGCGGGACCTTGGAGAGCTGCCACGGTCCCGATGACTTACAAAAATCTCTACAAGATCCAGCTGGACACCCGGAGGGGAGAAGACGGGTTTCCGGATCCATCCCGACGGCCAGCTTCCAGGGTGCCCCAAGGAGACCGGGGCACCCTGAGGGACAAGATGCCGGTCACGTGTCACATCTTGATAAACCACAGCACTTCTGAGTCAGCTCGGACTTGGGCCGGGAAAGGAATAGCACCAATTGAGCAAAGCCACAGAGAGAGGCCTCTGATTTTCTCCATGGCCACAAACTGCTGACTTGGGCAAACACTGATTTTCAGCAGGGAGAAGACAAAGTCTTTTCTTTGGCAAAGGCACCAGCGAAAGGCCCCAGGGCTCATCAGGTCAGCTGTGATCTGTGAGGGACGCGGCCTTCCTGGTCCACCCCCACTGGCTTCTGTGAACATCTACTGCCTGGGGAAACGGGAAAGCGGCCCTGTGGGCTCTGGCAGCCCCCCGGGGAGCAACTGGCTTTCCGGGGAAACGCTGACAGCACTGCTGGACTCGTCCTATGGTTTTGCTCCCCAGGCTCAAGGCTCAGTTCAGCCGAGTACTAGCCAGGCCAAGGACGCTCCCAAGGAAGATTCTGTCCCGGCTCAGGGGACGAAAAGCACACAAGTGTGCACGGAGCGGGACGCGCAGAGCCCCCACCCGTGCTGGTGTGCATTTGTAGACACGTGTGTGTCCTCTCACAGACCCCAGAACCTGCCTGTTTCGCACGGTCCCTTTACCCCGGCACACCTACATCTTTCTTTCCATTATGGCCAAAATGCTCCTAAAAACCCCAGGATATCGTGGCTCGGTTCCGCGACCGGCAATCCTACCAGGCAGCCAGAAGTTCAGCATTTCACCCTGTGGGTGAGGCGAGCGATCTTTGGCCAACGGCACTAAGCGGGTAAGTTTCCGTGCGTTTCCGTCACTCTGTGTGACCTTCGGAGAAGCAGCTCCGGTGAGGGCTTCCATCTTGACTGTTCTGAGGACCAAACTAAGTCAGACTTCATGGAAAAGTGGGAAAGTACTGGAAAGCACAGGGAAGACACAACAACCAAAAGACCTGTCGGACTTGGAGCCGAACGAACCAAACCAGCGTGAAACACTCGGTGCATTTCCTGTAGACCCCCAGCCTGCACACCTCCGTGCTGACACGCACGCTTCCCGTCGCAAGAGTAGAATCATTTCCTACACTGAGTTTTTATTACTATATTACCACTGACCATCCAGTAAGAATTCCTCCCCGACCTCTACACCCCAAAATGAAGGGAATCCTCCGTCGCTCAAGCGCGGCCTGACGTGTGGGGTGTGTCGGGCCCTCAGGTGTCCTGGCTGAACCGATGATCGTCACACGGTAACGTTCCCCGCGTCACAGCACATCCCCTTAGACTGTGAAGGCCGTGCCGTATCATCACTCATTTATTCCTCGAAATGTAATTTTTTAAATGTCGACGACACACCTCTCTACGGGGCGCACCGCGCTTCCGTAACCCCTCCTGCGGCGGACGCGCCTCTACTCGCGACCTGCCGCAGCTGAAGCTGGGGTCAACGTTCCTGCCGACGGATCTTTATTTCTCTCCCCAGATGCCCAAGACGGATTCCTAAAAGTGAAACTAGTGGACCCGGGGCTCCCACGGCCACACTCTTTATGTTATACCTAAGAACATAATTACTGAAAACCTCATAACTCAACAGGCAAAACGTAGCCCGTCATTAAGCTTCATTTCTGCGTGCGCGCTCTGACGGACTCGGGGGAGCTTTCAGATCCCTGCAACGCCCGCCAGCACGTCTCTTCTGTGAAGTCACCTGTGCGGTTTGCCTATTCTCCTGTCAGCAGCCGTCACTGGGGCAGAACCGTACCGTGTTAGTGACTACCGCTCTAGGATATATTTTAGTATGGACAGAAAGACGTTAACAGCCACACTTTTTACCAAAAACCATGTTTCATTGCTGCTTCTGTATGGATAGAGAAAAAGGCTGGAAAGACAGACACGGGAGACGGTCGCCAGGACTACAGCCGGCCTCTGAGGAACCAGAGGAACCGACACGACACACAGGTCAGGACCGGAGGTACTCGTGAGATCTGCTTTCCTCCTTCCGTAACACAAGTTTGTGGCGTTCAAGAAAAAGGACGCATGCCGGAAGTCCCACTCTGGGGACAGACGAAGCAGGTGACTTTCTGGAAGGGACCTGTAGAGTCTGGATTTCTCTGCCGCTTCTCAGAGGCAGCCGTGTGCAGAACCTCATTCCCCTTACGAAAAGCAAAGTGCGAGAGGCTGGCCGTTTCCCAGCTCCGTAAGAGGAGGCTCCGTGTGAGGCCAAGGCTGGCGGAGAATGTCCCAGAGTCCGGAAAGGCAATCCCGAGCAGGACTCCTCATCCAAACACGCTGCACGTCGGGCTGGGCCCCGGGCTCCTCTTGTCCTGTTGGCCTCGTGGGCGGACCCCATGGTGGTCCTGCCGGGTCCCCGCCAGCCGATCTTGCAGAAGTGGTTGGAAGGATGCGGACAGCCCACAGAGCACTCACGGAGCCCTGGACACGGGGGCGGTGGGCCCACATCATTCTGGGATGGGGGCATTTCTCTACTTCAAAACCTGAACGTGGAATTGGCTACTGAAGAAAGCACTGACTCTATTTTTTAAACACCCGTGAGAAGTTAAATGAAGCACAAATTCAGTTATAAATCACACACTTCAGGTACGATTGCCAGGTGCACATGGCCAGCCTCGGTCTGGCCGCTCGGTCAAGGACAAAGGTGTGCGGCTAACGTGCTTCACCGACTGCCTTCCCGAACGGGTCATCCTGACGGCCTGGGTGGGCCTGAGTGCTCAGCGGACCAGCCCCCGAGCAAGGCTGAGTCTTCTCCAAGGAAGGAGTCCTTCCCCTCGCCGGCAGCCAATCGAAGCCTGCAGGCAAATCTCTGCACACACATCTCCTCCTGTTTTTGCTGAACCCTGACTGATAAAAGCCCCAAATCACCCAAAACAACAGAGAAACAGAAACGCAATCCCCATCTCGGAGGAATCCAGGAGCCGCCGCCTGCGGACCCAAAGCTCAGCGACCGGGCTCGGGAGGCCAGGTAAGGAGAGGTCCCCGGGGGAGGCCGCAGTCCCAGCACCTCGGACTCCACAAACGCAAGCAGGTGTGCGGGGTCAGGAGGGCTCTCCCCAGATGCCAACACGGCCCAAAAGGGCAAGGGAGGGGGCACTGCCCGGAGGCTCCCCGCCCCCCACTCCCCACCCACAGGGCAGGGCGGCCTCATCCTCAGGTGCCCGGCATCCCTGGTCTCCCACAGCCCACACAGACCCCAGCTCTGCACGCTCCCCTGGGGCCTTCCCCTCCCTGGAAGAGCCCAGGTGCCACCTCGGGCTGTGGACTTCATGTGACCTGACCACCACCCGGATACCCTTCGTGACTCAGGTCCTGCCCGCTTCCTCCTGGCCCACCTGCTGGACCCCGCGGTCCCTCCTCCCCACAGAGACGGATCGGGGAGCCCCTTGGGCCCCGAGGCGAGCATCGGCTTGAGTGCGCGGGTCAGAACCACCTTCTCCCAGACCAGCTTTTGGGAGAACCGAAGGCGTTTGTGAGCAACACGATCGCTTTCAAAGGTCTCGTCCCCGCCCCCAGCATTGCCGGCTGCGGTCAGGGATGGGGCCAGAGGCCAGGAGAGGGGGCTGCAGAGCCCATCCAAGGTCCCCCAGCTGGAGGCTGTAAAGTACAAATGTGGCTCAGGTTGCAAATTGCTTTCCATGACAAAGAGCAGTAAATCTGGTCACCCAGCGGCACCCTGGACTCGGACAGGACTGGGAGCAGGGCCTGGGGGCCTGGTGGGTGTCTCCCTGGTCTCCCCCGGTTGTCTCTGGGGGTGGCGTCTGGCCTGCCCAGTGCACCAGCTCCTCAGAAACCACCAGGACCAGCTTCCTCTGTCCGAACTACGGCTCCCGCGACGGCCAGCTCTTCCCGCCCGCCCTGTTGAAGGGCACGGTGGGGCTTCGGTTTTCAATCCAGCCGTTGAGCAAACACGAATTCTGGACCCGGCCTGGTGTCTGTTAGCTGAATTTTCGTTACTTCTAACTCCAGCAGAGGCAGGGGACTGGCCGCCAAGCCTCCCGTCGGGGTAACGGGAGAGACGGCCTCCCCAGCACCGTCAGCCCGGCGCCCCCTCCGAGCCTCGCAGAGCCGACGCCAGCCGGATCGCTGATGTTCCAGCCCAAACAAACCTGCGTCTCCAGGTGACGGGCCCATCTAGCCAAACACTTAAAATTCCAAAATGAAAAAAACTGAAGTGGAATCGAATTTTTAAAGCCTTCTTGAGAGGTTTGGGCCCCAAGTAGAAGCTCTTGGGATTTTTAAGCTGAGAAAAACTTAAGTGAAATCCTCAACCTAAGGAAGGTGTGGCCCATCAGACGCGCAGGAGGGTTAGGGCTTTACCTGAAAGCTCCCTGGAGGAGGCGAGGGCGCCCCAGGGGCTCAAGGCAGACACGGCCCTAATGAAACCCGAGAGCGCAGGCTCCGCTCAAGGGAGGCCGCTTTACAACCGGGCCCAGCCCTCTGCCAGGAACGACTGCTTTTCCAACCCAGCACAGGAATGCGCTCTGCCTTATGTCTCCGAGCACAGACGTCAGGCGAACGGGTGGGCCGGGGCAGAGGGCCAGAGGCCGCCCGGGTCTGAGAGCCGCGATGCACGCTCGCACGCCCGACAAGGACCCTCCGGGAACACGGCCCCATGCGTCTGGGGTCTGGAAGCAGCAGCAGCAATGGAAGGGGGCCAGGAGCCACCTCCCTCTTCCCCAATCCAGCCACTGGCTAACGAAAGCAAAGACGTGCTTCATTTACCGACTGTGTCCGAAGAGAGCCTGCCTCTCCTCTGACAGCGTTCCAGTCCTGTGCGCCTTCTGCAAGTCACGGGATTGTGGCGTTGGTCTGAGGTCTCTCTCCCCACACCCGCGGCCCTGCCCCATGCATTCCTCGTCCCAAAACAGCAGCAGCAGCAACACGGGCAGACCCGGAACCTGGGCTGCGTCGGCACGTTTCAGTTCAACGCACGTGGAGACGGGTCTCCGCAGGGTCTGGCCGCCTCCTCACCTACGAGGAAAGACGAGCGCTCCCCCCGCCCTTTGCGGGCATGGGCTCAGATGCCTGTCACACAGGTGTGGGCATCCTTTCCAGGACACTCCTGAGCTAATGGTGCCGGCGTGCCTGCGGGAGGGCCAGGAGAGGTGTGCAGACACGGGTGCCTGTGCCCGCCGGCCGGGGGGACAGGGCTCTGCTGCGGAGATGAGGCGGGGGCCATAGAGGCAAAGCCACACCCCCCAGGCTGTGAAGGCCACCTTGTGAGACCTTTCTTGGAGAGACACTAAAAACACTCTCCAGAGACAGCTCTGTGCCTCCTTCCCACTCGCGGTCCTGTTCTCTGAAGCTGTGCCAAGCCCTGGCGCGAGGACGGCGCGTCGGAGTCACCACCTCCCGGCTCCTCCCCACACCTGGGCCACCGGCAGCAGCTGCGTGTTGCCAGCAGCACCCGTGCTGGGATGCCGCGCCCAGGCCGGCCGTGGTCTCTTCTCTGGCTGGACACCCGGTCGGTGGGACGCGCACGCGTGGGTGAGTGCTGGGACTTCTCGGGGCCACGCTCGCCCAGCCCGCCCACCCCGACTCACGGTCCCAGCCCAGGCCAAGGCACATGTGCGTGGGTCTGTGACGCACTCAGTCCACTGTGTGCGGCCCCACGGGGGCTCCTGCGGAAGCCAGGCTGCGAGGGTCCCCAGACCAATGTCCCTCGGCAGCCCCTGCTGCACACAGACTTCCCGGGTCCGAAGATCGTCTCCCCCGCATTCATGCCCCCCGCCAGCAGCTCTCTGCCCCCACAACCCACCCCCGAAGGATTCACTGAGGCCCTACTATGTGCCCCAGCTCACACGGATGCGGCCGCGGGCGGGCGGCAGACAGCGCCCAGCCACGCTCTGCCCCCGCCGCCCCCAGAATCTGAGCAGGCTCCAAGGCCGCCCGGACCCCAGGGACAAGGCAGAAGAGACACAAACCCGTTCCTGGACCCGGCCGGCCGAAGCAGGTAACGCGGGGCTGACCCGCTGGCACCTCCGGTCCGTGGCACAGCTTGTGGCTCCGGAGAAAACAAGTTCCAGTGAGTTCGGATCACGGATCAGAACCAGGAGAGAAAATCCACGAACACGTGTTTTCTCTAAGGAACCCGTATCCAAAGAAACCACCTCAAAAGTTCATTCCAGACGTTCAAACAATTATATATACGTACATGTTATTAAATCTTCCCTTGAGAATTTCTGTTCTGGGGTCCCTGGGGGGCTCAGTGCGTTAAAGCCTCTGCCTTCGGCTCAGGTCATGTTCTCGGGGTCCTGGGATCGAGCCCGATGCAGGGAGCCTGCTTCCTCCTCTCTCTGCCTGCCTCTCTGCCTACTTGTGATCTCTGTCCGTCAAATAAATGAATACAATCTTTTTAAGAGAATTTTTGTTCTGAGGTTTAAAATAGGAAAAGCGCGGAATGAGATCCCACCTAGTGCTGCAAAACCCGAAACTGTAACACTAAACACAAAGTCACCAAGAGTACGAGCTGTTGGAGGGGAGAGGTGACCCGGGGCTACGGGAACCCCCACCGCACCCCTTTACAAACACCATCCAAGAGTGGGAGATCTTCAGAGGCTTGGGGAGGGGGCGGATCCGTCATGGGGAGGGGGCGGCCGTCACTCTCAAATGCTTCTCACAAGTTCTCCATTTCCAAACCGTCTTGTTTCCGGGATGCTTAATGTGCTTCCAAACGAGGGAAAAAACATCCAGGTGGGCACCAGAAAACATCTCCGGGCCCGGGGTTCGTAGATCACCCGTGCACATTGGGCAAGTGGGAAAAAGCCCGTTTAAGGGCTTCCCCCACCTTGATTTGAGGCGACACAGACGAAGTAAAAAAGTAAGAGACGGGGTGAACGTGCCAGTCGCTCGCACGCGCTAACGGAACACGGGAAAGAGGAAACAATCTCCGAGGCTCGATCTCACCGTCAGACGGCGACAGGAAAGACTGACTTCAGGGACAAGAGAAACCCCACACGCTCTCGTTGCCCTCACGAGACCGGTTTCGTGTCTGCCCGTTGGCTGGGGCCTCTTTTCTGCCTCGTGCGGAGTTTTATTTTGGGATTCACAGTTTACTGGGCAGTTAACATCTTCCCCGTATTCCTTAAACTGGGCCCAGCTGACCCGAAGCATGTTCCCTTTGGATCCTGAAAGATGCCGCGCACACCAGGAAAACAGTGTCCCTTTGAGAAGGCGAGCATCGCTGGTCGGCTCGTAAAGGCCCATGGAGGCAGGTGGTGCCAGCCGTCTGGGGACAGAGCACGCCAGCGGAACCACAAGTCTGAGACCGCGTCACCCTGAAGGCCCAGAGGGAAGGCACCGGGGGCCCAGCCGGCCCACAGCCCCGCGCCGCCCACTCTGCACGCCAGGCCTGCTCCCACCAGCAGGGGGCCCAGACCCCGGCTGCAACGACCCCACTTGCCGGCTCTCCTCGAAAGGCACCTTTGTCCCCAAGCAAGCCTACCTGTCCCCAATCAAAATGAATCACCTTTTTATAAACAAGACACAGAAGCACTCAGACGTCAAAACCCAAGGGTTCCCCGCACCCCCCGCGACGGAGGACCTCACATTCAAAATGCCCCATTTCTGGGCGGGGCTGCGGCTGCCCAGGCTCCGTTCCCCCTAACCGGGCAGGCAGGGGATGACCCCACCCCGGGCGCCTGTGTCCTCTCCAGAGGAGAGGGGGCTGGGCCTCTGGAGGAGGCTGGGCTCCGGCGGACACAAACCCCGAGCAGTCCGAAAATGGGATCCCTCGTACCGGGCGCTCTCAGGACCCCCGTTGCTCACGTACTCAAGCCCTACAGAGGCTAGAAGCTGCGAGGAACCCGGCCTTCATAAAAGCAAACGCTCTGCCGCGGGAGTTTGAATAAACGGGCACAAAGAACAAGAAAATCGGTTTTTGGCGCACAGTGGAAGTCTGCTTGGGCAGAAACTGCAGAGAAGGTTTCTTTGTGAACTGGGAGGCAGAAGTGGATGAATTTCCCTCTGGTGGAGGAAACCCTAATAACCGACCCCGGGCAAAGCGTCAAAAGGACATGGAAACACAGACACTTAGAGCTCGGTCCCCACGAGGCGGGCCTGCCGGGCGGAGGGGAAAGGAGCCGCCGTTCAGCCGAGGGGCTCACCGAGCGCGGGGAAGGGGCCCATTTGTCTTTAGCAAAACCCCTCGCCCAGTAGCCCAGGCTGACTCCCGGCGCGGCCGGCCTCGAGAGGACTTGTGTGTGCGTGCGTGTGTGCGTGTCTCTGAGTGTGCGTGTGTGTATCACTGGGTGTCTGTGAGTGTGTGTGTCTGCGTGTGTTGCCAGGTGTCTCTGTGTCTCTGTGTCTTTTTGTAAGTGCTCGTGTGTGTCACTGGGTGTCTGTGTCTCTGCGTGCCGGGATCTGGGGCGGGGGTCAGCAGGGGCAGCATCAGGACCCCGCAGCCCCTCATCTCAGCTGCGTCACCGTGCTGCCCGGAGGCCCAGATGCGGGGCAAGACCCCTGTCCCCCACCCCCAACCCCATCTACACATCAGCCCGTGACCCTAAACCGCATCCCTGTCCGTACCCAGCATCTGCTTCAGCGGCTCCTCGGCACGACCGAGCTCGCTCCTCCTGGGGGACCAGCACCCCGCACCTGCGCCGGCCCAGGAATATTCCAGAGCCCCACCAAGACGTGTGCACGCCCCACAGGCAGCCCGACGCACATCCAGATGTCCGGTGGGGGCGGGAGGCCGGGGCAGGCTTGGGGAGTGGCCGATTAGGGCAACACAAAGGTCCCCGTCCACGCGGCTGACGGAAATCGGAGGGAGGGAGCGGATCGGAGCAGAAACGGCCAGCTGTGCAATCCCGCGTCCTCGATCAGAGCTCACGTCCCCGAGCGGATCCCACGTCCCCGAGCGGATCCCCTGTGCGCCTGTGGTTATGCTGGACGCGTTCGAGGGCTTCTCAGCCATGTGGCAGCAGCTGTCCACGGCACCCAGAAGCCCGAGTGTCCGGCACGGGGGATCTGTACACAGAACACAATCCAGGGCGAGCGTGGACCGCAGGCTGGACGGGGGCAGCACCCAGCAGACTGGCTCCGGGGCCCCGTGCCCGCCAGGGCGAAGCCAGGAAGCCCTTGAATCTTCGATCTTCAGGGCAGGGTGGGAAGGGTCTACACAGACAGCCTGGAAACTGGTGGGTTTTCGTGCCCACACTCATAACCCCAGCCCGTCCGTCCTGGGTCCACAGGCCATCGGCGTCCCCTGGGCCCCGACCCCAGGCTCGGATGCCAGATGCATTCTCTCTCCAAGCTTTCTGTGCCGTCAGTACTTTTAGATGCTCTTCGCTGAGTGTTCCGTGGCCTCAGAATGCAACGTGGGCCAGACCCAGGGACGCTGCACACGGCAGCCCCAGGACGGCTCCTCCTCGCCTCCTCCCCAGGCCGCCGGAGGCCCGAAGGCCTCTGTAAGTTCACCATCAGGGACTGCCGGCCCGTCTCTTGCAAGGGAGGACGCGTGATATCGAGTTCTGGGTGACCTTCTCCAGGGGCGCCGACACGGCTCTGGGGCTGCCAGGGCGGATCACGCAGGAGCCACGCTCACCGGCACCAGGAGGGCTCCTCTGTGCCCGCCCCCCAGCAACGGCCCGAGTCCCCCCACACGTCCGTGGCCCCCCCCCAGGAACGGATGCTCCCGTGCAGGCTCCTGGCCAGAGGACACGTCCCGAGGGCCGGCCGCCGGCCCGTGTCCGCCTGCTGCGTCCAGGGGACCTCACTGTACTAAGCAGCGGAGCCCGCGGGCCCTGCAAGTGCTGGCCTCGACCTCCGTCTTCACGGTGAGGACACGGCCGCCCGCCATTCCTGTCACCACAGCCTCCCTGAGTCCCAGACGGGGAGCAGGAGGGTCAGACCCGGAGGTTCAACGTTTCCCTGTGCTGGGCCCACGAGGACAGAGCTGGAGGGGACGCGGCCCTGGCCTCGGCAGAACACCCAAGAGATGCCCAGATCTGCCGGTCCGCAGAACTCTGAGCTCCTCTACCCGGGGCAGCGCCGAGGGCCCGGAAGGCGGGGATCCTGGGGAAGGCCGCCCTCGGGTGCGCCCCTTCCCCGCCCTCAGCCCCAGGGTCCACACCCACCACCGGTGGAGGACACATGCCCGCAAGACGCCTCTAGACTTGCTTTTCATCGTGAGTGTTGCTGGGGGACGAGGAACCCGCAGCAACAGGGACAGCAGGCGCGCAGCCCATCCTGAGTCCGTCTGCGTGGCCCGAGCCCGCTGGGCCGACGGGAGCGCCCACAGTTCCCTGGGGAGCGTCGCATGAGCAGCACATCTGGGGGCCACAGAAGGGCCCCAGCACGATCCTGACTGGCTGCACAGAGAGGCAGCCGGCTTCTGCCAGGGGGGCCTCCGGGGTCCCCGGGACAGCACAGGAGCAGAGCCGGCCGGCAGCCCTCACGACCCCACCCAGGCCACACTGACCCGACCCCACCGCCTCCTCCAGACACGGTTCATGCCCCACACGACGCACCGACAGGCCACGGGCCCTGCAGGAGGCGCGGATCTAGACCGCGGTGGCGGCTTCCCTGCGGAAGAGCTTCCTTCCACGTCACGACCAGCTGCCCGCAGACCCCACGTGGCCATGTCCGTCCACGCGTCCATCCGCGTCTGTACGTCGCAGACCCGGGGGGAAACCAGAGTCGGGAGCACCTGTCAATCCTCCTGCTCAGCCCCTGCTCCTCTTCCTGGGAACCCCCCCGCCCCCCGGCACTGGGAAGAGGTCACTTGTCCCGGGAGGTCAGCACGCCCCCTGGCTAAGCTGAGGAAAGGGCCAGACCTGCTCCCGGCCAAGCACCCACTCCCCAGTTGGAGGAGGCGGGACAGAGCCAAAGCGGACGTGCGACCGGGTTCCCAAGAAACGAAGGGAAAGGTGGCAGACACGGAGGGAGCAGCCCGTGCAGAGGCACCAGGACACAAAACCAGAGGCCGACAGCCCAGACCGCAGGAGGGGAGGGGGCAGAGGGCCTCCACGGGGCCAAGGATGCTGCAGGAGGCCAGGGAGGCTGCCGGGCCCACGCCGTGCACACCTCCCACCACCAGGACCTCGGCCGGGGCCCCAAATCCACACTCGCCTAACGGTGGACTTTCAGACAGCCCCGTCACTCGCGGGCAGACGCTGCACAATCCCGACACAAACATGCCGCCCTCCCGGGACGGCCTCCAGGAGCCCCAACTTCGAAGGCTCCTCGGTGAGGGGCGGAGGGCCCTGTTCTGCAAACCTCAGCTCAGCACAGACAGGCTTGGCGTGCGCTTCCCTGTCTGCCGGCCGGCTCAGGCCAGCAGGGCCCCCTTCCTTTCAACAGCCACTCACTGCACCCAAGGCCCCAGAGCTCCCCTTCTGAAGTGTTTTTTCATCCCTGGAGCGGGGAGGAGACTCCCAGCAGCGCCTGAGCCAGCGGCATAAATCAGAAGGCGCTTTAGCATTTGGGGCAGAGGAAATGGCTCTCCAGCTAAGCTCCCTACTGTTCCTTCAAGTGATTATTTTGATTTAAACGCTGCCTGGTGACTGGACTTGCGGGCTCCCAGCCGAGGACAGAGTCGCGGGAGCCAGGAGCACAAAGGAACACTGTTGGCAAGGTCTGCGGCCTCCCGCAGGAAGGTGCGGCAGGCTCGCCCCGGCTGCTTCCACAGACCGGCACTTGTTCCAGCCCGAGGACGCGGCCACCACCGGCCCCTCTGCCCGCCACCACCACCCACACGCTCCAGAACGATCGGCCAGCCATGCGCCACCCGGCCGCTTCCCGCCGCTCGGCACCAGAACCTACACCGCTGGGAAGGCCGACGGGAGAACCAGACCCGGGTGCGCTCACTGCGGCCAGAAACAAAGGCTGCATTTCATGCTTCTGGCCCATAGCCCCAGCCGTCACCCATGGTCAGGGCCGGACAGAAATGTGGGGAGGAAGGAGCCCTGCATTTTGCACACGTGCGTCCTGATTCAAAGCAACCATTTCACGCTTTGCAAACTACTCCCAGGCAAAGCAAAATGCATTCTTGACACGGTTCAGAATTACGGATCTGATCAAGAATGCGGGGGCCGGTGGGGGAGCTACAGTGTCCTGCTGGTGACGCTGGTCGTCCTCTCTGCCGGCCAGGTGGCAGCCCCCAACCCCAACGTGTTCAAGGCAGGACCCAGCAGGTCCTCCCAGCATCCCTAACCCTGCCGTCCGGCCTGGGCAGCTCGGAATCAGCGTTCATCCCAGAGGATCCCGTGCCGGGCTCCCTCAGAAAACTTCTGCAGAAGGGCAAGTGTCCAGAGAGGACCCCACGAGGGGGAGGCCTCACCAGAGCACCCTGCCGGCGCCCTGCCGGTGGACTCGGGGCCCCAAAGCTGAGGGGTGTCCGTGTAAGCCGCCGGCCCCTGGTGCTCTTTAGGGCGCTGAGACAGAGCGCGCCCTGCCGTCCCCAGCAGCCCCTCTCTGCTCCCCGCCGATTTCCAGTCCTGCTGTCTCCTCAGGGGCCAACTCCCCCCCATCCAGAGCTCGGGAGCCCCCACCACCCTGCAAGGCTGTTGGGCTGGAGATTTCGTCCTACTGATCATTCTTTGCCTTCTGCGGAAGATGAGACGCATTTCCCCGGAAAACGCCAAACAGCAATGACTTCTGGAGCACCGTATCTCCAGAAACTATGCATCCAAATGCAGAGGGACACGCTTGAGAAGTGCCCATTAGATGTGGGGCGAAGCAGAGCACACGTGGGGGCGGGGGGCGGGACACAGAGCGGAAGCCGGCAGGGCACTGGGTTTCCCAGGAAATGAGGAGCAAAACCACAGAGGCTGAGGGAACAGCACATGCAAAGGCCCTGGGGCACGGAGTGGCTCCGGGTGGGGCGGGGTGTGGAGCGACCGGGCACGAGTCCAGGGAGAGGCAGCAGCCGGTCAAGGGAGTCAGAGCTGGAAGTGGGCGTGACCCCACCCTTCCCGAGAGGGCACGGGGGCTGCTGTGGTCAGGAGGGGCAGCCACGCACAGGAGCCCCGGGCAGGACACTGTCCTCAGCGGACAAATGAGCGGAGACTCCAAGTGCCGGCATCCTGAACCGAAGGGGGCCCACGGCAGGAGCTGGAGGGAGCACCGCCCCAGCCAGACCAGCCCGTGAGCTGGGGCTCAGGGCCACGTGCCCTCCCCCCATGGGGCCCCGTCCGGTCACGGCCTACGTTAACGACAGCAGGCAGCGCACTGTCCCCTGCACACCAGTGCTGCCGAGTGTCCACTGGTGCCGTGCCCCAAACTGGAAGGCTGTGCTCACAGACTACACAGA
Organism: Mustela lutreola; assembly: GCF_030435805.1. NCBI lineage: Eukaryota > Metazoa > Chordata > Mammalia > Carnivora > Mustelidae > Mustela > Mustela lutreola. Next base: position 99,558,756 of record NC_081301.1, read on the forward strand.
AGCCCAAGCACACGCCCGGACGGGCCACCGAACCTCGCCTTGTGTCGGTCAGCTCGGCGGCCACAACACCGCAGCCGGACGCTGCGGGTCGGGCCCGATGAGGGACGCGTGCGTGCACATGCACAGACATGCACAGAGAGACACACACGCACACACACACGCACACACACACAGGCAGGCTCCCAGGGCACCAGAGCAGACCAGGCGAGAGGCCACAAACAAAACAACCCCGGCCTTGGACGAGAAGTCTAACCCAACATCACCCGCGTCCCAGGCTCCCGCGGTCCCCGACTCCCTGCGGGGGCTGCCGGGCTGGGGGATTGGGGAACGTCCGTGAGATTGACCCCGGCCCCCCGCGCCCCTGCTCCTGCCTTCCGGCCCCCAGCAGGAAGGCCCCCTCGTGTCTCGGCTGCCATCGCCGCTGCGCTCCCCAGAGCCCGGGCTCCGCTCAACTGGACGCGCATCTGTCTGATCTCCGGGGCTGCGGGACAGGAAGCGCGCGGGTACCAGCCTCCGCCGAACTCCCAGCCCAGCATTTCCCGCCACGCAGGGCCGAAACCGCCTGGAAATGGAAAACAGGTGAGCCTCGTAAAGGAAAAAGTTATTTATATTGTGGACTCCTCCGGAGCGAGCAGAAACTTGAAGAGGCTTCTGACCTGCCGCACCGAACAAAGGACACTCGAGTCCTCCTGCACCGAGGGGCGGAGGTGTTTTAGGAAATGTGTTGACTTGAGTCTCTTTCTCGATTTCTGTTTCCAGTAACGCACGCTGTCTCGTCAATCGCGGAAAATGCCTTTCGGGGAGAGCATCCTTTCCTGAGAGTCCCCTGAAGGCTGGAGGAAGAGGCAGGTTTTAAGGCGCTTAGACCAGGGCAGGGAGCTCGTACCCCAACTCCGCCAGTTTCTCAGGACGGGGAGGACATCGGGGGTCCAGAGACGGGATGAGACGCGGGCTTGGGGGCAGCGGCCCCTGCAGGGTCTCCCACGTTCTTCACCCCCCACTGAAACTCTGTCACTTCTACAACAGCTGGACGTGCAGCTTTCGCCCATAATATCACACTGGCCTCACGCTGGCCTACGGGTGGGGCCACTCTTACAATAACCTCCAGGCCCTACGTTACAGGATACTTCACGTTCAAAGACTTTCAAAGCAATTACAACCCTCAGAAACTCAGGACTGTTAACGCTCGACCCCAGAGAACTGGGAGGTCAAGTCTACGGCCACTGCTGTCCGCAAGCCCATCCACGCGTCCACTTCTACACAGGGTCGCTCTGGAGGCATCCACAGGCTGTGCACTGTGCAAGGTCACCTTGGCCAACGTGACCGTGGGACCAAACCCTTCTTGTGCCTTCGCGCGTTTTTAAGGAGCCCTGCTCACACCCCAACCACAGTCACACGCATTCTTGGGCCTCTCTTGATCTCAACACAGAATCCCAGGAGGGAAAAGAGAAAAAGACCAGAGGACCCAGGCGGTGGCAATAAAACGCAACGTGAGATGCATCTCAACAGACGAGCAGATGGTCTTGGAGGCGAGAAAACGCAGACCCTGAGCAGCACCGTGAGCTTCCGGAAGGCTCTTCGGCTCTTCGGGTGGGACTGACCCCTGCAAGGAAGCCGGCCACAAACCCCGGTTCCAGCCCGAGAACTGGCCTGGCCGCATGGTCAGCTCACGCGGAACCCGGAGCCCAGGGACCAAGTGCACGGCCCATGAGCCCACGTTCCCGGGGCCACTGCGGGGCACGCGACTTCTCTCTCAAGTTCGCGGACTCTGCTTTTCAGACTCCCTGGCGTACTGTGCAGCTGCCCAAGCCCTGCCGCAGACGGAACGGAAGCTCGCTCGGGCCGACCTCTGCCTCCCACTGGTCCGTCCTTCGCCGCAGACGCTTCCTCTAAAGAGCACGCCCGGGCGTCGTGCGTGGACCAAAGTACAAATGACTTCTTTAAATAACCGGTTTTTTTAAGGATCCGGATTTATTTATTTATAGCCCTCCCTGGGGGTTGAGGCTGGGCCGAAAGCTGAGCCTCTAACCATGACGTGGCCTTTCGGTGACCAGCCAATCTGAACACAGGAGACGGAGACGCTCCTATTGCCCGGGAAATCGAGGGAGTTACGAGCTCTGGGTGACAACGGGAGCAGAGACCAAATCTCGAGTTCTGTTGTCCCACCTGGTGGTGCGGAAGGACCACGGGACAGAAGCCCAGCCAGGCGGCCTCATGAGCAGGTCACGGGGCTCAATGGCACTGGGCCCCCCGGGGACGCCGAGCAGAACACCCGCTCAAGACACAGCATGGGGATTTCTTCTCCGCTGGTCGGAGGCCTCGGGGTGCCCTCCCCGTGGAGCCCCCTGCACCCCCGCACTCCGGGAAGCTTGCAGGACGCAGCAGGACGAGGCAGGAAGCAGCAGAGGGTCGCGGTGGGTCGCGATGGCGGCCGCGCTCTCCCCCGCATGACGACCGGAACGAGCTCCTCCCCTGGCGCACATGCTCTGCCGCTGCTGTGCCCAGGGCAGACTCTACCCGCCCGCCGGGTCCTCGGGGCACAGGGGCAGAGCGAGAACTCGCTTCCGCCCTGATCACCTCTCAGTAACGGTGACGCGCCTTCCACATCCGTTCCCAATGACTTAAGTCAAGGAACTCAGATCCCGGATCCTCTCTGAAGGACCTCGAGGCCAGGGGCAGCCGTGGGACCCTCCTAATCTCGGGGCACGGGACCTGCCGAGGCCTCCAAGAGCGTGGCTCCGTGGCAGACACTTGGGGAGCCGAGGGTCGTATCCAAAAGGTGATCAGGCAAAAGCACTGTGAGAAGAAGCCTCTCCAGCACCAAATCTAGTCAGACGTGAGGTCTGACCTGCGGAGAATCGCGGAAGCCGACTTCAGCTTAAAGAAGCCCCCAGAGAACACAAAGGCCTTATTTTAAAAACCGTGATTAGTAGAGACGCCTCAATGGTTCTGCAGAAGGCATGTGAAAACAGCTATCACAGGCTTAAAACCACACTGACAGTCTTCTTTCTTTAAAGTTTATCTTTTCAGTAATCTCTGCCCCCAATGTGGGGCTCAAACTCACAACCCCAAGATCAAGAGTCCGGGCTCCTCCGACTGAGCCAGCCAGGCGTGGCCCCCACGGGGAGTTCTAGAACGCTTAAAATGTTTTCAAGAAAATGAATTAGCCCCACGTCAAGTTACTGTTCCACGCACGGGAACATAAACTCTAGCTCAGCTCCTCTCAGAAGCACCCCGGCCTTGGGCTCAATTCCCAGCCACACCCCCATCTCCAAGAGGACAGCTGGCCCTTCCCACTGGCGGGCTGCAGCTTCGTTCTGGCCATCCTGGCCCGTGTTCCCTGGGCCCAGGAAGCACCTACCAGGTCGTCGAACATCTGTCTTCAAGTCAGCCCTGCTCCCAGACGAGGCAGCAGACCAGCATGTTCTCAGAAGCCTCAGTAAAAATCTCCAGGCCCTTTTGCCACTGAGAGCCTGGACGGGCCATGGCAAGGCTGGACAGGACTGGGCCCTGATATGCCCTTGGCCCCGGGGCTGGGCACCCGTCCCACCGCGCATCTCCACCTGGCCCAGGCTCCCGGGCTGGGAATGGGAGAAGCTTCCACACCCACCTGCTGGCTGGGGCGTGTGGCCACAGCAGCGATGACCCCATGAGCTCAGCACCCCCTGAGCCGCCCGCTCGCAGGAGGCAGGTAAGGATCTAAAGGGCAGCCAGGCCCCAGGGCAAAGTCCATGGCAAGCCGTGTGCCCGGTGCGGGTGCACGCGGGGCTCAGTGACCGTCGGCGGAGCCCTCGACAAACCGGCATCCTGTCTGCACCTGAAACAGACGACCCGACAACCGCGGTCATTCCGACCTTTGACGGGTGCCCACGGCTCTCAGCGCCGGAAGGGCACAACCGCAGCCCATCAGGGCAAAGATGCCACGGGGCAGGGCCGGGCCGTGGGGGATAGGGTCCCGCCACCCCGGGGCAGGCACGTGCTCCGGCTGCCCGCGGGCCCTCGGGCTCCCCAAAGGCCAGGGACTCCAGACGCCCTCGCTTCCCTGCAGGTTCAACAATCTGGTTCTCATCGCACGCAGCTTGGAGCACGCCCGCCACATTTTTCTTTAATCATGATAAAAGAGAGTAACTTAATCAAGCAAACATCCTGTTGAAATGAACAGGGGAAAATAAAGGGGTGAACGTGGAGAAGGGGTAGAAACCACACCCAGGGGTTCTCTGGCCTTAGGAGGAAGCCTGCCCAGTAAATAAGAACACAGCTTCGTCCCCCTCAGGGTCGGGCTTCGGTCCTGCTGCGGGAAGACGGAACACAGGCAGCCTGGCCCTGTGCGACTTCAGCACAGAGGACAAGGACAGCGTCCACCCAGGCCGGCCCCACGAGGCCAGCCTCTGTCCTGCAGCCCCCAGCCTCGGCAATGGAAAATGCACACACGCACGCACACACAGGTACACACATGCACACACTCGCATGCTCACGCACGCACACCCACAGGCAGACGCGGAAACACACTCACACGCACACACATGTACACGTGTCCACTTGATGCAAACACACGGCAGCACTTGCAGGCACACGTGCACACACACGTGCGCAGCTGAACACGCACTGACACACGCACACACACGTGTGCACACCAGCACATGAATGTGCACAGATATGCAGATGCACATGTGCTGCACACGTGTACACACACACCACAGGGCAGTAGTTCCCAAAATTGCAGCCCAGTGAGTCCTCAGAAATGCAGGGTCCCAGCCAGTCCTCAGGGCCTGGGCCACAGAGTGTGCAGCCGCGCTCCCGGCTAGAGGAGAACCCAGACACCTTGCACGGTCTTGTTCACGCAGAAGCAAAGTGCTGGCTCCTAAAACAAGACGGCGAACCAGAGGAGGGAGCAGCACCGAAGGGAACGAATCCTCAAGCCCTTGAGACATGGGAAGACACAGGAACCTTCCACGCCTGCCACGAAGTGCCAGAAGCCACGGGGAAGAGGTGACGCACTATGATCCCAGCTCTAGGATGCTCTGGAAACGCAGAACTAGGGAGACAGGAAAGGGACCAGGGAGCCGTGCGTGCTGAGCAAGCTGAGCCCTGCCGTGGTGGGGTCGTGGCATCCCACACGCGTCCAGACCCACAGAGGGCACGCCGAGAGCCCCAGGGTCAACGCCGGGCTCCGGGGGGATCACGACGAGTCAATGCAGGGCCCTGGACTGGGACGAATCCAGCAGGTGGCGGGAATGTTGACCGTGGGGAGGCGTTTGTGGGGTCTGGAAGCACAGGGGAAATCCGCGCTTTCCCCGCAATTATCTGTGAATCTACAGCTGCTCTAAAAAGAAGGTCTAGTTCAAAAGAAACTTGGAGAAGGATTTTATGACTTCACTTAACACTTTCTGTGCCCATAGGCGGTCAAAATGAGACCTTTGAGCATTGCCTCGGGGGCTCCGAAGCCCCACACCCGCCCACGGACCTCAGAGTGACCCCTTGAGGCTCGTGCTGCCTCCTCTGCCCTACAGCTGAGGGACAGGAGCACAGAAAAGTTCACACAGCGAGGGACCCGTCAGGTCCCAGTGTCCCTCCCCAGACACACAGCCACGGTGGGCATCACACAAGCCACCAGCCCACCTTCCAGAGCTCCTGAGGAGAGATGGACAGACAATGGACAGACTGGAGGACAGGGGCCTCTGAAGCCTGCAGGTCTGAGCCCGGCGCTGACAGGTGGGCCCACGAAAACGCTGGGCACCCGTCAGGAGACACCAAGCCTGGCCTGGCCCCAGGTGAAGGCCCTCACCAGGCAGAGCATTCAAAAGTCCTGCTCTTGGACACCTGAGAACATCTCTGTTGAAGGCAAGGGTCGTTGCTCGAACACTGCAGACGCGACGCATGTGGCATCTCCAGCCGTGGGAGCACTGTGAAGGGGTGGCCCCGAGAGGACCCGCCAGCCCAGCCCCACCCCCTCCGAGAGAGAGGGTGAGCGCGGTCCCGCAGCGCGGGGAGTTGGGGAGATCCCAACAGGGACGGATTGGGGGGTGTGGGGGAAACGCACCTGCGGGAAGGGCTGGCTACAGGCCCCCCCGGCAGGGACTTCTGGAAGAGCGAACCCCTGGCCTGTATTCGGAGACGTTCAGCCTCGGAGGGAAAGGCTAGAGCCAAAACCACTGTCCTCTCTGTGACAGGGAGGCAGTGGCATCCCGCGGGGCCCCGACACTTCCGCGCCCTCCCTGACGGTGGAAACAAGCCAAAGCCCACCAGGGCGGTCCCCTGCTCTCCGGGCGGACGGAGGGGCCTTATCAGGAACGGGGAGTCGGGAAGGAGAGGCGGCCGTGATGCTCGACACACGGAACGGAGACCCACAGGCCGACCGGACTCCCAGGCACTGCGGCGAGGAAGCTGAAAGTGACATTAAGACAAAAATTCCCCATTTGCAAGAGTCCCAGAGACAGCAAGTCCTCAGGAGTACAGGTCGTCCCCCAAGAGGGCAAGACCTCACATCTGGGAGCTACGAAACGCGGCTGACGGACGTAGGAAGAGCTCGGTAAACAGAAACGCGCCCCATGCTCAGGCAGACCGGAAGGTTCGGTTCAATTGGGATGGAGACACTCCCCCAAATTCTTTTTGGACACAATCCCTACGGACACCCCAACTCTTCCTTCTGCAGAAATTGACCAGCTTCCCTTAAAACTCATATGGGAACGTGAGCGACCCAGAAGAGTCAGAACAATCCTGAAACAGGACAACGCCGGGGGCCTCACACTGCCCAGCAACGAGATGGCTCAGTTACGGCCCAGGAGGGACATGCAGGTCAGGGCAGTAGAGCCCCCGGTCCAGACACGAGCCGTCACTCTTACGGGCAACTGGCTTTTGCCGAGGCTGCCAAGACAGCCCACTGGTGCTGGGACTACCAGACGTCCACGGGCACATGATGGAGCTGAAGCCCTTCCTCAGATACAGAAAAAATGAGCTCAAAATCGACCCCGGAAAACCGACCTCGATGCAAGAACTGAAACTATAAAACGCTTAGAAGAAAACACAGGTGTAGATCTTCATGATTCCGTCAGACAATGGTCTCTAAGAGGTGACGCAGGAGTTGAGTTTCATCGATACGGAAAACGTCTGCGCTTCAACAGACGTCATGAAGAAAGGGAAGCGGCGTCCACGAAACGGGAGAAGAGATTCGCACGTGGTGTATTTGATGACGGGCTTGTTTCCAGAGCATATAAAGAACACTGTTATGGACCAAATGATTACGTCCCCCCAAATTAATTCTTGCAGCCCTAATGCCTGGGTATTTAAGATGGGTCTTCTGGGAGGTAATGGGGTCTTGAAGGGGGGCCTGTGATGGGATAATGGCCTCATCAGAAGAGGAAGGCATCAGAGCTCGTGCTGCCTGTCCCCACGCGAGGACACAGCGAGATGGTGGCCAGGAAAGCAGCCCTGGCCAGGAACCAACCAGGAGCCACCTAATCCGGGGCCGCCCAGCCTTTGGAGCAAGAGACGTGGTTCCGCTGCCCCAGCCACTCGGCCTGTGGTAAGTCATCCTGGCAGCCCAAGGGGACTGGTACGAACACAACTGAATAACCCTTAGACGAACATGGTCAAAATGTGATCCAGAGATGGTCGAGATTCCGAACGGGCCGTCCTCCAGCGATGACACACGGACGGCCCAGCAGCACGGGCAGAGACGCTCGACGCCATGCGCCCCCTGGGACGTGCCAACCCACATCACAGACAGTTCCGCCTCACCCCTAACTGGGCAAGCCAAGAAGACGCGTCGTGTCAAGTTCTGGCAGGGGACAGAGAAACAGGAACCCCAACACGGTGCTGGCGGGACCCCAACACGGCGCTGCAGCTGTGGGGAATGGCTCGCAGTCCCTCAAAGTACTAAACACAGTCACCAGTGGTCCAGCAAGTGCATCCCGAGGTCCCCAAGAGAAACTAGAACACGTCCCCAGAAAAGCCTGCGCAGGAACGTTCACCACAGCCTTGTGCCTAGCGGGCAAAGAGCAAAGGCAGCCGGAGTGTCCACACGCTGGTAACGGATAAATAAAGAGAAAGCCCCTTCTGTGCCCGCCGCACCGGGCACGCACCGTGACACAGGACGCGAAGGGGAGGGCACCCCCTCGCGAAGACGCCTGCGGCCCGACTCCGTCTGTATGAAATGTCCCAGACAGACACGTTCCTGGAGACCGACGTGCATCCGCGGACGACAGGGCCAGGGCTAGGGGTGCCGGGGAGGCGGGGGTGAAGGGGATCAGGCCCTTTCTGGGGTGATGGTAACATCCTGAACATCCGTTGATGACGGAGATGTGAACGCGCTCCGGGTCCCCGAAGTTTAGACCTTCCACAGTGAGCTGCGTTTGTCTGGGAACTGCCTCTCTGCGGGAGTGTGTCCCTGAGAATGACGCATTTGGAGCTGCCGGAAAGAAGACGGGGACACGCTGAGGCGATGTCACATCTAGCACGGAAGCAGGGAAGCAGAAGAGAAGGTGGTTTCGGGACACGGTGGCGGTGGCTCTGCTCAGGCTCACTCCCATCTGCAGGGCGGCCCAACTTCATGCTCGTGTGCAGACCAGTGTACTTTGCCACCATACAGCTCTGGGAGCCCCGGATTTAGACTCACCCCACAAAGCCCCGGCACGAGCGGGGGACAACCAGACACTTGCCGGGAACGCGGGCTTCCTGCTGCGGACGCTGGTCAGCAGCTCAGGCCAGACAAGACCCGGTTCTTGCAACGGAGAAAAACCTACATTTCCGTCTGAGTCACCAAATCCACCCTGGACCCCTGCTACGCTGGGACTGAGCTCACAGGCCACGGGCATCGGGAGGACAAGCGGCAAGGGAACGAGGAAGCTGCCGCTCTGTCTCGGTTACAGCTCAGAGAGGCGAGGACGCTGGTGCCGGGGTCTGCAGGAGAACGTCGCCCTCGAGCAAAGCGCGAGGAAGGCCCCAGCCTGGGCTGCAGAGTCAAGAGGGCCCCTTCCCAGAGCGGTCACTCGCACAGTGTCTCCTCCCAAACAGAAGCCCGAGGACCCACGGCATCCGGCGGTGATGAGGGCGCGCCAAGGGAGCGGCGGACGCCACGACATTTTCCAGAACGAGCTCACTTTCGGCAACAGATCATTTTCACCTTAACGGAGCACAGAAGAAGTAGCAGATAAATCAGATCTCGGCAAATTCAGACGCGCCGTATGTTTTGTCTCCGCTGGTCCCGCAAACCCGTCGCACCCTCCTCCGGTCTGCTGCTCCGAAGGCGAGGGCCGGGGCTCACGAGAAATCTCATCTGCGTCCTTGTGGCCAACGGACAGCCCTCCTCACACGAGGAATTCAAATGACCACAGCATTTCCCACACCAGGAATTTTTTGTGCTTTGCAGAACACTCCCCCGACCCCGCGAGCGAGGTCTTCGACCCCACTGTCTGTGACCGACAAATCCCTGAGGGACACGCGGAGGCTGAAGTCATTTTCAGTACCGTTTTCAAATACAGTCATTCTATACGGCAATAAGAAGCTGACAGGCTCTCCCCAGCCCTTCGAGGGACAACAAAGGGAAAACCACATGAAGGGCTCGCGGCCTTCAAGCCCGTCGCTCGGCGTGCACGAGCCGTCTGCACGCGTCCCACCAGCGTGTCCCACCAGCGTGTCTCCTCCTGTGTCACCTCTCTGTGCAAGTGACACCTTGGCTTAGGACAGTCACCAGACGACAGACCCACACAATCTAATGACTCCACTGTGAAGCCAGGCTTCGTTTTGTTTTGTTTTTTTAGTGTAACTGAAAACGATGTGACTTTAACCACATCACCTTTACGTCTCTTCACAAACAAGGGTCGGCTTCCCAGGGACGGCAGAAGAGGCATTGCATTTCCAAAAGCGCACGGAGTACCCGGAGCGATCGGGTCTCCATCTCACTCTAAGCAGGAGGGAAATACCCATTTGCAGGGGCGTCCTTCGTTGTTCCTTTAAACGCTAGACAAGGGCACGGTAACATCTCCTTTCCCAGATCTGGGCCAAGGACCCGAGTCGGATTCAAACACACAAGTATGAGCCCGTGGACTAAGTAAGTTCCACTTCGGGGCACAGCTCGACACCTGGGCCGGGGGGCACGGCGACAGAGACACTGGCTTCCGTGGGGGCCGGGTCAGCCTGCCCCAGGCGATCCCTAAAAGAAGGGGAGCAGCTTCCTCGGCGTGACCGGACGCGCTCAACAGCCAACCCCCCTCCAAGTGAAATACGGACGTTTCCTTCAAGCTTTTCCAGAGCTAATGCCCAGTAACGTGGGCCACTCTCCAAATTTAGCAACACATGTTGAAAAAACAGCCACTTCCTGAATTACCTAAATCAAAACACGCCAGCTAGGTGTCGTGTTACAACAGGGGCGTCCGTTTCAGACACAGAAAATGCTTTCATGTGAGCTGGCGAAGGAAGAAACAGAGATGTTCTCTCACTTGACCCAAATCCAAGCTCGCACGTTTCCGAGCGGCACTGTAGCTCGGGGCTCTCCCACGCGGATGGGGCTGCTGGTTTAAAATCCACTTACGTGGTCCCACTAGCCGCATTTCCAGCGGAGCAGCCACGTGCGGCTCTTGGCTACCATACACCGACCCGGGATGTCGCCACCCATCGCTGAGTGTCTGTGGGTCAGAAGGGAGGAGACGGTCCGTTACTTTAAGTGGGCTCCACGCTGGGCTCAGCATGGGGCTCGAGCTCACAACCTGAGATCCAGACCTGAGCTGAGCCCGAGAGCTGCATACTTAGCCGACTGAGCCACCCAGGCGCCCCGTGAGGAAGGAGTCCAGCAACCCACTGCATGGAGACACTTCTGCTTGGGGGGGAAAGAGTGGGCTCTGGATACAACCGAACATCCACCAGCCCTTCCCAGAACGGGGTTGGTGCTCTTGCCTTTTAAGGCAAAATAGAAAATGAGACTCGCAGATGGTGTACAATGACCAAAACACCTCGAGGGCTGTGGTTCTGGACAAGATGGGGAAAACGCACAGTCTGCCGGAGCGTCCCAGGGAGCGGAGCCAGGCGCCCAGACCTGAACTGAGCACAGCCCGACACGCGCGTGGGCTCCGGCACAGGAGAGCGAGCGCCAGGAAAAAATGCGTCTAGCCCTGCTCGAGGGTGAGGGATAGGCACAGAGCAACGCAGGAAGCACCCCCGATTAGTTTTCATTTTTTTCCTTTCCCGGTTCGCTTGCACACCAGCTCCATGAGAAGCTGTGGCCGCAGTGCTGGGACGGCCAGAGATGCCTGCGGGAACCTGAACTTCTGAGGAGAACCCACCTCTGGGATCGGAGGGGCTGACCTCCTGGGAGGAGTCAAACCTGTTGTCTTTGTCTTCTTCTGTCCTCCGACTGCTTGGCCCGAGACACTGGTAGAAAAGGCAGTTGAAGCCTAAGGTTTTGTACCAGGAAACTGGATGTGGGAACCCCTGGGGTCCGGATGGTGTAGAGGAGACAGATCACGGGAAGGAAGAAATTCAGGAAAGTATTCTCTTCAAGTTGTTTATGAACTCCCCGGGTCACCCAGGAGCTGGGTGTGTGGAAACAGATACAGAGAATAACTAGGGAACAGAATACACCCCAGGTCCCCGACTGGCCACAGCGAGGTGCATGCGTGTGGGGGACAGACCCGGACAGCACTACAAAGGCTTTGACAGCAGAACTGACACTGGAGCCACAAATACAGGAGGCTGCTGGGAACCCTCAGCTGGACTCAGACGGACCAGCTGTGCTCAGCCAGCACCGTCCCCACACAGACTCTCACAGCCAAATACAACACCTCACGCCTCCGTGATACCATCCAAGGATGTGCAACACACAGAAAACCAGGGAAATCTCAAACCATCAACAGACATTAAGAACAAGAGGACAAGAGGATGTAGACGTTGGAGTGATCTGACAAAAACTTGAATATAACAAATACAAAACACTCCAACAAGTAAAGATAAGCACTTTGGAAAGTAATAGAACTAGGAAATGTCTTGGCAAAGAAAATGAAGGTATAAAAAGGAAAAAATTGGAAATCTTAGAATGAAAACACAATAAATGTAAGCAAAACCTCATTACGTGGGATTGAAACTAGTACGGAGATGACAGATGTTAATAAAAATTAAAGAATCTGCACAAAAAGATAGGAAAAAGAAGTGAGGCCTCACAGGCCTGTGGGAGGACACGACACAGCCTGACACCCACATCCTCAGAGCCCGAGAAGGAGCGGGAGCAAAGGTGAAGAGATGATACCTAAGGGGCACCTGGCTGGCTCATGAGTTCAAACCCCACACGGGGCAGAGCTGGAAGACAGAGAGAAAGAGAAAAAAGAAATAATAGCTTAGACCTTCCTAAATAAGGCAAAAAATATAAAGCCACAAAATAAAGACTCAATGAATCCCTAAAGAGATAAATTCAATGAAATCTCTCCCCAACTACACTAATCAAACTGCTAAAGAAAGTAACGACCAGGACAAAGTGAAAAGATCTTGAGAGCCGTCAGACAAAAATTATTTATGAAGGAAAAGCTTATTTTATGGCTGCAGATTTCTCATCAAAAATAACAGAGGTCAGAAGGGTGAAAAACAAAATATTTAAGTTCTCAAAGAAACAAACTATCAAGGTAGAAATCTATACCCAGCCAGTGAAAGCATCCCACCAGATGAAGAATTTTCATTTTCTTTTCTTTTCTTCTTGAGATTGTATTTATTTGAGACAGAAAGCAAGAGAGCCGGCGAGAGCATGAGTGCGGAAGGAGGAAGGGCCAGGGCAGAGGGAGAAGCAGACTCTCCACGGAGCAGGGAGCCTGAGGTGGGACTCGATCCCAGGACCCTGGAATCATGACCTGAACTGAAGGCCAGTGAGTCACCGACTGAGCTGCCCGGGGCGCCCCAGGATTTTCATTTTCAAACAAAGGGAAACTAATAGAACTCACTGTCTGCAGACTTGCTCTGCTAAAGGGAGCACATCACACAGAAGGAAATTCGTTTCCCAGAACCTGGAAGATCAGGCATGAAGGAAAAGGAACAAAAATGGAACAAACTATTGACAGCTGGAACCACATGTGTGAATCACAAAGGTTTACGCTGACTCAGAAGGCTAAACCCTTTATGACTGCACGACATGCCGTTCTTGGAAAACAAAATACAGGACAGAGAACAGATCAGTGGTTGCCACGACTTCTGGGTGACGAGAAATGCATCTATACTTGTGATGTTGAAAGCAACTCAAGATCAAAAGTGATCTTTTTTTTTTTTAGTGGTGAATAAAATACTGAATGCTCAAAGTGCAGATGTCAAAAGAAAAAAAAAAGCCTTCATATTTCAACAAATCTGGACCGCATTATTTCATGCAGCCTGCAAATGGCCCTAAGCCACAGATATGGAACTGATTTTAAGGAGAGTCTGAGCAAGTGTGTATAACATTTTTATAAACCTGGGGAAAATACTGATGATTCTAAGGACAAGCACAGGAGAAAGGAAAGTCTAGACACAAGCATCCTCCAGTTCCCAGAACGCCAGCAGAGCTCATACTCAGTAAAAACACTGCAGAGAACTCTCAATGCCAACATTAGGAACAGTACAGTCCTACAGCTCAGTCAGCTTCCTCTTTCCGGTACACCTTCCAGAAAGAGCACAGTCCAGGGCTAGGGACTCTGCCCACCAGAGCAACCCCCGGTCCTTCTTGCAGCCCACAGCCTCACAGTGCAGCATGTTCTCCAAACGAGAAGGCACAGCCAGAGTGCTGCCTCAGCAGCGCCCACATGCCGTTCTCCCCTGGTCCACGACTCCCCCTTGCTCTGCTTGCACACTGGGCTCCCCCACCCCGGCCCTGTGCAGAGCGGCTGTCCAATACACACACCGCTGGGACTCTGTCTCTGTCTGGAACATTGTCTGTGTCTTTTACTCTCTCTTTCCATCATTCTTCCATCTTGCCATTCATTGGCCATGATACATCCAACAGCAACACTAGATAAATGTTTGTTGAATGAACAAACGACCACCCTCAGACTGAAAGAACATGTTCATGGGCTGTAATATACAAAGGTGTACCTGCCTCGTTTAAAGGGATTTTATATCCCGTTTAGAATTTCAGATCTTCAACAAGCTACAATTTCCAAAGACGGCTGCAACAGTATCTTCTATTTTAGATGTTCTTCTGCAAGGTGACCTTGACACTCCCCACCAAGAGCTGGGATCTATTTTCCCAACCTTCAGAATCAGGGTGGGCCCTGGGTGCCTTTGACCCACGGAATATACAGGAAGTGACCCCGTCCCCGTTCTGAATGAAGCCCGGACCAGGCCAGATTCCACTTCCTGGCCCTAGGACACTTACTCTGCAGAGTCCTTCTGGAGCCCAGCCACCACGCTGAGAAGGTTGAGCCACACAGGAAGGCCGCAGATTAGTTCTCAGTCAGGAACCCCCGAGTTCCAAGACAACGATCAGCATCAGCACAGGCTGCTGCTGCTGCACCGTCTTGGGTGACAGCCCAGATGAGCCGTCAGATGAGAACAGGGCCCTAGCTAGCATCTTACGACAGCTCACAAGAGGCCCGAGAAGGAACCACGCCAACGCAGAGAAGCTCGGCATTAATGACGACGGACGATCATTCCAGCCTCAAAGTGCAGCAGGGACCAACGGCCTCGGTCCCAGACCTGTTCACACCCGTCGCACCCGTCAGACCCCCAAACTGCGTCATTAAATGTTGTGAGTCTGTAACCGTTCCGCACAAACACGTGGGCCAAAGGAATTCTTTCTGGGAGAACTAAGTCAGCTTTGGAAAACGACAGAAACAGGGCGTGGTACCTGTGCACCTCGGCCTGCGTCGCAAGCTCCTTTCGTTTTTCATTTCGTTTCTAAAGAAAACTCTGGTCGTAGTTTAAGCGAAAAAAGGCATCTGGGGACTCGCATCAGGTGCCCCTCCCTGGGAGATGCTGGCCAACACCCAAAGCTGAACGCAGCGTTTTACTCCCGGGCGTGCGGTTTGACTATCTTTTGCTAACGGCAGAAGTCGTGTTCTCGTTAGCCGACCCGATCACAGACCCTGCGGCGGAACGGACGCTCCAGCTTCAGCATGCAGGGCTGCCGGGGAGTGCCTCAGGATGGCTCCACACGCTCTCATACTTTCGCTGACGGCCGTTTTTTAAAACGGACCAGAAGCTGCCTCTATCAGAAGCAGTGAGAAGCCTATGCAGAAATCCCAGCAGGGCTCTTAATCCAAATCCACGCGGCAAAGACGCAGAAATGTCAATGCTTTCGGAAGAATTCCACGTGCCCTTGGGAAAGGAATTGGTTAATTTTCATATTTTAACAACCAGCCTAAAGAAAGAAAGGCCTGTTGTGGTGCTTCTCACATTATCCTACGCAGCAGAGAAAAAAATGCTGGACTGACCACACGCTTTTCTGTTCCCCTCTCTAAATGCGTCACAAAATAACGGGAATGGAATAAAATAAGGTACGAACCCACAGCCATGGAGAGAACAAGACAATGCGGAAAGGAGAAGGGAAGGGGCACGAATTTACAGAAGCAAGCGAGCGTCAGGCGTGTGGCACAAAAGGCAGGAGAACCCACAGCCTTGGGGATCTACGGGAGCGCCCAGAAGGACAGGTAGCCTGAAGAGGCCAAGTGGCCAGCAGAGGTGAAGAATGAATCAGAATTCGGAGACGGCAGGTTCCCCAGATTGCTGGTGGGGCCGACAACTGCCTACCGCAAACACAGAAACCGCACCACCAACTCCATCCCGGCGGGGCGACACCCTCCCCAGCCCGAGCTCGGAGCAGGCCAGGCACTCAGGTCTCCACGTCTTGCCCTCCTGACCGCTGTAAGGGGCATAAAAAGAGGGTGCCTGTTAATCAGGAGGAAAATGAAATGCACCACTGCGGAGAGAGACTCGTACACCTTGCACAGTGCCCAGCCCCAGCACTGAACCCAAAGTGAGTCCCTTGGAACTCAGTGGTTATAGGCTCTCTTTTCTACTTTGAATCGACCAAGGATGGCCAGACATTGAAGAAAACCCCCATTCTCAAGCCAAAGGACTCAAGCATCCAGAGTAAAAAAGCTAACTAGTGCTCAGAAGAACGAACCCGAAGACATGCCCCTCTGCCCCAGCATCATGAAATTTCAGAACGCCAAGGAGAAGGAAAAATCCTCAAATCTCTCTAAGTAGAAACAAGTCACCGTAAGAGAAAGGAAGCTCCCAAGGCAGCGGACCTCTAAGAACACAGCACAAGGTGTGAGGCGACTGTCGGGGACGTTCCAGGGCGCTTGGCCTTCGACTGAGAACTGTGTCCAGCCAAACTATCAGCAGTGCGTGTGCATGTGCGTATGCGTGTGCGTGTGCGTGTGCGAGGACTTACAAGGACTCAAACGTCCCCGTGGTGCCACATTTCTTACGAAGCTCCTGATTCTGCTTCCCCGGCCCCTCCACTCTCCTTCTGACCTCGGTCACCACCACACACTCGAGTTGGAGCCACACTTCCCAAGAGGAGATCGGGAAGTCCCAGGGCTTGTGCCGACCCCGGAGGCATGTGCCCAGCCCTGACTGATGGGAGGCAGAGAGACGCCCCCTCCCCGAATGGGCTCCCGAGGACGGAGGGGTTCTGAGACCAGACCAGGATCAAGAGGGTCAGACAAAGACTGACATTCAGGGAAGGGAGAGGGTTACCGTAAACGGAAAATCATCATCCAGACGTATCCGAATAGCGGGACGTCCAGGGACGTACTCCGTGCGGCCAGAGGGCATCATGCCGTTCCCTCCCACAAGTCGGCCGCGCAGCCTCCAGTGACCCTGGAGAACCATCGCACAGGACGCCGTGACACCGCTTTCCGGCTGGCGTTCGCCCTCTGCGCGTACTCCTGTTGCGTGTGCTGACAGAGCAACTGAACTCGGGCAAGTCGCTGCTTCTCCTGCATTGACATTTCAAGCTCCGACTCTCGGGGAAGGGGCCACGGAGGTGATAACACCCGACTCCCCCTCGGTGGGAGGCTGTCGGCCCTGCCATCCGCCGGCATGTGCACAAGCGCAGCTCCCCAGGAAGAAGGGCTATAAATAACTCAGGGTATTATTATCCCCAAAGATAATCAATTATTTTCTCATCAAAAGCAGGCTGAAAAAGAAAGACTTTAAGGATGAGGTCCCTTTCATTTGTCTAAGCCGCCGGGATTAATAAGATTTCAGAGCGTTTAGAACTTCCCAGGCCCCAGCTCCAGCCACGGCTTCCTCCGCCAGACGGGATCGTTGCAATTCCTGAGAAATCCCTTTCCTGCTAGAAAAATACAAGAGCAGCGCCTTGTGCATGTTCATCAATGCACTTCCTCCACAGACCACAGACGCGGGAGGCAGCGGAGGCGGGGGCTCTGACCTCCGCAGACGGCAGCCCCTCCCCGGGTCCGCGGTCCTCCTCCGCGTCCCCGGGTGAACGGGCCACAGCCCACTGAGCAGCCGCGCCACGGCCGTCCTGCAGACACGGCGGCTCCCTGCGCAAGTGCCGAGGCTGAAAAGACCGAGCAAGAGCAGGCTGAGCCACGTTCCAGACGGAAGGAGCCCGGAGAGGCCCGGGGCCTGCCGGCCCTCGACCCTGGACGGCATCCTCCGGCGCAGACGGACAGACGGACCTCCCCAGGACCGCCCAGGACACTGTCGTGGGTGGGGTCACACGGCAGTCACACGTCAACGCCTGCTTCCCGGTCTTGACGGTGGAGGCGTACCGGGATCACGGACGAGAATGTCCTCGTCTGTAGAAAGCACACACGGACGCCTCTGGGGTGCTGAGGCGCCCGTCAACGGCTTCCTTTAAAAAGGGCCAGAGGGAGAAAGTCCCGTGTTCTGTTCTTGCAGCTCTCCGCTAAGTTCCGGACTGCAGGAGCAGAATTCGGAAAAGCTGGAAAATGCTACAGGTCTGAAAGCAGCGGGGGTTTGGTCTGTGTCGGGCCACCACGCTGGACTGGACCGGGGCAGCCGTGAAAAACGCTGGCGCTACAGAGGGACAACAGGAGCGAGCGGTTACCGAAAGGCAGCCCGGTTAGGTGTGGTCTCAAGGACGTGACCGTGGACGCAAACACCGAGTTTTATACACGGTTAGGACATCTGCAGCAGCAAATTCCAAAGAATTTTTTCTCTCCTTAATCTGGTTTTTCTCCCCAATATTGATACACATGAACCCACTTTATAATCAGGTGAAAACGCTCAGGGGAGGGGCTTCTCTGAGCCGGGGGGGCTGTTGGCGTCTTCCGGAAGGTCCGCGAGCCAAGAGCACAAGCAGGACCACGGGGAAGCGTGGAAAGAAACGGCTTGTCGGGAGGGTCCCGGAGGCGCGGAGAGAAGGTGCCAGGGGCCGTGCCGGGAGGGCGGTCACGGGCCAAAATTCCGACATGCAGCCTGGGAAGCACGTCCTGCTCAGAGGCCCGGAGGCCACCCGCATGCCGTCCACGTGCGTCCACATCTAACGGGGCAGAGGGAGCCCGCGGAGGCTGCTCTCTAGGTCGTACCCGGGCAGAAGCCTACTAAGCCAGCAGTAAGCCAGGTCTGACTCCAGCCCCTTAAATCCCGAAGGAACAAACCCCTCAGCCCACAGAACCACCCAGGCAAGCAACCCCATCCGAGCCGCCCGACGGTCTCCCGGCGACGGTGCAGACCAGAGGCGACGCCGAGGAAAGGAGGCAGCTGCAGAAGCCCCCCGCACGTCTCCACAGGCGACACGAAGGCCCACACGGGGGACCCGCAGCCGTGCGCTGGCTGGGGACGGTCATGGCTCCGTGCGCGCTGACACCCTCGCCCCCAGCATCTCAGAAAGGAACCGCCTTCGGAGACAGGGTCTTCCAAGAAATGGTCGTCAGGGTGGGCCGTAACCCACGTGACTGTGTCCTTAGAGGACGACAGGACACGGAAAGCTGCGGAGGGATGACCAAGGGAGGCACAGGCGAAGGCAGGGACCGCACGTCGGGAGACAGACCTCGGGGGTACAGACCCGCAGACACCCGCTTCCCGCCTGTGGGCCGTGAGGAAAGGCTCTACCCTCGCTCCAGCGCCCAGCCCAGGGCTTCGTACGCGGGGACACGGGCCCGCGAGCAGCTGGTGAGGCCCCCAGGGTGAGCGGAGGGTCCCTGACACGAGACCCGGCAGCGACTACGGTGGGCGACGAGGGGACGCGGAGGGCTTCGGAGGAGAGACGGAAGCGCGGTTCGCCGGCGCGGGGGGAGGGCGCGCAGCCACCCACCTCTCGTCCCTCACGCTGTGCGTGCGCATGTCGCACTCGCTTCCACGTGGGCCACGCACGGTGTCCAGTGGGGAGCGGGAGCCGCCCCTGCCAACTGCGTCCTCCGAGATGACAGCCCGAGCGCACAAGTCACCGTCACTTGCACCCAAGGAACAGAGTAAGAAATCCAGTCCCAGCTCATACCAACAGCCACACGGGGCTGGTGGTGCCGATGGGGACACCGCGGATGGGGAACACTCCATCCCAGCGGAAAATCCCTACTGGACGGCGCCGCTCCCGTGACGTCACGGAGGCCCCAGGACGGCACCCAAGGACCAGCGCTCTCTCCACAGATGGGAAACCTCCACCTCTGCTCTGTGCTCGGGCAGCCGCAGGCCCCGGCACGCGGTGGCCTCGCCACTGGAAACGCTGCACGTGGGGCCCCCTTTCCAGAGGGTCCATCACGGCAGCGGAGAGCCTCTCTAAGGGGACCGCCCCCGTCCCCCGTCCCAGCTGCTTCCAGCAGGAGCTCCAGGGGGACCAAAGTCTCGGGGGCGGGGGCTTCACACCCTCTGGGTCTTGCCGCGGCACATGCATGTCCTGAGAAGCACATGTTGTGGTCACTGCCAAAGCCGCAAAGGGAAAGCCAGCGAGGGAACACGCTCACTGCCCTGCCTATTGGCGAGAACCACCAGCCACCCAGGGATCTCCAGGAGGAAGCCCAGGCTCTCGACCACTACTCTTCCTTCCTGCTTCCCCGCAACCTCTGTCCGGCTGTCAGTCCGTCAGCTCCATCGCAGGCCGTGACACACGCAACAATTGGGGCACGTGGCGCTGGCCTCGTGGGCTCAAGCAGCTCTGTACACGGGAGCCCCCAGGACACGGCCACCCTGTCCCGTGATCGTGGCCTAGCATCCGGGCGACGGAGGCCGAGCTGACCTCCAGAGAGCTTTCCCTAGTCCTCGCTTACCCGTGACTGTTTTCTCTTCCGGCAGGCCTTCGACCTCGGAGCCGCGGTCTGCGTGCGGGCCTCCAGTCGTCGGTGCTGGTGCTGGAGGCCCGCCTGGGCGACCGGGGCGTCTGATCCCACGGCGTCTGACGCTCTCCTGCCTCTCCGGGGTGTGGCTTGAACGGGCCGGAGCAACCCTCAGGCCGCCAAGTGCGTCCCACGCTCCCCCCACTGAACATGCTTCCATGTCCAGTTTGACAAAGCCTCTGGGTCTTTTTTTCCCCTTAATGAATGTCAGGATGTAGCCAGCAGGGGCCTAAACATGTCCTGAATCAAGTCCAAGCAGCTTCTGGACCAAGGTTTTTAAACCATATTTTCTAAATTAAATCACCGGTTTCCTGCGCTGAGACGGTGATTACCCGGCGGGGGAGCCTAGGGAGGGAACGTTTTACTGCCTAACGCAGCGTTTTCTGTTCCCAGGCAAAGCTCACTGAGCCGTCTGTCTCCCTACAACGCTAAGGCGCCACCGAGCTCAGGGGCCGCGGACCAGGCAGCCCCAGCGCCCAGGTCAGAAAGCCAGCGCCGCCCGCTCTCCGCACCCCCACCTCCCCCACGCGCGCGCGGGACATTGGGAGGCTCTGGACCCCGTCTCTGCCCCCCCAGCGCACCAGGCCCAGGGGACAGCGGCGTGGCTCCCGAGGGCATGTGGCCCACAGCTGGGCCGAAAACAAAGGCAGGGGGACAGGGCAAGGGCAGCAGGAAAGTTAAAAAGAACAAAAGGGCTTTGCTGATGGAGGTGAAGGGGGTGGGGGTGGGGGAGCCTTGCAGAGCCTCCGGGGCCTCCACGGGGACAAGCCACACTCCAAGAAGGGTGCTCTCCTGAAGCCAGACCCCCAGCGCGGGGCCCCTGAGGCAGCTGCCTGACTTCCCGCCCTCCGGGTTCCTTCCCCTTCGGGGACGGGGGAGGGGCGGTGGGGGGGAGGGGCGGCGGGGGGAGGGGCCTTGGGGGCCAGAACCAGATGGGGGGGGGGCACCGCCTGCGCGCAGCACCCGGACGAGTTTGCTCGCGGGTCATTAATGGACCACGTGCCTGGGACACGGAAGGATCTGGAACTCAGGGCCTGGAATCCCGCAGGAGACCCACCCGAGCCCCTCCCCGGGGGCGGTTTTCTTCAGGCCAGGATTGAGGACATTTACCCTAACTTCACGTGTCTTGAGCCCATCAGCCAGCGGCGGTGTCCAGGCCTTGTGTCCATCCTGGCTGCACAGTTAAAAGTAAAATAAACAGTAAAATGTGGACACTGGCATTTTATATTATGAAAGTACTGTTCCCTGTTTGGGGTGTCATGAGGGCCGTGAGGCTCCTCTGTAAAGGAGCCCTTATCTTTTAGCGACACGGAACAGTGTTTCACAAACGCAGCGATGAGTCTGGGGCTGGGGGGAGGGGCCCATCCCCACCGGAGCCAGCGGGGCCACGGGGTTCAAGCCCCTCTCGCTTCCCGTTCAAGCCCCTTCTCGCACAACCTGGGCTGGCCTGGCCCAGGCCGGCCCCACAACATCCATCCCCAGGGGCTCTGTGGACCCTGTAGCCTGTCTACACCGCGGAGTCTGGGTCCCGCGGGAGCAGCTGCCTTCTGGCTCTGAGACAGAGGCCTTCCTCCTCCGGCTCCTCCTCCTCCAGGGCAGGATCCCACTCCCGGGGCAGTCCTGGAACGGGAGGAGGGACCCCGGGTCACCCCATGCTTCTCTGGAAACACAGAGTTCCGTTCCCCGGATGAGGTTTCTTTGCTTTTCCCCTCAAGAAAATCAGGTTTTCCAGCTTGGGGTGGGGAGGCTGTAATTGCAGCGTTCTGGCAGCAGCAGACCCAGGGCTCCGGGGGGGTCTGGCCCACAGCAGGGTGATTAGCAGATGAAAGACAAAGGTAGTATTACCTGCTGGGGGTCACCTTTCTTCTCACCGAGGGTCAGGAAGCCCCACAGGAGAGGATCCCATGAATGTACAAATCCAGACCCAGGAGGGGCTCCCTTGACAGATGGGGCGGACGCCTGCCTTTCTTTTTATCCAGAACCACAGGGAAATTCAACCTCTTCAAGCAAGAATCCGCAGCCAGACAACTTCTAGCGTCTCTGGCTCCCAGGCAGACCCCACGGAGGCAAGGCTGGATGGACCCGCGGGTTTGGCTCCAGGAGACCAGCTCTCACCCCGGGCCCTCGACAATGAGGCGGAAGAATAAAGTCTTCTAGTTCCATTTCTAACATCCAGTTACTCCAAGGTTTCAGAGTCCATCTGCTTTTCAGGTTCGAAACCATTTGGTGTGACACATTTCAAATGTGCTCCCCCGGAGTAGTGACTGACACTAGAGCCACATCAAAGCCCTATTATCCCTTTCCCAGACCCCTCCAAAGCTCCCCCTCGACTCTGGCCATATATTAATTTAGGATGCCCATACACAGCTTCACGTTTCCCCGTAGGCCTCCATCCCAAAGCAACACGCAGACGAGGCCTTGGCAGACATGGAACCTTCCCATAAGCAGGACGGGGCCATCCGGATGCTGTCGCCCCAGCGGTGGTGCCGGCCAGTGGTCCTCGGAGTCAGGCACACCCGGCTCTCCTGCCCCGAACTGCCCATCGGCACGGCCTCTGTCCCCCTCGTCTCCCTGTAGTGTGTTTCCGTGCACCCCTGCAGCTGTCAGACTTCCAGACTGCTGTGAGCCTGGTGGGGCCAAGCTGGGCCTCCTTGGGGCGGGAACTTGCGGGTCCCAGGTGAGCGGCCCGTGACCCCGAGTTCCACTGATCTAGAGGAGAGCAATGCGGGTGTTCACACGGCTGCAAAGGCACAACGCGGGGACCAGAAAGCGCGCGGACTGTGGGAGAAGCAGGACCACGTCCGGGGAGCCACAGGCAGGAAAAGCCCCGGCGGGAACCAGCGCCTCCTTCTCCCCGCGCTGACACCCCCGTGCCGGTCCGCTTGTTCGCACTCGCTCCCCAGCTAATGGCGGCCGCGCTAAGGGCCCCCTTGGCTCACGCACCCCGTGCATGCACGCACGAGTGTGGCAGGATTGCACGCGGTGAAACCGAAGAGAACGCCTCTCCCCGCCGGGCCCAGGCGTCCCCGACCACTCCATGCTCAGAGACAGACCACAGCCGAGGCCGCCTTCAGGACGGACAGGATGAAGCGTGTGTATGCGCTCGGAGCCGGAGACGGGGATACCCGGACTCGGTTAATACAGAGAAACCGGCGGCCTCGGTCCAGCGGCTGCACCAGGCACATGGGGGGCGGGAGCCACCAAGCCTCCTCTGCCCCAGGGCTGGGGGAGAGCTGGCACTCCCCCGCAGGCTGCGCCCCAAGGGGCCTCGTGGGCTTCTCTTCCCACTCGCGAACGTTTACAGTTGCTCATTTTTCTCCGCTTTCTAACTGGGTCTGGACAACTCCTCATTAAAGCAAATGATCACAGAACAAGCCTGTTTGAAAGAGAAGCCACGTAATAAACCAGAGATTGGGGGCTCGGATCCCCCAGCCACAGCCGACACAGTCCTGAGCCGTGACTCCTCTCCAGTGGCACTTGGGGTGACCCGCGGGTCCCGGAACCGACGGAGCGTGCCAGCCCAGGGTGCCGAGCAAGCAACCCCCCCGCCTGTAGAGCTGGGGCTGTCAAGTGCGCAGCTTAGGACCCCCGACGCACGAGGGCTGGGCCGCGGCACCCGTCAGGCCCAGAGGTGGACACGGCAAAGGTCCAGCATCAGACCCCATCACGAAAGTCACCCACAGGAAACAGTGAACGTGTGGACATGTAGCCAAGGGCTCGGGGTCCCCAGGTCAGGAGTCTTGGGCCTGCACCTGCTGTCCCTCCATTTGAGGATCCGGCGCCCAGCTCTCGCCTCCCCCCCTCCACGCTGACCAGCGCAAGTGGACCAGAAGGCATCCGCTGTCTCTTCCCTGAAAGCAATCGCTCATGGACATTCTCAACATGACACAACGACCCCCTAAAACTGAGCACAGAGAGAACCAGCTGCAGAAATGCCGACTTGGAAATTCCTTGAGCTCTAAAACTTTAGGATCTGCCTGTGTGCACCTCGGCCCTCCAAGGCGCCTGCAGAGTGAGCGAGGCGTGCTCTGTGGCCAGTTGCCCCAGGAAATTCCCTCCCGGCAGACAGAGTAGTTCTGGCGTGAGCCCCTGAGCGCGGGATGTGAGCTGGGCCTGGGCGGTCACCGTCCCTAAGGCCAAGGCTCCAGTCCAGCCACCTTGGCAAAGCAGGCCAGAGAGGCTCGCAGCTCTGTGGCCTACGCGCGGCAGGTCCCCGCGACTGCAGCCCAGTGGGGGCCAGAAGTGTTCTCCTTCCGGACTGTTCTTTACTTAAAAATGCAAACAACCTCCTGTCCTCAGTTTCCTGGAAGAAAAGGCTGAAGGAAGCATCAGAGGCTGGAGAGCAGTTCAAAGGCCGCCTCTGGGGACACGGACAGCCGGACAGGGACCCCCCTGGGAGCAGTGACTTGCTCTCTGGGAAGCCGTGCTCAGCTTCCAGCAGGGAGATGTGAACCCCAGCTTCTGGAAACCTCTGGGGGACCCGGGCACCCTGTCCTGCGGGACGATGGTGTTTCCTCTCCTCCGGCAGCGTGCGTGCACAGCCTTCCAGACCTCCCGCCCTCACCGGCGTCCCAGGCCCCCCACACGGATGCCCCAGCCTCCCGAGGTCTGCAGTCCGCGAGGGCCCCTGTGAGTGCACGCGGAGACCGTGACCCCTCCCAATGCCAGATCTCTGGGACAGGCCTCAGAAGTACAACTCGCAGAACACAGCTGGGCTGCAGAGGGCTGAGAAGATGTTTAAAGACCGAGGTTCACGCACTCCAAGTCCACCAGAACTCGATGCCCGCTCGTCCCGCAGGAAGACCCCCTCCATCCACAGAGTCGTCTCCTTGCACGTTTTGGGGTCACATGTCGATTCCGTGCCCGAGAGTCGGGGTTTAAGATGAGGCTTTGCAAGGCAGCGCGGACACTGGCTGCCCTGGACAGAGCAGGGTCGGGCCCGGATTTCAGTGGTTCCCCAACAAAGCCCCGCACCCCTCCTGTCTGCGCTGGGGTCCCTCCTGTCCCCTCTGCGCCCGGCCTCCCTCCTCTAGGACAAGAAAACCCTGAGTCGGGTATCAGAGGGGAAGACTTCTCGGGGAAATGAGGAGAAAGGCCCTTCCGGATGGTGTCACGGAGCAGCAACGCTTCCAAGGCCAGCATCTGCACCCACGAAGATTTTTTCCTTGCGTTCACTAAGAAATCTTCCCAGACTTCGATTATCAGCATGACCTCGTAAGTGCACTTTTCAAGCTTTAGCTCAAAGGGCGCCTGGTGGCTCGGTCCGGGGAGCGTCCGACTCTTGCTTTCAGCTCTGGTCATGATCTCAGGGTCGGGGGATCGAGCCCCACGGTGGGCTCCGTGTTCGGGGGAATCTGCTTGGGATTCTCTCTCTCTCTCTCCGCCTGCTCATGCTCGCTCTCCCTCTAAATACAGAAATAAATATTTTTTGAAAAGTAAACTTTAGCTCAAAATCCCATCTGGAATTCCTTTTGTAAACGGCGAAGGGAGAGCCTCCTTTACCCCAGTGGAACACGCGACAGCCCCGGCACCTTCGCCGCAGGAAGTGTCGGCGCCGGCGTGAGCTCGGGCTCTCCCGCGCGGCCGGTGCTGCCTGTGCTCTGCGGCTCCTACGGCGAAGCACACGGCCCGGCGGCGGTGGGCAGGGAGCGTCGCTCCTCCGGGTCCTGCAGGCTGGACGCCCCCGGTCAAGGTGTGAGCAGGGCTGCTCTCCTGAGAGAGCGCACGGCTGGCCTTCCCCTTGCCGTGGCCTCACCTGGGCGTCCCCCGTGGAGGTGTGTGTCCTGACGCCCTCGCAGCCGGCCCGGCCTCACTGGATGAGGACCCACCGTCAGGGCCCACGTCAACTTCCTTCTTGGAAGCCCCTGTCTCCCCATGCGGTCCCACCCCGAGGACTGGGGGCCGGGACGCTAACCCGCGCGTCCGGGGGGCAGCTGTCTGTTCCCACGGCAGCACGGCACCATCTCAACCAGTGGAGCCGGGACGACACTGGACTTCCTTGGAAGATCACCTCCCCACTTTGCTCATGTTCAAAGTGGCCCGGTCGCGCTGAGGCCGTGCACGCCCACGTGAATTTTAGGGTCACTCGCTGAGTTTGATGAAGAAGCAGTTGAGGACTTTTCCGAGGGATTCGGTGAATTTACAGACTAGTTGTCGGGTGCTCACAGGCCCTGGTTTTGTTCCAACAGGGTCACCCCCGACGCAGCCGGAAACTGGGGGGCTTGCTGTGTCAATTCCAAACCGTCACTTTGCCAAACACTCTCATTTTAACACTTGTCAGGTGATGCTCTTCAATTTTCCTGGTTAACGTTTCTATCGCCCACAGATAAGGACGGAATTCGCTCACACTTACTCGCTGACCACTGGCTGGGCCTTCCACGACGGCGCCCACAGCCACGGCGATGGACAGCAGACCTCCCTCCATGGCCACTGCCTTCCCGTGTTTGGCCTGAACTGTAATGGTCCCTGCAGGTTTCCAGAAGAATCTTTTCATTGACATAGCCAAGCCTATTTTGCTAAATTTTTCACCAGGCAAGAACTCTGAAACAGCACAAGCACACAGTGTCCGCCGAGATTTTTCCCACTAACCTGTTGGTGTGTGTTTTCAGGCGGAATCGTGCTAGAACTTCCCGGGTGAACCTTCTTACTACTCTTCTACCACGCCGCCCAGCGTCCCTGTCTGAGCCTCACGGGAACTCTGCATCCGTGTTTTCGAGGGCTCAGACTTCCACGGCCACACAGTCCCCTCCATCTTCAACATGGACAACATACATCGAATCATTCTCACGGTTCAACGCCCGGCGTCCTTCTCGGACCTCCAGACCCAGGCGCGGGCCAGGAGACAGAGCCAGGAGGGCTGCATAACCTCCCTCTCCTGACACAACCCGATGAGGAGTGGAGGCCCACCCTAATCGCAGGCGAACTCCGCTCGCCACCTCCGGGAGGCAGACCTGTAGCCTGCCGGCTCCGTCTTCAGCCGCTCCTGGCTCTGCTCTTGGGCAGCGAGCTTTTTTATTTTTTTTTTTTTTAAGATTTTATTTCTTTGCAGGCAGAGATCACAAGCAGGCAGAGAGGCAGGCAGAGAGAGAGGAGGAAGCAGGCTCCCCGCTGAGCAGAGAGCCCGATGTGGGGCTCAATCCCAGGACCCTGAGATCATGACCTGAGCCAAAGGCAGAGGCTCAACCCACTGAGTCACCCAGGCGCCCGGGGCAGCATGCTTTTCTAACGTAAAACCATATCACAACATTCTTCTGCTCAGAGCTTTCCAGAAGCTTCCCAGTGCATGCAGAATACAACTTTACACCCCTCCTGGGGCCTGCAAGGCGCACAGTCCCGGGGCTGTTCCAGGAGCACTCTACCCTTGTTTCGGCCTCGGACTTCAGCACTGGCCCGTCTGCCTACAGGGGAAGCTCTTCCTGCAGCTTCTGTGTTTCTGCCCCGCATCTCCCCCCTGCATTTGTTCAACACGCTTCAGGCTCCCCTGGTCCCCACTGACATCATAGTGCAGGACCCCCGCTCCCCGAAAGCAGAGTGCCCCCATGGAAGCTCTCATAAGCCAAAGCGACACAAAGCAAAGAAGGAATTACTATCCATTCCAATGGGCGATTTTTTGAGTGTTCTCAGACGCAAAAAACCACTTGACCTAAGGTCTCTGAAGAGCTTATCTTGCTAATGGATGCACAAAATAAATTGAGATAAAGCACAGATGCTCCAAGACACAGTTCAAAGCCCTGGCAGTGGGATGCGGAGATGTTCTGAGTGTCGTTCCCAGGGAGGAGCTGGGTAGCGCCACTCGCTGCCCGGGTGTGGCCTCTCCCAGGGCTTCCTCCAAAACCAACCCTAAACGTACTTCACACTTCTCGCCTTTGTTCGTAAAAGTGAGAATCCGCATCGGATTTCTTCTGACTAGTGAAAACAGGTACTACTCTGGGTCCTGCATAAAAACAAAGCGGTGTAAGGCCAAGCTGTAAGAGCAGGGGACCCCGGTGTGCGCTTGCTAACAGAGCAGCCCCCATCTCAGGTTAGAGTCCACTTGAGAGACACAAACACGAAAGTTCTCAGAACGCGCAGGTGCCCCCGAAGATGCCCAGGACCCTCCCTGGAAACCATGACTGCCCCTTGGCATTTCCCATCCTGTCTGGTCGCCTTGAGGATGCTCAATTATTCCTTCCTGAAAACCCTCCTCTCCAGAACACGGACAACATCAAATGCTGGCAGGGACCCGGAGCATCTGGAGCTCTCCTTTATTGCTGGTGGGAATCAACACTGGGGTGGCCATACTGGAAAACAACTGGCAGGTTCTCGAGAAACTAAACGTGCTCTTACCACTCAATCCCGCAAGCTCTCCTCGGCATCTGACCGGAGCAAGTGAAAATCTCTGTTCACGCAAAACCTTGCACATGGATGTTTACAGAAGCTTTATTCATAATTACCAAAATTTGAAAGCAACCAGAATGTCCTCCAGGGGGTGGGTGGGTGAACAGACCGTCGGACAACCACACAATGGAGTATTTCTCAGCGCTAAAACGGAATGAGCTAGGAGACCCTGAGAAGACACGGAAGAAACCTAAGTGCATGATACTAAGTTTAAAAAAAAAAAAAAGAAAAAAGCCAATCTGAAAAGGCTAATTCTGTAGGATTCTGACTCTATGACACTTGGGAAAAGGCAAAACTATGGAGACAATAAAGAGACCAGTGGCAGGAGTTTGGGGCAGGGGTAAGCAGGCAGAGAAAGGGGATTTTTAGGCACCGAAACTACTCTGATATTCTAAGGGTGGACACGTGTCATTGTACGTTGATCCCAAACTATGGAATATACAACCATGTATTTTATGTTGACAACATAAAAGACAGACTTTGTGTCAGCGTGGATTCATGATCGTAACTCTAGAGAGGAGTGTTGATAATGGGGGAGGCTGTGCATATGCAGGGGCAGGAAGCATACAGGGATTCTCTGTACCTTCTGCTCAGTTTTGCTGTGAACTTAAAAGTACTCTAAAAAATAGTCAGTTAAAAAACAAAGACCTTGTCCTTCATTTGATGATTCAAGCATCAGGTGATGGAGGGAAGCCAGGGGCTCCCACAGAAATCCTGAGGCCGCCAAACCACTGGTACGACATGAACCCACATCAAACCCCTAAGAGATTCAAGGTTTCCACAAATGCTAGAAGGTTAGTGCTGTAAGCAGTAATAGCGTCCAGAGAGTCCAACAGAAACCAGGACCCGTGACTGGAAAAGTTTCCCCCAGATCTGTCTACCTTCTTCCAAACGGGAAATTCAAGAGTCTGCACCTGCAGTCTATGAGAAAAAGCAGCAGCAGCTGCCCCATCAGGCTGGGTCCCGCCAGTGCTGCTCCAATGGGCATATTCATAGCCTCAGACTTTGTCTCCAACCGAATCTTCTAGATGCGGCCTTAGACCCCTGCTTCCCCACAATTCTGTCGTTGTTAAGTGTATTTTCAGATACACTACAGACACACCTCAGAGATGTTGCAGGTTTGGTTCCAGACCCTGCGATAAAGCACGTAATACCTCACTCAAGTAAGTCAGATGAAGCTTTCGGTTTTCCGGTGCACAGAGAAGTTATGGGTACACTATGCCGTAGTAACACCGTGAACTAAAAAAAAGTACGCACCGCAATTTATTACTTTATTACTTTAAAATGGTAACCATCATCTGAGCTTTTGGTGGGTTGAAAGCACGGACCACACAGGTCACCATCACGAATGCAATAACGAAAAAGCTTGCAATGCTGCAAGAATCACAAACCGGGACACAGGGCACGACGTGAACAAACGCTGCTGGAAAAACAGCGAGGTCAGACTTGTGCAAGCAGGACTGCTGCAAACCTTGAGACGGTAAAAACAACAACAACAACGAAGCCCTGTATCGACAGGGCGCAAGGAAGCAGAGAGCGGTAAGAGGAGCGACGCTTTAAATCCGGGAGAATTGGTTCTCCCTCAGACCCTCAGCTCTCCTAACTAGGAGATCCAGCCCAGGCTTCTCTCCTGGGCTACTGGAAAGGTCGGGCCCCATCGGATCTTGTGCGGCCCCCAGAACCGTGAGTCACCAGGTGACATTTCCTGCCCACGCGTCCATCTCGCACTCACCTCTGCCTCTGGCCTCATTACAGAAACGGCCTCGTCCAGGTGAGCCGTGAGCCCAGAACCAGGGACAGAGACCTGACCCGCCCCTTTCCCCAAAAGCTTAAACCCGGAAAGTAGATGGAAAAATATTCACGCGTATGTCGTAATCCCTTCTAAAAGGACTTCTAAGGGTCCTTCTTTTTTCCTTTTGGACTCAGAACTGATCAAACAACACAATGTTCTGTCCAAACCTGCGTTTTTCTTATTACTTCCTAATCATTTTACCACCGACATAAAGGCCTGTTCTTTTCCAACACTGGGCTCTTTAATCATTCCTGACAGGCCTGCTTTCCGCTTGGCCAGGCCCCAGCAAACACCGCTGGGCTGCGCCGCCCTCCGAGGCTCTCCTCAGACCCTGTCCTGGGGGTAACGGCTCACTTGGAGCGAGTGGGGAGGCCGGCAGCGAGAGGAGGCCGCTTCTGCCCCAGAAAGCTCCTCTTCCTTGTCTGTTAAAGTCAGTCCCATGAGCCAGGCACACTCTGGATGGGGCTGGAGGGACACCCCACCGAGCCCCGAGAGGGGCTGGGATCAGAATCGATGCCCCCGAATTAAGTGGGAGACAGGGAGTCTGCAAGTCCCATTAAACTTGAGAATCAAGCCAATTATTAACGTTAGCAATTAAAACGATACTACTTAGTTTTCAAAGTGCATCCAAATACGGTCTCCCATGTGAGGTCATAATAATTGCATAAACTCACGGCAGGTGTTCCCACCCATCGGCACCAGCTCTCTGGGTACACCCTCTCCTTCAAGGGGCCGCCAGATGTCAGGGGCTGAAAGTGGCACAAAAACCCCGTGTGCTACTGAAGAGGAGCACAGATTTGCATCCCCTCAGGGCCCTTTCATCGGATAAAAGCACGCGAGCACGGCAAGTGGTGCTGCTCAGAGCAGGGAGCAGGGCTCTGAAGGCAGAACGAGGCAGGCAATCTAGTGGGGGGGAGTGGCCGGCCCAGGTGTCCGGGCTAGGATGTGGGGTGAGGCTGAGGAGCCCGCAGTGTAGACAACAGTCTTCCCGGAGGTGGGCGTACGGCTGAGTAGTCGTTGGGGTCCCCAAGGAGGGGCCTGGGGCCTGGGGGAAGCTCCCTCTGAACCCTGAAGCTTCTTCGACGTGAGAGCCCTTGAGGCCTGGTGACATCCACTCCAAAGCTCCGCCAGGCTGGTGTTCCCAGGGTGGACCCGGGCCAGGACACCCAGTCCTTTCCTGGGGATGGTCCTCCCCAGAGCGTCCTGAGCTCCATCACCAAGTGCATGCTCGTGTTCATGGTCACACACGGAGCGTCCCTCAGGCCTGGGAGCCACCGGGGGCCACAGTGGAGGTGCCCGAGGATGGAGGGAGTGAGAGAGACGGGCCGCATGGACACGCCACAGGTTCAGAGCAGAGCTCACCACAGCTGGGCCCCCAGACTCCCGGGACGGCTCCGTGACGGTCACCACTGGCGTTAAGGGAGTCCCGGAAGGCTACACCATAGTAAGTGAGGCCTCCCGTGTCCAGCTGCATCTCTGCAAAACGGCCACTAGAACCTCCCTCGGAGGAGAAGTGACCTGTGGCCTACGTGAAGACGTAGGGCGAGCCGCACGCTGCTGGTGCGTGGCAAGGACGTGTTCTCTTTTGCAGACCCGTGACGTTAAGTGACTGGCCCAAAACAGGCAGGACGAGGGAGGAAGAGAACCCCGAGATCATACGTGAGTTCACGCCAGCTGTCACACGACAACAACTTGTGCCTGTTGTCAGGGGTGACAGACGCACTCGCCCGCGCAGCCGGCACCACACAGAGCCCCCGCTAGGGGGTCCGCTCCAGGTCCCTATGCACACAGGGGACCCCAACCCAGGTGCCCTTAACTCATGGATTCTTGCAGCAATGCCCAAGGCCCGTCCTGTTTACAAGCGGAATCCGTCCCCCATCTCGGGGTGAGGCTTCGGTCTCCGCACCCTGCTCCCACAGAGCCCCAGCCAAGGCCTAGTGCAGAGGAGAGACCCTCGAGCCCGTGAGGACCCCTGCCCACCACCTCCACACGCTCTCCCAGCCCGAGCTCCTGAGGAGGCTGCCGGGGGCCACGGACCCCGCACGCCGAGTGACCCAAGGTCCCTCCCACTGGCCTTGTCCCGGGTCACCCTGTTCTGCTCCAGAAGCAACGGAAGAGGCAGCTCTCCCGACCAGGGGCGCGGCTGAGAGCGACCGCTGAGTCACAGTCCCCATGCCTCCAGGACGCACGCCGCCAGGAGCCACCTGAGCTGCCCCGAGAGGCCTTGTCTTCTTCCATTCACCGGTGGAGCCATGGCCGAGTCCGAGAACCCAGATGACGAAGGCCCCAGGACGTCGTGGCGGAGCAGGTGACGGTAGGAAGGAGGGCGGCTTGGGGACTCCCTGCGGACTCCGGAGGCAGAGAAGCCTCCACAAGGGGACGACACGAAGACAGCAGGGAAGTGGGGATGGGGGCAGGAGGGTCTGGGGGGCTGGAGCAGAAGAACAGGCCCTGGGACAAGGCGGGCCCTGGCCCTCACTGCACGGACGACTCCAGGCAGAGCCTCTCTGCCTCTCGACACGCAGGGAGCGAACGCCCTCCCGGCCCCATGGTCCGGTGCAGGCGTGGACGGGGTGACTTACACCTGGACCGAAGGTGTGCTTAGGAGCAGAGAAGCCCGGAGAGCCAGGACAGGCATCTACCTGAGAACAGGCCCCCACAGTGTCCCCCGAACTCCAGCCGCATCCCGACCTCGACCCCAGCACATTCACAGACCAGGAAATACGCACGAAACACACCACGCGGATACACCCAAGCCACACGCGTGTGCCACACACACAGACATACTGGGAACCTACACACAGGCACGTAAACACACGGGGAAGAACGGGAAACCACACACAGAAACGTGTGTGCACACACGACACACACGCAGTGCACACTCACACGCAGGCACCAGGAAACCAGGGAGAAGGGCAGTAAGAGGAGACGGTCTGCATGGCCCTGCCTGCAGCCCGGCCTGCAAAGCCAAACATTCATCTGCACGTGCCTGGCGCCCACGGCATCCCAGCCTCGAGCCCAGAGACCCGCTCCGGGTGGAGATCAGCGTCTCCTGTAACGTGTGGCTGCTGGGCCATGGGCAGTCCGGGGGTGGGACTGGCCCCAGCACACACCATGGGCCTGGGCCTCAGGGCAGGGACAGAGGACACCCAGAGCTTGCAGCGGGCAGAGAGGGCACTGGGGTCCCACCCTGCACAGTGCGCAGCTGGGACCCGGCGCCTGGAGCCCTGGCATTGCACAGGTGTGACAAAGACACGAAACCGAGTGGACTCGGGCAGGTCTCCCAGGAACAACAGTGGCCCCTAGAAGACGGTAAGCTGGGGGGCTGGTCGCAGAGCCCACAGGTTTCCAGCAATGCAGCTGGGAGACGACACCCTGCACCCACGCCCCAGGGGTCTCCCCACTCAGGGCAGGTGGGGGCGGCCCCAGCAGGGAAGGCTCTGCAGGCCCCAGAGTCTGCAATCTCGGGCCCGTTTTGCCCTGAGGCTGAGGTGGGGGGGGCCTAGGGGTGTATCCTCAGTGGAGGGTGGTGGAGGTCGGGGTACAGGGAGTGGAGAGGGGGCGGGGATGCCAACACCCTTATCCGGGGGCGCGGACAGGGCCTGAGGAGGAGGCAGAACGTGCAAGAGCCCTGTAGGAGAGCTGGCAGGGGGCACTTCACAAGGCCTCGGCCCCGGGGGGAGAAGCAGTGAGAAGTTTCCACGGCCTCACGGGCTGGCTTGCTAGAGAAAACCTTTCAAAAGCAGCCGCGGGGGGTTGAGGAAGGCCGACAGGAGAGGGACGGGGGCATCCCAGGGTCCCGCTGGGCCGTCCCGGGCAGTGGGTAGGACGGCACAGGGGATGGTCCCTCATCTACGTCCTGAGACTTCAGCCTCAAACGTCCCCAAATTGTCTCTCCAACTCCACCACTTTGCTTCTCGATGCCACAAGACGGAGGAACAAAAGCTGGAAGTCAAGAACACCCACCTGCTTCTCAGAAGGAAATCCTAACCGAGAAGCCGAACTCCTGGGATTAAGCATTAGCACCATGTAATCAGGTACCAGACTGTTAAATCCCTTTCCCGGGGAGATTCTTTGAAACAGAAGGCCGGAGGGTCTTCGTGAGAAGGTCAGGAAGCTGCCCAGCAAGGGCCCGGGTCGGCCGAGGACGGTGCGCGCTCCACGGCCACCCGACATCTCCCCGGTCCGTCTCCGTCATGTCAGAATGTCCGGCCCAGCGGCTGACTCCACCCTCGCTGCCCTACAGGATCGCACGCGGCACTAAGAATAGGGATCTGTGAGCTCCAGCGCTGGAACACATGGAGTCCGGGTAAACACACAATGAGTTACACTGTATCCAGCTCCACAGCAAATACAAAATTGCTAAGAGCTCCAGACGCCTGCGGGAAGTCATTAAACCCGTTGCAGCCAGAAGACAGAAAGTTCACAACTTGCCTCCGAGGTAACCAAGTCAACAATGTCACCAGTTTATCTACTTATCTACGCCCACCCATATAAAAATAAGCTCTAAGATTCCCCCACAGGACAGAAAGCTCTGGGTAACTGCACATGCCGGCTTAGAGACCCTTACTCGTCGGCCCGGGGCGAGAAAGAGAAGCACTCGGACATTTCTCAACCTGAGACACAGGAGGACCTTCATTTCTTCGTCACAGCTGCTGCGCACATGAGACCATCGGGACCTGAGTCAGGTGCTGGCCAGCGTCTGGGACCAGAGCTCCGGGCCAAGAGTGCCAAGGGACCTTGAAGGAGGTTCTCCAAGAAGCTTTCCCTCAACTGGGGTTGTCCCTCCCATTTCGCAGATGGAGAAACAGAGGCTCATGGAGACGAAATGGCCCATAAGGGCTCCGGCCGGCTCAAGGTCCCAGCTCTGGGACGTGCTGGAGCTTTCTCCCCCGTGGTGTGAACAGGCCGGGGTCTCCCCTCCAGAAACATGAGCCTCCTGGGCCACATCTCAAAGTGGCTGACTGGTGTTTCACGAGCTCTGCAAAGAACTAAGAGGTTGGGGCTCCTACAAAAACACAGAGGAAGGGGCGAGAAGCAGCCATTTTCAAAGTTTTCCTCATGTTTTCTTTATCGGAGTCTTTCTTCCATGAGAGAAAGCTCTCATTTCTAAGGCAAAGCAGAAGGCTCCACCTTCTATCCTTACTCACCACAAAATGGAGCAAACCTGCCCCTCCCTCTCAGGCCCTTCCGTCTGACCCCCGGCATCGGTGGTCCTGGCCGCTTCCTCACCACTTCCCCAACCTCAGCCCCGTGGGCCTGCGGCTGCTCCTACGGAAACCAGATCCCCCCACCAGCAAGTCCCTGATGGGGGGCTGAGGCCGACATTCACGCACCAGGGCCTCCAAGCTGCTGGATGTCCGGGGCACCCCCCGGCAGCTCCAGACCCACGGCGGGGCCGGCCCTGGCAGACACACCAGCCCTCGGGCCCCACAAACACCGCTGGCCTCTGTTCACGTGAACACGGTTCACCAGCCTGGAGTCAACTTAGGAACACCTCGTCCGCACCAACTGGACCACGGACCGTGTGAAAACCAGGTAATCGAGCAAGAAAGCTTGTCACATGGCTCAGCCTGGTGGAACCTTGAAGAGGCGACACCAAGTGAACTAAACCAGGCCGACGTTCCACTCACAGGAGGAGCCCAGAGTCACCAAATCCAGAGACCAAAAGTAGGGGGTGTTTGCCTGGGGCTGGGGGGGGGGGGGGCTCCCCTGTGACGGGGCCAGGGCTAAATGGTTAACATGGTCGCTTTATGTGTATCTATTTTACCAAAAGAAAAAAAAAAAAAAGAAAAAAAACCCCGCCCATTTAAAAATAACAAAATATGAAAAATAAAAATTCTCCCCTCAAGTGTGAGTTCAAGGAAAGGCAAAGCAGCCACCCAAAGATGGTGACGGGGCTTTTCTGTGCCCCGTTCCGGAAGGGCAGCAGACAGGCCTGACTCCAGCCCGCTGGACAGAGCTGCGTGGACCCTGCTGGGTTCGGGGGGAGGTCTCGGGCGCTCGCCCGCACACTTGCTGTGGAAGCCCAGGGAAGCCCGGGAGCTGGGCTCCCTCCCCAGAAATGGGTTCCCTCCCACACCCCATATTCTCCATGTTCCAGAAAGAAGGCAGCACCCTGCCCAAACCCCTCAGGCGGCCCGGTCACCCAGGGCACGGCGAGAACGCTGGCGGTTCTGCAGACAAAGGAGCTCACAGCATACCCCGGCAGTTTCGGCAGCAGGCTCACTAGGCGCTCATAAAACCCTTGAGTCTTAGGTCTGCTAAAAAGTAGACGGCAGTAAAATGCCCAAGCTCGTTTTATGTGTACGAAAGCACACTGCGGCAGTCTCAAAACAAAACCCATTTGATTTCCACAAACACAATCTGTTGAGGGCTGAGATCCTCGTGAAGGAGAGTATCTGAGTATCTGAGTGTTACAGACTCAGAGGAGCAGAATCAAGGGGGACCATGGTCAAGACGGGCACCGCTGCCCCCCGGGTCAGAGTGGGAGGTTCGTGCAAACCCGGGTCCGAGGGAGCCCCAGGCTAACAGCTGCGTATCCGAACCTGAGAACCTCCCCCAGCTGCGTCCCGTGGGCCCAGGTCTGCCCAGGAGGAGCCGGGGTCCAAGAATCCTCCTTCAGGTGGGCTCAGCTAGCGGGGAGGGGAGGGCACTGTCTTCCTCCAGGCCGCCCTGCAGGAGTGGGTGGCGGGCCCTGGGCCAAAGCCGGACATGCCCTCACCCTGGAGAAAAATCTCGGCCCTTCTGCCTCCCAGTGGGTGGACTAGGCAGGGGCTGCAGGAGTCCAGACACGGCGCCAGCCCCCTGGGGCTACTCCTAAGACAGCGGGTGGGGCCTCCTCCTGTGCTCTCGGGGAGCCACCAGCCCTGCAGAAAGGCACGGGGATGGACAACGACCAGAGCCACTCGAGTGCCCTTCCAGGCCCGCGCTCTCCAGTCTCCAAAATCAGACCCTCGGGCCCATCACCGTCCCCTAGGGGTCCCGCACCACGGTCGTCTCTAATGCCTCCGATGGCTCCAGGGCCCCGTGGGTCTTGCAGAGGAAAAATCAAACTGCACGTTACGGACACCCGCTGCCTGGTCTGCACCTAGCCCGTGGCCACACAACGTGCAGACGTGTATGTGAGGGCACACGCACACTTGAGTGCACGTGTGCAAATCCCACGTCACACTGTGCGCACACACGTACACATGCGTACACGCACGCACACGAAACAGAAGGGGAGCCCACCAGCATGTGGGTTTGGGTTTGCCTCTTCTGTATTTTGTTGCACTGAGAGTGGAGCCTTTCCTGGAAAATTCCAGATCCCAGCACAAGATGGTATATTAAAGAAAATGCAGAAAATTATAGACTACGTTTATAGGCTACTCCGAATTGCTGGTTTTCAAAGAAACAATTATTAATGAAAAGGGAAAAACGCTGCTCATTTGAAGAGAATGCCCGAAAAAAAACCCAAAAAAACCAGCAATAACTGCTGAGCCGGGGTAATAAAAGAAAACTCAGGCGGAGGCTTTTTAAACCAAACCCGGAGGCGCGGCCTTGGTCACTGTCCCAGCAGTGACCTCAGCTCTGGCCGCAGGAGGTGCTGGCAGACTGGAGAGCAGCCTCCCCCGGGGAGCCCTCCAGTGTGGCCTGTGGGGCTGGGGCCAGAGGGGCCTGTGCTCTCCAGGCCGTAGGCGGAGCTCCCCAGGGAGGCCAGACTGACTTTCCAGGAGCTCATCCCAGTGCCGGCCTGGATGTCGACACGACAAGCTCCCCGGTTAGAAGCAGGTTCCTCCCTGACCCACAGGACCAGACCTGCGCCCAGCACGCTCCGAGGAGAAGTCCGCACGTCTGGGGAAGAGAAGCGCGGAAGACGGCCCGCAGTCTGCCCGGCTCCCCAACCCTGACCGACCACGGGGCATGGGGCCACGAAAATCACCCCACTGGACCCCTCCCAGCCAGCCCCTCCAACACGCCACTAAGTGAAAATCCCTTCGGCTTTGTGGATTTTATTGGGCTTTAGCGTTGAATCCTGGTCACCTGGTCTCCGCATTAGTAAACGGACTCTGTCCACTAGACCCTGTTTTACTGGGTCACAGCAGAGGTAGAGCGTCAGTCCGGCACGGCGCGCACGCGTCACCCACGCTTGCTGGATTCCGACGCGGCCGCTTCTCGGGCTGCCCATCCCTGGGACTTGCTGATGTCCTACCTGTCCGCCTGCACTTCGCGACCCCTTGCCCAGCCCCCGTGCTCCCCCCGGTGACCCCCGTTCGGCTCTCTGCATTTGAGTCTGTTTCTGTTTTGTTCTCGGGATCCCACAAAGAAGTGAAAGCACACGGTCTTTGTCTTTCTCTGGTCACTTCCCTCACATGGTCCCGTCTAGGGCTCCCCGTGTCGTCACGAACGGCGGGTCCCGACCTTGTGAGACGTGTGGTGCTGCCTGTGCACACGCCACGTCGCTCCCCATTCATCTACGACACCTTTCACCGGGACTCAGAGAAGCCCTTGTGTGCGGTGACTTGTCCTTTCCCTGACCGTCTGGGAGCACACAGCGCCGCTGACGGAACATCCAGGCTCCAGGACGGCAGCTCAGTCGGGGAAGCGTCTGCTTGGCTCGGGTCATGACCCCAGGGTCCTGGGATCGGGTCCCGCCTCCGGCTCCCTGCTCAGTGGGGAGCCTGCTTCTCCCTCTGGCTGCTGCACAGCTCTCTCTCTCACAAATAAATAAATAAAATCTTAAAAAAAAAAACAACACAAAAAACATCCAGGCCCCAGAATTACTAAGTCTCGACCCAGCCCCACATCTCCGGTTCTCTGGGCTTTTTTAACTGTGGAGACACGTCCAGCAAAATGGGCCTTCTTCAGCCCTGCCGGGGCACCGCCGGGTGGGACGCGGTCCATGCCCGCGGCCGTGCGGCCGGCCCCACGCGGCCCCACACGGCCCTCTTCATCGTGTGAAACGGGCACCGTGACGCTCGTCACCTTTCAGGTGGAGGGGACGGAGCGGCAGGGGCCGACTCACCACAGCCAGTGCGACCCCCGTCCGCGCGGCACCTGCTGGACCACCGTCAGACCCTCCCCAGGAAGCGACGGGGGACAAGTGCCCCACACTGCCAGGGGCCAGCACGCCTTCCTCCCGGCCGGGTGGGAACGAGGTGAAATCCGGCCGAATGGAAATCCAGAATGGCTGGGGCCGGGAACGGCCACGGGAAGGGATCAGAACTGAGCGAATCCAGCCACTTTCCAAGGAGAGCACCCTCGGAGCGGCTCTCCCGGGGCCTGCACTCACCTCCGTGTCTGAAGGGCGCCAGCCTTGTCCCAGCTCCACCGGAGCACCCTCTCGGCACCTGTCCCGGGAGCTCTTC
Organism: Mustela lutreola; assembly: GCF_030435805.1. Classification (NCBI taxonomy): domain Eukaryota; kingdom Metazoa; phylum Chordata; class Mammalia; order Carnivora; family Mustelidae; genus Mustela; species Mustela lutreola. Next base: position 99,598,487 of record NC_081301.1, read on the forward strand.
TCTTGCACACGCACCCACAAACGGAGGGGAATGAGAGCAGAGCCTCCCGGGACACCGAGGTGCACCACAGGCTCGGCGTGCCCCGCAGCCCCGCACTCGGGGATGCTCGGGACCCCCACCCGGAAGAGGGGTCTGGTTCTCGGAAGCAGGTGGGAGTGGGTGATCGAACGAACATGTACGGGAGAGTCACCTGGAGAAAGCACATACCATCATGCAAAATCTCCACGAGGAAAAATTAGAAACAGGAAGGCCCCGCGACGCGATGTTCCGCTTGGGGATCTGCGCCACCCACGTTCACAGCAGACTGATGGCCACGGACAGAAGGGGGCGGCGACCCTGGTGTGCGTGGGTAGAGGAAGGAGTGAACAAAGTGTGCACTACACACGCGGAGCACCGTCAGTCTCAAGAAGGAAGGACATGCCGGACCTGCTCCAGCGCCGGGGGCTCTGAGGACGCTGTGCCGAGAGCAGTACGCACGGCCCAAAGGGCAAAGCCTGGCTGGACGGGCAAGTCCACAGAGACACCACGTGGCACAGGCTGCCGAGGACCGGGGACGGGGAGGGAAGTCAGCGTCCAACGGCTCCCCGGGGAAGACGGAAGAGCTCCGTGGATGGAGGGCACAACCACACGAGTGGATCCAATACCCGCGACCGTTTACCTCCACTGCCGAGCGGCTGGAAGCGGATGGTTTAAAGGATGGATTTTCTGTCGTGTATCATCTGCCACGATTAAAAAACTTTCAAGTTTGTTTTGTTTCGTTTTTAAACCAGGACAAGTTATGAAGGGTCTTCTGTGTGCCCAGGCATGTGGGATCCAACGGGGAACGGAGTACGAGGTTCTGGAAACAGGGGGCTCGCACCCCCTTCCGGGTTCCTGGACCAGGAACAGAGCAGGTTCATGAGCAGAGACGTGCGCCGAGTTACGGACCTAAGACCATGGAGCCTTGATTTGCAGAGATGCTTCCAGATGGCATCAGTCGTAAGCTTTGTCTTTTTGTCCGAACTTGGCCTCTTGTGAGGAAGGTCAATCTCGGGCCTCGATCAACACATGAACAGAGGAGACTGAGGGCCGCCGGGATAAGGAGGAGGGTCCCCAGGCTGCAGGAAGCAGACGCGAGCTCAGACGAGTGTCCATCCCGAACCCAAGCCAGCCACCCTCCTAAAAGCACCAGTGCACTGCGCTTAGTTTGGGGTGTCCCGCGGGGAGCCATTCGAGGTCGACTCCCAGAACCGCCTGGGAGAGAAGGTGCTGGTCAAAGAGGCGGCCACTCTCGGGCCTGAGGATGCTTCTAGAAGCCACTTCTGAGTTTCTGCAGCAGCCTGAGTGCCACTTCCAGGCCCTCGTGAAAGGAACCCCCCAAAGTGCCAGTGGAAGAGCGGCCTCGTCCACGTCGGCACAGCCGGGTGAGGCAGGGGACAGGTTCGGGAAGAGGGACAAGATAGCCGCGAGTCTAAAATTAGCCTGGGGCTGAAGCAGACAGCCCCTGTTATCAGTTGTGGGGCTGGGGGGTGAGGCGGGCGGGTGGTCCGGAGCAGTCCCTGGCTTTTGTCCTGGTCACCCGAGGAGTGGAGGGGACCCTCGCTGTGCCTTGAAGGACAGGCTGGAGACAAGCCTTTCAGAGATGCAGCCCAGGAGGCCGAGGTCCGACGCAGCACTGCGCTCCCGGAAACTTCTACCAAAACAGCTCCCGCCCGTGGAAGCACGGAGCGTTTTATAAATAGAATATTTAGCTAGGGAAAATTCAAGTTTTTAATTTTTAATTTGAGTGACTTTTTCACAAGGAGCACCGACACGCTTTATAGAAGTTATTTCAGCAAACACCAATCTAGCCCTTTCTGCAAGCCAAGCGCAGCCCTAAGGGCTTTGTGACTATTAACCCCTTCACCCCCAAGTCGAGCAGCCCGTGAGGTCTGCAGGTGCCGGGAAAGGCTGTTTACCTGGGAGCCCAGAGCACACGGCTACCATGGGAGAAACAACCACAGCCGCCCCAGAGTGCAAGCTTCAAAGACACCGGCACCTCTGCTCCTGGTGCCTTCAGAACTGATTGTTAATTCACAGGCACGACAAACAAAGTTAATCTCGTGTTTAAAACGTTATCCAAAATGAGTTCCACTGAGATTTTTAAAGCACTCAATGGAGCCAAAAGAAACAGCTCTAAGATTTCAAGTGGAAGGTGCCAATTAAGAAAGTGACTCAAATCCTTGGAAACGCAAACCCTTATAATTTCATTATGAGATCCTATAAAGCTGACACCTTGGACAGTTGGACTCTGCTAACCAGGAGGGAAAGTAGCAAATCACGGCGGACGGGGCTGCCGCGGGCCTCCAGCCAACACGAGGAATTTAAGAAGAAACCACAATGCTCCCCAAACCTCTTTAATTTACAGAGCACAGGGGTCCACGGGGCCTAACGCAACACGCCGCTCTGCCAAAAACAACCTATAGAATTTCTTTCGGATGAGAAAACGAAAATGCCTTCTAATTGCTTTTCCTCTCCAGGCGACCTGTCTCGGAACCTGAGGGCCTGGGTACACTTCTCCCACCGCGGCGGGACGAGGAATCCAGCGGCACTTCCCTGACCTGTTTGGTTATTTTTGTTTTTGTTTTTTTGTTGGTTTTTTTAAGTGTTATGATTCTCGTTATTTCTGACCCATTGATTCAGCAGAAACGGAAACGAAGTAGTGGCGCCCGGGGCTGGAGCCGGAGACGCCGCGGACGGGAGGGTGACAGGCTCTGTCTAACCACCAGCCCGTCCCGTGCACGTTACTACGACGGCCATTGGCTGCAGCCCGAGGACAGGTCACGGACCTCCTGACTTCCCCAACACGAATCTACTCCCAAGAAACACTCCACGTCGGGTGACATGCACTGGGTGTTCTAGGTCACCAATGAGCCGTTGAAACACGACATCAAAAACCAACGACGTACTATACGCTGGCTAACTGAACATAAATAAAATAAAATGAAAACACAAGAAAAAAGAAATAGCTTCAAACATGGAGAGACGGTCTTATCCATAGAGAATCTGGCTTTGGGGCCCCTGGGGGGCTCCGTGGGTTAAGACTCTGCCTTCGGCTCAGGTCATGATCTCGGGGTCCTGGGATCGAGTCCCGTGTGGGGCTCCACGCTCAGCGGGGCGTCTGCTGGAGAATTCTTCCCCTTTCCTTCCCCTCCAACTCTTCCCCCTGCTCTCACGCTTTCTGTCTAAAACAAATAAATAAATAAAATCTTTAAAAAAACACTATTCTGTATTCCCTATAAATAATATTTCTGCACGAACAGTTGGGACCAAGCAAAGGGTCCCACCACTGTGGCCCCATCAACACCGTCCGCTGCTCGTTCTGAGAACAGACAGAACTTGGCACTCTAGTCACAGGCTCTCCTTGAGCGTAGGGGTTCCAGTTGCTGAAGGTAGACGGACATGGAAAGGGAACAGAAAGCCAACGCAATCCAAAGCCCCAGTAATTACTACAGTGGCTGAAAACCAACAAAGAAAGAAAACGTGAAGAGACACGGGGTGTTCACTCAGGCTCGAAGTAGCTCCCAGGAGATATAAACGGATCAAGAAACAACAGAAACGGTACAGCAGAGAAAGCCAGCAGACAGCAGACGCCTCCCTCGCCGAGGGACCGGGCTAACGCCGCAGCACACGGCCCCGCGGACATCACACGCCTCCTGAGGAGACACCACCAAAGCGCATCAACGGACTCTGATCCCACACGTAAGACAAGCCCGAACGGGGAACGTTCCACACCAGTGCTGTTCACAAGCGTCGGGGTCGAGGAAAACCAGGCGATCCTGAATCATGGTCCTGATCGGAAAAGAAGGAGCAAATGTGTGGATTCAGGGGAAGGTGAGGGTCCTGGATGGGCTCCCAGACGGACAACAGACATTAGTGCAAAAGCCAGCGAGACTCAAACACGGCCTCAAATTCAATGCACGGATGGCACCAGGGTCCATTTCCTAGTTCTGATAACGCAGTCCTGATGGGCAGTGTTAACGCTGGAGAACGCCGGGGAAGGGTTTAGGGAATGGTTCTGTTTTTGCAACTTTTATCCATCTAGAACAATTTCCAAGTAGAAAAGGTGTGTGTGAGCATGTGTATGCGTCTGTGTGTCTTCTCCCAATGAGATGCCGTTCTTCTAAGTCAATGCACAAGGTTCTGTATCGGAAAAATGCAAAGGGTAGATATTTCAGGGAAAAACCATTAAATCCCCCAAACAGGCAACAGGGGAAAATTGAGGATCTTCCTGGTTTATCAGTTATAGCTGTATTCTTTACGAAATTTTTAAATGTCATTTTTTAAAAAAATATTCTATTTCCCACATTGTGTTAGAGTTAATAGAGTCATTAGACCTTTAGTTAACATTATCTTGAGATATGTTAAAGAGAAATAGAAATACGTATCACCCAACAGGCCCACAAAGAGCATCACGTGGCGAAGCCTTTTAAAGAAAAAACTGACAATATTTATTAAAATGTAAAATGAAGACGAAAACCTAGCCTATGGGGATTTCTGAGCAAGGGCACTGGGAGCCAAGACCGCGGCTGATGCCTGCTGAGCAGACTTCTACTCCTCGGAACGAGCCACACTGAAAAGACACCGTCTCCTTTCTCTCTAGGGAGGCTATGGCTCTGGCAGCCCGGAACCGGACGGTGCCCCGGCTGGGAGAATTCAGAGCATCCCGGCCACTTTCCAGAGACCCAACAGACAAGACCGACCAACGAGAAGACAGAATTAGCAACAGGGGCCCAGGACCCACCACCAAGGAAAAACAAGACGTCAGCCTAGTCTACCGATGCTCGTCGGCAACGGGCAGGGGAAAGTGAACATCGGCCACAAGCGGTTCTGAGTCCCAGAGAGAGGCGGGGGCTCCACACGGAAGGACGAGCTCCGGCAAAGGCGGGACTCCCTTTTCCTGCTCCGTGGAAAGGCCCGGAAGCTCTGCTCCCCATGATCTACTTAAAACCCCAGACAGAGCTCCTTTCCGGGCCATCCCCCCAAACCAGCTCTGCTGCGGCCAGTGGAGAAGTCGTAGAAATCAGACGTCCGCACGACTTTCAGGTACGCGACACCCAGTGTCAGAAGAAAGTGGGCGAGTGAGAGGCGGTGGCCGGGGCGCAAAGGGGGGGCGTGTGTCCCGCTTGCGGGGTGTGAAGAGTTCCGGAGGAGGACGGTGAAGGCGGCCCATGGCGTGGATGCACTTGATTCCACTGAACACTGCCCTTAAAAATAGCTAAACCAGGGCGCCCGGCGGGCTCAGTCGGTACTGCGTGGGACCCGGGCTCAGAGTCTTGAGTTCAAGCCTGTGCGGGGCATGGAGCCTACGCAGGAAAAAATGGTTAAAATGGTGGACTAGCATATCTGTAACCACAAATTTTTTTAGTACTTTAAAAAAAAAAAGCTTTCACAGAACAGCCTGCAGCCTGACACACGCTCTCTCCCCACAGTCCCCACAGAGAGTTCGAGGCCGCACGAAGGTTTCGGTCCCGTCCTGGGACGCGGTTCTCCTTGGCTGCAGGAGCCGGGCTGTTGGGGCTCCACGGAGGACAGAGAAATCTGAACGGCGAGGTCCTCACCTGGGCAGAGGTCTGCGGGGGGGTCCCAAGACCCACCTGTCCATCCTATCAATCTTAGCAACGACCTTTCACCGCCCGTTGGTCACCTCAGGGTCTCAGACTGAGCTGCATCAGAAGCCGCACGATGGGACGGGCAGTGGCCGAAGGCTTCTCCGGCCTCCTTTCCGCGCAGCTCACGGGTCAGAAGCCTGGACTGGCCCCACCACTCACGCACCAGGAGAGTGTGGCCGCCGCACACGTCTTAGCCAATCCTGACAGGCACTCAGGGGACGGAGCTCAGAGCCTCACGGGCACCGGGACACACCTGGACACGGTCGCCCCCGCCCTCCCCACCACCCCCGAGAAGACGGACAGGGCGGGCCTCAGGGAAGGTGGGCGGAGCTCACAGGGGGCTGAATCTTCTGTGTCCTGGATAATGAAGGTGGTTCCATCCTCCGTGTCAGACTCTCCGTCCCCCATCCGACACCAGGACTGCCTCTAAGCCCCGGGCTGGCCACTCAGACAAAGGGACACATGCTAAGAACAGTGGTGGTGACCCCAGGCGTTCTGGGAGCTGAAATCTCAAGTCAAGCCCAGCGTCGATGCGGCAGGGATGGGGGCAGAGGGACACGAGGCACGGCAGCCTCCCACAGGGGACGGAGGGGACGGAGGAGTGTGGCCCCGCAGATGCGCACCCGCCCTCAGTGGCCCCTGGGATCCCTCCCCTGCTCCGGCATCCACGGGGTTAAAGTCAGTACATGTCTATTTCCCGCTGGAGGAAGAAAGGTGCCAAGGGCCGGCTGGCGGAGGCTCTAGAGTGGGCGCTGGGCGACCGGGCCTGAACGCCTGTCCGCCACGGCATCCCGGCGTCCGTTCGCAGAGCTCAGACACCCCGGCCTCTCCGAGGACCCAGGCCACCCAGCAGCTCCTGGGAGGTGTGTCTCACGTCTCGGCTCCGACGGCCCCGCTCAGGAGCAGCCCAGGAGGAAGCAGCCGGCGCTTGATCAAATCATGGGGATTTGTTTCCCGGGCCACTAATCGTTCTGGCGCCTGGAATTCTTCCACGGTCTTGCCAGAAGCCACGGACTCCGGACGGAAGTTAGAAACTCGCCGTACCGGAGAAGCTCCTGCAGATTTCAAGTCCACGGGGCTTCCCTGTGCAGAGGAAGCGGCCACGGCCGTCCTGCCGGTGAGCCCTTCATGGCGCCGAGCACCTCCCACGCCGTGCCCTTGCCACGAACGCTAGGGCGGCCACCAGCACCCGACCCCACCTCTGCCCCCGCAAAGTCTCCACGGGGCACGCCCCCCTGCAGAGAAACCCCGAGGGACCCTGGTCTCCCCCTGCCCCCTCTCTTCCACCTTTGTCCTGAAGACCCTCTGCTCCCCGTGCCGACGTCTGCCGGACTTCAGTCCTGAACTGCTCCTTTAAACGGTCCGAAAACTCTCAAGGGAAGGACTGTCCCCAAGAGACGGCCGACCCCACCTGCGGCCGTGACGGTCACTCCAACCTCCCGCGAAGGCCCGAAGGGACGACAGGGAGCGTGTCCAGGCCTGCCGGGTCCCCGCACCAGGTCCCTCATGCGCGTCCCTCTGTGCAATTAGCAACAAAACCGTAGCGGCGCCGTCTTAGAACGTGAGACCTTCTTCACCAACACCGAGACCGCCCTGTCCACGCACAGGCCAGGAGGAAGGAAGCTGTGCCGGCGCCACCGTGTGGGAAGGCTCCGAAGAGGCTCGGTCCGTGGAGCCTGCGACTCTCGATCTCGGGGTCGTGAGTTCAAGTCTCATGTTGGGTACAGAAATCGTTTAAAAAATTAAACTGATTTTTTTTTTTTTAAAGATCCTCACGGGGCACCTGGGCAGCGTGGGAGCGTGAAGCACCTCGGTTAAGTGCCCAACGGTTGACCTCAGCTCAAGCCTGGATCTCAGGGTCACGCGTTCAAGCCCGGCACTGGGCTCACGCTGGCGTGGAACCTACCTAGAAAAATATAATTAATGAATAAATAAATAAACAAATAAATATTTAAAAATAAAAACTTTTAACACGAACAGGATTCCCCAGCACCCAAGGTCTTTTCCTCTGTGGGTGGAAAGCATTCGGGGCCTCCGAGTCTACGGAACCACAGGAAACCACGGGACACTGCGCCTTCCGTCATTCAGCTCTCCCCTCTCCCCGCGGCTCCAGAGCTAAGTTGGTTATCTGCTTCATCACCAGCCGCCGGGAGACCATCATTCACCTCCTCCTGCTCCCCGGCAGGCCCAAGGGCCCCGTGTGTGCTCAGCGTTCCCAGGCTGGCACGGGACTCCGGACTCGGGACTTGAACACACTCTTCTTGGAGTAGAACCCACCGGCCGCCTCTCAGGCTGCCCTTCCCTGCCCCCCCCCCCCCATACACGAGTCTCCAGGTTTCTCAAGCCTGAACTGTGGCCACTACTATCTGAAAATCAAACCAGATTTTTAGAAAAGAATCTAAAACCCAGGAGGTAGGGGGAACAAGAGATCTGGAGAGAAGCTGCCAGGAGAGAGGCTTCCTGGAGTTTACTCCAGGTTTACTGACGGCGGCAGAAAAACGCATGGAGGCCGCCCAGATGAGACGATCGTGAGCCCTCGCTGCCCACGGCGCCTGTGGCCGCCCCTCCTGCCGCTGCAGAGTGCTCTGTGCCAAGAGAAGGACAGCAGAGCCAGAACGCCGAGAAAGCTGCCCAGGATGGCTAGGCCACCAGCTTCCCAGGCTGCACAGTGTCCGCTCACCGCTGCTTCCCAGCTACAAGACAGATGAGAGCGTACATGACACCCAGAAAATGCCTGGGGGCCACTTCAGAAGGTCAGTCCTGGGTGTCTTCAGAGGAGAATCTGCTGAAAAGACAGGCAAGGAGCAAGTGTGGAGGGCGGCGTGGACGGGGACGGCTTCACCCACGGCTGGCGGGTGCGTAAGATGGAGCACACACCATGGAAAAGTCTGGAGGGTTCTCGAAATGCTGACCGTGAATGGCCAGAGGACCCCGCGGTTCCTAGGAAGGACCTAGGATCTTCCTCCATGAAAGCCACAGCCGCCGTGTAACCGTGAGAAAGATCCAGATGAGCCCCGTGGGGCGACATTCTACAACCACCTGACCGGACGCCTCAAAACCAGCTCCGGCGACACACACCGTGGGACACTGTCAGAGCCAAGAAGGACCCTGAGAACGTGGTGCCGAATGAAAGAAGACGGTCACAGCAAAGGCCACCTCCTGAGGGTCCCATTTATAGGGAAGGCCTGGGACAGGTAAACCCACGGAGACAGTGAGCCGGGGCTCGTGGCCAGAGCCGGAGGGACAGGCCTGCTTTCAGGGCAACGTGAATGGCCCAGCACGGACTGTGGGGGCTGCGCAGCTCCGGGAACATGCCAGACACCCGCGACCTGTGAATTTCAAACGGCGACTTCCCGGTACGTGGGCCACGTCCAGCTGTGACTGTCGGGAAGAGCAGAAGCACCTGGCAGAGGCAGGGCTGCGCCATCGGAGCTAGAGGGTGTTTCAGAGCAGCTCAGGGTAGAGAAACAGAGCCAGAAGCACACAGCGCTCCCAGGTGTGTGCTCCCAGGCGCCCCCCAGCCCGCCCAGCACGGCCCCCGCGGGCTCCCGGTGTCACCGTCTTGCCCTGATGCGGCGGCTCTGTGACCGAGCCCCGGAGGCCCCGGAGGGTTACTCGCTCCAGCTCAGGGGCCCTCAGGGCTGGCTCCGGTGTGAAGCCCTGGGGGTTTTAAGCAAAGCTCGCCCTGCACCTGCCCTTAATGCGTCCTTACAGAAAGGCTTCTCCGCCCCGTGCCCCCCATGCGTCCGCTCCCCGCCCTGGTCCCGGGGATCACTTTCAGACCGGCTCCTTTAACCCATTCAGTTCCATCACTTCTTACCTACAACGTTGTCCGCTCATTCGGCCTGACGGGATTCTCCGCCTGTGCACACGCGCCTGCGCATGAAGCGGGTCCCACCGCGCCTCCCAGCACACACTGAGCCCAGGGGTCTGTGCCCGGCGGGCTGGGGGTGCAGCCATGGGAGGGGGGCCGCGGTCCTGTCTTCAGGAAGCTTCCGCCGCAGCAGGGGAGCTGGGGCCCCTGGACGGCCTGGGGTGGCTCCAACCCGACCTCTGGGACCCCACGTGAGGGCAGACACACGTTTTGTGAGAACAGGGCTGGCCAGGGAAGCACGGGCTTCTCCGCACAGAGGGTCCCTCGGGGTAAGGGACAAAGGTTGGCATGCAGAGCCGAGCGGAGCCGAGCGGAGCCAGGCGAGAGCGGGCACTCAGCAGAGCCCCTGCGCAGGTGAGCGGAAGCCAGAGGCCAGCAGGGGCCGCTCCCGCTGACACCCCAGATCGGTGATGGCCGGGTCACTGGTTAGGCCACTTTGTACCTAGAAAGTTCTGGCCGCATCAACCCAAGCCCTGTCCCGCTCAGCTTCACCCGCTGAGGTTACCGTCCTGTACTACTGCGGCCCCCAGACGCCACGCGGGGCCACAGGGCAAGCTCTCCCATAAGACTTCAAGGATCTGAGCACAGCCTATAAGTCCCCTTTAATTCTGTCCACACAGGCGGCTCCTGGCTTTGAACCCTTTGGGGATGGTTCACAGTAAGATGGAGGGAAAAGCTCATGCCGGTCTTTCAAGGCAAATGTGTGGAAGCAGGACCCCACGGGAGGGCCACTTCTGTAAGCTGAAAATGGCCAGCAGCCGGCAGTGTCCTCCGGCGGGTCCTCATCTCTCATCTAAACAGGCCCTGGTGACGGCGTGTCCCGCTCGATGCTGTGAACATCGTAAAACCAGTGAGTTCTAGGGAGAGTTTTATGGTTTGTGTATTTCTACGGCAGTAATTCTGGTGTTAAAATAAAAAGGGCAGGAAGCACGTGCAAATGGCCTGGGCCACAGTCACTGGTGGCACCGAGCGCTTGCTTCTGTGTAGCAAACCCAACCGCCCTTCCAGATGACCGGACAGAAAAAACAAACGAAGCAGAATCAGCCCTCGGCCCCCTCTGGCCCTGGCCAGGCCCGTGACCGACCCTGGCCGCCGACCCCGGAGCTCCCCGAGCCGCCCAGCCCACCACGATGTCTCTACAGTGTCAGCCACCCCTGCTGACCTTACCCCCCGGGCCGTTTCTGGGCACAACCGCATGGCCCAAGCTCGCACGCGCGTTTAAAGAAACGGAATCCAGCTTCCCGCATGCTCTGGAAATGTCTAAGGACCGACGCGTGTCGTGCTCGAACGTCTCTGCTCTTCACGGGCTCCGGTAACGGCGCACGATCCCCGCCGACATCAACTAGGGTTTGACACAAGGTCTCCTGCTTTGTCCGCAGCCGGCCTCTCGGGCAACCAGAGCTCCTCGGCCCGGTGTGTCCCACCAGGTGCTTTGGATTCCAACACGCACCTACTTAGTTCTGACTCTGTTCTTTAGAGGCCAAATTCGTGCCGTATAGATTCGTATTAAAGCGAAGTCCGGCTCGTAGTCGTGACGGATCGAAGAACTCAGCCGCCTCCCTGTCTCTGAGGGAGAACCTTCCAAACGCTCCTCCTCTGCCTCCGGCTCACTTCCACGACTCACGTTTTCAAAATCTCAGAGGATCACTTCATGTGTTAACGGCATTGTTGCATTTTTTCCTTCTTACCAAACGTGTCCCTGGGTTCCTACCCGACCAAGGGAGCCCAGCCTCCGGGACGGCGCACTCTTTCCGGCTCCGTCTTCCAGAACTGACCGGCAGCGACGTGCTGAATTTGGTGAACAGTGAAGGAAAACCAGGATAGGTCAAGAAAGGCCACCAGAATCCCAGCAAAGCATCACCTCGTGCCTGACGCAGCCAGGCCGTACGCGGGTCCCACCTCTCACGTGGCCTCCACTCCCTCCCACGCCCCCCTGCAGTCCGGGGAGGCGCGCGTCGACACCCCTGCGGGGATCTCTTCTCTCCTGTGGCCCTGGGCCTCCCCTTCCGGCGCCCCGTGAGCCGACACCAGGTGCACACTGGTGAGCTGCCGGCCGTGTGACCCTGCGCCCTGCCAGGGGCCCCCCGACGGCAAACTGCGAGCCAGCTCACAGCCTCTCCCCGTCCACCGGGAACGCCCTGCAGCCGCCGGAGCCAGCCTGCGCTTTGGAACAGGACACAAGGGAAGAGGGAGACCTGTCCCTCCGAGAGCTCCTTCCCTCACCTGCCCTCCCAGGAGCCGTGAGCCCAGGGACCCCACAAGCCGCCCGGGGCCACCTGCCCCTTCCTCTCCATTTGGCGCCGGTCTCGCTTCCCCACAGCGGCCAGACTTCAAGGAGTCCCAGCCTCCTGCTTCAAAGGCTCCGGGCGGATACATCACACGTCTGACCGCGGCAGCCCCAGCGCCCAGGGCGTTTGCTCTCAGATTCCTGTTGTGACTGTTCCCGCGCTTTCCCTGAGGGAAGCGGGATGGGCACCTCGAGGCCTCGACCCGGAGGGAGCATGGGCAGACCCCTCTGCTCTGACCCCGGGAGCCAGGCAAGCCGCGGGAGGGACGGGGGACAGATGGACGGGCCCCACAGCCCCCCGAGAGCCGCCTGGCCGCCGTGCTGTCTAGGGGAGCAGCAGGGGACAGCACGCGCCCCGGGAGGACGCACTTGCCCTCTGTGCCAAGCCACTCAACCCCACTGGGCCATGACGGTCCCTCCGTGGCCGTGACCCAACCCCTGACCCTGACGCTGACCAGCCGCGGGGCTCCCGGGGTTCCAGGTAGAAGGGGCGTCCTGACAGCATCGGGGTCAGCGCGGGCCGTGCTAACGAGCAGGAGCAGCGGGACAGCTGGAGCGAGGGACGCTGTCACCTCACGGACTCGGCGGTGGGCGCTCGGCCGGCTGCGGCGCCTGCTCCCCGCGGCTCCGCGTGCCCTGCACGCGACTGCGCGTCCGTCTCTGGGCCCAAGTTTCCCCCTTCTTTAAGGACCCCAGTCACAGGGCATCACGACCTTTGGAACTGGATCCTTCGGAGCCACAACACATCCTGAGGTCGGGGGCCTCCCGTGGACCGCGCTGTGGGGAGACGTCACTCCCCCGGAACCGCATGGCCTCCTCCTTATGAAACGCCATTCGGTGACCGCAGCGGCCCCGCAGCCGAACAGCCAGGAACACCGAAGGCCGCTCGTCCTGGAGGACGGCTCCGGTTCTATCTCCATCCTAACCTGCTTTCGGACTGCCCTGGTTCTCGCTTTCGCTTCAAAAGATCCAGAAAAGTCTGGTTCTTGTGGCCATTTACACAAGGTCTACATACGGCCACGGCCCTGGCGGTCCAAGGAGTAACGGGGCCGGCTGCCCCCGCCCAGGGCCGGCAAGCCCACCTGGAGGGTCTGGGGACAGCTTCACAAATGACGAGCCGTTAAGAACGGGGTGTGGATCGAGCACCAAGGGGGCCACCAAGAGACGCCCCACTCCGCGGCGAGCGTGAAGACCCAGGGAACTAGCAGGCCTGGGGCACGGGCACCTCAGGCTTCCGGGCCTTTACCTGTCCGTGAGGCCCTCCAGGTCAAGACGCACCCCGACGGGCTGGGAACTTCCAGGGCCTCCTCTGCCCTGTTGCGGCCAGAGCAGGACAGAGCAGGGAGGAAGAGCACGGTACCTTGTCTCATGCCGGACACGGCTCCTTCCCTGGGGGCTTAAAGAAAGGACCCAGTGAGGTGTCCCTGGTGGGGGAGACGCAGCGGCCACAGAGACCCCGAGACTCCTCTGTCCTCCCCCGGGGGCGCCACTGCTGTCGGTCTAGGCCCCCGATCCCCGAGGCCTGCATCTCCACACACCCTGGGACGGAGGTGGGATCGTGCAGACCAGCCCCACGTGACGCGAACCCTCCCGTGGCCAGACACTCGCCCCAGCCAGAATCGCGTGCGGAGCACCCCCTGCGGCACCCACGGGTCCTGGATTCCGTTTCGACGCTATGGGAACGCCGTGCTGGCAGCCTGGGTCCCGTTAAAGGACACGTCACTACCGCCGACTTGTTTCTGTTAGAAATGGGGCGGCAGGGACAGCACGCCTCCCAGCGCACGTACGTCCTGCAGCAGCCACAGAACCTGCGCGTTCGGAATGTTGACAGTCGCCGCGAACCGCCCTCCAAGTGGCCACGGACACCCCAGTCCCCGCGCCGGGGCCCCCACATCACCCCCTGCACAGCCCTCCATGCCTGCTCCGACCCAGCCAAACGCTGGAGTAGGCCGAGGGGCCCCGGGGCCGCCGTCTCATCGCCTGCTCCGTGCTCAGGCCAAGCGGGACCGAACGCGCTCCCTGAGGTTCCGGCCTTCAGCAAACGGCCTGCGGTACGCGCCGTGCGAACGGCCTGCGGGACACGCCGCGGAACGCTGCTCTTCCCATCCACCTGCGGGTACGTAATCTGGATACAAACCTCCTCCTCTGCCCTACCGGGTGTGAACGGGTTCCTGCCACCCGCGGGCTGAATCTTAGGGTGGTCGTCAGACCCTCGGCGCCAGGACGCAGGAAACACGGGTGTCTGGAAACGCGGCTGCTGGGAAGGGGCTATTGGGACCCAAAGGCCCCAGGGCCCACCTCCGCCTGCCTTGGCTTTCCAACCTTAGCAGCCTCGGGCTGACGAGGCCGGGCCCCGATGACTGTGATGGACGATCTGCTCCAGGCAGGGCTCCGCGAGGCACCTCTCCTGGACAGGCCGAGGGGCACCCGCCAACAGGGGCCACGAATGAAGGACCAGCCCAATCAGTGGGGTCTTCCCGGGGTCCCCACACACCTCTGCACCAGGATGTGCTGGGGTCCTTCCACACAGGATGCCCACGGCCCCGGCACCTGCCGCAACGCAGCAGCCCAGCCCCAGCGGGACCCCCAGGTCTGGCCAGAGGCCGCTCTGATGGTGAAGCAAAGGGAGCCTGCATCCTCCCACCAACAGAGCCGAGGGTCCAAGGCCAGTCTGCACCGAGCCGGAAGACATGGCGGGGCCCGGGAAATGGACCACTTTAACAGAACCTGTCACCTTGGAAAGCACAGCGGGGGTCACCGTGCCGGTCTCACTGCGTGGACATCTGACGTTTTCTGTAATTAAAAAGCTAAGGGGAAGCATGTTAGACGTCCCGGCGGTCCAGAAACGGGGGGCGACCGGGCCATTTTCAGTCTCGTCGGAGAAACTGGTCAAACCCACGGGAGTCCTGCCCCTCCCCAGTCCTGTGTGAGGTCGGACACCGTTTCCGATGAATACGACCGTTTGTGGCTTTCTTCTCAGAGATGCTGCCCCGGTCGCGCCAGTGTATCCCTGTCCCGCCCTCGATGGGTCAATCCTTCCCAGTTTACAGAAAGGTCGCAGGATGGCTGCGGGACCGTCCCCCAGACCAGACCCACTTATTCCTCACGTCCAGCCCATACGTCCGTCCTTCAACTCCACACTCACACGGCGCTCTCGCTCCGAGGCCGCGGCGGCAGAGTGGACACTGCGCCCCTGAGCCATGAACACACAGCATGACCTTCCCCAGAGCGGGACGGGCTCCTCCATGCCCTCCCACAACCCTCGCACTCGGGATCCTTAACCCTGACCACACCTCTGGAGAATTTAACCCCCCGTTCCCGTTTCATGACCATTTCACCGACGCCCACGTCGGCGCGTTCCCGCGGTAGCCCGGACCCATGTGAGGTCACCCTCTGCGTGGGGCCCTGCAGTCTCCTTCAGGCTGGACCCGTTCCCTGGCTGACTCTGCCCTTCATGACCTGGATGTTTTCTACTAAAAGCCAACTGTGTCATCAAGGGCCCCTCCCCACGCTGGGCTTGCTGGCTCGAGTCCCGTTTTGTATTCCCGTTGGAACAGCACCCAAGGGACACACACCTTCTCAGAAGAGCGACGTCCACCCGCCCACCAGGCGGCATGAGTCCCGATCAGCCCGTTAGCGTGATGTTCTATGTCTCTATCTTGTCCCTAACTGTCCCCTTGCGCAAGAAGGCTCTACGGGAGACACCCCCATGCCCCCCCCAGTTAGACCGGGCATTCGCTGACGGCACATGCCCGGGTCCGTGTCCACGATCACCACCGCTCCGGTGAGCCTCCACTGGCTGCACATTTACCGGCTGGCGTTTCACTGCAGGGAGGCGGCCTCCGCCCACCCATTCATTTGTGGAACGTAGTGGGTTAAACGGTGTCTCCCAAATTCAAATCCACCTAGAACTTCAAGGTGTCCTCACGCAGAAGCAGTCTTTGCAGACGTAACAAGGGAAGGCCCCGGGAACGAAATCGTCCCGGATTTAGAGTGGACCTAAGCCCCGTGGCGGGGGTCCTGACACCAAGACGGAGAGACCCACCCAGGCACAGGGGAGAGGCGGCCGCATGAGGCGCACGAGGCAGCGCGCTGATGCCGCACGGGACGCCGGAAGACACAAGAGGCTTCTCTGGAGGCGCCCGGCGGGGTACGGACTGCCGACATCCTGACTTTGCACGCGGCCCCTGTACGTTCTGTGCTTTAAGTCACCGGGTCTGTGGGGCTCTGGCCTGCAGCCCGGGGAGACGAACCAGGGCATCCGGTTCCTTGCGGGCCCGTGACCAGTGTGAGCCGCGCAGGACCCTGGGCCGCCGTTGGCTGGGTGCTGAACGCGCCCCCGATCCGACCGACCCCCAGAGCTCCGGCAAGTGGGTGACCTGCATGCTTGTGAAGTTCCCGCTACTCCTCATCACTTCCCTTCTGGCCCGAGAAGACGCCCTGGGCTCACCCAGGACTCCTCCGCGCCGTCCCCACGGTCAGTCCTGCCTCGAGTCCTCCCCGCCCCGAGTGTGCCCAGGACCCTGCAACCAAGATCTGGGCAGTGAGAGTGCTCACGGCTAGTGAGGGGCCAGGACATGACCGTTACCTACGGGAAAACAGGTATTTTACAGTTTACGAAGTCCGAATCTGAACATCCGTGTGCGCGTGCCCGTGTGGTGTCTGCGAGTGCAGGAATCCTGAGTTATACCAACATCTCCAACTCCACCCCGTGTCTCCGACCTCCCGCCGCGGGACCCCGGCCTGCAACACCAGCCGCGCGCCCACACGGCACCCCAAACAGCATCCGAAGCATTACGCCTCCTCACAGCCAAAGACAAACCTAGGAATGCAAGATTTGTTTTCACGTTTTGTCTTTTTTTTTTTTTTTTAATTTAATTATCCATGAGACAGAGAGAGCGAGCCTCGCGTCCCCCCCCCCCCACCCGCCTCCCCGCCAAGAGTGCCAGGGGCAGAGGCAGCCAGCCGGAGTCCAACCAGACCTCATGCTGAGCGGAGCCTGCCAAGGAGCTAGATGCTCCACCAGGAGATCAGGACCCAGGCCAAAACCCAGAGTCCGGCACTCCACAGACCGAGCCACCCAGGGGCCCCAGGTTTTGTCTTTTTTTAGAAGATAGCTCAGGTCGTGGTCCTGGGATGGAGCCCCACATTGGGCTCCCTGCTCAGCGGGGAATCTGCTTCTCCCTCTGCCCCTCCCCCTGCTTGTGCGATCTCTTTCTCTGTCAAATAAACAAAACTTTTAAAATAATAGATAAAATAAAAATAAAATAAATAAAAGATCTGAGATAATCCACATTACTTTCTGATTTCTCCTTTCCTTATTTGTGTTTTGAGAACTAAGCAGAAGGCACTCCTGGGTGGCTCAGTCCGTTAAGTGGGTTTCCCTGGGGGCGCTGCTTCTGCACCCCCAGGGTTGGGGAAGGAGGTGCCCAACAAGTCAGCGGGAAGGTGTCCTGGCCCTAGCCCTCCTCACACACGTGCTGCGCGCCCCGGGGGCAGGGCCCTCTGGTTCCCCACCTTGGTTAGCGTCCATCCAACTGGGTTCTGCCTTCCCAACTCCCACCAGCAACAAAGGAAGCTCTAGCAAAGCAGGTAGAGCCCCTTCTCGCCAGGAGGAAGGGCAGGAGCAGGCGCTGGGGGCTGGGGTGCGGCAGAGAGCTCCCCGCAGCGAGGGGGATGTCCTCTGTGTGCCTGGACCTGAGGAAGGCAGCCAGGGCAGCGACGAAGTGAATCCTGCGTTTGAGTTTGATTAATTTTAACCTGAAGAGCTACATGTGCTGCTGGCGACTGTCCTTCAGGGCTCAGGTCTGCAAAGATTTCTTTCACTTCGGTGCACGCTGGGTTAACTAGCACCCCCCAGGGCAGGGGGCACCGGGCGGGGGAAATCCCGGGGCTGGGAGCGTGGGGGATGGGCGAACCCTCCCCCACTCATGGAGGACCTGAAGAAGCAGCCACATTCCCCCAGATAACATCTTCCAAGTGACAGCCTCCTGGAGCTCCTTCTAGCGACAGTTAAAGACACACACACACCACTTCTCCCGGAACAGGAGACTTTCTAGAGGACAAGCCACTTAGTGTAATTCGGCTAAATTTTTCTGTGATTACTTCCTTCCCTTGGGCGTTTGATTTTTTGGGGGGCGGGGGAGTTCTTTTTGAGATACAACTTTAAAAACAACAACAACAAACAACAACAACAAAAACACCAGAACAGAAACCCCCCAAATAGGTGCAAACCACACAAACACAGTCCCCCATTTTCTAAAAGCTTTCAGCAAACTTCCAGCAACGTCCGGCCATCCCTTGGCCACTCTGTTAGCACGTGTTCAACCGGATCACACACCCAGACCCGTTCTCAGGCGACGGCACAAGCGAGCCCCGCCGCCCTGCCCTTCCTTCCAACGGCCAGCTCCTCGACAACAGCACAGAAGGACCTACCGGGAGAGGCGGGCACTGAGCCCTGCGGCTGCCGGCGTACTTACGGGCCTGGAGCTCCTCTTGTGGCTCCACAGCTCAGGAAGCCCTCAGTGCTCGCCGGACCCCGCCACCTCTGTTCTGGAGCCGCGCTGACCTTTGAACCCTGCCTGTCCTGCCACGAAGCCGCTGCTGGCCACGCCAGCCCCAGGCCTCGCCCCAAGGCTTCCTCTGCAAAACCAAGCCCCCTCTGCTCTGAAAGTGTTCCTGCAAGGCGTTCCTGGAGGTCACCACAGAGTCCCCAAAGAAGGATCTTTCGGACAACCTTCTCTAGCAGGATGGGGTCGGAGCCCTTCAGGAGCTCCCCCTGCCCCCCACCACGGGCCCAGCAGAGCAAACTCAGTGCTTCCCCACCCTACCCTGCTCTCCTTGGTGACCCCAGGATGCTGCAGCTGGGGAGGCAGACGGGCCAGTCCACAGGGAATGGACAAACAAACACCAAAAGGCCTGTGGTATCAACGAACGTTTCAGAAGAGGGTCATAAACCTTGGGTGGGGATAACACTAAGAGCCACTGTCTCTCCCTTGACTGCAACTTGGAATTACATAATTAGAGCTCTCCGGGGAACGCGGTCACAGAGCACACCAACTCCCCGCGCTTCGCCAGGCTGGCCAGGGTTCCGCAGGCCGGGGAGTCCAAACCCTTCACACCCAGGCCGCATTGCAATGGTAATAAGTTTCCACATCCTGGCCCCCCCGTGGGGAAGCCCTTGTAAAGGAGAGCCCCTTCGGGGCGGAAACCTGCCTTCAGAAATCCCCCTTTAAAGGACTGCTCCTCCCTCTCTGTCAGAGGAGCTGCGGCCCCAGGCGTCTCCAGCCCATGGATCTGGGGGAAAGATTCCAGAGGAAAGAGCCGTGTTAAACCCAGGCTTGGCCAGGCTTAAATGTCTCAGAGGTTAAACCAAGGCTGACTGACTATTCACGGCAAACAAATACTTCACCGCAAAGAGGGACACAGAAACACCAAACGAGGCCGTACTTGGTCCCAACAACAGGAAACGGATTTCACAATAAAAACAGAAAGGTCGTTCCCTCTGCCGCGCGTCCATCCACAGATCCTGCCCCCAAAACGACCCTAGGAAGCGTGTTCCAAAACTCATGTTGATTTTTGGCACATGAGCCGTTATGCAAAATTCTGGTCGTATTTCCAACTGTGACTTGCTTTGGTAAGTCCAAGTTGGGCCTCACTGCCTAGAGCCCCGTGGGCACCCACGCGGCTTTTGCGGACACTCACTGCGGGGGTCCACGGGGGCAGCCGTGTCCGGGTCTCGGGATGGCCTTCCCCACTAAGCACACGCCACAGTGCTCGCGATGTTAAACATGAAAATATTTCCCACGTGTGCTGCTCTGCTACGCACACAGCTGTAACAAGAAAAACATGCTGTCTCTCTATAGACAGGAAAAGTCGTCTTCTTCCAAAGTCTTCTTCCTCAAGATGTTTTCGTTTGCTTGCTTCCAAATGGCCCGCGAGCATTATTTAATACGACCGTCAGTCCAAGGATCTGGGCCAGAAGTCAAGGCAGCACGGTCAAATGGGGAAAGGGAGAACCCCAAAAGCACCAGTCCCAGCCTGTCCCACGCAGGCGAGGCACACAGCGCTCAGGAATGTCTCCTTAGGGAAGAGCCATCTATGAAAGTGTAGAGTAAGGACTTACAAATCCTTCTACAACCACCTTTCCCAGTTTTTACATAGTAACGTTTCTCGGGTCTAAACCAGGCTCGGTTACAAGGATTTCTCATCACAGCACAGGAGATGCCAAGCGCCCACATCTCCTGTCCCCGTGAAGCTGTGTCCGTATCTGAACATGAACAAATGTGGACTCTCCGCTAACCCAGCACTGCAGAAGGAAGAGGCGGTGAACACGCCTCCCACCCGCTCCCCACACTCAGACACGAGTGTTCGCTGGGAAAACGTAGTCACCTCCCCTCGGGCTCAGGGGTTAAGCAGGAGGGCCCCGGCTTGCTTTGTCCCTGAGAGATTTCTGAAATTCGACTGGACAGGGCGGCAGTGTGCGCACTACCGACCCGAGGGTAACCATCCCGTGCTTGCGCCAACCCAGATCTGAGCAGGAGGGGGTCGCCTCTGTCGCAGCGCCCCCCGCCCCAGCCCTGCGGGCCGCACAGCTCCCACCCTGCGCGCGCGCCACGGAAAGCGCCGCCGCAGCCGCAAACCCGCCGGGCTCAGGGGCGAAGACCACCCAGCCCCCAGCGGCCACGTCCCGGCGCCGACCTGAGCCCCTGCCGCCCCCTCCCGCAGTGAACAGATCCCCCGCCCTAAAGGGGAGAGGGATTCCGGCGGGGAGGGGGGTGCAGCGCCCCGCAGGGATGCGGCGAGACTCCCCAGGCGGACTCCGGATAGGCTAGCGGGCACCGCACCCAGGACCCCGAGCGCTTTATGCTTTCAGGGCCAGCGACACACTGGCGCGCCCCCTTCCCAAATCAAGTAGCCCGCACGGTCTGACGTAATCGGCATCTGCTCAGACCCAGACGACTCCCCAGAAGGGCTGCGCAGCATTCCCGACCGTGTAGACGGTCCCGGGAGCGCGCCGCTGGCAGCCCGACGCGGGAAGAGGGAGCCCCTCCCGCGACGGCCCCCGACGCTCACCTGCCCGCAGGAACGCGGGGACGGGGGGCGGCACGATGCGGGGGGCGGGCGTCCCTGAATCCCCCGTAAGTGTAACATTCCTGGCCCGGGAGACCAGCCCCCTCGGCCTCCCCGCGCCCCGGCCCGCAGGCAGCGCCGCCCCCAGCCCGGCAGGGTGCCCGGAATGCGGCCCCGCGCGCGGCCGGAGGTGCTCGGGGTCCGGACGGCGTGGGCGCGCGCCGCCCCCTCGGCTCCCCAGGCGGGTCCCCCCGGCTCCCTCCGCACCCCGCGGCGGTTCCCGCAAGCCCCGCGCCCACGCAGACAAGCCCGCGCGGGGCCCTCGGGGGCGACGTGCGCCCCTCCAGGAAATGCCGCCAGGAACGCGGGCCCGACCCTCCGGCGGCCTGACTAGTCCCGGGTCCCGGGGGGCCGCCCCAGCCGCCAAAAGGCCGCCCCGCGACCCTCCGACCCCAGGCAGGAAACGCCACTCGACCACCTCCCGGGAGTGGAGGAGGGGGTGGACGGGCCAACAAAAGGGAAGCCAAAGTCCCTTTCGATCCGGCGGCGGGGGGCGGGGGGGGGGGGCGTCCCCGGGCCCCGCCCGACTGCGGCGCCGCGCGCCCTGGGTGGGGGGCTCCGGCTCGGAGCGGGGCGCGGGGGCCGTGGGCCCTGCGGGAACCTGGGGGGCAGGGACCCACTCGAGGTCCTAAGAAGTAAAGTCCCATCGGCGGGCCGGGGCCGCCTCCACACCACGACCCTCGCCGACCCCCGGCCGGGGCTTCCCCGGCGCCGCCCGCGCGGCCTCTGGAAAGGCTGAGCCGACCCCAGAGCGCGCCTCAGTGGAAGCGGCGCGGGGCGGCGGGCGCGGGATCGCGGCGGCCCGGATCCGGGGAGAGGCCGGGGGCACAGCCGCGGGGGCGCAGACCGAGCGCGCGAGTCCCCGCCCTCGCCCCGAGGCGACGGGTCCTACCTGCGGTCGGGGGCGCGCAAAGCAGGAGCGCGGCGGCCACCCAGACGGCCGGGGCGCACAGCGGCGCCAGCGCCGAGCCCGGGGCCATGCCGCGGGCCGTGGGGGCCGGCGGGGCGCGGGGGGCCGCGCGCGCTGCCCTTGCTCCCGGGCTCCGCGCGAGTGGGCGCCTCTCGGAGAACCGCTGCTCTTCGTCCGGTCCCGGCCCGGGGGCGGCGCGCGCTGCTGCGAGGATCCGGGGCGCGGACTGCGCGTCCCGCCGGCCGCCGGGAGGAGCGCGGGGGGCGGACCGCGGGCGCGCAGGAGGCAGGGTCCGGGGCCCGCCCGCCCCGCGGGCACAGCAAGGCCGGCGCCGGCGCCCCCTGCCGGACACACGCGCCTGCGGCGGGCGGGGCGCGCGGGAAGCCGGGCGCTGGGACCTGGGGCCGCCGCTGCGCCCCGGGACGGGCCTCCCGCGCGCGCCCTCCGGACGCCGGGACACCGAGGGGCGCCTTGGCGCGGGGCTTGGGGGCGTCGGGCCTGACCTCGCCGGGGCTGCCCGCGCCGCAGGGGCGCCCGGGGCAGCGGGCATCCAGTTGTCGGGGGCGGGGGGTCGGCCCGGGGGCTTGGTCACAGGTCGGTAACTCGGGCCCACCGCGCCCCGTCCGACGCTGCTCCGTCCCGGAACCGGCTGCGCGGAGGAAGGGAAGCGAGGGCGGGCAGGAGCGAGACCGTCCAGGGGAGCGGCCGGCCCGCGTCCCCGCCGGCGCCCTCCCGGGCCCTCCTAGCCACGCTGCGCGGTGGGGACGCCCACGTCCCTCCGAAATGCCCAGAAACCGCCGGCGCTAGGGCTGCGTGGAGGGAGCGCGATGCTATCTGCAGCCACCGTGGCTTTCGGTTTACTGTTAAAAGCAAATTGTGTAATTTTACCCATTAAGGCAGAACAGTATTTGTTCTCTGCAGAGCCCCAGAACATGCAGAAGTAATTTGCTTCACTTGTAAAAGACGTTTTGAATGCAATTCAAATAGCATATTTTCTTGCTTATTCTTGGTTTTGCTTAACACATGCCAAGGTCTGGAACTGGAAAGCCTGACCCTCCTGTTTGTAACGTAGGAATTCTCTTTGTTTTTGCTCTTGGAGAAAGGATCTGGAACCATCAGGTCTCCGCTGTTTGGTGAGATTTATCTTTTAACTGATTATCAAGCACTGTGTTTGGTGTTTTTTGCTCAAGCCCCATTTCCTGCTAGTTGGGGTGAATTAGGGAGAGCCCTGGTCTTGGGTGCCAGACCCGGAGGCGGCTGGGCCGGCCCCCCTCCGCCACCCCACCCCCGGATGGCCCCCCGCTGCCGCACACATGGCAGGAAATAAAAGTTCTCTAGCTGTGGTCTGCTGCCAACATGGCCGAGCCAGCCCCGGCGCATTACCCTGTTAAAATGATTCAGGCCCCGTCTCTGCGAGCCTGTGGGGAGCAGCATCCCACACACTTCTCTTTCCTAAGGCGCACTGCAAGCGCCGAGTCAGTGACTGGCCAAGGGGCCTCCAGAAATCCAGGGAGAAAGGCAGAAGGTGGTGAAATAGTCACGGGGTGGGGGGCGGGTCGCTGAGCAGAGACAGTCTTCCGAACCCAACAGGCCTCGAGGCTGCCACATCTTTATCATTGGGGTTTTCCTCACTTTTCTTCCCCTGGGGGCCCTCCAGGATGCTTGAAGAGGAAAGAAGGCTTTTCGAGAGTTGGTCTTGAGGCCTGTGGTTCCAGATGAATGGTGACTGGTGGAGAGCAGAGAGGGCAGGCAGAGGAGGGTCCCTCGGCTGGATCCGAGCTCCCTTTCGCTTTCTGCTCCAGAGGCTTGACCCTGTTGTTCTAGAACTTGGGTCAGGGCGCCGATACTTACGTGTGGTGGGAACTTTGGGAAATGACCTAACCGTGCTTCAGCCCTCACCTGTGTGCAGTTTTCACACGACTGGGTTCCTCGCAAGCCTGACCTGAGAGTTTAAACAGCAACCTGTATATTTTGCCAGCAGTTCCCTGGGCGCGGTCAGAAATGTGGATTATATCACATGTGATTCCTTAACGGTTTATAAACATCATCTTTTCAGCATTTCTTTCTCCACAGTTCCCCTACCTCAAACTCTGGCCGCTCCCAACTCTCCCCCCGACTTCTCTTCCTCTCTCAGGTTCAGAACCTATGGGAAGAAGTGCAGTACATCCCCTCATAGATGGGGACAGTCTAAACAATGTGCTTTCTAAGTGGCAGAATGTGGCTTTGATCCCGAGTCAGACGAAGGCAGCTTGTTCCCTCCAGCTTGAACCGCACGTAACGACTGTTGCAGGACGCTTCACCCCCCAAACCTAACCGCGTAAGCCAGTAAACATTTAGTATTCCATGTAGTATTTATTAAACATTTAGTATTCCACTGCTCTCCTTGGGTCAAGAATTCAGGAGAGGCTCAGCTCGGTCTGGGTCAGAGTCAGCCAGTGCTGTCTCACCCTCGGGCTGACGGAGGCCAGAGAGGTCTTCACAAGGGAGCCGGTGCTCCTGCCCCACAAGGGAGTGCTGGGGAGGGGGAGCCTCCCTTCCTCCCGCACCGCATGGGTCTCTCCTAGGGCTCCCTGAGTGCCCTCCCTACATGGCCACGGACCGACCCCACCGACCCCACCGTGAGAGCCGGGGGCAGCTTCAGCGTCTTTTATAACTGAGTATGGAGGTCACACACGGAGATTTCCACAGCAGCTGCTGCTTTCATGGGCCTCTTGGTGGCAGGAGGGGCTGCGTGTGGTGTGTACCCCAGGAGGCCGGTGGCCGCCCCACCTGGAGGGACCACAGCCACACTGTCCACGACTGGCAGCAGGCAAGACGGAAAGGAACCCAGCGTGGTGGGCCTCCGGGGAGATGGTGAGGGGAGCCATGGCGGAGTCTGGAGGAAACCATTCAGGTGTTGCAACGGGCGGGTATGAAGGTGGAGGGGTCTGAGCACAGCCCATCGGCCACCTGTGCACCCTCTTGTGTGGAACGTCTGTTTGAATCATCTGCTCCTCTGCTGACTGCGTTGTGTATCTTCTTTTGAGTTTCACGAGTTCTTTGTATGTTCTCAGCAGCGGCCCATTTCAGGCAGATAAAGAACGTGTTCTCCTAGCAGACGGGCTGTCTTTCGGGGTTTTTTAACAGTCTTTTCCTAAGAAGCAGGTTCTCATTTTAATGAACTTTTTTCTTTTGCGAGTAAAGCTTTTGAGCATCAGTAATGCCGGGTCAGGCCAGAAACCTGAGGAGGGTCCGGGGTATCAGCGCGGCAAACGGGACAGCTGGGCGGCCGCCGCTCACGCACAAGCGCTGCGGAAGCCCACGCACGAACAAGCCGGCCCACGCGCGGCCTCATTCGGCTCCCTGCGGCCCGGCTCTGACAGCCCAGCCCTTGAGGTCTTTCATGTCCTCAAAACCCCAGAGAGCACCGAACGCCCTCCCGCGTGGGCCTGTCCCGGGCTGCTCTCCCTGCCCAGAGCGTGCTGTCGCCCGCCTTCCTTCGCCCAGGTGGCTCTCACTGACCCCTCAGGGACACCTCCTTGATCCCCGTCACCTACGACGGGTCAAGGCTGCGTGTAGACAGCGGCCTGGACCCCGCCTGGAGACACACGTCACGGGGATCATCGTGCCGCGGCCGTACTGGATTAGGTCCGTTCTCCTGCCGTGAGAGCTGGTGGGAGCCCACCGGCCCCCGAGTCGCGGTCGTGGCGCATGTGGAAGGGCCGGCGGGGAGCAGACCGCGGCGTGCTCCAGTCTGGTCCAGGACAAACCAGGGCTCCCTCACTCCCAGCCGCTGCCCTGCTTCCCTGCATGGAGCCATCTCCGCAGTGATGCCGGCAGGTCCTCCGCCTCACGCACACGACTGAGGGAATTCTTTATAGGCTTGTCCTAAAACTACACATCCGCCCCAAATACAGCGCTTTTGTGAAACGGATTATATCTCTCCCGCACATATCTACGTACAGTGTGAACCCGCTTCCTTGTTCCCCCGGGTCAGATGTCAGAGCGGTGAAGCCCGACGCCAGTCCTCACCGAGAACCGCGCACTTCCGGAGCCCGCGCAGCTGCAGCCGACCGCGGCGACCGCGCGATCTCACCCTGCGTTCCAGTCCCGCGTCAGCAAGTGGGGGCGGCAGGACGACCCTGACGGGAAAAACCCCTCTCGGTGGGTCAGCGTCTCACACCAAGACGCCCCCCAGCTGGCGTGGGCACGCCGAGGGGTCCTCCAGGGCGGAGGTTCTCGTCCGCCTGGAGGTTTCTGTTGTCCTCTCCTGACAGCAAATCCACGGTGTCTCGAAGATGTCCAAGGAGCGACCGCGGGTCCCTCCACGCCGCTGAATTCCGACCCTGAGTGGCACCCATCGGCACCCCGGCCCCCACGGGTCACGGCTCAGTCCCGCCACACGGCCTCACGTCGGATGCCTGCCCCAGGGCCTGGTGCCCCGCGTACCCCAGCAGGGTCCCACTTGGCTCCTCGGGGCTGGTAACTCGCTTCGCGGCTCTCAGCACTCGGGAAACTGCTTCACTGACGACTTCTGGTCCGCTATAAAGGATGCGACTGGGGACAGCCCCGGGAGAGGCGCAGGGCACCGTGGGGGGCAGCGTCCCCTGGTCCTCCATGTGCTGCCCAACTTGGACGCTCTCTGGAGCCCTTCACTGGCGGGTCTCCATGGAGTCTTCATTACGCAGGACCAGGTGACTGACTCTTCGGCCACTGGAAGCCCACGTCTGGCCCCTCTCCCGTCCCCTTTACCCATGGCTTGGTCTTTCTGGGCACCAGCCCCTTCGGAAGCTGGTCAGGGTGCCTCGCGCAGTCGCCTCATGAGCATGAACTCAGGTGTGGTTGGGAGGAAACTCGTTCGGAAAAACAAGAGACGCTACTCGGGGGATTCCAAGGGGACTAGGAGCTCTGCGCCAGGAACCGGGGACAAAGGGCAAATGGAAATGTCCCATTAGACACACGGACGGTCCGAACTCTCTCCCTGACACACGGACAGTCCGAGCTCTCTCCCTGACAGGGCAGACAACTAACGGTCCCTGCTCTTCCGGACGGACAGTCCGTAAAACCCGCAGGTGCTTCTATCACCGCGGTCACGACCATAGGATGATGGGGCGAAAGTACTAATATTACAGGGTTTCACGTCTACAATACCTTCCAAAACCCTCTTTAAAAATAACTTATTTCTCAGTCTTGAAAGCAAATGTGGACTCTCTGTCCTGCAGGTCACGAGCCAGGCCCGCCCTGGCTGGAGTCTCAGACCGGCTCCTGCCGGCTTCGCCGTCTCTCCCAGAGGTGGAGGGCTTGGTCCCCCGGTCGCCGGCGTCTGGGAGCCGGAGAGCCACAGCGACACGGCATGGAGGGTTGCCACGGTCTGCCCTGTGTCCCCAGACGACCTGGGAGCTCTAAGCCGATGCACAGTGAACTGACGTGGTCGGAAACGGGGTCTTCGCAGACAACGTACAGGAAGACGAGGTCATCATCTCGGCACGTCCACGAGAGGAGGGTGCATCGAGCCGGGCTCTGAAGGGGGAGGGGACCCCGGTCCTTGGAGCGGCGTCGGGGTGTCCACAGAGGGACTCGGCGGGGCTGGCCAGGATGCGAGCTGCGCCCTCGACGCGGCCTCCCATGGTCTGTGCAAGAGACGGGTCGGGTCACCCGGCTGACCGCAGGGCCGCGCTCCCTGCTGCCGCCCGCCGGCCCGTCCAGCAGCGACGCCACTAACCCCTCGGGCTCCCAGGCTGACCGCGCTCAGCTGGGGTTTCTCCCCGGGCTTCGCGACCGGAGGCCGGACTCGGTAAAAACGCCCAACGTGCATCTTCAGCCAGACGGCCGGCCCGTCGGGCTCCTCCCCGCAGCCTCCGTGTCCGGGGCGGGGGCTCCTCCTGGGCCTCGGCCACGGCCTCTGCCCCCACGTGGGAAACCCGGCGGTCAGCTCTGAAGGCCCAGAGGCGGAGGCGGCCCCCACCGGCCGAGTCCTGGCACGGCTGCTAGCACCGGCGTCCCCACCCCGGGGTACTGTATGTTCCAGACTGTGAGCCCAGACCCAGAGTGGGCGGGGACGGTGAGGACGTGGGAACGGAGCCGAGCTCCGTGGGGAGCCACACTGGGAGAGTGGCCCTGCCACACTTGCCGTTAGTGTCCACGGCACAAAATCAGAAATCACCCTGGTGTCCTCGAGAGTGACACGTCCAAGTGGACACACAGCTGTGGGGCACATGGATGTATTACAGGAAAGCGCGGGCGCATGAACTCGGGAGAACGTGTGCACGGCCCACGTGCGCAGCTCAAGACACTGCCAGGCGGGGTGGGCCGGTGAGGGGGTCCCGCGCTCTCGCTGGCGGGCCTGGAAGACGTGGGCGTCTGGGAGAGGACGTCGCAGAGCAGTGAAGGCGAGCTCGGGGCTTCTCCACGCCCCGGGCCAGCCCCTTCTCCTGCCTTCCCTTCCGGCTCTCTCGTCGGCTGCCCCGTCCTTTGCCACAGCTCTGTGCACTCATGAGGAGGGACAGTGACCGCGACGCGTGCTCAACCCACCTGTCTTCTCGCCGGAGCAGCCCCGGGTCGGGCCACGCAAAGACGGCCTCGCACGCGGGTCTCCCAGGGGACCCACACTCATCAGAGAGTGACGCGTCTCTGGGCAGGGGGAGTCCGGAGAATTTCCACCTCCACGGGCCCTCCCTGGGGGCTGTCCCCGGGGGTTGAGACTTGGCAATGGGGCAGGAGCAGAGAATAGGCACCCACGAGGGTCCCTCGACCCCCAGTTCTGCCCGGTGTCTCTGCTCTGACGGAGACCGGCCGCCTGTCTCGCAGCAGGGCCTCCTACAGTTAGGACCGCCGCCTGCCTTCGGGGGGGTCCCGTGCTCTTAGAAAGCCGACGGAGGTTCTGCCACTTTTCTCACTGCCTTTACAGGCAGAGAACTTTCAGATGTCTTCGTTCTACCGTTGCCTGCGGCCTGGAAGCCACTTGTAGCAGGATTTCACTGCGACCGCTCTGCAAGCGCTCCCCGTGAAGGGCCGTCCATGGTTTCCATGGTCCTGACTTCAAGGGTCAGTCTAAGTGCTCATCATCTTTATGGACAGCCTTTAAGCTGCACATTTCAGGAAACTTTCTCAGTTGGCTTCCCTAGCGGACCTGGACTCCTTCTGACCCTGCCGGCCACTCTGTTTCAGTCCCCCCCCCCCCACTTCCACATGTCCGGGCGCCTCATTCCCTGGGGGTGGTGGCCGGTCTCGGGTCGGCACGTGCCGCGGCGGGCGGAGCATCGCAGCTGGGCCTCCCCCAAACGCCGCTGTCACAGGCCCGAGGACGCGCCCCGCGTCCCCACGTGAGTTTGTGAGGGGCTGCCCCAAACGCAGCTGCTGACCTTCCCCGCTGCCTCCCCCGCCCCGGCCTACTGCTTCCCATGTCTGCCGGCTCTGGAAGCGTCACTCGGGCCACAGGCTTCGAGGTCATTGTTGACTCATTTTCTCCCCGCGGAACCCATCAGAAGACATGATGGCTCTGCCTTCAGGCTACAGCCACCAACACGTCCATTTTTATGACCTCTACCATGGTCTAGGCCCCCGCCAACTCCAAGCGGGGTCAGCGCACCGCGTTGGGAGCCGGGACGACGCACTCGGGACCCGCTCACGGCCCCGCCTCACCCCTTCCTCTCCCACCTGCCGCCTCCTCTGCAGAGAGAGCAGACATCGCCAGGGCTGCACGACTCCGCGGGCCCTGCTCTCGTCTGCTCTAAACCTCGCCCCGTCCCTCCCTCCCCACTGGCCTCCTCCGTGGGCAGCAGCCCGGGCCCGCGTCCCTGCCTTCCGGAGCACCGACCGAGAGGGCGCACGGCCGGCTTCTCCACCTCCTCCAGGTTCTCCTCAAACGTCGCCCTTGGCGCAGCGCCTTCCCCGAAATCCTGTCCTCGGAGCTGACCACTGCCGCGCTGCTCTGACTTTTCTCCTTAGCACGCGTTGCTCTTTATAATGCTACACGTCTTACTGATTTCTCGTAAGTGTTCACTCAGTGTTCGACACCGCACCGGAGCTGGCCCGCTCGTTCCTGGTCTTGCCATCGCGTGCAGACGTGATCGCTTCCCTTCCTCAGACGCCGGGGCAGGGCTGTAGCTCCCTGCCTCCTGCCTGCGAGGGGAGGGACGGAGTCCTCGGGCCCGCGCGGCCCGCGGGTGGGGCGGCCGGATCGCCCCGCGCCCTGGTCTCACCTGGCCTTTGCCCTGCCTCCCCCGAGACCCGGTGGCCCCAGCGGTGGGACTTACACCCCCACGGGTCTTCAGCTCCGGAGCCGGGGCCTGGCAGTCCACGGATGCGCTCACAGCCCCTTCGCTGGAGCACACGGGACCTCCCCCCACCCCGCTGCACCAGAAGGCGTGATTATTCCTCTCCCGGGGGTGGACGTGACACAGCCGGGGGAGCGCGCCGCGAGGTCCGGCCCTGCTCCCGTCAGTGTGTGTTTGGGAGTCTGAGGCTGAACCATAAAAATGATGTGAACGGTGACAACTAAAATTCATCAGGACTCATTGAAACAGTAAGACCGAGAACTTGTTGAAATGATAAAACACAAAGTGTTTTTCTTTGCAAGGAGGGAAAGGAATTTCGTATTCACTCAGGATGGAAACTGAACCTTTTTTGGTAAATCCTGATCTGACTCACGGAGCGACGTAATGCAGCAGGACGCGTGTCGTCCTCAAGATGGATTGCGGCTCGCGCTGGCGCCTTCTGAACGACCATATATAGCCGTCCGCGCGGCCCTGCCACAGAAGGATCGCCGGACCGTGCGGGGAGCGTAAATACAGCAACACGCGAGCCGCACTCAGAAGGCTGCCCGGGCCCCGGCAGCGCCGTGTGTGGTTCTCTGCAGACCACCAGGCCGTGGGCTACGTTAGGCATTTTTACTGTCTCCATGAAAAAAACAGCTTATAGTAACATTACCTTGAAGATCTGTCAATTTTGTCCTAGCAGCTCTTTGAGAACTTTCTGAGGCTTAAATGAACATCCGTTGCTGAAACCATGAAGAAGCTGTACTTGCATACGCTTGACTTTCCTGACTGGGCTGCATTTTAGGCGGACGTTTCACACTTACCCAGCTTAAATTTTACTTCCCTTTAAAAAAAAAAAAATTATTTAGTTACTTGATAGAGTGAGCGAGAGCACAGGCAGGGGGAGCAGCGGAGAGAGGGGAAGCAGGCTCCCCGCTGCGCAGGGAGCCCGACGCGGGTCCATCCAGGACCCTGGGACCATGACCCGAGCCGAAGGCAGACGCTGAACCCATGGAGCCCCCACGTGCCCCAGCATAACCTTTCCTACCTGAAGCTTGTCAAAGGCTAATCTGAACAGAGAATTTTTGTTTTCTTGTTGCTTTTTTAAAAGATTGCCTTTATTTAGAAAGCGCAGGCAGACAGGCAAAGGACGAGAGGGAGTCTCGGCAGACCCCGTGCTGAGCACAGAGCCTGGCGGTCGGCTCCATCTCCCCGTCCCGAGATCCCGACCCGACCGAAACCAAGTCAGACACTCAACTGACGGCACCACCCAGGCCCCGTCTCCTTATTTTCTTGTTAGACGTCGATGAAGAGAATGGACTTCGGGTCAGACAATCTGGGCTCTAAGACCATGTGACAGAACAATTTGTGGAGGTTAAAACTCACGTAGAAGTAAAACATCCGACCGCACCTGAGCAAGCAGGGGAACCGGAAGTGTGGTGTGACAGCGTCTCCTGCTGTGCACGAAGCGCCCTGTCATTGTAAGGTTGGAAAAGCAACCACTAACAGGACAAAAACAAAGAGCTGTAAACATTAGCCACTGAGAGAGATCACGTGGAATCACAAAGAACATTCAACTACTCCTAAAGAAGCCGAAAGGCAGAAAGGGAGTCCAGGGCCTATGGATCCAGGAGAAACCGAAGAGCAAGACGGGGGCAGCCACCGCACCTGCGGCTCAGCGCCCCGACCCAGCGTCAGAGACCGGCAGAGCGTGTGACGCACAAACCCGCCGACACTCGTTCCGGAGGAAATAAACACCGAATGATCCTGTATTTATTAAAGAAATTGAAGTTGTAGTCGAAACCTTCCTCCCAAAGAACATGCCAGATGACAGTTGGTGAATTACACAAAACGTCTGAAATTCTACACGTCGTCCTCCACAAAACCGAAAAGGAGGAAACAGTCTCAGCTCCACGCAGCTGGCACCACCGGTCACTCCAACCACATGGAGACATTACAAGAAATAGCCTCAGCTCCACGCAGCCGGCACCACCAGGTCACTCCAACCACATGGAGACATTACAAGAAAGACCCTATAGACCCACATCTCTTAGGAGCAGATATAAAATACTCTAAGTAATATTTCAGCAGCTCAGATCCTGTAGATACAAAACGCCAACAGGGCAGGACCGCATGGAGCTGACCCCAGGGGTGAGGGTTTCGCCACGGGAGCCACGGACTCTTCCCGTGGACCATTCGAGCCCCCCAGTGCCGTTGTTCCCCGACGTCGGTTACTTTCTCCGCTTACTTATTGCTACGAAACAAACCACCCCAAAACTGAGAGGCTTAAAGCAACCATTTGACTTTTTAAAAAATTCCGTTTATTTTTGAAGTGGGGCTCGGACTCATGACCCAGAGATCAGGAGCCGCACCCTCTAGAGGCTGAGCCAGCCAGGCGCCTCCACCGTTTGATGTTATGATTGTGGGTCAGGAATTTTGGAAGACCTCAACGGCTTTGTCGGTCTCGGAGCTACGCAGGGTGGACGAGGTCGCCTCAGGCCTGGCCTTCCCTTCCAGACGCCTCCCCTGCTCGGCGCGGCTCCGTGCTTGCGTCTTTCTCCCCTTCCTGTTCACGCGGTGTCTTCCTCTCTGGGACGTCTTCACACAGGTCGGGTTTTTCATGGCTCGAGGGCCTCGGGGGAGTCTGACCGACACGGCCGCGCAGGCTGCGGGAGGCGAAGGCCGTGTCCACCGGCCGGAAAGGCTCGGCCTGCGCTGGCGCAGCTTCACGCCCGCCGCACGCGTGGTCACGGACCGTCAGAGAGCACGGCTCTGGACAAGGAACGCGTGGCCGTCCTGAACCCACTGTCTCCACGTACTCCACCCCTGGTACCCATCTGTGTGTTACTTAGGGCTTGATCTGTGGAAAGAGCGGAAACCAACCCCGGTCTCCTTAAGCAAACAGAAGGTCGTGTGGAAGGGTCCCTGCACTCGCTCTCAAGCCCGCAGTGCCGGGCTGGCGCTTCCTTCCGCACGCAGGGGCCGACATTCAGTCCTGCGGGTCCTCAGGTACTGACCCAGCATCTACGGTAAAACACAGCCTCCAAAACTGGTTTGATGGCTTCTAGAGGCAACGGCTCATTCATATTTCCGTGGCGGGGTGGGTCGGTCGTCTCCCGGTTTTTCCCAGGGCACATGGGCAGGCCGGTCCCAGACGTCCTCGCGGTCACATCCCAACTACGGCCGGGGGCACCTTAGCTCCTTTCTGTCCAGCTCGGGTGAGACAGCGCGGTGGCCTTGTCCCACCGGCGACAGCAAGAGCTGCACGTCGTCTCGGCTCTGGATTTGGCGTTCGGGTGCTGCTGGGGAAGGGACGGGCGGCGGATCAGAGCAGGCCGCACGGCCAGCCGAGGTTCCTGGGGTGGAGAGACAGACCTCACATCCAGAGGGAGAGGGAGCGGGGCACAGGCTGCGCCGGACACAGGGACGCGGGACTCACGGGGCCGTTGTCTTCACTCCCCACAAATACCAAGAGGGGATCCCACCGTCTCGAGTAAATGATGGAGCGTCATTGCCTGGACGGAGCTGAGACTTCCCAGACCCACCAGCTCACCGTGTCAGGGCGCGTCCTCCGAGCATTCGCCGTCCGTCTGCTCCCTTCCGCAACGTGCTGTCTCGCTCTGGGACCTCGGGGGTCTTACCGTGGGAACACACAGAGGCTTTCTGCTTTAATTCCAGACTGACAAATCAGAAAAGAAGCACATTTCAAGAAAAGCACGAGGGCCTTTATTTGGAGACTGGAGGTAGATCCAAAACGAGGGCCCCGGGCAAGTCAGATCGACCTCCTGAGTGATCTTCGCATGTGAACGGACAGCGAAGAAGCCACTGACCCTGACAGTAAAATATCGGCGTGTTTCCTAAGTGCTCATTTCGGGAAACCGGTGTAATCAAGAGAAGGGGCACAAAGCGAAAAGTAAGGACCCCCCCAACGCCGCCGTCACGCAAAACCATCACCGGGGTCTTGCCCGCATCTTCACCATGCCAATAAAAAGGAAAATAAAAAGGAAAAAAGAACACAGAGGCCTCTGGGGAGGATATGCAAGAAGCTGAATTTGAGTTGGAGGGAATAACTCCGCAGAAAACTTGTTAGATAGTTTGTTAGGCTACAGTCCACACGCCACCCAGTCGCCCACGTGAAGTGTCCGCCTCAGACACGCCTGCGGGCTCCACGGGTGAAGCGTCTGCCTCGGGCTCGGGTCATGACCTGGCGTCCCGGGATGGAGCCCCGCGCTGGGCTCGCCGTGGAGCTGGAGCTTCCCCTTCCCCCTCTCCCTCCTGCCTACCCCCAGCTCATGCGCTCGCTCGCTCTCAAATAAATATGTTTTTTTTTATTTTTTTAAAGATTTTATTTATTTATTTGACAGAGAGAGAGAGATCACAAGCAGGCAGAGAGGCAGGCAGAGAGAGGAGGAAGCAGGCTCCCCACTGAGCAGAGAGCCCGATGCGGGACTCGATCCCAGGACCCTGAGATCATGACCTGAGCCGAAGGCAGAGACTTAACCCATGGAGCCACCCAGGTGCCCCTACATAAAATCTTTTAAAAAAAATAAAACAAACTAAAAAATAAAGTATACGACTCAGTGTGTTTTAGTATTTAGTCACAGAATTTGGGCTGTATCACCCTCACAATGGAATTGTGAAACACTGGTCTCCCCTAAAAGAAACTCTCCCAGGCCGGTTTCCCCCCAAAACTCCCAGCCCAAGCAACTGCTAATCTCCATTCTGCCTGTGGGGACTGGCCTGAGATCCTACAGCACACGGTCCCCTACAACCGGTGCCCTTCACTCAGCAGGACGTGTGCGCGGGACACGCGTCTCTGAGTTCCTGTCTCCTTTCCGTCCGGCGGACAGACCGCATTCTGTCCGTCCACCCCCAGCCGACGGGCCTGGGTACTCACTGAAGTGTTGAAATGAATTCTAAGCTCATTTTTAAATATATTGACCAGCAAGCTCTCTATGTTCTCGATGATTCTTTAAAAATCTTTAAGAAGCTCTGAGTTCCACAGAAGTACACGGCCCGGGAGAAACGGAGTCACTGCGGAGCGCAGCCGGAAGACACTGAGCACGGCCCCTTGTCCCCTTGTCCCCCACGCCCATGTGTAGCGTTCTTGTCTCAAGCTTTTCCCTCCGCACGTGCAAACACACACGTACCCAGCGTCCCCGGTCCTGCAGTCCGTGTGTGCAGAGCTTTCTAGGAGCGACGATTTACCTGTGACCCCGACATCCATACCTGTGACCCTGACAGCACTCTGGACGTCGGTACAGCTGCGGTCAAACAGGTGGCACTCTGCCTGCTTGTCCTGGCTCATACTGGACGCAGATGTCCTCTACGCGGTCAGCTTCCTGCCGTGTTTTTCTCATTCTCAGGCATTTGCTGGTGATTTCTCTGCTGAAAGTCCCCCCAGACACGGTGCTGACGTGTTGTCTTGAGCTCCTAAGCCCGGGAAGGCTATGACGGGTCCCATGGAGAAAACACGTGTGTTGGACAAGCTTCCTGCGGCTGTGAGGGGCGGTCCTGCTGGCCGTGCATGCAACCCTCATGAGCCAACGATGTATGTTAAATACGGGGCCTCTAAATGGAAACACACATACAAGATTCTATATTGAGTAGGTGCGGCCAGACGCTCGCAGGAACCTAAAGCTATTTCTCTGAGGAGCGCTGGTCCCGTATTTCATAATCCGTCCTTCATGGTGATTTCGTAGAACGGGACAATCGTGAGTCATGAGAGTCGACTTCATGGGCATGTGATTGCGCATATAATGTTTCAAGATTGCATTGTATAATACATTGCTTTCCAGCTTTATATTTTAAAAGATTTTATTTATTTATTTGACAGAGATCACAAGTAGACAGAGAGAGGAGGAAGCAGGCTCTCCGCTGAGCAGAGAGCCCGATTCAGGGCTCAATCCCAGACCCCTGGGATCATGACCTGAGCCGAAGGCAGAGGCTTTAACCCGCTGAGCCACCCAGGCGCCCCTCCAGCTTTATTTTTGTAAACTAATGCAGCACGGAGAAATTTTCAGATCACTACATGAAGATCAAATGAAACCCTTAACACAAAGGGCAGACACGTGGTAAAATCCAGTCTGCTGTTGCTGCCTTTCTGCTTGTCTTTTCTTAGTAACCTCTACACCCAACGTGGGGCTGGAGCTCATGACCTCGAGCCAGGCGCTCCTGGACTGCTGTTTTTTATTTTTTTTAATAAAGTTTTATTGAAACACGGGCATGCTCTTTAATTTCAGTACTGCCTACGACTACTTCCGCAGTCAAATGTCAGAGTTGAGACGTCGCACAAGAGGTTTTGTAAGCATGGTATCCTAAATCTACAATATTTACTGTTTGGCCCTTTACAAAAAAACTCCCCAAATCCAAAAAAGTAACTCACACGACTCTGCCTCAGAGGGTTACAGAAGAATCCGTGGTTCGGACGCTCAGCGTCGCACTGGGTTGTTCCTCTGCGGGCAGGCAGGTCCCTTCCACTGGTCGCTATTTTAGGTCGCACCGCCCGGCTCATTGTCCATATTTGTCCGTGTGAGCGGCAACTACTTCTGCAGAAGGAAACTGCTAGTTAAACGTGTCCGCGTGTTGGAACGCTTGAGGGATCTCATACCGTCTCCCAAACAGTCCGTGCGTCTCTGCTTCCACGAGAGCCCATGTCGCTTTGACTTTACCAACACTGGGTTGTCAAACCATCGCTGGCCGAAACGCTGGGGACAGAAATGGTTCGCGTGGTTTCGCTCTGCTTCTCCCTGATCGCTAATGGGGAGGAACCTGTGACTTTTCCACATGCGTAACTTCACCACAATGGCTTTGGCAAAGTCAGACGCCTCATAATGTGGGAGTAAACACACGTATGTTGACTCTTACCTTTCCAGACAAACTTACCGCGTTTCTGTCACCTTCGCCTTGGAACTGCCTTCACTCCTCTTTTTACCTCTTTCTCCTATATTTCACCGAAATAATTCGTACTTGCAGTTCCAGGTTTGCTTTGACTTAAAAAACCAACCGTGCACGCTTCCACTTTTTGGGATCCTCAGTCACAGCAGCGTCGCCGTGAGAGCCGTAGTACCGCAGACGGGCCTCGATGCCATCCTGTGTCTCGGCTCAGCACTCCCCGAGATGTGTGTCTTCCTTTTCCCGACTGCGCTCCCCTGTTTCCGAGCACGTCCCCCAGCAGTTCTCCAGAGGGGCTGTGAGGGCAGGCGTGCGGGACGGTGTCCTTCGGCATCCGGTCTCCGCGCTCCCTTCCTTCTCTCCAAGGAAACCTGTGTTGTCGGGGTGTTTCCCCCCTTCCGCTTAGAGCGCACGACTCGGGGTAAGCAACCC
Source organism: Mustela lutreola (assembly GCF_030435805.1). Taxonomy (NCBI): domain Eukaryota; kingdom Metazoa; phylum Chordata; class Mammalia; order Carnivora; family Mustelidae; genus Mustela; species Mustela lutreola. The sequence goes on from NC_081301.1 coordinate 99,635,880, forward strand.
CGTCCCCCACCGGTGGAGCACTCCGAGACAGCCAGCACCGTCGCGCTGCGCAGGGCTCACACGGACGGCGTCGGTCCGGCGACACTGAAGGGACGGACGGACACCCTGCTGCCCCCTTTCTCTTCTGATGCACGTAAGTGAGGAAACCTGACACCCTCCTGGGGACAAGTCTAAGAAGGACGCCGGTGCTGAGGACGGCAGGGTGGACAGACGGACAGACAGGGCCGGGGTGGACAGACGGACAGACAGGGCGGGGCTCTCGATGCGTCACTGGCCCATGTGACACGGACCCTCTCTGGGGCTCCTGTTACTTGCAGTCAAAAACCCAACTTCGTCTTTATTTTCCCTCATCCTTTGTTGATCTTTTGGGTGGGCACAGGAGTCCAAAATAAGTTCCCCTGAGAAGGAAAGGGCTTTTCCTCTTCCTCAGTGTCCGCGGTGGCGTCCGGTAGCGCCCACGCTCCGATTCTCGCCGTGAACGGAACAAGCTTCTCCCACTTGAAGGTCTGGGGCTTCTTCTTTATCCTTGAGCTTAGCAGCTTCTCCACCTGACCCACATGAGTATCTCTGAAACGTTTCTGCTCGGCGCTGGGTGGGTTCTTTAGATCTCAAAGCTTGCGTTTACATCATTTCTAGGAAATAGTCTGACTTAGTTTCATTGTTTCCAACTCGCATATTGACTTTATTTTATTTTTCGGAGAATCCAATAGACATTTGTCTTCTGTGTGTATTTTTAGATAGTTTTCTCTAATTCGTGAAATCGTAGGCTTTACCTTAGAGACCATACATAAGTCCCTTTGCCTATGTTAAATCGACAATTTGAAACTTCACATGCAATTTCCAGTCATACTAAGCGCTCACAGACACAACTTCAGACACACAAAAGTTCTGAGAATCAAGTATTTCTTTGAATCTCCCTTTTCCACAGCCGCCCGCTCTGGTCTTACCGATGCCGTATGCCCTGGGATCGAAGGACGGGCGCTCCTTTCTTCTTAAAGATTTATTTCTTCGAGGGGCAGAGAGAGAGAGAGTGCACCAGCGGGGGGAGGGGAGGAGGGAGCCGTCCCGCTGCGGCCGGATGCCAGGACCCTGGGATCATGACCTGAGACAAAGCCAGACCTCAGCCGGCCGGCCGAGCCCCCAGGCACCTCTTACTCCAATGGTGACTCCAATCACACCGGCCTGTGTCAGCTGCCACTTTTTTATTTGGGATTAGGGACAATATTTCAATTCTTCAATAAGCCTTTTGCTGTTTTGGATCAAGTCCATGATCTGTTATTGGAGAGTAAGCCCCCTCCCATGACAGGGGGTTTTGTAAAGGGAGAAATACCGGGCTCGGGGCTCAGTCTTCGACGGGGGGACGTCCTGGCCAGCTCGAGGCACTTCCAAGTCCTCCCCGTGCTCGGCAGCCAGAGCTTGAGAGGGAAACATGAGTTTGGGCAAAGGTCACTTGGTAAACGACCGGACTTTCATTTTAATCTTCTCAGGAAAAATAAGAAAAGATTCTTGTTTATATTTGTTTTTTTGGTCTTATCTAGAGAACATCTGGAAAACATTGTCACTAACTCACTCCATTTGTCCTGTTTTTCCAAGCAGGAAAAAAATAAAGGGAAATTCCAAATAAGTGTTTCTTTTGCAGAGCCAAATACTATCATACGTCTCTCCTGACTACAGACGTCTTGGCTCTGTGTACAGCCGGGTACGGATGCAGCTCCCAGCGTCCGGGAAGCCAGGACGGTAGCAGGTCACCCCTGGGAGCTGCGGAACACGACGATCACAGCCTCCGTCGGTGGCAAGTGTTGGGCGAGCACGCAGGGTGCGCAACATGGTGCCTCGGGAGGTAATGAAGCCCTGGTTCTGCCGGTGGCGATGACAATGGTGGTCCTGCTGTCGTCTGAGGTAATGAAGCCTGTGGTGGCGACACTAAGGCATCGGCGGGGACTCAGAGCCTGACTTAGGTACTGAAGGTGCTGCGGGTCTTAGGTTGGTCCTTGGGAGCGGAGCAGGCCTCGCTTCACCTGTGCTGCGTTCTGCTGGTCAGAAGCGAGTCCCCGGTCCCACCCACACACAAGGGCCACGTCTACTGTCCCTGCTACTGGAGACTCTGCCTGCAGGAGAGAGATGACCTCTGGACAGAGCACCGTACCAGCGGAGGCGTGGGACTATGAGGAGACATGGTAGACCAGGACAGGGACAGCAGCAGCTCTGGACGGGGAGAGGAGACACAAGACCAAAGGCCGGGAAGCTTGCCTCAGTGTGGGAGGCGGCCCAGGGCTTCGTGCCATGAGAAGTCGGGAGAAATAGCCGTGGGGATCTACTGTGTCCTCGCCCCAAATATATTAACTCAAATCCCATCAGACCTTCGGACACGACTCCAGTGACAGGAAATACGGGGACAGGGAGCCACGGAATGCCACCAGTAGGAAACACTCTGAGAAAATCTGCAAAGTGAGACCCTTTCCATGACAACTGGCCTGGCTTCTCCTACAGGACAATATCACACAGAAATAAGGGACAGGCATAAAAACACAACGCAACGCTTGGACTGTGGTTCTAAAAGAGCAAGTATGGGAGACATTGGGGTGGACGATGGGGACTCTGGGTACGGACCGGCATCAGATTGTATTTGGGAATCATTAAACATGACCACGCTGCAATGGTCACGGAGGAGAAAATCCTTATTTCCTGGAAGTGTGGGACAGTGTAGCCCACAGCAAACGGCATGAGAACTGTGACCTATTGATAACGGGTCAGAAAAACCTGGAAGGTCATAGCAGAGAAAACAAAATGTGCTCAGACCCGGGAATGGGACTGTACGCTCCGGCAGTGTCTCCGATAGATTCCGACAGCCTCTTCCTCGTCGCCATCTCGGCCACGCTGCGCACGTCCCTCAGACATCCACGGCACTCGGCTCCATGACCTCTCGCTTCAGGGACATCACTCAGAAGACACTGGGGCACCTTTGGGCTAAAAATGACTTCAATAACCAAGGGCTTAATTTTCTTGCAGAACAAGAAGTCTGGGGGCAGCAGCGGTCAGCATGGGCTCAGCGGGCCCACGACGCCCTGCGGGAGCCGAGATCTTTCTATGTCCCTGCTCCCCCACACTGGGGCAGTGGGTGTCAGATTCACACCTGCGTCCCGTCCGCACCTGGCTCAGGAGCCGTCAGTGGGAGAAGGAAGGGACAGGCTGGCATTGGTCACCGTCCCTCCCACGGGTCTTTGTCGACCATTTCCACTTTGGCCATAACTGGCCCGTGGACCACTGAGCCGGATGGGACGTCCCCTAGGGGCAAGCAAGAGAGCGGGTGTTTCGACTTGGGGCCGGGAGTCGTAACGTCCAGGCTTTACGTCCCGGCATCTCCTACCACCTCTAAGTGCATCAGCCAAGTGGACTTCTTTAACGGGTATTCACAGACAATGAAAGGGAAAGAAAACATTTTTTAAAATTTGATTTGATAAAGGATTGAATTTGGGGCGGATGGACCATTCCCTCCTCCCACTAGCATTTAACAAGCCGCCAGCTACACAGCAAGCCTTGGGCTGAAAACCCGAGAGCCCAGGATGAAGCAGGGGTGCTTCCCAGCCCCAGAGAGGGGGTACCACAGCAGGGACCAGCGGAAAGTGGAGACGAGTAGGGAAGAACCTATCAAAGAAACACAAGGAGGCACAGATAAACCAGCCGGGGGGAACCCAGTGGAGAAAACTTGGCACACATGACGGCCTGGTGACGAGGCCAGCTGGCTGCCCGTGGCTGGTGGGACTCCTCTCCTGATGGTTCACGCACGTTCTTCAGAGTCTCCACACTCAGCCGCAGGGGAGATGTGCAGGACGTGGAGTCGGAGTCTGTTCTGGCTCTGCTGCTGATGAGCTGCGTGGGATCTAGTCTGACGCTGAGCTCGGGGAGCCCCGCACGAACCACTAGCATCTCGGAACACGTCCCGCCCCGTGGGGACACGCGTTTCCAGCGCTGGGGTCCTGCGGCATCGCCGACGTGGGGCTTGGGGGAGCGACGGTCGGCTGGCGCTCGGTATGTCGTTTTGCAGAATGAACCGGACGTGAACTCACGAGGGCAAATCCGTGCCTGAAGATCCCGGGGAGCGAGGGCTGAGCGCTCTGTGGCCTTGCAGCAGGACGGCCCAGGCCACGGAGCAAACCTGCCTCCCCAGGCAGGCATTTCCCAGGGCCTCGCAGGGACAAGTGGCCCCCAAGCAGACGGCTCCCTGTGGGACGGACTTGAAGTCAGGAAGGAGTCGAGTAACTTTGCATCTGCCAGACTGAGAGAGAGACTACAGGCTGTCATCGCCGCTCTGACGTGAGCATTTTGTTCCTCACAGAAAGTCTTCACCTCTCCTTTTTTGGTCACTTAAGCTCTCTTGCTGGTGGTTTTAAAATGTCCTTTATTCCATGACATTATAGGAAAAGCGCTTTTGGAGCCATAGTTTAGTTATAAACGAGTCCTGCACAACTGTTTTTTATTTCCATTTTGTTTCACTGACTGAGAATGTAAATTGAACTTCAGTGCTATTGTGCTTTGTTCTCTGCTCTCTTGGAAATGTGTTCTGAATTAAAGCCCACGAATAAACCAGAGAGGCCTAAATATTGCCCTTCAGCTTTGGAGTAGCCTGTGAGCCAAGAACAGATAGAGAATGTGGTTTTATGAGCCCCAGATGGCGCAGTGGGTGTCACGGATGTCTTTATGGGAGAGGTCAGGGGTTCAGTCTCCATCTGGAGCCGCCCCAGAGCCGCTCTGGATCTCAGGGGGTCACCGTGGATCCCGGGCCAGGACCCGGTGCCTTGTCCACCTTGGCACTGGGCCTCCGTCAGGCCGGGTCAGCGGCCTCGCTCTGGACGCGTGCCTGTCGCAGAAGCCTGCGCCCCCTCAGCGGGGGACCTCAGGGCACCCTCTCGCCTGTTCGTGGAGCAAGGGGGGCGGCTCCCAGGGCGCTTGCTGGTCACCAGAGCTGCAGTGCTTGCAGAGGCAGTAACTAGAAGTTTCAGGGACCGCTCCGCTTCTCTGCAGAGCGGACATACATCCAGACGTTGTCAAGGCCTTTTGTTTCTCTTGAACCGGAAAGTCCTAAGGGACCGGTGGGCACGTAGTTACAGTTCACTTCCTGACGTCCAGTTTAAACCAGCATTCTGCAGTTCGGGAAGAGCCCCGCAGCACTGGGAGTGCCATCCTGGTCCGAGGCGCGTTCTCGCTGCGGTCACAGCATCCGGCCGAGGCAGCCGTCGTCCTGCAAAACCCAAACTCATCCCCATGTCCTCTGCCCCCAGCCCTCAGCAGCTTTCGCTCCTGGACTCTGGCTGGTCCCAATGGGTACCCCTCCCCACCGCCTCCCGAGCCAGTGCACCAGCAAGAACCGTGCGTGTCCCGTGGGGGCAGCCGGCGGGGTCGGGCCTCCTCTGGCAGGTGGTGGGCAAGCAGAGAGGGCTGCTAGTGGCTTCTGGAGGTTTCCATCGGGTCACCGGGCCCCCCAGCTGTCTCTGAGGCTGCGGCAGCGCCTGTCTGCCCACGAGTGGGCCTGGACCGAGGGCACGAAGAGAGAGCCATGGGAAAGAGCTGTGGGCCATTGGGACTGGCATTTTGATCTCCGACGGTCTTGTTCGACAACCGGCTCAGCGCTCCGGAAGAGACGCGGTGCTCCCTGTGGGGCCCCCGCCCCAAACCCAACAGGGGCCTGAGACCACCGTGCACACTGCTCGTCTTGGAGCCCTTGCCCGCGTGTCTCTGCAGAGACCCCGCTGGCCACTTGGCCCGCGGCTCCTGCCTGTCCTGGGAGCCAGAGCCGGCCCCTTGGCCGGGCGCCAGACCAGCCCCGCACCCACAATCCCCCTGGGCCTGCTCCCACCACCCGGGAGAGGCGGCCGCCGCGATCTTGCTGGTCTTCCCAGAACCTGCTCCTTCTGCGCGGCTCCCGGTGAGCTCATCGGGCTTCCCCGTCCTCCGAGACCTTGACGCGCTTCCACGGAGCGCGGGCCCTTGGTTTCCCGCGCGGGTCTCCTGAGCCGGCTCGTCTCGCTCGTCGCCGTCACACTGAGGCGGCACATTTGCCGCAGGACACTGTGAGCCTGGCCTGCCTGCAGCGGTGCCCTGCGCCTCGCGGGGTCAGAACGGCTCTGCAGCCTTTGTTTGACTCCGATGGGCATCCCCGGCAGAAGTCACTGGACGTTTTCCGGCATCTCAACAGAGTAACCGAATCATTTGTCTTGATTTAACAATTACATTTATTCAGCAGGTAAATACGGTCTATGTGCATGGGAGGCTTTGCTGGTCTTTGAGGGACTCGAACTCGTGCCCGACAGAGTGTGAGGGCTCACGGAACACCAACCACTGTGTTACTGCTGTTCACGTCACTCAAGTGCCATACGGTTAGAAATAGGACAATTTATAAAGATGCAGAAATTAAGAAAATCACTAACTATATAAAATTATTATTACTAATACCTTGTTTTTAAGTGTGAAATGCACCATCTCCAAATATTTCTTCTTTAAAGACTGCTCCTTTGGGCATCCGGCTGGCTGGCTCAGGAGGGTGAGCAGGTGACTCTTGATCTCAGGGTCATGAGTTCAAGCCCCACAGCAGGCACAGAACTTAAAAATAAATAAATAAAATAAAATAAATGAATAATAAAAACAGACTGCTCCTCTACTCCCTGAACCATTCCTACTTTCAAATCTTAATAATAACTGGTCTGTTATTTCCGTGCAGCTGGGTCAGGCATGATCTTTGTACCTGATACTTTCCTGTACTTTAAAGCTTTTGGACAATGAACAGTGTCTTTCTTCTATTATAATAAAATGTTACTTAAAACACCTTAGAATGTTACCCTTAGACCCTGGTCCAAAGGGAGCGGAAATCTTACTTGGCTGCACAGACAGCCGCTTCTTCCTGCGCGGCTGGGGCCCCGCGGGCACACACACGTTTGCTTACATGTGAGTGGCGTCGGGGACGTTATTTTGTTAGCTTGTAAGATACACACATTTTTATTCATCGTTCTCCTTTTGAAAATAGTAGCACCAGGAAAACATGATCTGTTAAAATTTCCCCACATCAGTGAAGAATTTTAATTGCTTATGCTTTGGCTTTGGGAGAGCAGGGTGTCTTAAGCAAACTCCCTCCGGACCTCGGCGCGCTGTGGGCTAGGCCCTGGACTAAATTAAACGAGTTCAGTTTCCCCACCTACGTGTAACTGTGTAGGGGTATGAGCGCTGCGTTAAAACAGCATTTGTTCACCATGCTCTGTTAGAACTTTGAATGGATTTTTAACCCAAGTGGGTTTAATTCAGAAAACTCTTTCTACAAAGGTAAACTTCGAAAGCTCTGCTATCCAGGAAAACATTCAGAATAGGCTGCGCAGCCCGAATTCCAACGGAGAAGGAAGGAGCCTGGTGGCTGTGAGCAGTCGTCCCAGGTAAAGCCCACCGGTGGGGCTGACGCTGCGGTGGTCTCCTCCAGGGGCCTCACACGTTCAGGTCCTGCAGCAAAGCTCATCAAAGTCCCCAGAGCTCTCCAGTGCAGAAGTCTCCAGCTCGTTACTGGCCGGACGGAAGGTAACGGCCCTGCCTGGGGACGGGTGACGGTGGGAGCATGGGCCCCTCCCACTGGGATCGGGGCGTGCCCCCTAAATCACGCCACAGCGGCATACTGATCATCCCGAGCTAAAGGAACTTGCGAAGCCGCAGACGCAGAAAGGCTCTCTGATCTCCTTTCCACCTAGAAGCAGGTCATACCACGTCTGTGACGAAGTGCCCGGCTTGTACCCGGCAGAGAACAGGGCCATCGGCTAAGACTGAGGCAACACAGACGCGGGTCCGCGGCAGCCGGCCCTTACCGAGACAGCCGTGTCTCCCCATGTGTTGGTCTCTCATGGTCGGCCACGTTCCTGGAAGCATAAGCCCCGTCCCCTCCCTTGTTAAAGCCCCTTTCCCTTTGTCTTGACCCCATGACCGGTCGCTCTCTGCTGGAAATGCTGTACCAGGTCCTCAGAACTAACCTTTCCTTTCCTTTCATCTTTTCATTTCATCTTTTTCATTTCCTTTTCATTTCATCTCTGTTAAGGCCTCTCATATGAAGTGAACTTTTTCTCCCATGAACTTTTGTTTTGTTTTGTTTGAGGGGTATTTGTGGGCAGTTCGAAATGCAGAGCCCCCGACACTGAACCTAAGAGGGTACAGGACCCCGTCCCCCGACTCTCTTTTATTCATACAAGTAAAATTCCCTCGAGGAGTCCCAGAAACTAGGGAGGCCGACACCCTCCTTAGTGTGGAAGTTAAAAGGAAAAAAAGAAGTTACGTCTGTCCGTTTTTGTGGGGGAGCTTACGATTCGGACCGGCGGTGCGTGCGGTAAACGAACCTTCTCTGAGACGATGGGCCCCTCCGAGAATGTGGTGGAAGCCGCGGCAGAAAGCGGGCAGGTGGCCGGCTGTGTGAGAGGGGAGTGCGTGGTCCCTCCCGACAGCCTCCAGAGCTGTCCCTGCTAACCTGGGGGAGAGCGTCGGGGAGCGCGGCCCGGGGCGCTGTGGGCCTGGCACGACCGTGGCCGACACCCCACGTCTGGGTCTGTGGCTCCTCTCGGTGACGGGCCCAACCAGTCGTTGAGAAGCTCGAGATGTCCTTGCAGTGGCGGGGGTGCCCTTATCACGGTCTCCCAAGAGCCGGCTCATCCTCCTCGAAACAACATTCCTCTTTTTGAAAAAAATAAATAAATAAAAAACAAATGAGCGAGGAGCTGGGAGCGGAAGCAGCAGCTCTGCCTTGTTTATCTGTTCCAAGATGTCTTGGGCGAGTGTCCTAGGTTTTGTTTCTCGGTTTCCTCATATGTAATACTGGGGCCAGCACAGTAGCTTTCGCATACAGTTGTTGTGAAGAGTCGATGAGCTAAAAAGTGTCAAATCGGAAACTGTCCCGGGCCCGGGAGCGACAGGTCACGGATTCAGGGTCAGCGGACGCAGGGTCTCTAAGCTTCCCTTCTCCCGCTCCGAGGATCCGTGAGTCGTGACGACATGAGCACGATCTCCATATATCCATCGGCCGCCCTGCTGGCACGTTTTTATGTTACTTAATGCCCTGAACAATCCTGTGACTCAGGCTAAGTCACCCCATTAGACAGAGGGGAGGCCAGACTGGCCTCAGACCGCACAGCAGGGGGCTCAGTCTTGACCCCACAGCCAGACCCTCTCCTGCCCGATTCAGACAGGCAGCGGGAGAAGTTACTTGCAACACAGAGAACAAGGGAGTAGTATCAGGACACAAAGCAAAGCTGCACAGCAGGAAGGGAAGAGGCAACAAGTATTGAACACAAACGAACAGTTCCTGCAAGAAACGCACATGGCCAGTACGCGGGGAGGAGCGCTCAGCTCCGTGGGGACCACCAGTGAGCCACCAGGGACTACCCCCGAGTGCTGGTGAGCGTGGGAAGCGGAGAGTCGCTCTGCCACAGGCGACGGATGGGCTTTCTGAGCTCCAAAGCTACCCTCTTACTCCCTCCTGACCTCCCAGACCGCCGCTGAGGAGTCCTATGCTACTACTGTTTCTGATTCTTTTCCTGTGTGTTTGACGATGCTTTGGGTAGCAAGGGGCTGTGGGGGAGAAACAACTTTCCATCCACCCTCTTATGCTCTTGGACTCTGGTTTACAAATTCTATCAGCGAAGAGATTCACAGGACAAAAGGCACACAAACTTTATCTGATGTTAATCTTAATTTTTACATGTACATGAAGGTCTTCATAGAAAAGAAGTAAACACCCAAGGAGGTGGACAGAGCTGGAGGCTTACAGATGATGATTATATGTGTGATTTCTATGTGATAAACTGTACGGACTCAGCTGGACAGAGGACACAGGGTTGGGCTTCCAGGGGCACTAAATGATGGGAAGGTACCCACATGGGGGAATGCGCTGGAAGACAAGGGTTATTTGTTAAGCTCTGTTCACGCAGACTCAGGTTGGGGCCACCCCACCTCTGGTCATAAACATTGCTCCTCCCTTGCTGATCTGGTAGAGGGGACACACCTTCACAAAGAGAAAATCATGCCCTATTTTTAGGATGGTAGGGGAGGACAGAGAGGTTTTCCGACATCTGCAGCTTCTCAATTGCCTTCAGCTCAAAAATAATCCTTGTGCCGAGGTGGCGCATTTGGGGTGTCCTGTTCCCATCCTCAGAACAAAACATCTGTCCAAAAATGACATGAGTACCTTGACTGTTCCCTCAGCGGGAGGTCTGGAAGGAAGTGATCCTGAGGTGGGTCTGGCACGTCTCCACGCTCATCAAGGGCCCAGGCCCCTTCCGGCAATCGGCTCCTTCACCTCCAGTGTGTCAGCCACGGCACTCTCTGCTGGGATGAGACGGTTGCATGGGCTCCGGACCTCGCGTCCTGAGTCACAGGGAGAGGGGCAGTAAGATGAAGCCATCCTCAGCAGAGGTGACCCTGAATTCCCTTGCTAGGGGCCCGGCCATACCACACCCCTTCCAGCACCTGGCCACGGGGTCCTAGATGACCCTGCGGGCCCCGTGGTGACTCCTTCCACAGGATGGGCCGTACTGCAGGCCTCTGATCTGGGTTCTACTGTTTCCCCAGAAAAGGGGAAGGGCTACCAGGCAGACATTTACAGTGTCTGCCACAATAGGGGAGCCGTGTTATTCTCCTCTGCGAAACTCCGGATTATCGGTTCTCTCCGACGCTTGGGGTGGAAGCAGAGAACTCTGAGTCCCACATTCTTTAATCCAGCCTTGGCCAGAACGTTCAGCGGAAGCACAAGTATTTAATGAGATACTCCAAGACAATGGGAATCTGCTGAAACAGGCACTTTTTGAAAAGAACCCTGAGCTGGACAGTAGGTGGTTTTCCACCAGACGAGCCTGCGAAATCTACCCGTCCTGTAGATCTCATCAGTATAGAGTTGACTCTGGCTAAGTCTTTGTGGTAGGAACTCGAAGCGGCTTTCTTGGAATACTGATAGTGTTAATAGTTCCATGCAGTTTTCTCATAACCTTGGGACCAGAGTATGTTTGCCACAAGAGAGTCAAAGTTTTCAGGCTACTTGGTACAGACAGATAACTGTCTTTGTTCCCTTCAAGTTCAAAACGACATTTCTTTTCTTTTTTTTTTTTTTTTTACAAATTTTTTTTTTTTTTTAAGATTTTATTTATTTGTCAGAGAGAGAGAGAAGCGAGAGTGAGCACAGGCAGACAGAGTGGCAGGCAGAGGCAGAGGGAGAAGCAGGCTCCCCGCCAAGCAAGGAGACTGATGTGGGACTCGATCCCAGGACGCTGGGATCATGACCTGAGTCGAAGGCAGCTGCTTAACCAACTGAGCCACCCAGGCGTCCTCAAAATGACATTTCTTATTGGAGGCTGATTTTACTCACAACTGCAGTGATTCAGTCCAATTAACTCTGCCTCACAAAGTTAGAATACACTTTTATGAACCCTTATTTATAAATTGAACAGCTTAACTTTGAAACAAAATTCAGAAACTTGGCTCGTTGCAATCTGTGAAGCTTCATAATGACGTGCTTCGCCACTGGTCTTTGACACTCATGTTCTGGGGCGTTCAGTGGGCTTCTTCGATACGGAAGCTCGTGTCTCTGGTTTGGGGAAATTTCTGTGTATTAATTTTTGAGGAGTGTAGATGCTACGCAGCGAGCCGGCAGTGTGAGGGGAGCACAGGCCACTGGCCCGCTGCAGTGTGCTGGGCAGGGAGCCCGGCCTTTCACTCCACATGTCAGCCCCTGGAGCCTCTCCTGCACAGAAGGGTCCGGGGAGGGGTGGCACCGGGCTGGGAGAGCCTGCCTGCCGGAATTCTAGAAGCGAGATAGGGCGAATGTGCCGGACAGACACGTCATCCAGTTACTCCTTCCAGGAAGAGCCGCCCCAGCTGTCGGCTCCTCCAGGGTCTGCCTCGGGGGCAGAGAGCCCCTTCCCGGCAGCCCCGTCCAGTGCCCGAGGGAGGTGAGCACCTGCGGTGACCCCAGCACAGCCCAGTCTGCCCACTGAGTCACCGGAAGTACACGGTAAATGCCGAGGCATCTTCTGCAAAACGTAAGGGTCGTCGTAGCAGACGCTGTTGATGCCACATTTCCTGGAAGCTCATGTTCGCAGACCCATGACCTCTACAGCAAGTGCCATGGCCGCGAGAGCTTCTGTTGGGTGGACAAGGATGTGCTGGAGCAGCCCCGGGCCCAGAGTGGCAGCCAACCGCCCCCGACCGGCTGAGCGGTCCGAGGGGAGGACCCCAGCAGGGCTGAGCCCCTACTGCCTGCACTGGGACACTCTTATGGGTGTGGCCCCTGGAGCTATGTCAGCGCCTTGGCCTCCGCTGCAGGAGCCTCCTGGGATGGCCTCCCAGAGAAACTCCTGTCCCTGCGGCCTTCATTTTAGGGCCTGCATTAGCAGGAGCCCCGACGCAGACACGGCCGGCCAGCACCAAGCTAGACACCGACATGCGAGCTCTCGATCAGAGCGGAGCGTGAGGGTTAGCTGCGAGCGTCCCTCCGCCTGGCCGTCCTTCAGTGGGATCGGCGCCCTATCACCTCTGCCCCGTGGGGGCCCCACCCAGCACCGAGAAGCAGGTGTTTCCCCCTTGCTTCACAGGGGGGAAACTGAGGCTCACAATACTGCCTCAGGCCACAAGGCTAAGAAACCGAGGAGCTGTTATTGGGATTCTCTCTTCCTGATGCCAAGGTCCTGTGTCCTCAACATGGGAGAGTCTGCTTGGCCTGCAGAGAAACCAGAAGAAAAGTCATTCAGCAACAAGGCCCCAGGAGTCTCGGTGATGTTCCCCAGACTATAAACACCTATTCTGTAAAAAATTAGTTTTCCTCACATGGTGGTCTGCAGGAGCCAGGTCTGATACACAGGAGGGAAACAGCAACGCCATGATTCGAAGGGGGAAATGGTCCCAAACTTGGAAGCAGAATCTGTGCGTGGGACACAGAGCGTGCCGCCGAGCGGAACAAAGGAAGGTCGCCTCAGGTGAGGGGTCCCGGGTGTCACGAGTGAGTCTGGACGACACCCTGGCGGTGTCTCCGTCTCCGACTTCTCCTCTGTGAGGAGATCTCGAGGGTTGACAGGAGACGCGGCCTTGAGACCGACACTGCAGCTGCTAAGACTCTCCTCCCCGGGGCGACTTTCCGCTAAGCCTGGGGAGAGGAACGCAGGGGACCCAATCAGGTCACCGGGGTGTGCCTGTGCGCAAACGAGCGTCTGCATTCGGACCGTCCTGGTGCAGAATCTCTTCCCAAAATATCTGTTACAAAGCTCTTTCCAAATATCCAAATGAGCCGTTCATACCAGAGGCAAGAAATTTGCTTTTGGTGAGATTCCCCGGGAAGAGGCGACGCGACGGGTTCTGAGTCAACACGGAAGAGAGAAGGCAGGTGCCTGGCGAGCTCGTCACCCACGAAGCGGACTGCTTTCTTTGTCTTTTAGCCAGACTCTGATCCGGAAAAATAAACTTTCAGATACAAACATTCCCCATATCAGCAAACTGGACTTGTTAGCTGCTGAAAAGTGGGTGAAAGCCCAATTCTACCCACTCGTGGGATCGGAGGTGGGTGGAGGGCCGGGGGCCGTCTGGTTTCGAACCCCTGGCCACCGGGGGCTCCACGGCAGCAGAGCCTGTGAGGCGAAGCGGGCTGGGAGCCACACGGCTGCCCACACGGCGGCCCGCAGCACGCGGTCACATCGCTAGTGGCGGGTTATTTCGGACTTACCTTTTTTTATCCACTTAATAAACATTCATCGAAGAATCCAGGTAATGTCACTTACACTTCTGAGGAAGACATTCCATGCAAATAAAATGTCCCCTCGGCATGAAAGTCATCATCGCAGTTGAAGCATAAAGGGCGGTGTCCTCGACGCAGTTGTCAAACGCGGCACTGGAGGGACAGAGCCAAGAACTGCAGGACAGGTGCGCCTCTGGGTTCCTGGGACGCATGCGGATTCCTGCATCTCGGGAACCAGCTCTGGCTGCAGTAGCAGCTCCGTCGAGGGGGGACGCCAGTGCCCCACAACCTCATTTAAAATAATCCACTCCAGACGCTGGTGCCAAAAAGGAGGTCTGCACCCTTCACCACCGTGACCTGGATCGTATTTCAAAAGTGTCAGATCACAGCTGTCCCACAAAAGCCTGATTCCTTAACGAGTTCCTTCTGTGTTCATCTCGTGAATACAGAGAGTGGGGTATCCACTGGGGAGGAAAACATCTACAACAACCGAACCCGCGGGTGTGACGCTTCGTGGAACACGCCTGTGCGGTGGCCTTCTTGCCGTGGAACTATGTATTGCTTCGTTAAGATGCTTTCATGTAAAAAGCCACATCTGAGAGGCGTCGTCATATTTCAGAGACGACGGAGCATGCGAGGAAGGAAAGCTTACTGAAATCGCAACCTGGAGAGGCTTTAAAAAATGCTGATGTTCTATTGTACTCATTCAGGGCTGTTAAGGGCAAAATTAAAAAAATTTTGTCATTGCTGTGTTAAATGTTGGCCTCTTTGTTGAAGAAAGATTCTGGCAAGGGGCTGTCTTTGAGTCCTGACTTACTATGCTAAGTAATTCCGGATACTGAATAAAGCAAGTTTTTTCTTTTTGAAAAGAGAAAAGAGGTGTGATACTCAAGGTGATTAGAGAAACACTTACCCACAGACAGACGGATGGACAGAAGGGCAGACAAATTACAGATGGGGGCACGGAGCAGTGTCCCGGGCCTTTGCAGACGAGCACCCCTCTCCCTCCAGACTAGCGCCTCAACGTGCTTTTGCTGGGTAAGGGGCAGCTACAAACCCCAAGAAGCATTCTTGAGTGTTCTTGTCCAAGAACTCAGGGAAACGGGCCTCTGTCTTACAAAAGCCTTCAGGATACTGAAGTTAGACCATGAAAACTCCACTCGCTCCTTTAGCCCTCCAGCGGCGGCCGGGCTGCCCGCTCCGCGCCTGCCCCACAGTGGCTCTTAGATTCCATCTCCCATTCATAAGTTCTCCAATGGGACTTCCAGCTCCAGACCAAGAAAGCATAAATGCACCTGTCCACCTCCTCTCTCTTAAATATAATTGAAGAGCCTGGAAATAATCTGACAGAAAATGGCAAAGGGACCCTGAGAGCAGGAAAGAAGAGGGGACAGGTGTGGCGATGTGCTGAGGCCTGTGATCTCCCATGTGCCCCACATCGGTGCCGAAGAGGCCTGAAGCCTACATCTGCCCACGGGCAGAGACAAACAAAACGAGAAAGGCCCGGCAGAAGGACCAGGAAAGATGGGGCCCAACAGAGCCCAAATGGGGGGCTGCTAACCAACCACTCAGCAGGGAGCCCAATTTGCCTTCAAAGCCCCCAGGGCTGACCCAACCCCCACTCCACCTAGTGGGCTGACCCTCCAAGGGGGCAGGCTTAGTACAGCCCAGCAGCTCTGTGCTCTGCACCCAGTGGCAGGAGAAAACCCAGGCTCAGTGGGGTAAGCCCCTCCCACTTCCCATGCAGGACAAGGCCTCGCAACGGGTGGCCCCGGGAAGGCAACTCCCGCCCTCCAGGCAGCAAGAGGGAGGGCCGGGCGAGGGCCCAGAAGCGCCCAACAATGAGCCCAGCCAGCAGCACCTTAAGGGCTCTAAGAACCACCCTCTCCACAAAAGTAGGTCAGAACCTAGACAGTAAGTGCAAAAGGCGAGACCTGCCCGCTAAAATCGAAGACTTAAGCGGCTTCAAGGGTCCCCAAAATGAGAACAACAATTTTGTGCGGGATGCAACACAAATTCACTCATGATACTAACAATCAGGAAAACTACACTTTGAGAAAGAAATACCACCAGATGCCAATACTGAAGTGAAAAGCTGTTGAAATTATTCGACAAGGATTTTAAAACTGTAATTAAGAATGTTTCAGTAAGGACACCGGGTGGCTCAGTAGGTTAAGCCTCTGCCTTTGGCTCAGTCATAATCCCAGGGTCCTGGGATCAGCTGCACGTGGGCCTCCCTGCTCCTTGGGGAGCCTGCTTCTCCCCCTCCCCCTGTGGGGTATTCCCCTTGCTCATGCTCTCTCCCTCTCTCTGTCAAGTAAATAAGTTTTTTCTTTTTTAAAGAATGTTTCAATAAACAACTACAAATTCTCTTGAGAAAAATGAAAAAATAAAAAAAATCTCTGCAAAGAAATAGAAGTTATAAAAACTCACTAATGAACTCAATAGTAGAATGGAGACAACTCTGGATAGAATCCATGAACCTGAAGACAGATCAATGGAATTTCTTCAGTCTGAACAAAGCAGAGAAAGCAGACTAGCCGGAAATGAATGGAGCTCAGGGATCTGTGAAACAGATGTCTAACTAGTATCCAAAATAGGCAACATTTATCATTCCAGTCCCAGAAAAAGAGAAAGAGGGTGTGGCTGAAAAAACAAGTCAAAGAAACAATAGTTGACCACTTCCCAAATTTGGCAAGAGACATAAAACTACACATTCAAGAACCTGCGGGAAATCTAAGTAGGATAAACCCAAAGAAATCCAAACAAAGACGCGTCATTATTAAATTTCTGCAAAACTAAAGACAAAAAACCAAACCAAAACAAAAAACCCCTCAAGAGCCAGGGAGAGATAATGCTTACCTGTACTGGAAGACCGAATTAGTAACACCAGTTTTAGTATATGTGCTGCCGAAGCGAGCACTAGTAACACCAGATTTCTCTTCTGAAACCATGAAGGCCAGAAGTCAGTGATACATTTTTCTAGAAATAAAAGAAAAGACCTGTCAGCCAGAATCCTGTATCTGTCAGAACTGTCTTTCAAAAATGAAGAAGTAGACTTCTCAGATGAAGGAAAATTAAAAGAATTTGGTGGCAGATCTACCTTAAAGATCGGTAAAGGAAACCCCCAAACGTTAAAAAAAATACTCTGGATTGAACTGTGCCCCCTGCTCCACCATGCGTATGTTGGAGCCCAACCCTCAGTGTGACCGTATTTGAAGACCTTTCAGGAGGTAACTAAGGTTAAGCAGGGTTTTAAGGGTGGGGGTCCCAATCTGATAGGGTCAGTGGTCTTTACAAGAAGAGGAAGAGACGCCAGGGCCATGGGCACATAGAGGCCCTGGGAGGACACAGGAGGAGGCAGCCCACAAGGCAAGGAGAGAGGCCTCGGGAGAAACGACGCCAGCCCCACGCCACCTTGGACTTGCAGCCTCCAGAACGGTGAGGGCTGCCCTTGGGCTGTTTGAGCCCCAGGGCTGAAGGGTGTCGCCCTCGGCCAGCAAAGACGACAATGAGCCTGGTTCGGTGTTAATGCTTCATTTCCGTTTATTTCGTCAACTTCCTCAGCTTATATGCAGCAGGGTGACCAATAAGGGGCCGAGCCATGGGGAGAGCCCATGAGAGTCCCGTTACTATGCGGATTAAATGTGAAACAGCCAATGACTATGTCCTCCGTTAGGCGGGCTTCACCAGAAAGTTCGTTGTATACTTGCAGCTATTTTGCTGGCAGTGAGCCAAGCACCTTGTACTGGCGGGGACTTTCCCGGCCGGAGGCAGTCCCCGACAGAAGGGTGTGTCCTGGCAGCCCGAGCCGACTGACGCAGAAAATGACAACAGGCAGATGGTTGTCAACAGGGACCTTCAGAGAGAAAGACAAGGTCAGTGGAAGAAGACACAGAGGCAAACCCAACAGACCGTTCTTCTTCTCTTGAGTTTAACGATACCTTACATTTGAAGTCAGAATTACAGCACCATTTGATGTGGTGCTCAATGCTTGCAGGGGAAACACTTCGGACAATTAAATTTAAGAAGTGGGGAGGCTCGGGGCGCCTGGGTGGCTCCGTGGGTGAAGCGTCGGCCTCCGGCTCAGGTCATGGTCTGGGCGTCCTGGGACCGAGCCCCGCGTTGGGCTCTCTGCTCGGCGGGAAGCTGCTTCTCCTTCTCCCTCTGCCTGCCCCTCCCCCAGCTTGTGCCAGCGCGAGCTCTCACTCTCCATTTCTCTGTCAAACAAAAAAAATCAAATCTTAAAAAAAGAAAAGAAGCAGTGGGGAGGGTCAAAGATGTAATCGGAGGTGAGGCTTCACCCCGCGGGTGGCGGCGCGTCGCGAGGCATCACGAGGCACGCGGCACAGCCAGGGCAACCGGCAGGAGGGTATGCCAAGTGGCTTGTAAAAAATATACATAAGGAAGAATCTGACGCTAAATAATGTTCACGTAACTCTCAAGAAAGCAAGCAACCCCCCCAAACCAAACCAAAACAAACAAAACAAAAAGCCAGAGGAATAAAGATTGCGGACAGAGAGAACAAAGCACCAGAGCGGCAGACCTGAGCTCTAACAGACGAATGACTACGTCACATGCTACGGTATCAATATGCCGGTTACAAGACAGAGATCTATTATCCTTCAGGAAAGAGAAAAACTTAAGAACGGAAAAAGTAGAGATAGAGCGGGCGACGCGCGACTCGATGACGTGCGGTCTACGAGAAAATGACTTCAGAACAGTGCCGCAGACGCGTGGGAAAGAAGAAGGGGAAGCCGCGTCGCGCAAGGATGACTCACAAGAGAAGCAACAGTGACGATAATAACAAAAAGCGCCTCACAGAATGGTGAAGGCTCATCAACCCGCGCAGATCTGGGAGTCCCCGCTTGTGAGTAGCACACAGCAAGGTTTCAAACTATGTGAAGCAAAAAGCCGGAGAAGAACAGAGAAACGGGTTAGTTCACAGTCGTAGCCGGGCACTTCAGCGCCCCGCGCTCACGTTCACTGTTGGAGACAAAGCCCGCCCGGCTGCGGAGGACGGAGCCCCAGCACGGTCCCCGGATTTGCCTGACATTCCCGAGGATGCCCCCAACAAGAGCAGGACGCTGGCCGTGAGGAGAGGCCACATCCGTGGTCATACAGCAAACCTGAACCAACCTGAAAGAGTGCCGAGCATCCGGAGTGTGAACTCGAACCCCAACAGGATCAAACTGGACATCAGTAAGGGAAAGACAACCGAGCAATCCCCAGTCCTGGAAATTCAACAACACACTTCTAGATACTCCGTGGGCAGAGCTGAAGGCCCAAAGGAAAGCTAAAAATAAAAATAAATGAGGGTTGAATGAAAACTGAAACGAAACTGAAAATACAACATAGCAAAGTTTGTGGGGTTCAGCCAATGTGGTGTTTCCGTTAGACAATAAATGTTCACATTAGAAAAGTGAAAACGCATCAATCAGTGACCTAACTTCCAGCTCGCGAGGCTGGAACAAGACAAAGGGAGGAACGCGACAGCAACGAAACAGCAGAAAGGATGAACTTTTAGAAAGGCAGAAATCACTGAAAATAAAAACATAAAAATGAGAGAATTAGCGAAACAAAAACCGTATTTGTCAAGAAAATCCATAAAACTGACAAGCCCTTCGCTCAGCGGACAGGATAAAAGGAGAGGGCACACATCGCCACCGACAAAATGAAAGGGGCCGGACACAGGTTGTCACGGGTGTCAGAAATCTGACAACTTAGAAGAAATGGGCTAATTCCTGGAAAACCACAAACTGCTAAACCCAGCAAGATAAAACAGTCCATGAATCTTCCTAGAAGCTTTAAAAAATAGGATCTGTAATTTACAAGTTCCTGGAAAAAGAAACTTCCAGGGTCCAGATGTTTTCCAATAGAGAATTTCTCCAGCATGTAAAGAATGAACACCCATTTCACAAGACGTCTGCCCGTGCTGAGAAGGGGAGGGAGAACTTCCCCACCCATTTTATGAGGTCACGGTCACCTGTACCAAGGCACAACACAGAGGACGTGCACATGAAGCCAGACGTCAACATGTCTCATGAATTTAGATGCATACGTTCTCAACAAAACAGTAGCAAAATGAACCAGTGATGTATTAAAACAACTGTACATCATGACCACGCGGGGACGGGGCGGGGGGCTGTCCTGGGGCTGTGAGGCTGGTTCGGCATTCAAATCCAACCAACGGCACCCTTCAGACCGGCAGGCCAGACGGGCCAAATCACCTGCGCGCCTGTTTCCACGCTGCTGTCTGCTTCTCAGAGAATCCAAGCTTCCTTCCCTTGCTAAGGTTACGTACCAACAATCCCACGGCATTAACTTAAGTGGAGAAATGTCACAGAGAGACTTTAGATGGACGTTCTCTATGATTCATTACAAGGTGAGGGTGCCCAGGGCCGGTGCCACCATTTAACATGGCTCTGGAGATCTGGGCAGTGCTGTGACTAAAGAAAAGGAAATAAGAAAAATAATGAACATCTACCTAGAGAAAGAAAACAGAAGAACCCCCAAACCCCAGTTGGGCCTTAGACAGCATGAGGGTTGGGGGCACTGACACGTACGCAGTAGAAAATCCCCATGAAACGCTGGACCCCGTCCCCTTCGCCAAACTCAACCATTAATAGCCCAGTGCTGACCAGAGCCTTAGCAAGAACACAGCCGATGAACACATATTTTGTGTGTTAGGTACTGAACTTCGACAAGAATGTAGGCCAGAGGAAAGAAAATGATATTAAAAGATCATAAAAAAATTCTTTCAGAGTACTGGGTTGTATTTCCTGGAAAAAGCTACATATAAGAGGACCCACGCAACTCAAACCCGTGCTGTTTAAATGTCAACTGTATTAGAAAGTGTGCAGGACTTGGGCACGTTTTCCAGATCAGTTTTCAAAATTAATGGTCTTGTGCCCCCTGGGGCAGCACATACGTTAACATCGGAACAATACAGAGGATGACCCTCCGGCTGGTGGACTGTTGCAAGTCTCTGTTAGGGGGGCGCTTGTGGCCAGCACCGTGTGTTCTCCGCTAAGTGCTGAACCTCCCAATTCTACCCCTGAAGCCAGCACCACACTGTGTGTTAACTAACAGGAATTTAAACAAAACGTGGGCGAGAAAACGGAGAACAACAAACAACAAACGGGTAGTCTTTCTCTGTGCCAGCAAGAACTCTACTACATATAATAAAATACAAATTAGGATGGCTAAAAATATTCAATCTCTAGAAATTATAAAAGAATCCAAAATCCGTCTGTGGGGAAACAAAAGTCCGACACAGGAGACTGCAGATCCGAATGAGCACGAGACACCGCGCTTAAGGCGTGTTCACGTCTAACGCTAAGACGGGCACCTCCTCATGTGACCGCAACGCAGGGTCAGCCGAAATTCCAGCTGGGTTTTTTCAAAGGAACTCAACAAGATGATTTAAAAATACATATAAAGACACAAAAATCTATGAATATTAAATTAAATTTTAGAGAAAACAAAGGGTGGGTGTGTCCTGCCAGATGTTAAAGGACCGTATTTTAATTTTTTATTTTTTAAAGATTTTCTTTATCTACTTGAGAAAGAGAATGAGAGAGAGGCGGGGAGGCCGAGGGACGAGCAGAGCCCGCGGAGCAGGGGCCCAATGCCGGGCTCGGTCCCGAGACCCCGAGATCACCGCCCGCGTGACGCCAGACTCAGCCGACTGAGCCACCCAGGGGCCCAGGGCCACATTTTAATAAAGACCTATCGAGGCTGACGCAGGAACAGAGGAACAGGCAGAGAGAAAATGACCGTTTGAAGATGATCACGCGTCTGTACGAGCCGCGGTGTGAGATGAGCTACAGAAATGACTGAATGGGGAAGCAACGGACTGTTTAGAGGGCGACCTGGGATTATGGAACAGAGAAGAAAAATAAACTCGGGCCCCTTCCGAATCCCGGGCCCAGGACAGACTCCAGATAAAGCCCTGAACGTGCAAGTCAGAGACCAGAAGTCAGCGGACAGCAAGCAGCGCGAGGACGTCCTCACACAGAAGCACCGACTGCACGGAAGAGGCCAGCGGCTCTCGTCACCTCAAATGCCCGTGTCTGCCCAGTGAGACGGAGACACTGAGGGCAGGTCCGCGAGCGTCCCGGCCGCGCGGCCACTGGGGGCTCCGAGGAAAATAAACCAGGAAGGGGGATTCAAACGGGGAAAGGGGAGAGGGTACGTACCAAGCATTTTCCAAACGGGGGACCCTACCTATGACTTCAGGCTGATGGGTGACGCAAGGCAGGCACCAGCTCATGCAGGGCCGTGTTTTATTCCCCAGAAGGAACGAAGGGGAAATGCTTGAAGGGTTCCTCCTGAGAGTGCGGCCGAGCCTGGGCGCTGTTGGGGTGGAAATCCTTCAATACGATTTGACTTTTTAACCCTGTGCTTGTTTTACTTTGCTGACATTTTAAAATTCCATTTTGTTTTGAGAGAGAGAGCGAGAGCGCGCGCTCCAGCGCAGGGAGGGCCGGGCAAGCGGGAGAGGAGCAGAGAGAAGGCGAAGTCGGCCGCGTGCGCAGCGTGGGGTACGACCTCCAGACCCTGAGATCACCACCCGCGCAAAATCAGGCGCCAGACGCTCAGCTCACTGAGCCACTCAGGGACCCCGCAAGGGTCTACTTTACATCAAGGGTCATAAAGGCAAAAACCCACCTGATCTCCGGGGGAACCCGTTCCCTGCCGCTTGCAGCTTCTGGGGTTGCTGGTGTCCCTCCGCCTGTCTTCATACAACCCCCCCCCCTGCCCCGGGGTAACCTTGCGTGCCTGAGGGGCACCTCCTTTTGTTTCTATCTTAGAAGGACACGTGTGGGGGCGTCGAGGGCGCTCCGTTGTAATCCACGGCCATCTCATCTCAAAATCCTTAACGGCATCACAGATACACAAACCCCCTTTTCCAGAGAAGGTAAATCGACAAGTTCCAGGGATCAGGACTGGATTCTCTGGGTGGCCGTCGTCTGATCTCCTACAAGACACAGTTCTCTCAGCAGCATTCGTGGAGAAGACCGCCCTTTCCCTCGTGAATCGGGATTGCGCACCGCTCACACCAACTGGCCAGAAGCGTAAGGGCCGATTCCTGAACGCTCAGCTCTGCTCCACAGGGACCCCTCGAACCAGTACCGTAACGTCTCACTGACTGCAGGAGGTACCGTGGCAACTCTTTAAATTAGGTAGTGTAAACCCTTCAACTTTACTCTTCTTTTAAAATACTGTTTTGGCTACTATAGGTCTCTATTTTCATATAAATTTTCAGGATCAGCTTGTTGATTTCTGCATAAAATCTGCAGGAATTTTGGAAAGGGCGGCACTGAATCTGTACATCGATGTGGGAAATCTTCCAGTCCAGGAACACGGAATGTCTCTCCATTTATTTAAATCTTTAATGTCTCGTAGCAATATTCTCTACTTTGTATACTTTTCAGTGTACAGGTCTTACAGCTATTGGTAAATTTACCGACTTATTTTAATGCTATTATTTATGGATTGTTTCCTTAATTTCATTTCACATTGCTGCTAATGCACAGAAACACGATCCCTCCTCATGTACGGGTCCGGCATCGGCCGGTCTCGTTAAACACACTTATCACCACAGCTCTTCAATCGGTGCCTTAAGAGTCTCTGCATATGGAGTCGCTGCAGATGAATTTACCCTTTTCCGGCCCAGTTCCTTCCCCGCTCCAGATTCTCCAGACAATCCGTGACTGGCAGTTAGGACTTCCGTACCCATGTTCAGGAGGGAAAGACATTCGTTTTCTTTTCTTGTAGTTGGTCTGGCTTTGGGGTCACGGGTATCAAACAGGATGAACAGAGACGGTCCCATCTCCTCCATTTCCCCTGAAATAAACCTGTGAATGATTGGTATTGCTTGTGTTTTAAACGTTAGATACAATTTACGAGTCAAGCCATTTGGATTCGGACAACTTTGGGAGAAGATGTGAAATTACTAATTCAACGTATTGGTTACCCTTTTACTCAGACTTTTCTTATGGAATCTGTTAGTCTGTGTCTTCCTCATTCACGCTGTCTAACCGGCCGGCATAAACTTGGGATCTCCTTCTGCAATCTTTCCAATTTCTCCGGCTCTGTCGCCCCTGGCTAGCCTGTGTCTCCGCGGCCAGTCCTGCAGGCTTTGTCAAGTTCCACTGATTTCCTCTGTTTTTCTGTTTTATTTCCTCTACTCTTTACTCCCTTCAGGCCTCATTTGCTCGTCTTTTTCCAGTGTCTTCGGGGAGCAGCTGAGGTGACTGATTGGGATGTTCCCCTCTTTCCTGACACGGCATTTAGAGCTCCGGAGCCTTCTGGCCCCTGCTCTCGCCGCGTCACGCCAACTCTTCCACGTGCCGGATCAGCAGGTGTAAGAAGCTTCCTTTGTGGCTTCTCTTTGATCGCGGACTTGCGCTGCCGCAGCCTGTCCGGTTTTCTTTTGAGAATCTCCGACTGAATTGTGTTGCGGGCAGAGAACATAGATTTTTCTATGGTTTCAATCTTTAAATTTATTGAGACTTGGTCACAGCCGAGCACGCGGCTTACCCCAGAGGCGCCGTGTGCAGCGGGAGACCGTGTCCCGCAGGCTCCCGGCGGACGACTGCAGGGCGCAGGCCGGTGTCCGCGAGCTGGATCACGCGCCGCCCGGGCCTTCCGAGTCCTTTCCTGGCCGGCTGTCCCGTCAGTTGCGGACGACGGGTTTGCTCAAGTCTCCAACTACTACTGTTAGGTGATCTGTTCTTCCAACTACGCTAGTTCTGCTTCAGGATGTCAGGTCGCTGCTTTTAGGGGCACATACACCTCTAACTGTTGTACTTTCACTTCACAGACACTTTTTATCATTCCAAAACATCGCTATTTGTACTAGTATTTCTTGTCTTAAGAGGCTTTCTGACACGGATACTGGTCACTCGAGCTTATGGTTCTCGATCGCGTGGCACATCATTCATCTCCTGACTTTCCACTTCTTCGTGTCTCTGAATGTGCTGTGTCCCGGCATGGTCTGTTGTGTAGTTGACCAACCTCAGCCTTTGGATGAAAGTTTTGTCCATTCACGTTCTAACGCGATCATCTCTATGGTTGGTTGGGCTTCTGCTCCCCGTTTCATGCGGATTTTGTACCCGGTTCTTCCTTGTATTGCTTTCTTTTCTGTTAAATACTTTTCAACTTACTCTTTTAATTCCGGTTTCCCCAGGTATTTCCTGATCCAATGGAGCGGTCCCCCAGCAGACTCTTCAGGAAGGGCTTGTGAACAGTACTCAGCTCCAACCTAACATTGTTTTCTACCAACCCCCTACCTGAAAGAAAGTCTGGAGACTTCACATTTCTTTTCCCTCAAATCTCTGGACAGTGTTGTTTTCTACGTTGCTCTGCAGAGACGACGCTTTACTGCACGCGTGCTCCGCCATCATTAAACCTTCCGGCCCCTCCTCTTCACGAGACACTGGGGAAGATCACGAAGGCTAGGTCTTCTCTACGACAAAACCCATACTGTAGATGTGTTAGGAGTGATTTTATTTGATGTCCTCATAAGGACAGTGTTTTGGGAAGACAGAGATAACGGAGATGGACTTGGCCATAATCGTCCTCACATGTTCTGTCGTCTGGGATACTACGGTTTTGCGTCCACAAGGAAAGATGGCGTCAGGCCTGCACATCTGATTCTTGTCTTCTTTCATGGATGTAAAAATGCACATTATACGATTTCTGTTATTGAAATATAGCCTACAATGGGGCAGCGCATTTCCGTGGTGCACAGACAAAGGCGTGTGGCCCCATGCCGGAGTTCCAGCTTTGGAACACTGCTCTTCTCTGTCCCTGCTTGTCCGGGGCCCCACGTTTCCCGAGTTGGAGCCTGGCTGTAGCCAACGGCCGGGGAGCAGTCACCCGGCTCTTCCCACCCCACGGGCACCTGTGCCAAGTGAAAACAGTCCCCCAGTGGCTTCCGTGCTGCTTGCCCCAGCCCGGGCACAGACAGAGCCCTCCAGAACCCCGAGTCTCCGAGAAACGTGTGCCCTGCTTCAGATTCGAGAGTTTTCTCTCAGCATCCTGCCTCACTTCTATACAGCTTTGTTGTTCCTAGCAGGTATGTTTTGTGGCGTCCATAACTGGATGTTGGTCACTGTGTAGTTTTAAAAGAAAGACTTTAGTTTTGCTTTTTTCTTCAAAATGCTGACTTTCCCAAGGGCTGAAGTTAACCACCGTGTGTTGTTTCCACCTTCTTTTCAGGAGCTTCTGTCATTTTTATTTTTATTTATTTATTTATTTTTAAAGATTTTATTTATTTGACAGAGAGAGATCACAAGCAGGCAGAGAGGCAGGCAGAGAGAGAGAGAAGGAAGCAGGCTCCCCGCCGAGCAGAGAGCTCGATGCGGGACTCGATCCCAGGACCCTGAGATCATGACCTGAGCCGAAGGCAGCGGCTTAACCCACTGAGCCACCCAGGCGCCCCAACTTCTGTCATTTTTAAAACACAGCAATGAGTATCTAGAGGGTGAAATGGTGACTCAAAAAAGTTGCCATCACCACCTGCCCACGCCAGGCACAGCTTAGGGTGGCCCAGGCGCGACCAGCAGGAGCCGGCAGGAGCGCAGATACTTGCCACTGAAGAAAGGCACCACGACATCTGATTAATAATTTCTAAACAGACACTAAGACTACCACCCAATGTACGCAAAAAAGTCAAGAGACTATTCTGTTGAATATATTACACGTGCAAATAGACTAGTTATTAGGAATGTAGGTTTATTTCATTAAAATATAAAGCAAAAGATTCATCCCCCAAGAGAGTCCCGTATCCTTTAAAGCAGCAGCAATCACAAGGCACGTATGTACGAAATACCTCCAGCAAAATAGAAACTAAACATTAAAAAATAGGTTATTCAAACAGACGTTGAAGACCATTTGTTAATATGAACACACACTATAAAAATGGCATTCTTATACATTTTTTTAAACAATTTTATTCCTTTACCTTTACTAAGACAAGAAACAATGGTGTAGTATTTACGCACAACCCCGTGGCACCAGGCACAAACGTTGACCAAACCTGGTTTGCTAAGGAAGAAACAGATCGCTAAAGAGCAACTTAAGAACGTTATGTTTAGTGCGTTCACATTTTCAGATATCTGAACTCTGTGAGCTCCCAGGAAAAGTAAATTTCCTTCACTTCAAGAAAGGCTGTAGTTTACATGTCCTCGGGCAAACCCACTCCACAAAAAGGACTACATTCAGGATATCCTAAAACATCAAGGACACGATTTCTATTCTGGGAACATCACAGTGACCCTCTTCCTAGGACAGATTAGAAATCAACACACAATAAATGTGAAGGTCCATTCTATTAAAATAAAGCCGTCCTCGACTTAAATTAGTGATCACTTAAGAAATACAGTGACTACACCCTCCCTGGTTAGGGATGTTAAGATTAGCTATCAGAAATGCCGGAACATCAAAATTTAGTGTATGTAAAAATTCTGGGATTCAAATATATCACAACAGGAAGTTTGTCATAGTCACACAGATGTGTTTCCTCATACATCAGCCGCCGCTGAGCTGTGCAGGACGAGGGCTGAGTCAGACCCTCGAGAAGGGGGCTGTGCCCCAGCCGGACGGGCGTCCCTCCAGGCGCGAGTGCGGCAGAGACGTAATTCTAGGAAACACTAAGGAGTGCTGCGCGCTCTGCTACTGGAGAGACGAGATGAACTGAGGTTCCATCCTCGAGCAACAAAAAAGAGTATAAAATGCTAGCACAGTAGATCACCTGAATAGCACAGTTTAAATACCAGTTATCTGCGGTCATCAGTTCTCTTCTTGAAAACAAACCAGCTCCTGGGCTTTGAATGTGTTTCCTTTCTAAAGCCAGCCAGGATCCTCTCGCGGTGGGTGGCAAGTCCGCACCCACGCAGCCGGCGGCCACCCCCGCAGGTCCCCGAAGGTCCCCGCAGGCCCCGCCCAGATCACAAGGCTTGACGCGGAGGCCCGTGTGTGTGCTGTGAGGCGGCCGCGAGGCCCCGGCCTAGAGCAGCACAGCCTGGGCCGCCTCCTTGATGGTGCGCGCGGCTCTCTCCAGCTCCTCGTCCGTCTGCTCCACCGTGACCACAACCCTGATGCTGGGAAATATCGACACAGGACATGGTCAGAGTCGTCTCCCGCACCTGCTTCGGCCCGTCAAGTCCTACTGGGAGGCGGCGCAGCCAGCAGCGGGCCTGCCGCCGACAGCCCCCTCCTCACCGCGCGGCGCCTGCAGCAGGGACGAGAGGGCAGGGCCTTCGGGGCACCTGAGCGGCCGCCAGCGGTCGGTCTTCCAGAAGCCCAGCCTGGACCTGCACGTCTGCACGTGCTCGGGACTTGTGTCGCCCCGGACCCCCCTTCTCCAGGGCCCTCTGGCTCGTCCCTCTCAAGCCCGTGCTCTGGCCCCGCAAGCACCCGAGGGTCTGGACACCACTGCCCGCCCTGCTAGAAGGGGCACCCGCGAGTCTGACACACTTGACCACACGTGAGGCCTGAGCACCGCCTGCTCTTGGCAGCCTGAGTCCCTTCCAAGCGGGAACGGCCCGCGCCCTCCACCTCCGGCCTCGCCGACCCCGCGCTGCGGCCCCGAGCACTCCCGTGTCTCCATCTTCAGCTCCCGGAAGTGCTGAGGCACGAGCACTGATCCTACATCAGGAGTCCGAGCGCTCCCCTCCCGCGGACGGCTTCTCGGACCTCTCCAGATCTTCCCCACTGCTGCCCGGTTTCCCTTGGGTGGTTTACACGTGTTTGCCAGCTCAAGTGCCACACGGCGCTCCGGCCAGCGGTGGGGTCGAGACCACTGTCCGGACACGCCCCTCCCAGGACGGCCCTCGTGGCGGACAGGGTCGGCACAGCGCGTGCAGCTTAGGGGCGTGGCCGACCTCTGCGGACCGGAGCCCAGTCCTGGGGTCTCACACGTCTGGGTTAACTGAGGGAGGACAGCGTGTCCGGGAGGGGGGGGGGCTTCAGCATGAGAAGTTTCTAAATGGCCGGTTTAGGAACAGAAACCCGACGGCGTACTGTGTAGTACAGCACACACTCTTCCGTGTCCTGTCACAGCCTTCCCAACATCTCCAGAACAGAACACGTCTTATCCCGAGTCCCGAGAGGAGGAAACCCAGGTCCAGTGACCCTGTAACGTCCACCAACCTTGGCGGGGGGAGGCACTTCTCTTCCTTCTCCAGGTAGCGCGCCTGGGTTAGTGCGATGCCTCTGTTCATGCACTGCGGGAAGAGGAGGGACAGGTCGGCACCCGGGCTGCGGACACGGGTTCACTACAACGGGAGCGGACTCTGGGATGCGATCCGCCACCGCAGCGCTCCTTCCCTTCTCCAGTTACAACTGTGAGAAGGCAAAACGGCGACACCAGGACCCCAACCCGAGCAGCCCCAAGCGGCATGACCGTCCTACGGCGGCCTCTGCTCCACGCCGCCCAGGGCACCGCGCCAGCCGTGTGGCTGTCTGGCACCGAGACCCCACTTTTAATCTGACTCCATTCAAGTAGCCACAGGTGGCCAGGGCTTTCCATTTTAAGCAAAGCAGAAGTAGAACACGGGGAAACAGTGCCAGCAAAGTCCTGGACACCACCCCGAGGTCGGACTGCACAGTGACCCCGGGATGGTCACAGGGACAGACCACTCCCATCCCAGACACCGGCAGTTCCTCGCATTCCGCACCTACCTTCGAGCAGGTCCTACCAGGCTACAAGAGTCTGGAGTCCCCACTGTCTGCGTCGCTTTTCCATACCACAACCATCTGCCAACATTTTTTTAAAAAATTTAAACATTCTCTCTCAAAATAAAGAAAGTATAAAAATCACACTGAAGTCACGGTTTATCAGGGTTTCTTTTCAGGAGATGAAAATGTTCTGGAAGGGGTGCCTGGGTGGCTCAGTGGGTTAAAGCCTCTGCCTTCGGCTCAGGTCATGATCTCAGGGTCCTGGGATCGAGTCCCGCATCGGGCTCTCTGCTCAGTGGGGAGCCTGCTTCCCTGCCCCCCCGCCTGCCTCTCTGCCTACTTGTGATCTCTGTCAAATAAATAAATAAAATCTTTAAAAAAAAAAAGAAAATGTTCTGGAGGGAGGGGGGTGTATAACCTTGCGAGCGTGCTCACAAACACTCGCATTTCTTGGTCTGTGAATTATGAAAAAGCATCAGTCGGAGCCAGCGGACTGATGAAGGAAGAACAGGCATTCCCAGGGCTGGGCAGTGAGGGTGTCAGCCCGAAGAGGGGCCACGCCGTCTGCGGCCAGGCTGCCCTCCCGAGGCCACACCCCCCACCGGAAACCCCCAGCGGCCCCACAGCCGACGCTTACTGACCCAACAGCTGGAGTGTGCTGAGGGAGCTAACTCCTGAAAACATCTGGACTGGCTCTGCTCCTAGCCCTGGCCAGCTAAGAAACACAAACCATCGCTCAGTTTAAAAACAGGGTCTTGTCCAGCCACTCAACAAGCCCCTGGCGAGAGCTCTGTGCTCTGCAGAGCTCACTGGAGAGTCTCCTCTCTCCGGCACCGACCAGCAGGGAGGCAGAGCCTGGGGTGCGGACACAAGGACAGAGCACTCTTTTTTGCGCAAATGCAGTTTCCAGACTGTTTTGTCCCTCCCTAGACGCCCTGCTCCCGGATTCAGCTCTCATGACGATTTCCTCGAGACAGCCGGTCTCAGGCTGGGGCCTCCGACGGAGTCTGGTCTCCGTGAGCTGTGCAGACTCTAGCCCTCTCTTCTGTTCTCAGGATGAGCAATGCAAGCATGGCCTGTGTATCCGATGCTCTTCTCGCTCACCCTCTGCAGCATCTCTGGCACCAGTGGAAGGAACCCCACTGCCGGGTCTCTCATGGGAACGAGCGCCCCGGCAGCAGGGACGGCCCAGGTCCCGCAGCGTGGAACCAGGGCCGACAGCCGTGCGGAGGGGGCCGTGTGAAGGAGCCTGGAGTGACGGGGCTTGTGGCTCCCGGAGGGGGCTCTGCAGAAGTCTGCATCTGGCCCCACACTGGACAGTCTCAGCGCACAAGCTCGCCTGTCACAGAAGCCACCGTGACGGCTCTGCCTTGTACGCCGTGTCCATTAAGCTTGCACTTAATTTATACACAATTCTGGTGCCGCACATAAGCACAGGGAGGCTGCACTTTCTCTCAGGTCTGTATGTACTCGAGTGACATCGCGGTCCAAGTGCCGAGGTGGTAGAAGGTGTCTCTGGGATGTTTCATCCCGTGCGAGGGCGTCTGTCTTTCCTCACGCTTGCAGAGCTGAGCCCAAGGGAACTCCTGTGGCATCTCTGCACTCGGAAGGGGAGAGTCGCCGCAGCCTGACAGCTCACCATCTCCCACACCTCCTCAGCGGGAATCTCAGATTCTGCGTCTGCTTTGGTTTTACAGACGACCGACTCCAGAGGGCCTGCGTGGAGCCCTCCATGGTGCATCTTTCTAAGTGACATAGTTCACACTGTGGGACGCAGGACAGCTGAAGCAAGCTGGGAAGCAGAGGCTGACGTCACCTGCGTCTCCATACTGAGCAGCCACGCGACCAGGGACAAAGGCATGACCACGTGGCCACAGCCAGGCAAAGGGACACCACAAAGGACAGCCCTCGCCCTGACGTCCGGTGGCAAGAGCTCAGAGCAAGAGCCCTTGGAAGGAGCGTCAGAACGAGCAGGACAGAGAGGCAGAATGCAGCTGCTTTCATTCTCACATGCATGCCAGCTGGACCGAAGAATCAGGTACAGGCAGGGCCCCCAGCACCCTCCGCTTGCCCGCGGTGCTGCCTGGCCACTTCCGACCCTCCGTGAGGGAGGGCAGCGGGCAGCCGCGCGGAGCAAGTGAGCGGGGCCGGCTCCGGAGATGCGGCTCTGCTGAGCACGGACCGGCACGCGGTCTTCCCCAGAGAGGCACTTCTCAGTTAATGACGAAGTTACAATTAGTGGTAAAATCACCTTTGGAAGATATTTAAATCGACCTCCAAATTAGGCCTGGTAAAGGAGCGAGTGGCCTGTCCTCTTTTCTGGTTACAAGACTACTCTGTCCTGTCTCCGGGCCACGCTGGGGGTTCAGCCCAGACAGCTGGCCCCGCTCTGCGGGAGCGTCGTGACTCCTGACGTACCCCGCGCCTGTGCAAGCCTGGCTCTGGACTTGCTAAGCGCGGGGAAGGCTCCCGGTTCGACGTGAGACACCGCGTGGGTTCCGGGAAGAAGAACTACATACTTACGTGATTTACAATCTCCTGAAGCAGTTTAACGTCTTCTTCCCGAGACCCGGTGCTGTCTGTTAGCTGCAGGTGAAACGCCGGAGAAAGGGGCTCCCCCACCACTTTCAACCCAGAAATGCTGAAAGGAAACACACACACAAGCATTAAGTCCCTTCTGGGCACCAGCATGTCCCACACCTAAGTAACCGACTGACGCTGGCGTTCATGGCAGCTGGTGGCTTTTCCAGGAAGCCTCACGCGGCGGCTCCAGCCCCGAGAGGGACAGCTGAAATCCACGCTCCTGCCCGGGGCTGCCGGTCTAGACCCTCCTGCAGGGCGCTCTGGGAGTGTGGCTGGGAAGGCGATCGCTGCCCCGCAGACGCCTCTGGCTCACTCCTGCAGGCGCTCCCTGCGCCCTGGCCTGCAAACCCCCCCTCCTCTGCCCCCTCCCTCTGCTCTGCAGCCGGTCAGGAAGCCAGGTCCCGGCCTGAGGACCGCTCCTGGGGCCTCCCTCCCAAATCCCTCCTCCAGGGAAGCGTCTACAGCCTTGTCTCCTATCACGGTTTCCTTCAGGACTCCCTAGGATTGATAATGTGCCTCAGTGACTATTTTCATCTTTCTTAAGACTTAACAGCACAGACATCTGTAGCTTCTCAGGTGGGGAGAGAGCTCTCCTTAGGAGTGAAATCCTGCATTTTCAAATGTTCACTATAGATGGCAAGAGAACCGCAGCACAGGTTCATTCAAAGTTCATTTTTATCTGATACTAATAATAGTTTGATTTTTGACTCATCTCCTAGGCTACAAATGGTGACATACGACTATTTGAAATTGAGCTAAACGTTTTTAAAATTTCTTTAAAAAAAAAGGCACTTTTATTTACTTATTTGAGAGAGCACACCTGCACGAGCAGGGGGAGCAGAGGCAGAAGGAGAAGCAGACTCCCCGCTGAGCAAGGAGCCCGATGTGGGACTCGATCTCAGGACCCTGGGATCATGATCTGAACTGCCCGCAGACGCTTAACTGACTGAGCCACCCGGAGGCCCCGAGCTAACATTTTCGATTGCCTCTGATTAGCCAGCTTCACTTAGAAGGCTCTGCTTCTCTCTCAGAATGAGATTAGCACAGAAGGTACTTCGTAGCACATTTAGGACTCACCAAGCTCTACTGAATGACTACTATGCGTCAAGCATCGTGTGAGATGCCAGAAGCCAACTTCAACTGCCTTTAAAACCACCAATGAGCACTGCAATTTGTGTCTCCTCTCCTTAAATGTAATCAATCCTACTAGGACCTTTCAATAAACCAGGCTGCAGAACAGTGCCCCAAAATACACCGTAATCAAATAGGGATTCACTCCAGAAGCAAGCATGGTTTAACACCAGAAGAATCCTAACAACGTAATTCAGCAAAAATCTATGATTTTTAAAAAAGCCTTGAAATCTAGGAATAATTTGATAAGTACCATGTACAGAAAACTTTCAGTATGACATTTCATACTTACTGAGGAAATGCTTTTGTACGGGGAATGACGGGGACATCACCCCTATAACAGATGTCAATAGTGTGTTAGCGACCTACACCAACGCAGTAAGAGAAGAAAAAGAACTAAGATGTCTGAGACGCTGGCAGGAAGACAGAACCACAGGACTCATACACATCATCATGAACAGAATGAAACAGACCACCAGGAGTCTGGACAGACTGCTGGACAGCAGATCGTGAGGACAAAGTGCAAACTCCAGAGAAGACTGGCTACAAGGAGAAGCGACAACGGGCAGCTTGAGGAGAAGGTGGGGTCTTCCAGGGAAAGAGGCAGTTAGGAGACAAGACGGTGGAGTGTACCCAGTGCTCATCAAATGACTCCGGAAGGGTGACAAAAAAGAGGGGACAGCCAAAGGTGCTGGCCCTTCATGCGGAAGCGCTATGATGGCAGGAGACACTTCTCCAGTTGTAACTCCACGGAAGACTGGTTCAGATGCCCGTGCGTGTACGCACTTGTGAGAGAAGAGGGAGTCTGAGGGAAAGCAGTGGAGCCAGGCGGTGCGCGGACGGCGCGGTGCGTGGAGTGCGGGCGGGGCCTGGAGACCTGGCGGGAGGCAAAGGCAGAAGAGCAGGGAAGGGGCGGCGCCGGCCTCACGAGGTGCACACGCTGACACCACTAGACAGAATGCAGGGCCCCAAGTGACTCGAACATGCCGTACTGTGCTGGCATATGAATATTTTATAAGCCGAGTAACTGGAACCAACACGAATAATACCTCCTAGCCATAAATCATGCAAGAAGAACTTTTGTTACTGCCGTGTACACACACCCAGAACGTCACTGTATCTGGAGCAGCTGCGATCTGCTCATTTACTCATTGTCCTTGCCCTTTAGAAAGCTTCCAGCTTCCACATCTGTCAACAGGTGGGACTTTCATGACTGAAAAGACATGTTTGCGCCGTAGGAAAGGCAAAGGGAATACCTCGGGTGGCGTGAGGTCATCTGTAAGACCAGGAATCTGCACGAAGGTGTGACCCACCTGAACTTTTTTCTCCATTCCAGAGAAATCTTAAAGAGTTTCTCTTGTGTAGTTAAGACAAACACAAGTAAAAATTCCTAAGGTTCATTTCAATTCCACCTGTTTTTCTTGTTTTAATTTAAAATAAAACTTAGTAACTATTTTCCAAGAACTATGGCCAGTACGAACCCACTGTCAACTAATTCTATAGCGTATAATGGTATCATTTTATCTGTGCAGATGTGACATAATGACATCATTTTATTGTTACAGATGTGTAGCGATTCTCCCACGTTCACCCGAGCGTGGTAGCATGTTTGGTGGTTATTTTCACCTTTGTACTGTATATATCACTATACTGCCAGTGAGCTTGTCCCCTTTTTAGAAAAACAAAGTCATGGTTCTTCAACCAGAAATGGATGTTCTGGCTTCAAGCCCACAGACAAATCTGACTGAATGCAGTTTCTCCTTTTTCAGTTGTAATTCAGTTGAACTGATCTAAGCCTATTAAATATACTCAAAACCAAGAAGGTGACATTCAAAAATTTTCACTAGTTGTTTAAATATGGTACAGACAGACTTTAAGTTGGTTGAAAATATAGAAAACTTACCCTTGTAAAGCTTTATGAATTCGTTCGCACTTTTCCTTCAAAACTAAAAAAATACCTGCATGGAAAAAAAAATGCTCTTGATAGTGTATCTAGAAGATCTGATATTACTAATGTAAAAATATTTTTCAAGATTTTTAAAGTTCATCAATAGAAATGCTGCCAACCCTCCTGCAGACCACTAGCACACAGACAGGAACACTGCTGGGGCCCGAGCCCTGGTCACCGGCACACGTGTCCTGGCAGCTCCTTACCCAGTATCAGCAGAATCTGAGAGGAGGTTTTTCACAACAAAACAGTGGCTCTTGTTCTCATCAGATGCTACAAAGAATCTGGCTAATAAAAGGGTACAAATACATAACTTTCTGGACCCTGAACAATTTGGTAAAAGATAAACACTGTAGTAATGTTTTCTATCTTTTCCTTGATATCTACATATTTTATCCATGGAAAATAAAAAAAAAAAAAACTAAAATATCTAGCAAGAGGCAGGAGCGCCAGGCCTTCTGAGAAGCAAGCTTATGAATGTGCACCCAGAAACACTCGTAGTTCCTGATTCTCTGAACTAAAACTGTTAAGAACTTAGGAACTTAAAAAATTCTAAATTTAGAAACACCAGGTCAGGCTCTTCATTTCTGTTTTAGGCTTTGTGAGGAGTGCTGCCGCAGCCTAAAGGCACATCTGACATTTAGTCAAACTGGCCCAGTAAGGAACCTTTAACGGTTGGTAACCGGGTTTGGCCGTGGTACCAACTCGTGAGTCAAAGGCTGAAGGGAAGAAACCAGGCAAGCTAGAAATCATACTCCTGAGATCCAGCAGCGCACTTCAGCTAACTTCTCCAGTGACGACTAGCCCAGAGCCGCCCCTCCTCCTGGCACTGCTGCCCATCCTGGGAGCCAGCCCTGCTCCGGCTCTGGCTCGCCTCCTGGGCGGGGAGCAGCTCTACACGGATTCCTGAGGCTGCATGAGGTCTGCACCGCCACTCTCCCTGGGAATGCCGGGCAGCGCCACGCAGAGGCACAGCTCTGGGAGGGAAACACTTTCCCTCTAGCGAACTCCTCTGAGAGCACGCCAGCAGCCTGGCTGACGTCACTGCGGTGCCCGGTGTCCTGGGTTCGGACGACCATACCTGGATTCTCCTCCATGATATTGAGCGCCTCGATGGCAGCGGCAGCCAGCAGCGGCGGGAGTGAGGCTGAAAAGCAGTACCCCTGGCCAGAAAGGCGCTGAGAAGAAACGCACAAGTTAGAGACACAGGTATGCTGCTCTCTTTTTTTGGCTAGAAACCTTAACGGCCCCAGATCTGCACCATCTCTGACGGGTGTGTACAAAGAGTAAAGTGCTAGGACCCACACATGCACACAAGTTACACTTGTGACACAAATAAGACTTTCTTAAAAAGGGAGGTAATTTCGAAAGTAAATACTGAGCAACTCTACTAACAAATCAACTTTTAAATAAAAACTGTGGGGAAGTAAGTCAGAATGAAATTCTGTGACTGGAAATCACATGCTGACAACTTCTCACCACGACCAGTGTGACCACTGGTTTCAGTCGTTGCTCGTTTTCCAAAATGAACCCACCTGGTGG
This sequence comes from Mustela lutreola, assembly GCF_030435805.1. Classification (NCBI taxonomy): domain Eukaryota; kingdom Metazoa; phylum Chordata; class Mammalia; order Carnivora; family Mustelidae; genus Mustela; species Mustela lutreola. Next base: position 99,672,509 of record NC_081301.1, read on the forward strand.
TCAATCACGAACGACCTGCCGCAGCAGAAACCTCCGACGGACGCGAGGGAATTCTCCATGTTGGCGCTGATGAGGTCGATATCATCGATCTGCCAAGAAAGTGGAACCGCAGTAGTCATTCCTCAATTTAAAAAAAAGTTAAAGACAGACATCCAGCCTGCAGACAAAGGTTCGCATTGATCAGGTCGACATCTCGGGGAAACAAAGCACCCACCTGCAAACAAAGGATAAACCACACAAAATTCATCGTTACAAGGAGAGAGGTTTCGAAGTGCACCTCTGGAAAGGCGCCCACTTTACTCTTTTTGGCCATTTCATCCCGCACGCACGATTCATTCACAGTGGCAGGAGAGAAATTAAAAGAAGGTGAAATCCCAAACTGCTTCATACAAAACATATTCAGAGGAATAAAATAGTGGCCCAGCTGGCCTTCCCTCGGAAGGTGCCTGAGGTAACACAAACTAGTCGATCAGAGTTTGAGCATTTTATCCCTACATTCAATTTACTTTCAACTTTTCAAAAATGAAACCAATTACTCTGTGCTCTGTGGGCTCCTGAGTCCCCAGCATCTTCTCAGGTCCGCGCCCCGCGGACTCTCATGTTCTGCAGCAGCGTCCGGTCTGCACCCCGGACACGTGGCAGCCATTCTGAGTCACTCACTGATGGCCGCGATGACAGGTGGTCTGAGTGCATCTGGGGGTTCCTGAATGGTCCACACACCCAGCAAGGAAATCTGTGCATTCTTTCTAAAAAACCTCGTTATGAAATTTCAGTCACACAGTAAGTACAGAGGATAGAGAAACAATTCTCACCGCCAGGTTCAGTAATTACCGGCTCGTGAACCACCGTGCGCCTTGCACTGCCCTCATCGTTTCTCTGCAGCAAACCCCAGACTTCACACAGTTCCAGCTGTGAACGTCTCAGTGTGCACTTCTAAAGGACATGGACCTTTCCAAAACCATAGTCACAAAACTACTCTCACACCTAAAAAGTGAAAAATTTCTTAATATCGTCACATACTCTGTGTTCAAACACCTGTCTCACAAAGCTTGCTTTCTGCAGAATTTGCTGGAATCAGGACGCAAATAAGGTCCATATTATGCACTTTTCCTCACTGCATTTATCACCAAATGTCAGTCTGTCTTTGAGGAGAATGTGTCAATCTCATTCTGTGTGATACTCGTCCGGCTCTCCATTTTTCTCTGGACCGTACTGCTGGTGGGATACAGGTAATCTCTGATGATTTTTCATGTTCTTCAGTTCAACTTCTTTTTTTTTTTTTTTTAAGATTTTATTTATTTATTTGACAGACAGAGATCACAAGTAGGCAGAGAGGCAGGCAAAGAGAGAGAGAGAGAGAGAGAGAGAGGGAAGCAGGCTTCCCGCGGAGCAGGGAGCCTGATGCGGGACTCGATCCCAGGACCCTGAGATCATGACCCGAGCCGAAGGCAGCAGCCCAAACCACTGAGCCACCCAGGCGCCCCTTCAGTTCAACTTCTTAACACAGGTTGCAAAACTTTTATGCACAGGATCTGCAGGAAAGTTCCCTTCATCCCCACCGGTCACACAGTGGTGGGTGAAGACAGGTCCTGAGCACAGGCTGACGTTGCTTCCCCGGGGTTCCAGGGCACCAACCATTAAGGTGGGGCAGTTGGGGCTCCTTTCCCACCAGCAAGAGAACACGTGCCCGACTCACTCCAGCCGGCTGGAACCTCGAGCCTGTGCATCGTCTGTGCCGGCACTGCTTCTGACTCTCTGAAGAAGGCATGACTATCTAACACCCATAAAGGGAAATAACAGGATTCAGAATTATAACTACCAGAAAGTATATCATTCCACTGCCACCATGGTATTTTCTAAAGGATGACTTTAGGGAATTCTCATTGATTTTAAGAAAAACATGTTCAAATGCTGCCGAGTCAACAGACCACAATGCTGTGAGCAGCCACCATGAGCTCACGGGTCCCGCCCCAGATGAGAACTTACACTGATCCCGAAATGCTCGGTGACGCCTCGGCCGTGCTCCCCCAGGACTCCGAACGAAAGGCTTTCCTCCAGAAAGATTCTTGCTTTGTATTTGTATTTTAGTTTAACCTAAGTGGTAAACAGAGCACAGCTTTAAACTATTGACGATCTGCACACTAGACAATATCCTGGGAAGACAGACCTAATCCTAAAGCTAAAGTAGAGAGGAAATAAAAGCACGACAGGTGTTCCTCACAGACCTCACAGGTCTGTACCTGTGCATCAGCCATTTGCTAAAGTTTCTTCGTAGTTAACACCCAAGGTCTAGGGCAGAGCGGCAAGGCCCCTGCACACGCCCAGCTGAGTCTGCCCCCCGCTTTGGCCCGCGCTGTAAAAAAACCCTTCGTCAGGGGCTTCTTCATTGCCACGGTTCACATTTTGTGCTGTGGCTGGTGATTCTGTTTCGGACGGCCCGAGCACAGAGCACAGCGCTGAAGCGCCGTCTCGCGTCTCAGGAGAGAACAGTTTGTTAGACCAGCTGCAGGTCAGACACGAGTCGTAGTGCCGATGGCCCTGAGCTCCGTGTGAAGGAACCAACAATACATATAAAACTGGGGCGCCTGGGGGGGCTCAGTTGGTTCAGTGTCTGCTCAGCTCAGGTCAGGATCCCAGGGTCCTGGGATGGAGCCCCGCCTCTGGCTTCCTGCTCGGCAGAGAACCTGTCTCTCCCTCTCCCCTTGCCCCTCCCCCTGCTAAATAAAATCTTAAAAAGAAAAATAATGAAAAAACAAAAGACCCTCTCATACGTGTTAAATAAAGTGTCTTCGAAGAAAAAAGACATAAAACGAGGTTAAATACTGAGCGACTGACGGAAATGCTGTGACCAAAGGCATAGAATGAACAGCATTAGGCCCAGGAGCCGCAGTTCAGCATCTGCAGCCCATGTGCATGACATAACCACACACGTGCGCTTTCTAGAACCCAACTACCAGTGGCCCTTGAACAGTACAGGCTTGAACTGCACAGGGCTGCTGAGATGTGGATGTTTTTCAATAAATACAGTCGAGCACTGTAAATGTATTTTCTCTTCCGTATGACTTTCTTTTTTGTTTTTAGATTTTTTCTTTTAAGATTTTAAAAGAAATCTTTTAAAAGATCACAAGGAGGCAGAGAGGCAGGCAGAGAGAGAGGAGGAAGCAGGCTCCCGGCTGAGCAGAGAGCCCGATGCGGGGCTTGATCCCAAGACCCTGGGATCATGACCTGAGCTGAAGGCAGGAGCCACCCAGGGGCCCCACCATATGATTTTCGTAACATCTTCTTTTCACTAGCTTATTTTAAGGACAGAGTGTCTAATCAAGTGACCTACAAAATACGAGTTGATCAGCTGTTGATGTCATAGGAAGGGCTTCCAGCCAACAGGAGACTATGAGTAGTAAAGTTTTTAGGCATCACGAGTTCCAACCCCTGTATTGTTCAAGGGTCAACGGTACCACGATGACCAAAACAGGCTGAACTTCAGATGCTCTAAATTTAACTCAAGAATGCAGACAGCACAATGCCCGTTTTTGAAGACGGAGACATTAAGATATATGAATGAAGACATGTAATCTACCTGTTAATCACTGGTTTGATGATATGTAAAACTCCTGAGGAAACGTGTATCATTCTTCCCTCCGTGGCACTGTGTTTTAATTTGAATTCATGGCACTTTTTAAATCCAGAAACAGCTTTCATTAATACGCCTTTCCGGCTCTCTTCCTCGTTGCTTTCGGTCTTATAAGACAGTCTTTTCCCAACAGAGGCTTAGATGTCTATTTATCTGTAGGTTCTTCTGTGACTTTTTTGTCAGCACAGCGGGACGCAGACACACACACGCCCGCATCCAGCTTTCTCCCCTCCAGGGTTCACCCGATTTACCCCGAACACTACGAAGTGATCAGTTTCACGAGTGAATTAAAGTCTAGTGATTATCAACCACTAAAATTTCAGTGGATTTTTATTAACAATGGATAAGCTAATCTGGGAAGAATTCTCTTTTCAATACTGTTTCCATTCATTAATAGTTTTATGAGTGAGAAATTTTCTAAGAATCATGTTTTAGAATATTTCTAATACTCTTATGACAATACTGTTGCACAAACACACAGACCAGTGAAACAAAACAGAAACCCCAAAGTCCAGCCCTAATCTGTGTCCTGTCATCTCTACATACTCAATGCTAATGTGGATCCGACCTGTCCCTTTCACTGTGTATTTCCTTTCATGGCTTGGGAGCCTCCGTCCGTCGCTAAGGCCCTCCACTGCTGCCGTGCTGACCACGCGATGCTGCTGTCTTTTGGCCACCATCACCCTGATATGCTTCTATCAGCCTTTGGCGTGAAAATAAGAGGAAAACGGACACATCTCTTCCATGGTATTTAAAAATGTATTTAGATTTCCTCAAGAAACAGTGAAAAACTTTAAAAATAAGACATGAAACCCTTATTCTGAATCCCCACTCAACTGACCGACTCAGGTTCCAGCTCACAGGCTGCGTGCAAAGGCGATTCACCGCAGGATAACCTCGACTCTGTTAAAAGGATGAAGGGAAACCACACGACCGACTCACCAACGGATGCAGAAAAAGCACCAGACAGAATCCAAACCCGTTGTGGTATAAACACACAACACACCAGGACGAGGGGCAACTTCCTCAACCCGGTAACGGGCATTTATGGAAAACACGCCGCTAATATCATAGTCAGTGGCCGCAGCCTGCAAAGCTTCCCCCCTCGCCACTCCTAGTCAACACCGTGTGGGAGGTGCTAGCCAGAACAGCGAGGCAAGAAACTAAAGTAAAACGGAAAGAAGAGGTAACACTATCTGTACGCAGATTCCAGGAGCTCACCGACAGAACATTCCATGATACAAGGTCAAAACACAAAATCAGGGGTGCCTGGCTGGCTCAGCTGGCAGGACCCAAATGCTGTGAGTTCGAGCCCCGTGCTGGGCATGGAGAATACAGTAAAAATGAAGTCCTAAAAAAATAGTAACAATGAAATAAAAAATACAACTGTAAAATCAGTTGTATTTCTATAATCTGGCAGTTAATCCCTAAAACAAGTCCATTTATAACAGCATCAAAAAGAATGAAATACTTACGAATAAGTTTAACCAAAGAGATGTCTGACGTGATGGTGAAAGAAACAGAACACTGCTGGAAGAAACTGCAGGAGAGCTGGGTAAACGGAATATTTCTGTGTCTGCGGACTCAAGGACTCAGTATTAAGATGGAAATACTCCCAAAGCCATCTACAGATTCAATACAATCCTGATTCAGTACGATCCCTATCCAAATTTCAATGGCATTTTTTTTTTTACAGAAATGGAAAAGCTGATCCTAAACTTCAAAAGGAATCTCCAGGGTCTGCAAATAACCAAAACAACCTCAAAGTTAAAGAACTCACATGCCTTGATTTCAAAATTTACTATAAAGCAAAGGAATTGAGACACGGTGATACTGGCATGAGGCCAGACATACAGACAACGGAGCAGACAGGAGAGTCCTGAAAGCCAGAGAGTCCGTCTCTCTACGGCCAATAGACCAGGACCACCCCGGGCAAGACAACAGTGCCTTCAGCCGACCGTCCAGGGACAACTGGAAACCATATGCTGAAGAACGAAACTGGACACACACAAAAATTAAGTCCAAAGCGACCAGACGGGGCGCCTGCGGGGCTCAGTCCATTACACGTCTGCCTTCGGCTCAGGTCATGATCCCAGGGTTCCGGCATCAAGCCCTGCGCTGGGCTCCCTCTTGTGGGAAGGTCCGCTTCTGCCTCTCCCTCTGGGCTCTCTTTCTCTTTCTCTCAAATCAATAAATAAAATCTATAAAAACAAAAACAGACACCAAGACGGATCGGGACCCTACAACAAAGCTAGAACTACGAAACGCTCCGAGGAGAACACAGCCGTGTATCTTCCCGACTCTGGATTTGACAACAGATTTCTCAGCCAGGACACCAGAAGCAGCAGCTACGGAAGACTCAACAAACTGGCCTTCATCAAATCACAGGCTTCAGCGCATCAAAGGATACGAACCAAAGAAATGACAAGACGACCTCCAGAACGGTGGGGAAACACTTGCAAGTCGCGTAGCCGGTAAGGGGCTCGTGTCCAGGGCATGGGAAGACTCCTGTGACGTCACGGTAAACAGACAAACAGCCCAGTTTGAAAACGGGCGAAAGACTTCTGAAGTCTCTTCCCCAAAGACACACTAAGAGCCGCAGAACAAGAAAAGAGGCTCGACATCGTCGGTCTTCCGGGAAGGGCAGTCACAACCACGTGCTTCACACCTACCGGCGCGGCAAAAATCGGAAACAACAACAACCGAGTGTCCGTGAGGCTGTGGGGAAACCGGCGCCCTCCCGCGCTGCGGGCGGGGCAGGGGCTGTAAAATGGCGCAGCCGCTGCGGAAAACCGTGCAGCAGGTGCTCAGTAAGCGAAGCACATGTGATCCAGCGACTGTGCGGCCAAGAACACACACGAGAGACCGAAAACACGGATTCAAACCAGTGCTGGTACGCGAGCTCACAGCAGCCCACCGGCAGCCAGAGCGCGGCGGCCATCCAGCCCCCTCGGCACAGGAGCCACGCAGTGCGTCCTCACAGCGGACTCGCGCTACGAGGAACGCAGGACTGGTGCGCGCCGCACACCGGAGGAACCGCGAAAACACGGGAAGTGGAGGAAGCCAGACACAAAAGGTCACAGAGGGGATGATCCCGTTTATCAGAAATCTCCAGAACGGGTGAATCCAGAGACAGAAAGCAGACTGGTGGTTGCTGGGGGCTACGGGCAGGGGAACTGGGGAGGGGCTGCTGCGCGGCAGGGGCTACTGGGAGAAAACCAGACGGCCGACGGCTGCGAAACACGGAGCCTGTGCCACACGCGGAACTCTCTAAAACGGCTCCTTTTATCTCGCGTGAGCTTCACCTCAGTGATCGAGAAATCTCGCAGTCGTGCTTTCTAAACCCAGTAGATCGCTTTTCCTGTTCAAGGAGCTGTTCTGGGGTGCCTGGGTGGCTCCGTGGGTTAAGCCTCTGCCTTCAGCTCAGGTCACGATCTCAGGGTCCCTGGACTGAGCTCCACATCGGGCTCCCCGCTTCTCCCTCCTCCTCTGCCCCTCCCATGGCCTGTGCTTTCTTTTGTTCTCAAATAAAGTAAATAAAAGTCTTTAAACAAAAAAACTGTACCCTTGTAAGTCAATTACACCTCAACACAGTAGGTTTTAAAACGCGGAGTCCTGATCACTGCTTGAAGACCGGGGTGGGCACGTAGCGCCCATCTGCTTCCCGGGGACGTGAGCACCCGTTGTGCAGGCAGCGCAGGCGTCCGACAGGAGCGTCCACACACCGCCCCGTCCGGGTGCTGCGACGCCCGCTGAGCGTGCCGCCTTACCAGCTCCGGGAGAGGACAGACCGTCCCGGTGTTCATGTACAGCCCTTCCACGACGATGAAACGTCGGGTGACCCGAGCCTTGCGAGGATTCTTTAAAAGGAAAAAACAAAACAAAACATTTTAAATCTCAGTAAGTGCAAACGCAGTCGGTTCCATGCTCCGGCCGGACAGAATCTACTCGCCGGACAGCGGAGCAACAGGCACCTGCGTGAGTTTCAAGTTCCAGGTTTCAGACCATGTGACTTTGAGACAACAGCGCCGTCTCGTCTCAGGTGTCCCAGTTCGGCTGCCCGTGAGGTCACCGCACGCGTGCACACACACACACACAGACACACACGCACGCGCACACACAGACACACGCGTGCACACACGTTATCTAGGGGCGCTGCCAACGCCGAAGCAGGACCACACCCCCACACCCAGAACGACTGGGGCCGCCCAGGGAAACTTGTGGGGAGCTGCTCGCATTCGAGGTCACCGCGAGGCCAGGACACCTGGACTGTGCACTGGTCACAATGTCCGGCCGGGATTTGCTCCCTCCGGCACCCACCACGTTTGCGGAAGACAGAGCGACAGTGAGCACGGCCGTCCCCACAGAGGGGCCGCGACAGAGGCCGTGGGGACACAGGAGGGCACAAGGCTGTCGTCCTGCCGTGTGTCCTCCGCAGACGCCGAGACGCTCCGTGAGAAGCAGCGGACGCTGTCCCCCGTGCCGACCCCGGAGCCCATCCCGTCCTCCCGCACCGTCCCGTCCGGTAAAGTCCACCAGGTCGTCGTCCCGGCGCGCGGGAGGCCGAGCGGACGCTGCTCCGGAAGACACAGAAGCGTCCCACGGCCGCGGAGGGCCGGTCCGCCGTCCTCGGCCGCGCCGGGCGTGTGGAGCGGCGGCCGGCCCGCGAGGTCGACCACCGAGGGGCCCCGCCTCCCGCCGCTCCGCTCCGTGGCCACGACGGACCCGCAGGACGCGCGGCTGTGACGCCCCCAGTGCCGAGCCCCGAGCAGCGGCACCACGCGCTGCGCTCTCGACCCAGACAGCGCACCGCGGGTCCGCCGGGGTCACGGGGGACGTGCAGGCGGCGAGCCTCCCCCGCGTCCGAAATGAGGCATTTTCATCCCGACCCGGAAAGTCCTCCAATGGAGCAGCCGGGACGGGGCAGCGCGCAGGACCTCGCACAGGCCCGGGGCAGCGGCTGCACAGCTGGTGGGTCGCAGGGTCTCAGGGTCAGTGGGTTGCAGGGTCGGCGAATCGCAGGGCTGGACCGAGCTCCCACCGTCCCGCTCGACACGGCCCAGTCCCCTACACGGACCGACCCGGCGCCCGCGCGGGGAGAGGGGTCTGTTCTCTCGCTTTTCCACGTCACACGGTGACCCCGTGGGCCTCTCCCGTGGCCACGGTCGGACCCGGTGGAGCTGGGCGCGGTCCTGTGTCGCCGCCGCTGCCCGGGAGGACCCCGCGGCCCCCAGAGCGGCCCCCGGAGCTGCCGAGCATCGTGGGCCACGAGACGCGGTTCCAGGCCGGCCCGGGCCGCCGTGGCGGAGCAGGAGCCCCCCGCCCGCCCCCCGCAGCTGCCCCGCGTCGGCCAGAAGCATCGTACCTTGAGGTCCTCGGCCTCCTGCTCCCGCAGCAGGCGCTCCAGGTCGGCCACGTCGTTGTGCCGGAACCACTTGATGTCGCTGCGCGAGGCCTGCAGGCCCTTCTGGATGGCGAAGCAGGCCGCCCTGTCTCTGCAGGGAGGGGAGACTGCGCGTGGGCCTGGGCTCGGCCGCGCTCTAGGAGAGCAGCGCCCGCACCCCCTGCCCCGCCCCGGCCCGCGCCGTCACGTCTGCCCCACGGGACCGGCTCCTTCCGGACACACACGCTCGCTGCTGCCCGCACCGGCGCTGATCCGGCCCTGCTCCGCCTGGACTCGGCTGCGGCGGCCGAAACCCCCGGAAGCGCTCGGAGCCCGTCGGGGCGGACGGACCGGGGCGGACCCGCCGAAGGACTCGGGGGCGTCGGCCGCGAACGCGGGACGGTCCGACTCCCCGCTTTTCTGCCAACGAGCCAAGCCCCGGACGCCACACGGGAACGGACAGCAGGACTCGGACAGCGACGGGCCGGCTCCGACCTACGGCCGCCGGCCCCGGGCTTTGCGGACAAGGAGCTGCCGACGCCGACCCGCTCCAGCGCCCAGGGCCGCGGCCACAGAAGCGCCCAGAACCCGGCTTGGCGGCCCGGGACAGGGCGGGGCGGCCCGGGCGGAAATGGCCGGCCTGCGGCCGCAGCACAGAAGACCGGGGCGCCTGCGGCCGCAGCACAGAAGACTGGGGTGCCTGCCCACAGCAGCGACGGCCGGGGCCCAGATTCAGAGCGCGCAAGGCACGGAGGCCCACAGCTGCCGTGGTGGCGTCCGAGAGGGGAGCGGGGACTGGACCCCGACAGCCAGGGACAGGGCCCTCGCGGCGGCGTCCGTGAAACGCGCGTGGAGGGCCGCGGCTGCCGCACCCCGCAGGGACGGCCTCCGCTTCCCGGCGTGGGCCGCGCCACAGGCGGCTCAGGGGACAGCGGGACCGTCGCTAACCCCGACGGCCATGAAAACGCCGACCCGGGAGTCCGCGCAGGCGGAAGGGGGACCCTGGCCTGTACCTGCGCCTGGCGGTCCCCCCGACTGGAAGAGGGACAGAGAAAGCCGACGAAAACCCTGACAGCAGAAGAGGAAACTGTCCTGATCTTGAGAACCACTCGTCCTACCAAGAGTGAGAGCCAATAATCAAATACCAATGTCGAGTGGACGGACGTCAGGATTCTCCGAGAGTCGCTGTAGAGCAGTGACGATAAAACTACTGCGGGGGGCACTTACGGACACGCGGGGAACACGGGACAAACAGCCCCAGGAAAGAAACAGGAGCAAAGAATCCCATGGGGAAGCTAGAACGGAGAAACAGCACCGCCAGAAGAAAAAGGAAACGAACAGTGGACGGGCTCAGCAGCAGGCCAGGTGGGACGGAAAGCGGGAGAAGCCGCGGACAGAACAGGGGTTACGCAGCGGAAACCAGAGAAAAACACACGACAACGAAACAAGAGTCTCAGGGACCCGCAGAACTACCACGACAGCTGCCACACTGGCCGCAGCGGACGGCTGGAGGACGGAGAGACAGCGGGGCTGAAAAGTCCTCAAAGAAATACGGACGGAAGGTGCCTCCAATTTGGGAAGAAGCTGAGCGAAATTCATACAGGTAAACCCAAACAAATAAACCCCCAAATTATAGTAAAGCTTCTGAAAACTAATGATGATGAAGAAATCTTGAAAGCAGCCCTAAAATGACACCTTACATAGAAGAGAAACATAATTTGAGAGACCAATCAGAAACCAGGGAGGTCAGGAAAAAGTTTGGAAGAAGAGAACTCGCAAACAAGAATTCTGTAACAAGCAGAAAGACCCTTTAGGGAACAGAGGAAGGCAAATGAAGGAAGACCAAGAGAAGATGACCCCAGCTGACCAGGGGAAAGGAATGGCTAAAGGAAGCTCTCCACATAGAAAAAAATAAGTAAAAGAAAAAAGAAAAAAAACTTAGATTATCAGAGAGGAAGAAAGAACACAGTAAAATCATGAACACACACTAGGCTCTTCTTACCTTCCCAAGTTTTCTAAATCATTTTGGATGATTTAAGTAAAAGTTACAACATCGTGTGATGTGGCTTCACTGCATGTGCAGGAAGTACTGAAAACCATCACCAACAAGGAGAGCAGAGAAGTGGAAGGAGCGTGAAGATCTCTACCTGAAATGGTAAAAAGACGGGAGCAGCAGAGGCCATCACTCACGTGCACACATAATGTCATACTGAAAGCAAAGACTGAAAAACACTCAAATACACCATGCATAAGTTAAAAGAGAATCCCAAAACATGCTCACTTAACTCCCAGAAAGGCAGGAAACAGAAAACAGAAAAACAAAAAGGAGATAACAGATATGAAACCAGAAATAAAGTGCCCTCACATGTCCAGTAATTACTGTAAATGTAAATGGCCAAAATACACGATTTAAAGACAAAGACTGGCAGAATGGATCAAACGTGTCCCAACAATATCCTGCCATCTTAACTCATCAAGATGCTGCTGACCATCCAACCAGCCTTTTCAGTACTAAGAAAATTGAATTCAGAATTAAAATTCTTCCAAAAAATAAATTTCCAGGTCTGGTTGGCTTTACTGGAGAAATCTACCAAGCATTTCAGGAGTTGACATTAATTTTATACTATTCCTCCCGAAAACACAAGAAGAAACCCCAGGGGAATTTATGGACTGGCCTCCGAAGGACATGACCAAAGTCCGAAAATGCAAACATTTGAGCCATCAGGGAAATATAAATTAAAATCACAATAAAATCTCTCTATACACTTATCAGAATGGCTAAAATTAAAAAAAACCATGACAATACCAAACGCTTCTGAGTATGTCAAGAAACTGTATGATGTAAAACTATTTATGGGGATGCAAAATGGCTCAGCCGCACCACGACAGGCAGCGTGCGCACCTGTGTGATCAGTGGTTCCCAAGGACACCAAAGCCCTCCGGCTCTGACACTGTCCCCGCATGTGGCAGGGTCTCGGCTTGGCCCTCGAGGCACCACCGTGCGGGGTGAGTGGCACGAGCCAGCATTGAGGAGGAGGGGGAGACGACTCTAGGCACAGGGACTGGTGTGCTCAAAGGCCCCGAAGCGAGAGGAAACTAGCGTATAGGGCCGATGAGGCCACAGCACGAGCACCTGAAGGCAAAGGACAGAATGAGTCTCGAACGCAGACGACTGTAGTACGGACTTGGATCTTTGCTTCAGGAACGAGGGGAGCGCTTACGCACGAAGCATCGGATGAGCACTTTTAACAGATTATTCTGGCTATGCTGTTAACAAGGAAAAGAGGAAACAAAAGTAAATCTGAGACCTAAAATTCAAAGCCCTTAATGATCCACTCAAAGGACAGCGGAGGCTTGGCTTTCCCGGTATCAATAAATATCAACAAATAAAACCAATCAATTAAAAAAAAATGCTTTCGGCATCCTTCTAGTGATGGTGTCATCAGTGCCGCACAATTACTTCGCGGAAATTCCTCTCTAAACAGAAAGTCAGTGTTACCTAAGGCAGAGAGCCTCTAACAAAGGCATTCCCCAGGAAGATCACCGTCCCCTCCAGAGGACCTCTGACCAGAGGACCTCTGATGGGCAACACAGGTCAAGCTACTCACACAAACACGATGTCGCCTCTCTTGGAGTAAGCGGGGATCGCACTGGCTATGGTGGCAAACCCGTAGGAGTAGATGATGGCTTCTTCCGTCTTCATGAACTTTGCCAGGCGGTCCTCCAAGTCCAAGTGCACATCTGCAATAAGATGTTCAGGGGTTGAAACATCTCATTCTTTTTCTTTAAGTACAGAATAAAGTAAATGACGTAAGTAGTTTGGTCGGTAATACTGTCGCTTTACAGCCAAATGAAACCGTCCCTGAGTTGTAAATTATATGGGATCTGCTGAGATGACTCTCGGCCAAGCGATTCCCCAAGCCTGTGAAGGGCATCAGCTACTCCTCCGCCCCTCCTCCACCCGAGTGGGGCCGCGCCGACCCTGGCTCTCACTTCTCTGCCACGCCAGCTCGGCCACACAAGGCCCAGCCACTTCGCCTGCTTTAACTCCCTCAACCAACCTGAAAACTTCGAAGCGGTCCTAAACGAGGCGTTCCCCAGAGAGAAGAGGACTTTTACCACTTCCTCTAGCTCTTTTCAGCACAGCAGGCCCCACACCGGACAACAGGCAGAGTCCTGCCGCACTCCCCGTCTAGGGTCAGGGAAGCGGATGCCCGAGGCGAGCTCTAGCGTCCTTGCTGGGTACGGCCGCTCAGCTTTCACGCTCTGCACTGCAGGTCTCTTGCCACGGAGCTGGGTTCAGCTCAGGGCGCCTGCCTGCTGCCGTCAGCCGCCCGGCGGCCAGTTCCCACCTGCGCCCTCCGCTGGCGAGCAAGCGCGCTCACCTCCGGTCAGGAACCGCGGGCGCTGAGTCGGAGAGTGGAGGGACCGCTCTGCTTCCGGCGGGCAGGCCGCAGGCTGGCCCCGGCCCCTCGTCGCTTCCTACGGGCTTGGAGTCCTGGAGTTTTCCTGCGCCAGCTGCTCCCGGCCGCTCAGCCGCGCCCCATCAGGCATGAACCCAGTGCCCCTCCCTGACCCTGCGCTCGCCAGACTACCCGGCTTCTCCGGACAGCCCCTGCACGTCTGATTAACAAACAAACGGAGAACATTACTGGTCTCCCTCATCTAAACGCTTCTTAAAACATATTTTAAAAGTCCATTCTTTTATCACGACCTGACCGGAATGGGATAAGCAGTTCATTTCACAATTCCTCCAAGACGCGTGCACCTGAAAGACCAAACGTGCCTCTTCCTGTCGGCCGTTAACATGGACACCAACACAGCCTATTACGAAAAGCACGTGAAGTGCCGTTTGACGTCCATTCCCGAGAGGTCACGGTCACTGCACAGACGACATCGACATCAGCTAAGTGTGGCACTTTACGGTAACGAAGCTGATGACTGTGTCCCGTGTGATCCACAGGGCATCACACGTGTGCTTAGGTCCTGAGCATCAGACCTGTGACATCACCAACACAGAGGACATGACCCTGACCCTGACAGCCGGCCCTCTTGCCACGTGCTGCCAGTGAAAGGTTTCGGGGAAAATCGGACGAGAAGGAGGGAAGCGGCCACACGCTAGAGAACGGGGCCTCCCGCAGCGAGCGAGGAGCTGCTCCTCCTCCTCAGCGCGCTCTCTGCAGCGTGCCCGCAGGCCAGCCCCCGACACCCCCCTCCTGATCAGAACGAGGCAAGTCCCCCTCTGCACGTGACAATGGGGCCTCTAAATCAGGGCTATCTACCCCAAATCTCCATGATTCAGTTAGCAGACGAGCCCCAGAACTGCTCTCATCCAGTATCTCCATTTCAAAAACAAAACGCCTGCTATGGACAAGAACTATTTTTGCTAAATGCAAAGAAGACTTTAAGTCATTCTGTAGACTCCGCTTTACACGACTCCTTTTTTCACTGACGAGCGATGGGAAAGTCCAACGATCTTGGCTTCATTTCAGGGCTTCAGCATTAGCTACGCGGTGGGTGAAAACCGCACGTCGGAGACGTTCCCACCGACGCACCTGCTCGTAACTGCTCTTACATCACTGCCAGAAAGTGGTTTAGGAGCCTCTACAGTAGTCAATGACTTACCAATCCTTGCCTTTCCCAAAAGTCTAACAAAGACGGGCCTCTTCCTCCTCGTACTGGGAGACACCAGGCTTTAGCCGACGGCAGCCTCGCAGAGCAGGTTTTGGGACAGGCGGGTGCACGGCGCTGCCCGACTTCTGACTGTGACGGCTACTCTGAGCAATGACTAAACTCTCAGCCAAGGGAGGGTGAGGCGGCCAGCAGGGAAAGCGCCGGGCCGCACTCTCCCGCTCCTCATGTCGGTCTTCCGTGCAGACGAATCGTTCCGCCGGCTGCTCCACGGACCTGCACCGAGTGCAGGCAGAGCACCGCACCCTCGGAGTCACCGCCAGGAACACAGGCTGCGGGGCAGAGGCCATGGACGGAGGTGCCCAGAAAGCTGTGTCCCTCCCAGCACTGCGGCCCTTTCTTGCACCTGCTCCCTAACCAGAACCTAACAGAAGGGATTCGAGGCCGGGCACCCACGGCAGGGCCTGGCCACGGCAGTCATCACAGGGGGCTCCAGATCCGGCCCCCCGCCTCACCAGGTGTGGACCAGGGCAGGCCTGACACTGCTGCGTGCCTCTCACTCAGGTCCTTCCTCTGTCAAAGAGGGAACAGTCAGACCCGCCTCAAAGGACTGTTACCAGAACCACGAGTCAATGCCTGCGAAACACTCACAGTAACACCCGGCACAGAAAAACCAATACACCGTTCAAGTGTTTGTACAGGTAAATCAATACTTGGAGGATAAAAGGCTTTCTTTCAAAAGGAGAAAGCAATTACACCATTTTCTAATTAAGTTGTCCAAACCCCACGTATTTAAGAACCGCATATTACAGGAATTTTTCCATTCGCCTTCCCTTTTATGTATCTCCTCTTATTCTGCTGAGAGGTATTTTGGCTTTTTTGGTTGTCCTCCAAAGGAAAGTCTACAAAACAGTCAAATTTCAGAACAGTTTAGAAACCACCAACTACATTTTTTCTTAAGACGTCTGTATTTTGTGTTACACACATACTGTTTTCTTTTTAAGCCCTGGAGACAAGAACAACTTTTCTTAAAAGTATAAATAATACACTTAAGCACTCATTAGGGTCTAAACATAGGGCTGAGTGTTTTCCAAAACGTTTTTACGTGCAGCACCTTACGGGATTCTTGCCAAAATGTTCTAAGCCGTGCAAACAAGGACCGTGCGCTCCCACCCTGCCGACGCAATCCCGTGACGGTTCGCAGGAGGAAGAGGCAGGTCTGGGAATGTTATGACCAAATGCTCCTCCTAATAAAACACGCAGGCATGACTCAGTTGACTGCTCTGAATTAAAGAAAGACTATATTCTGAAAAGTAAACTGAACAATTTACTTGTTCACTAACAGCTCCTGAATGCAATTAAATGCCACCATCCTACACCACGAAATCCTGCCACTAACTGTATTGTGACTTAGTTTAAGAACAAAGAGTCAAGCAGGCCCCGTGTATGCAAAGCAGATACTGGGAAATCGGTGATAAGCTCCAGCAAAAGAGATCTGTATGCATTCAAGGACAACCGAGAAGCTGGACAAGACAAAGTGTCCAAGCGCACAGCCTGAGCCCTAGAGGAAAGTCCTCTCTGCGACCTGAGAAATCCTGGTTCCGTTCCCAAACACACGCTCTGACAATAAAATAAGAAGCTGGAAAAGTCCTAATCACATGGTCCTGACGAGATGAGCAGACACCTTGAGGAGTGCTACTTGCCAAAGGCAGAACATTCAGCCTCAGAAACGAGATAAATTTTTTTTTTAAAGATTTTATTTATTTATTTGACAGAGAGAGATCACAGTAGACAGAGAGGCAGGCGGAGAGAGAGTAGAGGAAGCAGGTTCCCTGCTGAGCAGAGAGCCCGATGCGGGACTCGATCCCAGGACCCTGGGATCATGACCTGAGCCGAAGGCAGAGGCTTAACCCACTGAGCCACCCAGGCGCCCAGAAACGAGATGAATTTTAACTCAACCGTCATTTGACTTTTCTTTCTGTTAATCATCGAATGTCATCTAATACGTTACTATGAAATAATAGAAAGAACATTTTACTCAAGAAATCTATTTACTAGTGATTCACATTCATTGTGAAAAGCTGAGAAAAGAGCTGCACAAGGAAGTCTCTTCCTTTTCGAAGGCAGACGCCTGAACGTATTACTCCCGGGGAAAACAAGAGGACAGGAAAAAGTCACCTTTCGTGGGGGCCCCGGTGCTCAGTGGGTTGAGCGCCCGACTTCTCATTTTGGCTCGGCTGAGCGTCAGGCTCTGCGTTCAGCAAGGAATCAGCTCAGGACCCCTAAAAACCCAAACCAATTTAAGTTTCAGACTCACTCCAACAGCAAGGTACAGCACACATGCAGGCTATGCTGCCACTTTTGTAAAAATAGCAGGAAAACGTATGTACGGAAGTCGTTTGCATTCGCTGAAAAACGTCCCCGGAGGAATCAGCAAGGAACGACCCACAGTCGTGGCTCCTTAGTAGCTGCCTCTTGCGGGGGCCGCGGGGTGGGGGAGGAGTCAACGTTCACTCTGTGAACCTTCCCAAGCTTGTATCACGGGCTGAATTATTCCATCAAAAATACTAACTAAGGGGGCGCCTGGGGGGCTCAGTGGTTAAAGCCTCTGCCTTCGGTTCAGGTCATGATCTTAGAGTCCCGGGATCAAGCCCCGCTTCGGGCTCTCTGCTCGGCGGGGAGCCTGCTTCTCCCTCTCCCACTCCCCCTGCTTGTGTTCCCTCTGTCTCTCACTGTCAAAGGAATAAATAAAAATATTAAAAAAAGAGAAAGAAACCGTAAACCAAAGAACCCGCGTGTGGAAGCCCACGACCAGCCGCTACTGCACACTGCAGTCCGGGGGAGCCACACACCGAGCTCACTGGGCTATTTTACCGGCTCTGGGAAAACTGGTTTCAAAGAGTTGAAACCTTTCTTTTTCGTGACTTGATTCAGCAATAAATCTGCTATTTTCTCAAATTAACTCCCAAGCAGAAGCCAAGGCCACACATGCAAATAAAATTCCCTCGAAAGAAATGCTTCTATGAAAGTAATTTTCTAGCCCCAGCAAGCAGATCATAGAAATTCTTGTTGGTGAGATCACAGCAAAGCACCCAGCTCTCCAACACTACTCCTCTAGGAAAGAATTCCTTCAGTAAGAAGCACGCAGACACCCGCGGCTGCACTAGACTAACGGGGGACTGACCGGCGCTCTGCAAGTCTTTGGTCCTGCCGTCAGGGCTGGCATCAGAGTACTTGGCTCCTCGTTAAACGGCTGAAACTCATGAGCTGTGTGACTGTGAGGAAGTCGCGTAACCTCTCGGAACCTTCCACGCCGCTCTGAAGGACTGGGACGCCGGAACACAAGATATGTCAGACCCGTTCCAGCTTAAAATACTGGGACACCTTCTCTGCTGTTTCCGATACCAAGGATCTAACACTAAGCTACGGAGTACAGAAAGGTTCTCCCTTCAGTAAAAACACCTTCACCGTTGCAGACAGACACACACACGCACAGGCTTAGACGTGGGAACTCGGACAGAAGACGGAAGCCATCTCCCAGGCTCTAGTTTCCCCACAAGCTGCCGTGTGGAAGCCAGAACGTTACGTCCAGTACTACACTCACATGAACCATCATTTAACAGCGCTTTCCCTGAGGACTCGGAGTTGAGGACCTCGCCGTGTTTGGAACCACACTCATCCTCAGACCCAGCTGGTCGCCAATGACCCTCTTGCTTCCAGAAAGAGCCCCATCACCGATCCTTCGCCACCGCCCACCCCACCTGTCCTGTCTCCCCTCCCGCAGGAGGCGGCTGTCCCGCTGGAGCCGGCCCCGGGCCCCCTCACAGCAAGGCTCGAGCCAGGGTCTGGGCTCCCAGCGGAAGGTGGGCAGAGCCATGTGCGACACCCCGTGCCTGCTTCGAGGGCTACTGCAGCCACGCGGCCCGCTCCTCCACGCCGGCCCCCGGCTGCACCCTCACGGACAAGCACAAGGACGGTGGGCTTGGAGGAAGGGCACGGGGAAGAAGTCGGTTCCTGCACGACTGTGAAGAGAAGGGCCATCTGCGGCAGGACCCGTCCGTCCCCTTCAACAGGCAAGCGCGACGGAAACAAGCCGGGTCTCCTCATGCCACGGTCCTCGGGGCGCCTACGAGAGCAGCTCGGGCTCCGCCAGGCTGACGAGCTGGCCCCGGGGAGCAGGTCCTTTCCTCCACGAGGACCACGGCCCCTCCCACGCACAGACTCACCCACTCAACGCCAGTTCATCACGGATCTCTTTCCCGAGCTCTGAAACTAAGCTGAGTCCGTCGTTAGACGCGCGTGCGTGGTGTGAAGGAGACAGCGGTACGTACCAAACGTGCCATAGAATCCTCTCGGTCCGCAAGTCCCCACGCCGTACTTCTTCAGAGACGCCAAAGCTGCCGCCTTTGTGGGAGAAAAGTCTGGTCTTAATGCTTTATCTGCAGGGCTCACAACTGATGCTCCCTACTCCTTACCCCCTCCCGCCGCCAACTATGCTCCGTGCTCGCTTAGAAGCGCGGCGAAGGGCAGATACGTGCGAAGATGGAGGGACAGACCTTAAAACGTGGAAAAGTGGCGTTAGTCTCATCGCCCAAACACGGCGGTCTCAAGGCCGTTAGGACTTCTGGCGTGCGTGGGCAGAACTCTTTCCTCCGGACGGCTCACCGTCCTCCGGGACACAGAGCCGTTCCCGAAGCACACCCCTGACTGTGACCTGGGGGCTGGCTCACAGGGCTCCCCGGATGTCGCGGCTGCCAAGCCACAGCACGCACCCTGACTGTCCCCCCGTCAACCCCCGTCACAGCTCTGCCAAGAAAGAGCGACGGCCAGTGGCCAGCAGCGGGAGCCCCTGACCACGGCTACTTGGTCCCTTCTCCCCTGCCCAGCGCTGCCGGTACCCGACGGGTCCGCACGGACCTACTCACCTTGACCCGAGCGTTATCCAGCAACCCCAGGAAATTAAAGGAGGCGAAGTTGACACATTTCTTTCCGTTCACCACAATGTTGTGGCTGGGGGGGCTGGGGAGAGAGGACAGAGGTAGATGTGAGCAGACACTCACATTCCGGGGCCGTGCTGTCCCAGCCCCCTGGGGCCACACGACACAGAACTGCTGTCACTCGCCCCGGCCACACACCGGTCTCCTGGCTCTCCGCTCAGCCTAACCGGGAACCACTTAGATTTCTTTCTTTCCAGAGATAGTGTGAGTACACATGCGGGAACGGGGGAGAGGCAGAGGGAGAGAGAGAATCCCCAGCAGACTCGGAGCTGAGCGCGGAGCCTCACGCAGAGCTTCACCTCATGACCCTAAAACCATAAACCAAGCCTTAATCGAGGCAGCCACTGGGCTGACGGAGCCCCCAGGCGCTGTCTTCTCATTACTTTTGAAGTGTAAGATTAGGAAGTGGTATTGATGAATCAGCCACTCGTTTTCTTATCGGGTAACTGTAGGGCTTCGAAAAGAACAACAACAAACAAGTGAGCTGTAAGTCCAACACAGATAAATGGCCAATCGGTGATTTTAAAACTCATTAAGAAAGAAGTAGCTAAATGAAATGAAGACCTTGGGAAAAAATGTGGACTAAGACAAAGATGAAGGAAATATAAAAACACCAAAAGCCAAGCAAGAACGGACAGAAAAGGTCCGGCTTCACAGTTAAATAGCTTGAAAACACACGCTCACTACAGAAGACCCGACAGCAGTCAGGGGGCAGTCAGTGGGCTCGGTTTCCCAGTGACACCGTCGGCGCTGGAATGCTGCAGTCAGAAGGATGCCGCCCCAGCCCCGGGGAGGAATAAAGCAACAGGGTGGCCACGCCCAGGAGCCCAGGTCTCAGCTAGGCTGGGACCGGAGACAGGCTCTTGAGACGACCACCAGTGCTCTGCTAACGCCACATCCACAGGAAGACCAGAAAACCCTGCTCTCGGGCCAGGTTCCAAGCACTGGTTTTCGAGGAGAGAAACAGACGAGCCAGGCAACCTGGGAACAAAGAGAATAACTGCCGGGAGCAGGCGGCCCCGTACAGCAGGCGGGAGGCCCCCGGGAAGAGAGCCTGGGGCGCGCCTGCATTCCGGCTCCTCCTGGCTTCTGGAGCTCGGGGAAGCTCCCGAGAGCCGTGAGTCTCCGCTCCTCCAACCACAAAGTCGGGAGAGAACCCGCCTCTCCGGAGAACGGCTCTAAAAGGGCCTGGTCCGTAAGGGGTGCTCTCTGAATATTCCTTCCTTCTTCCCTACGGCCTCCAGGGCTGCTCCCTCCAACCACTTGCCCTGACTCTGAACCCGCCGTGTCATTCAGTGGCCGTCTCAGGGTTCCCGCTCCTGCCAGCACGGGGGCGCTGACGCTCAGAAAGACGAGTCCCTAGTCAAGGCTGATGCTGAGAAAGTCAAGGCCGTTCTACGAAAACTAATAAGCAAAAACAAAACAAAATGAAACAAAAACACTAACAGAGAAATCAAACCATCCAGAAAAAGCACACCCCAAACCGCTGAGCACAGCTGAGAAGCTGTCGGGGTGCGGCATGACGCAGGGGCCCCGGACCGCGTTTCTGTCGGCACCTGGAGCAGGGCAGGAGCAGCTGCAGCCGAAGCGGCGG